>NC_139459.1:54880833-56222500 GCF_057233095.1 Heloderma suspectum
CTAGTATCAAATACTGTTCAAAGAGAGATATTTTCAGTTTCTTCTCAAAGGACCCTGACTGACCTCATTTGGAAGAGTATTTACTCCACAACTGTGGTGAAAAGCCTTTGTCCATCAGTCTCTCTCTCACTGAACACCTCACAGTAGCACTGAGAGAAAGTTCTCCAAGGCTGATCTCCAAGCTCAGGCAGAATTAGGGATGTCAGAGAAATCCACTGCAGATTCAAATGAGGCCGGATTCTTTGGGATCCAGGCTCAGGAATCCTCAGCAGATAGGGACCACTCTCCTCTGCTCCAGGAGGGCTGGAGGCGGAACGGCATTCAGCTGCTTCTTCCAGCCAGAGCCATTCGCCTCCTCCCTGTCCCTGCCGATTGCCTTTAAAAAAAAGTCTTTTTTTTTTTAAGGCAATTGGGAGGATGTGCTCATAGACTTATACACAAATAGAGCCATGAATCTTGTGTATAAGTCTATGTGTCCATAGGCTTATACGCAAGATTCACAGCTCTATTTTGCGTATAAGTCTACGGGCACATGTGATTATTAGTAGGATGTGCCCATAGACTTATACTCAAAATAGAGCGGTGAATCTTGCGTATAAGCCTATGGACACATAGACTTATACGCAAGATTCATGACTCTATTTGCATATAAGTCTATGGACACATCCTCCCAATCACTTTTTTTTTTTAAGACTTTTTTTAAAGGCAATCGGCACGGACAGGGAGGAGGCAAACATCTCTGGCTGGCAGGAGGGAAGGTAAGCATCCCCAAGCCAGTCCCCCCCCCCCCGAATCTGAGCAGAGCGGAACCACTCTGGAGGATTCCAGGGGGAGGAATGGATTGCCTCCCCGCCACAGATTCCCCACCGGAACAGACGGCGGGGAATCCGTACACCCATAGGCAGAATTTTATGAGAGTAAGCAATTCTTGTGGTAATGTGGCCCCAGATGATTTAGGTGTTCCTAAATGATAGGGCTGTGCAGGGACCCCCTGATCCGACTCAGAAGCTGCTTCGGAGGTGGGCCTGATTTGGCTTGGGCAGATTCGGGGGGGGGGGGCCTGACTTGGCCCTGAACCCAAAGCAGGATTCAGATGTTGAACCCTGCTTTGGGTTCCCCCCGATGCCCCCATGCAAAGCCCCTTACATTGCCTCTGCCTCTTCCTCCACCTTCTCTGCCACTGCCTTCTCTGCCTGCTGCTGCCCTCACCGCCTCCCTCGCTGCTGTCATCACCGCCTCCACCGCCATCCTTACCACTGCCTCTGCCACACCTGTCCTCGGCACCGCCAATTCCTGAGGCCTGGACGCGTGCGCTGACTATTATTGCAGGGAGTTGCCATTTTTAAAATGGCAACTTCCAGGACGTTCGAGGCATGACCAGGCCTCAGGACTTGGCAGCAGCAAGGACAGCCATGGTGAAGGTGGCGAGGATGATGGCAGTGGTGGAGGTGGCGTCAGCAGTGGCTGCGGAGACAGCGACGGTGCTGGCTGCAGTGGAGGCGGCAAGAGCAGCCTCTCAGGTAAGGACCTGGCATGGCTGGGCTGTGGGTGCTGAAGCTCTGAAGCACACCGAGTGCTTTGAGGTGCCCCCGACCCACTCCAGGTCACTTCATGTCCCCTCCGCTTTGCCTTGGAAGGGGCTCAAAGTAGGGGTGGACGAAAGTCCCTTACCTGTCCTCGAAGGACGTTTGCAGTGGGGGGGAGGCGCTTCGCTGCTCCCCCCGCGAAGTTCAGGCCGGGGGGGGAGGCTTCCCGCCTTGCCCCGGCCGAAATTCAGGCCGGGGAGGAGGCTTGCCGCCTCGCCCGGCCGCGAACGCGAAAGTTAAAAAAAAACAAAACAAACGCCCCCTGATAGGCTACGTGACGATTCACATAGCCTATCACGGCTAGATCTGCAAAGTCAGCCATGATAGGCTACGTGAATCGTCACGTAGCCTATCACGGGTGACTTTAAAAAAAAAAAAAAAGCGCGTATGCTAATGGCGGCTCCCATAGGGAGCCGCCATTCGCGTTCCTTATTTAGTCGCTGTAGTCTACGTAAATGTTTACGTAGATTACGGCGAAAATAAGGGCAACGCAAATAGCAATAAAAAAAAAAAAACACACGCCCCCTGATAGGCTACGTGACGATTAACGTAGCCTATCACGGCTAGATTTGCAAAGTCAGCCGTGATAGGCTACGTGAATTGTCACGTAGCCTATCACGGGTGACTTTAAAAAAAAAAGAAGTGTGTACGGATAATGGCGGCCCCCATAGGGAGCCGCCATTCCCGTTCCTTATTTGGTCGCTGTAGTCTACGTAAATCTTTACGTAGATTACGGCGAAAATAAGGGCAACGCAAATAGCCCTCAACGCAAATAGCGTTGCCCTTATTTTCGCCGTAGTCTACGTAAAGATTTACGTAGACTACAGCGACCAAATAAGGAACGGGAATGGCGGCTCCCTATGGGGGCCGCCATTATCCGTACACACTTTTTTTTTTTTAAAGTCACCCGTGATAGGCTACGTGACAATTCACGTAGCCTATCACGGCTGACTTTGCAAATCTAGCCGTGATAGGCTACGTTAATCGTCACGTAGCCTATCAGGGGGCGTGTTGTTGTTTTTTCTTTGATTGCAATGGCGGCGGTGGCAGCCGGTCGAAAGACCGGCTGCCGCTCCCACCCCGCTCAAACACCCGCTGAACCGCCGGCCGGACCCGCCGCCGGGAGGGACATTCAGCGAAGGTAAGTCCCATCCCGGGGGGGTGCGGGGGGCAGGGGGGGGTTCGGAGGATTTCTCCCCGAAACTTGTTCGGGGGGACGAACACGTTGGCGCTCGGCCCCGCGAAGTTTCGGGGAGAAATTCTCTGCCAACCCTAGCTCAAAGTGACCTGAAGCAGCCCGCTTTGACTCAAGGTTCAGGCCTTGGGCAGAAGTGGTGCACAGCTCTACTAAATTATGGTGCCTCTTCTGAAGGCAGCCTGTGAGAGCACCAAGCTACATATTAAAATTGCCACATGGAAAACAGCCTGGAGACACCTGTGGACTAAAGGTTCCTTTCCTATGTGCTGGAAGGATTTGAAGCAGCCTTCAACTCTAATATTTCTTCCCAGCTGCTAGGACAAATTAATCAAAGTGAGAGGAAGCAATACACCGAGAAAGCCCACTGTGACTCAGCTGCAGCTTTTAGCCACCATGACACATGCAGCTGGTAAACTGACTCTTGGGAACAGCCACCACCTGGGCATCCAGGAGTAGTGTTGGGTCCTTGAGGCCTCCCAAGCTGTGCCTCTTCCACAGGAGTGTGAATTCAGCTAGGACTGGGAACCCACCTCCCTCAAAACAGGACCGTGTGGAGTAGTGGTTAGAGTGTTGGACTAAGACTGCGGAGACCCAGGTACAAACCCCCACTTGGCCACTGGATGGCCTTGAGCCAGTCACTACTTCTCAGCCTAACCTACATTACAGAATTGTTGTGAGAATAAAATGGGGGAAGACGTGTATGTGATGAGCTCCTTGGAGGAAAGGTGGGATATAGATATAATAATACTGTATTCTAGGGAAGTATTGGGTAGATGGATGGATGGATGGATGGATAGATAGATGATAGATAGATGACAGATGATATAGATAGGTAGGTAGATAGATAGATAGATAGATAGAAAACTGCAATTATGTTTAGGGGTCTATTCCTTTGCTATTTCAATGAATCCCCTTGTTACAAACTATGGCCTAATAGACTGAACCCTTAGCAAGCCTTCTGCATTTGTTTGGATCAATTTGTTTGGGTATTTGGGAGACTGCAAAAGTAGTTTCAATTTATGTGTCTCTGTCAGGATGCGCCCTAGCTGCCTCTTATAGTCTACTCCAATAGCCAACTCAAGACACAGACAAAAGGATTCTTTTCAAGGCTTTAATCCTCTTACAACTTAATGACTCTTTCAGATGCTAATCACCAGCGACTAAACAAGGAACAGCACTGGGGAAAGATAGCAGAGTAGCCTATGCTCCAGGTTAGGCAGTTTGTCCCCATTTGAAGGAGAATCACGGGAAGACCCTGAACTTATGGGCTAGGGAGAGATCCTCCCTCTATCCCTTGGGTCCTCGGGACGCGACCATTGTTTTGAGCGCCAAACAAGAGGTACGCCTCCTTTCTGCGCCCTCCATCTGTCGTCGCTCCCTGCGTCTGTGCCGAGCATCCAGCAAGCCCCCCTCCAGTGCTCTCTCACTGCCAGGGTCACTATCTATCCCAGGAATGCTGGCAGGAGGAATCTCTGCCAGCTGCTGTGCTTGTGAGAGATGAGCGAGCTCCTCTCCCATGGATTGCTGTTCCTCCTCAGAATCAGAACTGCTCTGGGGCTCTATTGGCTCAGTTTCCACCCTGACATCATCCCCGCTCCCATGAGGCCCCCCCTTGTGCTCCTCCCCTGGGGCCCCAGGTTTGTGGGGGTACAGCTGGTGGAAGTGCCTCAGCAGCAACGGAGCATGCACATTTTCCACGGGTTCCCAGGATTGCTCATCTGGCCTGTACCCCTTCCAGTCCACCAGATATTGCAGGTGGCCACAAGAAAGGCGGGAGTCCAGAATCTCTGTGTCCTCAAACTCCTCCTCCCCCTCCACCAGCAGTGGCGGTGGGAGGCAGTCGGCCGAGCGATGAGGGTCGCCAGAAACCAGAGGGGACAGCAAGTACCGATGAAAAACAGGATGGATCTTCATGGAGGGGGGGAGAGCGAAAAGCAACAGGGTTAATCTGGGCCGTAATCTGGAAAAGCCCTGTGCGGCGAGGCACAAGCTTCCTTGCGGGCGAGTGAGAGGGGAGGTATTGGGTGGACAACCAAACCCAGTCCCCCAGTTGCAGAGATGGATCCTGCTGGCGCCGCCGGTCCGCAGAGGCCTTGTAGGCTGTCTTGGCTTGCTTGAGAGAATCCCGTAAGAGGTGGTGTACCACTCGCAACTCCTCTAAAAAGTCATGGGCCACTGGCACTGAAGAGGGAGCTAGGGTGGATGGGAAAGCCTTGAGGTGGTAACCAAAATTGGCAAAAAACCCGGAGTTTGGTGGGTGGAAGCATGGTAGGTATTGTTATAAGCAAATTCTGTGAGAAGCAGCAAGGAAAACGAGTCATCTTGCCGGTAATTGACATAACAGAGCAAATATTGCTCCAGAGTTGCATTGGTATGCTTGGTCTGACCGTCCGTCTGGATGGTGGGCGGAGGAAAGACAGAGCATCACATGGAGACACCCAAGTAGCTCCCTCCAGAAATGGGCAGTGAATTGGGCCCCCTATCCAAAATGAGACCCTCGGGCTATCCGTGGAGCCGGAAAACATGCGCCAAAAAAAGCTCCGCCATCTCCCTGGCTGTGGGCAACCCAGAGCAGGGGATGAAATGAGCCATCTTAGAAAACAAATCCACCTCCACCAGAATGGTGTGAATGGTCTTACCGTGTGAGTGAGGCAAGTCAGTGATGAAGTCAAGGGAGAGCAGTTTCCAAGGTCCTGAGGGGGTAGGCAGGGCGTGAAGCAAGCCTGTGGGCTTGCCTGAGGGGGCCTTCACCTGCTGGCAGGTTGGGCAGGAGGCGACATAGGTCTTGACGTCCTGACACACACGAGGCCACCAAAAATCTCGCATCACTCCGTGCAGGTTCTTGGCGAAGACAAAATGCCCAGTGGTGGGGGAGTCGTGGCACTAATGGAGGACCTTCTAGCAGAGGGGTCTAGAAGGGACATAGACCCAGCCAGAATGGTAAAGCAGGCCACCTCGCAAAGAGAAGGGGGTAGAGTGGGGGGGGCAGAGGCTAGCCCCAATTCCTCCACTTTTGTGCAGACAAAAGCCTGAGCCTGTGCAGAATGAAGGAGCTCCTCCCAAGAGCTTGGGGGGGGGGAGAATCAGAGAGGGGGGGATTTCCCTCACCCCCTGGCTGGAGGTCCAGCTTACGAGAAAGAGCATCTGCTTGTAGGTTGTTGGAGGCCTTCACATGGCAAATCTTAAGGTGGAACCGGGGGGGAAAAAAGCGACCACCTAATCTGCCGCTAGTTTAAGGCACGGGCTGTCTGAAGATGTTCCAGGTTGCGATGGTCGGTTCTAACTTCGACTGGGTGCTGTGCCGTCTCCAGAAGATGATGTCAGGTCTCCAAAGCAGACTTGAAGGCCAACAGTTCCTTCTCCCAGATGGTATAATTCCTTTCAGATATGTTCAGCTTCCTGGAGTGGTAGGCGCAGGGTTGCAACCTGCCACCCGCCCAATCTGGCTGAAAAAGCACTGTCCCCACTGCAAAGTCAGAGGCATCAGTTTGCACTACAAAAGGCTTCCTCAGGTCAGGATGTAACAGGATCGGCTCAGAACTAAAAAGCTTCTTAAGTTCCTCGAAAGCCTGTTGGGCAGATGCCGTCCAATGAAAAGGAGATTTCCTGCCCTTAAGGAGGTCCGTGAGAGGAGATGTCAGCCGAGCAAAGCTGGGCAGGAACTTTCTGTAAAAATTAGCAAAGCCCAGAAAACGTTGCAAGTCCTTCTTGGTGGATGGAGCCTGCCAGGAGAGAACAGCCTGGACCTTTGCAGGATCCATCCTGATACTGTCAGCTGAGATAATGTAGCCAAGATAGTCCAAAGAGGTTAGGTCAAATGCACATTTCTCCAGCTTGGCATAAAGATGGTGCTCGCGGAAGCGCTGGAGGATGGCGGAGACATGGTGCTGATGGGTGTGGGGGTCCTCAGACAATATAAGTAAATCATCTAGATACACAATGAGGAAAGTGTCCAAATAGTCCCGGAAGATGGCATTCATAATACATGAAAATGTGTGTGGGGGGGCACAGGCGAGCCCAAACGGCATGACTAGGTATTCATACGCTCCGTACCGGGTGCCGAAACAGGTCTTCCACTCATCCCCCTCCTGGATGCAAATCAGATTGCAGGCGCCACGCAGGTCCAACTTTGTGAAAATCTTGGCTCGCCCCAGGCGCTCCAGCATCTCCGGTATGAGGGGGAGGGGGTACTTGTTGGGGTCTAATTCAATGCTCTGAAATCGTGCACCAGGCAGAGTTCTCCCAATTTTTTTGACACAAACATGGTAGGGGCGCAGGCGGGGGAGGAAGAGGGGTGAATGAAGCCACGTTTGAGGTTTGTGTCCAAAAACTCCCTCAGAGCTAGGGATGTACGAAAGGGATGTACCTGTTCCCGCAGCTTGCTTCGCAGTGGGGGGGAGGCGCTTCAGTTCTCGCCCCGAAGTTCAGGCCGGGGGGGAGGTGCCCCGCCTTGCCCGGCCAAAATTCAGGCCAGGGGGGGAGGCACCCTGCCTCGCCCGGCCGAAATTCAGGCCGGGGAGAAGCGCCCCGTCTCGCCGGCTGCGAAATAAAAAGTAAAAACACACACACACCCATGATAGGCTACGTAATGATTAACGTAGCCTATCATGGCTAGATTTCCAAAGTCAGCCATGATAGGCTATGTTAATCGTTACGTAGCCTATCACGGGTGACTTTGGAAAAAAAAAGCGCGTATGCAAATGGCAGCGCCCATGGGCTCTGCCATTTGCAGTCCCGGTAGTCTACGTAAAGATTTACGTAGACCACGGCGAAAATATGGGCAACACTATTTGCGTACACGCTTTTTTTTTTCCAAAGTCACCCATGATAGGCTACGTAACGATTAACGTAGCCCATCACAGCTGACTTTGGAAATCTAGCCGTGATTTGTTGTTGTTCAGTCGTTCAGTCATGTCCGACTCTTCGTGACCCCATGGACCATAGCACACCAGGCCTTCCTGTCCTGCGCTCTCTCCCGGAGCGTGCTCAAGTTCATATTCATTGCATCGGTGATGCTATCTAGCCATCTCATCCTCTGCCGTCCCCTATCACGGGTGTGTTGTTTTTTGTCTTCTTTATTTTGTAATGGCGGCGGCCGGTCGGAAGACCGGCCGCCTCCCCCGCCCCCAACGAAACGCCGCCAAACTCCTGCTGGGACCCGCCGCCGAGAGGGACATTCGAGGGAGGTAAGTCCCATCCCAGGGGGGTGGGGGGGGTATCAGAGAATTTCTCCAACAATTTCGGGGGGCCGAATGCGCTGGCATTAGGCCTCCCCAAGATTCATGGAGAAATTCTCCACCATCCCTACTCAGAGCTCGAAGTTCCGGCTCCGACATCGAATACAGCCGGCCAGTGGGGATGGTCACCCCAGGAATTAGGTTAATGGCACAGTCAAAAGGGCAGTGTGGGGGGGAGCTGGTCGGCCTCCTTCTTGTCGAAAACATCTCAAAAAGCCGCATACTTCTCTGGGAGGATCACGGTAGCTGCCAGAAGCAGACGAGGGGGGGGAGGAAAGGGTTAAGGCCTGGACCAGGACTGGCGCCTCAGTTGGGAGGCAGTGCTCCTGCCAGTAGGGAGACACAAACTCCACTTGCTGAAGCCCCCAAGAAAACTGAGGATTATGCTTAGAGAGCCAGGAAACACCCAGCACGATAGGGTATTGGGGAACCTTGGCCAAGTGAAACTGAATCTTCTCAACGTGGGACTGGGCGCGCAGAGTGAGCAGAGCTGTAATCTGGGTCACCACACCCAAAGAAAGAGGACGTCCATTGATGGTCTCCACCGCCAAGGGGGCAGAAAGAGGCAGGGTAGAAGAGAGCGAATGTTTCATCCATGAAACTGGTCGTAGCCCCAGAGTCCACTAGAGCTAGGGCCTCCACCCCACCCCACTGGGAGGAGCAGAGGTGAACCTGAAATAGCAGATGGGAGGGGGGGTTGCGGAAGGCACCCACCTGGTGGGGAACCGACTCCCACACTAGAGACCCCCAACAGGCTTGGGGGGCAGCCTAGTCAGGCCTGGGGATGAGGAGGAAGAGGAGGAGGAAGGAGAGGAGGGGGAGGTCGTGGGACTGCAGGTTTAGCGTGGCAGGTTTTGCCAAAATGTCCCAGCTTTCCACACCGAAAGCATCGGTGCTCTGTGCCCCGCCGCTCTAGCTCCTCCAGCGGCAACGGGGCTTGGGTAGCTCCCAGCTGCATCGGGGTCTCCTCCGCCCCCACTACAGGAGTGGGGGAGGGGTCAGGAAACATGGGGGAATGGGAGGAGGAAAATCTCGCCCCCCAGTGCCCCACAGGGTCTGCCGGCGCCCCTCCAGCCAACTATCTATCTGGAGGTAGGTCTGGATGAGGTCCTCCAAAGTAGGCGGGCTAGGCGTACATGCCAACTCATCCAAGATCTCTTCGTTCAAACCATCCAAAAACTGAGCCACCAGCATGGCATCATTCCACTGTAAATCCTGCATCAGCAAGTGAAAAGTTGTCGCATAGCTGGAAATTGAGTCCTTGCCCTGCCTGAGGCGGCGAATTTCCCGAGAAGCTGTCTGCATGTGCAGGGGTAGGGATGGACGAAAGTCACTTACCTGTCCTCAAAGCTTGTTCGCGGTGGAGGGGAGGCACTTCGCTGCTCCCCCCGTGAAGTTCAGGCCAGGGGGGGAGGCTTCCCGCCTCGCCCGACCGAAATTCAGGCTGGGGGGAGGCTTCCCGCCTCGCCCAGCCGAAATTAGGCCGGGGAGGAGGCGCCTCGCCCGGCCGCGAACTAAAAAGTTTTTTTTTTAAAAAAAAAAAACGCCCCTGTGATAGGCTATGTGACGATTAATCGTTAATCGTCACGTAGCCTATCACGGGGGCATTTTTTTTTTCTTTGATTGGAATGGTGGCGGCGGCAGCCGGTCAAAAGACCGGCTGCTGCTCCCGCCCCAGACGAACACCCGACGAACCGCTGGACGGACCCGCCGCCGGGAGGGACATTCGCCAAAGGTAAGTCCCGTCCCGGGGGGGTGTGCGGGGGGCGGGGGTGTGTGGAGAATTTCTCCCTGAAACTTGTTCAGGGGGCCGAACACGTTGGCGCTCGGCCCCCCGAAGTTTCGGGGAGAAATTCTCCACCAACCCTAGCAGGGGGTCACCGAAAAATCTGGCCATCACTGTCATGAAACCTTGATAGTCCCCGAGCAGGGGGTCATTAGTGAGAAGAAGTCCCGAAGCCCGTTTAGCTGCCACGCCTGAAAGTAGGTTAATGATGAAACCCACACGAACCTGTTCTGTCAGGAAATCCTCGGGTCGTAGGCGCATATACAGCTCCAATTGGGCCTGGAAAATCTGAAAAAGTCCTTTCTCACCAGAAAACTTCTCTGGCAGAGCCACTGGGTACTTGCGACGGGGGGGAATCGGAGGGGGTGGGGGTTGAACCGCAGCTTGCAGACTCTGTACGGCAGTCGTCAGTTGAGCCACTTGATCATGAACAGCCTGGTTCTCTTGCAGGAGAGCTTGCACCGCCGAGTCCATGGCAGCCTCCAGAGGCAGTAGGAGCAGAGACAGAGAGAGAGAGAGAGAAAAAAAAAAAGAGGAACGGGGACCAAGCTGTCAGGATACGCCTTAGCTGCCTCTTAAAGTCTACTCCAATATTACTACTCCAATAGCCACCTCAAGACACAGACAAAAGGATTCTTTTCAAGGCTTTAATCCTCTTACAACTTAATGACTCTTTCAAATGCTAATCACCAGCAACTAAGCAATGAAGAGCAGAGTAGCCTATGCTCCAGGTTAGGCAGTTGGTCCCCGTTTGAAGGACAATCACTTGCAGACCCTGAACTTATGGGCTAGGGAGAGATCCTCCCTCTTTCCCTTGGGTCCACGGGACTTACCTCCTTTGAATGTCCCTCTCGGAGGCGGGTCCCAGTGGCGTTTCAGCGGGGGCGGGGGCAGCGGCCGGTCTTCTGACCAGCTGCCGCCGCCGCCATTACAAAGTAAATGTAAAGAAAACAAAAAAACAAACACACACGTGATAGGCTACGTAACAATTTACGTAGCCTATCACGACTGACTTTGGAAATCTAGCCGTGATAGGCTACATAAATCGTTACGTAGCCTATCACGGGTGTGGGGTGTTTTTTTTTTACATTTACTTTTTTATTTCATGGCCGGGGAGACGGGGTGCTCCTCCCCGGCCTGAATTTCGGCGGCGAGGGATGGGGCGCCTCCCCCCCGGCCTGAACTTCGGGGGGGGGGAACCGAAGCGCCTCCCTCCCACCACGAAGCAAGCCACGGGACCAGGTAAGGGACTTTCGTCCATCCTTATCTGGGGTTCTATCGGCTCAGTTTCCACCCTGACAGTCTCAGTGACAGGATGAGCCCCTTATCCTGATGCTATATTATCTTACAATTCATATTTATCCAAGACACACATCTAACTAGGAATAGTGTGTGTGTGTTTTTTTAAGATAATACCAAAATGTCCATTTGATCTCTGTATATTTTCTAGTTGCTCACCCCTGCAGTGGTTAACACTGGTCTAATTGCCCAACAGGGGCAACCCTTTCCAATTACTTATCAATTCTAATACACTAATTAAATTCCATTAACACAGTCTTTTGAACCATGAAACTGATATCCATTTCCTATGACGCAAATTTTCCAGTTTTAAATCCATTACATTAAATTGTGTGATACAAAGATTAATTAATCGTGCATACTCAGCAGAAGAAAATCAGGCACCCCAAAGGGGTATTGATCTTGAAGGTGGCTGCTGCTGCTTGAAACCATAATGGAATTTGCAACAGGTTTGGTTTTTGAACAATAGTGATATAATTAACAGCCATAAATGTTATAGTTCATCAAGCTACAGAACAACATTTCACAGAATTGATCTGGAGCTCTTACATGACTGAGAGAATGCACACTTCTTGACAACTCCCATTTTATTGTGTTGGGATCTCCTCCCTCCCCCCCGCTCCATGCAGTAGCAGATGGTCTGGTGCTGCCCTCATTTAATTGGCCAGTCCGGAAGCCTTATATTTTTATATTTAGCTTAGGGCCTAACAAACTTTGTTTGTTGTGTTAAACAAACACAAGTATAACTGAATCTTGACTGACATTTTCGTCCTTCCCTTGCTTGACTGTCTTTCTCTGCCTGCTTGTTCTACACTCCAGATCCATCAAGCTGTATTCCAAATGTAAGGACAAATGCATGCTTAGGCCCCCTCCCCCCAGCAGAGCTGTGGGGTGATTTGAAGGGAGACAAGTGGAAGACAGGCAACCAGTTAAATAGCTCCTACCAGTGGGGGCTGGTGGCACCAATGTCAGTGGGGTAGTGACTCCGCTCCATCTTTCAGTCAGAACCAGTCAGAACTCTAAGGGAGCAATCCTATCAGGATAGGCGGCTGCCTCCAAATTTGGAGGAGACTCCCTATCTGATGCTGGGTGGGTGGAGCGCTGAGGGGATCTTCTCCTCTGTGCTCCAGCTGCCCTGCATTTGCGGCAAGACAGCCAATTTCAGCTGTCTAGCCACAGGACTTGGGAAGAGAGTGGAGTGGAGTTGGGGCGGGGCGGGGGGGGAGGCTGCATGATGCAGAAGAAGCATCATACTAGCACTTCTGCTCCCCACCCCTCCCCGCCTTTGGGAACGTCCCCTTTTGCCCTGCCCCGTGCGACTCTTCCAAGTGCGGAGCCTGGGGACAATCCTACAAGGTGGTTCGGAGGGGTCAGGGAGTCAGTTTCTGGAAACCAAACAATCCTATGGCTGTCTAGCGGTCATAGGATTGTGCCCTAAAGGGCTATCTGCATGTTGGATACCTCCTTTATAGTTCTGACTGGTTCTGACTGAAACCTGGAGCAGATGCCCCACTGATATCAGAGCTACCAGGCTACTCATCCTCATCCCCATGGCTTCTCCACTCAAAATCACATCCCCATTGATAGCTCCCCCCCCCCCATCTGGGTGTCAGGGAGGAATAGGGCAGTCAGGGTTTGGTTACCTGCCATTTCATGTAACATGTTGTTAGGCCCTTGAACCTGTGTGATAAAACAGAACTGCAATGGAGAGGCAACATAAATGCTTCCATGTGAGGGCTATAAACTGTATCAACTATTTGAGAGGGGTTTTTGTTTTACCTTTACAGGTGGCCTGAAAATACTTCAAGCATGCAAACATTTGAAAGCCACTCACCAGGAGAATTGGCCTAATCCAAGCAACAGAAGCACAAAAGAAAAAGAAGAACTGCTTTGCTGGTATCATCTGTACTAGAATCAGGCACAGGTATGTAGACTCTCCACATAATAAGGTTAATATGGATGGCAAGCCATGTACATTCATGATGCCCTCTCTGTGGATTTCGTGGCCTCCACATGATTCTCATAGTATATGGAGTAGTCCTGTGACTCACACTTTATTTATTTAATTTATTTATTTGTCATTATTTTTAAAAGGCTGCATACCAAAGGCCGTGTACAAAATACAAAAACCATACTAAGGGGATACAATAAAAATTGGTAACTACATATTCAATACCAGCAGCGATAACCAATAAAAATAAATGAAAACAGAAATTACCAATATTCACGAGGTACATTAATAAAAGAAGGAACTACATATATTTTAAGGCATTTGGCAAGAACTATGAAGGATTTATGAAGAAGGATGCCTCATATATTTCAACCAGCTCTAATGAATGGGATAATATGTTTTTGTGGGAGATGGCGTATACATATTTGGCATCCAACTCGGCTTGGCTTAGCTCAATGTTTTGGTGGGCTCTGGGCATGTTGGTCTTGGTGAGTTACCAAGCACTGACTGCCCCCTTTAGCATCCGCCACCACATGGACCACTGGCCACAGTACTACATCAGCCACCAGCATTTCCCAAGTGAATGGGCCTTTCTGGCACTAGTGCTGTAACAGGCTGGGAGCTATGAAGAGTGCCTGATGGATGCCATATTTTACTTCCCAGAGTGTTGTGGGAGTTAAAATATGACAGCTGCCAGGAGCTGATCAATAGGGTAGCCACTGATAAATTGCCAAAACAGAGGACAAGAGAACACACTGATTTGCACAAAATGTGTAAATGTTAATGCATAGGTACAGCTGCAAATTTATAAAATATTACTATAATTTAAATGGAAATATAGTACATTTCACCATAGTCTGGAAGACTGTGACCAGGTGACATCGGTACCTGCTGACTCTGAGTCTGCTGCCTAGATGCTGCTGATGGGCAACTTCAAAGCTCAGCTCCTTCAATAACAAATGCTTTCAAAATAGAGGATAGTCTTCTGGCAGGCCTTCAAATAGATGACTGACCTTTGTAAATGAGGACACATGGGCACTGTATGATCAGAGCTGAGTAGCTTCCTGGCTGTGAGCCCATCACAACACGAGCACTGCTGCTGGGTAAGGCCACCCAGAATGGGCTGGCTAGCCAGGAGCCTTCTAGGGCCAGCAGCACCCAGACCACTGGGATGGCCAAATGATGCCTAAAGATGGTGACATTGCCAGGAGGTGGGTAGAGAGGGCCCAGGTAAGCCACCAGTGCTATCTCAAGGTTTTGGAGGGCCTTCGGGCAAGATACCCTCAATGGGCCCTTTCCTCATTCTCACGGCCATTGTCACCAGCTGCTATTGCTCATCCTCCTCTTTCTCATCACTGCTATAACATACTTGCTTGACAGGCAGAGAGCCAGTGAAGAAGACAACAAGTCTACTGCTTTCCTTCTCACCACCATTGTTGTCTCAACCAGAGTGAAAGGCAGGTGAACAAGCAGATTGAAGCAAGGTGTAGAGTAGGAGCAAGTCCAGGGGGTACTTCTGTCAGTGGGCCCTTGCTGAGGTCTGGGCCCTTGGCAGGTGCCTGATCTTTCCTACCCTTGATGCTGCCCTTGGCATCAGCCCCAGTGGGCCCTGGTGAGGCATGGCAGTCTGTTGCTCTCCACTCCCTTATCCTTATGATCCAGCTGGGTGCTGCCTGCACAAAAAACACTTGGATGGATGCTTAACTGAGCAAGCTATTAATTTGGTTAGGAAGGCTGGTCTAAGAAAGAATGAAAAACATGTGTCTTGCTTCATCAGTGAGCACAGATGACTGCAATAGTGGCTTGAACATAATTACCTGGAATGAGGAATGGAGTATAATATGGAAGAAGATTTGAGGCAGCCATAGGAACCCGGCTGATATTCAGGCTGCATTGTGTCCAAGGAAGTATCAGTCAGGATACTGAAGGTAGATAGTGCGGTTACTGGGAAAGGCACAGAGTCCAGTACAAGTGGGCTGGTTGTAATGCCTGAAGTTGACCTAGAAGGATGGATTGCTGCTTCTCCCAAATACATTGTGCATTAATTTCTAGATGAGTGCTCCCCAAGATGATATGTTTCTGGCTAACCAGAATTTTGTTGGTGTGAACACGGTCTTACATTTCCATTTACAGTATCATCCTTCAGTAGACTTTTTTCTAACTATACACCAAAGCAAGTTGCTGAGATGTGTTAAATTAGCATTTAGCTGTAGATTAATGGTCCTTCATGTATTCTGGAGCATTTGAGGATTTCTCAGTCCACAGATACTTCATGTTTCAAGGCTTCGGGTTTTGTTTTGCTGCTCCAAACCTTAGGAGTTGGTTTCTATGAGCTATGGAAACTCCACTGGGATGCAGTATGAACCTGACTTTAGGGCTGTACAGAGCATCACTCCAGGGGATGGAGTACTCATTAAATTGCTGGTTTCCTGGAAGCAGCTGTTTACATGTACGTATGTCATGCAGGGGAACTGCCCTGCCCTTAATCAGAAGGGTCCATATCTGACCTTTAGCATGCTCCCATGACCTAAAGGGATCAATACTTTTCATTTTGCGCTACATTAAAGTAATGCTTTCAGCTTTGCAACAGAGACATACTGTCTCGCCCTGTTATTTAGCTTGCTTTCTTGAAGGACATTTTGATATTAATTATTAAGCACATTCTCAAATATTTACAGGAATGGCTGTTTTAAAAAAAACACACACATACAGAGAGAGAGAGAGAGAGAGAGAAGGAAAAGAACAGAGAGATCTTTCTTTCTTTCTTTCTTTCTTCCTTTCTTTTTTTTGCATTATGACAGGATTGATTTATAGTGTTGCCACTGTTTTTATAGGTGCCTTTAGAGGAGACTGTGCCTAGTTAAATGACAAGTCAATGCTATAAAAGAACCTGGAATTCTTCACTTGTTGAAAGCAGAACTCCATTTTAATGTATTAATTATGAAGTTAGATAAATGTGCAGATGAAAGTCCACTTGCCCTTAAGAGGATGCCCACCTAAACCTTCTGATATACTAATAAGGTATTTGAAAAGGCCTTCTGTTCACTATACTATTTGCTCCTGAATTCTTCCTTTTTCTAATTAAGCACAAATGAGGTTAAATGAAGTCATAGTTCAGCACTGATGGAAAAGTGTGCTGCAGATGCAGCAATTAAGATAAGGGACCCACACACCCAATGCGTCTGTGATGTCATTATAACTATGATTTTTCTTAGTTCAACACTTATGTAAGACTATTAATGATCAGGGGAGGTCATTTTTAATTAAAAATATATATATTTCAAATGAAAGTAATATTAGTTTCTGTGCCAAAAATTTTGATCTATTTTTCCTTCAACCATTTGAGGTGGTGGTGGTGGTGGTGGGTGTCAGGAGTGCCTGTGAGCATAGGCAGTGGCAGAGTAGCTCAGAGTCCACAGAAGAACCACAAAACATGGGGGAGAAACTTTCCCAGACTCTTCCAAACAGGGAGGGAGAGACTCCTCAGGGAGAGGTGGGGCTTGGACATCACATCCTGAATTCTTAGATGCCAGGTGCAGACACAGGGCCAAGAGAGAGATGGCAGGGGCAGAGCTTAGGCAATTTACCCAATTGGCCCGGTGGGAACAGCTTCGCGTAGATACCTCATGAGACAGAGGGAGATCCCCACCCCACCCTTTAAGTTAGGGAAGTGTGCCCACCTTTTCTCAAATAGTAGGCAACTTTCAACCTTCTTGGTTTCCCTTTGAACTCCCGGAAGGCTTTTCCTTTGTAGACTGTGAGTAACTGACAATTACCATCTGTATGACCCATTGAAGGAAAAGGATTGAATTTAAAGAGTCATGGATAGAAGCCTCTTGTCTGTGTTTTGATTTTGCTATTAGAGTTCAGCAGGGACAAAAGGGAAACCTGACCATGGTGTGTGTGTGTGTGTGTGTGTGTGTGTGTGTGATGGTTCTGAAAATCATATACAAAAATTGTGGGGAAGGTGTGACATTTTCTGAGATATTCTTGGGGTATGAGGCTTCAATGCTTATCTTACTATTATGAGGTGGCCAAGACGGTGTTTGTGTTTTCTTCTTTTTACCATCCACATTCCGTGCGCCCTACACTTGCAAAGGCCCTTCTCTCCTCTCGGGGCAGGGAGGCGGTTGCTGCTTCCCTCCTGAGCAGGGAGAGGGCTTTGCTGGCTGTAGCTGGTGCCCCTTCTCGCAAAGCCCCTTCTCTCCCTGCTCAGGTAGGGGGGCAGCAGCAGCCACCTCCCTGCCTGAGCAGGGAGATAATGCTACAACCAAGGGTTGCCAGCACTGCAACCAGGAACGAGGCTTTCCTGAAGTTTCAAGAGCTTTCGAAAAGTCTCGTTTCTGCCCACAGGGGTTGTTGAGGAGTCATCAGTGTATTTTGTACTTTTTCAGTTGCCCCACCCGCCCTGCTTGCTCTCTCACTTGCAGCTTTGTGAGACTCATGCTGACACAAGCATGCAGCCCTCCAGCATTTCCTCCCTGAGAAAGAGGCATTTTTTTTTTTTGCCTCTTTCGCAGTGTGTGTGTGTGGGGATTTTGAAGAAACTTTGAAGAAACTTCTAGTGGGGAGTGGGGACAGGCCCGTAGCCAGCCTAAAAGCTTGTGGGGGGGGAAGTAGGGGTGCAGTTCATCTGGTTTTCAAGCCTTTTAAAGACAAAATTTTAAAAGCATTTTTAATTATTTGTTTGTAAAATAATTTAGGGTGGGAAGAGAAAATATAGGGGGGCTGGCCCCCCTTATCTCACCCCAGGCTACAGGCCTGAGTGGGGAGGCAGAAGTTCCGTAACTGCTTATCTTATTCAGTGAATGGGGTTGCTGAGGAGTCTTCTGCCTATTTTCCTATTTTTACGTTGTCCCCTCCCACCCCCCTGCCTCGCTTGCTTGCAGCATTGCAGGGCTTTTCACAACACAGGCTTTCATCTCGGTAGCAGTTCCTGGGATGGCTAGTGTGGTGTGATCCCATGGCCATTCCAGGAAGCACTGCAGGGCTGAAAGCTTGTGTAAGCCTGCAAAACACTCCCACCTTCTCAGTTCCTTGTGACTTTGGAGTGCCAAAGGAACTATGGAACTCCTCTGCCTGCAAAAGTTTCTCCATTTGCAGTGGAGGGGACATTGCTACACCAATTGCTGGGGAAGAACAACAAGAGTGTGCTATTGTTTCCATGCCCCACTTGTGGGCTTCCCAGAGACCTCTAGTAGTTGGTCACTGTGAGAAGTAGGATTCTGGGCGGGCTGGCTGGCTGGCTGGAGCATTGGTTAGATCCAGCAAGTCCCAGAGCTTGTGAGCGCTGGCTTCACTACTGCACTTTTAACAAAGGGATGTTTACATAGAGTTGAAGGGAACTGGGACGCGTGCTCTCAGGAGCTCTGTGCCCATTGCAGCACACACAAGATTCTGGTTCAAGGCTCTGCCCTGTAATCCAGTGCACAGATTCACATATAGAACCCACTGAATATAACGGGAGCTGCATATCAGTAACTGTGGATCAATGTTCCGCCTTACTCATGAAGTGCTTGGTGGAAGAAATGCTAGGTTTTTTTCCCAGTGGTTCTGGTAGTGTACAACATAGGAAGCTGCCTTATACCAGGCCAGATTATTTGCCTGTTTAGCCCAATATTGTCTACCCTGACTGGCAGCAGTTGTTCGGTCTCAGGCTGAGGTTTTTCCCATCAGATGAAACCTGATCATTTTAGCAGGAGGTGCCAGGGACTGAACCGGGGTCTTTGTGCATGGCAAGCATGTGATCTACATGTAGGGAGCTGCTGTACTGAATGACCATGTAGAGATAGGCAGTATGGGTAAGGATGTCAGAAAAAAGGAGGGTAACGGGAGACATGATAGAGATGTACAAAATTATGCATGGTGTGGAGAATGTGGATAGGGAAACATTTTTCTCCCTCTCTCAAAATACTAGAACCCAGGGGCATCCTATTGGTGGGAGATGCAGGACAGATAAAAGTACTTATTCACACCTAATGTGAAGAGAAAACTCTCTGGAAAAGACCCTGATGCTGGGAAAGACTGAAGGCAAAAGAAGAAGGGGACGGCAGAGGATGAGATGGCTAGATAGCATCACCGATGCCATGAATATGGACTTGAGCACACTCCGGGAGAGAGCGTAGGACAGGAAGGCCTGGCGTGCTATGGTCCATGGGGTCACGAAGAGTCGGACACGACTGAACGACTGAACAACAACAACAACTTGTTCACACAGCACATAATCAAGCTCTGCAATTCACTACCACAGGATGTAGTGATGGCCACCAATTTGGATGGCTTTAACAGGGGGTTAGACAAATTCCTGGAGGAAAAGGCTATCAATGGCTACTAGTCCTGATGGCTATGTGCTACCTCCAGTACCATAGACAGTAAACGTATGTACACCAGTTGCTGGGGAACATGGGCAGGAGGGTGCTGTTGCGTTCATGTCCTGTTTGTGGGTTCCTGGTAAACAGCCGGTTGGCCACTGTGTGAACAGAATGCTGGACTAGATGGACCCCTGGTCTGATCCAGCAGGGCTCTTCTTATGTTCTTAAAACCGCAGCGGAGTCAAATGAGTTTTGATTTTTCCTGAGTCGCACAGATTCCACGGACTTGCAGACAACCCCCTATGTTCTGATGTAGCGTAACAGTGCCCTCTATGTTTGAGCACCCTACTGATAAGCCTGAAGAAGCCAAATCTTGTCTTTTTGTTGTCCAATGGACATTTGCACCCTAATCTGTTTTTCATAATAATCCATTGGGTTGGGACTGACTGGCTCTTTTGAATGATAATTTTGCAGTTAAGACAGTGATCCTGCCACAAAGGAAGGTTTTGATTTGCTGGCTAGACCTCGTCTATTATAAATGGAGCATCACACCCCAATGAACAAAGCAACGAGTCTTTGCTGAGAGGCTGGGTTTCACTGATCTCAGATTCCCATAGATATAATGTTACTTTGCTCTCAGTCTAGGTCTTCCCCAAAATTTCTAATCAGGAGGCCAAAGGTACATTCTCTCAGACCATCCTCTCTGCAAGGAACTTTGCACATGCTCTGAAACCCAAGACTCTACTCAAATAGATATAATGTAACTAGGTAAGTTAAATTGCCTTGGTTGTTTTTAATTTGACATTCTTTGTGTGTGATTGTTGCTTTCCCTTGTTCTTTCCCCTTTCTCTTTTTCTCCCCCAACCCCTGCCCACCCCACATAAATTCTTTTAAAAAAACATTTGAACATTTGGCAGTGTTGTTTTCAAAGGAAATATCTTACTAAAATTTTCCTCATGTGAAGGACTGCACAGTTGCTAAGCTACCTTTTATGTTCTAAGGATTTTCACAAGGATTTCTGTTAAGTTCTGTGTTGTCTGTGCTTTTGGCAAGAAAATCTAAAGCACCTTTCTTTTTCCTTTTTTGCTAGAGCCGGGCTGAAGGGACAGGTCCTTGTCAATAAGGCTCAGAAACAGTCCAAACAGCTAGACAAACTAGGATATTTGGGTGAGGATTAGCCTGGTAGTGGCAGCTGATCAATACTTCTTATTTGGAGAACCCTTATAAAGAGGGGCTACACCAGTAAGAAAAGTTGCCCTCCCCTTTCCAGAAATGTTACAGCAGTGATTGTGCATATAGCTCCCATCTGGACACACTGGCTCTCACTAGGGATGTTGGATAAAACTGAAACCAATTCAAATGAGTTCAGAGTGCTATGAATCCAAACTGCAGCCAACTGGCTTTTTCTGACACATGGATTCCACAGACTTGCAGACTGGTTTTTGACTGGGGGGAGGGGGGTTGCGCAAATGCATATTTAGCAAACAGGAATGAAATTCCCAGACATCCCTACCCCCCCCCAATTCCATCAATGAGCAGATGATGGCATGAGAGATGCTTGACAGATGGAATTGATTTAACAAAATCTGCACATCCCAAGTTCTCACAAATGTTATCTCCAGGCGAGGAGAGCTTGGATGTGAATACCTCAGTGGCCTCAATGTGATCACATAGTGGTCATCACAAGTGTGAACTATGGTTAAGTAGGGATGGCGGAGAAATCTGCCACGGACTCCAATGAGGCTGGATTCTAAAGACCCCTGGAGTCCATGATGGAATGGACTGCCCCCCCACACCCCACGGATTCCCCCCCAGGACGGACCCTACCTGGTCGTCGGCTGGTCCGGTCTGTCCGCAGCCATTTGCTGCTCCATCTGCGGATGCAAATGGCTGCTGTCTCCTGAGGACAGTGCAATGGAGAAGGTGGCGGTGTGGCAAAAGCAGGAGCGTCCCTGCTTTAGCCATGATAGGCTACGTAAGGATTTATGTAGCCTTTCATGGGTAACGCAGGGATGCAAATGGCATCCACTATGCCATTTGCATGTCTGCTTTAGCTGTGATAGGCTATGTAAGTATTTACGTAGCCTATCATGGCTAACGGCCAGCTAATGTGAAGAGAAAACTCACTGGAAAAGACCATGATGATGGGAAAGATTGAAGGCAAAAGGAGAAGGATGAAAACAGCAGAGGATGAGATGGCTAGATAGCATCACCGACGCAATGAATATGAACTTGAGCACACTCCAGGAGAGAGCGGAAGACAGGAAGGCCTGGCCTGCTATGGTCCATGGGGTCACGAAGAGTTGGACATGACTTAACGACTGAACAACAACATCATGGCTAGCTCAGGGATTTACATAGCCTATCACGGCTAACGCAGGGACGCAAATGGCGTTAGCTATGCTGGATGCCATTTGCATCTGTAGCCTGGCAGCAGACGGAAGTCCGGCTGTGGACAGGCCCAGCCAGCGGCTCCGTGGCCTTGCTGCAGAGTGGAGCCAGCCAGGGAGGATTCCGGGAGGAGGGTCAGATTGCCTCCCCGCCCCCCCAGTGGATGCCCTGGAATGGAACCAGGTAAATGATCCGCCACCCCTAAGGAGGGATGCTGGAGAAATCTGCTGTGGACTTCAATGAGGTTGGGTTCCCAAGAATCCGCAGAGTCTGCAGCAGACCGGGCCCCCTTACCTGCACATCCTCTGGATTTCGTGTGGCACCATTCCTGCCTTTAAACAGGCAAGATACACTAATGGTGGCTGCAATTAGCCTAGTATGGGAAAATTACAGCCAAAATGTGTGTATTTTATGCCATTTACAGCTGTAAATCACTTACTTCCATGTAAATTGTGGCCGTAAGCACTTTACAGCCACAATTTACATAGAACTAAGTGCTTTACAGCCACAGTTTTTGTAGAAGTAAGTGCTTTACGGCCACAAATAGCATAAAATATGCAAATTACGGCTGTGATTTTCGCACGATAGGCTAATTGCAGCTGCCATTAGGACATCTTGCTCTGTTTAAAGCCAGAAAGATGGTCAGTGAAATCCAGCAGATGTACCAGGGCTCCTGGGAAATCTGGTAAGTTCCAAGTGGCCCGATTTCCCCATAGTGGGTGCTCCCCTCCATGACTGGACGTTGGGGGGTTGGCCCATCCCTACAGCTACGTCTGCTCTGGTGCTTGAATTAACCTGTGCATATACCCAAGTCCTATGTGGAGCTAAATGCATCAGTCTATACCTCATATACAGAGAGATTCTCTATGAATTCAGTAAAACTAATTAGAGTTTTTTTAACCATCAGCAAGGCACTGCTTGAAATAGATCATTGATGCTCACCCCCCCATGTCCCAGATTCACCTCTGTAGAGAAAATAGTGTTTCTTCAGCATTTCAGTCCGTATGCATTATGAACCATTTCATACAGAATGTAGAGACAGCTGTGTGTGTACCCATATTGCCATTGTGCAATGTTGAATGCTGTCAAGCTACAGCAGTTTCATATTAATATTTCAGCCTTTGGCTCTAACAAGAGCATCAAATTTAGACAATCCCTCCCCCAACACACAAATGCACACACATAGAATGTGCACCAATGTCCCAGTCCTCATAGTCCTATGGACCTAATCAAGAGATTTAACCTCATATCCTGATACCAGAACTGTCAAGCAAGATTCTTTTCCACAATGTTAACTTGGAATGTAAACATCTCTTAATCAATGAACTAGCAAGATAAAGAATTCAAACCTCTAACAATCAACTTTATGTAATTTCTTCAAGGAGCAACAAGCATGAAATCTGATATGTATTATATTATATTATATTATATTATATTATATTATATTATATTACATTATATATAGTACCAGAAATTAAAATTCTGTAGGCTGGATTTCTTTCTTGCAGTTTGTGTGCCAATACATTGGTCTCATTAAAATTGCAACATTATCGCCTGGCACAGCTCATTTGGAACTGTCTCCAAAACAGCTTTGCTCCCAAGTTATGTGAGTATTCTGTCTGTGAAATATTCCTTCCAAAGCTGCTAACACAAAGACTTTGCATAACAGTTAAAATTTATCATGTGCACATAAGAATGTCTGTATTTTTTCTTAAATCCAAGCAATAAAACTAGCTGTTAAAATGTACAATGTCATTTGAATTTGAAGTAGCTGATGTGTTCAAATACACGTATCAGGTTCTCTGGAATCTTTTCAGACTTTGATTTATAGCAACCATGAATATGTAGTCAGAAATGTGTATTTTTGTTATTGAACAGGAAGGGTCGTCAGACTTAATAAAAGGCTTTTATGCAATTCAGTGACTTACACTTCCTTGACGGTTAATAAAAAGGCCTGCCTGTTTGTTTTTGCACATTTGATTTACAGTTTAATAGGCATGCAATCATCTCTTTAGAATGATCTAGCAGACATTTACAAAATAGGCTTTTCAAAGTGTCCTTATCAAGTCCACTAATTCAGTTTCTAGGCAGAGCAGTGCCATTAACGAACAGAATGGAAAAAGAAGAAAAATAGATGCATTCTTGATATTCAGCAGCAGAACTTCAGAACTCCCCAAAGTATAAGAGCTATGTCCATTATACACACTCTTGTCAAAAAGCACAGAAAACTAAACCAAGTAGCATTTAGTAATGCAAGTGCTTCGGTTATTATAATGGAGACAGAATTACAAAACAAAACCCGTGACTATTAGCCATGAAACCAGTTGCATTTAGAAGACTCTTGGAAGGTGAAGGTGAGAACTGCAAAGAGAATAGTTTATTCTGTTTGCAGAACATAAAAACAAAATCCAGTGGGGAAAGGAGGTGCAAATTCAGATAATTAAATTTAATGGTGTCACTGCATGAACCAGCCCAAACTAGTGTAAAGAGGCCTTAGTTCCATTGACCCTTTGGATTAATTCACACATATAGTGACAACATTAAACTGATGTCTGGTAGTTCTAGTCCATGTATCCCCCACCACCTCCCCAGAAATACAGATAAGCATGAGCCTGAGAACTTGCATGTGTACGAAATTCAGCAAGGGTGTCATTATGGAAAAGGACTAATGGAAATGAACACAACAGAGATGCAAAAGAATGTCCATGGTGTGGCGACAGAGACATGTATTCCCATGAGTAGAACTCACTCCTGGCCAACATGGAAATTGAAAGGTCTTTTTGTCTCTCTGCCTGGAACTAGATGCCCATTATACTAGCTCTAAACCTGGTACCCTCCAGATGGTTTTGGACTACTAATTTCAGTGTTTTTGACCATTGGAAATGTTGGCATGGGTCTTATGCCAAATGGATGGCATCCTTATATTTGAATTCACACCATTTCAATGGGACTAGAGGCAAGGGGTGAATGAGAAATTCATTTCAGAGCATTTTTTACCTAGTTCAATTTGAATTTACCCAATTTGTACTGCCCAGAATGGAACACAATCTGCAACTGAAGTCTGTACATTTCCAAGCTTGTGATGCAATTTGCAGAATAAACAACATATTTTTGAACAATGTGTACATTTTGAAAATGCACATGAAAAAACATACTTTTGAAAAATGCATACAATTGGATAACATGCACACAATTTTGCACAGTTTGAAAACGTGCAAAATGGATGAATACATTTGAAAAAATATACATGAACATACACATGGATTTTCAGGCAAAAATCCAAACAACAACAACAACACTTGCAATGTGATACGGCCGCAGTCAAGGTGGAATTTGGAGAACCTCAATGAATTTGAGTTTTACTGCTACGCACATTCCTACTAATGGCACTTTGCCATACTGAGATAACTAGAAAAGTCTGTCCTCATGCGCAATGACCAATATGGAAATAAAAACTCCTGGTCAGTCACATTACTGATGGCAAGGGGGTGCTGGAAGCAGATCCAGAGAAAGTCCAAGCTACTGAGCTTTTTTTATATGTGGCATTTATTGTATGCTTGTCATTCACTACTCATGGTTTTGTATGGGTTCTTTAGACAACATTGTGACCATCTAGTTTTGCTTCTGTGTTTAAAGAGCACTTCTGGTGAGTTCTTTTTAGAGCAGGGAAAATGCAGTGTTATCTTTGAAAGTGAACATTTTTTTCCCACTTGTGTAGTTGCACTATTCCATTACACCACAGTGCCACTTAGTGGTCATGTAGTGGAAAAGCAGGAAGCGAAGTGCCCTTCATGTAATGCTCAGATCTCAGTTCTGCAACAAAAGAGAAAGTAGATGCAGTGGATTAACAGCCTCATGTAGAAAAGCCTATCACCCAGATGCCTGAGCCTTAGAGCATCAGCATTGCGCAGGGGTTCATTGGCATGATAACAATCTTGGGAAATTCCTGCCCCATGGCAGAGAGTCAAAAGTATTGTGAGACTTACATATCTAGCACTGCTGGTACTGGAGAGCTAAGCAAAAGAAACATTTCAGAGACTTAAAACAAGATGTAAACATACCTCGAGGGGAGCGCGTCACACAATTTGGGAATGACAAAGAAAAAAGCCCTCTGACATGTGCCTGTCAAATGAGCTTCCCTTTAGACAGTCAGGGGTAGGCAACTTTTTTGGACCCATGGGCACATTTGGGAATTTGAAAAGCTGACCTGGATACCACCACAAAATGTGCATGCTGCAGATGAACGCATGACCTGCAGCCACCTGCCAGCTTCATTTCCTAAAATTATCTCTGAGCCTCACGTGTGGCCCAGAGACATTCATGGGAAAAGAATATTGGAGCAGCTAGAGATCCTCAGTTGCTCTGAAGCGATCCCATCTGCCAGTAAGACATCTTGTTATTTAAGAACAATAAACATAAAAAGTGAGAGGGATAGGGCCCTTGGAAACCAACACTTTGTTGTTAGTTAATACAGTGTTTTGTAACACATTGTTACTAGCTATGTTTCCCTGTTGGTATGTTGTGATTATTATCAACAGTGGAAACATTTGGGTAATTTCTTGATATTTAAAAAATGTTTAAATTAAGACATAAAAACTGATAAATATGCTACCAACATCTTCAAAGATTTATTTCTGCAATTGCTAGAGGTATGAAATGTATCAATGGCCAGTTGGAAAGTGGCATACACCTGTGATAATTTGAATTTTACAATAACTATCCTACATGTTCTTTGTCATCCCAAGCTCCTGGCATCTGCATATTGCTAATACCATTTTGGGATATGCAGGCTGGCTCCTGACAGAGTTTCCACTCTGCTCTTCCCATTCCAGTAGGCTCAGATAATGGAGTAAGGCAGAATGAATAATGTTTCCCTCTTTGTTTTCAACTATGTATCTAGTTAAAAAGCTAGTGATCTGCTAATTTTCCCTCTAATTTGCCATCAGAGGAAGAGGAAACAGCAGGCCTTCCACTGTGTTTAGATCCAACTTTTTGACCTGCTGAACTTTGCCAAGTAAGAATCTCGTGCCTGAATTTGCTTTTTTCCTCCTCCCTCACAATTGCCTTTCCTTTTGTGTCATGCCTTTTAGATTGTATGACTGTAGGCAAGGACTATCATTTCTAATCTTTGTAATCTCTGGGAGACATGGCTGAAGAGCAGGATAAAAATGATTTGAATGCATGAATGAATGGATGGATGAATAAGAACTGGAAACTTGGAATTGTAGATCACAAGCTGAATATGGGCTAACAATGTGATATGGCTGCAAAAAAAACAAATGCTATTTTGGGCTGCATTAATAGAAGTATAACTTCCAAATCATGTGAAGTACTAGTTCCCCTCTACTCAGCACTAGTTAGGCCTCATGTTGAGTATTGTGACCAGTTCTGGGCACCACACTTTAAGAAGGATGCAGACAAGCTGGAGAGGGTTCAGAGGAGGGCAACTTAGATGATCAGGGAACTGGAAACCAAGCCCTATGAGGAAAGACTGAAAGAACTGCGCATGTTGAGCCTTGAGAAGAGAAGACTCAGGGGAGATATAATAGTGCTCTTCAAGTACTTGAAAGGTTGTTACAGAGAGGAAGGCCAGGATCTCTTCTTAATCATCCCAGAGTGCAGGATACGGAATAACGGGCTCAAGTTACAGGAAGCCAGATTCCAGCTGAACATCAGGAAAAAACGTCTTGACTGTTAGAGCAATATGGCAATGGAACCAATTACCTAGGGAAGTGGTGGGCTGTCCCATACTGATTCAAGAATGAAGCTGGGCAGTCATCTGTCAGGGATCCTTTGACTTGGACTCCTGCACTGAGCAGGGGGTTGGACTCCATGGTCTTATAGGCCCCTTCCAACCCTACTATTCTATGATTCTATGATGTATTGCTTCCTGTTGCAGATTTATTGCAGATTTATTGCTAATAGTTTCTACTATTTTCCATAGCATGTCACAATTCTATTACCCGCATTCTCAGCATTATGTTAGTTCCCTGCCTCTATTTCTCTTCCATTTTACAACTTCTTTTGTCTTTTATTCTATAGCTTGTAGAGTTATTCTATGGTGCTGAAGTTTATTGTTGTTGTTGTTCAGTCGTTCAGTCATGTCCGACCCTTCGTGACCCCATGGACCATAGCACGCCAGGCCTTCCTGTCCTGCGCTCTCTCCCAGAGCGTGCTCAAGTTTATATTCATTGCATCAGTGATGCTATCTAGCCATCTCATACTCTGCCATCCCCTTCTCCTTTTGCCTTCAGTCTTTCCCAGCATCAGGGTCTTTTCCAGAGAGTTTTCTCTTCGCATTAGGTGGCCAAAATATTTGAGCTTCAGTATCCTTCCAATGAGCACTCAGGGTTGATTTCCTTTAGGATTGACTGATTTGACCTCCTTGCAGTCCAGGGGACTCGTAAGAGTCTTCTCCAGCACCACAATTCGAAAGCATCAATTCTTCGGCGCTCAGCCTTCCTTATAGTCCAGCTCTCACAGCCATACATTACTACTGGGAAAACCATAGCTTTGATTAGACGGACCTTTGTCGGCAATGTGATGTCTCTGCTTCTTACTATGCTGTCTAGGTTTGCCATAGCTTTCCTCCCAAGGAGCAAGCGTCTTTTAATTTCATGGCTACTTAATTTTGGTTCTAGTTTCTTATGGTTCTAGTTTCAGGAGGTATATAACTCTAAGAAATATATAATCCTGAGGGTAAACGCCCTAAGCTACACTGTGATTTACAGCTGCTCTTTCTTTCAGAGAAAGTTGCTTGCCCTCATTGCAAGAGTCACATTCTTGCCCTCTTTTCATGCAGTCATAGCAAAGTGGAAGGGCTACTCTGAAGTAGGTGTGTTCGAAAAATCTGCAATGATTCAAATGAATTTGGATCTCTATGAATCTGACCTGTGGATTCCACAGCACACCAGTGTTTTCTGAGTCATGTGGATTCCATGGACTGGAGAAGTGTTGTTGTTGTTGTTGTTGTTGTCATTTTCCACTTTTGGGAGAGATTTGCACTAATTTGAACCAGTTGGTTACCTGTGAACACAGTTCACAGAGAAAAATCAAATCTAATGAAAGGTTTAACGTAACCTACTGTGTTTATTGAAACATTAAAAGTGTTACATCTTTTATCTTTTCAGAACTCAACTTCCTTAAATACAGTGTTCTTGGTGTAAACTCCAAGGCGGCCACTGTAATGTCTTTGTTGTGGCCCATCAACAACTTGAATCTTGAGGTTTGCTAATGAGGTCACACAACTCATGGCAACACAGATCCCTTCATGATTTGTTTACAGGCCGTATGTTACTGGCATCATTGTACTTTGGCCTGCACCTGTGTTTATAAAGGTATATAGAGATGTTTAAATGATACTTTGTTAAATTTAACAGCTAGAGACTTCCTTTCTGAGCAATAACTAAACTTTGACTGGGTTATTTTTAACTGTAGGTGTCTCTTAATCTCTTCATAATTTGTTTACAGGCCGTATGTTATTGGCATATCATTGTACTTTGGCCTGCACCTCTGTTTATAAACTTTTGGGATGTTTATATTTCATTTTGCTTCAATTTGCAATTAATTATGTTTGTTTAATTATACTTGACTTTTTGATATAAAAATAAAACTTTATAGTATACATTGTTATAGAAGATAGCCTAATTCTTTTTTTAGAAAAGGTTTATGGACATAAATAAACTCCTGACTTTGAATTAAAGTAAAAACCATTGTTATGGAATCTGCATGTCAAGACCTTTCCAGTGAAGTGTGTTTCATGAGAATCAACATTCGTGCGAAGGCAGTCAAAACAGGATGACCAACTAACTCCTGAATTTGAGAGAGAGAGAGAGAGAGAGAGAGAGAAAGAGATGATTAGTACTAAGGTGCATTAGTGCTGATTTGCATTAACTAATGCACATTAGTGCTAATTCCCATTAACTAAGATGCATTAGCACATATGTACAAGTGTGTACTAGCACTAATGAGCACTTGTGGTAATGCACATTAGTACTAATGCAGTTTAGCCAAGTAGGATAAAATTCTGGTAAAAAATATCCAATTCCATCAATGAGTGGACGATGGAATGAAAAATGCCTAACAGTCTGTGAAACACAGATAGAACGAATTTAACAAAATCCATACATCTCTAGCCTGAAGCTTGGCTGACATAGCTGAGAGGTTAAAGGATGAGTGGCAATCATTAATATAGGCATTTCTTGACAAGAGGTAGTTGTGGCAGTGGCAACAGTGGGTGGGAGGAAGCAGACAGAGGTGGTAAGTACGTATATGGTTTACAAAGGTGGAAGTTATTGGTTAAGTGGTAAGTGAATTATTTGGGACTAAAACTCAAAGCACACATTACGTTCATGATATTTATTTATTTATTTATTTATTTATTTCTATACCGCCCAATAGCCGAAGCTCTCTGGGCGGTTCACAAAAATTAAAACCAAACAACACACAATAAAACAATTTAAAATATATAGAACATTAAAACCACAATATAACAATGCAACCACAATAAAACCTAGCAGCAGTGCAGGAGTTTAAAATACAGATTTAAAACAGCAAAGATAAAAATTTAGAAAGCTAAAATGCTAAAATGCCTGGGAAAATAAAAAGGTCTTCACCTGGCGCCGAAAGGAATACAATGTAGCTAGCAGCTACACATTTTCTTTTTTCTGTGGAGTAAACACAGGAGGAGTCCCTAATCTGGATTAGGAGACTACTGTGTGTGTGTGTATGTATGTAAAGGGCTTTGACACTTTCTCCCCGCCTGTGATACCTACCTGCATCTGGGAGCTCACGACTGCAATTTATATTGTTAAATAGTGATGCATTAGCTTAAATGGATCACTGTTTGGCAATATATATTGCAGGCATGGTGGGGCAATCTGGATCAGGACTATAATGGAGGGAACGGATTAAACACACCCCTACCCCCATGCTAATGCACTGACCTGGACTGGGACCTCTGTGCTGCTTTAGGGTGAAAAAGAACAAACGTCACAGCTGCTAGCTTCACTTTTAAAGTCATGTGTGCTTTGGCCTTGATGTATCTTGATGCAAAATGTGCATTTTATTGCTTTTAAAAGTGTGTGTGTGCACGTGCATGCACTCACACGTATATCAAAGGATCCATTTGGCCAGCCTGAATATGCTGCTGAGATATTAGCCCTCCTGCTGCTTCTTTCCTCCAGAATGGAGAGCTAGCAATTTCTCACATATTTCCATTTGACTTAACTTCAATCTGCAGTCCTCTGATCCTGACTAAATCATCAAATGCTAACATCAGATCATTGATCTTGTCCCCAGGCTTGTAACAATTTATTTATTTGTCTGTTTATTTATTTCGTACACTTCACACCAGCACCACTGTCTTCTGTGTCCGGAGGTTCTGCACTGTGCTCTGATTTTCCCTCCGTGGACAAGCACATCTGGTCAAGTATTGCAGTGCACATGGTCAAGTATTACAGTGCCCCCTTTATCCCATTTCTCATCCACATTGTTTTCTTGTCAATCAACTGAGAACTTCTACACATTGGTGCACTGAGCTTTGACATGAACTGGTGAGAGCTCAATCAGTGACAATCCAGAGAGTTGCTGTGGGTCTACCACTTGGCAGTGCTGGGCTGTAAATCTTATTCTGTTGTTGTGGAATTTGTGACAGAATTGTATGTTCAGTTCTAGTGATGTGCAACACAATCCTTAATTTCTCTTTCCCCTTCCTCTTGTCTTATTTGGCCTCCATTGAGATTCCTCAGTTTTGCTTGAGAATGAATTTTGGTTTAGGGAAAATGTTGGCAGTGACCAGGGCTGAACCAAAAGTTTTCTGCTCCAACAGCCCCCTCCAAAAGGCTGCTCCTGCTTGCACTGCTGAGGGCATCCCAATCCAGCCTGCTGTCATGGAATGGGGCATATGGTAGGGAAGTAGTTAGTTGTTTTCCCCCAAAAGAATTACAATAGGGTGACTGACGCCAATCAGATTGAACTTCTTGACACAATGTCCAGCTGCTTCAGGAGTTCTAAGCCTTTCTGCCAAGGACCCTGCCCCCCCCCTTCAGCACAACTCTAGGAAAAAAAGGAAAAGACAGGCACTTTGGATTAAGGATGGCTGAACTCACCCTAGTCAGTGTCGCGCGTTGCTCACCAGCCTCCCACCAGCCCCCCACCCTTGCTCACTGGGTGTGGTGAGCTGCTGGGTAGTCCGCGGGCACCTAGCAAGTGATCTGTGACCACCCGATCCCTTGCCTAATATACACATTCTTCTTGCACACATTTTTCCTAATGCACATTTTTTGCAGGTGATTTTCTCCTAATATAATGCATTTTCTCCAATATACATTTTTGTATGCACTTTCCCTTGATATACACATTTTGTGTGCATTTTATGAATTGTAAACTGGATTTCAAAATTCTGAAAAGTCTGTATTTCGGTTTGCAAAAGTGTTCCAGTTCACTTATGGTTTTGCCAGGTCTGAATCTCATAGGTTTGTACAAAAAATCAAACCTGATAATTGATTATCTTACATCCCTTGTTTAAGATGATTAGCAGCTTGATCCTAGGTATGCTTATTCATAGTTAGTCCCATTGACCCTCATTGAAATAAATATGCACAGGATTGCCATAGTAAGTCCTTTAAATAGTATTGGAAGCTTGGCCCACCACCTTATACAGTAGAAATATTTTGATTTAGGCTGTGATGTTATACACACCAGAGTGGGAGTAAGTACTATTGAACTCAATGCGGTTTAACTCAGAGTAGGCATGTATAGGATTTCACAGTTAATCCCACAAGTGGCCTGTTCCAATGAGCCATTCTTTGGGCAAAGAAAAAGTTACAATAGGGCTCAGCAACTGATATCATGGCAGAACATTAGAACCTGAATGGGTGCACCGTTGTTGCAACCCAACCCAGAACACTGGGCTAGTGAAGCATTGTGCATAATTGCCATTCATCGTGGTCTCATGTGTAGCCATTGCGTGGCACTGAATCAGACATGGGTAAGGCTGAAGACTACTAACTTATATGCCATTTCAAAGCATTTTGGCCGTCGTTGAACCAGCAAGGTTGGAAGAACCTTACATGACTAATTTTGATGGTAAAACTTTAGTTGTATTTTAACTGAATAGTAGCACAGCATGATAAATGTTTTGCTATGCATAAGAATGTAAGTACATAAGAAGAGCCATGCTGGATCAGACCGAGGGTCCATCTAGTCCAGCATTCTGTTCACATAGTGGCCAAGCAGCTGCCCACAGGAAACCCAGAAGTAGGACACGAGTGCAATAGCACCCTCCCACCCCTGTTCCCCAGCAACTGGTGTACACAGGCCCACCGTCTCTGGTACTGGAGGCACCACATAGCCATCAGGGCTAGTAGCCATTGACAGCCTTCCTCTCCATGAATTTGTCCAATCCCCTTTTAAAGCCATCCAAATTGGTGGCCATCACTACATTTTGTGGAAGTGAATTCCATAGTTTAACTATGCGCTTACGTGGACAACTACACTGGCAACATATGTAGCATAAGAGCCTTAGTACTACTGGAATGACACTCAGAAATCACCAAAATCCAAGCAGATCCCATCAATGATAGAGCAAACATTCAACTTACTCATCAAGTAGCTTAATCACTGTTGTGAGACATGGTGATGGGGGCTTATAAGCAATTGTGACATTTCCATATTATTTAATTATAAATTTAAATTATAGCAAAACACTATTAAACAATTTTGTACTTAACAGCTCACAAGGCATGGTTATGTACTATGCATCTGCATACTAGTATATTAGCAATTTTCAGAAATTGGTAACTTGAGATTATATTGCACAGGTAATATGCAATTGTATACACATTACCATGTGGAATATTTCTATCACGTGAAACTGGACCATATGCACGAACTGTTAGTTGTTCTAATTCAGAAGGGAGCCAGGGAAAGTAATTGGCAGCCTACATACCTGTTTGGTGATACCAGCTTGCAGTCCTGTGGAAGACACAGCTATCCCACTGTTAGGCAGATCTGAAGCAGCTTCCTCAGACAGCACATTTACAGGGCATTGATTGTACATGAGCTGGGGCTGATGGATAATCTGCCTGTTAGAGCTCAAAAACCTGCCATGCTTCAGGTCTTACTATATGGTGAAGGAGAATGGTTATGGGAACACAACTGTGGCAGAAAAAGAGATTGCATTTTGGCTCAGCTAAAATAGGACACGTGAGGAAGAGACACAAGACACTAAACAGGCAGCATCAAATTCTAAAGGTGAGAGTGTAATACAATATTTTACCTAGGGTATTTGAGAAAAGTTTGTAGTGCTCTCAGATGCATGTGCTGATCTGTTGTGGAAGATGGAAGAATATATATTTGAGTGGCAGAATAGTTTAGTTAAAAATACATTCAGATTTACAGAGTAATTATGATTTGGCCCAAGAGTGTCTGAATTCATATGTCTATTTTATGTTTTTCATGCATGAAACCTTATCTATATGCATGAAGACTTAGCAAACCATAGGGTGCAATTTGTGAAATAAATCATTTAATAAAATGGGCCTTTTGCAGAAAAACTCTGCTTATCTACTAAGGTAAGATTTTAACAGAAAAACTGCAAATGTCTTGATGAACAAAGAGAAATACTGAGCTATATAGGTATGGAGAACATGAGTGATGCTTAAATATTTTAGCAGCAGGAAACAACTCTTGTTCTTGCCTAGATTGCACTGAGCCTCAATTTTTGCTTGGCTGTACTTAATCTTAAAATAAATTAAAAAGTCCCCAAAGGATCATACTGATATAAACAGTGGCTTCATTTTTGCAGTTACATATTCTCAAAATTACCATGATTATAATAAGAAATATTATTCCTTTCTTTGGTACCATGAAATCCTTGTAATAATGGCAGATTCCCTCATCCAGGCAGAATTGTGAAACTGTTTGCATTCACATCGTTAAGTGTGACTACTTTGTGTGTCTTTTTATGGAAGCTTTGAAAAAAATCTGTCCAAGTAGGTATAATTCTCAGAAACTATGAGCAATTGTCAGGCAGCAGTTGGCAATATTCAGCATCCTGGACTTAGGTCTTGTTTTTGAACTTGGATATATTAGAATACCACTAATTAAAGCATGTTGTGACACATTAATTTAAAAAGGAAAAAAAAAAACCTAGAGCAAGGAGATCACATTCCCTTTCCCGCATGAGTTCTATAATGTGTGTGTGTGTGTGTGTGGGGAGCAGAGAAGCATGAATTGTCATCATGACTGCATTGAATGTACATTAGTTAGGAGTTGATATTGCAAGATTCAGATAAATACAGCATGTAAATACAGCAGAACATTATCAATTCCACATGTGAGCACAAATATAGATGTGCATGGAGAAATAAACTAATACAATAACCATTATTATAATGTCTTTATGATATATAAAAGTACCAGAAAACCATTTGGGCAGTCTGAGGAAATAAGTTACCATTGGCACCCTGGTCTAGATTTTAGTGGCAGAATAAGTGTCTCCTGGACTTTGGTTCATATATTCCAGTTGATTCCATTGCTTTAGAAGCACATTTGAGGCTTCTACGATCACACACTCTCTTGCTGGGGTCCCTGGCATGACCCCTCTACTCTCTAGCACATTTTGGCTGGAGGCTGCTGTTCATCTATTCCGTTCATCCATCCAGACTTGAAGAAAAGAAACATGCATGGTATGGCCTTTAATTTCTTCCTTGAAGTATCAGGATCTCTACTTATTTTGTTCTTTTTTTGGCCATGAGCAGCAGTGCTGGGTGCTACAGTGAAATTATGGATCTCTAAGTAGTTCTGCCTGACACAGTGGCCTGAGACAGCCAAAGAGAGCTTTGGCTATTGGGAGGTATAGAAATGAAGATAAATTAGGTTACATACTTCCACTATACTACTGTTTAACTGCTATTTAGTGTCAACAATATATGAGGACCTACCTTAATTGTTACATGGGACCTGCCTTTGAGTGTGTATTATTATACTTCTTCTTCTATGACCTACAGTGGTGGTGGCCAACTTGTGGCCCTCCGGATTTTTTGGCCAAACCTTCTTATCAGCCCTCTTATCAACCCCATCAGTGTTGATGGTACTTAAAGGCTAAAACATCTGGAGGTCCATAAATTGCCCATCCCTGTCCTACAGATTCTTCCTGAAAGATTCACATTGATCTCACCAGTTCCCTACTTTAGACACATTGTTTTCATAGGAGTATCTGGATAATTAATTAATTTTTAAAAATCATATACCATCTTATCTGCTAAAAAGCCATCAAGGTGGTATACAACAATTTAAAGCAATAAAACCTTTAAATTGAATTAAATTTCAAAATAACAGAATGAAATTTAATAGGGATAAATGCCAAGTTCTGCACCTAGGAAAAAGAAATCAAATGCACAGTTACAAAATGGGGGATACGTGGCTCAACAACACTACAAGTGAGAAGGATCTTGGAATTGTTGTCAATCACAAGCTGAATATGAGCCAACAATGTGATGTGGCTGCAAAAAAGGCAAATGCTCTCTTGGGCTGCATTAATAGAAGCATAGCTTCCAAATCCTGGGAAGTACTAGTCCCCCTCTACTCAGCACTGGTTAGGCCTCATCTGGAGTACTGTGTCCAGTTCTGGGCACCACACTTTAAGAAGGATGCAGACAAACTGGAGAGGGTTCAGAGGAGGGCAACAAAGATGATCAGGGGACTGGAAACAAAGCCCTATGAAGAGAGACTGAAAGAACTGGGCATATTTAGCCTTAAGTAGGGGTGTACGAACTCCACTTACCTGGGTCCTCTGGGGGCATCTGTGGGAGGGAGGCAATCTGGTCCTCCCCCCAAAATCCTCCCTGGCTGGCTCCGCTCCACTCTGCAGCGACTCCACAGAGCCGCCAGCCGCGGCCAGCCGCTGCTGGACTTCTGGCTGTGGCTGGTCTTTGTCCGCAAATGGCGTCTGGCATAGCCATTTGCGTCCTGCACTTCACCGTAATAGGCTACGTAAAGATTTGCATAGCCTATCACGTTAAAGAGCAGGGACGCAAATGGAGTAGCGGACGCCATTTGCATCTGCAGTCTGGCGATACGGCCATGGCGGCCGTATCGCTGGGTCTTCAGAGCCAGCGGCAGGAAGGATCCACCGGTGAGGACTTCAGGCTGCAGGAGAAGGCAGGGGATCTGATCCTCCACAGTCTTCGGGGGAATGTGAATCCGGCCTCATTGAGGTCTGTGGAGGATTTGTCCAACATCCCTAGCCTTAAGAACAGAAGACTGAGGGGAGATATGATAGTGTTCTTCAAGTACTTGAAAGGTTGTCACAGAGAGGAAGGCCAGGATCTCTTCTCGATCATCCCAGAGTGCAGGATATGGAATAATGGGCTCAAGTTACAGGAAGCCAGATTCCAGCTAAACATCAGGAGAAACTTCCTGACTCTTAGAGATATACGTCGACAATGGAACCAAAGGTAGTGGTGTCTCCCACACTGGAGGCATTCAAGACAAGGCTGGACAGCCATCTGTAAGGGATGCTCTGACTTGGATTCCTGCATTGAGCAGAGGATTGGACTCAATGGCCTTGTAGGCCCCTTCCAACCCTACTATTCTAGTAGGGATGTACAAAACACCTACCTGGATCCACGCCGGGCAATCCGCAGTGGGGGGGAGGTGCTCCGTCCCTCCCCCCAGAATCCTCAATGGGGGGGAGGCGATCCGGTCCTCCCCCCCGGAATCCTGCCTGGCCAGCTCCGCTCCGCGGACAAGCCGCAGAGCCGCCGGCCAGCTCTAGCTGCCCGCAGCCAGACATCTGGCTGCTGGGCAGCCCTGCAGGGACGCAAATGGCGGCTGTTGTAGCCGCCACCATTTGCGTCCCTGTATTGAGCTGTGATAGGCTACGTAAATATTTACGTAGCCTATCACGACAGGGGAAAAAAACCCAGCATACCCAAATGGCGGTAGCCACCGCCATTTGCGTACACTGGGTTTCCCCCCCCCCCTGCCATGATAGGCTACGTAAATACTTACATAGCCCATCATTGCAGGGGGGAAAAAACCCAGCATATGCAAATGGCAGTAGCCACCGCCATTTGCGTACGCTGGGTTTCCCCCCCCCCTGCCGTGATAGGCTACGTAAATACTTACATAGCCTATCATGGCCTCCACAGGGACAGAAATGGCATCCCTGCATTAGCCGTGATAGGCTACGTAAGTATTTACATAGCCTATCACGGCTATGAAGATGAAGTGAATGGCAGCCGCAGGACGGCCGCCATTCGCAAAGCAGTGTGGACGGGAGCAGGTAAGTGCTCCGTTTCACATGCCTTTTGTGGGTTGGGGGCGGCGGGGACTTCGTCCTGTGTGCCTTTCGTGGGTTTGGGGGGGGCGAGGGCTTCGTTCCATGACGGATTTCGGGGGGCCGAATGCCAGTGCATTCTCACCGAGATCCGTCGTGGAATTCTCTGACATCCCTAACTATGATTCTATGAACCTTGCAACAATAAAAAACAAGAACATTAAAAACATTAAGGGCACAATCCTATGGCCGCAAGACAGTGTCTAGATGGCCATAGGATTTTTTGTTTTCTGGGAATTGAGCTTGGAGCCAGCATGCCAGGCTTGGATCCCAGAAACCCAACTCCACACCCCCTCCCACACCACCTCATAGGTGGTGCAGTTCAGCCCAGCTCCGCACTCATAACAGCAGCCAGAAAGGGGGTGTATCGGAGGGCAGAAAGGGGAGGGGACGGCAGAAGTGCCATTACGATGCTTCCTATGTGCCGTCCGCCTTCCCCTACCCCACTCCAAGGCACCTTGGCTAGACAGCCGAAATTGTCTGCCTAGTCTCAAATGCAGGGTGGCCAGAGCACAGAGGAGAAGATTGCCTCCACGCTCTGCCCACCCTGCATTGGATAGTTGGTCACATCCGACTTCGGAGGTGGCAAATTATCCCCATAGGATTACACCCTAAAACATTAAAAACTACACACTTTAAAAAGCTAAATTGAAAAGATGTATTTTTACAGTCTTTCTAAAGGGCAGGAGAGTGGGGAACCAACTGTAGTTCTTGAGGGAGCACATTCCAATTCCATAGTTGGGAGGCAACACAGGAGAAAGCCCTTTCAAGTGTATCCAAGAAATGGACATCTGTGGGTAAGGGCCTCTCCTGTAGATCTTAATACTTGAGTGGGTTCACAGCAGACAGGTACTATGATAGCCAGGTCCTAAACCATTTAGGGCTTTAAAGTTTAAGATCAACATCTTGAACTGAGTCTGGGAAGCAACTGGCAACCAGTGCAGGTCTTTCAGGATGGTCCTGATATCATGCACTGGTTAGCAGCCTAGCTGCAACATTTGGCACCGACGGAAGCTTCTGGACACTTTTCAAGGGTAGCTCCATGTAGCGTGCTTTGCAATAGTCTAAACATGATATAACCAAGGCATGGATAATTGTTGCTAAGTCAGAGTGATTCAGGAAGTGTTGCAGCTGGCACACCAAAGCATAGAACACATTCCTTGCCACCGCTGCCATTTGCAGATCCAGAGACAGCATAGGATCAAGTAGCACTCCCAAGCTATGGGCTTGATCCTTCAGGAGGAGCCCACCCAGTAGTCAGGCTGTCTACTGACCAATAACACCACCATCTCATCCAGCTTCACTTACAGACATCATGGGCACCCAACTGGGTCTGGGAATTTGTTGGGCTCCCCCCACTCACGACCCCTGGACTGCACTTGCCGAGACGCTCCTTGTTCACCCCCTGCCTGTTCCCACTCATGCTCTCCAGGACTCACCGCGATCCCGTTTAGTGAGTGCCTGCCATTTTTGCACCTTTGATTTCTACGTAAAACAGGAAGTTAGAAAATGCACATATTTAAATATGCGCAGTTTGGAACTGGGAAAGCTAAATAAGTGCAATATTAGATGGATTATACCTCTAATATTGTGCTTATTTAGCTTTCCCAACTCCAAACTGCACACATTTAAATATGCGCATTTTTTAACTTCCCATTTTACGTAGAAATCAAAGGCGCAAAAATGGCAGGCGCTCACCGAATGGGATCGCGGTGAGCCTGGAGAACTCACCAAGCTCATGGGTGGCCCGAGCACGAGTCCGGGGTGTGTGTGTGAACAGTGGTGCTGCTTTGGCGAGTGCCCGGAGTGCCCAAGCTAAGGTGAAGGGTGAGTTCTTACATCCCTAACTTCACTCTCATCCAGCCTATTATCAAACCCAGGTAGCATTCAAGGGTTTCAACTGCTTCCTTGGTGTTAGCTGACAAAAAGCAATAGAGCTGGGTGTCATCAGCATATTGGTGGCACCTTACTCTAAAGCTCTGAATGACATCTTCCAGTGGTTTCATGTAGATATTAAACAACATGGGGGACACAAGATAGAACCATGTGGGTCACCACAGGTCAATGGCCATGGAGTCAAACAGTAATTGCTCAGCACCACCTTCTGGACAGGGCCTGACAGAAAGGATCAGAACCACTGCAAAACATCACCCCCAAGGCCCTGCCCCATCAGACAGTCCAGAAGGATACCATGGCTGATGGTATTGAAAGCTACTGAGAGGTCCAAGAGAATCAATAGGGTCATGCTCCCCCCATCCAGTTCCTAGCCATCCACCAAGGTGACCAAAGCAGTCTCAGTCCCATAACCTTGCTGAAAGCCCAATTAAAATGGGACCAGATAATCAGTTTCATCCAGATCCATCTGGATTTGCAAGTCCACCACTTTCTCAATTGCCTTACCCAAGAATGGTACATTTGAGACTCTGTCTTATAGTTAGACTTATCTCCTGGGTCAATGGAAGGTTTCTTTAATAAAGGTCTCATTACTGCCTCTTTTAAGCAAGAGGGAACAACCCCCTCCTGCAAAGAGGCATGAATCACTTCCCTTAGCACAGCACCAGTCTCACCTTGGCCAGTTTTATTAGCAAGAAGGGCAAGGGTCAAATACATAGGCAGTGGCCCTTACCGCTCCAGATACCCTGTTCATCTCCTTGAGACCCACAAGCTGAAAAGAATCCAAAACAACTGGACAAGTAGTTGCTCAGCTTACATCACTCTGACCTACCCCAATATTGGAGTCCAAGTCAAGGCAAATCCGAGCAACTTTATCTGCAAAGAATAAAACAAAGTGTTTGCAGTGAGCCACCTGTAAAGTGCAGCATTAGAAAGCCTTCAGTTGCCTTCACTCCTTCCACTTCATAAGCAAGAGGTAAGTAGTTAGTCAGGATAATTATAATTTGGAAAGATGCTCTAACAACTCAAAATTTGATCTACACTAACAATAAAAAAATGCACTGGACTGCATCAGATGGGGGTTGGGGGGGAGTGAGTCTGATCTTTATTTGCCCATTAATTCTTCTGCAATGGAAAGAGCCCTCTCCCCACACCCCCCGTAATGATTAACTACACATTATGAAGTACAAGTTCCAGTTTGCAACATAGAGATTGATCAAGTCACCAGATTGAATCCCACTTTAATTTTAAGAGACATTTGAATTAACTCAACATGGGCATTTTCTTTCAGGATTGATTATAATTGTTTAGAGACTTTGAGGGAAAGAGTCTCAGCAGCTCCAAATGTGACATCTAATACAAGCTATTTTCACCCGTGCTTATTCTTTTATGGAGCAATTCGCATATATGAGTGCCACATTTACTTAGGCTGATTAGAACTTAGAAGGACTTGCATTAAGAGATTCTGCTGTTTGCTTTTATAACTGAGTCACAGATTCCACCTTGTTTACGCTTGCTAGTTTGAGCTTATAGAGCTCAAATTCCAGACTTCTGTTGGTGGGGAAGGGGCAGCTATTATTTTGTGAGGAAATCTCAAAGACAAGGGGTTAAGCCAGGCAATAGGCAATGTTGGGGTAGAAACTGAAGAAACTGTTGATTTGAATTTTTCACCTTTCCCATCCCTTGGGCCTAGAGCATGAGTTGCTTTACTACTTACTGTAAAGATACAGCATCTGTAAGGATTTGTAAAATGCTTTACATTCTGTACTCTCCCAGTAGCCCTTTAAAGTGGCATCACAACTTGCACCCACAGTGGTCCCAAACCTGGGTCCTGGGAATGTCAGGCAGAGTTTTTGCCTCTGTGCCACAGCAATCACTGAGAACAGGCTAGAGGAGGAAACTGATCACCCAGATTTACAAGATGTTTCCTGAAAACAAGCAAACAAACAAACACCCACCACCACCACAGCAAGTCACATGACCTCCTATAAACCTTTTATCTCAGTCTTGCTGTTTGGTCAGAGTAACCATTTGATGAGCTTGCTGATAGGCTTCAGCCCTATTCAGGCATTCTGTAACTGTCGACAGTAAACATCTGAGGAGGGGGAGTGTGCTAGCCCTGCCCCCCTCCGTGACAACATTCATCACCATCTATACATGGAGGGTGACTTTGTGAAGAAGACAGCCTCCTGTATCCATGGTGGCTCTCCATATGATATGGAACACTCATTTCATCCTCAAAGTGATCTTGAACATGTTTTTTTTATTTAATGATTTACATCATTTTGGATGCAATAATTTTCATCATTTTGGAAGTGGGCCTGAGGGACATTCTTGTCTTTCATTCATTCACAGAATCTTTCCAGGAGGAAAGTGCCCTTCTGTTGTTACCATCTTCACATAGGTCACATTTACTTCAGCATCTTCTTCACAACATCCCAAGAATGTTATGAATCCATTGTAGCTGCTCCCTTTGGTGTCTCATTAGGTATGACATTTTTATTATCCTTATCACCAGTACAGATGCCAAGCTCTTCACATGGGCAATCACTCTGCCAGCTCCTCCCAGTGATTCCAAGTTCTCTGTCAGACATGCTCAGCATTTTCCACCAACCTCTAGAACTTGAATCTCCAGCCATCCCATGCTCCTGGAGGCTCATTCCCCAATGAACACCTGCGAGAGAGAAATCAATTTTAGTTGTAGCAGCGATACTCTCTCTGGCTTAAATGCCAGGTGGAATAATTGGGCCTGGGGGATTAATTTCACCAATGCTACTAACAGCCAGGACAATAAGGAACAAAGGAAAGAGAATAAGATATAAATAATAAGTACACAATTCTAATCAGCAGATATCTGTATCTATATCTACCTATCTATTCTGTGCTGTGGCACCCTGGTTGAGGAATGCCTTACCCTTGGAGGCCAGATTGGTACAGACATTGGTTTCATTTTGGTGCTAAGTTAAAATATGGCTTTTCACCAAAGCCATTGAGGGCTAATGGAATTCCCTAAAGTTGCACACTGTTTTAACTGTTTTATTGTTTTAGATATTTAAATTGGTATTAGCTTGCTTAATGGTTTAATATGCTTTTAGCTGTTTAAATTATTCATTGTTTCATACTGTTTAAATTGATTGTATCTGTATGCCACCCTGAGATCTTAATGATATAGGGCAGGATGTACAAGTTATAAATAAATAAATAAATAAATAAATAAATAAAAGTGTATGCAAGCAGGGTATCCTGGGTTTTTTTAATTACCTTATTGGAAATCCCAATATTTTACTGTCACTTTTTCACTTGACCAGATCCCAGAATTTTAAATATCTATAAGGTACAGATATAGATGTATGAAGCAGCCTAACATTACAGAAAAAAAAAAAAAGGTATTCTGAAGACTGAAAGATGAGAACAAACACGATAGCTAAGGAATCCAGATAAATCACCATCTGGTCACATACTTTCCAAGTTCATTTTTTCCCCCAGACTATGATATTGCCCTCCCTAGAGATACTCTGATCCCTTCCACAAGAGTCTCATGGACAACAAAGAGAAATAAGAAAAAGGAACATTTTGTTCCTGTTACCTTCACTTTATCTATTTTTGAAAAATTTTCTCTACAGACAAGGAGAAAAGTTATGGCAAAGGTTCCAATACCCTGTTCTAGATTTCCAATGTAGTTTGATGTATTTTCCAAACTTAATATTTGTCTTCGTAAAAATCAGCAATAGGTTACAGTCCATTACTTTTCCTATCTATGTTATGACACAAATTGCTATTTTCTTATACTTATCCATCCATTGCCCATGTCAGTAAAAACAACAACAGCAACAACAAAAACCACCCTGTTCATTGTAAGAACAACATTGCAGAGAATCTTTCTTGAAGTTGTCTAACATCTCTGTGAAGGGTTGAAGCCTACAGAGGAAAAGGGGAAAATGGTCAGGCTTAGAGGCCTGGAGTTCTCTGTTGGGAAGGGGTAACCCTGAGAGGAGTAGCTTCATTTCTCCAGTTAAATGTCCATTTCGTTTCTTCACTTAAGTTTCATTTCTTCAGGTTTGAAACAGTAGTTTCAGTTTTGAGGGAGGAGGGTATATAAAGAGAAGGAGAGAGCCAATAAGAGTTGGAAAGACCCGGCTGCAGCCAGAGCAGAGAGACAGTCAGAGCCTGAAGTGAGACCAGAGTCTGAAGAGTGAGCAGGAAGAAGCAGTTTAGACATTCTAAAGGACAGCTGGGGTAAAGGAACTTGTGTTTTGCAACTTTTATTTTCTTTTAAGGCCTTTTGTATCACTCAGCTCTATTGTGTAAATACCTTTAGTTGTGATTTGCTTTCTTTAATTTACCAGTAAACTATTGTGGTTAAACCCTGTGTCTAGAGTGTCAGATGCCTACAGCCTAAACTCTACATTGCTGGGAAGAGGAAATTTAAAAGAAGGGAGGTGGGACTCTTAAGGAGGCAAGAGATCCTTAATGAGTTGCTCAGGGGGTCCAGGTCATAAGTGGAACCTTGACAATCTCCGTAAGTGTGTGTGTGTGTGTGTGTGTGTGTGTGTTTTAACCCCCTCAAAGATCAGTTAATCTTGTTTTCTATTGGGCCCAGAAGAGTGAAAATCAGCAATGACTGATTAATACAGTTTAGGTCAAGTGGTCTCTCACTGGTGCCCCTTTTCATTCAGTGCAGCAGAGGGGTGAAGTATTTCCCTACCATCCATGCACTGCAGTTTAGTCTTGAGGGAAGAGGAAAGTGGTTTTAATTTCCCATTCAATTGCTCATCCCCTTGTCCCTTTAGAAGCTTTATGAAAACTTTCATTGCTCTACGAGGATATCTCCAAACTCATCAGGCAGTATATTTTGAATTCATCTTTTAATGAATAATAGGACACATGGGGCATGTCATGCTATTACATTCTCATGATGGACCAGTCAAGACTGTCCACTGCAATATGGAGGGACAACCTAATTCAGCTGAAGTGACTTTCTTTTGGATTCTCAGGAGGAGAAATTTTGACAATATTGTCACACACAGGACTGTGAGAGGCTATGCATGGGTGGAAGTTTGGCTAGCCTCACTACTCCACCTGAAAGGAATTGCGGCATTCCCAAAGAAGGTGGGAGCTGGCTGCCACGTGCAGCTAATGAGCCCAAGCAGAAAGGGAAAAATCTAAAACTCATCAAGGACAGGAGGAAGGGGGTAGTGGAAAGAGGAGAAGACAAGCAGTCCTGTGTGTGAAGCCGTACAACAAAAAGGCAAAGTTTTGTTTTGAAAGACTAATTGAACCTGGGACTATAGATGAGAAAAGTGTCACTCTCCATGATGAGCCAGCTATCTCTTGTTTAAGCTGGAGAATATTTAGCTTTCTCAAAGAGCTGAGAGAAACTAAACTAACTCTGAGAGGCATTATCTTTCATAGCTTATCACAAGAACATGCACGTACATAGTCAGTCCTGGCCCAGGACATTTATCTACCTGAGGAGGACCAGCAAATGTCTTTCATTTCTCACTGGAAGATCTGGATCAGTCACTACCTCTCAGTCTAACCTACCTCACAGGATTATTGTGAGGGTAAAAATGGGGAGATCTTTAGATTCTTGAGGAAAGGCAAAACATACATATAATAAGATTAAGTAAATAATTATATACTAGAAAAAACATAATTGCCTTACAATATGTTCATAATGTGTTTCCCTAGCATGTAAAATGGCTATTTGTGCATTGTGTTACTGTGTGCACTCATGTATATGCATGTGCTGTAGAGACAAGATGCATCCAGTGCTGCACTTGAAAATGTATCTTATAGAGACTCTGTGGCGGGAGCCTGAAGACTGACACCAACTTTTATAACTCATATTAAACATTCAAAATTTGAAAAAAAAAATCCTCTGGCTTCTCATATGTCCCACACACATGCCTCCTTCTTATACAGGAACATCAACTCAGAGGAAGCTGAGCAGAGCAGAGGAAGCTGCTCCAGCTGGTCTAGGGGCTATACAAGCACGCAAGCTCCCAGAGAGCAAGCGATCAGAGCAAGTGAAGAGGGAGAGCAAACAGGAGTTTGGCAGGGGAGTTTGGCAGGGAAGGTCAAAGGGGAGGTCCCTAACAATTCTTTTACATTTCTTTTTCTTGTAACACACACTTCCATACCAATGGGACTCTGTTGTTAACCCCCGGTGAATAGAGGACAAAGCACAGGCAATCCCAGTACAATCAGAAAGCTAGAAACATAAAGGGAATAGAGACTATGGAAGGAAAAGACTCTCCAGTAGTGGTCACCTGCAAGGTCTGTGCAACAAATGCAAGCTGATCATGCTGCTGGAAGAAAAAGTAAGAGGACTGGAATGGCGAGTGTTGACCCTCCAGAGAATAAGACAACACAAAGAGTCCTTGGACAGAACAGTGGAACTGCAGCAGCAAAGTGAAGAACAGAAGCTAGAAGAGCAACAGCAAGCTGAGGCAGAAGAGGAAAATGCTGACGTGAGGAAAAATGAAGTAGAGGATACTCCTTGGAAAAGGGTGACAGGAGCAGAAGAACTAGAAGCCATTCTGCACCAGTGGAAGCAGTGGAACTATGGAACCATTTCCAGGTACTTGAAAATGAGACTGGAGGACAGCCTGCAGAGGAAGAATTACAGGGGGACCTGCATGAGAGCAAGCAAGGGGCTGAAGGTCAGTCAAGCAGAGGCAATGAAACCAAGGCCTACAACAACAAGAAGAGTAGTAGTAGTGGGAAACTCCTTGCTGCGTGGCATTGGAACCCAAGTATGTTGCGAAGACCCATGGACTCACCAGGTATGCTGACTCCCAGGAAGATGGATTAGAGATGTGACTAAGAGTTGCCTACACTCATAAAGCCCACTGACAGGTATCCCTTTCTTCTCATCCATGTGTGCCACCAAGCAGAGCTATGAAGAAATCACATCAGACTTTGAAGCTTTGGGAAGGAAACTCAAGAACTTTGGGGCCCAGATGGTTTTCTCATCCATCCTTCCAGAAGTCAGAAGAGGGATAGAAAGGGAAAGAAAAATACTCCGGGTGAATGACTGGCTACGAAGGTGGTGCTGGCACGAGAGATTTGGATTCTGGGACCACGGGCTATACTTCCGGGAAGGTCTGTTGGCAAGGGATGGGTTGCACTTCACAAAGACTGGGAAGAATGTGTTTGGCTACAGCATGAAGAACTTCATTAGGAGGGCTTTAAAGTGAATCCTATGGGGGAGGGAGACATAAAGTCAGGGGTAACAATGGACGAAGGCTCATGCACCACAAGGGAGAGAACAGGTCTAATAGCACCCAATAATAGTCTTCACAAACATGTAGAAAGAAATCCAGATTATAAAGCACATTGTCTTGGATGTCTATATACTAATGCCCAGAGTATGGGAAACAAGCAGAATGAACTTGAACTCTTAATACAGGACTGAAATTATGACTTGAGAGGGTTCAGAGGAGGGTTACTCCTTACTCATACAGCAATACGACAATGGAACCAGTTACCTAGGGAGGTAGTGGGCTCTCCCACACTTGGAGGCATTCAAGGTGAAGCTGGACAGCCATCTGTCAGGGATGCTTTGACTTGGATTCCTGCATTGAGCAGGGGGTTGGACTCGATGGTCTTGTAGGCCCCTTCCAAAGAAACCTTATTAACAGCTAAACAAGAAAGAGACTTGTGGCACCTTAAAGACTAACAAATTTATTCTGGCTTTCATGGAATATAGCCCATTTCATCAAATGCATGGAGCATTATTGGGATTTTCAGCTTTATAAACAGTACATGTGGTGGTGGTGAATTGTAAACAGTGAGCTCAGAAGGAAATTACATTCAGAATGTATTTAACGAAGAATATGAAGGGAAGTATCCTTCTTTTCATTAAACAAGTTGGTGCCCCACGATCAAAGTTCTCAGAAAAACCAAATCTAAAGAAAAGTTTAACTTGGCTAACTACCTTTATTGGAACATTCAAAGTGTAGGTGTCTCTCAGTTCCTTCATGATTTGTTTACAGGCCATATGTTACTTGCATATCATTGTATTTTGGCCAGCGCCTGTGTTTAAAAAGGTGTACAGAGCCTTTTTGTGTGTGTTCATATTTCATTTTGCTCCAACTTGCAATTAATTATGTTTAATTATACTTGACATTTTTTGATAGTAAAAATAAAACTTTATAATACATTAGAAGAAAGCTTAATGCTTTTTAAAAAAAGCTTTATGGAAAAAATAAACTTCCAACTTTGTATTATAGTGAAAACCATTGTTATTCATGGAATCTGCATGCCAAGAGCTTTCCAATGAAGTATGTTTCATGAGAATTGGTCAACGGGAAGGCAGTCAAAAACGGATGACCAACTAACTCCTGATTTTTTTATATATATATATATATATATATATATATATATATATATATATCAAAGATATTTCACACACACCCGAAAACTGCACTTCCCTAAAAAATCACAAACATGAAACCAAACAAACAAACCCACTCTCAGGCTATATAACAACTCTGCAGTGGTATCATACACTATTTGCCCTCTCAGCAGTGGGGTATAACAACCATGGACTACTTTGCAGTGGTGAACATAACCCATGGTCAGCCACATCCCCCCCCCCACACACAATAAGGATATAATGGCAGTCTTTATTTACATTGACATGTGTGTGTCTTAATGGTTTCCATCACAGTAAAAAAAATCATGATGTAAGACCTGAGCTCGAAAGAATATGAGCTCCTGTCATTCTTGGTACCCATTGTTTGGGGCTGGATATGCCTCTGCCCAATTACAGGTACACTAAAATTCTAGATTTCCCAATTGTTTTCTGTGGGTGGTAATCACTATTCCACAAGGGCAGACCAAAAATCAAAGGGTAGGGGCAAAATGAACCAGGAAGTCCCTCCTGCAGACAAGTCTTCACTCTATACTTATCTATATGGCCAAATGTTGATCAGTTGTGATTTCACTCATTGGCTAAACACACTGAAAGGTGGAAGAAGTCTCATTTCTTACAAAATTATTGGACAAAACTAATATCCATTTATCATAAAATGATTGGAATGTGCCTGAATGTTTTGCCTCCTCTCTTGGGTGCTACAAGGGCCCTAAAAGAGAGTTGCTCTTTTTTTAATTATTATTTCAAAGCGGGGAATCTGGCCTAGCTAGTGGGCCCCTTGAGGTGTTGGGCCAGTGGCTACAGCCCCCTTAGCCCTGAAGTTAATCCAGCTATGTCTGTAGCCATGTAGTTTGCTCACTCATCAGTACATTGACTGATTCAAATGCCCCTCAACCCATCCATGCACTTCTACTGAAAATAGCGCATCGAGAGATTTGAATGAATTATCTCCAAGGCCTGACAATAAAAGCATCTTATTGAGCAGCTGATATTAACTGTTGTGGCAGAGACAAGGTCAATGTCAGTCTTTCTGCGAGCATGTATAATTTTGATGCCTGTCGCTAATACTGCTGAAGCAATGCACTTCTCTCTGGCTTTAATTTACCTTTGCACTACTATGGCTTCCACTAGGTTTCCTTGGCTTAGACCGAGCTTGGGGATGATAATAGCATGGTTGACAGCTACAAGAAAGAAAGGCCATACACTCCTCATTGGCCTCTCTGAGGGTTAAGGCGGCATCCTATTACTGAAGCAGCAGCATCACTGGATGCTCGTTTGATACTCTTCTGAGCCAGTATAAAAGATCTAAGTAAAGTGGGAGAGGCGGGTGTAATTACAGCTTTGGAAAATATAGTATAAAGCAAGATTTTGGATCAAAATTATTCACAAATAGTTTTACAAGACACCATTTTGCATGTTTTTAAAACACAAACAAGGTGTTTGTGCAAGAAAGTGCTATGATGGCTATGATGGGAGTTGTAGGCCAAAACATCAGGAGGGCTACAAGTTGCTCACAGCTGATTTATAACATAGCCACTACTTTATGGATCACATAGTTAAACTATGATTTAGGCAGATTTCATGTGGAGAATATTTAATCTCAGAGTTCTTCTAAAGGAGAATTATTCCTGTCTGTGAGGCACCACTCTTTTATTTTCTCAGGCTGACTCATCTTTTGACTTGCTATGAAATGTACGAACACCCTCTTCCTAATTTTCTTCTCAAGATTTCCTTACAATTTGAAATTAAAAATAACAACAACCCTACATTACAGAAGACACCAAACCTTGACACTTGAATCAGATGTTAGCTGTTTCTTCTACTTTGAGAAAAATGGGGGAATAACTTGTTTTTCAGTAAGTAATTATTTCAGAATTGAATCATCATCATCAAATTAGTTGGATTGCTTTCATCTGCATACCACTGACCTATAACATCTTTGTCAAATAGTAAGGACTTGCTTTTACTTATTAAAAGTCATCAAACTCCTATTTTGCATTTTATCCTCCTTACTTTCCTGTTCACTATGGGTAAATTATGCTGTGCATTAAAGCAGCAGGTATACGCTGAAGACCTCTGCACAGAGATAGTGAAAAATAATCTCCATTGGACTGAAAGGGCTCATCAGAAACCTCAGCACAGCCTTACTGTATGAGACTGAATACCCATAAAATGAAGTACTCACATAAAAGTGTCCAGTTCCAGAGACCTTAGAATTATTATATGGAAACCACATCTAGTATTCCAGCCCAAGCTAGGAGAGTTGAAAGCAGGGATGAATGAATTAATTTGTCAATTTTGGTTTTTACTAGTGTCTCATCTTTTCAGTCTTTAATTTGGTTTATCCTGAACTTTGATAACTTTTCCAGTCTTAAGTTCAGTACATCCTGAACTTTGAAAATGTTTTTAATAAAATGCAAATTTTGAAGGATAACTGAGTTTTGGTTTGCTTATTGGTTCAGAAGTGCATTTGGGCTGACCATGCATTAATTTTCAGGAACCAGGTAGATAATTTAAAAGGGCATGTACACCCGTATATATTAAGGAGTGTTCCAATACAAAATTTATCCATATAATGACCTCCTGTGTTACACCTCCAACAATTAGCTGACTTAGACAAACCCTTATTAAAGAGACATTGTGGCATCCAATAAATGTGAAACAAAAGGTTTTTTGCTGAATAGGATGCAACCTGATGTCTTCATAGATGAAGGCTGGAGAGAGCAGGACTCATATTGCAGTATTATTTTTTTGGAAGCAGATTTCCACGTGGTCATGGATGAATACATTTCTGGCTTCTTACTGTTCTGCCATAGGAATTATTCTGCTGTATGGAGCACAGCAGTAATGTCAATATTTTATTTACTGATTTATTACATTTCTATACCAAGCAATAGCTGTAGCTCACAAAATAGAGGTAAACCCATAAAATATAAAAGATAGGGATAAAAAAGAAGAGTAGCATTGCAGAGTAGATGAGGCAGAGGGAGGACAAAACTGTCCTACATGGCTCCTTCCGACCCTACTATTCTATGATTCTATGAAACTGGACACTTCAGGTAGTAACCAGTAGGGGTCGTGTGCATACAGACAGCACTGCCGGGCCCTGCCCTGGTCCATGTTCACACAGCCCTGCCAGTCCAGGTCCATGCAGAGCAGAGCCCCTAACACACACTGCTGTAATTTAACGCTTCTGGAGGTAAGCCCTGACACAAAAGAAAATGCTCATTTCTGGAAGGGGCAAGTCATGTCCCTTCCTGAAACAAGTGTTTTCTTTCATGTTTGGGCTTGGCCCTGGAAACACTAACTTGTGGCTGCATGTGTTGGGCCCCATGCAGACCTGGACTGGTGTGGCTTTGTCCGTGCAGACCGGGACCCAGTGGTACTGACCACACACGCAAAACCCCTATTGGATACTACCCTTGTGATATAAAGTGTATTATGAAACTACAATGTCTACTTTGGGGGGTGGGGGTGGGGGTGGAATTGAAGCAAAGGATGGTTTTCAAAAAAGGTTGAGCTTCTTTCCACGTGATTAATATATATTTAACATGATTTCCCATGGCTCTCTTTTTTAACCTTCTGCTATATTATCTCAGACTGTTCCAAAGTGGAATCCCCTTTCCAAAGGAATGAGCTGGACTTTAAAACAAGATGAAAATGTCCCTGAATAGTCAGCTTTAAGAGGGTGGCCATTAAGATTAAGAACATAAGAACAGCCATGCTGGATCAGAATGCTAGTCCAGCATTCTGTTCACCCAGTGGGTTCCTGCCAACCAGCTGTTGACCAGAAACACACAAGGAGGGCATGAGCACAACAGCACCCTCCCACCTATGTTCCCCTGCAACTGGTGTACATAGGCTCACTGCCTCTGGTACTGGAGGTAGCACATAGCTATCAAGCCTAGTAGCCATTGGTGTTTCCATTTTATAGTTGGGTAGGGGAATGGAGACTGAGTATCAGTGACTCACTTGGTCAACATCACATTGTGATGCCTTGGTTAATTTGAACTGTCACCTCTGATGTCCAAAATCCAGCAATACTGCACCCACTGACCATGGCTGTCTAAAATCATTTGAAGAAGTTGAATGTAATCATAAAATGACTTGGGCAGCAATCCTATGCAGACTTACATGGGAGTAAGTCTCACTGAACTCCATTGGTACCTACCTCTAAGTAATCATGTGTAGGATTCCACTAAGTAGATGCAGGTCTTTTCTTGGTCTTTTGCTTACTGTCTGCTACAAATAGCCTCATTTGCATTATAAATGAAACTGCTCATATTCATCTCTAATATGGGTGGAAAAAACAGTTAAACCATGTATTGATTCCCCCCCTCTCTTCATCAGAGCCAGTTCCAGACTTTTAAAATGTCAAATGTCAGAACAAAGTGTGAATACAAATCAAAATTCAGTTAATGTGTGGTCTGTATTTTAAATGACCCACAAATTATGTATTCCTTATCTTCAGCTACACCCCTGACCAAATTAGATATTAATTCAGCTGAAAACTGTGAACAATTTGTACTTCTCTTTTCATGGCATGCCCTTGGCAATGATGTGACCACTACATTCCCTTGACAGTGTAAAGGTTGATGGGGAAAGGTTCCCTGTGACTCAGGCAAAACTTCTTTCAGAATAAGATAAATCCATCTAGCATGCATCGGGAAAGTGTGTTGGTTTCCTCTTAAACTGAGAACTACACATAATTTTGTCTGGCATTATGAATATATATTTGGAATCTGAGAGAGGGGAGCAGCTTGGGAAATGATTTGGAGTGAAGATATGGAGGGGAAGGGTCACACACCATTTTCTTCCTTCCCCTGCCTTCTATCCTCCAAATTGACTCCATCTAAAACTGCTGTTTGCATTCATTCATTCATTCATTACATTTTTATTCTGCCCAACAGCCAAAGCTATCTGGGCAGTTTACAAAGATTAAAATCACAGTAACATAATCGGGCTGTTCACACAAAACACTAACTCACAGTCAGGCTGTTCAGACAACACACGCATACTCAGTGGTTGAGCATGAGTTTTTGTTAAACAGTGGGTTGTTTGTTGAACTGTGGGTTAGTGTGTTGTCCGAATGTCTACACGGTGACTTGTTAACCATGCAGTGTGGCTTATTAACTACCCTGAACAACCCAACAACACATCATGGTTTCCCAAGGTGGCTTATTCAAGAACATTAGCTACACTGCATGGTTAACAAGCCACCCTGCAGAAGTTCAGACTTGTTAACCACATTGAACAACCCAACAACAAACAAGCTGTTTGTTGTTGGGTTGTTCAGTGTTGTTCATGGAGGAGCACATGAAGACCCACCCTCCACCTCTCTAGAGATACCAGCAACCAGTTACTAGCAGCAAATAGCAGCGGCAGAGGACAGCAGCTTTAAAGACCAGGAAGAAAGAGGCAAATGCAGATCTTACTTGCTCCTTCTTAGCTGTTGCTCTCTTTTATATTGTTTTATATTTTACATTTTAACATTTTAATATGTGCCTGGGAAGTCCATTGAGCAACTCAAGGGGTTGGGGAGTTGCCACCATAACTGTGGTTACAGGTAGGGGGAGGTATGACGTTGAGGGATTAACAGGCCAGCTGAAGAGAAGAGGGACTAGACACCTTATGGCTATCCCCTGTTCTGGTTCTTCCCCCAACCTGATGGTTCCTGGCAGCCTTACCAGCTTGCCCTTGGGTCTGGTGCTGCTGTTGCTGAATGCCCGGTCGGTCCAAAATAAAATCTCCCTCATCCATGATTTGATTCTGGATGAGGGGGTGACATGATATGTATTACTGACACCTGGGGGGGAACTGGGGGGGGGTTACTCTCTCCCAGCTGTGCCCTCCTGGGTACTCAGTGCAGCACCAACACCAACTTGAGGGTTGGGGAGGGGGGTTTGCCATGGTCTATTGGAATTCAATTCCTCTCTCTAGCCTTCATGCTCATTCAAGTGCAGACCTGGAGTGTTTGTACCTTGTGTTGGGTACCCGGGACAGATTAGGCATTCTGTTGGTGTACCACCTAGGGATGGCGAAGAATTCCGCCATGGATTTCAGTGAGGCCGAATGCACTGGCATTTGGACCCCTGAAATCCATGACGGAATGGCCTCCCCCCCGCACCCCCCACGGATTCCCCCCGGGATGAAGTTTACCTGGGGTGGATGTTCCAGCAGCAGTGGCTCCGGCAGCGGCTCTGGTGGCAGCTCCGGCGGTGGCGGCTGGTCTTTCAACTGGCCCTGAAAGACCACAGCCGCCATTTGCATCTGCTGTTTGCTGTGATAGGCTACATAAGTATTTACGTAGCCTATCACGGCAAACAAAAAAAAAAACAGTGTACGCAAATGGTGGTGGCTATGGTGGCCACCATTTGCTTTCCCTATTTTTCGCCGTTTTATATTTACGTAGGCTATTATGGCGAAAAAAAGGGGAATGCAAATAGCGTAGTGGGCACTATTTGCGTTCCTTTCCCCCCCGCCGTAATAGCTTATGTAAATATTTACATAGGCTAAAAACGGTGAAAAAAAAAAAGGAACGCAAATAGCACCCACTACGCTATTTGGGTTCCCCCATTTTTTTTTTTTTGCTGTAATAGCCTATGTAAATATTTACATATGCTAAAACGGCGAAAAATAGGGAAGGCAAATGGCTGCCGCCGTAGCCGCCGCCATTTGCGTATGCTGTTTTTTTTTGCCTGCCGTGATAGGCTATGTAAATACTTACGTAGCCTATCATGGCAACCTGGCTGGACACAAATGGCGGCTGCTATGGCGGCCGCCATTTGTGTCCGCAGCAGCCAGTCTGCAGCTGGAACTCCGGCTGTGGACGGCCCTGGCCGACTGCTCCGCAGAGCCGTCGTGGAGCGGAGCTGGCCGGGAAGGATTCAGGGGGGAGGACCAGATTGCCTCCCCCCCATTGAGGATTCTGGGGGGAGGGACGGAGCGCCTCCCCCCCACCGCGAATCACATCCGCGAAAAGGTAAGTGACTTTTGTACATCCCTAGTACCACCCACTCCACTGCCCATCAGACTCCCTGCCTGAGCTGATGGAGGTGGTCTCGAACTTGGTGTTGAGGACCCCCAGGATGATGGTCCTGGGGGATCTCAATTTCCATGTCAAGGCCGTTGTATCCGGGTCAGCTCAGGACTTCATGGCCGCCATGACAACCATGGGGCTGTCCCAACATGTCATCGGCCCATGTTACCATTTACAAGCAACACATGTAAATGGGGATAGCGGAGAAATCCACCACAGACTCCAGTGAGGCCAGATTCTTTAGAATCCGCCCTCCCCCAGGAGTCTGTGGCGGAATGGACTGCTCCCCCCCGCCACCCCGTGAAGTCCAGTAGGGACAGACCCTACCTGGCGCTGACCAGTCCGGGTCCATCCGCTGCCATCTGCAGCCATCCACTGCCAGGCTGCGGATGCAAATGGTGTCCGGCATAGCGGACGCCATTTGCGTCCCTGCCCTTTGCTGTGATTGGCTATGTAAATATTTACATAGTCTATCACGGCAAAGAGCAGGGATACAAATGGCGTAACAGATGCCATTTGGGTCCCTGCTCTTTTTGTGATTGGCTACGTAAATATCATGGCAAAGAGCAGGGATGCAAATGGCGTAACAGATGCCATTTGTGTCCCTGCTCTTTTTGTGATTGGCTATGTAAATATTTACGTAGTCTATCACGGCAAAGAGCAGGGATGCAAATAGCATAACAGATGCCATTTTGGTCCCTGCTCTTTTCATGATTGGCGACGTAAATATTTACATAGCCTGTCACGGTCAAGAGCAGGGATGCAAATGGCGTCCACTATGCTGGATGCCATTTGCGTGGCAGCGGCTGGAAGTCCAGCTGTGGATGGGCCTGGCCGGCTCCAGGCACTCTTGAATGAAATGGATTATCTAGATCCATTTGAATCAGGCTTCTGGCCTGGTTTTGGAATGGAAACTGCCTTGGTCGCCCTGTGGGATGACCTCTGTCAGGACAGGAACAGGGGGAGTGTGACCCTGTTGATTCTCCTGCACCTCTCAGTGACTTTTGATACCATCGACCATGGTACCCTTCTGAATAGGTTGTCTGGGCTGGGAGTTGAAGGCACTGCACTGCAGTGGTTCCACTCCTACTTGGATGGCCAATTCCAGAAGGTGGTGCTGGGGGATTATTGCTCTATGCCATGACAATTATGCCATGGGGTTCCACAGGGCTCTATTTTATCCCACATGCTGTTTAACATCTACATGAGACCACTGGGGGAGGTTATCCAGAGGTGTGGGCTGAGGTGCCATCAATATGTGGATGACACCCAGCTCTACCTCTCTTTCTCATCAGACCCAGGTGAGGCAGTGGCTGTTCTGAATCAGTATCTGGGCACGGTAATGGACTGGATGAGGGCCAATAAACTGAAACTCAACCCAGTCAAGATGGAGGTACTGTTAGTGGGTGGTTCGTCTTCCCGGCTAGGTGATAACCTGTTCTGGAGGGGGTTCACTCCCCCTAAAGGATCAGGTTTGTAGTTTGGGGGTGCTTTTGGACCCAGAACTATCACTTGAGGCACAGGTGAACTCAGTGGCATGGAGCACTTTTTATCAGCTTAGGCTGGTATGCCAACTACACCCTTATCTAGACAGAGATAGCCTAGCTACAGTTATCCATGTTCTGATAACGTCTCATCTGGATTATTGCAATGCGTTATATGTGGGACTGCCTTTGAAAATGGTCTGGAAACCTCAGCTGGCCCAAAACAGGGCAGCAAGATTGTTAATAGGGACTGGCCAATGAGCTCATATTACGCCAGTACTTTTCCAGCTGCACTGGCTGCCAGTCCATTTCCGGGCCCGATTCAAAGTGCTGGTATTAACATTCAAAGCCCTTAACGGCTTGGGGCCAGGTTATCTGAAGGATCACCTCCTCCCATATGTGCCTGCCTGGACCTTAAGATCATCCTCAGTGGCCCTCCTTCGTGAGCCCCTGCCAAAGGAAGTGAGGAGGGTTCCTTTTCTGGAGGAGGGCCTTTTCTGCTGTGGCACCCCGGCTGTGGAATGAGCTCCCTAGTGAGGTTCGCCTGGCACCTTACATTGTATTCCTTCCGGTGTCAGGTGAAGACCATTTTATTTCACCAGGCATTTTAACATTTTAGCTTTCTAGACTTCTAGCTTGGCTGTTTTAAATCTGTATTTTAAACTCCTGCACTGCTGCTAGGTTTTATTGTGGTTGCATTGTTATATTGTGGCTTTAATGTTCTATATATTTTAAATTGTTTTATTGTGTGCTGTTTGGTTTTAATTTTTGTGAACCACCCAGAGAGCTTCAGCTATTGGGCAGTATAGAAATGAAATGAAATAATAAATAAATAAATAAATAAATAAATAAATAAGCAAGCAAGCAAGCAAGCAAGCAAGCTGGCTGGTTGGAGAAAAATAAGCCAGCCCATCTGGGTTCAGACAGCATGCTAACCCACAGTTCAACAAGCAACCCATAGTTCACCAACAATCCACACTGATTGTGTAGTAAAAATGTAACCTAAAAGCCATTGTATGTGTCTTAAGCAGCACATAGTACTGTAAGAGCTGCGCATGCCTGGAATGAGCAGACAGTAACCCTAAGATAAGGTTGCTAAGCAAACCGCTGGCAACCAATCAAAAGTAACACGCTGGCTGAGGAATGCAAGCTAAGTGATAAAACTGTAGCGCGGAGGTTGCCCAGGGTCGACTCTGCTTTGAGCGTGAGCTCCTTTGTCGAACTGTTTGCAAACAATAAAATCGAGTTGGACCCAGCCTGAAGTTGACTCTCCTCTTTGGGGCAAATTGGACTAGCCTCCAGGGGGCGAAACTAGCATTTTGTGCAACAAACTGACGAGCAGCCAGGAGTCCCTTGGACCACCCTGGGGTCAAACGACAGAACCGGCAAAGGTGCCTGTGGGGCGCGCCGGACCGCCTTTGAGGTCTGCCACGGCACCAGAGAATGGGGGTCGGGACACCCAGGAGGTTAAAGGCATGGACTCCATTGATTGAGTCAACCAGGCTGAACGGGTCTGAAGAGACAGCACTAGGGTGCTGGGCAGAGTAAGTACTTGATTTCCCTTCTGTCTTTCTGTTTGAGTTGCCTTCGGAGCGTCTGAGGTTTGTCAGACTCTGTGTAAACGTCTGAGGTTTGTCAGGCTCCGTGTATGGTTTCAAATACAGGTAGGCACAATGGGGGCGGGTAGCTCCCGTTTAGAAAGCTCTGCCACTCCCTTGGGATGCATGCTAAAGAACTTTAGCAAAGTCAAGCGTCTGAGGTTTGTCAGACTCCGTGTACTAAGATGTCGAAAGGCAAGCTGGTTACACTGTCAATTGGACTGGCCAGCATTTGGAATTAGTTGGCCAGACATAGGATCCTTTGGTGTAAATCTTGTAAATGCTGTATATAAAAATGTGGTGAATAATGGGCAATGGGATCAATTCGCCTATATTGATGGGTGGTTGAATTGGTGCGGAAAGAATCCCCCTTAGTTACAGAAGTGTAAATGTGTAAATGTGTTACTGGCAAAGGACCACAGGGGCAAGAGACCCCGGGTGGTGTCTGAATCAAGTAGTAAGAGATAAATTTGCCTCAGGGAAGGTGAGGTTATCAGCATTTGGATGAGTGCCAACCAAAATCCACTGAAGGTGAGAAAAGGTTGAATATAAAGTTCAATATTGTAAAGTCATGATGGTATGCTCCGAGGTGAAGCCCAAAGCCCCTGTTCCCCCCGATTCAAGCCCCACGGAAGGAGCTTGAAGACTGGAAGACCCTGCCCAAGGTGCCCTGAGCTCCCCCCGGTCTGATTCAGTCTGTTAGGTTGGGAGGAGAGGTTGTTGGGGGAGGGAGGGGGCCCGCCAGAGACAGTTTGTCTGCCACCGTATCCAAGTTTGTTAGAAGAAGCAAAAGCAGTTGAAAAAGTTGCAACTTCTGAAGAAAGAGATTTGTTTGATGACTTAAAGACTGTGGCAAAATCAAGAAACAAAGACAGAGCAAGTTCTTAAAATATCAGGGTCTGTGTGAGCTTATCTCTGTCAGCCTACTCAGAGCAGAGCCAAGGGGGACTTGCCTAACCCCCATTCGCCGTGGCTGGTTTAGCCTTAGCAAGCAGAGAGGCTGGAAGGTGTCTGTGAGGACCTGACAAAAGAGTGAGATTTGCAAAACAAACAAACAAACAAGAAAAGCATCACAGCTGGAAAGCTGAGCAGCACTGCTCTGTTCTTATCTGTGGAGGAATCTAGAAGAGGTGTAAGGTTACACCTTCCCCATTTGAACTGATGAAGAGACACAGAGCTTTTGTTAAAACGCATCCCTTCTTTATGGCCCAAAGCCTTCTTTGTTAGAGGCACTCTGCACATGGACTGGAACTTTGGCCAGTTAAAGACTTGCCGTAAAAAGTACTGTGAGGCTTGTCATAGCCTTAAACTCCCGTTGTTGTAGATTGTGTGTTTGTTTGTGATCAGCTCAGTGTACAGTTTGATTTGTGATTTCAACACTCAGATAAAAAGCTGCATTTGACTGAAAGAACTGGGTATATTTAGCCTTGAGAAGAGAAGACTGAGAGGAGATCTGATAGCACTCTTCAAGTACTTAAAAGGTTGTCCCAGAGAGGAAGGCCAGGATCTCTTCTCAATCATCCCAGAGTGCAGGACACGGAATAATGGGCTCAAGTGACAGGAAGCTGGATTCCAGCTGAACATCAGGAGAAACGTCCTAACTGTTAGAGCAATACGACAATGGAACCAATTACCTGGGGAGGTGGTGGGCTCTCCCACCCTGGAGACATTCAAGATGAGGCTGGACAGCCATCTGTCAGGGATGCTCTGATTTAGATTCCTGCACTGGGCAAGGGGTTGGACTCGATGGCCTTGTAAGCCCCTTCCAACCCTACTATTCTATGATTCTATGATTTCCAAGGCTTTGATTTCATTTACCCTAATGAAGCATACAGATACAAATTTCTAGAGATTCATAGACTACAAAGGAAACAGCCTTCAAAAAGTTCAAAGAGAAACTACGAAAGTTAGTTTCCCTTTAAAAAGGGGGCAGCAAATTCTCTTAACTTAAGAGGTGAGAGAGAGAGAGTCCCCCACTCTCCCGTGATACTTCTAAGCCCAGCTGTGTTTCTGAAGCCTAAGAAAGTTCCTGCCCCATGTGTTCCAGCTCTTTCTCAAAATCTGAACTGTTCTGACGTTCCATTTGCTCAGAGGCAAACCTGACACTCTGCCAAAACTCATGCAGTGTGGAGTTGCCGATGCAAAAATGGTGGCTTGGAACTCTTTCCACATATGAGAACGCCCTTCCCTTGATTTTGATGGGCCCTGACCATGCAGTCAGAGGAGCAGTATAATGGTTAGATCTGCTCCACCATGCCCTACTATACAAAACAAATGTTTTCCAGTCATGGTGTTAGATTTTAATGATATGAAAAAGGTATAAAAGAAGGCAGAAGAAAGTAGCAGACAAAAAGGCTTAAAAAAAGAAAGAAAGCTTATCCCAAATGTGTGTCGTTGAAGATCTAAGCAAGCGAGTCTCTGTCAAAGCAATGGCAAACAGCCTAACTTGCAGAGAAAACAAAGAGTTAAAACTGGTGCATGGCACAGAGAATTTGAAACATGAGTTGCAGAACAGGCAAGCCAAAAGATAAGTGTGCCTGTTACAAGAGGGAGGCTATAGTAGCCATAAAAAGGGGTGAAGCCCCCGTATGAAGCTTTAACAAAAATATTACCCACTAGAAGTGGACAATTAAAATAAAAAAGTCTTTTCTTAAATTGAAGCAAGCCTTAATATCACCGCCTGCTTTAGCCTTATCAGACCCCAGATCATGAAGTTTTTAGAGCTATGGTGCACATGAGAGCACATAAAAAAGTGCCATTCCTGGAAAAAGGAAAAGGCAATGCTGGCAGCCACCATGGGCGGAGATATAAACAGCAGCTTGAGAGCACAGAAGTGACCAGAGGGGGGGGGGCAGAAAAGGAAAGGGCCAACCGGGGCTCAATAAATGTGCGTATTGCCGAGAGAAGAGACATTGGAAGAAAGATTGTCCAGAGCTGAAAGAAAAGAGAAAAGAGACTCACCCTGAAGGCTGCCAAATGCTGGCAGGGTCCTCCAGTGGGGGGGAGTCTAGCTGAAGGGCCACCACCCTATGAACAAACGCTCGGGAGAATCCCAAGGTAAAAGTAAGGGTTGGTGGCGAGGACTGTAAAGCCCTAGTAGATACTGGAGCCACATTTTCTATGATCCCTGTGAAGCCCCCCGGCAAGAGAAAGTGGAAAGCATGTAAGTATAGAAGAAATTAAAGGGAAAAAAAAAACAAACTAAATTGCCCATGTGTAAGCCCCTCCTCACGAAGACTGGAAATAACATACTGGAACATGCCTTTGTAGTTTCATCTGCATACCTGGTTGCCCTCTTGGGGCGGGACTTGTTAACAAAATTGCAAGCTAAAATCTTCTTCCATGATAATCAGATTGTAGTACAGCTGCCAGCAATGCAGGGCTCAAATTATCGAATGGCCCTTCAAGCAATCAAGATTGTGTCAGAGGCCAAAGGGACTGAGATTTTAGAGAATGTTAATCCATGTGTGTGGGCAGACAGAACCCCTGCCCGACCAAATGCATAACACAAATTAAAATCTTCTTTAAAAAGGGAGAGCCCTGTGTGCGTGAGGCAGTATCCTCTGAAAAAAGCCACCTGTGCAGGCTTGAAGCCGCTCATTGAGAAGTTCAAAAATTATGGTTAGTTAATAAAGGGATCATCCCCCTTTAACACCCCGATTTTGAGTGCGCCCGAGGCAGATAGCACCTCCTTCAGGTTGGACCAAGACCTGAGAACAGTGGCTGACTGCCCTTTGTGCCTCAAAAATGATTCAAAGATGCTTGAGCCCCCAGCTCAAATGAGAAGTCGCCCATGCGCTTACTATCCTTTTCAGAGATTTCAAATTGACTTTTCAGAGTTGCCCCAGACTCATGGCTATCGGTACCTGCTAGTAATGATAAAAGCAATTGACTGCACCGCTCAGACAGTAGCCAAGATCCTGTTAAAAAGTAATCCCTAAGCTCTTGTTACCTAAAGAGAGTGAATCATATCAGGGGCCCCATTTTGTTGGACAAGTGACGCAAGTAGTGGCCCAGGCATAACAAACTAACTAGAAGCTACACCCCCCTTGGAAACCTCAATCTACAAGTCAAGTTGAGAAGATGAACCGCACCTTAAAGACAATGCTCATTAAAATTTGTTTAAAGATTAAGTTGAAAGGCCACAGGCCTTGCCAATCACCTTGACTCGAGTATGGTGCGCCCCCAAGGGAAGTATTAAATTGACACCTTTTAAACGTTCCATAAGTGCCCACCTCGGATATTACCTATGGCTGATAGCTTAAATGTGAATTTAAAAGTAAAAGTTTTAAGATTCAAGGTTATGTTACTGCTTTGCAGTCTGTTTTGTTTTCACAGGTTTGCAACACCGCACCAATCCTGGCCTTTAGATGCTCCAGTGCATAATCTCAATCGCAGCGATTGGGTGCTAATCCAGTCCTAGAAAGATGAACCACCTACCAAGAAGCAGAAGGGTCTGTTTCAGATCCTACTTACCACTCCCATTGCTATGAAAGTCGCCAAAGAAAAGAAGTGGATTCATCACACTGAATAAAGGCATCACCTGCACCAGAGAGGGTCACACCGGAAGCTGACCCACCTGAAGGTCACCGTTGGAATAATGAACCCCTGAAAGGACTCAAGTAGCTCTACAGAAAGGGGGCGCTCTCGTTTCAAGGGTTCCTGATGAACGGAACAAAACTGAGTTCCAAAAGTTCAAAAAAAGTGTTTTTGTTGTCAACATTCTAGTAGCTAGAACAAGGGCGTCCCAGGCCTCACTTGCTGTTTAGAGAAAACCGTCAATGCCACAGCGATAATAGTTTGCGCCTTTAAGTGCGTAGTCCACCGCAGGACCAAAGAGAGTATAAATTTGAGAAAAGCCTTTTGAGGGGGGAATTGTAGTAAAAATGTAACCTAAAAGCCATTGTATGTGTCTTAAGCAGCACATAGTACTGTAAGAGCTGTGCATGCCTGGAATGAGCAGACAGTAACCCTAAGATAAGGTTGCTAAGCAAACCTCTGGCAACCAATCAAAAGTAACACGCTGGCTGAGGAATGCAAGCTAAGTGATAAAACTGTAGCGCGGAGGTTGCCCAGGGTCGACTCTGCTTTGAGCGTGAGCTCCTTTGTCGAACTGTTTGCAAACAATAAAATCGAGTTGGACCCAGCCTGAAGTTGACTCTCCTCTTTGGGGCAAATTGGACTAGCCTCCAGGGGGCGAAACTAGCATTTTGTGCAACAAGTGTGTGTTAGTGTCTTGTGCTAACACGGTGTGTGTGGGCCGATCTACACTGCGCCTGCCATCGCAATGAATTCGGTGTCCCATCGGGTTAAATGCTCTCGCATTAAAACGTGATTATTCACACTCACCCATTTCCCCTGTTTATCGAATGCACAAGCTCGGTTCACACTCAAGCGCTGTGCTGTTTTCCTGATGTTTTCCTGTGCGCGCTTGAAGATCATGCATGAGCATGAATTAGAAAAAAAAACATCACAGAGAAGCCCCGATTCTGAGAGGATAATGCCTTAACTTTAAAAAAAAAAATCTGGAGCAGGGGATAGGAGGGTGTAAAACTTAATTTCACTTGAAGGGGTAGAATAACCCCCTGCTCAGTGCAGGAAGCCTGATTTCCAGGCAGTCGCCCATCCAACTACTGACCAGGGACAACCCTGCTTAGCTTCCGAGAACAGACAAGCATGCGCACATCCAGCCCTTTGCTTGTTGCTGAGGAAATGGGGGCTGCTAAGGAAGCTATGCCATCAGTACCCGGAAGAAGACATGGGGCCGTCGTCGAGAGCTGTGATTGGACAGGAGGGAAATACAAACACCGTCGTATATGGACAGGCAGGAGGGTACTACGACCGGATACGGTAGCGAAGGCGGAAAATCAGAGCACATTAAGGGGAAATACCGGGATATTACACTGACAACAAAGGTCCGCATAGTTAAAGCAATGGTATTCCCCATAGTAACCTATGGCTGCGAGAGCTGGATCATAAGGAAGGCTGAGCGAAGGAAGATAGATGCTTTTAACTGTGGTGATGGAGGAAAATTCTGAGAGTGCCTTGGACTGCAAGAAGATCAAACCAGTCCATACTCCAGGAAATCAAGCTAGACTGCTTACTTGAGGGAATGATATTAAAGGCAAAACTGAAGTGCTTTGGCCACATCATGAAAAGACAGGATACCCTGGAGAAGATGCTGATGCTAGGGAAAGTGGAAGGCAAAAGGAAGAGGGGCCGACCAAGGGCAAGATGGATGGATGATATTCTGGAGGTGATGGACTCAACCTTGGGGGAGTTGGGGGTGGCGACGGCTGACAGGAAGCTCTGGCGTGGGCTGGTCCATGAAGTCACAAAGAATCGGAAGCGACTGACCGAATAAACAACAACAAACACGGGGATATTAGGGTATGGAAAGCGGGAGCACGGAAGTGGGAAATTCTGGTTCCAATTCGAGGCGGGTACTGCGTAGTGTGAAAGGTGGGCGGTGAAACCTCATGGGAAGCGGGAAAAAAGGCGGTAAGTGTAGATCGAGTCTGTGTGTGCCCGCACATGTGTATGTATATAAAAATTTTTAGATACAAAAAATAAAACAGTTTTAACAATCAGCCATAAGAAATCCCAGAACCCATGAAAAACTCTATCATATGCTTTCAGATGCCTGAAAAACTGGAGCGGGCAGCAGCGGCGGTAGGGTGTGGGGGGGAAGTATTACACTTCAGTTATATATTTTTGTGTGTAACACATGGTTAGGCCCTAAGACTCTTCATAGCTGGCAATAAACCAAAGGAGCTTTTGTAGTGAGTTGGATGATTTTTCACCCAATAGCACCATCAGCCTTGAAGCTGACAGATATCAGCTCTCGTGTTGTTCAGTCATTAAGTCGTATCTGTCTCTTCGTGACCCCATGGACCATAGAAGGCCAGGCCTTCCTGTCCTCCGCTCTCTCCCGGAGTGTGTTCAGGTTCATATTCATTGCATCGGTGATGCTATCTAGCCATCTCATCCTCTGCCATCCCCTTCTCCTTTTGCTTTCAATCTTTCCCAGCATCAGGGTCTTTTCCAGTGTCTTTTCTCTTCGCATTAGGTGGCCAAAATATTTGAGGTTCAGCTTCAGTATCTGTCCTTCCAATGAGCACTCAGGGTTGATTTCCTTTAGGATTGACTGATTTGACCTCTTTGCAGTCCAGGGGACTCCTAAGAGCCTTCTCCAGCACCACAGTTAGGGATGTTAGGGAATTCTGCCACGGACCCAGGGGGGCCGAATTCCAGTGAATTTGCCCCCCGGAATCCATGGCGGAATGGAGACCCCTGCCCCTCCACCCTGCGAAAGCCCCGCGAAATGGAGCATACCTGGCTGTGGCTCTGGCAGTGGTGGTGGCAGCGGCGGCAGCAGCTCCGGCTGCTGACGGGCTGGTGCGGATGCAAATGGCGTCCTGAGTAGGGATTGCCATTTGCGTCCCTATGGTAGCCCATGATAGGCTACATAAATATTTACATAGCCTATCATGGCTAAACCAGGGATGCAAATGGCGCCCCCTATGGCATTTACGTTCCCGTTTTAGCCATGATAGGTGACTTAAAGATTTACATAGCCTATCACAGATAAAATGGGAACACAAATGGTGTAGGGGACGCCATTTGCATCCCTGCTTTAGCCGTGATAGGCTATGTAAATATTTATGTAGCCTATCATGGGCTATCACAGGGATGCAAATGGCGTCCCCTACTCAGGACGCCATTTGCGTCTGCACCAGCCCAGCAGCGGCTGGAGGTCCCACTGCGGGTTGGCCTGGCAGCGGAGTGGAGCCGGCCGGGCAGGATTCCGGGGGGGGGGGAGGAACGGATCGCCTCCTCCGCCGTCGAGGATTCCGGGGGGAGGAACGGATCGCCTCCCCCCACCTGCGGAACCTGGCAGAGCCAGGTAAGCGGGGTTTCGTACAGCCCTAACCACTGTTTGAAAGCATCAATTCTTCGGTGCTCAGCCTTCCTTACAGTCCAGCTCTCACAGCCATACGTTACTACTGGGAAAACCATAGCTTTGATTATATGGACCTTTGTCAGCAAGGTGATGTCTCTGCTTCTTACTATGCTGTCTAGGTTTGCCATAGCTTTCCTCCCAAGGAGCAAGCGTCTTTTAATTTCATGGCTACAGTCACTGTCTGCGGTGATCTTGGAGCCCAAGAAAATAAAATCTGTCACTGCTTCCATTTCTTTCCCTTCTATATGCCAGGAAGTGATGGGGCCAGATGCCATGATCTTATTTTTTTTTAATGTTGAGTTTCAAACCAGCTTTTGCACTCTCCACTTTCACCCTCAGCAAGAGGCTCTTTAGATCTTCTTTGCTTTCTGCCATTAGGGTGGTATCATCTGCGTATCTGAGGTTGTTGATAATTCTCCCGGCAATCTTAATTCCGACCTGTGATTCATCCAACCCAGCATTTCTCGTGATGTACTCTGCATATAAGTTAAATAAGCAGGGTGACAATATGCAGCCTTGTCGTACTCCTTTCCCAATTTTGAACCAATCGGTTGTTCCATGTCTGGTTCTAACTGTTGCTTCTTGACCCTCGTAGAGGTTTTTCAGGAGACAGATAAGGTGGTCTGGTACTACCATCCCTTTAAGAATTTGCCACAGTTTGTTGTGATCCACACAATCAAAGGCTTTAGCTTAGTCGATGAAGCAGAAATAGACATTTTTCTGGAATTCTCTTGCTTTCTCCATGATCCAGCGAAAGTTGGTGATTTGATCTCTAGTTCCTCTGCCTCTTCGAAACCCAGCTTGTACTTCTGGTAGTTCTCGGTTCACATACTGCTGAAGCCCAGCTTGTAGGATTTTGAGCATCACCTTGCTGGCATGTGAAATGAGCGCAATTGTACAGTAGTTTGAACACTTTGGCATTGCCCTTCTTTGGAATTGGAATGTAAACTGACCTTTTCCAGTCTTGTGGCCACTGTTGAGTGTTCCAAATGCGTTGGCATATTGAGTGCAGCACTTTAACAGCATCATCTTTTAGGATTTTATATAGCTCAGCTGGAATACTGTCATCTCCGCTAGCTTTGTTGTTAGTAATGCTTCCTAAGGCCCATTTGACTTCACTCTCTAGGAGGTCCGGCTCAAGTTCAGTGACCGCACTATCATGGCTATCAGGGACATTATGATCTTTCCTGTATAGTTCTTCTGTGTATTCTTTCCACCTCTTCTTAATCTCATCTACTTCTGTTAGGTCCCTGCCTTCTTTGTCCTTTATCATGCTTGTTTTTGCACAAAACGTTCCCTCGAGATCTCCGATTTTCTTGAAGAGATCTCTAGTCTTTCCCATTCTGTTGTTTTCCTGATTTCTTTGCATTGTTCATTTATGAAGGCCTTCTTGTCTCCCCTTGCTATTCTCTGGAACTCTGCATTCAGTTGGATATATCTTCCCTTTTCTCCCTTCCTTTTCGCTTCCCTTCTTTCCTCAGCTACTTGTAAAGCCTCATCAGACCACCACTTTGCTTTCTTGCATTTCTTTTTCTTTGGGATGGATTTTGTTGCTGCCTCCTGAACAATGTTACGGACCTCCGTCCATAGTTCCTCAGGCACTCTGTCTATCAGGTCTAATCCCTGAAATCTATTCCTCACCTCCACTGTATATTCATAAGGGATATGATTGAGGTCATACCTGAATGGTTTAGTGGTTTTCCCTACGTTTTTCAATTTAAGCCAAAAGTTTGCAACAAGAAGCTCATGATCTGAGCCACAGTCAGCTCCAGGTCTTGCTTTTACTGACTGTAGAGAGCTTCTCCATCTTTGGCTGCAAAGTACACAATCATCTGATTTCGATATTGACCATCTGGTGATGTCCATGTGTAGAGTCGCCTCTTGTGCTGTTGGAAAAGAGTGTTTGCTATGATCAGTGTGTTCTCTTGGCAAAAGTCTATTAGCCTTTGTCCTGCTTCATTTTGTACACCAAGGCCGTGCTTGCCTTTTATCCTGGGTATTTCTTGACTTCCTACTTTAGCATTCCAATCCCCTATGATGAAGAGGACATCTTTTTTTGGTGTTAGTTGTAGAAGGTGTTGCAGGTCTTCATAGAACCGATCAACCTCAGCTTCTTTGTCCTCAGTGGTTGGGGCATAGACTTGAATTACTGTGATGTTGAATGGTTTGCCTTGGATTCATACTGAGGTCATTCTGGCATTTTTGAGATTGTATCCCAGTACTGCTTTTCCCATCCTTTTATTGACTATGAGTGCTACTCCATTTCTTCTAAGGGATTCTTGCCCACAGTAGTAGATATAATGGCCACCTGAATTAAATTCACCCATGCCTGTCCATTTTAGTTTGCTGATTCCCAAGATGTCGATGTACAATCTTGCCATCTCATGTTTGACTAGGGATGTACGAATCTCTTACCTGGCTCCACGCAGGGGCATCCGAGGTGTGGGGGAGGCGCTCTGTCCCTCCCCCCGGAATCCTTGATGGGGGGGAGGTGCTCTGTCCCTCCCCTGGAATCCTGCCCGGCCGGCTCCGCTCTGCGGCTAAGCCACGGAGCCGCCGGCTGGCTCCAGCCACCCGCAGCCGGACATCCGGCTGCTGGGCAGCCCTGCAGGGACACAAATGGTAGCTGTCGTAGCCGCCGCCATTTGCGGCCCTGTATGGAGCCATGATAGGCTACATAAATACTTACGCAGCCTATCACAGCAGGGTGAAAAAAAAACCAGTGTACACAAATGGCATTAGCCGCCATTTGCATACGGTGGTTCCCCCCCCCCCGCCGTGATAAGCTGCGTAAATACTTAAGTAGCCTACCACAGTCTCCGCAGGGACACAAATGGCGTCCCTGCATTAGCCGTGATACGCTTTGTAAGTATTTACGTAGCCTATCACAGCTAGGAAGAGGAGGAAGCGAATGGCGGCCAGTATGGCCGCCATTCGCAAAGCAGCGCTGACGTTAGCAGGTAAGTGCTCCGTTTCCCGCCCCTTTCGTGGGGTGGGGGTGGCGGGGACTTCGTCCCGCATGCCTTTCGTGAGTTGGGGGGGCAGGGGCTTCGTTCCGCGATGGATTTCAGGGGGCCGAATGCACTGGCATTCGGCCTCACCGAGATCCATCACGGAATTGTCTGACATCCATAGGTTTGACCACCTCCAGCTTACCTTGATTCATTGACCTAACATTCCAGGTTTTTCAACAATATTGTTGTTTACAGTATCAGATTTTCTTTTCACCACCAGACACATCCACAGCTGGGTGTCCTTTCGGCTTTGGCCCAGCTGCTTCACTGTTTATGGCGCTACTTGGAAATACCCTCTGCTCTTCCACAGTAGTATATTGGACACCTTCCGACCTGAGGGGCTCATCATCTTGGGTGTCATATCTTTTAGCCTTGTGATATGTTCCATGGGGTTTTCTTGGCAAGAATACTGGAGTGGGTTGCCATTTCCTTCTCCAGTGGACCACATTTTGTCAGAACTCTCCGCCATGACCTGTCCGTCTTGGGTGGCCCTGCAGGGCATAGCTTATGGCTTCACTGACTTATGCAAGCCCCTTCACCACAATAAGGCAGTGATCCATGAAGGTGTAATCAGCTCTCTAGACCATCTTAAACAAAAGTCTTCCCCAGTCCTCTACATAGAGCCTTTAAATAAAGATGCCAGCAACTGAGCCTGGGTATTCAGAGCTTGGATGTCAGAGAATTCCACCATGGACTCCAGTGAGGCTGGATTCTAAAGAATCCAGCCCCCCAGAATCTGTGGCAGAATGGCCTCCCCCCCCCCGTCACCCTGCGGAATCGCCCTGGGATGTAGCTTACCTGGCAGCAGATGCGGTTCTGAGGTGGCTCCAGCAGCAGCGGCAGCGGCTCTGGCGGCAGCGGCTCAGGCAGCCATGGATGCAGTGGCAGCAGTGGCAGATGTGAGGGCGGCAGCTCCTCCAGCTGGTCTTCCGGCCGCTGCCAGGCTGCTTGGGCCACCAATGGCAGCCGTCGTAGTGGCCGCCATTTGTGTGGCTGCTTTAGAGTGATAGGCTATGTAAATACTTACGTAGCCTATCACGGCAAAGGGCAGGGACACAAATGGCAGCCTCCGGCTGGTCTCCTGGCCACTGCCGGGCTGCTTGGGCCACCAATGGCAGCCGTCGTAGCTGCCATTGCATGGCTGCCTTCTTCGTGATAGGCTACGTAATTACTTACGTAGCCTATCATGGCTGGCAGCCAGGGAAATGGTGGCTGGCGTATCGGCTGCCATTGGTGGCCGCAGCAGCTCAGCAGTGGCCGGAATTCCGGCTGTGGCAGGCCCCAGCCAGAGGCTCCGTGGAGTTGCCATGGAGTGGAGCCGGCTGGGGAGGATTCTGGGTGGGGGGGCGGAGCACCTCCCCCCCAACCGCGGATGGCACCAGCAGAACCAGGTAAGTGTTTTGTACACCCCTAGTATTCATGCATGCAAATAATGCATTACTAGATTTTTGCTGCAATTTAATTGTATCATATCTTTGGACTCAAATCATAATATTTTTGAACACTTAATCTAGTAGGTATTGTTTTCCAACTACGATTGCCATGGCAGCTAGTATTTGGATAAGATTAAAGTTCCCATTGAATGTCCTTGCTCATTCTTGCACAAATCAGCCTTGATCGCTTCATGCATACTTGCATTTGTGTTGGACTTGCACTGATGAAGTAGCTTAAGAACTCAACTGTAAATTTGACTAACAATTCAATCAAAGATGGCAACACTGCAAATGACTCATCATAATGCTGAGATTATAAAGCATTATACCTCACTGTCAGTACTCAAAATAAATGATAGATTGTCGCCAATGTATGGAAAAGCAAATTAGCCAGATTATATACCTATAATGCCTTTGAGATCACACTGAGTTCAACCTTGGAGAGGGTTCTTTATACACAATCCTGTGGGTGTTGGGATGCTGTCTAGGAACTATAGGATTGCAGTGTTAGAGTTCTACACTGCTCTCACTTGGGCTTTTTTTCCTTTCCTTTTTTTTAAAGAAGCAACACATAGAATACTGAAGGAGGTGCCAGCTGGATGCCAAGATGGTTCTTGGCAACCAACACCCCACCCAGAAAAGTGAAGGAAGAAAGCTCTGCGGACATATGCTCCTCTCACCCTGCAAACACACAGCCCTCCTCCCTCTGGGAATCAAAACTGGATTCTGGATGCAGTTGTAGGCTGAGATATCTGCTTGGACTGGAGGAGTGCAGAGATAACTTTCACTCCACCCCCAGAAAAGGAAGGAGAGAAAGAACTTGTTGCAAGTGAAGGAGGTGAGAAAATAAAAGTTGACTCAACTGTATGGATTGAAAATCAGGCCACATTTCTTAAAACTGATTTGTAAAGGGGGATCCCTGGGCAGCGACTCCACTATGCCAGCACTAGCCAGGCAATGTAATGGGCAAAACATTCTTTCCCTTTCCTACTGGATGTTGATTATAGAATCAGCACCCCTCAGGATTTCCCCATTTGGGGAAAGGGGGGACATACCCTGACACATCCCCCTGAGCTGTGAAACACCAGGTGTGCATAGCCCCACAGGTGATCCTTATCCACCCCCGGGGGGGGGGCTGCAAAACCCTCAGTGGGAGGCCTCAGGCATCACCTGTCACTACCAATGATGCTTCAGAATGATTGCCATCCTTATTCAGACAAACATAAGTCTCCCAAACCACCCTAACTAGGGGAATGTGAGTAGTAAAACCAAAAGCAAACCCACCAAATCAGCCTAAGACACTCCCACTTAAAGTTAGGGATGTCGGAGAATTTCTCCACAAATCTCTGGGAGGCCGAATACCAATGCATTTGGCCCCCCAAAATTGGTGGGGAAATTCTCTGACACCCCCTCCGCTCCCCCCCGGGATGGGACTTACCTCGTGCGAATGTCCCTCGCAGCGGTGGGTCCCGGCGGAGGTTCGGCGGCGGCCGGTCTTCCGACCAGCTGCCGCTGCTGCCATTTCCAAGTAAAGTTAAAACAAAACAAAACATGATAGGCTACGTAAAGATTTACGTAGCCTATCACGGCTAAATTTTCAAAGTCAGCCGTGATAGGCTACATAAATCTTTACGTAGCCTATCACGGCTGACTTTGAAAATCTAGCCATGATAGGCTACATAAATCTTTACGTAGCCTATAAGCTTTTTTTTTTACTTTACTTTTTTCTTTCACGGCCGGAGAGGCAGGATACTCCCCCCGGCCAGAATTTCGGCGGGGAGGGATGGGGCGCCTCCCCCCCAGCCAGAATTTCGGCGGGGAGGGACGGGCCGCCTCCCCACCCACCAAAAAATTTGGGGGGAGAAACGGAGTGCCTCCCCCCCCGAAAAAAGCTGCGGGACCAGGTAAGGGACTTTTGTCCATCCCTACTTAAAGTACAAACCCGATAGGGATGTCACAGAATTTCGCCATGAATCTCAGGGAGGCAGAATGCCAGCGCATTCGGCCCCCCGAAATTGCTGGCAAAACGGTCTGCCCCCCCCGCCCCCCCCAGGACGGGACTTACCTTGGGCGAATCCCCCTGGCGGTGGCAGCTCCGGTGGCGGTTCGGCGGCCGTTTGGCGGAGGTTCGGCGGCTGTTTGGTGGTGGTGCAGCGGCGGCAGCGGCCGGTCTTCTGACTGGCTGCCGCCGCCACCATTTCCAGTAAAACAAACAAACAAAACGTGATAGGCTACGTAAAGATTTACGTAGCCTATCACGGCTAGATTTTTAAAAAATTCCGTGATAGGCTACATAAATGTTTACGTAGCCTATCACGGCTGAGTAAAAAAAAAAATGCGCGTATTCAAATGGTGGTGCCCATGGGCGCCGCCATTTGCATTCCTTATTTTGGCATGTCTAGTCTACGTAAAAATTTATGTAGATTACGGCAAAAATAAGAGGAACGCAAATAGCGTAGCATCTACGCTATTTGTGTTCCCCTTATTTTCGCCGTAGTCTACGTAAATGTTTACGTAGACTAGACATGCCAAAATAAGGAACGCAAATGGCGGCGCCCATGGGCACCACCATTTGCGTACGCGCGGTTGTTGTTGTTGTTGTTTTTTTTCTGAGCCGTGATAGGCTACGTAAACATTTACATAGCCTACCACGGCTGACTGCAGGGATGCAAACGGCGGTGGCTACGGCCACCGCCATTTGCGGCCCTGCAGGCCAGGATTCAGGGGGGAGGGACGGAGCACCTCCCCCCCGGCCAGAATTTCGGGGGGAGGGACGGAGCGCCTCCCCCCCACCGCGAATCAAATTTCGTTCAAGGTAAGTGACTTTCGTACATCCCCCCACCTCAGCCAAAAGCCATTCATGGAGGAAACACTGGAAAACACTTGCCCCTGTCACAGACTCAGTGGATTTTTTAGCTGCCCTCAGGCAATTCCAAAAGGTGTCAGTGGTCAGGTGATGAAGTTGTCATGGGAACTAAATGCTCTCTGCCTGCAGACAGTAGTGTCTGAGAATGTCAAAGGAATGAAGGAGATTTGATTGCAATTTCTCAGGAGGTTGAGAAACTGCAAAACAAAATAATTTGTCAGAAAAATAATGAAGAGAGTATGTGGACCAGCCTCAATCATATTTATATTTCAACAGAACTTTTATAAAGCTAGCTTCTCTTTTCTATGAAAACAGTACTCTGGTTACTATGATATGAATTACTCAGTGAGAGGAAAGTAGCTTTGTTCATTTCTACCAAAATAGCCAAGTTGTATTTGTGCTAGGGATGTATGAATCCCTTACCTTGCCGTCTGTGGGGGGTCTGCCTTGGGGGGGGAGGTGATCCGTTCCTCCCCACGGAAACCTTGCCGGCCAGCTCCGCTCCATGTTGACTCAGCAGAGCCGCCGGCCAGCTCTGAAGCCCCAGCGATACGGCCGCCATTGCCATATCACTGGCTGGACTGATGAACTGTGGACGCAAATGACGTCCAGCGTAGTGGACACCATTTGCGTCCCTGCTCTTTGATGTGATATGCTACATAAATCTTTACGTAGCCTATCACATAAAGGAACAGGGACGCAAATATGCCATTTGGGTCACTGTTTTTTCATGCAATAGTCTACGTAGCCTATCACGTCAAGGAGCAGGGACGCAAATGGTGTAGCGGACACAGTCTATCAGTCTATCAGTCCAGCCAGTGATATGGCAATGGCAGCTGTATCGCTGGGGCTTCAGAGTAGGGATGGGGGAGAATTTCTCCCCGAAACTTCGGGGGGCCGAGCGCCAACGCATTCGGTCCTCCGAAGGTTGTTCGGGGAGAAATTCCCCCCCACCTCCCATCCCCCCCGGGATGGGACTTACCTTTCACGAATGTCCCTCCCGGCGGCGGGTCCCGGCGGCGGTTCGGCAGGTCTTTGTCAGGGGCGGGGGCGGCAGCTGGTCTTTCGACTGGCTGCAGCCGCCGCCATTACAAGCAAAGTAAAAAACAAACAAACCCGCCCCTGTGATAGGCTACGTAACAATTAACATAGCCTATCACAGCTAGATTTGCAAAGTCAGCCGTGATAGGCTACATTAATCGTCACGTAGCCTATCACGGGTGACTTAAAAAAAAAAAAGCACGTACGGCTAATGGCGGCCCCCATAGGGAGCCGCCATTCGCGTTCCTTATTTGGTCCCTGTAGTCTATGTAAAGATTTACATAGACTACGGCGAAAATAAGGACAACGCAAATAGCGTTGCCCTTATTTTCGCCGTAGTCTACGTAAATCTTTACATAGACTACAGGGACCAAATAAAGAACGCGAATGGCGGCTCCCTGTGTGGGCCGCCACTTGTGTATGCGCTTTTTTTTTTTTTTCCAAAGTCACCCGTGATAGGCTACGTGACGATTAACGTAGCCTATCACGGCTGACTTTGCAGATCTAGCCGTGATAGGTCGTTACGTAGCCTAGCACAGGGGCGTTTTTTTTTTCTTTTGAAGTTCGCGGCCAGGGAGACGGGGCGCTTCTCCCCGGCCTGAATTTCGGCCGGGCGAGGTGGGAAGCCTCCCCCCCGGCCTGAATTTCGGCCGGGCAAGGAGGGAAGTCTCCCCCCCTGGCCTGAACTTCGGGGGGAGCAGCGAAGCGCCTCCCCCCCACCGCGAAGCAAGCTGCGAGACCAGGTAAGTGACTTTCGTGCACCCCTACTTCAGAGCCGGCAGCAGGCAGGATCTGGCTGGCGAGGGACTTTGCGGGGAGGCAGAGGTAGGAGATCCGATCCTCAACAGACTTCAGGGAGCTGGATTCAATAGAATCTGGCCTCATTGGGGTCCGTGGAGGATTTCTCCAACATCCCTAATTTGTGCACATTTATGATGATGATGATGATGATGATGATGATACAAGGAAATTCCTAAAAACACAAAGGAATTGCCTCCTACTTTTATGAATGCCCCTGCATTTCTATAATAGAACTGGAAATGCTAAAAGATAAGAAAAAGATCTAGTAATATTTCCAGCCATTGCCAAAAGTGACATATCCATACTCAGCTTTTCTCAGGAGACTTCCTCAAAAATATATGACCCCCGTCCCCTGACACCAAAAGCTCCCACACATTCCAATAATAGACCCACACTACTGAGACTAGGGATGGCGGAGAATTTCTCCCCGAAACTTCGGGGGGCCGAACGCCAACGTGTTCGGCCCCCCGAACAAGTTTCGGGGAGAAATCCTCCGCCCCCCCCGCCCCCCGCCCCCCCCCCCCGGGATGGGACTTACCTTCCCTGAATGTCCCTCCCGGCGGCGGGTCCGGCTGGCGGTTCGTCCGGTGTTCGAGCGGGGCGGGAGCAGCAGCCGGTCTTTTGACCGGCTGCCGCCCCCACCATTGCAATGAAAGAAAAAAAAAAACACGTCCCCTGATAGGCTACGTGACGATTCACGTAGCCTATCACGGCAAGATTTGCAAAGTCAGCCGTGATAGGCTACGTGAATCGTCACGTAGCCTATCACGGGTGACTTAAAAAAAAAAAAGTGTGTACGGATAATGGCGGCCCCCATAGGGAGCCGCCATTCGCGTTCCTTATTTGGTCGCTGTAGTCTACGTCAATGTTTACATAGACTACGGCGAAAATAAGGGCAACGCTATTTGCGTTGCCCTTATTTTCGCCGTAGTCTACGTAAACATTGACGTAGACTACAGCAACTAAATAAGGAACGCGAATGGCGGCTCCCTATGGGGGCCGCCATTCGCGTATGCGCTTTTTTTTTTTTTTTAAAGTCACCCGTGATAGGCTACGTGACGATTCACGTAGCCTATCATGGCTGACTTTCCAGATCTAGCCGTGATAGGCTACGTGAATCGTCACGTAGCCTATCAGGGGACTTTTTTTTTTTTTTGTTACTTTCGTGTTCACGGCCGGGCGAGGCGGGAAGCCTCCCCCCCCGGCCTGAATTTCGGCCGGGCGAGGCGGGAAGCCTCCCCCCCCCCGGCCTGAACTTCGCGGGGGGAGCAGCGAAGCGCTCCCCCCCACCGCGAAAAAGCTGCGAGAAAAGGTAAGTGACTTTCGTTCACCCCTAACTGAGACATATTTTTGGATTGCTCATTCTAAGGAGAAATCTCAATAATCCTTAGAGTTATGTTAGGAGATCCTGTGACCTTTTGTACTGTGAACATTTAGATGCAAGAGAACATCTCAACGATCTACTCTGTTCATTATCGAATGAGAACATAGAATCATACAATCATAGAATAGTAGGGTTGGAAGGGGCCAAAAGACCATCAAGTCCAACCGCCTGTTCAATGCAGGAATCCAGAAGATGGAGTTATCAACAGAAGATGATGATAAAGCAATGTTATTGCTTCCAGTCAGGGATGTCAGAGAAATCTGCAATGGAACCAAATAGGTTTGGATTTTCATGAATCCAACCTGTGGATTCTGAGCGGACCAGCTTTTTCCCTGTTTGGCAGATTCTGCAGAATTGCAGACCGGCTTTCTAACTTTCCTGAATTTTGCACAAATTTTGTTGCTGAAAAAATATGCAAAATAAAAAACCCAGCCAAAAATGTGCATTTCCCCCATAGGCTAAATCATGAAAATGTGTATTTGCATCAATTCAGAACCAAACGAAAAAATCTGATTCCAATGATGTGTGGATGATGGAACAAAAGGTTCCTGGTAATCCACAAAACACAGACAGAACGGATTTTACACAATCTGTACTTCCAGCTCAAAGCCCCCTCACCTATACATTGAATTACATTCATATTCTTCTGCCGCAGGAATGATGCAACATCCAGTACTATTGCACCTATCACCTGTTCTGTGTGGAGGTGGAATTAGGGGAGGAACCATGCATCCCACACTCATGCATCCAGCACCCACTTGTGCATGCATTTTTATATTCAGCTAAGATGTATGGTGAAAAGTCTTTTTGTGTGTGGATTTCCCCCCTAGCTGAATTGGGGCATGAATTTAGAATGATTATGTTAAAAGGCAAGTTAAAAAGCAGCAAGGAATGAATAGATTTAGAAATAGAAAAGGGACTTGCATCTAGCCATACAAATTCTCAGGCTAATGTGACATTTTTATTTACCGGAAAAGATATGTCTGAGGTCATTGTACATCTTAAATATTATCAGCCTTAATTTGTCTCCCTCTGTCTGTGTCTTGGCAGTTCTCACTGGTACCCATGGAAACCAAATCATCTGCCTTCTGCTGACAGAAAGATATGAGAAATAGTGCAAATTACATTTCAAAATAATCACTGCATTTCTGAAACAGTTTGATCAAATGTTCAACATATAAAATAATTAGCACAGTGCTAATGTTCAGGAAAAACAACTGAATTTCAGGCAAATTTCAAATTAAGTTTTCAGACAGATTATTCTTTTGGGAGAGAAAAAAACACCCCTCGCCATAAACAAATTAAAGCTATGTTGTATAGAGTCTCTTCTAGAGAGAATGGTTGGTTCTTCTTGAAGATGATAAGGAAGCCAGTTGTGGCTTATGAACCACCGTTATCTCTTGGGTAGGTCAAATGAACCCACTGAAAAAAGATTAACACTTCTCATTTATGGTGTTCTGATGTTGATACAGAAATCTCACGGGAATCATATGAGCTGTCCCTAATGGAGAGAAATGAAACTGAGAAAAATATCAAAATTGGGTTCTTGGTTATTCCGTTTTGTGATATATGAAGCCCAAAGTCAGATATGTTACTATTAAGAGGCATGGCTTTGGGGGAAAGAAATAAAGAGGCCTTACTGTCTTGTCAAAGACAGAATAAAACCAAAATGAAAACAAAAATGAAAAAGAAAGAAGGTAGTGAATTAATTACATAGAATCATCTTTGGGACTGACGTAGTTCTACTACTTGACATTATTTACTATATATGAAACCCTGCACAATAGCGCATTAAATTTCTCAGCTACATTTCCCAGGTGCACTCTCAATTTATTTAAAGACAGACAAATGACACACATAAAAACAACAAGGCAACTTTTTCATCGATGAGAGTATTATATGCTGTTATACTCTCCGCCACTGACGTTATACCAGTCTTGTAGTGCTAGATGGAAAGTATCTCATTATAGCCTAACAGTGAAATATAATCCAGCAGCAACATTTTACAGCTCATCACTGCCCTTTATCTCATTGCCGAGTAAGTTTTGTCTGACCACACTTGAGGCAGAAGACAACTGCAAGCTTTAAACAGGGCTTTTACTTAATATTACAGGCATCTTCTTCTTACAACTAAAGCAGGCAAAGTAGGCAAAACTGAAACCAAAACCAGCACTTCAACTGCCTATATGGATTAGCCATTTAGGGCACAATTTTATGTATGTTTAGACAGGAAAAGGTCCTACAACTCTGGGAGCTGTAGGACATTTTTCTGTCTAAACATACATAGGATTGTACCCTTAGGGCACAATCCTATGCATGTTTAGACAGAAAAAAAGTGTACAACTCCCAGCATGCCCCAGCCAGCATTGTAGGCTTTTTTCCTGTCTAAACATACATAAGATTGTGCCCTTACTTGCTTTTTAATCAGTTATCTCCCACTCCACAAAGTAGGTTTGAACTAATGGCTGTTGCTTATTCCAGTATGTCTAGCCAAGGTAGCCAAGGCATTTGAAGTTAAGCAGAGACTTCAGTCCTTTACCTTGAATGTTCCACATGTCGAATGTCCAGTAGACTTCCACCCTAATGACCATCAAGTCAGGGGGTATGTTAGTAAATAAAATAATGAAATAAAGTCTAATTAAATTCCATATACAGCTTTAAAAAAAAAAAGTTGCAGGGGAGGAAAGAGAGAGGAAGAAAAAGCAAACAATAGCCCTGTTCACATATCCCAAAGTTATGCTGCTCCTCTCACCCTCACTGTATGATGATGATGATGATTTTATTACATTTATTTATATCCCACATTTTTTCCTCTTGCAAGGAACCCTTGCAAGTTTCTAACATGTTCCTCCCTCCTCTTCTCCATTTTTTCCTCAAAACAACCTTGTGAGGTAGGTTAAGCTGAGAGTCAGTGACTGGCTCAAAGTCACCCAGTGAGCTTCATGGCTGAATGGGGACTAGAACCTGGATCTCCCGAGTTCCAGTCTAACACTCTAACCACTCCACCACACTGACTCTCAATGCATAACGCCTGAGGCATGGCAGGGCAGTGGTTGTTCCTGCAGATATGGAAGCTCCCACATGATTTAGAAGCTTCCTGCTCATGAGTACAGTATGCTTCCTACTTCAGATGTTAGGTCAACCATGGCGATAATAGAGAGAAGCAGCACACCTTAAGGGATGGGGCTAAATGCATGGCCCCATTGCTTACTCTATTCACAGGAATATGGCTAAAGAATCTCTTAACAGGATCTGGATTTTTACATCTAGAAGAAGGATCAAAGATAAATATATAGCGAGGATGCAGGTTCTACAACTGAAGGCCTACCCCCTGCCTCCCATCCTATCATCTACCAACTGAAGGTAAAAAAGGCAAATAATTGGAGGTATTGAGCACAGGAAGAGGACCATTGGGACCCAATCTGAGTGCTGATTCCACCCAGAGACTTAAAAACTAGTAGTATAATCTTGTAAGCTAATCCATTGCTCAACAGTCCAACAATGTATAGCATAAAGAGCAGATGTAATATGATCATACTCATCTGGAGCAGAAGGCAACTACAATGCCAAATTCTGAAACTACAGCAAAGGCCATGTAAGGATGAAATTCAAACATCAATTATGAAAATGTTTTGGTCTTACTCTAAAGATTCTTTCACATCACATATAGTGATGTCACCAAGACTTGTATTTCCAGGGTCAAAAATATGAGTCTGAAGGATCTCATAGACTCAAGGCAAGCATTGGTGTTCTTGTAATTATGTAATCTGAGCTGGAGAAGAACTCTACCCCTTCCACTGGATGGGAGAGGGGTGAATGGGGATAGAACCCACTCTGTGCAATGGATCTTGGACTTGGGGGGTTGATGGAGTCTGTATAAATTCAGATTGGCTTGAAATAAGGTGAGCTAACCCCAGTTTTTTTTGGGGGGAGAGCTAATCAAATGTAAGCTTGGGGGAGCAAATCCATCACTAGCTAAGTATATGCCCTCACCCGGCGCCAGCTTGTCTGGCTAAAAGGGGGGGGCCATTGCGGGCGGGTGGGGTGACATGACGCAGGGGCCTTTGATTGGTGCACCCCAGTGGCACCACCATGCAAGGAGGGGCAGGCTGAGTTGCCTTAAACTCAGCCCCCTTCTCAAACTCAGCTCTCTGGCTCAACGCAGCTAGAGAGAACTACAGCTCCGCCAGAAACGACGAAGGACACCGGCCTGCTGGAGACCGGTGTTGTCGCGCACGCTGAGGGCCCCGGCTCTTGAGGCTGCAGTGCGCCCACCCCCTCCTTTCTCCTCGGTCACGATGAGGGACTTTGGCCTGCTGGAGAACGGCTTTGTCCTCGCTCCAGCCGCCTGGACCCAGCGTGCTTCTGCGCGCCAAAATCTTCCCTTGGTGATATTGTTCGCCTCCCTCCCTCCTTCGCCGGCTCCTTTCCTCTCGCCCGCCCGTCCGCTCGGTCTCCTCGTGTACTCACTCTCCTGCCCGCTCGCCTGCCCGCCCGCTCGCTCAACCCGCCTGCCCGCTCGATCGCCTGCCCGCCCGCTCGATCGCCTGCCCGCCCGCTCGCTCACCCTGCCCGCACTTGCCTGACTGGCCCGCCGGCTGCCAGGCTGGCTCACGGCCCGCCTGCCGGCCTGTCTACCCAGCCACCAGCCTTGCTGGCCTCTTCCTCCTCGCCTTGCCGGCCTCCCTGAGGTGTTGCTCCTGGCGGGAGGCGTCGGCGGGCGGGTGAGTGCGGCGCTGGTGTTTGCCGGCGGCAGCGCTCCAAGCAACGGTCTGACTGCCCCCCCCACTGGTCAGCTGAGCCTGCCTGTTGGGAGGGGCGCCTGGCTGCTGAGCCGAGTCGGGGCGTGTATATCACAGCCTGATCGGTCGCCTCCCATGGGCTTGGGACGTCTCCCCCTCCCACCCAATAAATAAATAAATAAGGAAGGAAGGAAGAGCTGCGGCTCAGTGGTAGAGCACATGCTTGGCATGCGGAAGGCCCCAGGTTTAATCCCCAGCATCTCCAGGTAGGGCTACGAAAGAATCCTGCCTGAAACTTTGGAGATCTGCTGCTGCCAATCAGTGTCAACAATTCTGTGCTAGATGGGCCCAGGGTCTGACTCAGTATAAGGCAGCTTCTTATGTTTGTATGAAAAGAAAGCTTTAATTAAATAAATAATAATATTAATATTAATAATAATAAAAATAATAAAAATTAATTAAATTATGATTATTAAATATTTAATTAATAAAATTGCATAACGGCGGTGACTGCCTGTTTGGCGCCTCCCGTGACAGGGTGCCCTCGGCTGTGGGCGCCCACGCTCAAACGCAGCTCCATCACCTTTGGCCCCTGGCTGCGCCTCTTGAAAATCTGATTTTCTATCTAAACGGTAGTGCAGCGCTCCCATCTTCATCCCCAGGCCTCTCTGTCTTGGTCTGGAACTCATACCCACAGATCTGAAGACTGTGGGGTGGCTGCCTATTGTCTGGGGTGCCCAGCGGCTTTATTAACTCTTTGATGGTGTCAAGGGCTCCTTAGAGGGCTCTCTCAGTCTAATCCAGTAGCCAAGTCCAGACATAGACAAAGGGATTCTTTTCAAAGATTTATTCTTCCTTTGCAACTTAACAACTCTACAGGTATCAACTAGATCTGAGCAGCAGCATCCCTATGCCCTAAGTTGGAACAGTTGGTCCCCGTTTGAAAAGCAATTACTGGCAGACCCCTGAATATAAGGACTAGGGAGAATCCCTCCCCTTTTCCCTTGGATCCTCGGGGCGCAGCCGTTGAGTGCGCGCCTTCACTAAGTCTGCTATCTGTGCTCGGTCACTCCCTTGACTGCTAATTAAAACTAGGAATGTGGGGGGGGGGAACTCCGTCAGCTGTTGGTCCTGGGAAAGAGGAGCGACTGCTCTTCCTCAGCATTAGAACTACTCTGGGATTCTATGGGCTCAGTGTCCACCCTGACAGATAGCTTGCTTAATTCACCTCCTGCATCATGCCTCCTAAGAAGGGCCAGGGTGGTAAGAAAGGGAATGGCAGGGCCCCGCCCCCCCTCCCCAAAGTCCGCTGCCAAGGTCCGATTCTGACTCTGATGTGGACGCAGACCCGGTACTGGCATCAATTTTTTCTCGTTTGGAAGCTGCTGAGCGTTCCTCAGGGATCCCTCCTCCTCCCCTGGCCAGGCACAAAACATCCTCAGTGGTCCAGCACAAGCGAACACGACAGCAGACCCAACGCTCGTTGCTCCTTTCTATTTCAGATCGCCTGGACGCTATTGAGGCATCCACCTCCTCTTCATCGGCTCTTCCAGAAGGCTCACCGCCTTCAGCGGAGCTCCTCCCTTCTGCTGCCTCATCTTCCCTGGGCGCACAAGCAACAACCTCATTTTTTTCCAGCTGGGGATCAGAGTGTGCCCACGATTGGTACAGCTCGTCTCTGGGTTCAGGGCACCCGGACGCCATTGAGGCCTCCATCTCGCCTTTGCAGGTTCACCATGGCAGCACCCCACCACTGTAGGCAGTCCACCTTCCTGCGGCATCTCCGTCAGCAGTGATCCAAGCAACATCCTCCTCCTTGGGGTTTCGCCCAGGCGACACAGCACACCTCATGAGGCATCTCCATCAGGAGCAATGCAAGTGGTATCGCCTCCCTTGCTCCCGGGGACCCAGACACAGCTGCCCTGGATATGGGTGAGATGACTGCACCTCACCCCAGTTGTTCATACGGGTGACCCTTAGGGCTGTGGGGTTGCTGCCTTAGCTTACCTACCTGGGGGCGGCTGTCCCACCCAATGTCATCTCCCTATATGATGCTCAGGCTGCCTGCAGCTCCGTCAGTCACACCTAGGGATGGCGGAGAATTTCTCCCTGAAACTTCGGGGGGCCGAGCGCCAACGTGTTCGGCCCCGCGAACAAGTTTCGGGGAGAAATCCCCCGCACCCCGCAGCCCCCCCCGGGATGGGACTTACCTTCGCTGAATGTCCCTCCCAGCGGCGGGTCTGGCCGGCGGTTCGGTGGGTGTTCGTGTGGGGTGGGAGCGGCAGCCGGTCTTTTGACCGGCTGCCGCTGCCGCCATTCCAATAAAAGAAAAAAAAAACGCCCCCGTGATAGGCTACGTGATGATTAACGTAGCCTATCATGGCTAGATTTGCAAAGTCAGCCGTGATAGGCTACGTAAATCGTCACGTAGCCTATCACGGGTGACTTAAAAAAAAAAAAAAAGCGCGTATGGATAATGGCAGCCCCCATAGGAAGCCGCCATTCCCGTTCCTTATTTGGTCGCTGTAGTCTACGTAAAGATTTACGTAGACTACAGCGACCAAATAAGGAACACGAATGGCGGCTCCCTATGGGGGCCGCCATTAGCGTACGCGCTTTTTTTTTTTTTTAAAGTCACCCGTGATAGGCTATGTGACGATTAACGTAGCCTATCATGGCTGACTTTGCAGATCTAGCCGTGATAGGCTACGTTAATCGTCACGTAGCCTATCACGGGGGCGTTGTTTGTTTGTTTTTTAAACTTTCGAGGTTGCGGCCAGGCGAGGCGGGAAGCCTCCCCCCCGGCCTGAATTTCAGCCGGGGCGAGGCGGGAAGCCTCCCCCCCCCGGCCTGAACTTTGCGGGGGGAGCAGCGAAGCGCCTCCCTCCCACCGCGAACAAGCTTCGACAAAAGGTAAGTGACTTTCATCCACCCCTAGTCACACCCCAGTAACCCCAGCTGCTTAATGCATCATCTTACAGGGTTTTTTTTTTCCTGGATTAATTAGGATCCCTCGCCTGCCCCCGCCCGTTTTGGACATCCATGTAAGGGGCATATCAGATCCTTACGCTAATCTGGCGAGTTGTATTTTCACCAGGGCTACTCCTTCTCGTAATGTCTTTCGCCCGAGGAGGTGTGCGAATGGCTTGTTGAGGCCTCTCGCAGGAGGGCTGCCATTGCCCTTCTGTGTGTAAGGACCTGTTTGACCAGGACCTTTCACTCCAATTTTGACTCCTTCCCAGCTGGGGTCAGCAACAGATCTGGCAGTGGCCACATTCACCAGGTGGTCTCCCGCACTGGCCCTCGGCCTATGGCGGGTCCGCTGCTTCAACACTGCTATCTGTGCCGGGAGTAAAGCCCCAATGGCCATATGCTCCCAGGACACCTGCATCTTTCATCGTGAAGGCTCCCTTGTAGCAGTCAGCACTCTTGCACCTCTTGTCCAATGCTCGAGGAGGGTAGGGTCCCCTTGGAAAAGCCGAGGCAATAGGAAGCTCTGGATGGCCAATGCCTAGTAAGGTTGGGCTGATACTCCGGCTTTAAGACACTACCCAACTGGGGGAACGCGTCTTAACTTGGAACATGATTTATGCTAGGTTCTAGGGCCCCCTAGCATTTTTTCTTTAGGTCAACATAGACCATCCCTACCTCGTAAGCAACACTTCCCCTTGCTAGGCGTCGACAGGTTCAGGAGAGGTTAACAATGCAGTATGGGCAGAAGGGTTTTAGCCCCCCCCTTTTTTCCACACCCCGTTAGCTATTCTAGGGATCTCCCTTCTCGAAATGGTGCCCAGGAAATCCTCTAGGGAGTTTATCCTGATTCATAACCTCTCTTTCCTGAGGGCCAGTCAATTATCACGAGATCCCTGATCATCTCTTCTCAGTGTGTCACACCTCTTCGATGAGGCAGCTGTCTTTGTCTGGGATCCTGGCCACGGGTCCCTGATGGGCATGTGCTACATGGAGTCCAAAGATGGTGGTCATTGTTCTGACCTAACGCAAGTATTGCTTCCCCTTTTCTGTTACTTTGGTGCCCTTTAGCTCACAAAGGCTGAGGGCCTGTCTCCCACAGCAACATTCGGTGAAGCCAATCCGATACCCTTAGGTGTTATTCTCACCTCCCTCAGGACAATTTTCAGGTCCGTTAGGCACAGCTCCAATTAGTGATACATCAGGCATGGCTTCAACTTAGTAGGGCTTTAATGGCACCTCCTTTCGGAAGCGTGAGCCTCTCCTCAAAGCCGGACTGCGGACTTACATGGTTCCGCCCCTACCCCAAGGGGTTTCAGATTCTTAGGGCAGGTCCAATCGTGCAGTGGGTAAAGGCCTGTAGAGTGGAGGCTGCTGCCCCCGCCAAGCACATTGAGGGATAACCTTATAGCCAAGTCAGTAACCCCCCCCTTCGCTATGACAACATGACCACGTTATTCATTCTCCGTCCTCCTGAAATTGGAGGGTCATGTCATGTGTCAGTGTGTTCACGCTCCAGAGTCAGTATTACAACATCTGGTTCTGGGTCCACCATGTGCTGGGTTAGGCAAACCCAATTGTCGATGCCTTGTCATGAAATTAGGTCAACATCTTCCGGGCCTTAGCCCTGTGGGTGCTCCATTCCCAGATCCCATCCTTGCAGTACTATGGGAGATCGGGATACTGAAGCCAGGCATATCAGCCTGCATTCCATGGCTCTCCGTACAGGAGCTGCCTGCGACAGAGCAGGGTGTGTGTGCCGCGCATTAGGCAAAACCTCAGCGATAGGATTCATGGCCCTTATCTATAGATCATTGGCCACAATTTCACGCCTCCGTAAGGAACAACAGACTATTTGGGACTATAAGTCGCAAGCTGGCCATTTAGCCTTCCAGCCCACAAAGGTGGGTTTCACTGACTCCATGTCAGAATTTAGGTTTCGGTGTGCAAGATAGTGTTGGGCACAGATGTTTGCCTGCATTAGTAAATTAACCACCCTCTACTCTCCAGATACCCTTTTCGGGCTCCGGGGGTAATGGCCCTCCATTTGAGCTTTCCAATAAGACGTTTCCCTGTTCCACGTAGCAACCCTAACGGAATGCAGGGTTGCTCTGGGCTCACAAGGCCGACTTGTCCCGGAGGGCCTTGTTTTGCTGCAAGGTACAGGTCTGGCCCAAAGTAATCCATTTACATATTTGGTGATTAAATTGATCAGCATGGCAAGGGCACGGCAGTGGCCCACGGCCAAATGCAAGTAAACGGATTATGCTCTGGCGGCACCTTATGGGTTTTTTGGCATGCCACGGGTCTGAGGAGGGGCCTCCATTTTTTATCACTTCAACGGTTTGCTGTTGACTTAAGGGCAATTGTGTAGTTTCCCTTAATGTGCTTATTCCTGAGACCAGCAGACTCATTGTACGTCGGTACGGGTGCTCTTACATGGGCACGTTTTGATGTCTGGAGCTGCATGAAGAGCTTGTATGTCTTCTTCAGAATTCAGCTTCTGTCACCCTGTCACATTAAGATCCAGTGGCTCCATAGACGTGGCATACGGTGGGAGTCCCCTCCTCACTCTGTCCCACCAAGTTTGTCAGTCTTCCTCCGCAGGTCCAGATGCTGCACATTGGAGGGAATGACTTTGGCTGTAAGCCAGGCGAGGACCTGATGGAACAGGCCTTGGTTGAGATGCAGGTGGTCCGGCATACCTGGCCGGAAGTAACCTATTGCAGCCCTCACTGCTCCCATGGATCAATGGGAAGGAATGGAATGACGTTGCCAGTAGCAGGGCACTTTGGAAAGTGCACAGAGAAATGGCTTATTGCCAGGTGAATGAGGTGATGGATGCACCACCTGCCAGGGAATTCTGTGGACATGGAGGGAGCGTTACAGGTAGGACGGTTTCTGCCTGTCTCATTTAGTGAATAACATATGTCTGTCTGATCTGCAAAGGGGCCTGCGGGAAGTTCTTCTGAGCAGGTGGGGAGAGTTCCACAAGCTCTAGGCTTGTGACTCCTGTGGCGGCTAGGACGGGCAAAACAGGAAAGTAGGGATGGTGTGCATGCAGAGGCACCTTATGGTGACAGGTGATGCCTGAGGGCCCCCCGAACGGGTTGTGCGGCTCAGCGGGGGGATAAGGGTTGCCTGGGAGACCAACCCTACTCACTCACCCAGGTGTTTTGTGGCACCGGGTTGGGGGTGACACCGGAAGGTCTACCTCCCCCAGAAGGGGCAGTCCGGAGGGATGGCGAGATCACTGCCACCCCTCAGGCTGGGTGTGTTTTTGCCCAAGAAGTGCCAGCTAGCCGCTGACACAGTTAGATGCCCGTCCTAGTTACCCCTTTGCTGCTATTTCAATAAATGTGGCCCAATTTTCAACCCAAGCTTGTTGTCTGCGTCTTCTTTAACCCATCTCCGCTCGCAAATGGTCAGCACTAACTACTTTGATCACCTGTTCTGGTGTGTGTGTGTGTGTGTGTGTGTGTCTTGGATCCTAAGGTAAGGTAAGGTAAGGAAGTTCACAGAAGTGAAGTTTACTGTCTCCTCCTTTCCCCATGCACTCACCCCCCAAGGACCTCTCTAGATGACCAGCCCCCGCCCCAACATTGTGGGGTGGTGTCCAGAGCCTGCCGGGGGGGGGGGGATAATAATTGAAAATGGCCTCTGCCCAGTTTTGAGTGATTCTCTCCTCCTCCAACAGTTCCCATGCTCCATTGCACAGTGTTCAGAAGGACTTCTCAACCTTCCATAGAGACCTGCAGACACAGGGGGCCGCAGCGGGTAGAAGAGGTGGGAAACTTTCTTACATGAGCTTATCTTATTTTGTAATCCAAGATATTCAGTTGCCTGTCAGAATATCAGTTAAAGTAAATTATTAGCACTCATATACAATGTTTGGTGTATTTTAGACCTGGATTCCATATGCCATCAAACTATACCAATCTGTCTTCGGGGGCTATTGCCCAATATCAACTATAAGATAATCACAAGTATGGTAATGATTACATCATTGTCATCATCACAACTACTACCATTATCAAGAACACCTCAGAAAAGGTGGTTTGATATGCCACTCTCACAGCACAATCCTATGCAGGTCTACACAGAAATAACCCTCAGTGAGTTCAATGAGGCTTACTTCCAGATAACCATGTATGGGATTGCAACCACATTCTACAGAAAGTGGTCTGTCATTTGTTAACTTGAGGCAGGAAGGTAATTATTTTGTTGAGCTAACTGAAAGATGGAGGATATGCTTAGGCACTTGCAGATAATATTGTCATTGTAATATTGTAAATGCATACATACATACATACTTCATACATTGGGTTGGATCCAGAGTTCTGTAAGTAGAGCTCCACTCATGAAATGGGACACTCCAGGTCTGGCCTCCCACTTCCCTCTGGATCTCCTGGCGTTCTTTGAAAAATCTGCAATGTGGGTTGAGGGACCTCCAAAACAGAGTGGGAGGTGGTGCAGGGTAAAGGAGGAAATAGTGAAAATCACCTCCCATATTTCTGTGTGCAGAAGCTTCTGCTGAATCAAAGCCCCTTCTGTGAATTGGGAGATGTCCTTGAATGAATAGGAAGACACATTTTGGTCTGATGGTTTTTTTTGGGGGGGGGTATGGCTTGTGAGCCTGCTTTATTTAGTCTGCATCCACAAACCATATCCATAATTCAAATTAAATTACAATTAAGTTAATGGATCTGCTCCACTGGATGACTACAGTGTATTCCATTTCAGAACAGAGGCCGAAGCTTGTCTTTTGTGCTTATCTACTATCTAGCTGTGTAACATTAATGGAAGAAAAGCATTCTACACCATTTTGTATTTAATAGATCCTCTTATTATGTGAGCTCATTCATAGGGGAAGCCCTGGTATGAAAACCATGTCCATAAAGCCCATGGGGAAATATTTGGCATGGGATAATCCAGTGTTGGGTAAACACAAGTTGTTGTTGTTGTTCAGTCGTTCAGTCGTGTCCGACTCTTCGTGACCCCATGGACCATAGCACGCCAGGCCTTCCTGTCCTGCGCTCTCTCCCGGAGCGTGCTCAAGTTCATATTCATTGCATCCGTGATGCTATCTAGCCATCTCATCCTCTGCCGTCCCCTTCTCCTTTTGCCTTCAGTCTTTCCCAGCATCAGGGTCTTTTCCAGGGAGTTTTCTCTTCGCATTAGGTGGCCAAAATATTGGAGCTTCAGCTTCAGTATCTGTCCTTCCAATGAGCACTCAGGGTTGATTTCCTTTAGGATGGACTGATTTGACCTCCTTGCAGTCCAGGGGACTTGTAAGAGTCTTCTCCAGCACCACAGTTCGAAAGCATCAATTCTTCGGTGCTCAGCCTTCCTTATAGTCCAGCTCTCACAGCCATACATTACTACTGGGAAAACCATAGCTTTGATTAGATGGACCTTTGTCGGCAAGGTGATGTCTCTGCTTCTTACTATGCTGTCTAGGTTGGCCATAGCTTTCCTCCCAAGGAGCAAGCGTCTTTTAATTTCATGGCTACAGTCACCGTCTGCGGTGATCTTGGAGCCCAAGAAAGTAAAATCTGTCACTGCTTCCATTTCTTCCCCTTCTAGATGCCAGGAAGTGATGGGGCCAGATGCCATGATCTTTGTTTTTTTAATGCTGAGTTTCAAACCAGCTTTTGCACTCTCCTCTTTCACCCTCAACAAGAGGCTCTTGAGATCCTCTTCACTTTCTGCCATTAGGGTGGTATCGTCTGCATATCGGAGGTTGTTGATAATTCTCCCAGCAATCTTAATTCCGACCTCTGATTCATCCAACCCGGCATTTCTCATGATGTACTCTGCATATAAGTTAAATAAGCAGGGTGACAATATGCAGCCTTGTCGTACTCCTTTCCCAATTTTGAACCAATCGGTTGTTCCATGTCTGGTTCTGACTGTTGCTTCTTGACCCTCGTACAGGTTTCTCAGGAGACAGGTAAGGTGGTCTGGTACTCCCATCACTTTAAGAATTTGCCACAGTTTGTTGTGATCCACACAATCAAAGGCTTTAGCGTAGTCAATGAAGCAGAAATAGACGTTTTTCTGGAATTCTCTTGCTTTCTCCATGATGCAGCGAATGTTGGCGATTTGATCTCTAGTTCCTCTGCCTCTTCGAAACCCAGCTTGTACTTCCGGTAGTTCTCGGTTCGCATACTGCTGAAGCCTAGCTTGTAGGATTTTGAGCATCACCTTGCTGGCATGTGAAATGAGCGCAATGGTGCGGTAGTTTGAACCCTCTTTGGCGTTGCCCTTCTTTGGAATTGGAATGTAAACTGACCTTTTCCAGTCTTGTGGCCACTGTTGAGTGTTCCAGATTTGTTGGCATATTGAATGCAGCACTTTAACAGCATCATCTTTTAGGATTTTAAATAGCTCGGCTGGAATACTGTCATCTCTGCTAGCTTTGTTGTTACTAATGCTTCCTAAGGCCCACTTGACTTCACTCTCGAGGATGTCCGGCTCAAGTTCAGTGACCGCACTATCATGGCTATCAGGGACATTCAGATCTTTCCTGTATAGTTCTTCTGAGTATTCCTGCCACCTCTTCTTAATCTCATCTGCTTCTGTTAGGTCCCTGCCTTCTTTGTCCTTTATCATGCCCGTCTTTGCACAAAACGTTCCCTTGAGATCTCCGATTTTCTTGAAGAGATCTCTAGTCTTTCCCATTCTGTTGTTTTCCTCGATTTCTTTGCATTGTTCATTTTAGAAGGCCTTCTTGTCTCTCCTTGCTATTCTCTGGAACTCTGCATTCAGTTGGGTGTATCTTCCCCTTTCTCCCTTGCTTTTCGCTTCCCTTCTTTCGTGAGCTAATTGTAAAGCCTCATCAGACAGCCACTTTGCTTTCTTGCATTTCTTTTTCTTTGGGATGGATTTCGTTGCTGCCTCATGAACAATGTTACGGACCTCCGTCCATAGTTCCTCAGGCACTCTGTCTATCAGGTCTAATCCCTGAAATCTATTCCTCACCTCCACTGTATATTCATCAGGGATATGATTTAGGTCATACCTGAATGGTTTAGTGGTTTTCCCGACGTTCTTCAATTTAAGCCAAAATTTTGCAAGAAGCAGCTCATGATCTGAGCCACAGTCAGCTCCAGGTCTTGTTTTGACTGACTGTATGGAGCTTCTCCATCTTTGGCTACAAAGGACATAATCAATCTGATTTCGATATTGACCATCTGGTGACGTCCATGTGTAGAGTCGCCTCTTGTGCTGTTGGAAAAGAGTGTTTGCTATGATCAGCATGTTCTCTTGGCAAAACTCTATTAGCTTTTGTCCTGCTTCATTTTGTACACCAAGGCCATGCCTGCCTGTTATCCCGGTGATTTCTTGACTTCCTACTTTAGCATTCCAATCCCTTATGATGAAGAGGACATCTTTTTTTGGTGTTAGTTCTAGAAGGTGTTGTAGGTCTTCATAGAACCGATCAACCTCAGCTTCTTCGTCCTCAGTGGTTGGGGCATAGACTTGAATTACTGTGATGTTGAATGGTTTGCCTTGGATTCGTACTGAGATCATTCTATCATTTTTAAGATTGTACCCCAGTACTGCTTTTCCCCCCCTTCATGAATCACTGCCTTGTTGTGGCGAAGGGGCTTGCGTAACTCAGTGAAGCCATAAGCTATGCCATGCAGGGCCACCCAAGACGGACAGGTCATGGCAGAGAGTTCTGACAAAGTGTGGTCCACTGGAGAAGGAAATGGCAACCCACTCCAGTATTCTTGCCAAGAAAACCCCATGGAACGTATCACAAGGCTAAAAGAGATGACGCCGGAAGATGAGCCCTTCAGGTCGGAAGGTGTCCAGTATGCTACTGGGGAAGAGCAGAGGGTATTTCCAAGTAGCGCCAGAAAGAGTGAAGCGGCTGGGCCAAAGCCGAAAGGACACTCAGCTGTGGATGTGTCTGGTGGTGAAAAGAAAATCCGATGCTGTAAAGAACAATATTGTTTAGGAACCTGGAATGTCAGATCAATGAATCAAGGTAAGCTGGAGGTGGTCAAACATGAGATGGCAAGATTGAACATTGACATCTTGGGAATCAGCGAACTAAAATGGACAGGCATGGGTGAATTTAATTCAGGTGACCATCATATGTACTATTGTGGGCAAGAATCCCTTAGAAGAAATGGAGTAGCACTCATAGTCAACAAAAGGGTGGGAAAAGCAGTACTGGTGTACAATCTTAAAAATGATAGAATGATCTCAGTACGAATCCAAGGCAAACCATTCAACATTACAGTAATTCAAGTCTATGCCCCAACCACTGATGCCGAAGAAGCTGAGGTTGATCGGTTCTATGAAGACCTACAACACCTTCTAGAACTAACACCAAAAAAAGATGTCCTCTTCATCATAGGGGATTGGAATGCTAAAGTAGGAAGTCAAGAAATCACCGGGATAACAGGCAGGCATGGCCTTGGTGTACAAAATGAAGCAGGACAAAAGCTAATAGAGTTTTGCCAAGAGAACATGCTGATCATAGCAAACACTCTTTTCCAACAGCACAAGAGGCGACTCTACACATGGACGTCACCAGATGGTCAATATCGAAATCAGATTGATTATGTCCTTTGCAGCCAAAGATGGAGAAGCTCTCTACAGTCAGTAAAAACAAGACCTGGAGCTGACTGTGGCTCAGATCATCAGCTGCTTCTTGCAAAATTTCGGCTTAAATTGAAGAACGTCGGGAAAACCACTAAACCGTTCAGGTATGACCTAAATCATATCCCTGTTGAATATACAGTGGAGGTGAGGAATAGATTTCAGGGATTAGACCTGATAGACAGAGTGCCTGAGGAACTATGGATGGAGGTCCGTAACATTGTTCATGAGGCAGCAACGAAATCCATCCCAAAGAAAAAGAAATGCAAGAAAGCCAAGTGGCTGTCTGATGAGGCTTTACAAGTAGCTCACGAAAGAAGGGAAGCGAAAAGCAAGGGAGAAAGGGGAAGATATACCCAACTGAATGCAGAGTTCCAGAGAATAGCAAGGAGAGACAAGAAGGCCTTCTAAAATGAACAATGCAAAGAAATCGAGGAAAACAACAAAATGGGAAAGACTAGAGATCTCTTCAAGAAAATTGGAGATCTCAAGGGAACGTTTTGTGCAAAGACAGGCATGATAAAGGACAAAGAAGGCAGGGACCTAACAGAAGCAGATGAGATTAAGAAGAGGTGGCAAGAATACACAGAAGAACTATACAGGAAAGATCTGAATGTCCCTGATAGCCATGATAGTGCGGTCACTGAACTTGAGCCGGACATCCTCGAGAGTGAAGTCAAGTGGGCCTTAGGAAGCATTAGTAACAACAAAGCTAGCGGAGATGACAGTATTCCAGCCGAGCTATTTAAAATCCTAAAAGATGATGCTGTTAAAGTGCTGCATTCAATATGCCAACAAATCTGGAACACCCAACAGTGGCCACAAGACTGGAAAAGGTCAGTTTACATTCCAATTCCAAAGAAGGGCAACGCCAAAGAGGGTTCAAACTACCGCACAATTGCGCTCATTTCACATGCCAGAAAGGTGATGCTCAAAATCCTACAAGCTAGGCTTCAGCAGTATGCGAACTGAGAACTACCGGAAGTACAAGCTGGGTTTCGAAGAGGCAGAGGAACTAGAGATCAAATCGCCAACATTCGCTGCATCATGGAGAAAGCAAGAGAATTCCAGAAAAACGTCTATTTCTGCTTCATTGACTACGCTAAAGCCTTTGATTGTGTGGATCACAACAAACTGTGGCAAATTCTGAAAGTGATGGGAGTACCAGACCACCTTACCTGTCTCCTGAGAAACCTGTATGAGGGTCAAGAAGCAACAGTCAGAACCAGACATGGAACAACCGATTGGTTCAAAATTGGGAAAGGAGTACGACAAGGCTGCATATTGTCACCCTGCTTATTTAACTTATATGCAGAGTACATCATGAGAAATGCCGGGTTGGATGAATCAGAGGTCGGAATTAAGATTGCTGGGAGAATTATCAATAACCTCCGATATGCAGACGATACCACCCTAATGGCAGAAAGCGAAGAGGATCTCAAGAGCCTCTTGTTGAGGGTGAAAGAGGAGTGTTTAAAAGCTGGTTTGAAACTCAGCATTAAAAAAACTAAGATCATGGCATCTGGCCCCATCACTTCCTGGCATCTAGAAGGGGAAGAAATGGAAGCAGTGACAGATTTTACTCTCTTGGGCTCCAAGATCACCGCAGATGGTGACTGTAGCCATGAAATTAAAAGACGCTTGCTCCTTGGGAGGAAAGCTATGGCCAACCTAGACAGCATAGTAAGAAGCAGAGACTTACCTTGCCGACAAAGGTCCATCTAATCAAAGCTATGGTTTTCCCAGTAGTAATGTATGGCTGTGAGAGCTGAAGTATAAGGAAGGCTGAGTGCCGAAGAATTGATGCTTTCGAACTGTGGTGCTGGAGAAGACTCTTACGAGTCCCCTGGACTGCAAGGAGGTCAAATCAGTCCATCCTAAAGGAAATCAACCCTGAGTGCTCATTGGAAGGACAGATACTGAAGCTGAAGCTCCAATATTTTGGCCACCTAATGCGAAGAGAAAACTCCCTGGAAAAGACCCTGATGCTGGGAAAGACTGAAGGCAAAAGGAGAAGGGGACGGCAGAGGATGAGATGGCTAGACAGCATCACTGATGCAATGAATATGAACTTGAGCACGCTCCGGGAGAGAGTGCAGAACAGGAAGGCCTGGCGTGCTATGGTCCATGGGGTCACGAAGAGTCGGACACGACTGAATGACCAACAACAACAACAACTGCTTTTCCCACCCTTTTGTTGACTATGAGTGCTACTCCATTTCTTCTAAGCGATTCTTGCCCACAATAGTACATATGATGGTCACCTGAATTAAATTCGCCCATGCCTGTCCATTTTAGTTCGTTGATTCCCAAGATGTCGATGTTCAATCTTGCCATCTCATGTTTGACCACCTCCAGCTTGCCTTGATTCATTGATCTGACATTCCAGGTTCCTAAACAATATTGTTCTTTACAGCATCGGATTTTCTTTTCACCACCAGACACATCCACAGCTGAGTGTCCTTTCGGGTTTGGCCCAGCCGCTTCACTCTTTCTGGCGCTACTTGGAAATACCCTCTGCTCTTCCCCAGTAGCATATTGGACACCTTCCGACCTGAGGGGCTCATCTTCCGGCGTCATCTCTTTTAGCCTTGTGATAGGTTCCATGGGGTTTTCTTGGCAAGAATACTGGAGTGGGTTGCCATTTCCTTCTCCAGTGGACCACATTTTGTCAGAACTCTCTGCCATGACCTGTCCGTCTTGGGTGGCCCTGCATGGCATAGCTTATGGCTTCACTGAGTTACGCAAGCCCCTTCGCCACAACAAGGCAGTGATCCATGAAGGGGGGGTAAACACAAGGCTTACTTCTAATTTGGCATCAGGATTAGAGAGAAAGATCCTTATACAATGGGAACAAACCCTATGAACCCATGCAATGTATGTTTGAGCATCAGTAAACTGCAGGGTGGACAAGACCTTCATCTGCAAATACAGATGAGAGCACTGAAGCAAGGCTTCCCTAAAGTGGGCTGGGATTTGCTACTGAGCTGAAGGAAGCTTATGAAAGGGTCACCTTCCTGTTACATTAAAAAAATAAATCAATCAGGAACCATACCAGACAGGAGTGCTATTAGCCAATTCAGACAACCAATCATTTAGCAAATCCAGAGCACAGCACACCTCATCATGTGGTGCAGAGTCATGCAATTGCCTTGTCTCACAGTGAGACCAAAGTTTAGCATGTGACAAGGTTACCACTATATATGAATGAGGGAGGGAGAGACTCATTATGCATTGAAAATTGATTTGACCATGACCCAGAGCAGTATAATTGCCTGGCTTGTATGACTTTGAATTTGCTGGGCATTCAAGCCCATTTGGGGCCAATGCAAATCAGTCCCAAAGAGTTTTTAGTTCTGACTGAGTCATTCTTTGGACAGGTTGCATAATTCTAGCCACACAATGTCTTGTAGGGCTCCTTAGGATTGTCGGTTCTAGCCTTAGATTGCAGAGGTGAGCTGCTTCTTCCCCCACTTTCTTTTGTTGTACTGTTGTAAATTATTGGTAGTTATTATTATATTTAATTCCATTAATGTATGTATTTATGTCACTTTTCCTAGCAAATATTCAGGGTGACATACAGCAAATAAAAATAGATATAAATAAACATGATAAAAGAAGACTAAAGATAAATCCAGTAAAAATCAGTTTGGTAAAAATTATTAGAATCAATATTAGAGAATGTGAGGAATGAAACAAAGGGGATTAGATGGGGCAGTAAAATATATCAGATTGCATTTTAAAGGGGTTTCTAAAAATAAAAGTTTACAAAGTATAAGGAGCACTGTATATTAGTCTAAGCTAAATACAGAATGATTCACCTTAACCAAAAAATATGAATGAGATCACAGATGTATTTACAGAGCCTGATCTACATAGACCTGATCCACCCAAGGGAAGACCAGCCAGTGCACATCACTTTGACAACAAATTACAATGAATAATTACACCTTTGTATTTCCTCTTTTTCCAAAACCTTGTTCAGCTTCCTTTCAGATTGATGTACAATATTTACTCCTATTGCTGACTCAAGCACTTTGTTCCATCGCATTAATTCAAAGAATAAGGAACATGAACATCGAGGAATATCAGGGACATCATTAATCCAAGAACCATTTCTCTCTGCTTAACTCCTAACCAGTTATTATTAAAGGTTTTTTTTTTTATGATCTGAGCAAAATGGATGAAAAGCCTGAAACTATCGAGGCACTTTCAGACTCCAATCCTATACCTACATACCTGGGAGTAAGTCCCATTGATACAGGAGTAGTCCTGTATACGGTTGTACTGTTAGAATACATATTTAGTTTTAGTTATGGATAAGGAGATGCATACAGACTGCAGTGGTATGCAGTGCTCATGTTCCTGGCTCAGTCCCTTCCCAGGTTTGAGTACGTTCACAGATATCATCTTGCTCCAGCAGTACTGTCAGCAGAAAAGTACCTTTCCCCTGCACGATTTTCATTGCCATTTCAGGATAGAGAAAATCAACACTGTTTGTCTCTGCTTTATATTTCATCTGAGAAGGAAAGACACATTTGATTCAAAAGAGGAAACTTAGAGTCATAGAATAGTTGGGTTGGAAGGGGCCTACAAGACCATCGAGTCTAACCCCCTGCTCAATGCAGGAATCCAAGTCAGAGTATCCCTGACAGATGCCTGTCCAGCTTCATCTCTAAAATGACATGACCGGTAAAAGGGGGAAGTTAAAAGGGAAAGTCAAGGGGGTCCAATCTCACCAGAATGCTTGGGGGTTACTCAAAAGCACAAGAACAGAAGCTCAGCTAGAATGTATGCTACAGCTCAAGAAAGGGAGCACAAAATCCAAGAGGTGATCTGGTGCTCATCAGTCATCTGGTGCTAGGCGGTGAGCACTGTGGTGACCAAGTTTGCTGATGACACCAAATTATTTAGGATGGTTTTAAAAAAATGATTTCGAAGAGCTCCAAAAGGCTCACTCCAGACTGTGTGATTGGACATTAAAAGGTAGATGCAGTTCAAGGTGAGCAAGAGTAAAGTGATGCACATGGGGGCAAAAAAACTTACACTGATAGGGTCTGAGCTGGTGGTGACTGACCAAAAAAGTACAGGGGGATGCAGAGGAGAGGACTTGAAGGGAGAGATACCTTGCCTTCTACTTGCACAATGTTGGGTATCACCTGAAGATTCTTAGGATTCTAGGTGGAATCAGTAGACTGCTCAAAATTCCTTGCCTACTGATCTTAGAGGGTCTCCAACTGAACTGTCTTCTTGCACTCAATAAAGGAAATCTGCATTCTTTTTCAGCCTACCATATATGCATGAAATTAATGGCCATTTCTAACCTTCCTGTGAGTCCAGGTATTCTCTTATTCCCTATTGTGATACCAAGGGCTACAATAACATCATAAAACTACTAATAATGTCTAATGAATATTAGCAGTTGAAAGGCAGTATAATTAGTCAGCACATGTTGTGCAGTTGATAAAAATAGAAAGGCTTCAACAAACTGCTTCTGTCCTGCTCATGGAAGGTGCCATATGCTATAAAAATGTCAAATTACTGATTTCCTAATTGATACAGTGGAGAAAGCAGACAGTACTCATTGATCTAGAAATTGTTCATGGAAGAAAAAAAAAATCCTTTCCATTTGCTTTTGTTGTCGTTTCTGTGACATTTTTTTTAAATGAATACAGCAGTTTTAAAGAGAAACAAAATGAGATAATTCTTATAGATTCATTTATTATTATTTGTGTAAAGCATTTTTTTATCCTGCTCCTCTGCCAAAAAAGAGCAGCTTACAATCTTATCAGCAAAAAAGACATTCCCCCTGTCTGCAGGCTCAAACTCTAAAGAGACGTGGCACACTGGGGTGGCGTGGGGCTTGAAACCCATCAGTTTCTTGCTGGCTTGGCCCCTGGTTTGCGTCTGCCTACACATGCCCGATTTGGCTTGCACCCAGTTCGGCAAGTGCTCAGCCACCGACTTAATTCCTGAGCTGCCTGTCAGTGCTGCTGCTGCGGCAGTAATGGGGACAGGAGGAGGAGAGAGGAAGCACCTTTCCTCTGCTCCTCCATCCCTGCTACTGTGGCCGTGGCGGCAGCAGCAGGGATGGAGTCCGGTCTTTTTACATAAGTGTCTGAAACTTACATAAAACAGCCAGCCTGTCCCCATCACTGCCACTGCCTCCGCGGTAGCATGGACAGGAGGAGGAGAGTGAAGCAGCTGTCCCTTCTTCCCCTTCTGTCCCCACTACCGTAGCCAATTGGCCACTGGATGTTTGGCACAAGTGTTTCCTTCTCCCTGAAGGGGCCCAGTCAGAGAGAAGGAAACATTTCTGCAAAAACGAGGGGGCACTGCTGCCACTACGGAAAAGTGGTGCCTCCCTCCGCCAGTGCCTGGCAGAGAGAGGCGTGGTTTTTCACAGCAGCAGGATGGGAGCTGAGAGGTCCCCATCCTGCTGCCACCTTGCCTCTCTCTTCCAGCAGAGGGAGATGTGGTTGCTCTGTGGCAGCGGTGCCTTGCGCTCTTCCTTGCAAGGAGAGCATGAGAGGCTGACTGACAGGCGGCAGAGGCAGGCTCACAAGCAGCCGTGAGCTGTTGCTGAGCATCCACAGGCCGTCGGGCGGCTTGTTGGGGTCAGGCAAGGGGAGGGGGTTTGACGAATGGCATGCAGGGAGGGTGTGGAAGTGTTCGTCCATCCCTAATGGCACACAAGGAAAAAGGGATGGGGAGAGGAGAGGAAAAAATTACATAGACAGCCAGCAGGGTTGGTGGAATGGCTTTGCTTCCTCACTCATCTCCCAAGGGGAGAAGCAGTCCTGGAAGAGGTCCTGATATTCCCCTTGCCTGCTCCTTTCTCTCTTGCTCCTGTCTACCTTCACCAGCTTCCATTTAAAGACCTTTTCCCTAGTTGCTACCAGCCTCATACCATTAGGGAAGGGAATGTGGAGATGGGCTAGTCCTTAAGATTTAAGAACTTCATCTTAAGTACTAGGCAGGTATATATGGGAGAAGGCGATCCTTTAGGTAACCTGCTCCCAAGCTGTTTAGGACTTTAAAGATTAATACCAGCACTTTAAATTGGGCTCAGAGATGGACAAGAAGCCAGCGCAGCTGACAAAGCACTGGTCTGATAATACCTTCTTGTCCCTATTGATAACCTTGTGGCCGTATGTTGAATCAACTGAAGTTTAGGAACTGTTTTCAAAGGCAGCCCCACATATAATGCATTGTGCTTGACAGGGACAACAGGACAGGGAAGTTTTTACTTTTACCCTCCCCTAGCATGCTCTGCTGCTCCCACTGCCCCTGGCTGGTAAGCCTTTAAAGGGAATGGGAGAGAGAGTTTGGGGACTGGGGTGCTGGCAGGGAGATTGGGAGGGGGTGGGCTTATTTCCTGACGTCAAATTGGTTTGGAATATAAGAGGTTGTTGTTGTTCAGTCGTTCAGTTGTGTCCGACTCTTCGTGACCCCATGGACCATAGCACGCCAGGCCTTCCTGTCCTGCGCTCTCTCCCGGAGCGTGCTCAAGTTCATATTCATTGCATCCGTGATGCTATCTAGCCATCTCATCCTCTGCCGTCCCCTTCTCCTTTTGCCTTCAGTCTTTCCCAGCATCAGGGTCTTTTCCAGCGAGTTTTCTCTTCGCATTAGGTGGCCAAAATATTGGAGCTTCAGCTTCAGTATCTGTCCTTCCAATGAGCACTCAGGGTTGATTTCCTTTAGGATGGACTGATTTGACCTCCTTGCAGTCCAGGGGACTCGTAAGAGTCTTCTCCAGCACCACAGTTCGAAAGCATCAATTCTTCGGCGCTCAGCCTTCCTTATAGTCCAGCTCTCACAGCCATACATTACTACTGGGAAAACCATAGCTTTGATTAGACGGACCTTTGTCGGCAAGGTGATGTCTCTGCTTCTTACTATGCTGTCTAGGTTTGCCATAGCTTTCCTCCCAAGGAGCAAGCGTCTTTTAATTTCATGGCTACAGTCACCGGCTGCAGTGATCTTGGAGCCCAAGAAAGTAAAATCTGTCACTGCTTCCATTTCTTCCCCTTCTATATGCCAGGAAGTGATAGGGCCAGATGCCATGATCTTCGTTTTTGTAATGTTGAGTTTCAAACCAGCTTTTGCACTCTCCTCTTTCACCCTCAACAAGAGGCTCTTGAGATCCTCTTCGCTTTCTGCCATTACGGTGGTATCGTCTGCATATCGGAGGTTGTTGATAATTCTCCCGGCAATCTTAATTCCGACCTCTGATTCATCCAACCCGGCATTTCTCATGATGTACTCTGCATATAAGTTAAATAAGCAGGGTGACAATATGCAGCCTTGTCGTACTCCTTTCCCAATTTTGAACCAATCGGTTGTTCCATGTCTGGTTCTGACTGTTGCTTCTTGACCCTCGTACAGGTTTCTCTGGAGACAGGTAAGGTGGTCTGGTACTCCCATCACTTTCAGAATTTGCCACAGTTTGTTGTGATGCACACAATCAAAGGCTTTAGCATAGTCAATGAAGCAGAAATAGACGTTTTTCTGGAATTCTCTTGCTTTCTCCATGATGCAGCGAATGTTGGCGATTTGATCTCTAGTTCCTCTGCCTCTTCTAAACCCAGCTTGTACTTCCGGTAGTTCTCGGTTCGCATACTGCTGAAGCCTAGCTTGTAGGATTTTGAGCATCACCTTGCTGGCATGTGAAATGAGCGCAATTGTGCGGTAGTTTGAACACTCTTTGGCGTTGCCCTTCTTTGGAATTGGAATGTAAACTGACCTTTTCCAGTCTTGTGGCCACTGTTGAGTGTTCCAGATTTGTTGGCATATTGAATGCAGCACTTTAACAGCATCATCTTTTAGGAATATAAGAGGAGTTATTTCCAATTAGGAGGGAGATAATTAGGGATGTATGGATTGTGTAAAATCCATTCCACCTGTGTTTCACAGATTGCTAGGTGCCTTTCGTTCTGTTGTCTGCCTGTCAATGGAATTGGATTTTTTGTTTTATTTCCAAATCTGTGCAAATTCATGTCCAAAAACACGCAATTTTTCCCAAAATACACACATTCCCCCAAATGTGCATTTCATACTTTAGCCTGTGTGTGTGTGTGTGTGGGGGGGGGAAATGCATATTTTTGGCCAGGTTGTGTGTGTGTGTGTGTGTGTATTTTTTTTACAACAAAAATTTGCATAAAATTCCAGAAAGTTAAAAACAAACAATCCAGTCCACAAGTCCATGGAATCTGCCTGGTAGGGAAAAGCCAGTTTTCTGTGGAATCCGTGGGCTGGATTCATACAGATCTGAACTCATTCGGTTCTGCTGTGGATTTCTCTGAAATCCCTAGGAATAATTCATCCCATTTTGAAGTCAATCCAATATGAGCAGTGGTAAGGGGGAGCTCATCCATCTCTAATTTAGAGCGTAAGACCCTTGGGGACTTGTCATTTTGCTTAAGTAACTCTGTAAAACACCAAGTACATTGATAGCACTGTATTAATAGAACATAGCTGCAGCTTTAATTTCTATTATTTATTTATTTATTTATTTATTTATTTATTTCATTTCTATACTACCCAATAGCCAAAGCTCTCTGGGCGATTCATAAAAATATAAATTATTATTATCATTTGCATTTCAGGGATTCCTCACACAACTACTTTGGTAAATCATAGGCACATAAAATCCTGTCTCAGCCTGTGGCTAGCCAGTCATGTGTATCTGATGGCACATACACCATGAAGTTATTGGTATGTCACTGTATTGCGCATAGCCAGCTGACCGCATGGCTGGAGCTGGCATGCATAGGATTTTCAGGGAATTTGTTTCTTGGACCAACCATGCAACCATTAATTCAACTTAAAACACTTTAATTATAACAAAACAAAATCCCTAAATTTAAACCAGAATTTAAGTTTTGTTTATTCCAGCAAAATCTATTCCTTGACAAGATTGCTAATAGGCATAACTTTCAGTAGCAATCTTTCCAATGTACCCTGTAATTACTTGCTACACATAACACAAAATGTGCATATCTTTAATGAGTATGTAGAAAGAACATCCTTCTAGAATATATCATTATCAGCATAAAAGAGAAGGGCACCAAACATTTAAAACTTAAATTGTGCATTCTGCATTAGACAAGACTGCAAATTTAACAATTAGAGATAAGCTCCAGCCATTTGTTTCTATGGGCATAGCCATATAAACAGCTTGGCTTTGCAACCTTTCTTCTTGTTGATTGACGGCAAATTCACAATAAGTGCTGTATTGAAAGTCCCATTCTCATTCAACCTTTTAAAATTAAGTTGTCTTTTTATTAGTATTTCCTTCTTTAAACTGTCTACGACTTGATTCACTCTGATGCATGGAATAGGAGAGCCTTAAATTAAGTCCAGAGGATTAGCACTTTGCAAGTTAGAGTGCAGGCAATTTTAGCCTGGCTTATACTTCATATCCACTCAATTAACCTCACAGAGCTTTAGAAAAAAAAAAAATTAGCATGGCATGCATCCTTCGACTGGAACAAATGCCATCTTTCTGTCAAGGCATGATGAACCCACAGCAGCCAAGGCCAGGGTTCAAAGTGAGGTGGGCCATCTAGGAAGGATACAGTGAGTTAGTACAGAAGCCTTATGGTACAGGTGCCACATAATGTTTAGAAATGGTTAAGTTCTTCAGGTTTATTTAGGGTGAAGAGTAAAACAGAAACAAAGAAAACCCTTTTTATACCAAACACCATTTGCAAAATAAGTGATGTTACATTTCAGAAGTACCCCTTCCTGTTTGACTGGTGCACCAATGTAGTTAGGTCAATGTACACAGAGAACACCCCCTTTGCTGTGTTAGAAACTGCTCATGTAAAAAGGGCGCAGCATTCATAATTCCTCTGGCCGGTGGACTGCTGCACTTACCACACAGGTGCATGCAGTTCTCAACAGTAAATCTGTTGTACATAAGGACCCTTGTGACTGATGACTTTTTGTGATGTGCTTCATATCTAAAAGAGAGGTTCTGGGACCAAGAAATCTTCCTGGGACGCCCTGCATATTGCTTTTCAATTTGCAATGGCAGGCTGTGGTCACCATCCCTGAATCCCTCTGTACTAGATAATTTCCAACCAGTCTCCAGTATTCCATTTTTGGGCAAGATGCTGGAGCATGTGGTGGTTTCTCAGATCCAGGGATTTCTGTATGAGGCGGATTGTCTAGATCCATTGCAGTCTGACCTCAGGTCTGGTTATGGAGCAGAGACTGCTTTGGTCACCTTGGTGGACAATCTATTCTGGGTCTGTGAACTGGACACAGCACGTGTATACCCTGTTGGTTCTGCTGGACTTCTCAGTTACTTTTGATACCATCAACCATGGTATCCTTCTGAGGCATCTGTCTGAGATGGAACTTGGAGGCACTGTTATACAGTGGCTCTGGTCCTTCTTGGAGGGGCAATTTCAGAAGGTCATTCTGGGGAACTCTGGTTTGATGTCCTGGCTGTTGACCTGCAGTGTCTCTTAAGAGTTCCATATTATCCCCCATGATATTTAACATATACATGAAACCACTGGGAGAGATTGTCCAGAGTTTGAAGGTTTGGTGCCACCAGTATGCTGATGACACCCACTTCCATTTTTCTTTTACATCTAAATCCAAGGAAGTTGTTTCAGTTCAGTGTCTGATGGTGGTGATAGACTGAATGAAGGTGACCAAATTTTAGCTTCATCCAGACAAGATAGGGGTTAGGCAAAATGCAGATTGGGGGATAGGGCCTCAACCTGTGCTGGATGGGGTTACCCTCCCATTGAAGACTCAGATTTGCAGTTTTGTATGTATTCCTGGACTTCGCCCTGAATCTGAATGCCCAGGTTTGGGTGGTGGCCAGGGATGCATTTGTGCTGCTCAGGCTAGTGTGCCAACTGAACCCATTCCTACAGTTGTCTGATCTCGCCATTGTCATGCATGCCTTAGTTACTTCCCCTTTGGACTACTGTAATGTGCTTGAAAACTGTTTGGAAAGTTCAGCTGGTCCAGAATGCTGCAGCTACACTGTTGACCAGGGCAGGATACAAGGAGCATATGACTCCCTGGTCACAACACCATCACTGGCTACTGGTCTGTACCTGAGCACCATTCAAAGTCCTGGTTATGATTGATAAAGCCTGCCTGGGAAGAACTTTGAGAGAAGCTCTTCTTTCGGTCTCACCGACTTCAGAGACGCATTTGGTGGCAACGTAACAGAGGGCCTTCTAGGCAGATGCACCTAGGCTGTGGAACTCCCTGACAAGGTTAGCTTTGTTCCCTCTCTGCTGTCATTTTGCCAGTACATTTTATTCAAGCAGGCTTTTAGCATATAAGTGAGTTGGTTGGGTTGGGAGCTCAGACCTTCTGGTCCTCACTATCAATCTGGGTGTCACTTTTTGTACAAGCTGCAGTTTCTGAACCATCTACAAAGGCAGCCCCACATAGAGTGCATTGCACTTACCTGGAGGTAACCAGAGCATGGACTACTGAATGCAGGTTATCCCTTTCTAGTTAGAGGTATAGCAAGTGCCACTGGCCAAAGCTGATAGAAAGTACTCTGTGCCACTGAGGACAGCAGAGTCTCAAGTGACAATGCTGACTCCAGGAAAACCTCCCAGCGATGAACTTGCTCCTTCAGGGGGAAGTGCAACCCCATCCAGACCAGGCTGAACATGCTCCATCCAGACAGAAGAACCACCTACTAACAGTATCTCAGTCTTGTCTGGGTTGAGTTTCAGTTTATTAGCCCTTATCCAGTCCAGTGTTTCATCCAGGAACCAGTCTAGCATATCCACATGATCCCATGTGAATGTGATGGCATTCAGTGATAAAGACTGTAATGCATTGGGCATATTAAAACTAGGGCTGTGCAAATCTCCACCCTTGCTTCGCTTCAGATGCTTCGCCTTTACCCTTGCTTCACTTCAGAACTCTCAAAGAAAGGGCTATACCTCTCAGCCCAATGACTCCTCCTCCTACAGCCTGGTTGGCTGTCAAGGACCACTAGCCATCTCCTGCTCGTGAGGAAGAGACAGCTAGTGGCTGGGGTGTGCATTGTGCCTCCTCCTCCTCCTGCCTGGGCGATTCACAGCACTTTTTGCATATAGGTCTATGTGCACATAGACTTCTGATCATCATGTTTTTCAAAAACATGGCAATTGTGGCGGAGGCAGACACTAGGTGGATGGCCTGGATAAGTTGCGGGCTGTTCTCCAAAAGAGGGAGGGGGTCAAGAATGGCCTGGGGACTAGTGAGTGGGGGCAGTAGGGGTGTAGGAACCCCACTCACTTGAGTCCGCTGGAGGGTCCATGGGGGGGGAGGCAATCCGTTCCTCCCCTTGGAATCCTCCCTGGCTGGATCCGCTCCATGGCAAGTCCATGGAGCTGCCGGTCAGGTCCGTCCACTGCCAGACATCTGTCTGGTGCCAGTCTGTGGATGCAAATAGCTAGGGAAGTCAGAGAATTCTGCCACAGATCTTGGTGAGACCGAATGCTGGTGCATTCAGCCCCCTGAAATCCATGGTGGAACGAAGCCCCCCTGGGCAAAATGGGCCGGGAACAGAACACCTACCTGCTGCCGTCCGTGCTGATTTGCGAATGGCAGCTGCGTCTGTAGCCGCCATTCGCATCTTCCATATAGCCATGATTAGGGATGGGGGAGAATTTCTCACTGAAACTTTGGGGGGCCGAGTGCCAACGTATTCGGCCCCCCGAAGTAGTTTTGGGGGGAAATTCTCCGCACCCCCTGCCCCCGCACCCCCCCGGGATGGGACTTACCTTTCCCAAATGTCGCTCCCAGTGGCGGATCGCAGCCGCGGTTCGTCAGGGCTTCGACAGGGGCTGCCGCCGCCGCCATTCCAAGAAAAGTAAAAAAAAACAAAAACGCCCCCGTGATAGGCTACGTGACAATTAACGTAGCCTATCATGGCTAGATTTGCAAAGTCAGCCGTGATAGGCTACGTAAATCTTCACGTAGCCTATCACGGGTGACTTAAAAAAAAAAAAAGCGCATACGGCTAATGGTGGCCCCCTTAGGGAGCCGCCATTCACATTCCTTATTTGGTCGCTGTAGTCTATGTAAAGATTACGTAGACTATGGCGAAAATAAGGATTTACATAGACTACAGCGACTATGGGGGCCGCCATTAGCGTACGCGCTTTTTTTTTTTTAAGTCACCCGTGATAGGCTACGTGATGATTAACGTAGCCTATCACGGCTGACTTTGCAGATCTAGCTGTGATAGGCTATGTAAATCATCACGTAGCCTATCACGGGGGCATTTTTTTTTTTTAACTTTTGATTTTGCGGCCGGGCGAGGCGAGGCACCTCCTCCCCGGCCTGAATTTCGGCCGGGCGAGGCGGGAAGCCTCCCCCTGGCCTGAATTTCGGCCGGGCGAGGCGGGAAGCCTCCCCCCCCGGCCTGAACTTCGGGGGGAGCAGCGAAGCGCCTCCCCCCCTCCGCGAAGCAAGCTGCGAGACCAGGTAAGTGACTTTCGTACACTCCTAGCCATGATAGGCTACGTAAATACTTACGTAGCCTATCATTGCTTAACTAAGATAGCCTATGTAAGTATTTATGTAGCCTATCATGGCAAGCAAAAAACAAAACAAAACCCACATACACAAATGGTGGCGGCTATGGCGGCCGCCATTTACGTTCTCTATTTTTCGTCATTTTATCTTATGTAAATATTTACATAGGTTATTAAGGCGGAAAAAAAAGGAACGCAAATAGCGCCCACTACGTTATTTGCATTCCCCTTTTTTTCGCCGTAATAGCTTATGAAAATATTTACGTAAGCTAAAACTGCGAAAAAAAAAGGGAACGCAAATGGCGGCCACCTTAGCTGCCGTCATTTGCTTATGCGGAGTTTTTTTTTACTGCCGTGATAGGCTACATATATATTTATGTAGCCTATCACGGGCTACCATAGGGACGCAAATGGTGTCCCCTACTCAGGATGCCATTTGCGTCCGCAGCAGCTCGGCAGCAGAAGGAGGCCCCACTGCGGGTTAGCCCGGCTGGTCACTCTGGCCACAGAGCAGAGCCAGCCGGGCAGGATTCCAGAGGGGGGGGGGAATGGATTGCCTCCCCCCCGTCGAGGATTCCAGAGGGAGGGACAGAGCGCCTCCCACTCCACCACAAAAAATTCCGTGAAAAGGTGTGTTTTGTACATTCCTAAAGGGAACGCAAATGGTGGCAGCTACGGTGGCCACCATTTGCGTTCCTTTTTTTTTTGCCGTAATAGCCTACGTGAATATTTACGTAGGCTAAAATGGCCAAAAAAAGGGAAGGCAAATGGCGGCCGCCATAGCCGCTGCCATTTGCGTCTGCTGTTGTTGTTTTTTTGTTTGCTGTGATAGGCTATGCAAATATTTACGTAGCCTATCACGGCAAAATACAGGGACACAAATGGCGGCGGCTATGGCCGCCGCCATTTGTGTCCCTGCAGGCTGACAAGTGGCCAGATGTCCGGCTGCGGGCAGTCCCGGCCGGTGGCTCCATGAAACCTCTGCAGAGTGGAGCCGGCCAGAGAGAATTTCGGGGGGAGGGACAGAGCGCCTCCTCCCCACCGCGAATGTCACCCTTTGAAAAGGTAAGTGACTTTTGTACATCCCTACAAATGGCATCCAGCGTAGCAGATGCCATTTGCATCCTTGCTCTTTGCCGTGATAGGCTACGTAAATCCTCCCCGTGGAATCCTCCCCGGCCGGCTCCACTCCACAGTGGATAGGGATGTACGAAAGTCACTTACATTTTTGCGGAATTGATTCACGGTGGCGGGGGGAGGCGATCTGGTCCTCCCCCCCCCAGAATACTGCCCAGCCAGCTCCGCTTCACAGCGGCTCCATGGAGCAGCCGGCCAGGGCCATCCGCAGCCGAAGTTCTGGCTGAAGACGGGCTGCTGCGGACGCAAATGGCTGCCGCCATAGCGGCCGCCATTTGCGTCCAACCAGGCTGCCATGATAGGCTACGTAAGTATTTACGTAGCCTATCATGGCTGGGCAAAACAACCCCCCCAGCGTATGCAAATGGTGGCTATGGCAGCCGCCATTTGCGTTCCTATTTTTCACTGCTTTATCTTATGTAATTATATACGTAGGCTAAAACGGTGGGGGGAAAAAGGACCGCAAATGGCGTCCACTACGCTATTTGCATTCCCCTTTTTTCGCTGTAATAGCCTACGTAAATATTTATGTAAGATAAAACGGCAAAAAATAGGGAATGCAAATGGTGGTCGCCATAGCCGCCGCCATTTGCGTACGCTGGTTTTTGTTTGTTTGTTTGTTTGTTTTGCCCAGCTGTGATAGTCTACGCAAATACTTACGTAGCCTATCACAGCTTCAAGGACGCAAATGGTGGCCTCAGCAGCCTGGCTGGGGCCGCCCAGCTGCGGCTGGCCAGGAGACCAGCCACCACCACCGGAGCCGCCGCTGCATCCGCTGCCTCATCCGCCCCAGGTAAGTTCTGTCCCGGGGGGTTCCGCAGGGGGGCAGGGGGCAGGAGGCTGTTCCACCACAGATTCCTGGCAGAATTATCTGACATCCCTAACAGCTAGTCCACGGAACCACTGGCCAGGTCCGTCTGCTGCCGGACATCTGTCCAGTGCCGGTCTGCGGATGAAATGTCATCTGGCGTAGCAGACCCCATTTGCATCCCTGGTGTTTGCCATGACAGGCTATGTAAATCTTACGTAGCCTATCAAGGCAAAGAGCAGGGATGCAAATAGCGTAGCAGATGCCATTTGTGTCCCTGTCCCTTTGTGCAATAGGCTACATAAAGATTTACGTAGTCTATCATGGCAAAGAGCAGGGATGCAAATGGCGTCTGCTACGCTGGATGCCATTTGTGTCTGCAGATCGGTGGTGGATGACCCGGACCGGGCCGGCAGCAGGTAGGATCTGGCTGGTGTGAACTTCTCAGGGTCGCAGCTCACAGAGGAGATTGGTCCTTTCTGCCATGGACTCTGGGGGGCCAGATTCTTTAGAATCCTGCCTCATTGGAGTCCATGGCAGAATTCTCCACCATCCCTAGGGGGCAGGAGCTGAGCAGGATCTGGAAAACCTGGATGGGGGTGGGTTCCCATAATCCTAAGTAACACCACCAGAATGCTATCTGTCTCTGAAATGCAGCCATTTTTCTCCAGTTATTCAGTCTCTCCCCAGCCACCCCCCTCCACCACTGTCACTGATTGGAGACTGCTGGGTCATTTTTGGCCCTGATTTGGCAACTAGAGTTTCCATTCACCAAAGCTCCTTCCCTCCCCCTCCCCCTCCCCCTTTCCCCTTCCCCACTCCTTCCTCCTCACCCCCTTGCTGAACTTTCTCAAGTTGATACATTTGGCACCAGGCTGTCTGGGCTGCTCAGAATGCATCATAAGAGCTATGAATCACTGAAATGGATGAGGCGCCTCATATATAAGCCCACTTCACTTTGGTGGCACCTCGTTGCTGTTCGGCTCTACCCCATATCACAGTGAGACACCTCCGAAGCGCCCCGCTTGAGCTCATTATTCGAGCTTCAGCCTGAAATGGTACACAGCCCTAATTAAAACCTGTATATAAATAAATAAATAAATAAATAAATAAATAAATAATAAACCCATTTTAAATCATATAAAATCTTTGGCAAAACAAAGCAAATTGCTGACAGTCCAAGATGGCTATAATTATCATTCTGCAAGGGCATGGCACTTGTCAATTCACATTCCAAAACATCTGCATCATTTTTATATTCATATTATTTTATGATACTAACGTATTTATTATGCATGAAAGCACCAACAAGTTGCTAAAATTAGCACTATAGCAGCATGCATTCCTAAAGGTGTGCCATTTTTTAAAGATGCCTTTTTGCAGAAAATTTTACATTTCAGTAGAAGACCTTTCAAATACTGTAGACACAGCAATAAAGTCTGGGTAGATACCTACCCCTGGAAAGGCTGTAAGCTACAGATTAAATAAAATTAATGGTTTACTTAGTAGAGTGATCTAAGAGTACCAAAGTTTTAGGAGCGTGGTTATAAAAATAACCCATGAAATATTGAATTTCTCTCTCTACCTAAAGATCCATTTGAGTTAATACTGAGCATTGTAAAGGAATTCTTTTTAATTGAACATTAGGACCCAATCTTTTTCATGCTTAGAGTAGATCCATTGAAACTGATGGGACATGTTAGGTACACTTAACTTACTTAGATACCATTGATTTCAGTGAGTCTACTCTAAGCATGTACAAAACTGGATTCTACCTAATATATTTTCCTCAGTCATCTTGTTTGTGGGTATTCCTGGAAGACACAACTGGATCCATTAAAATGGGTATTTAAAGTATAAGGAACTAAATCAGCGACTCTATTGTGAGCTGCCAAATTTGCAAATTACTAATTGAATGTGGAGACCTGTGCTGCAATATATTATAAAGAAGTGGTGTTGAACCCCTGTTTTATAATCTGGCATGCCTGGGCTCCCTATTCGGCCCCCTGAGGTTCCCCAAAGTGCCATGTCCCCATCATTTGGTGATGTCCTGGCTTTTGTAGTTTTTCCCAATTCTAAAAGGTTGAAATCCTCTCCTAAGGGTTAGTGACTGACAGTAAGAGATTTATGCTAAAATATGCTGGGGTTTCTTGCCATTTTGGCCCTGCCCTTTCTCCCTTTGGCCCCACCCACTACTGGAATGGGGCCTCCTGAGAGGTTCTCCAAAATTAAATTCAGCCCTTCAGATGAAAGAGGTTCAACACCCTTGTTATAAAGTAACTAGTGGAACCTGCAACAACATATTGCAGTGTGGAGTGTTCCTATTCAGGCCTCCAGCTAGCTGCCATGACCTTTTCTGAGACAGTCTATTTCATCCCCCTCCCCACAGTTCCCCCACCAACAGTCGCTCAGTACTTATTGAGCTGTTTTGGGGATCTCCTTCCTTCCAGTTGTTTTCTTTTTCCTAATGATTATTTGTATTTCTGCCAAACTCAAGCTTCCCCTCCCTAAGGCCTTTGTGTGCATGGATACAAACTGTTTATGCAACCTAAAGGCAAAAATTCACTTATGTAGAGGGTGGTTGAAAACAAGACCTTGGACAGCTCCAAGTGAGCCCTGCTGACTGATGTTCTCTTCTACTAGGATAATTATAGGAACATAGGAAACTGCCTTATATTGAGTCAGACCATTGGTCTATCTAGCCCAGTATTGTCAACACTGACCAGCAGCAGCTCTCCAGGGTTTCAGGCAGCAGTCTTTCCAGCCCTACCTGGAGATGCCCGATTGAACCAGGGACCTTCTGCATGCAAAGCAGGTGCTCTGCCACAAATCTACTGCTCCTCCCCTAGGAGGATGTTGTCTCAGCAAAGAGCTAAAGCCAACTAAATACTTGTGTAAGCTGACAAGAACTGTAGTGTGCTTAGCTGCACCCCCTCCCTATCCAGAGGAACTGACCAGAGTGTTAAATGGCCCTCACCTGATTTTACTCTTTGACTTCTCAAAGGAAGGGAGATGGAGGTTCTGCTGTGGACTCACGCTCTGAGTCAGAGGATGGTGGCAGGGCTATATCCTCTGGAAAAGACAGCCTTGAATAAGATACTAATAGCATTTTCTCTGAGGAAGTGGTCTCAACTTCATCCTTATCAGAATCCTCCACTGTGCACTGTAGGTACAAGGGTCATGAAAGCAGGTACATACAGCAATAAACCACACATGTGCATCAGTAACTAAGGAGAGGATGGGGAAAGGAAGCAGAAGGAGATTTTTTAAAAAATGGCTAGCATCCTACCAATAATGATAGTATGCATGGAGGGCATCTGGTAAATACCCCTGCCCCGCCCAGGCTGCTTGTCCAGTCTAATGTGTGAGTCAGTTCTACATCTAGTTTTCTATATTGATCAGGGGATTGTTTTGTATGAGCCCCCATCTACAGTCTTTTAGTGCTACCAAGGTCTAACCCCTCAATAAGAACTTAATCTTAATCATGTATCCCTTCGTCTTTGCACTGTCACCATCAATTTGCAGCATATATCACTGGAGTTTCTTGCACCAGGAAGAAGCATTTTTGAGAACTGTACTTTGCAAATGCCTCATCAAAATATAAAATACCCATTTTTTTTAAACAACAACAGCAAAACCTTCATAAACTTCCTTTTTGTCTTTCAAAATGCTTACATCAGTATGCACTTTACTGGAAAACTGGGAGTGTTTGTGCCAGGAAATCTAATTTGATTGTGATCTATTTGGCAATCTAGCATTACTGTGCTTCTTGAGTTCAAGTAAAAGATTTGTAAAGCAGTCCTAAAACTTTATTATCAGGGCAGAGCATCAAGCTGTTCCCTGCACATTCATCACAAAAGTGATGCTCAACTGTAGCAGGGTATGAATCATTCTAGATTACCTATCTAGTACTTGAAAGCCCAGCTACAAAATAGCTGTAGTGGAGATTAGCCTTCTCCAAATGCTATTGAATTTAAAAGGCTATTCTGCAAAAGAAAAGGAGTTCATTCAACAGGCCCTACAATTGAAAGGGGTCTTAAATCAAAGGAACACAGTAGACAAGAAAGTCTTGGGAGTATGTGCACTGCAGGTTGGAGTTGCTCTGGGGATTTCTCTCCTTTGGAGGACTGATTGACTCATACATGCAAGTTATATCACTTGACTGACCGTGTGAACTTCTCCACTGGAAAGAGCTAAGTTGATAAGAAAGCTCCCTCTGATGTGTTTGACCTTTGGTTGCTATTTCACACATGCAGGTCACATACAAGTAGGGTTGGCAGAGAATTTCTCCACGAAATTTTGGGGGGCCGAGCGCCAACGTGTTCGGCCCCCCGAACAAGTTTCGGGAGAAATCCTCCGAACCCCCCCCGCCCCCCGCACCCCCCCGGGACAGGACTTACCTTCACCGAATGTCCCTCCCGGTGGCTGGTCCGGGCGGCAGTTCGGCGGGTGTTCGAGCAAGGCGGGAGTGGCAGCTGGTCTTTTGACCGGCTGCCGCCGCCGCCATTGCAATGAAAGGAAAAAAAAAAAAAAACGCCCCCTGATAGGCTACATGACAATTCACGTAGCCTATCATGGCTAGATTTGCAAAGTCAGCCGTGATAGGCTACGTCAATCGTCACGTAGCCTATCACGGGTGACTTAAAGAAAAAAAAAAGTGTGTACGGATAATGGCGGCCCCCATAGGGAGCCGCCATTCCCCTTCCTTATTTGGTCGCTGTAGTCTACGTAAAGATTTACGTAGACTACGGCGAAAATAAGGGCAACGCTATTTGCGTTGCCCTTATTTTCGCCATAGTCTACGTAAACATTTACGTAGACTACAGCGACTAAATAAGGAACGCGAATGGCGGCTCCCTATGGGGGCCGCCATTAGCGTACGTGCTTTTTTTTTTTTAAAGTCACCCGTGATAGGCTACGTGACGATTGACGTAGCCTATCACGGCTGACTTTGCAGATCTAGCCGTGATAGGCTACGTGAATCGTCACGTAGCCTATCAGGGGGCGTTTTTTGTTTTTTTTTAACTTTCGCGTTCGCGGCCGGGCGAGGCGGGAAGCCTCCCCCCCGGCCTGAATTTCGGCCGGGGCTAGGCGGGAAGCCTCCCCCCCCGGCCTGAACTTCGCGGGGGGACGAGCGAAGCGCCTCCCCCCCACCGTGAACGTCCTTCGAGGACAGGTAAGTGACTTTCGTCCACCCCTACATACAAGTCACAATGGACAGACAACATGTGATGTTCAAATTTGCTGGTGTCTCCGAATTCCTCCTCAAAGCTCATTTCACCTCATTGCATTCCCAGAAGTGAGATTCTTCTTTTTTTTTCTGATCAGGAAATATGTGCATTTTCAACTGGGAAAAATGCACATTTTTAAAAGCGCCCACCTAAAATGTGCACTTTTCACCCATAGGCAAAGGTATGGAAATGTGGATTGGGGGGGATGCACATTTGCACAAGTGTGCATTGTTTGGAATGCAAGTGTGCACTTCTGAATGTGAATGCAAATTCAGGAGATTGTAAAACTTTTAGGGATGGGGGAGAATTTCTCCCCGAAACTTCAGGGGGCCGAGTGCCAACGCATTCGGTCCTCCGAAGGTTCGGGGAGAAATTCTCCGCCACCCCCCGCCCTCACCCCGGGATGGGACTTACCTTTCACGAATGTCGCTCCCGGTGGCGGGTCCCGGCAGCGGTTTGGCAGGTCTTCGTCAGGGGTGGGGCGGCAGCTGGTCTTTCGACCAGCTGCCGCCGCCGCCATTACAAGAAAAGTAAAAAAAAACCCCACCGCTGTGATAGGCTACGTAACGATTAACGTCGCCTATCACAGCTAGATTTGCAAAGTCAGCCGTGATAGGCTACATTAATCGTCACGTAGCCTATCACGGGTGACTTAAAAAAAAAAAAGCACGTACGCTAATGGCGCTCCCCATAGGGAGCTGCCATTCGCGTTCCTTATTTGGTCCCTGTAGTCTACGTAAAGATTTACGTAGACTACGGCGAAAATGAGGGCAACACTATTTGCGTTGCCCTTATTTTCGCCGTAGTCTACATAAATCTTTACGTAGACTACAGGGACCAAATAAGGAATGTGAATGGCGGCTCCCTATGGGGGCTGCCATTTGCGTACATGCTTTTTTTTTCCCAAAGTCACCCGTGATAGGCTACGTGATGATTAACGTAGCCTATCACGGCTGACTTTGCAGATCTAGCCATGATAGGCTACGTAAATCGTTACATAGCCTATCACGGGGCTTTTTTTTTTTCTTTTGAAGTTCGCGGCCGGGGAGACGGGGCGCTTCTCCCCGGCCTGAATTTCGGCTGGGCGAGGTGGGAAGCCTCCCCCGCTGGCCTGAACTTCGGGGGGAGAAGCGAAGCGCCTCCCCCCCACCGCGAAACAAGCTGCGAGACCAGGTAAGTGACTTTCGTACATCCCTAGAAACTTTCCTGAGAATTCAGCTTCTGCTCATGTTAGTGTTCGGGGTTTCAAATGGAACAAGTCTGCATGATTTGTGAATGGGATTGGGAGCAAAATTCTCATGCACCCCTAAGTCACATTTGATTCTGTAGTCATCAAGTGATATATGTGCATGTGAGTACTTAACATTCCAGAAAGGAAAGAAATGTGTATATGTACATTCCTATGCATGGATACTTCTGACTTCAGTGGGAGCAGGTTAAGCACACAAAATGAAATCCATGCCTACACAACACTTTGACAACTACATAACATTTAGTATAATATGACTTTGAAACTATTAGCTAACACTTGTTGACTCAATTTATAGATTTGCTGAGACTGCAGAATCAGGTTGTATTCTTTTGCTAAAGAGCCATGGTAACATGGATAACATGGGTCAAAGAAGAGTCAGACAACGAGGCTTGGGTTGAAAATTGGGCCACATTTATTGAAATATCTGCAAAGGGGAACCTAGGACGGGCATCTGACTGTGCCAGCGACTAGCTGGCACTTCTCGGGCGAAAGCACACCCGGCCTGAGGGGTGGTGTCGATCTCGCCGCCACTCCGGACTGCCCCTTCTGGGGGAGGTAGACCTTCCGGTGTCACCCCCAACCTGGTGCCGCACAACACCTGGTTGAGTGAGGAGGGTTGGTCTCCCAGGCAACCCTTATCCCCCCGCTGAGCCACACAACCCGTTCGGGGGGCCTCAGGCGTCACCTGTCACCATATGGTGCCTCTGCATGCACACCATCCCTAATCCCTTTCTGCTTTTGCCCGTCCTAGCCGCCACTAAAATGTGACCTATGAGAGATTAGACTGTATTCACCTACTGGACGCACCCTAGCCCCAATAACAGTGTGAAGTAGGTAAAAAGACACAGAGTAAAAGGCCAATTTTAAGTGTAAGCAAAAAATTCCTACATGGCTCCCAAAAGGGCAACCAGCATAAACCCACACTGCTTAAGGGAGGGCGGGAGAGAGCCACGAGAGAGCTGGTTTGGAGGGAGTGCAGAGCTTAAGAGGGCTCTGCCAACTCCTCCCCTGCTTGGTGGTGCCATGGGGGGGCACCCAATAGGCAGGAGCCACCTCTTCTCACCCCACCCGCCCGCAACATCCCCCCCTTTTGCCAGACAAGCTGGCGCCGGGGTTAGGGCATTTGCGAGTGGAGATGGGTCAAAGAAGAGTCAGACAATGAGGCTTGGGTTAAAAATTGGGCCACATTTATTGAAATATCTGCAAAGGGGAACCTAGGACGGGCATCTAACTGTGCCAGCGACTAGCTGGCACTTCTCGGGCGAAAGCACACCCAGCCTGAGGGGTGGCGTCAATCTCGCCACCCCTCCGGACTGCCCCTTCTGGGGGAGGTAGACCTTCCGGTGTCACCCCCAACCCGGTGCCGCACAACACTTGGGTGAGTGAGTAGGGTTGGTCTCCCAGGCAACCCTTATCCCCCCGCCAAGCCGCACAACCCATTCGGGGGGCCTCAGGCGTCACCTGTCACCATAAAGTGCCTCTGCATGCACACCATCCCTAATGCCTTTCTGCTTTTGCCCGTCCTAGCCGCCACAGGAGTCACAAGCCTAGTGCTTGTGAACTCCCCCCATCTGCGCAGAAGAACTTTCCGCAGGCCCCTTTGCAGATCCGACAGAAATATGCTATTCCCTACGTTAGACAGGTGGACACCGTCCTGCCTGTAACGCTCCCTCCTTGTCCAAAGAATTTCCTGTGGGTGGTGCATCCATCACCCCGTTCACATAGGCCATAAGCCCTTTCTCCGTTCACTTTCTGACGCGCCCTGCCAATGGCAACGTTGTTCCGAGCCTTCCAATTGATCCAGGTAGCAGTGAAAATCGTAATGGCTACTTCCGGCCAAGTATGCTGGACCACCTGCACATTCATCAAGGCCCGTTCGATCGGGTCCTTGCCTGGCTTACAGCCCAAGTCGTTCCCTCCAGCGTGCAGCACCTGGACCTGCAGAGGAAGACTGACCAAACCTTGGTGGAACAAGGTGAGGAGGGGGGGGACTCCCACTGCATGTTCCATCTGCTAGGCCACTGGATTGTAGTGTGTTGGGTAGTGGAAACTAAGATCCGAAGGCTGCCATAGAACCATACGTGCAGCCCAAAACACCATACTGTGCCCGCATAAGAGCACCCATACTGGTGTACATTGAATCCAACAGTCTGAGGAAGAAAACATTAGGGCAAGGAAAGGGAAAATTGCAAGAGAAAGAAAGCGGTCAAATTGTGAGGGCCCTGCTGGAATGCTTCGAACTGCCATCATTCCACCGCCAAAACTTGCCTGTGAGAGACACCTGAAGTGGCTGCCTTCAATGTATTGCTCAATACCAAAAGAGGGTTCCTATCGAAAATTACCTGGCCTAGAGAGCTAGAGCTGATGTGGTAGCAGCCCAACTGAAATTTTGTTAATAGTAGGGATGTCGGAGAATTTCTCCACGAATCTCCGGGAGCCTGAATGCCAATGCATTTGGCCCCCCGAAATTGGTGGGGAAATTCTCAGACACCCCCCGCCCCCCCCCCCGGGATGGGACTTACCTCGTGCGAAATGTCCCTCTCGGCGGCGGGTCCCGGCGGCAGTTCGGCGGTGGTTTGGCGGCGGCTGGTCTTCCGACCAGCTGCTGCCGCCGCCATTTCCAAGTAAAGTAAAAAGAAACAAAAAAAAAACGTGATAGGCTATGTAAAGATTTACATAGCCTATCATGGCTAGATTTTCAAAGTCAGCCGTGATAGGCTACTTTACTCTTTACGTAGCCTATCACGGCTGACTTTGAAAAAAAAAAAGCGTGTACACAAATGGCGGCGCCCGTGGGTGCCGCCATTTGCGTTCCTTATTTGGGCACGGGTAGTCTACATAAAGATTTACGTAGACTACGGCGAAAATAAGGGCAACGCAAATAACGTTGCCCTTATTTTCGCCATAGTCTTCGTAAATCTTTACATAGACTAACCGTGCCCAAATAAGGAACATAAATGGCAGCACCCATGGGTGCCACCATTTGCGTATGCGCTTTTTTGTGTGTGTGTGTGTTCTGTGTTCTTCCTTAATATTAGAATTCTTGGTAGTTAATCCCCCTCCCCTTCTCCCTAGCATTGGGTGGCGGGGAGGATTTATTTTGAATTCAGCTCCTGTTCTTTGCCCTTCAGTTCTTTTTCTTTAGGGTGTGTTTTCATGATGATGATGATGACGATGTAGTTTTTTTTTCTCCTGCGAATCCTGCTTCCATCCTTTACAATCCCAGTTTTATTTACATTTCATTTCTTGTGTGCATGACCTATTTGTCACTCCATTTGGTGTGTGACTGACCATATTCATTATCTTCATCTTGTGTAGATCTCTTTACCAAGCAATTGAATCCTTGCCCCCTCCTATCATCCTTTTCATTCCATTTCTTCAGTTCATCTTTCTTCTATTGTGTGTGTTTTGTATCTGTTTTCTTTCTTTCTTTCTTTCTTTCTTTCTTTCTTTCTTTCTTTCTTTTTTACTTTATTTTACTTGTACATCAGTCTTCTTTCTTGTGTGTGGTGTGTGGGGTTGTGTTGTGTCCTTTCTCTGTGTGGATTAGTTTAATACACACACAGTGTTGTGTGATTTCATCTTTGATCTATTCTGCCATGCACCCAGCCATTGTTTATAATAAAGTTATTTTACTTAACACATCCAGCTAAGTAACAGTTATGAAACCAGTTAGAGATGTGGGCAAGCCACATGGTGGCAGCAGTATTACTGCCTCAGCCTCACCACCTAATAGCACTTCACATTCCACTATTGTTCTCATGGCTGCTCTCTGTTACCAGCGATTCACATTGCCTTTGCCTGGGTCCAGACTCAAGTAAAGTGGTAGTAAACCATCAAAGTATGTATGGATCCTGGCTCACATAAATAACCGCATATTAAAACTTGTTAATTCTCCCCAATCAAGACTGGCATCGCTGTGGTACTATAGAGAGAGTGTGACAGGCAGGACAGCAAGGGTAGATGAGATGGGGCAGGGCACAGATGGGCCCATGAGATCACCATTATTTGAAGATACTTTGTTATGAAAAAAGCTGTCAACTAATTTTCAACCATGATAACTCACTAGCCCCTGCACCTATCCTTCTGAAACTTTGCAGTTTTCTTGCCTAGGAAACCTCTATGATGTGTGCCATTTCTTTTAATACAAATTGCCCCAAAAACAATGGGGGAGGGAAGGGGAATCAAGTCACTCCCTGCCTTTCCAAATTTGAAGACCTCCCTTCCACCTAAACTGCTGAACCTATCCTTCTGAAACTTGGCATGCTACTTGTTTAGAGCTACCTCTGTGTAGGGATGTCAGAGAAATTCTCTCAAAAGTGAAATGGGCTTGAAAACAGTCACTTTCGGTTCACCGAACCCTTTCCCAAGATGAGGCGCCCAGGTCTACCCGAACGTGAGCTCATGCGACCTTTTTTTTTTTTAATCTGCCGAAAGTTTTACGGTATTTACGAAGGCAACTTCGCAAATTAGGACGAAAGATGGCGAAAGGAATTTCACGAAACTATTTAATAAACATGCAGTTTCCTTTCCTGCTACGACGTGGCTTTCTTTTTCTGGGAGGGACGGGGTCACGAAGTGCACGTAGCCTGCCTGCCCTGAGGCTGAGCTGCATAGCCTCATCTTTTGTTTTATACTTTTATTGTATGTGTGAGGTCAGGTTCAGGTCAGGTGAGGTCACCTGACTGAGATCCCTCCAGGCCACCCCCCCACCCCCCCAGGAAGATAATTGAGGGGAGGGAACTCATCGACCATTTATCCCCTGGATTCCCGCCTTCAGTTCACATAGATAGGACGGAGGTCGTGCAGCAGCCTCACTTGCTCCAGGCTAGACTCCAGAGTCCAGAGACAGACTAGAACAGGCGCCGCTGCTGCTCCATCCCAGCTGCTGCAACTTTCTTTCTCTGCATCCCTGCATTCTACGGCACTGCAGTTCAACCTTTTTTCTTTTTTCTTTATTACAGTGAAGGTATGTTTACTTTACCTGAATGTGCCCTTATGCTTAGTGATTTTGGGGTGAGATGGAGGAGCAGGGGGAACTGGGGGGGAAGGCATCCTGCAAGGACTCCATCCCCCATCCTCCTGGGCTTCCCAGGATTCACCAATGTGCCTGCCTGCCTATGTATTTCTTTCTGGGGCGGGGGGAGGGGGGAGCTGGAAGGCCTCCATCCATCCCCCATCCTCCTGGGCTTCCCAGGATTCACCCATGTGCCTGCCTGCCTATGTATTTCTTTCTGGGGAGGGGGGAGCTGGAAGGCCTCCATCCATCCCCCATCCTCCTGGGCTTCCCAGGATTCACCCATGTGCCTGCCTGCCTATGTATTTCTTTCTGGGGAGGGGGGAGGGGGGAGCTGGAAGGCCTCCATCCATCCCCCATCCTCCTGGGCATGGATGGGCCACATCCTCCATCCTGGGCTTTTCAGCCTAGTCTGCTGTACAATATGCCCCTGTTTAGTTAGCACTGAATGGCTGGATTGGAGGGTAACTACTTCTACACTGTACTATCTGCGATTAGGCTGTTCACATGATTTCAGCTTTGCCACATGCATTTATGTCTCCTTCTGCCCAGAGACATGAACATGGAGAAAAGAGGAACCCGTGGTCAATCCGGCACTCAAAAGAGGCGTGGACGCCCGGCAAGAACATACACCGCTGAGCTTGCATTTCAGCGGTATTTTAATAATGAGATGGAAGTGGAGGAAGCCCAAGGTGTGACCAGCAGCGACAGCGGCCCCAGCCCACCCCGCACCCGTAAGCAGCGCACACCGCCAATTTCTGCTACAGAAAGTGACACAGGCACAACCGGCCACAACTCCAGAGGAAGAGGAAGAAAGTTCTTGGATGGTGAGTGGAAGGGCAGTGTCTCCAAACCCAAAGCGGATGAAAATTAGGGGTGCACGAAAGTCACTTACCTTTTCTTGCAGCTTGTTCGCGGTGGGGGGGAGCGCTTCGCTGCTCCCCCCGCGAAGTTCAGGCCGGGGGGGGGAGGCTTCCCGCCTCGCCCGGCCGAAATTCAGGCCAGGGAGGAGGCTTCCCGCCTCGCCCGGCCGCGAACACGAAAGTTTAAAAAAAAAAAAAAACGTCCCCTGATAGGCTACGTGACGATTCACGTAGCCTATCACGGCTAGATCTGGAAAGTCAGCCGTGACAGGCTACGTGAATCGTCATGTAGCCTATCACGGGTGACTTTAAAAAAAAAAAAGCGCGTACGCGAATGGCGGCCCCCATAGGGAGCCGCCATTCGCGTTCCTTATTTAGTTGCTGTAGTCTACGTAAATGTTTACGTAGACTACGGCGAAAATAAGGGCAACGCTATTTGCATTGCCCTTATTTTCGCCGTAGTCTACGTAAACATTGACATAGACTACAGCGACCAAATAAGGAAGGGGAATGGCGGCTCCCTGTGGGGGCCGCCATTCGCGTACGTGCTTTTTTTTTTTTAAAGTCACCCGTGATAGGCTACATGACGATTCACGTAGCCTATCACGGCTGACTTTGCAAATCTTGCCGTGATAGGCTACATGAATTGTCACGTAGCCTATCAGGGGACGTGTTTGTTTTTTTTTCTTTCATTGCAATGGCGGGGGAGGCAGCCGGTCGAAAGACCGGCTGCCGCTCCCGCCCCGCTCGAACACCGGATGAACCACCAGCCGGACCCGCCGCTGGGAGGGACATTCAGGGAAGGTAAGTCCCGTCCCGGGGGGGGGGGGGGCGGGGGGGGCGGAGGATTTCTCCCCGAAACTTGTTCGGGGGGCCGAACACGTTGGCGCTTGGCCCCCCGAAGTTTCGGGGAGAAATTCTCCGCCATCCCTAATGAAAATGTCCCCAAGGAGACTCTGCAGCGGCGGGATGAAAGTCAAGATATCTACCTCATTCCAAAGGATGAATCTGGTAAGACTCTGTCACCACAGGTGCTTGTGAATATCTGGATACAAACAAATGTCTTTGAATATTTGAATAGTCCCTACATTAGCCTTCTGCAACCTGCAGCCTTCCAGATGTTTTGGGCTACAACTCCCAGCATTATTGACCATTGGTCATGCCGGCTTGGCCTGATGGGATTTGAAGTCCAAAACCTTTGGAGGGGAGCATTTGGGGAAGGGATCTTCTTCTTCAACACAACAAAACATACATGACTGTTTTACATTCATCCATATTCATTGCTGTGAACATATTTCATATTATTTAAATGTTACATGGTGCTCCAGTACAAAAGAAAACCCCAAGTCTTTAAAAGAACTGCAATACTTTCTCAAACGATACACCTTTTCGGTGGGAAAACACCAGTGTTTTGTGCTCGCTTGTTTCCAAAGCCATTCATCATAGTTTGCTGTATTGTTTGGGCTTGATCTCTTAACTAGAGCTGCGATGTGAATTGATTAAGCAATTACATTTCTGAGGATGGTTTTTAAAATGTTGCAGAAATCTGAGTCAGAGACTTATTTAGTCCCTTTAGCCTGACCCCCGATATGGCTACTACAAAAAGAGGGCCTGACTAATCAGGCACTGCTCCTGGGGGACCACAAATGCACCCTTGAAAAAGGCAGTGGGATTCGCCAAGTATGTGCTCAGATCAGGACCAGCCCTATCGTTAGGGAGCCTTGCAGCTCCTCAGCCAGCTTGTTGTCATCTGGTGTGGTGGAAGAGGCTTTCCCATTGTCACTGTTCAAGTAAGATTCAGCTATCGCCCTATGTAGGATGGAGGGGTGCCATTTTACCCTTTGCCTCTGGAAGCAAAACGCGTTGGGCCAGCCCTGTGGGGGATGAGTCCCACACAATGGTATAATAGAGCTGATGAAAGGAGTGGACCTTGCAAGGGAGCCAGATATCTCCTCCCCCATGCTTTTCATGTTTTCACCAGTGAAGACACGTTTAGATAACTCTCGTTGAGTTTCCCAGTCTGTACAGTACCTTTTTTTTGCACCTAATGTGTTTTCTCAGTGCTCGGTAGTGCAGGAGTAGCTTACAACTGCACCTTGTCTCATGTGGATTGATTGCGAGTCCTCCAAGCTATGTTTCATAGATTGCTACAACAACACAGTTTTATTTGCTTGGCTATTACTCATGTGTAAAAGTCGCATTTTTCATGAAACTCTGCTTCTATGTATTTTGAATCTTTACAGAGATGCCCACAACCATCCTCCCTGCATCCGACAGTGGAAGTGGGACAGGTGAACCAGGTCCACAGCTGCCTGCTGATGATCACCTCGTGGGCGGCGGCTCAGGTGATTTTGAAAAAAATGCCGGAGGACTTAGCGTCATCAGTGATCCGGACAGCGAAGATGATGAGGAGCTCTTCTATATCAATGATGTCCCTGCTGAGACTGGGTCTGACTCTGTTCTCCACTTCCAGCCTTCTGCGTTCTGCGGGACCAATCCCAAACCTCAGGAACAAACGTCCCCTGCCAAGCACTGGTCAGCACCATCAACAACGCCATCAACAACACCATCCACAGATGAGTGGAAACATGCAGCTCCAGCTGCCACCTCATCTGGAACCGAAGGCCCCATTCCCCAAAGAAGAAATGGTGGTGGCAGGGTGAGCTCCTATGTGTGGCACTTCTTCAAATATGCAGAGAACGACCGCTATGTCGTGATGTGCGATATTTGTCGAAGCCGTGTGCGGCTAGGAAAAGAAGGGGGCTGTCCACGAGTGGGCACGTCTGCCATGAGGTGACACATGGAGGTGCATCATCCACTTCTTGTGCCCAAAGATAGCGACGGGAAGCCACAGCCATCCAAAAAGAACAGTGCCGCCTTTGCCTCATCTTCCAAAGACCTCACGCAAAGTGGTCTGGGTGGGAAGGGCACAGAAGGCAGCTTTGCTAAGAGGCAGGTCTCACTGGAGAAATGCCTTGCGCTGACACAGAAATTACCCTCTGACAGCGCCCAGGCACGACAGTAGAATCACCTCCTGACAGTGGCCATTGCAGCACGTATGCTTCCCATCTCCCTGGTGGAAGATGAAGACTTTTTGACCTTACATAAGAGCATCTGCCCTCGGTGGGATGTCCCCTCTCGTCACTACATTAGTGGCGTAGCCATTCCAGCCCTGGCTTCTGCAATCAGACGGGTGATCCAACAGGATTTGAAATGTGCAGTTGGAGGAAGTGTACATTTAACGAGTGACACATGGACAAGTAACCAAACAAAGTCTTATCTGTGTGTCACCGCGCACTGGGTATCCATCAGTGCGAGCAGCCGACTGAGTCGTAGAACAGCGACATTGTCCCTCACAATGCTCTCTGGGACACACACAGCGGAAAACATCAGCAGCAGCATCAGTGGTGTTGTTCAGTCCTGGTTGGCCCCCTTAAATCTTACAGTGGGCTGTGTAGCAACAGACAATGCCTCAAACTACCTAAAAGCAGCCCGCATTGCACGGCTAAACCATGTTCCGTGCGTTGCGCACTGCTTGAACCTTGTGGTGCGTTCTGGATTGAGCAACGCCTCCCCCAAAATTGGCAAGCTACTTAAGGTGGCCCAATCCATTTGCACCCACTTCTGGCAGTCCTGCTCAGCAATGGAGGCAATCAGCGCCATCCAACGTAGCCGTGGCCTTCCAGAACACAAATTCATTTTGGATGTGTCCACACGCTGGAACAGCACATTGCATATGCTTCAGAGACTCTGTGAGCAGAGACCAGCTATAAATGACTACATCACTGAGAAGCAACACCACTCCAAATTTTTTGTCACACCACATCAGTGGCTCTGGATGCAAGACCTGGTGGACATTTTAAAAATTTTCGATGAATGCACAGCGGTACTGAGTGCAGACTATGCCACACTGGGCCAAGTGCTACCTGTGCTAAGGATCATAGAGGGGGTGCTGAGAAAACGCCATTCTGAGATTTGTGAGCGCACCAGTGCTGGGGGCAGGGAATTATTCCCCAATCCTGCAGTTAGGCTTGCAGAATTCCTTCTGCAGGAGCTGGGCACCAACAAACACATAACTTCAATCAGGGGGGACATGAAATACGTTGCTGCTGCATTCCTTGAACCACAGTTCAGGGATAGCTCAACAAGTGCGGAGCCTCCAAACGACAACCCTGACTTCCAAAGTTTAAAAAAATATTTGACTGAGAAAGTCATCGAGTGCTTCCAGAGAGATGGGCTGGATGAGAAGGAGCTGGGTGAGGCTAGTAGGACCACTACCTCCCCTGAAGACAATATCTACAGCAGTAGCACCATCACCAGCAGGAGGGGCAATGATGACGCCACAGCAGCTGCACCACCAGCAGAGTCAGACACAGGGGCATCTTGTCTCAAGTTCAGCTTTTACTCCTCAATGGCAGTGGAGCTTGGTGTAAGTGGGCGCAGGCGGGGGGAATGTGCCAAAGCAGCCAGGAAAGCATCAGCCTATGATGTGCTTGTCCGGGAACTTGAAGGTTATTCAAGAGAGAGTTTCTCAGGAACACAGATCAGCCCAGAGAGTGATCCTCTCCTATACTGGGATACAAAACGTGGCGTTTGGCCACATCTGACCAAAGTCGCCATTTGGCATCTATCTTGCCCTCCCTCGAGTGTGGCCTCTGAAAGGCTTTTCTCCACCACAGGCAACATTGTCACCGCCCACCGAAGCAGACTCACGCCACAACATGTCTCCACCCTCGCCTTCATACGCTCCAACAGGGGATGGATTCCCAAGGAGCACCTCCCCCCAGCTGTCAGCAGCAGAGTAGAGCAGTCATCAAGTGACGAGGAGGAACCCTGGGATGATGACACTGCTGCTAGTGTGAGCCAGAGTTCTGAGGGACAATGAGGCAGAATGATACAACTTGTGAGTGGTCACACTGAGGGGTCCCTCAGAACTTTGTCCAAACCTGCAGTCCCTGTCTGGCCTGGGCAGAGCCCAAAGCACTGGCGATATGTGGCGGAGCTTAATAATACCTCACATGCAGAATCCAGTTGCGCTACCCGACTGTGTGTGGCGGACTATGCAACAGCGTACATCCCTACTACACACACACGCACACACACACACACACACACACACAGAGTTCTCTATGCGGATGTACTCCGCTATCGACTGTATATGTGTATCTTTACCCCTCTGAATGTTAGTATGATTCTGATTCCCCAAATGTATGTATAGTTCTATTTCTCTTGATGTTGATGTATGCTTTTAATTCATTTAAAATTCTTTCATAAATCACGGAATTGCTTTCAAAGACCTTGTTGTGGTCTCTCCCTGGACTCCCTCAGCTTTTGGGTTTTCCTAAGGACCGAGAGCTCTATGTGAAAAGATCCCTCTGGTATGCGTCCAGTTTACATGTATGTGATATGCACCTACACGTAAAACAAAGCATACTTCATAGAATCGTAGAGCCACAGAATCATGGGGTTGGAAGGGGCCTACAAAGCCATCGAGTCCAACCCCCTGCTCAAATTAAGGTGTCCAAGTCAGAGCATCCCTGGCAGATGGCTGTCCAGCCTCGTCTTGAATGCACTCATTCATAACATCAGGGATGCGGACTGTCCATCTCCCTATGAGGGAAGCTGTTCTTGTTTGGCTGGGATTCTGGGGAGGCATTCTTGTTGTGGTTAACAGTAAGCAAACACAGAGATCATTGTGTACAATGATCTAGATTTAAGAAATTGTATCTGTGGACTTGAACCAAGGAATTGTAACCTATTTTTTAGAAAGAACTTTATATACAAACAGAACAGATCAAGACAAAACACAGAAACAATTCAACAATTCAAAAACAATGTTGGGCTGGCTGGCTGTGGCTGCAGGCCTCAGCTCATAGGAGGAGGATGGCTTTCCCGCTCCAGGGCCTCCACCCTCCTTCGAAGGTCGTCACCTGTGTGTAGAAAGAAAGAGAAGAATAAAGCACAATGGTAATATGCATCTTGCAGGCAGAGTTGTTAGCTCAGGTCAGGTGCCATTCTGTAGTACTACTTACAGGTCCTCCTGAACATCCGGACGTCTCTTATCAGATGCGTCAGGATCACAAGAGGAGGGGCTTCATCTGTGGAAGAAGGGTGGCCTTCCTCCACAGATGCTGCTCCTCTTGCTGCTGGCTCTTCCTCTTCCTCCTCCTCCTCCTCCTCTTCCTCCTCCTCCTCCTCTTCCTCCTCCTCCTCCTCCTCTGTCCTCTCCCTCTCCGCGGCCCTCAGTGCCTCCTCCACCTGCAAGGCACGATGCGCAGCTGTGGGATGTCACAGTAACAGAATGAATGCCTTTATATATGTGGTGAGTGAACAAAACCACAGTCACTGATCTGTCTATCACCATCCCCACTACCATAAGGACCACTGATTCTGTCCTCCCACCACAAGGTCTAATGATGAGGGGATAATTAGGGAGGCAGATTATACAGTACTGACAGTTTTGGTGTGATGGGGACTGTTAGACTTCTGTAAACATGCACAGGATTGCACTTCTAGTCACCCCACTTCTACATTTGCAATGCCATGGTATCTGTTCATTCTAGTGATGCATTGCATAAATGCCACCTTTTTTCCCAGCGCAAGGAACCCAAGGCGGCTCACATTAGCCTCTTCCTCTCCATTTAATGCTCACAACAACAACACTGAGGTAGGCTGGGGCTTTCTGATTGGGCCAAAGTCACCCAGCGAGCTTCCATGTCTGAGTGGACTATACCCAGATCTCCAAGGTCTCAGATGAACACTTGCTCATGAGTTGACTGGAGTGCCAATGTCTTGGTAGAAAGTGGGGTGGGTGGGGTGCAAAAATTCAGCAATCACTACATGAAGAAGGAAGATGACACCGAGAGGCTGGCCCTGTTGCTGCTGGGCTGGTGCCAGTCCCCCTGTGTGCACTGCAGAGACCGGCAGCAGCAGCATTTCCCTGGAAATGGACAGTGTGTCAGTGTGTAATATGAGTTGTAGTAGCCAGGCCCGCATAATCCTATGCATGTGGTTGTACAGGGAAAAACAACGCAGTTCCCAGCATCCCTTCTTCAACCAGCCAAAGTGGCTGGAAGATGATGGGACCTTTTTCTGTCCAAGTTCAGCAAGCATAGGATTGCAGGCTAAAAATGTCAGGATTTGTTTGTTTCTCCATGAGAGAGACCACAAAGAGATAGCTTCATTTTCAGTACACATCCTTGTCTTCATATTTAGTTGAGCTTGATGATGGGATAACTATAACTTACCAGGCATATACCTCTGCAAAAATGGGGGCCGGCCTGCTTGGACCCACACTCTGCGGATGCGCCAGTAGTAGGCGGGGGGGTTGGACAGCGGTGCCCTCCGCTCGGCAGCAGCAATCCCCTCTCTGACGAAGGACTGCTTGAGCGCCTTCCATTTGGACCTCAATTGTCCAACTGTGTGATAGTGGCCCACTCGCTCCATCCTCCTCTTTATCTGGGCCCAATAAAGTTCATTGCGGCAGGAGGAGCTGCCAAACAGCACTGCCACCGCCTCGCTGCGCTTAATGTTGCTGAGGAGGGCCTTGGTCTCCTCATGGTCCCACCTCCTGCCACGCACTGGTGCAGACATTTCGCAATTTGCACACACAAACAAACACACACACCAAGACAGCCACGTGCACAACCACCACTTAACTACACACACAGACCAAACCGTACAAAAACACCACAATGCACAACTACACACACAGACCAGATAAAACCACAACAATGAACAAACAACAGGAAATCCAATAATAAGCAAGCATCACCACTAACACACCACCACCACCACGACAGAACTCCACCAACAAATCCCCACACAGACGCAAGCGCAAATGCAGACAACATTCAGGAATTTAGCAGGAAGTTGACAACAGATTTTGCGGAAGCGGAGCTGCAGCCCCATTTTTTTTTTATTGTGACTGTGTGAGGTGGTTAGGTTAACAACAAGACCAGTAAACGCGAGGATCAGTAAGCACAAATACACAGAAATTAATAAAATCCCTGTCCCTGTCCCTGTCCGAGAAAAGAAGACAGCGGGGGAGCGCACAGAAGGTGGGAAAGTGGGAAACATATTTCGGGCAGCAACGAAAAATACGTAAATAATTATGAGAATAGTGGAAAAGTTCTGGCCAAGGCAATCCACCTTCTGAGAGTACAGCGGAAGCAATGGGGGGATTCCCCCCTACGGAGGAAATCACAACGTAATATTTACAATTACAATATTTTACAATAAAGTTGTCCTTATTTTCGCCGCGGTCTCCGTAAGGATTTACGGAGACTACAGGGGTCAAATAAGGGCAACGCAAATAAAGTTGTCCTTATTTTCGCTGCGGTCTCCGTAAAGATTTACGGAGACTACGGGGGTCAAATAAGGGCAACGCAAATAAAGTTGTCCTTATTTTCGCCGCGGTCTCCGTAAAGATTTACGGAGACTACGGGGGTCAAATAAGGAACGCAAATAAAGTTGTCCTTATTTTTGCCGTGGTCTCCGTAAAGATTTACGGAGACTGCGGGGGTCAAATAAGGGCAACACAAATAAAGTTGTCCTTGTTTTCACCGCGGTCTCCGTAAAGATTTACGGAGACTACGGGGGTCAAATAAGGGCAATGCAAATAAAGTTGTCCTTATTTTCGCCGTGGTCTCCGTAAAGATTTACGGAGACTACGGGGGTCAAATAAGGAACACAAATTTGCGTACGCGCTTTTTTTTTCCCCCAAAGTCACCCGTGATAGGCTACGTAATGTAATTTACGTAGCCTATCACGGCCACGTGGTCTTTTTTTTTTTTTTTCCCTTTCATAGTTCGCGGCCCGGCAAGGCGGGAAGCCTCCCCCCCTTCGTCTGAACTTCAGGGGGAGAAGCGAAGCGCCTCCCCCCCACCGCGAAAAAAGCTGCCAGACCGGGTAAGTGACTTTCGTACATCCCTAGAGAGGCTGTGTGTCATTTGCAGAAGAATGCTCCACAAGGAATATACAGGGATGAATGCATCTTTGTTGGATTCCCTCAAAATGTAAATGCTGCACTTCCATAAAAATCCCTGCACTCGTTAATCTGAAACTTGGCAGGTTGATCCCTTCAGAAGGAACAACTATCCCTACCAATTCCACCCAATTCTGACAAACATGAAAAAGTTATAGTGATTTTCAATTCCCATGATAGTCAACAGGATAATCATAAAGCTTCAGATTTCTGAATTCCACTCAGGTTTGGTACCCAAGTTGAAGCAGACAGTCTCTGAATCATTCTGCGTCAAACCAGGTTATTTTCCAAAGCACTGAATCAGGGTCCAAACCAAATCTTGTGGTTAGTGCACACCCCTGGAATAAACTAATGAAATGGTTAAAAAACAATTTAGACAAGAAAAATATAATTACAAATATAACATCACCATAACCATCATCATCATCACCATCATTATTCCATTCAAAAAGGAAAATAAAGAGATACAGTACCAAACTCACAGCATGCTTAAAGACTAAAATTCCTGCCCAAAAAGAAAGATTTGAACTGCTCTTATATATTAGCCAAACATAAAGAACTGGCAAATGTTACATGGTAGGGAATGTTGGATTAAGCAACAGCCATTAACCCCCCCCCACACACACACACACACACTATATTGCGAGAAAATGTCTGGTTGAAAAGCTACCAAATAGTTAATGCATGTAGGAACAGGGAGTTGGGATGTGTGTGTTTTGCCCTGTCTTTGTCAGTAGCCTTCTCGGTGTTGGTTTTTGTTTCACTTTTGGCCTACTTACTTTGCCTGCTTTAGTTGTAACAAGAAGATGTCTGAAGCAATGGTAGGTAACTTAAAGCCATTGGCTATGCTGGCTAAGGCTGATGGGAGGCCAAAACATCTGGACTGCCACAAATGGTTCAGCACATTTAAAGCTTTCAGTTGTTTCTGTATTTGCGAGCGGAGATGGGTTAAAGAAGACGCAGACAACAAGCTTGGGTTGAAAATTGGGCCACATTTATTGAAATACTTTCAAAGGGGTAACTAGGACAGGCATCTAACTGTGTCAGCGGCTAGCTGGTGCTTCTTGGGCGAAAACATACCCAGCCTGAGGGGTGGCGGTGATCTCGCCATCCCTCCGGACTGCCCCTTCTGGGGGAGGTAGACCTTCCGGTGTCACCCCCGACCCGGTGCTGCACAACACCTGGGTGAGTGAGTAGGGTTGGTCTCCCAGGCAACCCTTATCCCCCCGCCGAGCCGCACAACCCGTTTGGGGGCCCTCAGGCGTCACCTGTCACCATAAGGTGCCTCTGCATGCACACCATCCCTACTTTCCTGTTTTTGCCCGTCCTAGCCGCCAACTGGAATGTGACCGATGAAAAAGACCACATTCCCTTACAGGACGCACTCAACCCGCAAAACAGTGTGACGTAGGCAAAAAAGACGCACAGTAATAGGCCAATCGAACTGAGAGCCAAAAAATTCCTACATGGTTCCCAAAGGGCAACCGGTAATAAACCCACACTGCTTAGGGGAGGGTGGGAGGGAGCTGTGTTGAGCCAGAGAGCTGAGATTGGGAAGGGGGCTGAGTTTAAAGCAACTCAGCCTGCCTCTCCTTGCATGGTGGTGCCACTGGGGTGCACCAATCAGAGGCCCCTACGACTTGTCACCCCACCCGCCCGCAATGGCCCCCCCTTTTGGCCAGACAAGCTGGCGCCGGGGTGAGGGCATTAAGCGTGGTTGAACAAAACTTACTGTGAAACAGGGAATGCCATAGGCAAAGTGCTTTCCATTAATCTATGATCTCCCTCATACCACGCCAGCTTTAAATCAGGAAAAATAAATTTTGATTCAACTCAACCCACACTTATCTACTACCAATCTTAGAAAAAACTAGGGATGTATGAAAGTGAATTACTTTCTGTGGATTATGTTGATGGTGGGGGGGAGGCATTCCGTCCCTCTCCCCGGAATCCTGGCCGGGGGGGAGGCGCTCCGTTCCTCCCCCCGGAATCCTGGCTGGCCGGCTGTGCTCTGCAGTGATTCTGCAGAGCCGCCGGCCAGCTCCACCCGCAGCTGGACATCCGGCCGCTGGCTAGCAGGGACGCAAATGGCGGCGGCCGTAGCTGCCACCATTTGCATCCCTGCAGTCAGCCGTGATAGGCTACATGAATGTTTATGTAGCCTATCACAGCTGATTTAAAAAACAACAACAACAATGCGCGTACGCAAATGGTGGCAGCCATGGCCGCCACCATTTGCATATGCGTGTTTTTTTTTTAAATCAGCCATGATAGGCTACGTAAAGATTTACGTAGCCTATCACGGTGTTTTTTTAAAATCTAGCCATGATAGGCTACGCAAATCTTTACGTAGCCTATCACTTTTTTTTTTTTTAACCTGTAAATGGCCGCCGGAGCTGCCGCCGGAGCCGCCGCCACCAGGAAGATCCGCCCAAGGTAAGTCTCGTCCCGGGGGGGGTGGCGGAGGGGTGGCAGGCTGTTCCGCCACCGATTTCAGGGGGCCGAATGCGCTGGCATTCGGCCTCCCCGAGATCTGTGGCGGAACTTTTGTACATTCCTAGAAAAAACTATTTTTTTAAGCAAAATTGACAGAATTAATTCATGCATTTCCCCCATTCCACTTACTGCATCAAACATGATTACTATAATGTTTTTAAAATGAAACAGACATGATATATATGTATGAGATTTTTATTATTTTATTTTATTATTTTTATTATTTATTTATTTATTTCATTTCTATACCGCCCAATAGCCGAAGCTCTCTCTTTATTTTTTTTATTTTTATTATCTATTATTATTTGTACAAATTTATTTACTGTTGAATAGGAATGTATGGACTGTGTAAAATCTGCTCCATCTGTGTTTCGCGGACACAAGGCACCTTGTGTTCCGTCATCTGCTCACAGACAGATGCAACTTTTTTTTGTCATGAGGAAAAATACGCAAATAATTACATAAGAGGTTTTGTAAGAATTTATGCAATTTACCTTAGTATGCAACATTTAGCATATTGTCCCCCATTCCATTCAACTTTTACTCAGCATAAACTTGCATATTTTCCTACAAATAAATATGCATAAAGTTTGGGAAAGTAAAAAAAAAAAATCCAAAAGTCCACGGACTCTGTGTAGCTGAGGGGGTCACTCCACAGTGGATTCCGCAGGTCTGATTCTTAGGGATGTACGAAAGTCAGTTACCTTTTCGATGGGGTGATTCGTGGTGGAGGGGAGGCGCTCTGCGCCTCCTTCCGAAATCCTAACCCAGCCGGCTCCACTCTGCGGAGATTCCGCAGAGCCACAGGCTGGGGCCTCCCGCAGCTGGACATCCAGCCGCTGGGCAGCCTTCAGGCAAAAACAACAACAGCGTACGCAAGTGGCGGTGGCTATGGCGGCCGCCATTTGAGTTCCCTCTTTTTCGCTGTTTTAGCCTACGTAAATATAGGGATGGCGGAGAATTTCTCCCCGAAACTTCGGGGGGCCGAGCGCCAACGTGTTCGGCCCCCAGAACAAGTTTCGGGGAGAAATCCTCTGCACCCCCCCACCCCCGCACCCCCCCCGGGATGGGACTTACCTTCGCCGAATGTCCCTCCCGCCGGCGGGTCCGGCCGGCGGTTCAGCGGGTGTTCGAGTGGGGCGGAAGCGGCAGCCGGTCTTCTAGATTTGCAAAGTCAGCCGTGATAGGCTACGTAAATCGTCACGTAGCCTATCAGGGGGCTTTTTTTAAAAAAAAACAATGGAGTTCGCAGCCGGGCGAGGCGGGAAGCCTCCCTCCCCGGCCTGAACTTCGCGGGGGGAGCAGCGAAGCGCCTCCCCCCCACCGCGAACAAGCTTCGACGAAAGGTAAGTGCCTTTCGTCCACCCCTACGTAAATATTTACATAAGCTATTAAGGCGAAAAAAAGGGGGAACGCAAATAGCGTAGTGGGCGCCATTTGCATTCCTTTTTTCCCCGCTGGTTTAGCTTATGTAAATATTTACATAAGCTATTATGGCAAGAAAAAAGGAATGCAAATAACGCCCACTACGCTATTTGCATTCCCGTTTTTTTTGCCGTAATAGCTTATGTAAATATTTACGTAGGCTAAAACAGCGAAAAAAAGGGAATGCAAATGGCGGCCACTGTAGCCGCCGACATTTGTGTACGCTGTTTTTTTTTTTTAGCTTGCTGTGATAGGCTACGTAAATAATTATTTACGTAGCCTATCACAGCTATGATGAGGAAGTGAATGGCGGCCGCAGCGCGGCCATCATTCACAAGGCAGCATGGATGGCAGCAGGTAAGTGCTCCATTTCGTGCACCTTTCGTGGGGGGGGGGCTTCATTCCGCCATGGATTTCGGGGGGCTGAATGCACTGGCATTTGGCCTCACCGAGATCCGTGGCAGAATTCTCTGACATCCCTACTGGTTCTTAGAAATCCGAGCTCATTTAGTCCGTCTCAAATTTCAACAGCATCCCTATTGCTGAGCATCAAAATACCATAGTAGTTTACCATAAAGATCATAACAATAAACACTAATGCTGATTTTCCCCATTGTTCTTCCTTGTTCATCCTATACTTATGACTCCACTTCAAGCTGGCAGAAAGTGATTAACCTAAGTAGGGATGTATGAAATCCATGTACCATTCTGCCTGGGGGTCTGCAGGAGGGGAGAAGCAATCCATCCCTCCCCCTGGAATCCTCCCTGGCTGGCTCCACTCCATGGCGAGTCCACGGAGCCACCGGCCGGGCCCCTCTGCAGCTGGACTTCTGTCTGCTGCCGGTCTGCGGCTGCAAATGGCATTCGGCATAGTGGACGCCATTTGCGTCCCTGCTTTAGCCGTGATAGGCTATGTAAATCTTTATGTAGCCTATCACGGCAAAGAGCAGGGATGCAAATGGCATCTGCTATGCTATTTGTGTCCCTGCTTTAGCTGTGATAGTGTATGTAAATCTTTACATAGCCTATCACGAAAAGAGTAGCAACACAAATGGTGTAGTAGATGCCATTTGTGTCCCTGCTCTTTGCCATGATAGGCTACATAAAGATTTACACAGCCTATCACAGCTAAAGCAGGGATGCAAATGGCATCCACTATGCCAGATGCCATTTGCGGCTGCAGACCGGGGCAGCAGATGGCAGCAGACGGCCCGGCCCGGCCAGCAGCAGGTAGGGTCCGTCCGGGAAGAATTTCGTGGGGTGGCGGAGGGGAGTGCTTCATTCTGCCATGGACTCTGGAGAGCCAGAGTCTAAAGAATACAGCCTCATTGGAGTCCATGGCAGAACTCTCCGCCATCCCTAAACCTAAGCAGATTCAGGGGCTTAAGAGAAGTAGTAGACAGGGCAGCCACCTTCATCGAGTTCATTTTACATAAGAAAGATGTATCAATGAATGGTAGTGAAGTGGACTTCCAAAGAAAAACACATTGGGAGAGAATGTTTTCTTCAAAGAACTGAAATGGAAAAGGAATGAAAAACTGAGAACCTTAGAACAGGGTCATGGAACTGTAGGTTAAGACATGGTGACACGCTTAACTCACAAGAAGCACCCAAAATTAGCCCAACAATCCAAATTATGGAATGGGCATGTTCCTCATGCCCATTTAGTTTGCTGGTTACCCAATGCATTTCATGCCACACTGTAGAGACCTGGGCTGCAATCTCAAACACACTTACCTTGGAGTAAGTCCCACTGAACTCAGTAGGGCTTACTCGGAGTAGACAAGCATAGGATTGTACTGTCAGTGTTTGAGACGTTCCAGAGTATTCCTTTCTAAATTTGTGTGCATGTTTTTCCCTGGTGGCATTTTTCTAGAAGTTGGTGAATTCTAAGCTCTCAAAAATGATTGGGTCAAAATGTGTCTGAGCTTGGCTGACATAGAGTCTTCAAAGAATATAATACAGGGAAATTTGAATTGGTGCTCTGTTTATTGTTGCTTGGGGTTTTCATGGTAGTTTTATATTTTTAATGTGAGTCACTTTGGACAATTGATTAGAAAGATAAGATATAAATGTATTAAATAAATAAATAAATAAATTCATTCCTTTTGCAGACACTGCAGGCTTTTCAAATGATAAAATATTTTGTCACAAATTATTCAGCTGTTCATGACATCAGTTGGCTATTCTACTGCATAGGATAGGAATGAACTTATCATACCACCTTGAGTTATTCAAACAGATCCTTGAGTATGGATAAGTACTTTGAACAAAACTTTTGTTTTTGTTAAACAGCTGTGAATATGATGTTCACTAATGCACTTGTAAGGCCGAGCGCCGAAGAATTGATGCTTTCAAACTGTGGTGCTGGAGAAGACTCTTACAAGTCCCCTGGACTGCAAGGAGGTCATATCAGTCCATCCTAAAGGAAATCAACCCTGAGTGTTCATTGGAAGGACAGATACTGAAGCTGAAGCTGAAATATTTTGGCCACCTAATGCAAAGAGAAAACTCTCTGGAAAAGACCCTGATGCTGGGAAAGATTGAAGGCAAAAGGAGAAGGGGACGGCAGAGGATGAGATGGCTAGATAGCATCACCAATGCAATGAATATGGACTTGAGCACGCTCCGGGAGAGAGCGCAGGACAGGAAGGCCTGGCGTGCTATGGTCCATGGAGTCACGAAGAGTCGGACACGACTGAACGACTGAACAACAATGCACTTGTAACTGCATGGAGCTATTCAGTCTGGCTTCCTTTCATTTGTAGTCTGGATTCTAGTGGGCTACATTTCCATACTGCAGTTTCACAGCAAAGCGAGACAGAAAAATAAGGCAATTTGAATGTCGGAAGGGAAATAACTAGTTTTGTAGAAGAATTTTCTAGATCCACAAATGGAGTTTCCTGATTTACTGCCAAGGATGTCATATTATATATTACTATGCCTTGGTTGGATATAAGGATGACTTCTCCCTTTTTACTTCTTCAGTTTCATAATAGCTTTAAAGCATTCAAAACCATTTTGGGGGAAAGATGATTGCATCACCCCACTGCTTGAAATCACCGCTGGACTCCTGTCTTGTACATCTGAAATAATATAAAAAATGCACTCAATACCAGGATCAAATGGCTAAGCAAGAGAGAAGATGGGTGCAATGTGAAAGAAAAGCTCACAGCAAATTTTCATGTTACAGCTGTAAATTTGAATTCCTCCCAGTTTTTCACTTGAAATGACAGATTACCAGCAAATTTAATACCATCTTATTCTGGCCTTTCTTCCTGTGCTTCAGGTGGGCTGTCTACTTTTTGTACTTTTAAAAGTTTGTGCTTTTAGCTACTTGTTCATTACTGTACCGATTTTTAAAAAGAAACATTAAGGATGCAATCCTATGCATGTTTTTTTTCCTATTAATTTTTTTATTGTGATTTTAACAAAACAAAACAAATCACGAAAAAGGGAAAAAAGGGAAAAAAGACAAGAAATTACATGCATAGAAATATCATTATTCTATTAAATACAACATTCTAAAAACTAAACAAAAACACTCCCCCCCCCCCCGGAGATTATGCGTAAGCTTCAGGAAAAGCAGACCACATATCCGTATATTTATCCATTCACGAGTGACACCTATATACCACACATTCAAATGTTGATAGTGTTGTGTTAGGTCCTCAGTCCATTGTATTATAGGAGGTGAAAATTTATCCTTCCAATGTTGTAATATCAGTCTTTTGGCTGTCAAAAGGGCTTGGAAAATCCATTTGCACTGACCATATGTTAAATTCCAAGAAAGCGGTAAATAGTTTAGGAGAACATGTTCATCATTCAGTATTAAAGAGTGGCTGGCTGGGGAATGCTGGGAGTTGTAGGACTTTTTCTTCCTAAACATGTATATGATTGCTTCCTAAAATGCACATTTTTCCAGGGATTGGGAAGATGTTTTTTGGTGACATCAAGACTCATTCACATCAACAAATGAGGCATTCATCTGTCTTCTGTTAATTCTCAAGCCAAATATACCTCAAAGTATAGGAGGGAATTTACTTTTTCAGCCCTCTTGGATGGAAGACTTAGCAGGGTACCATATTCCAATGGACTATATCTTTGTGGCTCAGAACAAAACAGTAAGATTTTATAGCATGTAGACAGCATGCCATATACATGATCAAAAGAAGAGAATAGGGCAATGAAAATAAGCATGAAGGGTTGGAAAGGAATAAAATATGTGTTGAAGTGGAAGGCACTACATAAAAATCAGAATAAAAAACAGTCTACATTAAAAAAAAAAACCCTTAAGAATATATTTTAAAAATGAATCACCCCAACAATATCAGGGTGATGGATTCTCTTTGGCTTTGAAAAAAAAATACAGCTGGAATTTCAGAGCAGCACCTCTTATAATGGCTTTACTCTAGCATTGAAAGATGGGTGCAAATACTAATTTGTGCACTTATATGAATAATGGTTGGTCCTGTCCTTCCACCAGATTTCCTGCTTCCATGCAACTTTTTTAAAAAACAGCCCCAATTCACACCTCATGATCCTATAGGCAAGCCAAGACAGAATTGAGTAGTGAAAACTGCATTTTTATGAACTTTATGATGCAACTTGTGTCAGGAAAAATGTGCACCAAAAATGTGCATATATCCACAAAAAGTATGAATTTCCATATGGATTTTAAAAAATAATAATAATGACCAAACTGATACAGAAATGGGACAGAATGATCTTGACCTTGAAATTCCAACAATCTCAGTGAGAATGAGATTGACAGATCATCCATCCCCATAGCAAAGCCAAGAATGTGTTAGTAATAGACCCTTCAAACGTGTGTTTTCAGAGGACTTAATGGGAAGACAGGTGAGATAATGGGCACAGTGTGATTGCACCAACTGTGCTATTCCGTTCCATGGTGCTGGCACAGGAGAATGTCTCAGTGAATTGTGATCTTAATTCTTAAAAGTACTAAATATGAAGCATATAACGTTTTGTCGCTTTTAGGGGTTAAAGCCTTATATGTTTTTATTTATGTGATTTGATTTCAACAATCAAAACAATTACTATTCATGCTTTTAAAAAGCATAAAATCTTTATTTTTTAAAAAAAAGTTGCTTTCTCTTGCAAGATCTGTTTTTATCTCTGACTCTCTCTACTCCATCCTTTGAAATGACTGGGCACAGACAGCAGTGTGTAAAGCACAAATAAAATATTAAATGTTTGTTGTTTAAAGCTCTGTTTGGAAACTGTTTTCATTTTGCCCTCCTGCTTGTTGTAAGCACAATGGCAGTTGTTCTCAGCCAATTTAACATTTGCTTTGCATTTTAGCCTGCACTTTGATATGTATGCACCCCCTGGGCCAATTTAATCAAACCTAGATCCAAATTGATGCACAGAAAAGGTGCAAGAGTCGAATGAATTCTAAGCAGATACAACTGCACTGTGTGTGTGTGTGTGTGTGTGTGTACTGTATATATATCTATATATCTATATATATAGGCAGGGAATAACCAAAACAAATTCCTTCTCCCTTCTCGATGCCCTCCCCTGACCACCCGCTCCCCTCACGCATTTCACTCCATTCCTTTTTTGAAATCTTTCTGTGTAACTTTGAAATAGTTTGGCTTTTGGCAGCTGTGTACCATTTCAGTTGCTGATGAGATTGATACTTTCTAATTTTCTGGGGCGACCAAATGATAGACTGTCTTTGTAAATGAAGTCCCATGCTGCTACTGTCTACAGTTCAGCATTGTCATGTTAGATTAAACAGCAATGCGTTTGCTGCCCCTTATTAATTATGATGCCTCCCACTGCGCCTCTGATTGTTTTGTTCCAAGGGTACTATAGTGCAGAAGCTCAGCTTCTCTCAGAGAAGCCCATCACGCTGAAAGCAGCTCATTAACTTCAGACTCCCACTCAGTTTGCCGTGACAGACTTCCCTAACTAACTTTAGATGTGTGGTAATAAAGTTTTATCTCTTTGCGCAGCATCTCAAGACAGTTCATCATGCACTGTTCCTGCAGACAGAATTCTGAGCCCTAATGCTCGCGTCAGGACAGGAACCATTTGGGTACTACATGCCCGCAAAATCCCAGCAAATAATGAGAAACCAGCATTCCATAAACAGATAGACAGAGAAATAAGCAGCATGATACTATCTAGGGAATGGTTGTTGCCAGGAATGTGTTCACCTGTTTAAAACTCCCTGCCTCCTCCCAGCTGCCTTAATACACACTTCTGCTATTGGTTGCTTGAGGTTCTGCCAGAGGTGCAGCTACGCCATTTTAAATCCTTGACTTAATGGTCTTATGGCCTTGTGTATTATTCCAGTTGTGAAGCACACATTTCTTCACCCCCCACTCCTGCCCACCGCCATTCCATGCTATCCAAGTGCTTTTGCATTCTGTATATGTTAAAACAACATATTTCCTTCTGCTGTCCTGATGCACTCATCACCTGACACAATCTCGGTGGCCGGGGGAGGTGCTGGGCTGTGGGGCCCTGAACCTTGGCCACAAGGCCCAGCCCTAGCTGCCCCACTGGGCAACATTATAGTAAGAAGGTCACACCCACAGAATACCATATGATTGGTCCACTGCCTTCTGCCCATCCTGGGGCCTGTGTGTTATTCTTGTATTATTTGGAGGCTTCTTCACGGTATTTTTGCATAGCAGATATTGTGGATACTATGGGTCTAACAAACAGAGTAGGCTTGAAGGAATGAGGGGGCAACACTGAGTTTTCCTCCACCACAATAATTTTTGAGGGAGTAGTTGTACACTTCAGCAGAATAGTCAGCTCTTGCAGAGGACCCTGCCCCCAAACTCAGCTAAAACTGCTGAGCTCCACCCATCACCACCAAGGGCCTTCTCCAGGCTCCAGTTCTTGATTCAGAGGGTTCTACCTCCAGGCCATAACCAAGTAAAAGAATTTAAGTTTTAAGATTTGGCAAACAAAACCATCTAGCTCTTCAGGTGTGCTTAATGTCCAACTTCAGTAAAAAACAACAACAGAGAGTCTAGAGGGATCTAAAGAATCTTATGAAATGTTTATGCTATTATAAATCTGTTAGACTTTAAAGTACCACAAGATCCTTCGTTGTTTATCCAGCAGCAACAGACTAATATGGCTACCCATCCGGAAGATATAAATGCAGCTCTGTAGATAATATATTTACAGTGTGATCCTAAGCATGTCTGCTCAGAAGTAACTCCCTCCTAAGGGAGACAAGATTGGCTTCCTCTCTGTTGAGTTTCCATTGGCAGGAAAAAAAAAAATGTTTTTCAGGCAGGCCTTTTGGCATATAAACTGGTCTTGTGTTGAAGGCGGGTTTAATTGTTTAGTTCTGTTCATTTCTTTTATTACTGTGTTTTTAACTTATTTGTTCTTATGTTATATTTTAAGTAAGATTTGATTTTTATTGTCAGCTACCTTGAGCTCCATTTTTTGGTGGGAAGGCAGAGTATAGATGGCCGTTTGTCCTCTTTTACAGAGGACAGGCCTGTATTTGAAGGGGTGCCAGAGGACTGTCCTCTCTTCTGAAGGCAGCCTCCATTTGAAGGGCCGTCCAGTCCAAACCCAGTTTAAACCCAGTCCAAACCCAGTTTTAACCCAGTTAAAAGAACCATCAGAAGGATGAACTGGGCCTTGAAGCTGACCACCAACAGCACCTGGAGAGCAAACTGAGCAAGGCTCACAGGTCAACTGGTCAAAGTCTTCCACACTACGGTGAGATGTACCATATTTCTGTTTAAATCATGATTATTATTTCTAAATTTACATCTATACATATAAAATAGCATATGCAAATTTTATGCAAATAACTGCCCTTTTTGTGAATTGCCAAAAAAGAGGATAAGCATTCAATCAGACTTACTCCCAAGTGAGTGTGCTTTGGATTGCAATTTTAACGGGGCAGCTGACTTTGGCCTGTTTGAAGAACACTCCCTCTATTATGGTTTGTTTTGTGATTTTGTTTTGTTTGTGCTCGTTATGTGAGAATAACCAAAGGGGACTCTAAGGGTGGCCATTGCCTCATTTGTAGGCCTCAGGCATGACTGGTGACAGAAATCAGGAAATGGATCAGAGCAGAATCAAGTGAATTCTATTTCTGTAAAGCTTCAACAGCCTATTATCGCCATATCTGGCACTCCTTAAGACAGTGTAATAGGACAGTAAAGAGCAAAAATAATTTAGCTGTTGTTCAAACCACATTACACTTTAAACATAGGGCCTGTCTTTCCCCTAAGAAGCCATAGTGGCTGAGTTTGTTTTCTTCATTTCCTTGGTACTGGTCTCTAGAGCTGCAGCTACACACATGGATGAGAGTATTCTTGATAGCTGCATCCTACTCCATCCCAGGTTTTACTGGACTGCAATGGCTGGGGAAAACATCAAAGAATAAACAGGGACTGGTTTGGGCTATGTGTCTGTAACCTGATAACATTAAATTCTCCTGCCTGTTTGAGCTTTCTAAGCATTGAGCATCAGCATCTGTTATTTCTGAGTTTTCTAGCAAGACACAACAATAACTATTTGCAAAATGATTCCCCTTTAAACACCGTGGGAAGACAAGGAAGAACTGTGATTAAATTATCGAATTCTTTTCACCTTTGAAATGTTTTCTTTAAGCTCCAAATCTAGTGCAGGGAAGACTCCAGAAGGCAAGCACTTATTTAGATATTAATTTTAGTAAACACCACATGGTGAACATTTCCAACCCAGCCAAGGCTTTACTTCCCTCCAGTTACTATTTCTAATTTTTTTTAAAATAGCATTTATGTTTCCATGTAACTTTCTGAGTCTTGGGAATAAAGATTTCCTTCTGCAAATATAATATATTGTGTGCAAAGCTGGAAGAGGAAATCTTATTTAACCATGCAGCCAGGAACTCATATTTTGGTGGTAGCATATATAGCAGATCAACAAAACATGGTGTGATGTTTATTTTCATATCAGTATTTTTGATCTGTTTGTGTTAAGCAACAGCAACAGGCATACATGCCCTGTGTATACTGCCTTCTAATTTGCAATCTGTGCTATTTAACACATGCATGCTCAACTGGAAAGAATTTGATCTTACCTTAGATGATCCCTATTTGTATAGATTAGAACTGAGCCTCCGTAACACTTTTGAAAGTTGTTGCAGTTTCCTCCTCATTCATTATTAAAACACTGTCAAATCTTCTAATTCTGTGCCGCATTATTTCTGTGGGTTGTTTAATTCTTTCCTCTTGCCATTTTTTTAAAAACACAACATTTCGCTATAGAAAGCTGCAAATTAAGATAAATCTTTGGGAAAACATTTTGTCATGCAAGTATATCAAGTAGCCTCATTATAAATTGAGAACTGAAAATACCACAAGGGATTGTAGCAGAAGTCATCAAGATGAAAGTGGATTGTGATAGCAGCTTTCAAACATTCTGTCATAAAGAAGGGAGACAGCTGCTTCTCAAGGCCATTTAGGGAAGAAATATACTGTGTTTAAGTTGCAGTGAAATGGATCCAGGTTGATCAGGGGTGTTGAACACTCCCAGTTCAAAATTTCAGAGCCCAGTAGTAAGTGAGCCCCAAACCTTCCAACAGTTTGGAACTGGCTCATAATAGGCTTAGTATCAGTCCTCCCTTCTACCACATCTACAGCCACCTGTCATGGCCCAGGACCAGAAGCCCTCAGAGAATGAAGCCTCCATGACAATGACTCCAAGGATACACCAGAATCAGTCCCTGGTTCTTCTGAACCATATTCTATCCACACATACCTAAAGTGGTCCCACTGCCCCTGACTCTGAGGAGTGGACTTCAGGTTCCTCTAGTGCACAGGGAGACCCTGAGGAGTAGTCCTCAAATGACTCCTCCAAACTTCAATCCCCAGGAGAAACCAACACCCACTGGAAAAGACTGCTGGCCCTTTAACAGCCAGATACAGCATCTGAGGGGGTGGAGCTTCCAGAAAGACTCTCCTGGCCAGACTATAACATCCTGCCATTTGCTCTCAGTCAGTGCTGGAGTAATTTGTTACTGTTTAATCTTTAGGATTGTTGTTGGTCATGAAATCAACACAAGTCCCAGATGTTCTACAGCCACCTGTCCCGCATTGTACCTTGTTGCCTGAGTCATTGCCCAGAGCACATGCTGAAAGCCTAGATAGATCATAACACTGCTACCTTTTCTTTCCCATGGAAATGCAGCTGGCATCAGTGTCAATTGCAATGTGTGTGTGTGTGTGGGAGTAGTGTGAGGGGCTCCATTATGTATAGAATGCTACTGCAAGAGAATCATGAGTACCTGGGAATTTTAGTTTTCCAGGGGTCACTGTTGCAGCAGCATTCTTGGCATAATAGAAGCCTCGGTCTTCTTTATTGCAAGATCCACCTGTTGCCATTCCCACTGGGAGATAAAATCTGGGGAAGGGAGAGGACTGCTGTTGGATTGGGGGGATTGGAGAGGTGTTAGGCCCCATCAAACTCTGAATTATATTATCAGGAATGTGACTGGGACTATACATTGGAAGGGGCTTGGAAATGAATTCTATGTCAAAATCTGTCTTTCAGTTTTCTGATAGATTTTTCCCACCATGCCCCACCACTGCAAAAGAGGCTCTGGGTTTTTTTGCCTCATTCTCAGGGCACTTTAGCATTTGTTTTGAATTTCTTTATGTGGTGTTTTGGAGCTGGCCTCATTGTTGCAAAGTTACTGATGGTGCTGTGTTTGTTTTTCTGCTATACATCTCTCCATCACTCTGCAGTCTCCCTAGCTGCCCATGCTTTTTGATCTGAAAAAGCCCCATGGGAGGAGTTAACTCATGACATCTTTGCCTGGACTTCTATTGAAGTACAGGAAGTTGGGGAGCTGCAGACCTCTGGAGAGATGATTGTACAATGAAAGTCAGGACACTCTCACACACACACACCTTAAGAAACTCTTAACCAAGATAAGTGCAAGAGCCCTGTATCCCACCCATGAGAATTTTGGCATTTTTTTTCTCCTTTGAATATCTATCTATCATCTATCTATCTATCTATCTATCTATCTATCTATCTATCTATCTAATCATCTATCTATATCAAGTAATTCCTTTTTATCAATGGAATGAGAATGGTAAAAATGCAGACATGTTCAGCTAAGAACTAGAAATAATACAATTTATCTTCTGGGTTTTTTTTGTTTTTGTTTTGCTTTGATTTTTGAAAAGAATTCATTTCAGCAAAGTCCCTTCTGAACTGGCATGGGATGGCTTGCCCATCTCTAGCTATTAGGTTTATATTTTATTTATTTATTTATTTAATAGATTTATATAACACTGAACATATTTCAAAATTGTATTTATTTATTACATTTCTATATGCCCAAAAGCTGAAGGTCTCTGGGCAGTTCACAAAGAATATTTCTAAGTGCCATGCAGAAAGCAGCTTATATGCACAATTTGGGATTGTGTTTGTCAAATAGGGATGTTGCGAACATTTGTTTCCTACTTCGTGTTTCGCCAGCTCTCCCTGGCTCTCACCAATTATCTGTTCTGCAAACGGCTTCAGTGGCTATCCCTTCAGTTTTGTGCATTTGCCCTTCTTTTTTTCACTTTTGCCCCTGATGTGCACATCTGCATATATGCACATTTTTGGAGTGGAAAAGAAAAGCACAGCTGCCATTTTGCACATTCAATGAATTGAGAAATGACACAGCCACAGAGAGATCCAGAAAAAGATGAGAGCAAGCAACCCCCTTCCTACCTGAATGACGGTCATTTCATTCAGATTCAAATGGGCCATTGCCCTCAATTTCTGAGTAACAATTAGAAAGTACTATTCCTTCACAGTGGCAAGTTGAGATAGCCACCACAAGGAGATGTGCTATTATGTTACAAATCTCTCCTAAAACTTAACTCCTAAACTCCTAAAATTTAACTCCAATATTTGAGAGAATATGTTCCCAAGCAGAACAAATGGAAAGAAAAATATAGTTTCTTCATTCATAAATCAGATGAGAGCAAGCTAGCTCAAGAGGGAAATAAATAATTGTTTTACTGTGTGTGTTTTGGTTGTAATTTCTGTGAACGGCAGCCCAGAGAGCTTCAGCTATTGGGCAGAATAGAAATGCAATACCCAAACAAATAGATAAAATACATAAATAATAAAAGGGGCAGTGTGGTCTTGGTCTCTTGGTTGTGTGGTGTCATTTTGTGTGTTCATGTTTCATCTTGGCTGGGGTGACCACTGGGCTGTTGGAGAACCAACACAACCTGTATTTGGTTTGTAATAGGAGCAGAGAACACTATCCTACAGCAGCTAGAAGCTTTGATTCCAGGTTGGGAGGCAGCATGTACAGCTGTGTACATCAAGCAGAGATATTGCTTGGTAAGAATAGAAGAGGGAAAGGCACATCTTCCATTCAGACACTGCAGCATGCCTAAATAAGTCCCCCTCCCCCCTGCCCTTTCCACAGCCAGGTATGTGAATGAATCTCTGACTGACCGTAGTCAGTAGACATTCAGTTATATCCCCAGCCCCCAGCCAGTCAGCTAAAGAGAATGAATGAGGTATTGAGTCACCTGCCCCGGCCTGTCCTTTATCATGGAAATGCATTCTTAAAACAAGGGAGAGGTGAGTAGGTCTTCCCACATTCTACCTAATGAAGAACAAAAAAAAAGAGTGCGGACTGAGAGAAGTGGTCAAAGACGCCCTCCGCCTGCTTCCACAGAAGCCTCACTCTTGCAAGGGGACTTGGGCTCTTTCAAATCCTTCTTCTTTTGTTATTTATTACAGTTATATGCTGGCTTTCCCCCTCCTTAAAGAACCCAAGGCAGCATGCATAATCCTCCTCCTCTCCATTTTATCCGCACAGCAACCCTGTGAGGTCGGTTGGGCTGAGTGTCTGTGACTGGCCCAAAGTCACCCAGTGAGCTTCCATGGCAGAGTGAGGACTAGAAGTTCTAGAACCCGGGTCTCCTGACCCCTAGTCCAACATGGTCATCTCCCTCTCTCTCTGCATCAACATCATTTCTTTCAGAGATCAGCTTTTAATTTCAGCAACCCTCATCCTAGCTAGCAGCCTTCTTTCCAGGAAACTCATTCTGATGATGGATGGAGCTACTGCTGCTTTTTCCTCTCTGAGCTTCCTCCAAATGTCCCTGATTTACCAGGGGTTTGCCCCATATAGCCCGTCCAGTGCCTGTCCCAGTAAAGCCGCTCCCCCTCCACAAAGACTGTTGGAGAGAGGTTGCCACATATCACAGTGGCACATTTTCTGAGGTTTACAAAGGCTCAAATAAGTTGCCTTCTGGGGGAATTAGCAAATGTAGCCTGAAGCCTACACATACGCACGTGCGCGCACACATGCACACACACACACACAGGGAAAAGTAGGGGTGGATAGCAAGCCAGAATTTGTAAGATCAGCATCCTCCAAAAAAAAAAGCATAAAGCAATAAGCCCTCTTCTGCAGACAGGACAGGAGCTTGTGTGAAAAAAATTCCCATGTCTGCTAATATGCGATAGCAGCACTGATGTAACCAGACCCCAGCATATAATTGTGCATGTTCTCAGACAACAAAAGACTGAAGTGCCCAGCATTAGCAAGACAAAGGAGAGGAGAGCAGCAGCAGGCAGAATCAATGAATAAGTCATCATGCTAATGGCTTACAGAATGAAAAATGGTGGGATTCATTCACTACACAGAAAGATCATTGCTCAATTGTAGGGATGTACGAAAGTCACATACCATTTTGAAGGGTGTCCGTCCCTCCCCCCAAAATTCTCTCCAGCCAGCTCCACTCCATGGCAATTCCATGGAGCCGCCGGCCGGGGCTGCCTGCAGCCGGACATCCAGCCGCTGGGCAGCCTGCAGGGATGCAAATGGCAGCTGCTGTAGCCACTGCCATTTGCATCCCTGTATTTTGCCGTGATAGGCTACATAAATATTTAAATATCACGGCAAAAAACCCCCAAACAGCGGACACAAATGGCGGCGGCTACGGCGGCCGCCATTTGCGTTCCCTTTTTTTTTTGGCCGTGATAGGCTATGTACGGTGGCCACTATGCCATTTGCGCCCCTCTCTTTTGCCATAATAGCCTATGTAAATATTTACGTAGCCTATCACGGCCAAAAAAAAAAGGGGAATGCAAATGGCAGCCACCGTAGCCACCACCATTTGCGTTCCCTTTTTTTTTGCCTTGATAGGCTACATAAATACTTACGCAGCCTATCACAGGGTCCCTGTGTTAGCTGTGATAGGCTACGTAAGTATTTACGTAGCCTATCACGACTATAGTGAAGAAGCGAATTTGCAATGCAGCACGAATGACAGCAGGTAGGTGTCTCATTTTGCGCGCCTCTCACGGGGTGGGGGGGCAGGGGGGCTTCATTCCACCATGGATATTGGGGGGCCGAATGCACTGGCATTCGGCCTCAATGAGATCCATGGCAGAATTCTCTGACATCCCTACTCAATTCGGAAACACAGGGGCCTGCCCAACACACATCATCAGCTTATTCTTTTTACTTTGGGGATGAGGTGTCTCTGTCAGCAGCAGGGCAGGATCTCAATACTGTATACAAATGTTGTGCAGATGAACATAAATGTGTGCATTTCAGAGATTTAAAAGTGCACAAATTCAAGACTTTGTGTGCGAACTTGCCCTTTTTTGTGCAAAAGGGTTCCCGAGTCAAAAAATCCCCTGGTGAAGCCGCAAACAGTTCGTGGGATGATCGATGGTGACTTGCATGCTTCGACAAAGGGGAGGAGTGGCGAGCAGCGGGGGGTTCTCACATTCCTATTGTCAAATAACAGCTCCTGCATTTAAAGTTGTCTGGCAGAGGGAAAACTGGCCCTTTGGGGGCCTGATGGATACTCGCAATGGACCCAGCTTGGCTTGCATTTGTGAGCTGAGTTGTGTAATTGTTCCCCAAACCCAAGAATGTTGCCGAGTGTATTTTGCACAAAATTGTAGACCGATTAGCACAAAATGGCAGCATAAATAGCACAATTTGCACCAAATTACAGCCGTAAATTGTCAAATTCGCACAAATTAGACCATCTGCAACCATGATGTTGCACAAATTACACTATTGATTACTGTCATTTTGCACAAATCTTGATTTGTACAGCCATCCCCTGTAAAAACTGCAAGTTGGCCCAACTCATCATACACCTATTCAGGCCTACTCACGGATGATTGAGCTGGAGTCTGGGGGCCTGAACCACAAAACCCACTGAGCTCCACCTTCCAAACAGATTACTCCAACATCCTTACCCACATCATACATGGCAAACACTCTGGAAACTGAAAGGACTTCATGAAAGCTGTTTGCGATATGGCAAGGAACATGCTATTCAAAATAATAATTAAACAGCAACAAATAGCTCACTGGGCATGTTCAAAGTACCTCATTGGATCCCAGCCTAGGAGTGGGGCAAACATTCGTTTGGTTCACATTTTTAATGCAAACTTATCTAATCTGCACTTCTAGAGTTAATATCTGAACTGAACTGCTGCTTTGCTTTGATATTCATTCTTTTCTGAATTTTGTGGTCGAGTTCTCCAGTTAAAAATGTTTACAAATGTGTATATTAGGTACAAGTGTACACAAAAATATCTGTATTTGGAGCATGTGTATGAGTTTTCATGTGGACTTTTTTTTTAAGGCAAAGTAATGCAGAAATAGGATGGAACAAACTGAGAAACTGAGTGAAACTGAAACACACAGATTCATCCATCCCTATCCCAGCCTAAATGTATATGACATGCATGACATAATTTACTTTATCATCCCTCCTATTTGTTAAGGAACTAAAGAAGTATTTTCCCCACACCCCGAAATCAAACCCTTTCAGAGGCTGTGGAAATGCACCCTAATCCTAGTGTGTTGAACAGTCATTTGGGCCTAAGCCTAGATACGTAGCCATGACATCTCACCTATGTGTTAATCACTTGAGGACTGCAGCATCAAATGGTGACTTTCATGTATGGACGAACTATCACTGATTGTGCTCTGCAGTCAGAACCTCAAATGGTACATACCAAGGGAGTCAGTTCATTCATTCACTGGATTGCCTTCCAATGCTGAGCAATCAATTGATCAGATAGGTTTTCTGGAAGCAATAACCAGCCTCTTACTGGCCCTCTTTCATTATACTAAGAAAGAACATCTTTGTAGAATCCCCCCTCCTCGTCTGCATGCTGTACCCACCAAATATTCTGCCAATAAAACAAGGAAACCTAGCCAAAAAAAAATCTAGACAACCCACAAGGGATGTAAAGGACAGAAATAAGAAATTTTCAAAGCACAATTGGCAGCATATTTGTTAGGCACTGTCCTCTTAGGCTGACAAGAAGCCCATGAAAAATAACTTGACCAACAAACAAAAAGGTGTATTTAAAGAATAGGAGCAAATAATCCTATAGAGGTTATTCAGTAGCAGGAAAAACAAAGATCAAGAGAGGAGTTGTGGTGGGGGAGTTTTCTTACAAGTGCAAAGATCAGGGTGAGAAGGCCAGGTCCAGCTATATTTTGAAGAACAATAGCTGATATACACAAAAGGAGGGGGTCCATGAAATGGTCTTCATACAGAGAGTCACAAGAGCCTTAAAAGTACAACGCTGGCATTCAACGGATTCTGAAAGGCATTCTTCATCAATAGGCAAGGAAAGAGTTCAGCACATACAGAACAACCTGCTGTAAAAATAACAATGGCCATGATGTGAAATGCCCACATACGGTGTTCACAGTGATTACTTACTGTCAGACACCTTCATTCAAAGAGAATGATCTTCCACTGCACAGAATTCTTTGAAAAGGTTATGACCTCATAGTTGTTAAAGTAGTTGTTCAGAGCTTCAGGGGAAAAAATGGATGGAGTCCAATAGTAGAGATGGGTGAATTTGTCAGTCTTGGTTCCTCCTGCATTCAGTTTTTTTAAAAATATCAAGTTCTTTCTCTCCCAAATATGAACTTTGTGAATTTTGGGAAATACTTATAAAAAATGACTGAAAAATGAAATTCTCACCCATCTTCCCCAGCCAGATTCAATAGGTACAGGTACAGCTAATCCCAGCATAGAGAGGATCATGATGTACTTGTTTTCCATATAACTGTTAAAGATGACGAGCCTCTCGGAAAAAAAGAGGTGGTGACCCTATTGAAGCACTAACATGGTAGCATACACAAGGATTCGGTCACAGACTTTTGAGAATTCAAAGCCCTGGACCTGGATGGATGAATCTGTTGATTACAATTTATTTCTCCCTCATTTTTTAAAAAATCTCAAGTTCTTTTTGTCCCAAATATTGAGTACTTCACAATTTTTTGTAAATTCTTTTAAAAATCTAATGGAATGAAATTCTTACCCATCCCTATCCAATGGTCCATGATTTTGCCACAAATTTCAGGACAATGCAATGAAACAACTTCCCTAGGGAGAAGCAGATGTCATGTATTAAGCACAAGGTATCCTGTCTCCGAGCTGGAGGTTAGAGCAGGCAGCCCACATTATAGGTTTGAATTCTCTGTCAGCTGTAGGCTGTTGATGGGCGTCACATTTTCTAAGTTACAAACTCCAGTCTAACCTTGGAGTACGGATTGGAAAGAGTCTGAGCCTTCCTTCAGGAAAATGCCTGTACGTCCCTTTAAACTAAATTTTGAACTGTTGTTTGCTGTAGCATGGAGATACGAAATGTATGTTGCTCACATAAAAGTGGGTTTAAAACAATTCAGATATGTTGAACGGATGGGTAAACACCTTTGCATGTTAAGATAAATAAATACACATATATCCCATCCTTCACCTTAATTCAGTTCAAAAATGGGAAAAAAATGGTAATGGCATAGGCCTTCACTCATATTAATCTGCCCATACCTTAAGTTCATTTTCAAAGGCCCTGCTAGTTTGCCTGTCATTTAGATCAGTTTGGCAAGCAGGCAAAAGAGATAGGGCCTTCTCAGTGGTGGCCCTGAGATTACAGAACTCCTTCCCAGGGCATCTGAGATTGCTTGCATCAGAGCTGGCTTTCAAAAGAGCCTTAAAGGCCTATTTGTCCCAGTTAGCTTTTAATTAAGAAAACTGAATCAGTGTTCTCCTTCATTCCAGCATTAAATTTAATATGATGGTGGTTTGAATTGGTTAGCTATTTTTATGCTGGACTGTTTACCTTTTTAAAAGTTTATTCATTTGTGACTAGGGATGGTGGAGAATTCCGCCACAGACTCCAATGAGGCTGGATTCTAAGAATCCGTCCCCCCCCCCCCCGGATTCCGCAGCGGAACGAGAGACTCACCTCTGCCACCCGGGGGAATCCGCACAGGCCGGATCCTACCTGCTGCCATCCATCCTCTGCCGTCCGCTGCCGCCTGTCCCATCTGCTGCTGCCTGTCTTCGGACGCAAATGGTGTCTGGGGTAGTGGATGCCATTTGCGTCCCTGCCTTTTGCCGTGATAGGCTACGTAAATCTTTATGTAGCCTATCACAGCAAAGAGCAGGGACACAAATGGCGTCTGCTATGCCTTTTGCATCCCTGCTCTTTACGTAGCCCTATCACGGCAAAAGCCAGGGATGCAAATGGTGTCTACTACGCCAGATGCCATTTGTGTCTGAAGACCTCTGGCAGTCCGGCAGCGGATGGGCCTGGCTGGCAGCTCTGCAGACTTGCCATGGAGCGGAGCCAGCCAGGGAGGATTCCAGGGGGAGGAACGGATCGCCTCCCACCACGGACCCCCCAGCAGACTCAGAGGTGAGTTCCGTACACCCCTATTTGTGACTATGGATTGTATCCAATGGTATTGTTCCACTCTGGTGGGATGAATTCTCATTTCCCGCTGCAGCCTTCCACATACCCAAAAACTGCTTCAGAAGGTTAAGAACCCCTCTGGAACAGATTTGGGAAATGCACAGGGTGCTCCGCGGGGAGCAGAGAACTGGGAAGTCTCATTGTGTGAGTGGAAATCCCACCGGAACTGGAACTGGAAGTCCACTCATGTGATAGTTGATTGTCACATGAGTAGACTTGTATTTGTTGATTGCTGGTGTTGAAAATTATGCTTTATTTGTTATTAAACTGAAATTGCATTTTTTATCTTGTAAGCTGCCAAAAAGGATATTGTTCTATATGGCCACATGAAAGCCCTTTAAAATGACTAAATATAATGAATAGCAGTTCACAGCAGCCATACACACAACAGTTGGAAGAAGCTTCATCTTCCTTCTTGCAAACAGGAATCACACTGTGTGACTAACAGAAGCACACCCAGGGAAGATGTGGCCAGTTGCCACCTCTGAGATTTCCCAGCCTTGAAGCCAGAAGTACTTCAGAGCTATAGGACTTCTCGAGAGTAGGGAAATAATGTTTGTCAAGACTGCTGGTCTTCATCAGCCAGACTCAATCCTTTTATTCCCATTTGCCTTCTCTTAACTTGGAACATGGTCAGTTCACTAGGCAAAGTGGTTAATATCGGATCCTGTAGCTAGGAAAAAGGAATTTAATCAACTCCAGAGCTTGAATTAAAGGGGTAGATTGATTTAAATCAGTATAAGATAATGGAAGGAATATGAAGCTGTATTAAAAGAAAGAAAACATATATTCACTAACTGAATTATCTATGTAAGACAGACTTAACAATGTACACAAGATTTTCAGCTGATATGTGAAACAGCATGGGTCATCTCAGGCAATTCTTAGAAGACGTTCCAGAGAAAGAAAAAAGCAGTGGGAAAATGTACACTTCTTATCTCTGAGGTTTCATAGAATCATAGAATTAGGGATGTATGAAAGTCACTTACCGTTTCGTGGATCTGCTTCGCGGTGGGGGGGGGTGCCCCGTCCCTCCCCCCAGAATCTTCGATGGGGGGGAGGTGCTCCGTCCCTCCCCCCGAAATCCTGCCCGGCCAGCTCTGCTCCACGGGGATTCTGCGGAGCCGCCGGCCGGCTCCGCCAACAGCTGGACATCTGGCTGCTGGGCAGTAGGGACGCAAATGGCGGCGGCTGTAGCCGCCGCCATATACATACCTGTACTTAACCATGATAGGCTACGTAAATATTTACGTAGCCTATCACGGCAAAGTAAAAAAAAAACACGTACACAAATGGTGGCAGCTATGGCGGCCGCCATTTGCGTTCGCTATTTTTCGCCATTCTAGCCTACGTAAATATTTACGTAGGCTAGAACAGCTAAAAATAGGGAACACAAATGGCAGCCACCGTAGCCTCCGCCATTTGAATATGCTGCGCCCAGCCGCAGCTGGCCAGGAGACTAGCCACCGCCACCACCGCTGCCACCGCTGCTACCGCCGCCACCCCCGCCCCCACCACAACTGCTGCCCCCGCCGCCGCACCTGCCACCCCCACCGCCGCACCTTCCACCACCACTGCCACCACACCTTCTGCCGCCACCGCCGCCACACCTTGCACTGCCGCCGCCTCATCTTCCGCTGCCGCCACACCTTCCGCCGCCGCACCCACTGCTGCCGGCCCTGCTGCCCCCGCTGCCGCCCCTTCCGCCACCTCCCCTTCCACCGCTGCCGCCGCGCCGCCGCTGCCGCACCGCTGCCGCCACCGCACCGCCACCGCTGCAGCTGCTGCCGCATCCGCCGCCGCATCTGCCGCTTCCGCCCCAGGTAAGTGCCAACCCGGGGGGTTCCACGGGGTGGGCAGGGGGGCAGGAGGCCATTCCACTATGGATTCCAGAGGGGCCGAATGCCAGTGCATTCGGCCTCACTGGAATCTGTGGCGGAATTCTCCGCCATCCCTACATAGAATAGTAGGGTTGGAAGGGGCTTACAAGGCCATCGAGCCCAACCCCCTGCTCAGTGCAGGAATCCAAGTCAGAGCATCCCTGACAGATGGCTGTCCAGCCTCGTCTTGAACGCCTCCAGTGTGGGAGAGCCCACCACCTCCCTAGGTATTTGGTTCCACTGTCGTATTGCTGTAACAGTCAGGAAGTTTTTCCTGATGTTCAGCCAGAATCTAGCTTCCTGTAACTTGAGCCCATTATTCCGTGTCCTGCACTCTGGGATGATGAAGAAGAGATCCTGGCCTTCCTCTCTGTGACAACCTTTCAAGTTTCAGAAGAGGGAGTGGGCAGGTAAGATGAGGGTCAGCCAATCAGGAGAAAGCCAGCTTTCCTTGGCATCCCTGAGATTTGTTATGCACTCAGAAGGGAATTTAACCATTGACACTTCCCAACAACCCAGCGAGGCATTAAGATGTGTGAATGGGAACCATCTGCTCTTGGGTTACAGTCTGGCAGAATGCAATTAGCAAGGGTGGGAGGATGGTTGGGATGTGTTGGGATATGGCTTAGGCTATGATGGAAGTCTTTGTCAGATATAGTGAAAAGATGGTTGGGGCTTGTGGTTTCTGTCACAAACTGAAACCTAGGGATGTTTGAGAAATTTGTTGCAATTTGCTTTTAACCAGGATTTACCCAGTTTGCACCTTCCAGACTGAATACAGACTCAAATGCAGTCTGTGGTCAAAGTCTTTACATTTCCATCCTTGCAATATGATTCAAGGACAAAAAAAAAAAAAAGGTATTTGATAGCATGTGGATATTTCAAAAATGCTAATGAAAAATGTGTACTTTTGAAAAATGTGTACATTAAAAAAAAATGCATCAGAATTTTCATGTGAAAAAACAACAATAAAGATTGCAATCTGATATGGACATGAGAGAGAACAAGCTTCAAGGTGGAATTTGGAGAAATTCGATGAACTCAAGTTTTTTTGTATGCACATCCCTACTGAAACCATGGAAAACTGATTTGGTCACAATGGGACAGAAAAAATCACTATTATGCACAGTGATAGCAATATGACCACGATACTTACATTCATGTTTTTTTCCATATTTACACAGATATGAACAATATATTTCTAGCAAGTGAAAATTAATGAGTAGCACTCATGGTTCTTCAGATATTTGAGATATTTTCTTTTAAGTAGAGTAATTAGAGTGCTTACATAATATTTTGAGTTCTTGAACATGCATACAAATAAAATATGTAAAGTAATATATTTAGCAGTATTCCCATTGCAGCAGAAATCTTTCATGTTAGCATTGGTTTGTGTCCCAGGCTTGTTCTCATAATGCTTGCTGGAAATGTGCTGTCTGTTAGCTTTTACAGTAAACTAATTGGTCAAATCCTTATAATGTTTCCTGGCCTATATTATTCACATCCTGAATAATATAAGCCTTTTTCTGAATACACTGCATTCATTGTCTCAAAGTGTCTAGTAGTTTAAGGCCCATCTCAATATTTACTATTATCTCCACATGATTGCTTATCTAAAATAAGTCTTTCAAAAAGCTCATTAACATCCCTTGCTTCATCCTTTATTCTTTTCTGTTGATGCCATTATTTTGGGATTTGAAATAATTACTTAAGCTGCTTGCAGTAGTTACACCTCAGACAAGGATACATTCACTGTAGTTCAACTTCCATTTATTACAATGGCATTTTTAAATGTGTGGGCCCAGGATTAACATTCTCAGCTTGTTTTTATCTGATAATTGTTGTCCCTTTTGGATATTAATTAAAGCTCTTAATTAGAAAATATTTCTCATTTTCCTATGGTCATTTACAGCACGATTTCCTCAGAAGTAAATCCCATTGTGTACAGTGGGGCTTTGTTGTTGTTCAGTCGTTCAGTCGTGTCCGACTCTTCATGACCCCATGGACCATAGCACGCCAGGCCTTCCTGTCCTGCGCTCTCTCCCAGAGTGTGCTCAAGTTCATATTCATTGCATCGGTGATGCTATCTAGCCATCTCATCCTCTGCCGTCCCCTTCTCCTTTTGCCTTCAGTCTTTCCCAGCATCAGGGTCTTTTCCAGAGAGTTTTCTCTTCGCATTAGGTGGCCAAAATATTGGAGCTTCAGCTTCAGTATCTGTCCTTCCAATGAGCACTCAGGGTTGATTTCCTTTAGGATGGACTGATTTGACCTCCTTGCAGTCCAGGGGACTCGTAAGAGTCTTCTCCAGCACCACAGTTCGAAAGCATCAATTCTTCGGCGCTCAGCCTTCCTTATAGTCCAGCTCTCACAGCCATACATTACTACTGGGAAAACCATAGCTTTGATTAGACGGACCTTTGTCGGCAAGGTGATGTCTCTGCTTCTTACTATGCTGTCTAGGTTTGCCATAGCTTTCCTCCCAAGGAGCAAGCGTCTTTTAATTTCATGGCTACAGTCACCGGCTGCGGTGATCTTGGAGCCCAAGAAAGTAAAATCTGTCACTGCTTCCATTTCTTCCCCTTCTAGATGCCAGGAAGTGATAGGGCCAGATGCCATGATCTTAGTTTTTTTAATGTTGAGTTTCAAACCAGCTTTTGCACTCTCCTCTTTCACCCTCAACAAGAGGCTCTTGAGATCCTCTTCGCTTTCTGCCATTAGGGTGGTATCGTCTGCATATCGGAGGTTGTTGATAATTCTCCCAGCAATCTTAATTCCGACCTCTGATTCATCCAACCCGGCATTTCTCATGATGTACTCTGCATATAAGTTAAATAAGCAGGGTGACAATATGCAGCCTTGTCGTACTCCTTTCCCAATTTTGAACCAATCGGTTGTTCCATGTCTGGTTCTTACTGTTGCTTCTTGACCCTCGTACAGGTTTCTCAGGAGACAGGTAAGGTGGTCTGGTACTCCCATCACTTTCAGAATTTGCCACAGTTTGTTGTGATCCACACAATCAAAGGCTTTAGCATAGTCAATGAAGCAGAAATAGACGTTTTTCTGGAATTCTCTTGCTTTCTCCATGATGCAGCGAATGTTGGCGATTTGATCTCTAGTTCCTCTGCCTCTTCGAAACCCAGCTTGTACTTCCGGTAGTTCTCAGTTCGCATACTGCTGAAGCCTAGCTTGTAGGATTTTGAGCATCACCTTGCTGGCATGTGAAATGAGCGCAATTGTGCGGTAGTTTGAACCCTCTTTGGCGTTGCCCTTCTTTGGAATTGGAATGTAAACTGACCTTTTCCAGTCTTGCGGCCATTGTTGAGTGTTCCAAATTTGTTGGCATATTGAGTGCAGCACTTTAACAGCATCATCTTTTAGGATTTTAAATAGCTCAGCTGCAATACTGTCATCTCCGCTACCTTTGTCGTTAGTAATGCTTTCTAAGGCCCACTTGACTTCACTCTCGAGGATGTCCGGCTCAAGTTCAGTGACCGCACTATCATGGCTATCAGGGACATTAAGATCTTTCCTGTATAGTTCTTCTGTGTATTCTTTCCACCTCTTCTTAATCTCATCTGCTTCTGTTAGGTCCCTGCCTTCTTTGTCCTTGATCATGTCCGTCTTTGCACAAAACGTTCCCTTGAGATCTCCGATTTTCTTGAAGAGATCTCTAGTCTTTCCCATTCTGTTGTTTTCCTCCATTTCTTTGCATTGTTCATTTAAGAAGGCCTTCTTGTCTCTCCTTGCTATTCTCTGGAACTCTGCATTCAGTTGGATATATCTTCCCCTTTCTCCCTTGCTTTTCGCTTCCCTTCTTTCCTCAGCGACTTGTAAAGCCTCATCAGACAGCCACTTGTCTTTCTTGCATTTCTTTTTCTTTGGGATGGATTGAGTTGCTGCCTCCTGAACAATGTTACGGACCTCCGTCCATAGTTCCTCAGGCACTCTGTCTATCAGGTCTAATCCCTGAAATCTATTCCTCACCTCCACTGTGTATTCATAAGGGATATGATTTAGGTCATACCTGAATGGCTTAGTGGTTTTCCCTACATTCTTCAATTTAAGCTGAAATTTTGCAACAAGAAGCTCATGATCTGAGCCACAGTCAGCTCCAGGCCTTGTTTTTACTGACTGTAGAGAGCTTCTCCATCTTTGGCTGCAAAGGACATAATCAATCTGATTTCGATATTGACCATCTGGTGATGTCCATGTGTAGAGTCGTCTCTTGTGCTGTTGGAAAAGAGTGTTTGCTATGATCAGCGTGTTCTCTTGGCAAAACTTTATTAGCCTTTGTCCTGCTTCATTTTGTACACCAAGGCCATGCCTGCCTGTTATCCCGGTGATTTCTTGACTTCCTACTTTAGCATTCCAATCCCCTATGATGAAGAGGACATCTTTTTTTGGTGTTAGTTCTAGAAGGTGTTGTAGGTCTTCATAGAACCCATCAACCTCAGCTTCTTCGGCCTCAGTGGTTGGGGCATAGACTTGAATTACTGTGATGTTGAATGGTTTGCCTTGGACTCGTACTGAGATCATTCTATCGTTTTTAAGATTGTACCCCAGTACTGCTTTTCCCACCCTTTTGTTGACTATGAGTGCTACTCCATTTCTTCTAAGGGATTCTTGCCCACAATAGTAGATATGATGGTCACCTGAATTAAATTCGCCCATGCCTGTCCATTTTAGTTCGCTGATTCCCAAGATCTCGATGTTCAATCTTGCCATCTCATGTTTGACCACCTCCAACTTACCTTGATTCATTTATCTGACATTCCAGGTTCCTAAACAAAATTGTTCTTTACAGCATCGGATTTTCTTTTCACCACCAGACACATCCACAGCTGAGTGTCCTTTCGGCTTTGGCCCAGCCGCTTCACTCTTTCTGGCACTACTTGGAAATACCCTCTGCTCTTCCCCAGTAGCATATTGGACACCTTCCGACCTGAAGGGCTCATCTTCCGGCATCATCTCTTTTAGCCTTGTGATACGTTCCATGGGGTTTTCTTGGCAAGAATACTGGAGTGGTTTGCCATTTCCTTCTCCAGTGGACCACATTTTGTCAGAACTCTCTGCCATGACCTGTCCGTCTTGGGTGGCCCTGCACGGCATAGTTTATGGCTTCACTGAGTTACGCAAGCCCCTTCGCCACAACAAGGCAGTGATCCATGAAGGGGACAGTGGGGCTTACTCCCATGTAAGTGTGCATAGGATTTATTTGTTTATTTATAAATAAGTAGCCATCTTGCAATTACTAGTGCCTGTGCCACTGTGGCAAGCTATCCCTGTCCAGGAGAGGCCGGCTCGGAACTGGCAAACCAATTGAAGCTGGTAAAAGGCACTCAGAGCTGTCATGGCCACTTGGACCTCCAGCAACACTTGGATCTAGGAGTACTCCCAGACTACGATCCTGATCTTTCAGAGGGAGTACAACCCCACCCAGAACAGGCAATGAGCTTATCTCTCAGACTCAGGAACCACTCACCCACAGGGCTTCCATCTTGCCAGGATTCAGTTTCAGTTTACTGGCCCTCATGCAGCCCATTATTGCATTTAGGCACTGATCCAGGGCTTGCACAGTCTCACCTGATTCAGATGTCACAGGGAGATAGATCTGTGTGTCATCAGCATACTGATGGCACTTGGCTCCAAATCCCCCTAATAACCACTCCCAGTAGCTTCATATAGATGTTAAATAACACTGGGGAGAGGATGGTACCCCGCGGAACCCTGCAGCTCAGCTGCCAAGAGGCTGAGGAATGGTCAGCCAGTGTTACTGTCTGAAATCAGCCCTGTAGATAGGACCACAACCTACTTGTAACACAGTGCCTCCAATACCCATCCCATGGAGTCAGTCCAGGAGGATACCATGGCCAATGATATCAAAAGCCAATGACAGATGGAGCAGGGTTAGCAGGATTGCACTCCTCTTGTCCCTCTCTCAATAAAGGTCATCCATAAGGGGGACCAAGGCTGATTCATTCCCTTAACTGGGTTGAAACCCAGATTGGAATGGGTCTAGATAATCAGTATTCTCTAAGAGTCCCTGCCATTGTTCCTCAATGACCATCTCCAGTACCTTGCCTAAGAAAGGGGTATTTGCAACTGGGAGTAGTTGTCTAAAACCATTATGTCCAGAGTGGGCTTTTTCAGGAGTGGTCACACTACTGCCTCCTTAAGGACAGCAGGAACCACCCTTCCCATAGGGAAGCATTCACTGTACCCTGGAGCCCCCTTGGCTAGCTTTTATTAGCCAGGAGGGGCAAGGATTGAGAGGGCACATGGTCAGTCGCATTGCTGCAAGCATCTTGTCCATGTCATCAGGCCACAATAACTGAAACTGCTCTCACAGAATCGGGCAGATGGTGGCATGAAACACCTCAACTGGAGGCGGGTTATAAATTGAATGAATGAATGATTGCATTAACAACAGCATCAAGTTTGCTACAGAGACTACCAATTTTGTCCTCAAAGTGTGATGCAAAAAGGGTTATAGTGGGTCCTTGAGGGGACCAGGGCCCCATTTACTGGGGAGAGTGTTAACAGCCCCTGGACCACCCAAAAGAGCTCTTGCCTCCACCGGCTGTCAAGGGCTTCCTTGACAGCCAGTGCAGGAAGAAAGATCTTGGCAGCACCCTAGTGCTCTCTCCTGCCAGAGTCCATGGCATGGAGAGGAGGGGTGGCTTGGACAGGTGGGTGGGGCAAGCAGGGAGGTTCGCTGAGTGGGTCCAGGCTGCATGAGTGGGAGGGGCAGCTAGTTGAACTCCCCCGCACCCCAGATGGAGATGGGTTCATGCATCCCTAGCTCCACAACACTGGAGAGGGCACTCAGGGGCAATCAAGTAGATGGTCCTCCGCATCTCACTGCTCCACAGTAAAACTAGGGCCTAGATTGGATCACCAGCTTTCTCCACTGGAAAATCCCCAAGAACTTTCAGAAATCCATTGGATTCCATCATCTCCTGCAGCACACCATCCAAATGGGTACCCCACCCCCGCAGGAGGGAAGAAACGACATAAGTTCAAATCTTACCAGAAAATGGTCTGAATATGATAATTGGATTACTTGGACACCCACCCACCCCACCATTTTCAGATTACTCATCTCACAGCTTGGAGCAAAAACAAAATCAAGGGTATGCCTTGTTTCATGTGTTGGGCCAATGACAAACTGAGACAGCCTCATGGCTGTCATGGAGGCCATGAAGTCCCAAGCCAAAGCCCCAGAGACAGCCTCAGCATTAAAGTTAAAATCATCCAGAACCACCATCCTGGGTTCCTGCATCACCTCTGCCAGCTCAGTCAGGGAGGATGCTGAAGAGCAGGGTGGGCGGTACACCAGCAGCATTCCCAATCTGTCCCTATGACCCAACATCAGATGCAACTATTCAAGGCCTACACCAAAGTGGAGCAGTTTTCTGGTGAGGGAGATGAAAATTCTATAACCCACAGTGACTCCCCCCACCCTCTGGCCCTCCAGCCTATGTTAGTGCTGCACTGAGTACCCAGGTGGACAGAGCTGGGTCAGGTCAACCCCGCCCAGCTCACCCACCCAAGTCTCAGTAAAACATGCCAGATCGGCCTTCTCACCCATGATTAGGTCGTGAATGAGCGCAGTCTTATGAGTTCGGACCGACCTGGCATTAAACAGCACCACCACAAGACAGGAGGGTTCAGTGGATGAGCTACCAGGTACATGAGAGGAGGGGCAGTAGAAGGGGAACAGTGTATAAACATCTGATATTGCAGCTTCAATTTGCAAAGGGATGATGTTTTGTATATGTTAAGAATAATCAGATGTTTGAGAGGATAGTTGGTATCCTCCTAAACATCTGATTCATACGTCACATGGTTTAAGAAATGTGAATGGCAATTATAGGATTTGGCAGGATGGAGATATGAGTAGGTTGAAGACAATGAATGAAGTAGATTTAAATGATTCATTTAAAATGTGATTAGTGGGTTGGCACTAGGGATGTGGGAGAAATTTGTTTCCTGCTCATTTTTATGCAAACGTATCTAATTTTACACTTTTGAACCAATATGCAAACCAAAAACTCATTTATCCTTTCAAAAGTGATACAATGAATAAAAAAGAAGATACAAATACATACCATTTTTTAAAAAATTCATACATATATATGTGTACTAGGGAGAAGTGCACACAAAAGTGTGTATATTGGTGAAAATAGCATTTAAAATATTATGGAGATTGTTTGCAAAACAATATATTAGGCAGACTTGTCTAGAAAAAGGCATGTATTAGGAGAGGAGAGGCATGCACAACAGTGCATATGAATTTTCCTGCATTTTTTCTGAAAGTTTGAAATGAACTGAGTTTAAGTTTGGAAAATTCTCAAAGCTTGGGGAGAACTAAATTTAATTTTTTTTTTGGGGGGGAAGATAAACCAAAATTGACATAATTGGCCCACCTTGGGGTTTTTGAATTCATCTTTGAAAAAGCATGTTTCATTTCTGGTTAATGTTGGGACCCCCACCTGGAGCAGTAGCCTGAGCTCAGAGTCTGACCCAGATAAGGAAGGGCTAGCCAGGCCCATGGCCATGGCCCTGACCTCACCTTGGAAGAGGATGAGCTGGCCAAACCACTGGTTGAAGAGCTGGACCAGGCTCTTCCTGACACCAAGCCTGAGCCTGCTGAGCATGACTCCCCAGTGAATTGCAGCTTGGATCTTGACAAGCACCTTCCCCTGAAGCTGATGAGTCAAGTGCCCCTTGCGCTGCCATGCCTCCCCGATAATGGATGAAGCTAATCAGGCAGGAAGCCACTGAGCAGAGGACAAGTGCTGTTCTCCAGGCCAGGCATTTGGCCCTTCAAGAGTCTCCACTCTGCGAGCAAGGGGGAGGAGCTTGGGAGCAGTGGACAGGAGACAAGAGGCTCATAAGGGGCTGCAGTCCAACCCTAGTCCTCAGCATAGCAAGCTGCTCACTAGGAACTACCAACCTGCCTTGTCCCAGTTGTGTCCCATGGGCTCCTCGTCAGGACACTTCACTGGTGGTTTAAAGCACCAGTATAACTGCAAGGAACAATAAGTGAACAGTTACATATTTTATTTGAGAATGTACAGGACTTAACGTTTTATTTCACACTTCATGCAGAACCTCATCCTCGGCTCTCACAATGATGTGTGTCTCATGGTGGATATTCTGTTTTCTGTCATATTTCAGATTTGAACTTATTTATTTCCCAAATCCAACATTCAACTGGGTGGAAATATGAAGGTCTTAAAAGAAAAGAATGTTCCTGTTCTAGGAATGTTTCGTTTTCCTATTTAAATATTTTTTAAAGCCACACTGACCAGGAGATTGGATATTTTTGGTTATGGGAGGGAGAGCCTCATGCTCTCTTAGTCCTTCTTCTCTGCTTAAAGACCTGCGTGCCCTGAGGGGAAGGAAGAGAGGAGAAACCAAGGCCAGGGACAGGGAGCTAGTGTTAAGTTGAATTTTTGATGAAATTTTAATGAGGTTTTGGAAGTGAAAACGAGGTTGAAATATGCCCCTTTAACTGATGCTGCTCTCTGTTTCCACCACCTGTTTCACAGTGATGATGGCAGCACTGCTTCGGCTGGGTGCTGACAGAAGCTGCCATTTTGTTTGTCCCATAATGATCCCATGTGATGGTATTACATAGTTCAGAGAAGCATTATGGGGGCAGGGGAAAATGCAACATCTATTCAGCAACTGAGGGGTCACCTTTTTGTTTTGCCTGGAATACCCCTCAGCAATGGACAGTACATGATGATGCCACATCATTCAGAGAGGCATGGAGGTGAAAAATGGTAGCCCACAACCAGTAAATGAGGGCTGACATTTTTTAAAACCCATAATGACACTTGGAATGACACAAATAGTGATGATGTGTCAAAATACGCTTGGAAAGGCATTCTGGGCAAAGCAGAATGGTAGCCACCAGTCAGTAGCCACCTGAAGCAACACAAAGTGGCTGGGAGCAACTTCATCCCTCACAGGCAAAAAAACCAAACCAGAACAAAAAATCAGCCACCCCTAATCCCATCACTGAAATGTTCCACTGAAATATGAATGGGGCAGTGAAATAGAGGTTACATTTTGGCTCAGTCCAACCTCCTACTATTAGCTCCTGAATAGAATCCCAATGGCCTGAGACAATTCTGCTCCATTATTGTTTTGTGTGTGTGTGTGTGTCTTTACCTGTTATTTTAATATTTAATTTGTAAACTATCTTGGGTGCCTTGGCTGAAAGAGAGTATATAAATGCAGTAAAATAAATGGAAAATGGAAAATGGTTTTTAATGATGATAATGATGCTACAGCTGCCATCCTATCACACCTACCTGGGAGTAAGCTCAATTGAACCCAGTGGGACTTCCAAGTAGATATGCATACATTTCTGCTGTAAGACACTTCTGAGATGAGGGGGAACTGATATGCAGCATGCTAGAAATGTTATCAGAAACTTCTGTCACCAGCGTATATGGCTCTCCAGTGTGGTGTAGAGGTTAAAAGGTTGAACTAGGACTGGGGACATGAGTTCTAGCCCCCATTCTGGCATGAAACTCACTGGGTGACTTTGGACCACTCACCAACTCTCTCAGCCTAACCTACTTCACAGGGTTGTTGTGTTAGTATAAAACTGAGAGGAGAAGGATCATGTATGCTGCTGCCTTTGGCTTCTTGGAGCAAGGCAGTATACATGTAAGAAACAAATAATAAATACATAGATAAATAAATATATGAGAGACAGTTTTCACCATGCAGTATTTCTCACCATGGAATGGGCTAGTTCAATGGGATAGTCGAGAACAGCTTTCCCCAAGCCAGGGATGCTGGGAATTGTAGTCTAACACATCTAGATTGGCACGAGGTTGGGGAAGGCTGCTCTAAGTTTACCTGGATGACTGGTTATCACTCCAACTCCTTTGATCTCACATTTATTTACACTTGTTTCAGCAGTGCCTGGAGGCTGTAAGGGACTGGATGAGGGCCAACAAACTGAAGCTAATTCCTGACAAGACAGAAGCTTTGTGGATTGGTGGTTCCCGAGTCCAGGAATTGGGTAAGCAACCTGTCCTGGATGGGGTTGCACTCCCCCTGAAGGAGCAGGTGCATAGCTTGGGAGTACTCCTAGGTCCATTCCTGTCACTAGAGACCCAGGTGGACTCCATGGCCCAGAGTACTCGGGGCCAGCTTCAGTTGATCCACCAGCTATGGCCTTTCCTGGACAGGGGTAATCTAGCCACAGTAGTGCACAGTCCCGATTAGACTACTGCAATGCAATTTATGTGGGGCTGCCCTTGAAGCAGCTAGTGCAAAATGCAGCAGCTAGACTGTTGACTGGAACATCTCATAAAAACCATGTATCACCAGTTTTAAAGGAATTGCACTGGTTGCCAATATGCTTCCAGTCAGAATTCAAGGTGCTGATGATGACATTTCAATCCCTAAGTGGCTTGGAACTTCAATATTTGAGGGACCGCCTCCCCCTATATTTCCCTGCCTGAGGACTTAGATCTGTTGGAGGAAGCCTCCTCTGCACCCCACCAGTGTGAGACATACATTATGATGGGAAGTGGGAGAGGGCTTTCTCTACTGTGGCACCCCGGGTGTGGAGTGCCTTCTCCCTGGAGGCCTGATTGGCATGCACATTGGTTTCTTTTGGCGCCAAGTTAAAACATGGCTTTTCACCAAAGCCTTTGAGGGCTAATTGAATTCCTCAAAGTTTCACACAGTTTTAACTGTTTTATTGTTTTAGAATTTTAAATTGGTATTAGCTTGCTTAATGGTTTAATATGTTTTTAGCAGTTGGAGGGAACAATCCTATGGCCACTAGTGAACAGCTAGATGGCCATAGGATAGGTTGGTTTCTGGGAACCGACCTTGGAGCCTGTGCTCCAAGGTCGGTTCCCTGAGAACCGACCTCCCCCTGCTCCCGCACTGCCTCTCAGGAAGCTTGGAATGGCCCTGCGCTCCATGCTCAGAAGAGGAGCGCAGAGCGATGAAAACAGGGCTTCCAGGGGGGCGTTCTCGGGCGGGGAAGGCAGAAATGTCAATACGACACATCCTATGTGTCGTCCGGCAGCTGCTTCCTCCGCTCCACCTTCCCACAGCTAGACAGCTGAAATCGGCTGTCTAGCCTCAAATGCAGGGTGGCTGAAGCATGGAGGGGATAATCCCCTCTGTGCTTCTCCTGCCCTGCATTGGATAGGTAGTCATTTCCGAGTTCGGAGGTGGCCGCCTATCCCAATAGGATTGTGCCCTAAATTATTTATTGTTTTATACTGTTTAAATTGATTTTATCTGTATGCTGCCCTGAGATCTTAATGATATAGGGTCAGGGTGGGGTACACACGTTTTAAATAAATAAATAAATCATAAATAAATAAATATACAATGAGAAGTGGAGATGCAGTTACAGAGCTAATTTATGTTTTTTTTCTGATCTGCTGTGTCTCAGTTATAACAGGGGTAAATTACTCATGCTCATGACAGACAAGTATAACCAAACCTTGGGTTGCAGTTCTCATACCATTTTCATTCCTATAAACTGGTCAGCCAGCAAAGTAGTACACTGTTTCTCTTGCATTAGAAAGAGTTTTGTTGTTTTCTTGGTATTTGTAAGTGCTAAAAGGAGTCTTCAAGTATTGATTAACATGCCAGACTAAGGTTGATTCATTATATTATTTGTATGAGCGATGATGTGCTCTAAGATGAAGCCAAGTTGTACTGCTTAATATAGATCCTTTCCTTCTTCTTTTTCTTGTCTCCTTATAGATAAAACCTGCAGTTCTATCAATAAACTATCATTGCAGTATTCAAGCTGTCTACTCTCTGAAGAAATCATGTTGGAATCACTGGTTTGAAGATCACCAGCATACACTTCCATAGAAATGCACGGAATGATGCTAACAGTCGAAATGAATAGATACCTAGGATGTTGTTGTTAATTGAGGATGAAGTTATTGCGAGCGGAGATGGGTTAAAGAAGACGCAGACAACAAGCTTGGGTTGAAAATTGGGCCACATTTATGAAATACTTGCAAAGGGGTAACTAGGACGGGCATCTAACTGTGTCAGCGGCTAGCTGGCACTTCTTGGGAGGAAACATACCCAGCCTGAGGGGTGGCGGTGATCTCGCCATCCCTCCGGACTGCCCCTTTTGGGGGAGGAAGACCTTCCGGTGTCATCCCCGACAAGGTGCCGCACAGCACCTGGGTGAGTGAGTAGGGTTGGTCTCCCAGGCAACCCTTATCCCCCCGCTGAGCCGCACAACCCGTTCGGGGGGCCTCAGGCGTCACCTGTCACCATAAGGTGCCTCTGCATGCACACCATCCCTACTTTCCTGTTTTTGCCCATCCTAGCCGCCAACTGGAATGTGACAGATGATAAAGACCATATTCCCTTACGGGACACACTCGACCCGCAAAACAGTGTGACATAGGCAAAAAAGACGCACAGTAATAGGCCAATCGAACTGTGAGCCAAAAAATTCCTACATGGTTCCCAAAGGGCAACCGGTAATAAACCCACACTACTTAGGGGACAGTGGGAGGGAGCTGCTTCGAGCCAGAGAGCTGAGATTGGGAAGGGGGCTGAGTTTAAGGCAACTCAGCCTGCCCCTCCTTGCATGGTGGTGCCACTAGGGTGCACCAATCAGAGGCCCCTACGTCTTGTCACCCTACCCGCTCGCAATGGCCCCCCCCCTTTCAGCCAGACCAGCTGGCGCCGGGGTGAGGGCATTTACGAGTGGAGATGGGTTAAAGAAGATGCAGACAACAAGCTTGGGTTGAAAATTGGGCCACATTTATTAAATACTTGCAAAGGGGTAACTAGGACGGGCATCTGACTGTGTCAGCGGCTAGCTGGCACTTCTTGGGCGAAAACATACCCAGCCTGAGGGGTGGCGGTGATCTCGCCATCCCTCCGGACTGCCCCTTTTGGGGGAGGAAGACCTTCCGGTGTCATCCCCGACAAGGTGCCGCACAGCACCTGGGTGAGTGAGTAGGGTTGGTCTCCCAGGCAACCCTTATCCCCCCGCTGAGCCGCACAACCCGTTCGGGGGGCCTCAGGCGTCACCTGTCACCATAAGGTGCCTCTGCATGCACACCATCCCTACTTTCCTGTTTTTGCCCGTCCTAGCCGCCACAGGAGTCACAAGCCTAGAGCTTGTGAACCCCCCCCACCTGCGCAGAAGAACTTCCGCAGGCCCCTTTGCAGATCAGACAGACATATGTTTATTCACTAAATGAGACAGGCGGACACCGTCCTACCTGTAACGCTCCCTCCATGTCCACAGAATTCCCTGGCGGGTGTTGAAACCATCACCTCATTCACATGGCCATAAGCCAATTCTCTGTGCACTTTCAGACGTGCCCTGCTACTGGCAACGTCATTCCATTCCTTCCCATTGATCCAAGGGAGGACTGAGGGCTGCAATAGGCTACTTCTGGCCAGGTATGCCGGACCACCTGCATCTCAACTAAGGCCTGTTCGATCAGGTCCTCGCCTGGCTTACAGCCAAAGTCATTCCTTCCAATGTGCAGCACCTGGACCTGCGGAAGAAGACTGACAAACTTTGGTGGGACAGAGTGAGGAGGGGACTCCCACCGTATGCCACGTCTATGGAGCCACTGGATCTTAATGTAATGGGGTGACAGAAGCTGACGTCTGAAGACGACATACACGCCCTTCGTGCAGCTCCAGACATCATAACGTGCCCCTGTAAGAGCACCCATACCGGCGTACGACGAGTCTGCTGGTCTAAGGAATAAGCACATTAGGGCAAGCAAAGCGAAATTGCATCAGGAAGAAGCGGACAACTCGCGAATGCAGGCCAAAACGCTGAGAAGCCCCATTTAAAATGTCGTAACATGCCTGAGAGAGAAATCTCCAGAGGCTGCCATGGAGACTGCTTCCATGTAACAACAGTGGGTTCTGGACTGCAAATTACCTAGGCATAGTGGGGTAAAGCTAATGCAGAAACTGCACAATTGACCTTAAGTCAACAGTAAACCGCTGAATTAATAAAAACAGAGGCCCCTCCTCAGACCCGTGGCATGCCATAAAACCTGTAAGGTGCCACCATACTCCGTTGACTTGCGTTTGGCCGTGGGCCACTGCCGTGCCCTTGCCATACCGATCAGTTTGATCACCAAATATGTAAATGGATTACATTGGGTCAGACCTGTACCTTGAAGCAAATCAAGGCCCTCCGGGACGAGTCGGCCTTGTGAGCCCAGACCAACCCTGCATTCTGTTAAGGCTGCTACGTGGAACAAGGGAAATTCTTATTGGAAAGCTCAAATGGAGGGCCATTACCCCCGGAGCCCGAAAGGGGTATCCGGAGAGAGAGGGTGATTAATTTACTAATGCAGGCAACATCTGTGCCCGACACTATCTTGCACGCCGAAACCTAAAATCTGACATGGAGTCAGTGAAACCCACCTTTGTGGACCGAAGGCTAAATGGCCAGCTTGCGACTTATGGTCCCAAATATTCTGTTGTTCCTTAAGGAGACGTGAAATTGTGGCCAATGATCTATAGATAATGGCCATGAATCCTATCACTGAGGCTTTGCCTAATGCGCGGCACACCCCATCTGCTCTGTCGCAGGCGGCTCCTGTGCGGAGAGCCATGGAATGCAGGCTGGCATGCCTGGCTTCAGTATCCCGGTCTCCCATAGTACTGCAAGGATGGGATCTGGGAATGGAGCACCCATGGGGCTGAAGCCTGGAAGATGTTGACCTAATTGCATGACAAGGCATCGACAACTGGGTTTGCCTAACCTGGCACATGGTGGACCCAGAACCAGATGTTGTAACACTGACTCTGGAGTGTGAACATACTGACACATGACATGACCCTCCAATTTCAGGAGGACGGAGAATGAATAACGTGGTCATGCTGTCATACCGAAGGGGGGGGGGTGTTACTGACTTGGCTATAAGGTCATCCCACAATGTGCTTGGCAGGGGCAGCAGTCTCCACTCTACAGGCCACTACCCACAGCACGATCGGACCTGCCCTAAGAATCTGAAACCCCATGGGGTAGCGGCGGAACCATGTGAGTCCGCAGTCCGGCTTTGAGGAGAGGCTCTTGCTTCCGGAAGGAGGTGCCATTAAAGCCCTACTAAGTTGAAGCCATGCCTGATGTATAACTGCTTGGAGCTGTGCCTAAAAGACCTGAAAGTTGTCCTGAGGGAAGTGAGAATAACACCTAAGGGTATCAGATAGGCTTCACCGAATGTTGCTGTGGGAAACAGGCCCTCAGCCTTTGCGAGCTAAGGGGCACCGAAGTAACAGGAAAGGGGAGCAATATTTGCATTAGGTCAGAACTTTGACCACCGTCTTTGGACTCCATGTAGCACATGCCCCTCAGGGACCCGTGGATGGGATCCTAGACCAAGACAGCTGCCTCATGAAGAGGTATGTTGCATTGAGCAGAGATGATCAGGGAACTTGTGATTAACTGACTGGCCCTCAGGGAAGAGAGGTTACAAATCAGGATAACTCCCTAAAGGATTTCCTGGGTACCATTTCGAGAAGGGAGATCCCTAGAGTAGCTAACGGGGTGTGGAGAAAAAAGGGGGCTAAAACCCTTCTGCCAGTACTGCCTTGTTAACCGCTTAGAACCTAGCATAGACCAAGTTCCAAGTTAAGACGCGTTCCCCCAGTTGGGGTAGTGTCTTAAAGCCGGAGTAACGGCGCCAACCTAACTAGGCATGGGCCATCCAGAGCTGCCTACTGCCTCGGCTTTTCCAAGGGGGACCTCCCCATCCCCGGGCATTGGACAAGAGGTGCATGAGTGCTGACTGCTACAAGGGAGCACTCACGACGGAAACTGCACGTGTCCTGGGAGTATGTGCCCTTGGGGCTCTATTCCCGGCACAGATAGCAGTGCTGAAGCAGCGGACCCACCATAGGCCGAGGGCCAGTGCACGAGACCGCCTGGTGAATGTGGCCACTGCCAGATCTGTTGCCAACCCCGACCGGGAAGGAGTCAACAATTGGAGCGAAAGGTCCTGGTCCAACAGGTCCTTACGCAGAGCAGGGCAATGGCGGCCCTCCTGCGAGAGGCCTCAACAAGCCATTCACACACCTCCTCAGGTGAAAGACATTACGAGAAGGAGTAACCCTGGTGACAATACAACTTGCCAGATTAGCATAGGGATCTGATATGCCCCTTACGTGGATGCCTGAACGGGCGGGGGCAGGTGAGGGATCCTAAATTAATCCAGCAAATCCCAGTAAGATGCTGCATTAAGCGGCTGGGGTTACTGGGGTGTGACTGGCGGAGCTACAAGCAGCCCGGGCATCATATAGGGAGATGACATTGGGAGGGACATCCGCCCCAGGGAGGTAACCTAAGGTGGCAACCCCACGTCCCTGAAGGTCACCCGACTGGACAACTGGGGTGAGGTGCAGTCATCTCACCCATATCCAGGGCAGCCATGTCTGGGTCCCCGGGAGCAAGGGAGGCGATGCCACTTGTAGTGCTCCTGATGGAGATGCCCCATGAGGGCGGACCGCCTCCAGCTGTGGTGTGTCGCCTGGCCTGGGATGTTGCTTGGATCGTTGCTGATGGAGATGCCGCAGGAAGGTGGACTGCCTACAGTGGTGGAATGCTGCCATGGTGAACCTGCGAAGGCGAGATGGCGTCCGGGTGCGCTGAACCCAGAGACGAGCTGAAATAGAAATACGTAGCGAGCGTTGGGTCTGCTGTTGCGTTCACTTAGGCTGGACCAACAGGATCCCTGAAGAATGCTGAGCAAGAATTGCCACCAAAACCGGGTCCGTTTCATCATTCAACTCAGAATCGGGCCTTGGCAGCAGACTGTTGGGGATGGGAGGCGGGGCCCTACTCTTCTGGGGCCCTACCCTTCTCGATCTTTCAACCTAGGCCCTTCTTGGGGGGGCATGATGTAGAAAGTAAGGTAAGCTTGGCATGACATTGGCAAGAAGAAGCAAGGGCCCGTGTGCCCGGACCCAGTCCAACACACCAACCACCACCCCAAGAAGTAAATGCGGCAAGGGTCAAAGCACAAAGCAGGAGGTTCCAGTGGGCTAGTCACTGGGCACCCTGGGCAACAGGCGGCAGTGCCGCCACTACCGCCAGACGGGGGGGGGCACCCTCAGTGTCTGGCAGCGGCTAGAGAGGTGAGCTCAACAACATAGGCCCTCTCTCTGTATGTGTCTATGTGTTCACAGTTAAGACACCGTGTGTCTAGCCATTAACTTTATTAGCTTATAGGGCAGGGGTGGAGAATCTGTGGCTCACTCGATGGCTCTGCAGGGGTTCAGATAGAGGTTTTCTAGCCCTATCTGGAAATGCCGGGACTGGACCTGGGACCTTCTGCATGCCCAGCAGGGGCTCAGCCTTAAGCGATGCCCCTGGAAAGGAGTCTAGAGCCTGGGACTCTCAAGTCCCAGTCCAACACTCTAGCCACTATAGCACAGTGGCTTTGAAGGGGGCGCAGTTGCTGTCTGCTTTAAGCCCGGCGCCCAAGAGGCGCAGCAAGGGCCTGCGGCCACGGGAGCCGCTCCTGAGCGCGGGCGCCCCCAGGGGGTTATTTTGTTTTGTTTCTTTTCGAGTTCGTTTGTGTATTTTTGGGGGGTGCACGTGCTGCCGCTGCGAGCTCCCCACGCTCGCGGGAGGCAGCAAGAGCCGGCGCCCAGGCCCGCGCAACCGCCCGCGAGAACAAAAGCGCCTGCTGCTGCTGCTGTTGGCTGAACGTGGGAAACTGCCTTATACGGGGCCAGACCACTGCTCCCTCCAGCCAGAGTGCCAGCACTGCTCAGCAGCAGTGGCTCTCCAGGGTTTCCGGCAGGATTCTTTCCTGGCCCTGCCTGGAGGTGCCGGGGATCAAACCTGGGACCCCTGGTTTGTCAAGCAGGCGCTCCCCCCCCCCGTGGGGTGGGCGGGCGCCTGGCTGCTTTAATTAATTAATTAATTAATTATTTTTTCCCCCCTAGGAGCGCGGTCGCCCCAGCAGGGGAGCACGCCAGGAGGCGCCGCGCCTGGGCGCACGCCCGCACACCCACCTGCGCTCGCGACGGGCGGCAAGCGCCAGCTGAGGGGGCGGCGCCCACGCACATGCACCCCCGCCATGAGCGCCGGCAACCCCGGGGCCGTGCCGGTGTAGGCGCGCGGCAATCTGCCCGAGGAGGTGAGCGGGGGGGGGGCACTCGGCCGCTGGGATCGCGGGAGCCACAGCAGGGGAGTGGACTAGGAGGCGCCGCGCCCGGGCCCGCGATGTCACAGTTGCGGGCCTCCCCATCAGGTGAAAAGTGCCGGCAGAGGGGGCGGCGCTCGCGCACACGCGCCCCCCACCGTGAGCCCCGGCAACCCCGGGGCCGCGGCAGTGTAGGCGCGTGGCAATCCGCCAGAGGAGACGAGTGGGGGGGTGGGCGCTTGGCCGCCGGGAGCATGGGCGCCACAGCAGGGGAGCGCACTGGAGGCGGCATGCCAGGGCCCACGGCGTCACAACCAACGGCGCCCCCATTGGGTGAAAAGCGCCGGCCGAGGGGGCGGCACCCACACAAACGCGCCCCCACCATGAGCGCCAGCAACCCCGGGGCCGCGGCAGTGCAGGCACGCGGCAACTGCCTGAGGGGGGACGATGAAGGAGGGGCGGGTGCTCGGAGGAGTCTCGGCCGGGCGGGGCCGCGCACAAGGAGCAGGCAACCGGCGCCACCCCCGGGTGAGTGCTGCTGGTGCAGCCACCTGCCCTCCTGCCGGCGCGACCAAGCGCCGGCAGTGAAGGCGGCCGCGCCCGAGCACGTGCACCTCCCCCGCAGCTGTCGGCAAGCCAGAGCCGCAACGGGCGCGCTGAGCCCTCGGGACCAAGAAGGAGGAACCGAGGAGAAGGAGAAGTTCAAGTGGCTGGAACGATGACGACGACGGTTTCCAGCAGGCAGGTGTCCTTCGTTGTCTCGGCAGAGCTGTAGTTCTCTTTAGCTGCGTCGAGCCAGAGAGCTGAGATTGGGAAGGGGGCTGAGTTTAAGGCAACTCAGCCTGCCCCTCCTAGCATGGTGGTGCCACTAGGGTGCACCAATCAGAGGCCCCTACGTCTTCTCACCCCACCCGCCCGCAATGGCCCCCCCCTTTCAGCCAGACCAGCTGGCGCCGGGGTGAGGGCATATCTGAATGTTCAAATTAGGAAACTCGAACAATATTCACCAATGAACATTGATTCTCTAAGGGCACAATCCTAAGCATGTTTAGACAGAAAAAAATCCTACAACTCCCAGCATTCCCCAGTCAGCATTTTCTGTTTAAACATTGTACCCTTAGTAAAGCACAACATGATTGGTATTGCAAGCTTTTCTCACTTAGTGAGCTTTTAAAGAAAAATGTTCTCATCGCCAATTATTATATGAAATGTTTTGCCCTGCTCAAAGCTAACAGCAAAACCGCTCAATAGTACATGAAATGATCGAAGAACTATTGTGGAATGGCCATTTCTTTATTTAGATATTATTATAGCCTATCTTGAAAGCTCAGGGGTTGGGTGGGTTGCAAAATAATATATAATCAGCAATGACTATGTAATTAGAGACCTCTCTGAAGAGCTCACAATCTAATTCAAGAGGGAACCAAGGAAATCACATACAAAGGGCGGGGGAGAAGGAGAGAGAGAGAGGTCGTAAGGTAAAATATACAAGAAAGATAGATAGACTAACAACAGAGTCTTTTAAATATATATATACGTTTTGAAGCTGAAATGTTTAGTGCTCTCTTGCTTTATTTAAATATACTTTGTTGTTAGTCTTTCTATATTTCATATATACAGTATAGGTCTATCATCTATCTATCGTCTATCTATCCTTTATGATATCCATTTTATCCAGCCCTCTAATTGAGGCCATTACTTTTATATCACATTCACCACTCGGCTCTCCTCTAGAGCACCCTCCCTTCTGTGTATTCCTTTCCCCATGAATGGGGAACATCCTTCCTCCTCCCAGTTCCATGAAATCCTATGATCACATCCTTCTTGTTTGTAATAAGCAGGTAGGTGGAGAAATGAAATGAGAGTCTTCTTTAAATGTTAACGGAGTCTGAGTTTGCTGTTCTTCTTTGAAGTCAGCAGTTATCTGGACCTGTCCCCAAGTGTGATTCTTTAGAGTGAGGCAGCAGACCATCTCCGTGATAGGCCAGGTATTCTTGGTGAGTCTCACCAGCAGGGTGAGTGTGAAATTGAAACTATTAGCTGTGAACTGGTTAACACCCCATCATTTCTGGTCTAGGATGGGATTTGTACATTGAATTAAGCTTCAAGTTATCATCCGAAGAACATTGGCAGGGCAATCCTCTGGGGGCAGGAGAGGGAGAATCTGATATGGAGGAACCACTAAATCAGGATCCCTACTGGGCTTGTGCCAGCAGGGTCAAACAAGTGCGCGGGGGTGTGTGTCTGTTCTCCTACTTCTTTTTCCATCCACCCACCCCTGATCTTTTTTTCCATCAGTCCCAATTGGGAGGAATAAGTGTTGCTGCGCTCCTGCACCCAGTCCTGAGAAGGGAGAACTTGCAGGGGCTTCAGCACTTACAGAGACTTCAGTTTCCTGGAAGGAGGGCACTGGAGACTTGTGGTGTTTCTTTTATAAAGGTTTATTTACAGTGTGCTCAGGATGAAAACCTACAACAACAGAACTCCAAGCAAATATTGCTTCCTCTCAGCTGCCCAGACAATCAGACAAAAGCTGCTCTACCTTTGTCAAAGATTCCCCAAGATTCAATTCCTCCTACCCCCTTAGTCCCTGTAGGACAAAAGTTACCAGTTCAAGAGTCAGAGTTGTTGGGGGGAAATCCTCAGTCTCTTTGTAGCACTGAATTGTAAGGGATTCCTAGAGGTAATTTAGACTGACCTCAAACACATAACAGTATAAATAGGCTCTAGGCCTATTTATAGGCTCTAGGTAGGGCTGGCATATTTCCCCCTGTTTGGGGGTGCATGTTGGGAGAATGGGAAGGCTTCAGATCCAGTGGACCCAAAGCCTCCCATGCCTGCCCTTGATCTGTCTTCAGCACACACCCTTTTGCTCTTACTGTTGTTAGAGCACTGACAGCAACATGGGGAGGACAGCAGAGCTTTCTGTGCCTACAATGGGAAGGTATGTGAGTGAGGGCGCACTGCAGTCAAGACCACACCTGTGCACTTCTAGTTCATGGGTGGAGGGAGAGATCCACTCTATCCTAAGTGGGCTGCCTTTCTGGGGGCCATAGAATTGCAGCCTTAAAGTTTAACTGGGGATGATGATTAAATGAAAATTTACCTTGACTTTTTCTTCCTTTTTTTAAAGAAAGCACTATAAAACTAACATGAAAATGCATTCATTTTAGGGTTGTATGATTTTTTTATTCATTTTTTTACTAGAACGTACCTTGTTTGGACCTCTGAACATGGACGTGAGTGCATTTTTCAGGCAAAGCTTGCATATTCCCAAGCCTGAAATTATTTATATATATATATATATATATATATATATATATATATATGCACAATCCTAACTAGATAGGCAGCCGCCTCTGAACGCGGAGGCAACCGCCTATCAAAAGCAAGGCAGGAGAGGCACGGGGGGATCGCTCCCTCTGCACCTATCCTGCCTTGCTGTTTTTTGCTAGACAGCCCGACCGGGAGAGGAAGCTGCCATACAACACATTGGATGTGTCGTATGCACAGCTCTGTTCTCCCCATCCCAGAATACCTCTTTTCAGTTACTCTGCGCTTCTCTTATGAGCGCGGAGGATAGGGCTTTGCACTGCCTTTGAGGCAGTGTGATGAGGGGGGAGGTCGGTTTTCTGGGAACCGACCTTGGAGCGTGTGATCCAAGGTCGGTTCCCAGAAAAGAGCATATCCTATAGCCCTCTGGACTGATAGGGTTGCTCCTATAGATAGTGATGTTATTATGATATTATTTTTGTTGAAAAGTTGTTTCCCATGAGCTGCCTTGGGGAAACTTTGGTTTTTAAATGTAGCATAAAAATTTCTAAAACAAACAAACACGTATGTATTCTTCGGGCATTTATAATGCTCACAATCTAAGCCAATTGTGTCCTGGTATTTTTGAAATATCCTTTGTGATATTCAGTTTTAGATAAAGGATATGCACACCTAGATATTTCAATTTTATTTTTCTTTCTTTTTCTTTTTAGAAGAAAGAAATGAATCTGCCAGTAGGAGTACTCGAGGTGAGACAGGAGCATGGACAGAGAGTGGAGGACATTTAAGTGGTATGCTCTCTGGTGAATCTATAACCTCTATGTGTTGTGGCAGCTCATTACTTTTCATTAATTTCACAATGTATGCATAATATATTGCCTTTATCCTGAGGGCATATCAGTTGGTTTCCTCTGAAAGAAACATTAGTGTTCCCCACTAAGGTTTCCTATATTCTTTCTTGCAGTCATTCAGTAAGTAGCCATGAACTGCAACATAGGAGAATTTTGTTTCAGTTCACAAATCACCCGAATTTGCCCCATTTGCAACCCCAAATATGAATGAGATTGCCTTTAAAAAAAAAAGTTTTCATATTCCCGAACTTGCAATTGCATTAGAAAAATATGTATTTCTGAAAAATGTGTACTTTGAAATATGCATTGTATGTATGTGTATTTTCATGATTTAGTCAATGGGGCAAAAATACATGCATTTTCTGTTCAGAACACACACTGTTTCTGTTCAAATAAACTGAAAAACAGGTGGCTAAAAAAATGTGAGTAAGCTGAACTGAGCGAGCTTCAAAATGAAGTTCAGAGAATTTTGGTGAGCTTGAACTCTGGTTCTCCCACCATAACTGTAATGTAGTGTGAAAATACCCTTTTGAGCTAAAGTTTAGGATGAGATATTGACCTCAGTATAAGCAAACCAGACAAAACTAGCCAGCCTTTGCCATTAATCCACTTCAGGCATTAACAATCCAACACCCAAAAAAGTCATTAAGAATATCGTTATGGTTGCTAAGTGACAATAATGTGCTTACCTATTACATCATTCCAGACCCAAAGCACTTAAAAAGCAGGAAAATGAATGTTAAGAATACTATAAATCTTGCACAGCCCACATCATAAACAAATACATTACTCATATCAGGCAAAAAGAAATGCATTTTTCATCACAGCACAACAACCTTGCTTATGAGCTATGGATTTTTTAATGGATTATATTTGTTATCTTGATTTCAGGTTCTAAATCTTTTATTACAAGGAATACATTTAAGTGGAAAGACTCAGCCTGGATTCTGTGTTACTTGATAGTTTCCCATTAGACAGAAATTACCCAAACTTAACCCAAACCTAAGGGAGAACCTCTAACATTATGGGATTTCTATACCACACACTATTGTTAGAAATAGCCCATGCTCATCACTATTATGTAGGCCTACTGAGAGCTAACTAATGACACAAATTGTACAAAATATTATAGGGTGGGTACCCATAGCTTTTTACTGCCAGCTATGAAGCAATCACCACTTTAATCGACATATGGTTGCATTATGTTTACTGTAAATTTAATTGTGAAGTCTCTGAAGCAGCAGAAAGATCCCTTGCCCTTGCAGACTTTTCCATGACATAATATACATATGAAGCATGTAAAGTACCTACTTCTATATTTTCTGAACTCAGCAAATGTTCATGTTATGTTTTATGATCCCTCTATGGGAAAGTTTCCTCCTGGGCTGCAACCACATATGGGAGGAGGCCTCACCCTTCACCTGGGTATCCCACCACGCACATCCACCATAGTCTTCCTAGGTCTCTGGCCCTTGCCCAGAGTTTTCAGGCCTCGTCCTCAGTCTTTGGGCAGGTTGGGAGGGGGTGAAATCTCCGGGTGAGAGCTCTCTTTGGCTTCAGGGGCTTCCCCACCACCCCAAGCAGGAGGAGGAAGAGGTGGACATAATGGAAGCAGTGGCTGCTGCTGCCTTGCCTAAAAAGGGAATGGAGGGGGCATTGGCCCTCCACTTCTTTCTATTGCAAGAAGCCATGGCTGGAGCCACTGCTGCCACTGCCCACCCACTAGGCCAACTGCCCCCTCCTACAGTCTGTCCTGAGAAGCTGGCTCTGGCTGGCCTCACGCGATACTTGGTGCATAAGGCGGGAGCAGTGGTCATGCCACGAGGAGGAAGGAGCACTTGGAGAAGCATGGGCAGAAGAGACGCTGCTGCCAAGAACAGTGGTAGGCTGGGAAGTGGGGCTGTTTCTCCTTTTGGGAGTGGTTCCCTCCCTGAGCGAGAGATCATCAGGAGCTGTGGATTGGGGCCCTCTCTCCTACTGAACTGCTGCTCTCCCGTCCCAACCAGCCCTGTGGCCCCTGCTGCTACTGTGATGTTGGGGCGGCAGGAAGGAGAGAGAGAAAGAGACAGCATCTGTGTGGAATCTGAAAGGGGGGGGGAAGAATTGCAATACCCCAAGACCCTTGACACATACAAATTGTGGGTGGATTCTATCCTTAATATAAATCTTTTGAATCGATGGTGCTGCAACTTAAGATGACATTAGCTGTTGTTGTTGTTGTGATAGAATACACATTGGCATTATTTGCTTGTGTATGCCAAGCACTTTTAAATTATAGGGTATATACAGCAATCCTATGTAGGTCTACTCAGAAGTAAGTCTCACTGAATTCAGTGGGACTTACTCCCATGTAAGCATGTGTGTGAGAGAGAGAAATGGGGTTGCCCTCCCCGCCTTTGCTTTCATTGTTGGAGAAACCAGCTCTGCTAGAAATTGCTTTATCTCTGTTGTTACTCAAGATTAGGGATGTTGGAGAAATCCTCCATGGACCCCGATGAGGCTGGATTCTATTGAATCCGGCCCCCTGAAGTCCATGGAGAATCGGATCTCCTACCTTATCTTCCAGCGCGAAGTCCTCGCTGGCGGATCCTCCCTGCTGCCGGCTCTGAAGACCCAGTGATATGGCCGTATTGCTGGACTGTGGATGCAAATGGTGTCTGCTACGCCATTTGTGTCCCTGACTCCCTGCACTTTACTGTGATAAGCTTCATAAAGATTTACCTAGTCTATCATAGTAAAGTGCAGGATGCAAATGGTGTCCGCCATGCCAGATGCCATTTGTGGACGAAGACTGGCCATGGCTGGAAGTCTGGCAGCAGCCAGCCCTGGTCAGCAGCTCCACAGACTCGCCACAGAGCGGAGCCAGCTGGGGAGGATTCTTGGGGGAGGACCAGAGTGCCTCCCCTCCACTGCGGACCCCCCAGCAGACCCAGGCAAGTGGGGTTCGTACACCCCTACTCTGGATACATTTGCAGGGGGTGGGGTGGGTTGAACTGTTTGTAAATTTGGGCCTGGAATCCATTTTGTTTGCAGTATAATGCATATGGGCCACATTGTGAACATGTGGTTTTAAAAATCCTTTATTTCCTTTTGGTGGTGCAAGTTAACACATATCCCTGGCTAAATTCCTCCTTTTTAATGTTTTCTGGGCCACACTGGGCCAGAAAATACACACACACACACAAAAACCCCCTGTGATTGTAACCCAAACTCTCTCACTTATAGTTATTGACTCTTAATTGCCTGCTGCCTCAGTTTGCCTATGTGTGCAATGGGTTTCCTCGTCTCCCATCTCCCTTTAATTTAATTCTTGGAGAAGTGGGCTTGTCCACAAATGCCTCTGCATTGTGACATATTCTGGATAAATTGGGGTGTGTGTTTTATAGCCGCTTAAAAAAAAACACCCTGCTCTTTGTTGGTTCTGTGAATTTAGAATGCTGCAATTATGTAACCTAAACTTATTGTCTCTCTCTTGCAGTCATTGACTTTAATTGCCTGCTGCAGTTTGCCTGTGTGTGAAATGGGTTTCTTTGCTTTCAGTAAGTGAGCTCTGCAACAAATTGATTTATCTGTGTTGCTATTCGGGAGCAATGTCTATGGAAAGAATCCTTTAACTCACCCCTAATGTGTTGTGTGTACCCCAGAATAGCAACACAGTTATAAGAGTGCCATTGACATCTGCATAAGGTGTTCAACAGATGCTTGTGCTTGAGTTGAGTGTGAACCAGAGTTGCTCCATTTTTGTATGCTAGCCCACCGTTGTCGTTGGCACCACAGTCTCTGAGAAGCAGATTACAGCCTGTCAGCAGTTTCCCTAGGAATTGTAAGGGAGGATAGGTTCCTCCGCAGGCCGCGAGCTGATAACAATGTACTTCGTGCATTAACCAAGTGTCAGTAGCTGGCAAGCATCCATCCTGTCCAGGGAAGGAACATTCAGCCCTTCTCCAGATAACAGGCTGTGTGAATGCCTCCAAGTAATGCAGCTACTAGAGCATGGCTAGAGTTCTTCCCTATATGTGATGTATCTCTCTGTATAAAAGTTTACCCCATTGAATAGTCAGGGCTCTCTGCCCCTTTGGTGACAGAGTGCCTTGCTGGCCATGCAATAAAAAACTTTTTTATCCAGGAGTCTTACCCGTGTCTAGTGTGATCCATTGTCCGGCTAGACAATGAACAAAGAGCGTGTTCTGCTCATACAACATGTCTGAGGGGTGCTGGTAGGCTGAACTGTGTAGCAAAAGGCTTGTGTATAGCAAAATGGGTCCACTTCTGGTGACCACCTGTGACATCACCAGGGCCCGACCCTATGACATCACCAGGGGCCATCCCTAGGTCTCAGTTTTGGTCCTGGGAATCTCAGGGTTTGGAATGTTCCAGACCTGGCAACCCTAATCCACCACCTGTGGGGAGAATGATCCCACCTTTGGTATTTGTTATTTTTAGCAGTGTTTATATTTCAGGGCCTAAGGAATTCCCTGACACTGTAACTCAGAGTTGTACAATTAGACCATTTTCTTCTGCCACCAGTTCTCTTTGAATACTTTACAACCTCCTAGAAGCTTGGTATAAGAAGCTGAGGTGTGAAATGGGCATCAACACTAGTGACAGTACGAAATATTAAACTACGAGTTTTATTAAGGGATATCTTGTACATAAGGGAATAAAGTGTTGCTTAAATTATAGGATGGGGATGCTGAAACATAAATGAAATATCCTTGGATGCCATACTTAATAAGACAGTCTTTCCTGCTAATAAGCTCTCAATAGCTCCCCCCACAATCCAGTTTCCCTGAACTCCACCCCAGCTAATCCCTCACAACCAGGAACAGGTGCTGACACTGTACAGCAGTGTTCCTCTTAGGGGTGGACGAAAGTCCCTTACCTTTCGCCGAAGCTTGTTCGCGGTGGGGGGGAGGCGCTTCGCTGCTCCCCCCGTGAAGTTCAGGCCGGGGGGGGAGGCTTCCCGCCTCGCCCCGGCCGAAATTCCAGGGATGGCGGAGAATTTCTCCCCGAAACTTCGGGGGGCCGAGCGCCAACGTGTTCGGCCTCCCGAACACGTTTCGGGGAGAAATCCTCCGAACCCCCCCCGCCCCCCCCGGGACGGGACTTACCTTCGCCGAATGTCCCTCCCGGCGGCGGGTCCAGCCGGCGGTTCGGCGGGTGTTCGAGCGGGCGGGAGCGGCAGCCGGTCTTTTGACCGGCTGCCGCCGCTGCCATTGCAATGAAAGAAAAAAAAAAAAACGCCCCCTGATAGGCTACGTGATGATTCACGTAGCCTATCATGGCTAGATTTGCAAAGTCAGCCATGATAGGCTACATCAATCGTCACGTAGCCTATCACGGGTGACTTAAAAAAAAAAAAAAAAGCGCGTATGGATAATGGCGGCCCCCATAGGGAGCTGCCATTCCCATTCCTTATTTGGTCGCTGTAGTCTACGTAAAGATTTACATAGATTACGGCGAAAATAAGGGCAACGCTATTTGCGTTGCCCTTATTTTCGCCATAGTCTACGTAAACATTTACGTAGACTACAGCGACTAAATAAGGAACACGAATGGCGGCTCCCTATGGGGGCCGCCATTACCGTATGCGCTTTTTTTTTTTTTTTTTAAGTCACCCATGATAGGCTACGTGACGATTGACGTAGCCTATCACGGCTGACTTTGCAGATCTAGCCGTGATAGGCTACGTGAATCGTCACGTAGCCTATCAGGGGGCGTTCTTTTTTTTTTAACTTTCGCGTTCGCGGCCGGGCGAGGCGGGAAGCCTCCTCCCCGGCCTGAATTTCGGCCGGGGCGAGGCAGGAAGCCTCCCCCCCAGCCTGAATTTCGGCCGGGCCGAGGCGGGAAGCCTCCCCCCTTGGCCGGAACTTCGCGGGGGGACCAGTGAAGTGCCTCCCCCCCACCGCAAACGTCCTTCGAGGACAGGTAAGGGACTTTCGTCCACCCCTACGAAATTTAGGCCAGGGGGGAGGCTTCCCGCCTCGCCCCGGCCGAAATTCAGGCCGGGGGGGAGGCCTCCCGCCTCGCCCGGCCGTGAACTCGAAAGTTAGAAAAAAAAAAAAGCCCCCGTGATAGGCTACGTGACGATTAACGTAGCCTATCATGGCTAGATCTGCAAAGTCAGCTGAGATAGGCTACGTTAATCGTCACGTAGCCTATCACGGGTGACTTAAAAAAAACAAAATGCGTGCGCTAATGGCGGCCCCCATAGGGAGCCGCCATTCCCGTTCCTTATTTGGGCGCTGTAGTCTACGTAAAGATTTACATAGATTACGGCGAAAATAAGGGCAACGCTATTTGCGTTGCCCTTATTTTCGCCATAGTCTACGTAAACATTTACGTAGACTACAGCGACCAATTAAGGAACAGGAATGGCGGCTCCCTATGGGGGCTGCCATTATCCGTGCGCGCTTTTTTTTTTAAAAAAAAAAGTCACCCGTGATAGGCTACGTGACGATTTACGTAGCCTATCACGGCTGACTTTGCAAATCTAGCCGTGATAGGCTACGTTAATCGTCACGTAGCCTATCACGGGGGCATTTTTTTTTCTTTTATTGGAATGGTGGCAGTGGCAGCCGTTCGAAAGACCGGCTGCCGCTCCCGCCCCGCACGAACACCCGCCGAACCGCCGGCCGGACCCGCCGCCAGGAGGGACATTCGGCGAAGGTAAGTCCCATCCTGGGGGGGGTGCAGGGTGCGGGGGGTGCGGAGGATTTCTCCCCGAAACTTGTTCGGGGGGCTGAACACGTTGGCGCTCGGCCCCCCGAAGTTTCGGGGAGAAATTCTCCGCCATCCCTAGTTCCTCTGCCTTCAGCACCTCCTGTTGCTTCTGGTTTCTGGGCTGATGATACAGTATAAGGGAGCACTTGCTGACAGTCCCTGTGGTCAGACCTCTGACTGAACCCCCTGGTGCTGGTTGCCTGAAGCATCACCACAGCCTCACAGTCTGACCTGCTGCTCTCCACAGCCACCAGCTCTGGATTCCATGTCTCCCTCCAGAAATGTTCTCTCAGATTAACTGTCTTTTTTCCAAGCTCTGAATGCAGTTATTTTAGGATAACAACCGGTAAATCCAACCCTCTGTTATCCACTTTCCAAGTTTCCCTAACTGTCTCTAACAGACTTCTCCCTGACATTTTTAAACCTCTTGGCCAATCATGTTTCCCATGGAACTCCCAATTGCCAATTATCTTTGTTGACTCACCCGAGCAATTGAAAGGAAGGAAACTTCCCCCACTATACATTTTAAAGAGCCCAAAGCTCTTTAAAAGAGCTCCATAAGCCACTGTAACCAAACTGTTAAAGCCTCCATGTACAGTAACACAGTTAGGTGTCTGGCCTACGTTACAGTCACACAGAGGTCAAAGTTTTTAAACATAAAGAACACCATGAATGGTTTTATACACAGCATTTTCTAAAGCTATTGTGGAGGGATACTATGGCTAAAATTTAGGTGAGCTAGGGGGTAAAGTTTGTGGATTTCATTAAAAGCCCCCAGCCCCCCCCCCCACCCAATAATTCAAGCACTGTTGAAGCACAGAGGCCACAGTCAGGAGCCTATCGACATCTTTCCCACCCAAACTTCTAGGCCTTAGAGACTCAAAACTGTAGTCAAGCATCCTGAACAGACAGACAGGACAGACAGGTGTCTGATACTTGCCTCCAAAATTACGCTACTCTCATTGAAACTCTTCTGGCTTCTCTCGATATTCCACAGAATACACACAAATTCCCTTTGGTTTTGTCTTTGGTAAACATCCAGTTGCAAGCTATGGTGGAATATGCAGAACACACACCACACACCAGCCTTTTAAAAATTGTGTTGGCCTTATCAAGGCACTTTTGGTTACCCTCACCATTTCTCAAATGGTGCCTTTATTTATTTATTTATTTATTTATTGCATTTATACCCTGCCTTTTTTCCTCTTGCCTTTTGTTTTTATTCTGGCTTTCAAGTTAAGTGAAATTCCTGCAGCAATAGTATCCCCAGTAAACAGCCCACTTAGAAAGAGGCTTGCATCACTGCCTAAGTCCTTGTCCTTGCCTCAACAATCTTGAGTCTCAAATGCCCATAAGTGTTCTCTACCTTTTGCCATGTATATCCTTCAGACAGTGACTCAGATTCAAAAGGTGAGGGAGTTTAGGTTCAGTCTGGGGGAGAATACGCCACAAGCCACACTGATGCTTATGTAAGAAACCTGAATCATCGGCAATGCCATGCCACCAGCTGCTGTCTGGGAAAACAGAACATACACTTAGCAGGCACCCAGCAATGCCACAATGTGGTTGTACACTCAGAGGGGCAGCACATTAATTAGAAGTTTGGCTAGACTCTGACCCTGAATGAAACTATGTTCCTCTTCTTTAGGAATTGTTCAAAGTCTAGCACAATCTGCCTTACCTCTGCTAACTAGAACCTGCAACCCTGCTTCCCACTGTGGGATGAATGCTGCTCAAGGTCACCCTCCCCCATACTCTATAGAAGGGGTAAGAAACCAGGTATGCCCCAAATGTTTTGGACTATAACTCCATCAGCCCCAGCCAGCATGGCCAATTATCAGGGATTGTGGGAGTTATAATCTAAAACATCTGAAGAGCACTGGGTCGCCTACCCCTGCTCTATAGCTGGGGTGCAGAATCTCTTTCAGCCTGAGAGCAGAATTCCATATCTGAAAAGCTTTTGGGGGCCATATTCCAGTTGTGGATGGGGAAAAGAGGTGGTGCCAATACACAAAAAACTACCAGCATGTTATAGTTTAAAGCTCTTACTGACAGTACAGTAACTAAGGTTTAGGAGAGGTGTTTCAACCTTTTAGAATGGAGAAGAAACTACACAAACTGTACAAGAAACTGCACATTGGGAAACCACCAAATGATTGGTGACTGGGGAAAAGTGGGTGGGGCCATTCACAGAACCATGGAAGGCCAAATTGGGACCACAGGAGGGCCGGATTTGGTTCGTGGCCCTGAGGTTCTGCACGTCTGCTCACATGCCTTGATTAACGTAAGGAAAGGACAGCTATGAACATTGCGGTCTGGGGGATAAAGAGAATGAGACAAAGGTTTTGGCAGACAAAGTTTTTAAACATAAAAAAACCATCAACAGTTTTGTACACAGCAATTTCTAAAGCTATTGTGGGGGGACAATTTGGCTAAAATTTAGGTGAGCTAGGGGGTAAGGTTTGTGGATTTAATTAAAAGCCCCCAACCACCCCTACCCAATAATTCAAGCACTGTTGATTCACAGAGACCACAGTCAGGAGCCTGTTTTCCTATCTCCAGTTGGAAGAGGGCTCTTAAACAAACAAACAAGGTTGTTATGGTAAATCCATCCAGTTTTTCTTGTGAAATTTTTTGCATTAGATCTGGTTTAACATTTATGGTTTAATGATGATAGATAGATAGATAGATAGATAGATAGATAGATAGATAGATAGATAGACAGACAGACAGACAGACAGACATGTACCTATTGAGGGGGGACATAATGCAATTGTGTTTGGAAAGCCTGTTTTTTCAGCCCTGTACATGCAAACCCCTAGACAGATAAGAGGATAGGATAAAAGGGGAAGGGATATTTATACAAAGAGCATCCACAGTTTTAGATTTAATATACAAATGAGAACTACATTCCCTTGTGCATATGTCAGCATTATGCAGGTAGGTGATAGGCTCACACAATTCATCTTAGCAAGAACATCAACAATTACCTGTACAAGAAACAAATGCCTTTTTCAAAAGAGACAGACAGGAGAGAGAGGTAGGGGCAATCTACATTACAACTTTAAACTGGTTTCAAACCGGTTTATCTAAAGGGATCCTGCAGTTTCATGAGGGTACTGAGAATTCTTTGCTAGAAACCCCTGTCCCCTGCCCAAGCAGCCCTTCTTCCTAGAGCTACATTTTCCAGAATTCCTGTATTTGGTAGCCGTAATCGCTAAAACAGGTTTGAAACCAGTTTAAAGTTGTAATGTAGATTGCCCCTAGAGAGAGAGAGAAGTATGGATATATCAGCTCACCAGGCATATGAATAAAATGATGACACAAATACTGATGTGCTGCTTTATAGACCTGAGAGCCAACCGTTAGAGTAAAATAGAGTAAAAAACACCACTAAATATTATTTTGTGCTTTATCAGTAAGAGTTAAACCATTATCCATTCTAACTTACAACTCTGAAATTAGTGGAATCACCTACCTCAGTTCATGGGTGTTGGAGAGATGTATTGTGTGTGTGTGTGTGCATGTTTGCAATCTTTAAAATATTTTCCTTCATCCTATTGGTTAGTGTTCCACTCCGGAGTTGATACGGTGCTATATGGCCCCTGAGAATTTTCCTATGGATTCCTGATGGAAATCCTTGTTTCTCAGCTTTTATTTAAATTTGGTGTGTTTTCCAGATTCCTCTGTCTTGAAGTTAAGGAGTAAATGGGACAGGAGAGTACAAATAAAGGATCCCAAATATATTGGCTTAGATCCAACCATACCCTTTCGCCAGCAGAACTGGAACTCTGGCGGAAAAGAATTCCCCTCTCCTTGCAGCCTCCCTCATGTACCACAATTCTGCTCTTGCAGGCTGGGGGACCCTTTGGTGCATATTTGGGCATGGGGCTGCAGCAGGGAGGAGAAGATGAGGAAGTCCCACTGTATGAGTGGAAGTCTGCTGTGTGATATCGGATTTAAGCCTTTATGTTTTCTGGTCAAATGGCAGATTGTTTTAGGTGGCTAACTCAAATTCCAAACACTGATAACAGTGATTGTGTTCCTACTATGCCTTATTCACTTATCTGTTTTTCATCTTGATTATGTAGCACATGTCAAAAAAACTGCTAGATAGGTGCACATCATCCCTGACAACATTAAAATGCATTTTGATACTGCTTTTCAAAGAGTGTTCCTAGGAACAGTGGGGCTCTATGGAGGTTTACCAGGGGTTCCTTGTTCACCTCCTGCTCACCACTCTGCCCTCAAATAGGGTGGAGAATTTTGAGACACTGTTTCTGGGGTGTGTGTGTGTGTGTGTGTGTGTAGGGGGGGATCCCACAAAATTCAGTGGAGACACCTTCTGCAAGGTCCCTTCCTTTCACAGAAGGCAGATCCTGGATGAAACCCCATGAGTGTGATTATGAATATCCATGTCATTCTTTTCCCACATAGAAGGTTTAGATGTGTGATAGGGCCTGGATATTAGTTCCAATCTCACCCACCATTTGTGTAATCCTTGCTCTCTTCCATTCAGGATATCTGGGAAATACGTATGTGTGCTTTCTTTCTTTTACACTTCCTTTATCTTCCTCTCTATTGCTGCAGCCCCCTAGGTTGTCTGTGCTTCCTGATCTAAGAAAGCCCTATTGGAGTTGTGAGAATAGCCCAGATGTCTTCCCCTGGGCTCCAACTGAAGGGCAGGAAGCTGAGGAAGAGGTTACTGGCTACAGGAGAGGTGACTGTACAATGAAAGACAGGATACTCACATACGGTCCTTGGCCACCACATAAGTAAGGTAAGCACAAGAGCCCCAAACCCCACACACAAGAATTTCTCAGAAATTGACTTCTCTTTTGCATATCTTTTAGAAAGCAATTTATTTGCTATCAAATGGAATGAGAATGGGGGGAAAAACATGAGTGATTTTTTTTTTTTTTGGCACAGCAGTAGAATATGTACCTTCTGGAATAGTCTGGGACAGGATCCGTAGTGCATTTCTGAAAGTGAGAACAAAAGACAGATGCTGATGACTAAGTAGGTCCCAGGGCATAGCCTTAAGGCACTTGAGGCAGCCACCTTGTTGAAGCTAAGTGGGTCTGGGTCCGGTCAGTGCTTGGAAGGGAGACCACCTGGGAACCACATGTAGCCCCCTTGAGTTCCATGAGGGAAGAAAGGTGGGATATAAATGTAAGAAGAAGAAGAAGTAAGCAGAGACAGCCACTGGCATGAGATTCTGGAACTCATCTTTAATACAGCTAGCCAGGGACAGTAATCCTCAGGGTCTTGAGCACCAGCAGTAGTGTTTTAAATTTGTAAATGACAATCACTTTATTTTGAAAACTCTCATTGTATAGTTCAAGTGACAATCCATGCTTAAATTACCAATTTATGGTATGATTTTTTTAAAAGATTAATATAACAACCCTGGAACAATAGAGCTAAGAATGAAATCAAAATGACAGCAGCTTTTTCAAGAAAAGCATTATATCAGAAACAAGAATCAGATTCATTAGCAAGCACACATAATCCATCACAAGCATGAAATCTGACAAAGGCAACTACTTCAGAAAGCCTTTTATTATGAGCAAAATTACAGCTGAAATTCCAAGCATGAAACTCAGCTTCCAGTTTACATACACACACCATTACTGTCACTTATTTCCAATATATTTTGGGAACATCCCATATCCCTTTACCCATTCCAGAGGGGGAGCAGTCTGACAATGCAATCCTATACATGTCTACTCAGAAGCAAGACCCATTGATTTCAATGGGGCTTACCCTCAGGTGAGTGAGTATAGGATTTCATCCTTGGTCTGTTGCAGTAAAAACAACAATGGATTTTTGAAACAAGACTTATTTTTCTCCTTACTTCCTTTCTGTCACTCTGCGTGGCTGCTGGCTGGGTAGGCTGCACTTCATTTATTATTGGCCATGAGCAAATTATATCTGCAAATTACAATTTGTAGGGAGATACAAAAATCTGCTGAAATGCTATGCTTACTGTTTCACTCAGAAAGTTACAGCCAACCTGTTTCTTCAGATATGTGTGAATATGAGATGCCAACACCACCATCACCGTAACTAGGGCTGTGCACGGACCCCCCACTCCACTTCGGATGCTGCTCCAGACCCTCCAAATCAGTCCCGCTTCTACTGAGACCGATTCAAACCCCCTCCGCTTTGACTCGGATCCGGATACGAAGTGAGATTTGGATATCTGGATCCCTCGGTTTGGGCATTTTCCCATTGACTTGCATGGGAAAACACAAATGGCAATCACTTTGTCAGTTTTCATAATAAATACATGGAACATGGGGGCCTCTCTGCCCTCATGGAGGGGATCCCACCTGCCACATTTCAGAGAGTTTGGCCCAGTATGTTTTGTGCTAGGTGGAGCTGAAATTTGATTTTTATTATTTATTTATTTATTTATTTATTTATTTATTTTCTATACCGCCCAATAGCCGAAGCTCTCTGGGCGGGTCACAAAAAATTTTTTTCCACAAAAACTCTCAAAGCAAAGAATTTTACCTCTCAGCCCTGCACCTGCGCCGCCGCCTCCTCCTCCTGCCTGCTCAGTTGTCAAGGACCACTAGCTGTCTCCTGCTTGTGAGGAGGAAATGGCTAGCTAGCGGCTGACCAGCCAGGGTGCACCGCACTGCTGGTCAGCTGTCAAGGACAGGTAGGAGGAGGACATGGCACATGCCCCTGCTGCTAGCTGTCTCCTGCTCACTAGGAGGAGAAAGCTAGCTAGTGGCTGGGGCATGCCCCACACCTCCTCCTCCTCCTGCCTGGGCAATTCACACTGCTCTTTGTGTATAACTGTATGTGCACCATATATTCAAGATTCATGGTGCTTTTTGCACATAAATCTATGTACACATAAGACTTCCAGTCGCCATGTTTTCTAAAAACGTGGTGATTGCGACGAAGGTGGAGGGACTGATGAGTGGAGCAGGGGCTGGGTGGGCAGGCGTCCAGAGAACCCAGACGGGGGTGGGTTCTCACATCCCTAAGTAATACCACCAGAATGATCTCTCTCTCTCTCTCTCTCTCTGAAATGCAGCAGTTTTTCTCCAATTATTCAGTCTTCCCCCCTCCTCCACCAATGTCGCTGACTGGAGATTGCTGGGTTATGTTGAGCCTTGATTTGGCAACTAGAGTTTCCATTTTCCAAAGTTCCCTCCGTTCCTCCTCCTCCCTTCCCCCCTCCCTCCTCCTCAACCCCTCGCTGAACTTTCTCAAGTTGATACTTTTGACACCAGGCTGTCTGGGCCGCTCAGAATAAATCACCGAGTCAGATGAAGCATTTCAGATACAAGTCACTTCACTTCGGGACACCTCGTTGCTGTTCTCCTCTGCCTTGCATCATGCAGAGGCACCTCCAAAGCAGCCTGCTTTGCCTCATTAGTCAAGCTTCTGACTGAAGTGGTGCACAGCCCTAATAATAACAATAGCAAATGCAATTACCATTAGATCCCATAATATGTCTTCATGCAGACAAACTTCAAACATGCTGTTGGCCTACAACTGCCATCAGCCCTGGCCAGCATAGTCAATAGTGAGGGATGATGGGAGTTGTAGGCCAAAATAAGTCCCATTGTATTGGATGGTGCTTATTCCTAGGTAGGATTAAATATGAATTGCCCCTAGAGAATAACAAGAATCTTTTCTATAATACTGGACAATACAGAGGATATTATTTGTGAATCACTGGAAGGCAAAATCAAAACAGCAAAACAAACTTGGAATAAAATTTAGGGAACAGATTTTAAAAGTTCAGCAGCTAAACATCAAAATTCAATTTAGGTCTGGAGACTGGTGGTAACTTTCATGATGAGTTGTGTTTCATTTTTTTTTCCATTCTCATGCTCTACTCATGATTTTATGAACTTAAAACTGAGCCAGTGTGTGGTGCAGTGGTGAGAGTGCTGGACTGGGAGGCGGGAGATCCGGGTTCTAGTCCCGACTCAGACATGGAAGCTCACTGGGTGACTTTGGGCCTGTCACAGACTCTCAGCCCAACCTACCTCACAGGCTTGTTGTTGTGAGGATAAAATGGAGAGGAGGAGGATCATGTAAGCCGCCTTGGGTTCCTTGCAAGAGGGAAATAGGTGGGATATAAATGCAATAAATAATAAAATAAATAAATAATAAATTAATATGAACAAAGCTCCTTAACTGGATTTTAGTTACTTGTTACTTAAATGTTAGGATATCCAGTATAAAGAAAATGTTAATAACTGATTAGGAATTAGAAAAATAATAACACTTAGCGCTGCTCAGAATGTACAACTGAGCTTAGTACATTTTAAGTATTTACATACAGTGGATTGGATCCAGATTACCTATGAATGAAGTTCCACCTGTGGGACTCTCCCACTGGAGGAAGGGGTAGGTGATTTTTGCCAAAAAGGTGCTCTGGAGGGTTGAGGGTGGCTCTCAGAGATGCAGAGGGAATGAGGAATCACTGAAAATTACCTCCCCACCCTCCATTGGATCTTGGTCCCTTCCATGAAGAGAAGGAGCTTTTCCATTTGCAGGAGGGCAAAACTGTATATAATGCAGTATCTCAGTAATTCTTCCTTACAAGAACTTCTGCAGGGCTAGTAGTGCTATCCCAAAAATGTGAATCTGTAATATTTTGGCTCAGACCACATCATGAGTTCCTGGGTTGTAGGTGATGTTGGGATAATCTATCATAGAATCATAGAATAGTAGGGTTGGAAGGGGCCTACATGGCCATTAAGTCCAACCCCCTGCTCAGTGCAGGAATCCAGGTCAGAGCATCCCTGACAGATGGCTGTCCAGCCTCGTCTTGAATGCCTCCAGTGTGGGAGAGCCCACTACTTCCCTAGGTATTTCAATTTCAGTTTCTCTCAGTTTCCCATTTTTCCAGCCTTCAGTTTGTTCCATCTTGTTTCCACATTAGTCTGCATTTAAGAGAAGTCGTCCTCGAGAAATTTTATGGAATTTTGTACACATTTCTCCCAATCTCCCTCTCTTTGTACACACTTTTTCCCAATAGACACATTTTTGCATGCACTTTAACCTAATGTAATGCTTTTGTGTGTCTTACTTTCACTAACATACAAATTCTGGTGTGTCTGTCCCCTGATATGTGCAATTTGTGCAGACGTTTCCCTAATATATATATATATATTGTATACATTTTTGGTTTGCGTATTGTTTCAGGAAGTGCAAATCTGGTACATTCCTATTGATATGCAAATTTAATGAAATTCTCCTGCATCCCTGACTGTAGGTAGCTTTATTCAAGATGGTGTTCATATTGCCACAGTGATCTGCCCTCTTTAGAGAGACAGATGAAAACACTTTCTTCCCATGGGCTCTTGTGCTCCTTTTATTCAGACTTATTTTAGACTTTTGAGTTTCTTCAAATCCTCTTCTGAATGGTGGTTGCTTGGGGTGGTGCATATTGTATTGCAGTATCTCTCCTTCTGTTGTTAGGCTGAAATGGAAGAAGTGTCTTAATCATTTTTCCTCTGGGCATGAATAGGATGTGTGGGAGGTGAGATGTTAACACACTCAATACTTTTATGTTGTGTCTTTTTATCACAACAATATAGCTGGAACCCATAAGCTGAAAAGGGAGAAATAGCCAGTGTCAGTGAGCTGATAGTGCAAGTGCCACAAAAGCAGAGGAAATGCTTGCCACATACTTTTTTATTGCTTGTATACCCAGCTGGGTTTCGGAGAGCTCTAATGCTTCATCTGCAATGCATTCCCTCACCTCAGAAGATCCTTACATATATTTTGGATTATCTAAAAGCATCAAACAAGTAAGATCAAGGCCTTCTTTTTATCATCTTGACCCTTCCAAGGTTACATGGTGCAAAGAGATAGAATGAAAGCAGCAAAAAAAGGTAGCCAGGAACTCTCACTGGTGGCAATTTCTCAGTCTTGATGAGGAGCCAAGGCATGCCATGTGTTTGCACAACAACAGTGAGAGTCATTTAAATGGTATCGCAGTTTATTTCTGCCATGCTTTCATTTTGACAGTGTTCACTTTCAAAATAATGGTGAACATAAACAATTTATGGTATGGACTTGAAATGGATTTTGACTAACCATGCTGCAAGTCCTATTTCGATTGATTTTTCACAGCCCTGATTCTCCCCTCCCTGATGTGTGGGGGAAAATTTCCCTACCCCACCTAGGGATGTACGAAATGACTCACTTGTTTCATTTCGTGACATCCGCAGTGGGGGGGAGGAGCTCCGTCCCTCCCGCCGAAATCCTCGCTGGCCGGCTCCGCTCCGCGGTGACTCTATGGAGCCGCCGGGCAGCCGGGGCTGCCCACAGCAACATCTGGCTGCTGCTGGGCTGCGCAGGGACGCAAATGGCAGCCACCATAGCTGCCATTTGCATTCCCTTTTTTTTCACCATGATAGGCTACGTAAATATTTACATAGCCTATCACGGCCTCCGCAGGGACGCAAATGGCATCCTTGCGTTAGCCGTGATAGGCTATGTTAGTATTTACGTTGCCTATCACGGCAAAAATCGTGAAGCGAATGGTGGCCACAGATGCAGCCGCCATTCCCAAAGCAGCACGAACAGCACCAGATAGGTGCTCCATTTTGCTCGACTTTCGTGGGGTGGTGGGGCAGGGGGGCTTCGTTCCGCCATGGATTTCGGGGGCCCAAATGCACTGGCATTCGGCCTCACTGAGATCTGTGGTGGAATTCTCCACCACCCCTAGCCCCACCCCTCTCAACATGATCAGATGGATGAGGTGGGAATGGCCAGATGGGCATTGGAGGGCTTCTTGCAGCCCAGCCAGTTTGAGGGATCTGAAATGGTGCAGGGGTAGTTGGTTGCCTGTGTGGACTGAGCAGGAATGTTGATGGCTCACTGTCTGATTGCCCTGGGATGTGGGGGTCATTTTTAAACGTCTGCTCTGTGCCTCTAAACCACCCTTGTCATGTGAATTAGTTGTTTAGGTCACAACAACTTGTGCTGTGCCAAAATGCCCACTTGTCCTTTCACAGCCTCTTTGTTTCCCTGTGAAAGAATTAGTCATTCTGCCTCTTTCATTGAGTTGCTGAGAATTTCTCAGGGTGCAGGGCTTCAGTGCTTACTTTACGGTAAGAAGGTGCCAAGGGTGTGTGCATGTGCTCTTTCTATTACCATTTTCCTTGGATGGATGGGCACTTCCCTGTCTGCGTTCTCTGGGCACCCACCAAGCCTCTGCCCCTGCTCCTAGTCATGTGCCCCTGGACCCGCACCTGACCCCCCCCCCCACTCACCGAGCCACCTGCACTCACCCTGGGCATGTCTGGTGCTGTCTGCAGCTATCATTTTGTGAAAAAAGGCACCCGCAGATATGCACACATTTGCTCTTACGCACAACGGTGCTGTGAATGGCTGATATACACAAGGTTACAGGCATAAATAACAGGGCAAAAATACAAATAATAATAATAATAATAATAATAATAATAATAATAATAATATACCAGCATATTTGAGCTTAAGCTCTAATTGCAAGTTGAGGTATTTCAACCTTTTTAGAATGTGGGAAAAAACTGTGCAAAAGGTAGGAAACCACCAAATGATAGGTGGTCAGGGGACAGCAGAGGATGAGATGGCTAGATAGCATCATCGATGCAATGAATATGAACTTGAGCACACTCCGGGAGAAAGCGGAGGACAGGAAGGCCTGGCGTGCTATGGTCCATGGGGGCACGAAGAGTCAGACATGACTTAACGATTGAACAACAACAGGGAAAGGGGTGTGAGGACCTCTGGGGAACTCCCGAGGGCCAGTTTAGGACTCCAGGAGGGCCAGATTTGGTCACCAAGCCTGAGGTTCTACAACCCTGGCTTACCTGATTCAAGCTCTGAAGGCTCAACCCCTCACCTTGAGAGGACTTGAGATAGTATATCTATTGGGGCTTGGGAGCCTTACTGAATCCCAGGCATACTGGCTGGGTTGATCATGGCAATGCTTCCAGATCTTCCCTGGCACACCTTAATGTGAAATACAAAACCTGCTACAGTTTGGAGGCTTTGAGCCTGGGTAGGGATGCCCAAACTAGGGATGTACGAAAGTCACTGACCTTTTTGCAGCTTGGCTTCGTGGTGAGGGGGGAGCCACTTCGCTTTTCCCCCCGGAGTTCAGGCGAGGGGGGGAGGCGCCCCGCCTCGCCCGGCTGAAATTCAGGCCGGGGAAAAGCGCCCCATCTCCCCGGCTGCGAAACAAAAAGTTAAAAAAAAAAAAGACCCCGTGATAGGCTATGTGACGATTTACGTAGCCTATCATGGCTAGATTTCCAAAGTCAGCCATGATAGGCTACATAAATCGTCACGTAGCCTATCACGGCTGACTTTAGAAAAAAAAAAGCGTGTACACAAATGGCGGCACCCATGGGGCACCGCCATTTGTGTTCCTTATTTTGGCACGTCTAGTCTACATAAAGATTTACATAGACTACGACGAAAATAAGGGCAACGCAAATAGCGCCAAATATAGTGCCAAAATAAGGAACACAAATGGCGGTGCCCCATGTGCGCCGCCATTTGCATACGCGCTTTATTTTTTTCTTTAAGTTTTCAAAGTCACCCGTGATAGGCTACATGACGATTTACGTAGCCTATCACGGCTGACTTTGGAAATCTAGCCATGATAGGCTAAGTAAATCGTTACGTAGCCTATCACGGGTGGTTTTTTTTTTTACTTTTTTTTTTGCAATGGCAGAGGCGGCAGCCGGTCAGGAGACCGGCTGCCGCCCCCACCCGCGATGAAACGCTGCCGAACTGCCGCTGGGATCCGCCGCCGAGAGGGACATTCGCAGGAGGTAAGTCCCGTCCGGGGGGAGTGGGGGGCCGGCGGAGAATTTCTCAACCAACTTCGGGGGGCCGAATGCGTCGGTGCTCGGCCTCCCGAAGATTCGGGGAGAAATTCTCCGCCATCCCTAGCCCAAACACAGGATGTAACATGAGACTGGGCACCTAGCTTGCACTGGGGAATGGGGTGAAAGTGTTTGTGTGTGTGTGGGGGGGGGACTCTTAAGCTTATTTCTGTCACAGATAGGGATGTCAGAGAATTTCACCACGAATCTCGGGGAGGCCGAATGCCAGTGCATTCGGCCCCCCGAAATCGGTGGCGAAACAGTCTGCCCCCCGCCCCCCCCCGGGATGGGACTTACCTTCGGCGAATCTTCCTGGCGGTGGCGGCTGCGGCGGCGACGCGGTGGCGGCATGGTGGCGGTGTGGTGGCGGCGCGGCGGTGCGGGGCGGTGGGGCGGCGGCGGCCGATCTTATGACCAGCCACCGCTGCCGCTGCCATTTCCAAGTTTTTTTTAAAAAACAAAACAAAAAAACATGATAGGCTATGTAAAGATTTACGTAGCCTATCACGGCTGACTGCAGGGATGCAAATGGCGGCGGCTACAGCCGCCGCCATTTGCAGGCCTGGCTGGCCAGGATTCAGGGGTGGAGGGATGGAGCGCCTCCCCCCCGGCCAGAATTTTGGGGAGGAGGGACGGAGCGCCTCCCCCACCGCCGAGAATTTTGAGGGGAGGGACGGAGCGCCTCCCCCCCCCACGAATCAAATTTCGTTAAAGGTAAGTGACTTTCGTACATCCCTACCACAGACCAATACAAGTTTTTATGCAAAAGGAAAATACAACTGATTAAGAGTAATTAGATAAAAACGATAACACCAAAGTAATCCTCTAAAATATGGAATTGTTAGAGCTCAGTATCTGCATTTAGAAAGTGCAAAAGCTGTGTTGCAGTTAAACCTAAAATCCCCGAGATTATGGCAGCCAGCTTGATCGATAACTGGCAAATAGAGGGAGAAAACGTGGAGGCAGTGACAGACTTTGTATTTCTAGGCGCAAAGATTACTGCAGACGCTAACTGCAGCCAGGAAATCAGAAGACTACTTCTTGGGAGGAGAGCAATGACAAATCTTGATAAAATAGTTAAGAGCAGAGACATCACACCGACAACAAAGGTCCGCATAGTTAAAGCAATGGTATTCCCCATAGTCCCCTTCATGGATCACTGCCTTGTTGTGGCGAAGGGGCTTGCGTAACTCAGTGAAGCCATAAGCTATGCCGTGCAGGGCCACCCAAGACGGACAGGTCATGGCAGAGGGTTCTGACAAAATGTGGTCCACTGGAGAAGGAAATGGCAAACCACTCCAGTATTCTTGCCAAGAAAACCCCATGGAACGTATCACAAGGCTAAAAGATATGACTCCGGAAGATGAGCCCCTCAGGTCGGAAGGTGTCCAATATGCTACTGGGGAAGAGCAGAGGGTATTTCCAAGTAGTGCCAGAAAGAGTGAAGCGGCTGGGCCAAAGCCGAAAGGACACTCAGCTGTGGATGTGTCTGGTGGTGAAAAGAAAATCCGATGCTGTAAAGAACAATATTGTTTAGGAACCTGGAATGTCAGATCAATGAATCAAGGTAAGCTGGAGGTGGTCAAACATGAGATGGCAAGATTGAACATCGAGATCTTGGGAATCAGCGAACTAAAATGGACAGGCATGGGCGAATTTAATTCAGGTGACCATCATATCTACTATTGTGGGCAAGAATCCCTTAGAAGAAATGGAGTAGCACTCATAGTCAACAAAAGGGTGGGAAAAGCAGTACTGGGGTACAATCTTAAAAACGATAGAATGATCTCAGTACGAGTCCAAGGCAAACCATTCAACATCACAGTAATTCAAGTCTATGCCCCAACCACTGAGGCCGAAGAAGCTGAGGTTGATGGGTTCTATGAAGACCTACAACACCTTCTAGAACTAACACCAAAAAAAGATGTCCTCTTCATCATAGGGGATTGGAATGCTAAAGTAGGAAGTCAAGAAATCACCGGGATAACAGGCAGGCATGGCCTTGGTGTACAAAATGAAGCAGGACAAAAGCTAATAGAGTTTTGCCAAGAGAACATGCTGATCATAGCAAACACTCTTTTCCAACAGCACAAGAGGCGACTCTATACATGGACGTCACCAGATGGTCAATATCGTAATCAGATTGATTATGTCCTTTGCAGACAAAGATGGAGAAGCTCCATACAGTCAGTAAAAACAAGACTGTGGCTCAGATCATGAGCTGCTTCTTGCAAAATTTCGGCTTAAATTGAAGAACGTCGGGAAAACCACTAAACCGTTCAGGTATGACCTAAATCATATCCCTGATGAATATACAGTGGAGGTGAGGAATAGATTTCAGGGATTAGACCTGATAGACAGAGTGCCTGAGGAACTATGGACGGAGGTCCGTAACATTGTTCAGGAGGCAGCAACGAAATCCGTCCCAAAGAAAAAGAAATGCAAGAAAGCCAAGTGGCTGTCTGATGAGGCTTTACAAGTAGCTCACGAAAGAAGGGAAGCGAAAAGCAAGGGAGAAAGGGGAAGATATACCGAACTGAATGCAGAGTTCCAGAGAATAGCAAGGAGAGACAAGAAGGCCTTCTTAAATGAACAATGCAAAGAAATGGAGGAAAACAACAGAATGGGAAAGACTAGATATCTCTTCAAGAAAATCGGAGATCTCAAGGGAACGTTTTGTGCAAAGACGGGCATGATCAAGGACAAAGAAGGCAGGGACCTAACAGAAGCAGATGAGATTAAGAAGAGGTGGAAAGAATACACAGAAGAACTATACAGGAAAGATCTTAATGTCCCTGATAGCAATGATAGTGCGGTCACTGAACTTGAGCCAGACATCCTCGAGAGTGAAGTCAAGTGGGCCTTAGAAAGCATTACTAACGACAAAGGTAGCGGAGATGACAGTATTGCAGCTGAGCTATTTAAAATCCTAAAAGATGATGCTGTTAAAGTGCTGCACTCAATATGCCAACAAATTTGGAACACTCAACAATGGCTGCAAGACTGGAAAAGGTCAGTTTACATTCCAATTCCAAAGAAGGGCAACGCCAAAGAGGGTTCAAACTACCGCACAATTGCGCTCATTTCACATGCCAGCAAGGTGATGCTCAAAATCCTACAAGCTAGGCTTCAGCAGTATGTGAACCGAGAACTACCGGAAGTACAAGCTGGGTTTCGAAGAGGCAGAGGAACTAGAGATCAAATCGACAACATTCGCTGCATCATGGAGAAAGCAAGAGAATTCCAGAAAAACGTCTATTTCTGCTTCATTGACTACGCTAAAGCCTTTGATTGTGTGGATCACAACAAACTGTGGCAAATTCTGAAAGTGATGGGAGTACCAGACCACCTTACCTGTCTCCTGAGAAACCTGTACGAGGGTCAAGAAGCAACAGTAAGAACCAGACATGGAACAACCGATTGGTTCAAAATTGGGAAAGGAGTACGACAAGGCTGCATATTGTCACCCTGCTTATTTAACTTATATGCAGAGTACATCATGAGAAATGCCGGGTTGGATGAATCAGAGGTCGTAATTAAGATTGCTGGGAGAATTATCAACAACCTCCGATATGCAGACGATACCACCCTAATGGCAGAAAGCGAAGAGGATCTCAAGAGCCTCTTGTTGAGGGTGAAAGAGGAGAGTGCAAAAGCTGGTTTGAAACTCAACATTAAAAAAACGAAGATCATGGCATCTGGCCCTATCACTTCCTGGCATCTAGAAGGGGAAGAAATGGAAGCATTGACAGATTTTACTTTCTTGGGCTCCAAGATCACCGCAGACGGTGACTGTAGCCATGAAATTAAAAGACGCTTGCTCCTTGGGAGGAAAGCTATGGCCAACCTAGACAGCATAGTAAGAAGCAGAGACATCACCTTGCCGACAAAGGTCCGTCTAATCAAAGCTATGGTTTTCCCAGTAGTAATGTATGGCTGTGAGAGCTGGACTATAAGGAAGGCTGAGCGCCGAAGAATTGATGCTTTCGAACTGTGGTGCTGGAGAAGACTCTTACGAGTCCCCTGGACTGCAAGGAGGTCAAATCAGTCCATCCTAAAGGAAATCAACCCTGACTGCTCATTGGAAGGACAGATAATGAAGCTGAAGCTCCAATATTTTGGCCACCTAATGCAAAGAGAAAACTCCCTGGAAAAGACCCTGATGCTGGGAAAGACTGAAGGCAAAAGGAGAAGGGGACGGCAGAGGATGAGATGGCTAGATAGCATCACGGATGCAATGAATATGAACTTGAGCACGCTCCGGGAGAGAGCGCAGGACAGGAAGGCCTGGCATGCTATGGTCCATGGGGTCACGAAGAGTCGGACACGACTGAACGACTGAACAACAACAACAACAATTCCCCATAGTAACCTATGGCTGAGAGAGCTGGACCATAAGGAAGGCTGAGTGAAGGAAGATAGATGCTTTTGAACTGTGGTGTTGGAGGAAAATTCTGAGAGTGCCTTGGACTGCAAGAAGATCAAACCAGACTGCTCACTTGAGGGAATGATATTAAAGGCCAAACGGAAGTACTTTGGCCACATAATGAGAAGACAGGATACCCTGGAGAAGATGCTGATGTTTAGGATGTCAGAGAATTCCACCATGGGCTCCAGTGAGGCTGGATTCTTGAGAATCTTCCCCCCTGGAATCTGTGGCAGAATTAGGGATGTACGAGAGTCACTTACCTGGTCTTGCAGCTTGCTTCGCGGTGGGGGGGAGGCGCTTCGCTGCTCCCCCCTAAGTTCAGGCCGGGGGGGAGGCTTCCCGCCTCACCCGGCCGAAATTCAGGCCAGGGGGGAGGCTTCCTGCCTCGCCCGGCCGAAATTCAGGCTGGGGAGAAGCGCCCCGTCTCCCCGGCCGCGAACTTCAAAAGAAAAAAAAATGCCCCTGTGATAGGCTACGTAACGATTTACGTAGCCTATCACGGCTAGATCTGCAAAGTCAGCCATGATAGGCTACGTTAATCGTCACGTAGCCTTTCACGGGTGACTTTGAAAAAAAAAAAAAAAAAGCTTGTACGCAAATGGCGGCCCCCATAGGGAGCTGCCATTCGCGTTCCTTATTTGGTCCCTGTAGTCTACGTAAAGATTTACGTAGACTACGGCGAAAATAAGGGCAACGCTATTTGCTTGTGACTTTGCAAATCTAGCCGTGATAGGCTACGTTAATCGTTACGTAGCCTATCACAGGGGCGTTTTTTTTTTTTTACTTTTCTTGTAATGGTGGCGGCGGCAGCCGGTCGAAAGGCCGGCTGCCGCCCCCACCCCTGACGAAGACCTGCCGAACCGCCGCCGGGACCCGCCACCGGGACCCGCCGCCGGGACCTGCCACCGGGAGGGACATTCGTGAAAGGTAAGTCCCATCCCAGGAGGGGCGGGGCGGCGGAGAATTTCTCCCCGAACAACCTTCAGAGGACCGAATGCGTTGGCGCTCGGCCCCCCCGAAGTTTCGGGGAGAAATTCTCCCCCATCCCTAGGCAGAATGGCCTCCTCCACCCCGCCACCCCATGGAATCCCCCTGGGATGGAACGTACCTGGCGGTGGATCCTGCGGCAGCTCTGGCTGGTCTCCCAGCTGCTGCCAGGCTGCTGCAGCCACAAATGGTGGCCATCGTAGCGGCCGCCATTTGCGTTCTTGCAGTAAGCCGTGATAGGCTACATAAATACTTATGTAGCCTATCACGGCAAACAGCAGAGGTGCATATGGCGGCCGCTATGCCATTTGTGTCCTTGCAGTAAGCTGTGATAGACTACATAAGTATTTATGTAGCCTATCAAGGCAAAATGCAGGTACGCAAATGGCGTAGGTGGCCGCAGCAGCCAGGCAGTAGCTGGAACTCCGGCTGCGGCCGGGCCCAGCCGGTGGCTCCACGGAGCCGCCGTGGAGCGGATCCAGCTGGGGAGGATCCCAAGGGGAGGGATGGAGCGCCTCTCCCCGACCACGGATTGACTGGCACGGAGCCAGATAGGGATTTCCTTACTGATGCTAGGGAAAGGGGAAGGCAAAAGGAAGAGGGGCCGACCAAGGGCAAGATGGATGGATGATATTCTGGAAGTGATGGACTCGACCTTGGGGAAGCTGGGGGTGGTGACAGCCAACAGGAAGCTCTGGCATGGGCTCGTCCATGAAGTCACAAAGAGTCGGAAGCGACTGAACAAATAAACAAGTATCTGCATACACTATTTCCAAATACAGGAGAGCATTCATGCTTGCTTGTTTCAGTGTGTTGCCCTCTGCACTGTTAAGTTGATGATTCAATAAGATCCCAATTAGCAAACATCTGTGTCCATGCAGAATGGGTTCAGTAGAGTCTGTTGATCATGTACTCCTGTACTATAGAGAGACTGCAGAGAGAAACTGATTCTCCCCTTATTAAAAACTTACCTGGGGCAATTTCTGAAGAGATGGTGGTGATGTTTTGTTTGAAGGAAGACTCATCCTATATCACTGAGAAGGTTGCAAGTTTTGTTTTATTTCAATGCAAATTTTTCAGAAAAAAATATGTTGGTCCCATTTTAAAATGTATTGTTTTTATCTAATTACGCTTAATCAGTTGTATCTTCCTTTTGAATAAATACTTGTATTTTTCTGTGACCATAGTAAACGATGCTCTGACTTGGATTTCTTCACTGAGCAGGGGGTTGGACTCGATGGCCTTATAAGCCCCTTCCAACCCTACTATTCTAAGATTCTATTCTATAAATTCATTCAGTATTAAGCAGGAAATTCAGTTTTTTCCTGCTTAATCAGTAAAGTTGTTTTGTTATCACCCCCCTACACTCACACACACACAGCACCATCACTTTATTCTTTACTTGAGCATTTATCCATCTTTCATCTGTTCAGATCTTAGAGACTGTCTCAACACGATAAACAACATCATGTGGTAAATAAAACAGTTCTTGGGCAATACAACTTCAGACTGGAAGGGGGCGGGGGGGGGTGAGATTGCACAGCTGAGTGTACTTTCCCATACATAAACATATCTCTGTACATAGAAAACTAGATATTTAAAACTAGACATGCTAGTTTTCCATGTGCAGAGTTGTTGTTTTCCAGGAGGGAGGCATTCATGCCATCTCCCATCTACAATCTGAATTGTATAGCCAAAAAACCTATGATATGTGACTTGTCTAGAGAGCCTTCTGGGATGAGTACATACATTACAAATGTCAAAGGGACAATGGTGAAGACAGCTTTCCTTTGTCAAGTGAATCAAATTCATCTGTAAGATTGAGTAGTACTTACAGAGGTAAATTGCTATGAAGAAGTTTTGAATCTGCACATATCTCTCTGAGGATTCCAGGAAAGTATGCCAGAGGCATGGAGCCATTTAAAATGGAACATTGTAATTCTAAATATTGTGACCGCAGTCCACTGCCACAAAGTTGCTGGTTTTGGCAACATAAGAACATATGAAGGGCCATGCTGGATCAGACCAAGGGTCCATCTAGTTCAGCATTCTGTTCACGCAGTAGCCAACCATTTGTTGACCAGGAAACCTCAAGCAGGACATATCAGTTACATCACAGAATGGGTGTAACATGAACTAATGGTTAGTCAAAAGGCTACACAGGTGGTAGCCCAGTGACCTCCAGATGTTTTGGACTACAGCTGCCACAATCCCTGATCATTGGTCATGCTGACTGGGGCTGATGAGAGTTGTAGTCCGAAACACCTGGTGGGTACCAGGTTGCCTACCTGTGGGCTACCTGGTTCAGTTCTATTGTGGAATGTAGTGCCTTTAAATCAAGTCCATGTGAGTTTCCACACAACAACAACAAAAAGAACACATAATGGCTGCCATCATTTTCAATCGCATAGGGTTGTCATTAAAAACCAGTCAAATTTTTATGGTTCATTTCAGGCCATGACCAGGGAAATCATTACAGTTATAGCACTTTAAATTAGGGGAGCTAAAGCTCTAATCCTTTGAACGCTGACATTTTCTGGGCTACTAGTGAAACAGACGGTTAGGGGGAATGCATATAGAGTTCCCAACCTCTTTGAAGTCTAGCACCAAAAATCTGCTTGACTATAGAGAGAGAACAATCAAACATTCATGGCTGCATCATCCAGGGGCCCATAGTCAATTAAAGTAGTTTGCTTGTCAGCCAGGTTGAAATTACTTCACAGACTGCACTGAGAAGCTACTTGAACCTTGTGATGATTATGTTTTTGTATCATGACAAGTTATTTTACTATGATTTCCCTAGGCTAAAAGTATTTTTTGCAAGAGGATTATACAGCTATTTTACCCTTTTCAGTTTGGGTTTACCTTCCAGCTAAATGTGAATATTCACATTACTAATGGCTTGACTTTTGAATAATTCAAAAATATCCAGACCACTCATTTTACTGAGTAATACATATGTTTCTGATTTCTGTTGTTTATGTCTGAACTTTGTTGGTTTAATTTGGTGTCTGTTATCCAGTTACGAAGTTACTGTTAGATCTGGGGTTATTTTAAAAGCGTGTCAGTTTGGATGCTTTGGTTAATCCCAATGAGATCCAGCCCTCTTTGGCTTCAAGCTGCATTTTCATGAATCCTTTTAGTCCTGCATGTCTCGTTTTTATGGGAAATTTTGTCTTGCAATCTAATTTCTTCTTTGTTGTTTCTTTGCTGGAAATTTCCCAGCAGCTTTTACTACCTTTCAGCTGGTTCTGTTAAGATCAACCCTCCAACTAAGCCAAAGCCCCCCCCCCACACACACACACATACACACACTTTGCCAGGTTAATGGGCTTCGAACCGAAGTGGTGTAATGGGAGAAGATAGAAGGGTGAGAGGGGAGGGGAGATACATGGTCCCCCCATCATAAAACCTCCTCACAAGAAATAACCTCCTCAGGACTAAGGGCCTACTCACCATGACCAAATCAAGGTTGAGAGGACATGCATGAATACAAAGCTTTATAAGTAAGGCAGAAAAGGCAGGAGGTCAAGGAAGAAGGAATTTTGGGACTCTGTCTGGTGAAGGAGTGAACCAGATAGGGATGTACGAAAGTCACTTACCTTTTTGCGGATTCTGTTCATGGGGGGGGAGGCGTTCCGTCTAGGGATGAAAGTCACTTACCTTTTCATGGATTCTGTTCATGGGGGGGGAGGCGTTCCATCCCTCCCCCCGGAATCCTCGATGGGGGGGGAGGCAATCCGGTCCTCCTGCCGGAATCCTCGACGGCCGGCTCTGCTCCGCGGCGGCTCTGCAGAGCAGCCGCCCAGGCCATTACTGTCCACAGCTGGATTTCCGGCCACGGAGGGCTCTGGGTAAAACAAACAAACAAACAACGCGTACCCAAATGGCGGCAGCTACGGCCGCCGCCATTTGCGTTCCTTATTTTTCGCCGTCTTAGTCTACGTCAATATTTACGTAGGCTAAGATGAAGAAAAGAAAGGGGAATGCAAATAGCATACTGGGTGCTATTTGCATTCCCCTTTCTTGTCTTCATCTTAGTCTACGTAAATATTTACATAGACTAAGACGGCGAAAAATAGGGAATGCAAATGGCCGCCATTTGCGTATGCGTTGTTTTTTTTTAACCCAGCCGTGATAGGCTACGTAAGTCTTTACGTAGCCTATCACTGATGTAAAAAAAAAGTGAGACAAGACTGCAAATGGCGGCGGCGGCAGCCGGTCGGAAGACCAGCCGCTGCCGCTGAAGCCACTGCTGGAGCCGCCACCGTCTGGAACATCCGCCCCAGGTAAGTCTCATCCTGGGGGGGATCCGCGGGGGGTGGGGGGGTGGCAGGCCGTTCCGCCATGGATTTCGGGGGGCCAAATGCACTGGCATTCTGGCATTCTGGTTCTAGGGATGTCAGAGAATTCCGCCACGGATCTCGAGGAGGCCGAATGCACTGGCATTCAGCCTCACCAAGAACCGTGGTGGAATTCTCTGACATCCCTAGAACCAGAATCTACAGAGCAAAAGACGCAAGGCCTGAGGAGTCCCCTTCCATCTGGCTGAGGTCAAAGGGGCCCCGAGGTTTTCAACACCATCCTTTCTCACATTTTATAATTCAAGATTGCTGTTACAGTTTTCTATTAAAAACAACAACACTCAAATCTACCAGTTGAACAGCAACTTGGTATTTAATATAATTTTGCATATGTAAACCAATGGTGAAAAGGAAGGAGTCGTCTCAGGATGTAAAAAAATAAAATTTTATTCCTCGGAGTAACCCAACACAGTTCAACCCTGTTTCTGCACCTTCTTCAGGGTCTATACAAAAAGTGGACAATACAACACATTAGTTTAGATTGTTAAACAAAACATTTCTAAATATCTTATTAAACTCCATATTAGGGATGTATGAATTGTGTACCTTCCTTCGGTGCCACTTGACTTGACTTCTGCAGTTTGCGGCAGTTTGCTCCATTCTGGAATTCTCCTCCTTTTTTTCTGCTGCGAAAATTTATTACGAAGATAAATCTGTACCAACAACCATAATTCTGCTGCCCAGCCATCTCTGTGAGTCTGCATAACTTCCGTAAGAATCGCTACTTTTCGTAAATATTTATTTATTTATTTATTTATTTATTTTTAAATTGAAATCCTCTGTCTCTGTTTACTTTCAGCCAAAACACTTCATCTTCCCAGGGGCTTCCCAAAAGAAGGCTGTCTTAGGTGTGCCTAAGTGATAAACTATTTGTTTAAAGCAACGTTGTTTTAAAGAAAGAAGAAACCTTTTAAAATGACCATTTTAAAAGAGCCACGAAGAGGGTGCCCTGTTTTTTATTCCTAATATTGCAAATATGTACCCCTATACCTACTCTGAGACCTCTGGATGTTTTCCCCACATAGAATTTATTACAGGGATGGCATTGTGTAAACATAGCCTCATCCTTCCATGATGACCACGAATCTATAATAGGGATGGCGGAGAATTTCTCCCCGAAACTTCGGGGGGCCGAGCGCCAACGTGTTTGGCCCCCCGAACAAGTTTCGGGGAGAAATCCTCCGAACCCCCCCCGCTCCCCGCACCCCCCCTGGGACAGGACTTACCTTCGCCGAATGTCCCTCCTGGCGGCGGGTCCAGCCAGCGGTTCGGCGGGTGTTCGAGCGGGGCGGGAGCGGCAGCCGGTCTTTTGACCGGCTGCCGCCGCCGCCATTGCAATAAAAGAAAAAAAAAACGCCCCCTCATAGGCTACGTGACTATTAACGTAGCCTATCACGGCTAGATTTGCAAAGTCAGCCGTGATAGGCTACGTCAATCGTCATGTAGCCTATCACGGGTGACTTAAAAAAAAAAAAAAAAAGAGTGTACGGATAATGGTGGCCCCCATAGGGAGCCGCCATTCCCGTTCCTTATTTGGTCGCTGTAGTCTACGTAAAGATTTACGTAGACTACGGTGAAAATAAGGGCAACGCTATTTGCATTGCCCTTATTTTCGCCGTAGTCTACGTAAATCTTTACGTAGACTACAGCGACCAAATAAGGAACGCAAATGGCGGCTCCCTATGGGGGCCGCCAGTAGCGTATGCGCTTTTTTTTTTTTTAAAGTCACCTGTGATAGGCTACGTGACGATTGACGTAGCCTATCATGGCTGACTTTGCAGATCTAGCCGTGATAGGCTACGTTAATCGTCACGTAGCCTATCAGGGGGCGTTTTTTTGGTTTTTTTTAACTTTCGCGTTCGCGGCCGGGCGAGGCGGGAAGCCTCCTCCCCGGCCTGAATTTCGGCCGGAGCAAGGTGGGAAGCCTCCCCCCCGGCCTGAATTTCGGCCGGGGCGAGGTGGGAAGCCTCCCCCCCCCGGCCTGAACTTTGTGGGGGGAGCAGTGAAGCGCCTCCCCCCCACCGCGAACAAGCTTCGGTGAAAGGTAAGGGACTTTCGTCCACCCCTAATCTATAATCCTATTATATAAAATGGGTCCCACCTTTCTTACATATATTATACGCAATATTTTGTCATTTCTCTTTTACCCCAAAAGATTCCCATGGCAGCACATGTGTGAAAATCCACTTCAGGTCAGGACCCACCAGATGAAATCAATGGTGTGAACTCATCAAGATACTTCAGTCTTTACTGAATTGTCAAACTAGGCATGACACATAATTGTTTTGTGTTGCATTCTTCTGTCTGCTTATTGTGTAGTTCTGCTGCATTATATTTGACGTTTTGAGCTCTTGTGCTTTAACTGTTTGAAACTTAATATTTTAATTAGGTTGGATCCAGACAAAGTTATTGCGCTTGGGTCTCACTGAAATTAGTCTACTTTTTCAATGGGATCTAAGTGGAACTATCTTTCTGTACAACCATACACATGTCTACTCACAAGTCCAATTGTGTTCAATAGGACATATTACTCAGCAAGTTGATATAGGAGTGAAGCCTTAAGTCTAGATCCAACCCAGAGAGTCAATTTTCATGGAATGCTAAGCCTCCATTGATCAATTAACCAATGGGGCTTTAGGCAAGTGCTGGCCACCATTTTGAATATGCAATCTACAGTGCGTGCATCCCATGGCTTGCATGTTCTGCAAACCCAGGCAGTGTGGTGTGTGTGAGGGTTAAACAACCCTCACATGACCCTAGAGCAACTCATGCTCTAGGGTTATCCAAGGGTTGTTTAATCTTCACATAACCACACTGTCCAGGTTTGCACAACTAGGGGTGTACAAACCCCACTTACCAGTCTGCTCCAGGCTCTGCCTGCGGGGGAGGCGATCCGTCCCTCCCCCCAGAATCCTCCCTGGCCAGTTCCGCTCTGTGGCAAGTCCGGGGCTGCCCCCAGCCGGACTTCCGTCCGCTGCCAGGCTGCGGCTGCAAATGGAGTCCGGCATAGGGGACGCCATTTGCGTCCCTACCCTTTGCTGTGATTGGCTACGTAAATATTTACGTAGCCAATCATGACAAAAGGCAGGGATGCAAATGGTGTCCCCTATGCCAGAAGCCATTTGAGGCTGCAGCCTGGCAGCTGCCAGCTGCGGAACGAAGAGGACGGACCCAGACAGGCCAGTGCCAGGTAGGGTCCGTCCCGACCTTAATTCACGGAGTGGTGGGGAGGGAGCAGTCCATTCCGCCATGGACTCTGGGGGGGGGCGGATTCTTGGGGATGGTGGAGAATTCCGCCACGGATTTCAGTGAGGCCGAATGCACTGGCATTCGGCCCCCCGAAATCCGTGGTGGAACGGCTTGCCACCCCCTCGCACCCCCGCAGATCCCCCCTGGGATGAGACTTACCTGGGGCGGTTGTTCCGGATGGCAGTGGCTCCAGCGGCGGTGGCGGTGGCAGCAGCTGGTCTTCAAACCGGCTGCCGCCGCTGCCATTTGCAGTCTCGTCTTTTTTTTTTTTACATAGATGTGATAGGCTGTGTAAAGACTTACGTAGCCTATCACGTCTGGGTTAAAAAAAAGAAAGCATACGCAAATGGTGGCAGCTATGGCGGCCTCCATTTGCATTCCTTGTTTTTGGTCATCTTAGTCTAAGTAAATATTTACGTAGACTATTACGGAGAAATTAAAGGGGAATGCAAATAACGTAGCGGTAGTACGCAAATAGCGTAATAATAGCATACTATAGTATTAGTACGCAAATAGCGTAGCGTAGTAGTAAATAAAAAAATATTTACGTAGGCTAAAATTGCGAATCAAAAAGGAATGCAAATAGCGTCCACTACGCTATTTGCGTTCCCCTTTATTTTCGCCGTAATATTCTATGTAAATATTTATGTAGATTAAGAGGGCGAAAAATAAGGAACGCAAATGGCAGCCACAGTAGCTGCCACCATTTGCTTACGCATTTTTTTTTTAACCCATACGTGATAGGCTATGTAAGTCTTTAAGTAGCCTATCACGGTTGAAAACAGGGACGCAAACGGCGGAGGCTATGGCAGCCGCCATTTGCATCCCTGCTATCCAGTGGCTGGATGTCCGGCTGCTGGTGGAGCCAGCTGGTGGCTCCACGGAATCCCCGCGGAGTGGAGCCGGTCGGGCAGGACTCCAGGGGGAGGGATGGAGCACCTCCCCCCCCACCGTGAAGCAGATCCACGAAACGGTAAGTAACTTTCGTACAGCCCTACAGATTCTAAAGAATCTGGCCTCAGTGGAGTCCGTGGCAGATTTCTCTGCCATCCCTAAGCACAACGCAAGAAGCCACACTGTGCACCTGCCATACTGGGCTGGCCTTAGGAGTGGGTGAGCTGGGCAGTCACCCAGGCCACCAAGCTGAAGGGGATGCCAAGCTGAGCTGAAAGGGGATGCCAAGCTGAGCTCAATGGCTGTGTGTGTGTGTAGTGATGTACGAAAGTCACTTACCTGGTCCCACAGCTTTCTTCGCAGTGGGGGGGGAGGCGCTTCGGTTTTCCCCCTGAAGTTCATGCTGAGGAGAAGCGCCTCGTCTCCCCAGCCACGAAATAAAAAGTGAATGGGAAAACAAAACAAAACAAAACACCCGTGATAGGCTACGTAACAATTAACGTAGCCTATCACGGCTAGATTTCCAAAGTCAGCCGTGATAGTCTACGTTAATCGTTACGTAGCCTATCACGGGTGACTTTGAAAAAAAAAAGTGCGTATGCAAATAGCGGCACCCATGGGCGCCACCATTTGTGTTCCTTATTTGGTCCCGGGTAGTCTATGTAAAGATTTACGTAGACTACGGCGAAAATAAGGGCAATGCTATTTGCGTTGCCCTTATTTTCGCCGTAGTCTATGTAAATCTTTACGTAGACTACCCAGTACCAAATAAGGAACGCAAATGCGACGCCCGTGGGCGCCGCCATTTGCGTATGTGCTTTTTTTTTTCAAAGTCACCCATGATAGGCTACATAACGATTAACGTAGCCTATCACAGCTGACTTTGGAAATCTAGCCATGATAGGCTACGTTAATCGTTACGTAGCCTATCACGGGTGTTTTCAGTTTTTTAAACTTTATTTTGTAATGGCGGTGGTGGCAGCCGGTCGGAAGACCGGCTGCCGCCCCTGCCCCTGCCGAAATGCCACCGAAACGCCACCGAAACGCCGCCAAAACGCCACCGGGACCCGCCGCCGAGAGGGACATTTGCATGAGGTAAGTCCCATCCCGGGGGGGTGGTGGGGGGGTGGCGGAGGATTTCACCAACAATTTCGGGGGGCCAAATGCGTTGGCATTCGGCCTCCCTGAGATTTGTGGAGAAATTCACGGCCATCCCTATGTGTGTGTCCATGTGTGTTTCAATGTACTGTCTGCAGTGAGTTAGGGTGGCAAAAAGCAAGTGTCTGTAACCTTTTTTCAAGGTTCTACAGGTCGTTTGGGTACTAACTACAGAAATGATTGTCCTTCAATTAGCTTTAAAGTATGTTTGTTTTTCAGTTTCCTCTTTGATGTCATTTGAGCTAGGTAAAGGCCAAGTAGCCCTGGCTGCAGAGTTTGTTGTAAGGTGAAAAGGAACAGGGAAGGCTTTCTGGAGGGATTCTGTGGCAGAGCAGATGGCTTGTTCCGGCCACAGGAAGAACTCCCGGCCTACTGAGGAAAGAGTTCAAAGAGGGAGGGAGTGAACACCTCCTGAGATTTCCAAGGAAGATGCCACTGGACAATAACTTCCTATGGCCGTTTCCACAGAGAAAGGTGTGGGAGTGGTGTATGGCCAGACCTTAAGGGAGGAATCCTTCCTGAATGAGCAGTAGAGAAGGCCAGCAGCAGGACACAACCAGAAGACTTGTGAGACTGAGCCCCAGGAAGTAGAAAGAAGCTCTGCTGGAATTTCGAGGACATACTCCTGAGTAGGGATGTGCAAACTACCCCCATCTGGGTTCTCCAGGTGCCCGCCGAGCCCCTGCTCGAGCCCCTCCCATGCTCGATGAGCAGCCCGCACTCACCACTGTGGCCTCATCAAGCTCTGTGGTTGCACATGCACATATGCAAATACATGCATGCGCAAAATGCACATTTTCGCATATGCGAATATGCGCATTCACAAAAGTGCACATTTTCGTGCATACGCAAATAAGCACATTTTTGTGATCACCATTGTATTTTTCAAAAAATGGCGACCGCAGAGCTCTACAAGGCCACTGGGGTGAGTGCGGGCCACTTGCCATGAGCGGGGTCAGGAGTGTGGGCAGGGTGGGCAGGTTCCACCAGATTCCCAGAGGGAATCAGGCATCCGCACCATCCCTACTCAGGAGAAGCACAACCCAATCCCTAGTCCCTTGTCCTGACGTAGGAAAAAATGAATCACTTTTATCATTCTACTTGCTCCCAAGGCAAGGAGGTGCTGCAGGCGAGAATTCTCAGATGTAGTCTATATGTGCAACAATTCTTGCATATGGCCCCCAGTCTTGTATACATAGACATGGACCCATTGTAGGGGGTGGCAGCAGGGCCCCCACATCACACCTGCACCTGGCCCCATAAACCCTCTGGATGGTCCTGCAAAGCTGACCATGGGGGGAAGGGCACCAAGCACTCTCTTCACCCAGGCTGCTATTTATCCTAGGGACAGCCCTGCCGCCATGGCTTGCATATTCAAAATGGCAGCCAGCATGCTCCATGAAGCCCCACAAGTTAATTAATCCACAGTTGCTTAGTGTTACACATGAACTGGCTTGTTGTTTGTGATTGGTGTCTGCTCTCAGAGAGTCGTATGATAGGAACTCCCGAAGTCTTTTACTTTTACAAAAGGAACTGCAAGGGGGGATTCTGAATTGGAGTTTCAGAACTGGCTGTTTAATCCCCCCCCCCAGTGCTATCTCTTACTTTTAATCTTCCATCCTTTGTTTACGTTATGTCAGGTTCATTTTCTTATCTGACATCACTTTGTTACTAACTTAAAATAAAAACAAAACAAAAGCTAACTAGTCACATAGGAACAAAAACTAAACAACAGATATGCAAAACCCAAACTGTTTTGCTTTACTCCAGCTGAAATCCATTAGCTTTATTGCTAGTGATTAAGGAACAAACACAACCCTTAGATTGAATCTACTGACCCTTCAGGCTTTTTCATATACTAAAAACAAAAACAAGCAAACCTGCAACAGTGGAGCTGTTAGAAAGAAAACACAACATTCTCTTTCAAAGCCCAGGTTAAAAATGTTTAGATAAGGAATATCAACATTGACTGCCAACAGTGAACAGTGTTAATATTTGGGTTTCTTCATACAGGTAGTGGTAACACAAGAGCAGAATACTTACATCATGGTGAGAATGATAATTAAGACATTAGAGCAAGACTCAGAAGATTAGGTTCAGTTTGACTGTAAGCTTTTCAGAGCAGGAACCATCACTTACCATTTATATGTAATACTCAGAATACTGCACTTTTAGTTTTGGTTAAGACACTACTGTGCTAATAATGTAGCAGCCCAAGAAAAATCCAATTATCTTAACAGTAGAACCTCAATGTAGTGAATCCACATAGATTTCTCATGACTTTGGAACATTCTATGGGTTAGAAGACTCCTCCTCCTACTTTGTAAGAGTTGGTTACAGTACAAATCCTGTATGGCACAAATGTGCATTAAGATGCTGAAATCCTTTCCCTCATTTGCTAAACAGCCCTTCTGCTACTCCTGATTAGATGAATTTTCAGTCCTGCAGGAAATACAAAGAAGCCTCTCCCAACAGAAGTTTCTCCTTTGCCAAGATTCCAGTTGGAACTTGTGTGCAGTTGTCTCCACTTTGAAATGCCGTGCAGTAGTCCTAAATATGATTACTCGGAATTAAGCTCCAGTATGCTCAATAGGAGTTACACTTGTAGTAAGTGAGTTTAAGACTGCTGTTACAGTCAAAGGACATTTGGAAACTATGTAAGATTGGAGGGACCCTTTCTGGGCACCAGTACTCTAGCCAGGAAATGAAGAAACAACAAACAAATATGTGTTTTGTTCTTTTGTATGCTTTTCTGAGGTTTTCAGGAAGTGTTTCTTCCCTTTACTTTTAAATGCCATCTACATTTAATAATTTCCTTAAATAAATTAAATTTTATGTGTTATTGCATACTGTGCCTTAGAGGGTTTTTTTTTGTTTTTTTTTTTTGCCAGTCACAGTTCACCTATGTCACTGCCAAGCCAGATGACCTGATTTATTATCTGAAAATATTAGCATTATATTACTGAACAACTAAGGTCTACGGAGGGTTTTTACAAGTGTTGAGGCTTGGGAGGATCAGACCCATTGGCTGGGAGGAAAGCAAAAGCTTAAGAAATCATTTTGTATACGGCCCAGACCATCACAGGGCTCCTTCACACAGAGCTTTTATCCTGCTATTGAGATTGCTCACTCATGGCAGTTTGCGGGTCCTTTTCATGACGTTGTTAACCTCCAGGGCACATCCAGAGGTGTTTCCTGGTTATTTCATCTCATAAAGAATTGAAACGAATAAACTATCCTTTTAACTCAGAATGTTACACAATTAAAACAGCCACTAAATGGTGTTATTTCACTGAGGTCTATAGAACCTTGAAAATTAAGAGCTTCCCCTCTCAGCAACCATGTGGTCCACTGTCTGGGAGCCCATGGTAAACACGGAAAGGCTGCAGAACAGGAGGACTACAGTGGTTTTCAGTGGTGTAAAGTGGTGTAAAGGCAGCCACAGTGCCATTTCCAGATGTTTCTGGGGTGCCTTGGGAACTTCTATCCTCTAATAACTGAGGTGTCTTGGGAACACTAGCTATTTTCTCTGGTATTGACACCATGTCCTCAGTTATTTATTCCTGATAGTCTGCAAAACAGTCATTGGAGACAATTATAGTCCCCTGTTTTACCCGTTGTTTTCACTTTTTCTTTCAGCTGCTAATTTATCACAATTGTTTATGCTTCCTTGGCAATTGCAGTGTAATCCTTTCAAGTATGAAGTGAGTGTCTCACTGAACCAGAAGAATGATTAGTGCCATACTGGGTGATGATATAATCCCACTTCTCCAGCCCCAGCAAAACCTACACATCCCCCCACTGCTGCCATTTTTAGAAAACAGACGTGAAACTGACTCCCTCACCCCACCCACTCAAAGCAGCCCAATGAGAAGCCCAGTGAAACTGACAAGCTTTGTCAGTTTACTAGACTGCTTGGGACTATTTGCAGAGGTCGTGTGGGGCTGGGAACATCCATTCATAGAAAAGCTAATTTGACCATGTCCATGTGTGAATATCAGCATTGTAATTTATTTGTTAAAAGCATTGGTAACATTGGCAAGGCCGCGGTGGCTTAGTGGTTAAGACGCTGAACTGCAGACTGGAAGGTCAGCAGGTCAGCAGTTCGAGACCCGAGTGCTGCATGATGGAGTGAGCTCCTGTCTTCAGTCCCAGCTTCTGCCAACCTAGCAGTTCGAAAGCAAGAAATTGCAAGTAGATAAATAGGTACCGCCTCGGCGGGAAAGGTAACAGCGTTCCGTGCACCTCGGTGTTCAGTCATGCCGGCCACATGATCACGGAAGCGTCTTCAGACAGCGCTGGCTCTTCGGCTTAGAAACGGGGATGAGCACCGCACCCTAGAGTCGGACACGAATGGTTGGGGACACCTTTACCTTTTTAACATTGGCAAGGCTTCCCATACCTCTGCAGAGAATCCAGAGAACCATGATGAATGAGGCAGGCTGTCAGTTTCACCAAGTTTCTTCACCTCACAGGTTAGGTGTGTGGAGGGGGATCATGATTTTCACCACTGCTTCCCCCCCCCTCTAATAATGATGGTCATAGAAGAAAATTGGTTGCCACTGGGGCTGGAGAAGGCTTCTTTCCCTTTTGCTGTGGACCAGATAATGATCAACTCTCTGCAGACAATGAACAATCATAACTGAACAGGGATAGCATTAGAAGAGAATTAGTTATAACATTCCTATTTTAGCGTTGCCTGGAAGCATTCCTTCTCTGTGTTCTCTCATTTCTGAGCTTCTGCCCTAAGAACATAAGGACAGCCATGCTGGATCAGATCAAGGGTTCATCTAGTCCAACATTCCGTTCACACCGTGGCCAACTAGCTGCCCATGGGAAACCCACAAGCAGGACATGTGTGCAACAGCACCCTCCCACCCATGTTCCCCAGCAAATGGTATACATAGGCATCCTGCCCTAAACATACCTTACACCAAACTTTTCCCCAACTCAGTCTTCCCCAACATGGTGTCCTCCATATGTTCTGAACTACAACCCTTGTCATCCCTAACCAATGGCCATGCTGTCTGGGTATGATTGGAGTTGTAGTCCAGAACATCTGGAGGACACGACGCTAGGAGAAAGCTGGGTCCTAACCAATACTTGCAATCCCTTGGACAGTAATGTCTTTATTCTAAAACATTTCAGTTGCATGAGAATAATCTTCCACCACCCAGCCGATCTTGCCTTGGGTAGAGACACCTTTTTCCAGCAAGGGGGAGGGAGGTGGAGACATACAAATATGCATGTGTGTGAATGCACATTATGTCAGCAATAAAAAAGGAAGTTATTTAATCCCACTCCTCTCATTCCAGGCCTCTTTCAAGCATGGCACCCATCATCCCACTCTCAATTCAGTACATAATTAGCTGGTTGCCTGTGCAGGAGAAGAGTAGTGTTGTTGTTTTTTAATCTGCCTGCAGATTGCCTGGAGTGAGTTGGCTTTGTTGCTGACTGTGTACTGATTATTGGGTGAGTAAGAGTTAGTGTAGCTGTCCAGTTAGTGTAGGTGTCCTTAATTAGGTTATGTGGTCACACTGACAGGTTTGTGCAGGAATGAGGGTAGGCAACAAGTTTGGTGAGCAGCTGGAGGCACTTTCATGGCCACATTGGTGACTTCTGAGGCTTGCCAGTCAGGGACCCATGGGTCAGATATAAGGATCACCTTTGCGGCCAGCCTAGGTCACCTGCCCAGAGTTCTGGGCCCCTGGGAGGGGGTAATATAGGAAGCCTGCACTTTCACTTCAAGGTTAGGGTTACAAGAAGGGTTTTATTTATTTATTACATTTATATCCCATCTTTCTTCCATCATGGAACTCAAGGTGGCTACATGTGGTTCCCAGGTGGTCTCCCCTCCAAGCACTGACCAGACCCAGACCTGCTTAGCTTCAGCAAGGTAGCTGCCTTGTGTGCTTTCAGACTATGCCCTGCAACATAGGGTAAGGGTAAGGATTATATCCCACTTAGCTGAGGTTTACCTAGATATGGGGCAACCTAGCTGCCTGCAAGATATTGAGATTAGATTAGGGATGTCGGAGAATTTCTCCACGAATCTCCAGGAGGCCAAATGCCAACGCATTCGGCCCCCTGAAATTGGTGGAGAAAAGGTCCGCCACCTCCCCGCCACCCCCCCCCCGGGATGGGACTTACCTTGGTCAAATGTCCCTGGCGGCAGCAGGTCCCGGCGGCGGTTCGGCGGCGGTTCGGCGGCGGTTCGGCGGTGGCGGCGGCCAGTTTTCTGACTGGCTGCCGCCGCCGCCATTTCCAAGTGTAAAAAAAAAACCACAACAACAAACGTGATAGGCTATGTAAAGATTTACGTAGCCTATCATGGCTAGATTTTCAAAAAACACCGTGATAGGCTACGTAAATGTCTATGTAGACTACACGTGCCCATATAAGGAATGCAAATGGTGATGCCCATGGGCGCCGCCATTTGCGTATGCACTTTTTTTTTTTCGCGAAGTCAGCCGTGATAGGCTACGTAAACATTTACGTAGCCTATCACGGCTGACTGCAGGGACACAAACGGTGGCGGCTACGGCCGCCGCCATTTGCGACCCGGCAGGAGCAGAGCATTCGTGGCCGGAGGGACAGGGCCCCTCCCCCCCAGCCAGAATTTTGGCGGGGAGGGATGGGGCGCCTCCCCCCCGCCAAGAATTTCGGGGGGGAGGAATGGAGCACCTCCACCCCACCACGAAGCAAGGTGCGGGACCAGGTAAGGGACTTTCATCCATCCCTATATTAGATGCCCACATTGCAGATCCTGGATAACATTTAATAAAAGTGACCTGAGTCAAGTTCACCCAAATACTGTGCCTTGTCTCTTTCTTCTAGGGATGTACAAAAGTCACTTACCTTTTCATGGATTCTGTTCATGGTGGGGAGGCGTTCCATCCCTCCCTCCAGAATCCTCAATGGGGGGGAGGCGATCTGGTCCTCCCCCCCGGAATCCTTGATTGCCAGCTGTGCTCCGCAGCAGCTCTGTGGAGCAGCCGGCCAGGCCCAGGCCAGGGCCGTCCACAGCTGGATTTTCAGCCATGGAGGGCTCTGGGAAAACAAACAAACAAAAAAAACGCGTACGCAAATGGTGGTGGCTACGGCCACCACCATTTGCATTCCTTATTTTTTGCCGTCTTAGTCTATGTCAATATTTATGTAGACTAAGATGAAGAAAAGAAAGGGGAACACAAATAGCATAGTGGGAGCTATTTGCGTTCCCCTTCCTTTTCTTCGTCTTAGTCTACATAAATATTGACATAGACTAAGACGGCGAAAAATAAGGAATGCAAATGGCAGTGGCCGTAGCCGCCGCCATTTGCGTACGTATTTTTGTTTTTTTTAAACCCAGATGTGATAGGCTATGTAAGTCTTTACATAGCCTATCACGTCTATGGGGGGGGGGAAGAAAAAGACCAGACTGCAAATGGCGGCGGTGGCAGCTGGTCGGAAGACCAGCCGCCGCTGCCATCACCGCCGAAGCCGCCACTGGAGCCGCCGCCGTCCGGAACATCTGCCCCAGGTAAATCTCGTCCCGGGGGGGATCTGCGGTGGGCAGGGGGGTGGAAGGCCGTTCCGCGATGGATTTCGGGCGGCCGAATGCACTGGCATTCGGCCTCACCGAGATCCGTTACTGAATTCTCTGACATCCCTACTTTCTTCCCACTTCACTGGGAAAACCTTTTGAACCTGTCTGTGGATTACTTGAATTCATCATTCTTGCTTTCTTGCCTCCAACCTCTTGTTTGTATGGCTTTTCTTCTAAATAGCAATGACATTCTCAGTGGTGAAACCTAAGTAGGCACATTTCCATATTTCTGATGTATATAAAAAGAACAGAAATGTATAGTGGCTTTATTCTCTACAAACTGTTTCTGCTCTTGGTGATGAGCAGACAAGCCAGGCTGGAGTGATAGTGATAAACAGTGTTGATGCCTTAGGGTGATACCTAAGTAAATTAGCTGGTAAAGAGAAACTGTGTTCAGTTTCAATTTTTAATACTGTTTTGTAGCTGTGGTTGCTCATTCACCATTGAATTGGCTTTGCTTACTTTGTGATTTAATTGTTCTCTGCAATGCAATGCACATTTAGAAAACATATAAAAGCATTGCATCTTTTACTAGAGGAGTTAAGTAAGAACATCAACAACATCTAGCAACATCCTAGAGGAGGCAAGGGAACCTTACTACTGTAAAAAGCTTTTTCTTATCAAGGTAATTGCTTGGTGGGGGAAAGAACCTTTCTGTAAGGGCTGGGATACATGCACAATTTGATAAAAAATCAAGCACATCTTCTAAAGGGACTTATTTTTCTTCTTTTTCCTACTGAAGATACAAAAGCAGTGATTACAATGATGATACATTTGGGGCAAAATAATTTTTTGAATGCTGTGGTCCTCTCCACCTCAGCTAAGCAACAGAAGTATGATAAACTGAGTTGAAAGGTTCAGGAGGTCATGAAGACAACAATTCAAGCCACTCTAGGAGATGTTAAATCAAACATGGTATCTGCACTTTTGCAGCAATTGAAATTCGACATGGAAGCCACATGTTCCTGCCAAGACAGGAACAAGGCAAAGATCCAGGAACAAGACTGGGCAAGAACTAGGATAAAGAGCTGGGCTGCAGACATGCCTGCAAAAAGCAAGTTGGAGGCAAAGAGCAAGACAAAATGGTGGCATATACTGAAGAACTTGCAGTCAAGGCAAGAGCCTGTCTATGGAGGAATGGGGAAAACCTCCCTTCCACTACACTGGAGCCTGGATAATAATATGAAGAAGTGTGGGTCATGTCTCTCAGGTGCTTGAGCTTAAGAAACACAACCCCTACTACAGGGGTGGGGAAAATCTTTTAACCCGAGGCCAAATTCAATTTCATAGAAGCTCTTGGGGGCTGAAATTCCAGTGGTGGATGGGGCCAAAGTGGGAAGGGCCAAAGGCAAAAGAGAAGAGGCTACAATACAATACAAAACAAACAAACAAAAAATTGCATTTTTTAGCTTAAAATTCTTCCTGCCCGTAACTAACCCTTAGAAGAAGCATTTCAGTGTTTTATGGTGGGGAAAAACACTCCCCAAACTCAGGAAACCACCAAATGACTGTTGCTCAGGGGAAAGGGCTGGGGCCAGGGGGATGAGCCATGGCCTCTGGGGAAACCCAAAGGGAACAACAGTACCAATAGGGACCAGGAAAAAAAATGTAAGGGCTGCCTGGAAACCAAAATAGGGATGACGGAGAATTTCTCCCTGAATCTTCGGGAGGCCGAATGCCAATGCATTCGGCCCCCCGAAATTGGTGGGAAAATTCTCCACCGGCCCCCCGCCCCCCCTGGGATGGGACTTACCTCATGCGAATGTCCCTCTCGGCGGTGGGTCCCGGTAGCGTTTCGGCGGCGTTTCATTGGGGGTGGGGGCAGCGGCTGGTCTCCCGACCGGCTGCTGCTGCCGCCATTGCAAAAAACAAAAGTGCGGTAAAAAACAACAACATACACCTGTGATAGGCTATGTAACGATTTACGTAGCCTATCACAGCTAGATTTCCAAAGTCAGCCGTGAAAGGCTACGTAAATCGTCATGTAGCCTATCATGGCTGACTTTGGAAAAAAAAAAAAAGCACGTACGCAAATGGCGGTGGCCCATGGGCGCCGCCATTTGTGTTCCTCATTTTGGCACGTCTGGTCTATGTAAAGATTTACGTAGACTACGGTGAAAATAAGGGGACGCTATTTGCATTGCCCTTATTTTCGCCGTAGTCTACGTAAATCTTTACGTAGACTCGACGTGCCAAAATAAGGAACGCAAATGGCGGTCCCCATGGGAGCTGCCATTTGCGTATGCGTTTTTTTTCTTCGAAGTCACTCGTGATAGGCTACGTGATGATTTATATAGCCTATCATGGCTGACTTTGGAAATCTAGCTGTGATCGGCTACGTAAATCGTTACGTAGCCTATCACGGGTGTGTGTGTGTGTTTACTTTTTTTTCGCGGCCGGGTAGACGGGGAGCTTCTACCTGGCCTGAATTTCGTCGGCGAGGGATGGGGCGCCTCCCCCCCGGCCTGAATTTCGGCTGGGCGAGGTGGGGCACCTCCCCCCCCTTGCCTGAACTTCGGGGGGAGAACCAAAGCGCCTCCCCCCCACCGCGAAGCAAGCTTTGAGAACAGGTAAGGGACTTTCGCCCATCCCTAAACCAAAATCAAAGAAGAAACAGCTGCACCAATTGAATTCCCAACATGTTTCAGCACTGGTCTTTATCAAAAGAACTGAAGAATACAAAATATAAAATATACGATAAATAATATGTAATGCACACCAAAACTCTTAAACAAATACAGTACTGTGCAAAAATCTTAGGCTACCACCAGCTTTGTTGTTTTAGCAAAGTTTTAATGACCATCCATAATTATTTTTCGGTCTCTGTATTAAGATACAAACAGAAAATACAGCAAATATGTACAGGCAAGAGTCAGTATTCAGTGTGACCTCCCTTGGCTCTAAGCATGTCTTGAACTCTTTTGGGGAGACTATCCTGAAGTTTTCTGAAGTAATCTTCTGGTATATTATACCAGGCTTCTTTCAGCACTTCCCAGAGTTCTTCTTTAGAGGTAGGTTGTCTTTTATTTATTTCTCTGTCCAGGTGATCCCATACTGCCTCTATAATATTCAGGTCTGGACTCTGTGGAGACCAGTCCATGACTATCAGTGTTTTATCAGCTGTTTTCCTTGCTAAATATGATTTCACTGCATTAGCAGTGTGCTTGGGATCGTTATCATGCTGAAAAATGAAACCATTCCCAATCTGGCACTTTCCAGAAGGAATGGCATGATGAATTAAAACCTGTCTGTACTTTTCAGCATTCATGATCCCATCAATATGGACAAGATCACCAACATCACTAGCAGAAATGCAGCCCCAAACCAGGACAGACCCTCCACCATGTTTCACTGAAGGCTGTAAGCACTCATTCATCCATCTCTCTCCAACTTTTCTTCTCAAATATTGTCGATGATTGAACCCAAAAATTTCAAACTTGGATTCATCACTCCATAATACTCTTTTCCACTGATCCTCTTTGTGAGCTTTAGCATATCTTAGCCTTTTCACCTCGTTCCCCTTCCGCAAAAGTGGTTTCTTGGCTGCTACCCTTCCACGAAGACCATTCCTGGCCAGGCACCTGCTGTTACTCTAGTGTAAGGGGAGGTCACACTAAATACTTGCCACTTTAGCCTATGGAAGCTGTTTTTTTCAGATTTTTTTTCTATTGTTGAACACTGCATACAAATTTCCTGTATTTTCTGGTTGTATTCTAATGAAGAGACTGAGAAATAATTATATATGGTCATTAAAGGTAAAGGTAAAGGTGTCCCCAACCAGTCGTGTCCGACTCTAGGGTGTGGTGCTCATCCCTGTTTCTAAGACAAAGAGCCAGCGCTGTCCGAAGACGCTTCTGTGGTCAAGTGGCCGGCATGACTGAACACCGAGGTGCACGGAACACTGTTACCTTTCCCGCCGAGGCGGTACCTATTTAACTACTTGCAATTTCTTGCTTTCGAACTGCTAGGTTGGCAGAAACTGGGACTGAAGACGGGAGCTCACTCCATCATGCAGCACTCGGGTCTCGAACTGCTGACCTGCCAACCTTCCAGTCTGCAGTTCAGCGTCTTAACCACTAAGCCACCGCGGTCATTATACCATTGCTAAAACAACAAATCTAATGGTGGCCTAAGACTTTTGCACAGTACTGTATTTTACATGTTTCCAAAAGAATTCTTGAATTATATGTATTAGCTAATTAAAATCTTCAGAGCATGCTGAACTCTTTTAAAATATTGTTAAAATTCCCTCTATAAATATAATCTGAAAAGTATTAAAAAACATAATAAATAATACTCACACTCATATACTAGGCATTTAAAAGACAAATTTGTATGTTTTCAACAAAATCTCTGGGTACCCTAAAATGACTAGTTAGTAACTGCAAAACATATTAACTGGCTTAAAAATGATGATGAGATTCTCTGTATTCAGATATCCAATGATGATCAAACAGGATTTTTTTTAAAAAAGCTAGCTTACAAACTCTTAGAGATTCTTTTGGAGGATTCCCTTTGATTCTTCCAAAGAAGACTGAAAAGTATTCTACGTTTCAAGGCATATGTAGGGTATCAGCTGATTTTAACCAAATTAAGGGCACAATCCTCTGGAGATAGGCGGCCGCCTCCTAACTCAGAGGTGACTGCCTATCCAATGCAGGGCAGGAGAAGCACAGAGGGGATCATCCCCTCAGTGCTTCAGCTACCCTGCATTTGTGACTAGACAGCCGATTTTGGCTGTCTAGCCACAGGAAGGAGGAGCAGGGAGGTGGCTGCCTGATGACACATGGGATATGTTGTACCTGCATTTCTGCCTTCCCCGCCCTGGAACACCCCCTGGAATGCCCCATTTCCACTGCTCTGCACTCCTCTTTCAAGTACGGAGTGCGGGGCCATTCCGAGCTGCCTGCAAGGCAGCGCACGGTGGTGGGGGAAGTTGCTTCGCCGGCAACCGACCTCGGAGCATGGGCTCCAAGGTCAGTTCTTGGAAACTGACATATCCTATGGCCCTCTAGCAGCCATAGGATTTCTTCCTCCATTGGGCTTAATTAAGGTATTTTTCCCCAGCCTCAACTCTTAAAAATAGAGTGGTAAAAATCCTATTAAGACTTACTACCCAATATATTGAGATCAATTTCAAGATGTAAACAAGAACATGTACATTTCCAAGACAGACATGTAGTCAATATTATCATTTAACCATGAAGGGGTTATAGTATCAAGCTTCAAGATCCACATTGCTTCCATTCTAAGTAGTTTCTTCCTCCAATGTTCTTTCCTCTTTTCCAGGGCAATCTGCTCTATGGCTTAAAATAAAAATACCCCCTGTTTTATGTCCATGCTGTAATTTTTGACGAAGGGCTCAGCTTCTCTTTTTTGCTTTATATTATTAAAAAGCTCTCCAATTCTTATCTTCACCTTGTGGGTACTCATTCCTACAGACATTAAATTGTTGCATGGACATCTAACAATATAAACCACACCCTGGCTTGCACAGGTGGTAAAACTTTTCCCTTTGGCTGTTGGGGTCCATCAGACAACATCTTAATGTGCATTTGCAGTACACACATTGCCCACAGGAGTGGTGGCCTTTATGTGGAGTAGTGCCTAATAAGGCTGTAGATATTGCTATCTCTCAACATGGTGTCACTGTGCACCAATATGTCCTTGATATTATTAGTTCTTTTGTAGGCAAAGACTGCTTTCCTTTGAAAAATGAATATGCCTCCCGAAATATGCCAATACTTTAAAAAATTTCTTCTTATGGACATACTACCTTTCTTATAGGTCAAACTACATACTTGTTTACTCTCATCTTTCTGTTGTGTTCCTTCTTGTTTATTTACAATCCCTCTTTAGTTTTGTCATGTAGGGACGTACGAAAGTCACTTACCTTTAATGAAATTTGATTCATGGTGGTGGGGAGGCGCTCCGTCCCTCCCCCCCGAAATTCTGGCCAGGGGGGGAGGCACTCCATCCCTCCACCCCCGAATCCTGGCCGGCTGGGCCGCAAATGGCGGCAGCCATAGCCGCCACCGTTTGTGTCCCTGCAGTCAGCCATGATAGGCTACGTAAATGCTTATGTAGCCTATCACGGCTGAGTGAAAAAAAAAAAGCGAGTACGCAAATGGCGGCGCCACCATTTCCTTATTTTGGCACGTCTAGTCTATGTAAACATTTACGTAGACTACGGCGAAAATAAGGGCAATGCAAATAGCGTAGACGCTATGCTATTTGCGTTCCCCTTATTTTCGCAGTAGTCTACGTAAATGTTTACATAGACTAGACGTGCCAAAATAAGGAACGCAAATGGCGGCGCCCATGGGCACCACCATTTGCGTACACACGGTTTTTTTTTTACTCAGCCGTGATAGGCTACGTAAACATTTATGTAGCCTATCACGGTATTTTTTAAAAATCTAGCCGTTATAGGCTACGTTAATCGTTATGTAGCCTATCACGGGTGTTTTTGGTTTTCTTACTTTATTTTGTAATGGCGGTGGCATTACACATAGACTACCCGGGCCCAAATAAGGAACGCAAATGGCGGCGCCCATGGCCGCCGCCATTTGCGTATGCGCTTTTTTTTTCCCCCAAAGTCACCCGTGATAGGCTACGTAACGATTAACGTAGCCTATCATGGCTGACTTTGGAAATCTAGCCGTGAAAGGCTATGTTAATCGTTACGTAGCCTATCACGGGTGTGTGTGTTTTTTTTCATTCACTTTGTAATGGCGGCGGCAGTGGCAGCTGGTCGGAAGACTGGCCGCTGCCCCTGCCCCCACCAAAACGCCGCCGAAATGTTGCCGGGACCCGCCGCCGAGAGGGACATTCGAGGGAGGTAAGTCCCATCCCGGGGGGTGGCAGGGGGGTGGTGGAGAATTTGACCAACAATTTTGGGGGGCCCAATGCATTGGCATTCGGCCTCCCCGAGATTTCTGGAGAAATTCACGGCCATCCCTAATTCTCACAGAACTGGCTCACAGGAATGTTTTCCTTCACGGGCCTGGGGTGTGAACTCTGGAAATGTAAGGAAGTGTTGCAATGTGTAGGTTTTGTGTGTGTTACTGTTTGTAACTTCCCTGCTCTGTTTACAACCATAATATCCAGGTAATTAATATGGTGTTACTGAAATGTATTTCAAATCTAATATTTGAGTCTCTCAAACCAAGGCACTCAGAAAAGGAATGCAATCTATTGCTATCACTATTCCAAATGATACAAATATCATCAATATAATGCCACCATTTCAAAATATCCTGAGAATATGGATTATTAGAGGTAAAAATAAAATTGGTTAAAAAAAAACCCATATATAGGTTGGCCACTTCCAATACCATAGGGGATCCCATGGCTATTCTGTTTATCTGCCAGACTTTCCCTTTGGGAGAATGGTAGTGGGGAGGGTTGTCTGCATCAAAAGCCTCAATCTTAAGGCCTGGACACTTCCCATTGCCACTGGGAAGCATGGGAAATGCAGTTACCAGTGCTTCCTACATCCACTCATTGATCCAGGAAGCATTAGAATAGCAATTACATTTCCTATGCTTTCTAGTGGCAAGTGATATTCCCAAGCATTCATCATGGAGCATCCACTCCTCCAGAAGCGTGAGAAAATGTTGTTTCCAATGCTTCCTGGATCTACTGATTGAGTCAGGAAGCATTGATAACTTCACTTCCCATTCTTCATAGCAGCACTGAAAAAGTACCCAGAAATTTAATCCTGAGGCCTCCCGGACTCCTTTAACAGGGTAAGTGTGTAAAAGGGATGCTACTGCTACTGGCGCCCATAAAGTGAGTGGGGAGGTCCCACAGCCCTGTTGTGCTTTGGATGACATCACCAGGAGAGTGATGTGCCTGAGCTTAGAAAGGAGCCAAGTTCTAAAAGAACTAATTGGGGCCCAGTCTTAATCAAGCTCAGATAAACTAGTTTGAGATAGGGCTATTCCAAATTGAGCAAGGGAAGCTTACCCATCCATTACTAGATGATGAGCTTGCCCATCACTAGATGTGGTCAGCATATACACGTATCATCTGAATGCAATTATTCCCCATTTTCTTGAGAATGAAGGGTTGCAGAAATTAGGTATATGCATGTAGTGATGTTCCACTTGAATTACATATCACCTTATATGCACAGTGTAGAATTCAGAAATACCATCTTTCCTCATGGGCAAGATACTAACTCATGAGTATTTCTTGAATACAACATGTCTTATAGTAGAGCAGGGAAAGCATTTACCTTAATTGCAGCAGATCTTGCTTTGCAACCTATTCTTTTCTGCTGGCCTTTTCCCTCTGTTTTAATCCATTACTTAACATTGCGGTCCACTGTGACAGACCAAGGGCCAATTTTCATACAACTAAAAGTTGCAGGGAAGGCTATACATTCATGTTTTAAAAAAATTAGCCCAAGCCGTCTGCGTATCACATGGCAGATTCACAATTAAATGACCCCAAACTGAGCTTCTTGCATAAATGCATATCCACAAAATCTCTTTGGGATATGCATTCCAATGTATTGCATGTTGAATTCACCTTGAGGCCATTTTTCATTTTCATTCATCAGCTCCCAGTCTCCTTATCCCATGACTTTTTACTAGGCTTCATGTAGTTCCTAGACCAAAGCAAATGGGTCAAATTGTCTTTATTATGGAAACTTTCACTGATCTGCTACATTAGCTTTCAGCTGATCAGCAGTTTCCTCCATAAATGCTCTCTGATGGAAAGCAGATGGTCACAAAGATGAATGTGTATCCTGATGGAGGGTTCTGGATTGCTGGGTTTTATCATTAATAAATAGCCTTTATTCAAGGATGTGATAAATTAATGAGTGCATCTCTCTAAAATGTCTAAATTTGTCTTGTCCTGTTGCAAATATATCTGCAACTGAGTAGCAGTTAAAAAATGAAAGGGATTCTAGAAAGATGTGTTTTCAAATGATCTATGCGCAGCTATAGGGGAAGTGAGCTGTGGTGTCCTCATTTGTGATAACATGAATTCTTCCAGGGTTAATTTGGAACTGGGTGCCATAGTATGAACTATTCCCACCTCCCCAAATCATAAAAAAGTTGAGCTCAGTTCCAAGCTTCAGACCCTATTGTGCTATAATGACACTGGGAGCATGTCAGGATCTAATCTTTTCCCCTAACCCCTTGTTATCCCCCAACCCATTTACAACTTCTTGTTACCTGCCTCACCAATTACCAAGCCTATCAGCAGCAGCAGGGTTATCTCTTTCTCTAGCACCTACTGGAATGATGCTGTGGCAGTGGGCCAGGACACAGGGATCTGGGAAAACGTAATTTTCCCAGGGGCCCTTATGAACATGTGTTCAGAAGGGTTATGGTTCTCATAAGTGAGCCGGTGTGGTGTAGTGGCTGGAGTGTTGGACTGGGAGCTGGGAGTTCCTGGTTCTAGTCCCCACTAGGCCATGGAAGCTCACTGGGTGAATAGCCCACTAGGTCTACTCAGATGTAAGGAGCAGAGGCAAGAAAGCAAGCTGAAGGGGTGCCATAAGGAGCTGCCATTTAGAGGCTTGATTCATTCATAGACTACATCCTGTTTTCTCCATTCATAAAATCACAGTTTTAATCTTTAATCTTTCACAACATCCCAATGGTGGGTGAGGGGAGAGGTATGGGGTTAAACTACAGGGGTAAATTCAGGGCTTCCAAACTTCCCTAAGCAGGAGAGCATGGAATGGGGCAGAGAGCAAGCCTCTCATTTGTTCAGCAGTATCTGTGTGTTTGATGACATTCAGCGAAAGTCATGGGATTCCACCCATATGACCCCAAAATAAGGATATGACCTAAGAAAGTGCTTTTTAAGGTACTGCACACTCCGCTTTTCTGGCTATGTGTGTCCCTGATAGACCAAAGCTGATTTCATGAAAATCCACATTAAATATGAAAGCGCTTCACATTCCATTGCCATGTAGATCCAGCCCAGGTGACCTTTGCACCTTCTCTGTCTGCTGTCTTCTTTTTATGGGTAACTTCAAAGCCCAGCCCTTCAATCGAGCAGTTCTTTATCTTTATACTGGACTTGGCCGGGATCACCTTCAAAATAGAGTGCAGTCCTGAAGGCAGCCCTTCAGATAGAGGACTATCCTCTGTAAATGAGGATACATGGCCAACCTAAGTGAGAAGGTGGGAGGAATGGTGGTACGGTGGAAGGAGTTCTTTTCCAGGTTGGACTACAATCCAATTTGGAAAAATACAGATAGGTTTATTACATTTACATCACATTGAAAGTGAATATGATGAGTCACCAATGTTTGTATTCTGAGCCAGGAAATTCTGGGATTTCATTAAAAGTAAGTAATTTTTCAAACATACCAAAGAAAGAGGGAGAGAGAATTGACTTCTGGAGTAAGAACAAAAAAAAAATAGAGGATGCAGCTTGTGTTAAGCAATTTCTACCAAAAACACACAAAGGTTCAGTAATATTATCAGTACCTACAGAAAAGGTTAAATGAATAGTGAGCAAACATCAGGTAGCTGGATTTTATTTATTATAGTCCAGCTTCTGTGTAGTCTTACAGAACTATTGATTAATTCAGTCCTAACTAAAAATGAATCTTTCAAAAGCACAGATTGGCAATTAATAATGTTTCCCATTGCTCCATAAATAGTGTTTTGTTGGTAACATAAAATGCAGTTATGTTCATAGACTTCTACATTTTCCTCATGGAATACCTAAATTCAAAATGGCTGAATTTTGAATTAAACATATTTAGGACACATTTTCCCCTTCTGTATTTTGTTGTATGAAGCTTCTTTTTTTCCCCCTCAGGTCCTTCACTGCCCTTGCAGTAGATAACTGTAAGTACCTCTTGCATACAAATGTCTCAAGAGCATTTCAAACTTTCTTCTGTGAATTGAATGTCATCTCTTTCATCCAAAGGCACAAAAGCATCTAAATCTTCACTGTCATCTTCCAAAGCTAGGAAAGCTTTCAGTTGAGAACCTGTCAGACATGTCTCATCAGTCTTTTCCATGGAAGGCAGATGGGCCAAGTCTGCCTTTGTATCTGTGTCCCATGAGTATCCAATCAACTGCTAATTAATCTTAATGTAGTGACTCTTCTACCAGCAAAGTTCTGCCATCACAGAGATGCCCAAACATCCTTATTTCATAAAACTGTACAGTTTCAAGTTCTATAAAGAGACAATCTCAGCCTCAAACTAGGGATACGTGAATCATTCTGTTTCCAGACCATAAAGTAGTATCCAACATTAGTCCTATGTAGAGTAAACCAATTGAAATGAATGAGACTTAAGTTAGTCACAACTAATTTAAGTCCCATTCATTTCAATGGGTCTACTCTACAGTGGACTAACATTGGACACTATCCCATGTCCCTTTCTCATGTGTTCACTCAGAAGTCCATTCTTTCTGTCCCATTTCTGCATAAATCTGTGAATTAAAAAGAAATCCACATGAAAATTCACATTTAAATGCACATTTAAAAAACATTTTCTCTCAAAATACACATTTCTAAGGTGCAACCCTATGCTTGTTTAGACAGAAAGTCCTACAGCTCCCAGCATTCCAAAGCCAGCCATGCATAGGATTGCACCCTAAATAAACTGAAATGTGACCACAGGGCTCCCATCTCCAAATCTAGTGCAGTAGTAGGGATGTCAGAGAATTACGCCAGTGCATTCGGCCCGCCAAACTCCATGGCGGAACAGCCTGCCCCCCCCCCGCGGATCCCCCCCGGGACAAGACTTACCTAGGGCGGATGTTCCGGACGGCGGCGGCTCCAGCGGCGGCTTCGGCGGCAGTGGCTGGTCTTCCGACCGGCTGCCACCGCCATTTGCAGTCTGTTCCCCCCCCCATTTGTGATAGGCTATGTAAAGACTTATGTAGCCTATCACATCTGGCTTAAAAAACCCCAAAAACATGTACGCAAATGGCGGTGGCTACGGCCGCCGCCATTTGCGTTCCTTATTTTTGGCCGTCTTAGTCTACGTAAATATTTACATAGGGTAAGACAGTGAAAATAAAGGGGAATGCAAATAGCGTCCACTACGCTATTTGCGTTCCCCTTTCTTGTCTTCATCTTAGTCTACATAAATATTTACATAGACTAAGACGGCCAAAAATAAGGAACGCAAATGGCGGCGGCCGTAGCCGCCGCCATTGCGTACGCGTTTTTTTTTTAACACAGATGTGATAGGCTATGTAAGTCTTTATGTAGCCTATCATGGCTGAATTCAGGGATGCAAATGGCGGCGGCTATGGTCGCCGCCATTTGCGTCCCTGCTAGCTAGCGGCCGGATGTCTGGCTGCTGGCAGAGCTGGCCGGTGGCTCCGCGGAATCCCCGCGGAGCGGAGCCCGCTGGCCAGGATTCCGGGGGGAGGCGTGGAGTGCCTCCCCCCCGGTGAGGATTCCAGGGGGAGGGACAGAGCACCTCCCCCCCAGCGGAACCTGGCAGAGCCAGGTAAGCGGGGTTTCGTACATCCCTATGCAGTAGCCATCGGGAGATATTCATGGAATTGATGGCTCCTGCTTAACACTTATGACCATACCTGTGTGTCTAATTGGGCTTTTGCATTTCAAAAGTAAGACAACATTATAAAACATATAATTCTATCAGGCATAATAGTTTATAAACAAGGTGTAATTGTTTCCAGTCCTTCCCAGTACTCAGACCAATAGCTTTGCAAAGCTCGTTAAGCATACTTACAGGCTAGTTCACTTAACGTCTGTTCTGGGTAAATTGATTGAAAGCATTACTAAAGATAAAATTAGTAGGCTTATCAAAGGATAAGCCCTGCTGAAAAAAAATCAACATGGCTTCTGCAAAGGTAAATCCTGTTTCACTAACCTTTTAGAGTTTTTTGAGAGTGTCAATAAACAAGTGGAGAGGGGTGATCTGGTAGACATTGTTTATTTGGACTTCCAAAAGGCCTTTGACAAAGTCCCTCACTAAAGAATCCTGAGCAAACTTAGCAGTCATGGATTAAGAGGAGCGGCCCTCTTATGGATCAGTAATTGGTTAAAGGACAGAAAGCAGAGCATAGGAATAAATGGTAAATTCTCCCAGTGGAGGGATGTAAATAATGGGGTCTCACAGGGATCTGTACTGGGTCCAACTTGTTCATGAAATATCTGGAATTAGGGGTGAGCCATGAGGTGGCTCGGTTTACTGATGACAACAAATTATTTAGGATGGTTAAAACAAAATGGAATTGTGAAGAGCTCCAAAGGGATCTCTCCAAACCAGGGAAATGGGCATCAAAAGGGCAAATGTGGTTCAATGTAAGGAAGTCTAAAGTGATGCACATTGGGGTAAAAAATCCCAACTTCTCATATAGGCTGATGGGATCTGAGCTAATGATGACTGATGAAGAAAGAGATCTTGCAGGTGTGGTGGACAGCTCAATGAAAATGTCAACCCAGTGTGTGGCTGCTGTGAAAAAGGCAAATGCCATAAGGCATAATTAGAAAAGGAATTGAAAATAAAACTGCCAATATCATATTCCCCTTATACAAATCTCTGGTGTGACCATACTTGGAATACTGTGCACTGTTCTGCTCACCACACCTAAAAAAGGATATTGCAGAGCTGGAAAAAGTGCAGAAAATGACAACTAAAATGAGCAACTCCCCTATTAGGAAAGGTTACAACAACTGGAACTGTTAAGCTAAGAGAAAAGGCAAGAGAGGGGAGATGTGAAAGAGGCGTACAGAATTATGCATTGTGTGGAGAAAGTGTATAGGGAGACATTTTTCTCCCTCTCTCGAAATACTAGAACCTGGGGTCATTCCATGAAGCTGATTGGTGGAAGAATCAGGACAGATAAAAGGAGGTACTTCTTCACACAGTGTCTAGTCAAAGTATGGAATTCAGCCCCACAAGATATGGTGATGGCCACCAATTTGAATGGCTTTAAAAGGGGGGTAGACAAATTCCTGGAAGATAAAGCTGTCAGTCCTGATGTCCATATGCCACATCCAGTATCAGAGGCAGTATGCCTATATACACCAGTTGCTGGGGAACATGCACTGGAGGGTGCTGTTTCACTCATGGCCTGCTTGTGGGTTTCCCATGGACACCTGATTTGCCACTGTGTAAACCAAATGTTCACACTGATTTTGATGCCATGTAAATTGGAGAAACAGAAACAAAATATAACTTTTTGCCATTCCAAATTGTGAAGATCTAATTAAACTTCACAAACCTTGGGATTCATTCAAATGAGAGGTGGTATATGAATATCGTTAATAAAGAAAGACGGATTGCTATCTATTTACTCTTTAGCAGAGTATCACACACACACAACTCTCTCTCTCTCTCTCATACATATACACACACACACACACACACAGTTCTTCAGTCAACATCTCTCAGAGCAGGAAGTAACAAAACAATAAAATACAATTTACAATCAGTTATAATGCAGTGATACATGCAATAAATCTGCAGAAATGAGAAAAGCTACCACAATAAAAACGAACAACCTAGGTGATCTGGAAGACCTGGGTAAATAAAATGTCTTCACCTAGCACCAGGAAGACATCAGGATTGGCACCAGGGAAGCCTCAGTGGGAAAGGATTCCAATGTGTGGGGTGCCCGAATTGCTAATTTCCTGTCTTCAGTTACCACCTGCCTAACTTCAGCGGGCAAGAAGGCAGTGGAGGCTGGTGGTTCCAATGTCAGTGGGGCTGTGAATCCATTTTGGGTTTCAGTCAGAACCAGTCAGAGCTCAAATGAGCTCTCCAAGGTGCTGGACCCAATCCCACAAATGGGTTCAGCACCTTGGATAGTTCCTTTAGAGTTCTGATTGAAACCCAGAGTGGATTCACAGCCCCACTGTCATCGGAGCTACCAGCCTACACTGCAAGGAGGACTCGGAGAAGGGTATCCAATGAAAAGTGTCACATAGAATCATAGAACAGTAGGGCTGGAAGGGGTCTATGAGACCAGTGAGTCCAACCCCTTGCTCAGTGCAGGAATCCAAGTCAGAGCATCCCTGACCGATGGCTGTCCAGCCTCGTCTTGAACGCCTCCAGTGTGGGAGAGCCCACCACCTCCCTAGGTAAGGTTCAAGACAGGCCTTCAGAAGATTATGCAATATCCATAAGCACAACATATTTTCACTTAGTAAGAGAGAGAGAGAGAGAGAGACTGACTCCATTTTATGTTAATGCATCCAGTAAACCAGAAATACTTTTCCTGACTTTAAATTTGCTAATGGAAAAATCACACATCCCAATATTAACAGCATAAATAAGGCTAGAGGTTATTCCTAGCATTTTCTCTGATAAGAAGTAATAAAAAATAAGCTTATGAAAAAAAATATAGGATGCATTCCTATTTTAATATTTGCAATGCACCTAATATGATGCCCTGTGAAACCAATCAGATTCCTTTCTCCTAGCAAGAATAACCTGCTTTGATTCCCTGATTGGTTATTTCACAATAAATAATACTGACAATAAAATATATTTTGTCAATATCAGATGGATAAAACTGCGTGCAGAGAGATAGGTTTGTAAACACATGAATATTTTAGAAACACTGACTGTGATGTGAATGCAATATACTTTTTGAAGCATCTAAAGCATGATAAGAAAAGAAGTCATTCTAAGTTCAATTCTGTTGGAATTCACTAGCTCAGACTCCTCTGCAGGCAAGACAGAACCAAAAAATACATTAGGCACTCATAGCTCTCTTTTTATTCCATCCCTAGGTCATCAGGGAACCAGCACAGCTGGCAAAGAGACTGCCAATATAGTGGATTGAAAATAGTGGATACAGCCAATTGGAATTAATAGATAGAGGCCCAAATCGGATGTTATGGCCCCTCTCAGAGAGGTTAATAAAAACTTTGTCCGTGTTGCATCACTCCATGCTAAAGGACATAAGAGATCTTTCTGGATCAGAACAAAACATTCTGTTCACTCAGTGGCCAGACAGATGCCCCAATAGGAAGGTCACAAGCAGGACATGAGCACAAGTAGCATCCTCCTGCTCATGTTGCCCAGCAACTGGTATTGAGAGACATACTGGCTTTGATATGGATGTTTTGCCCTGGATCACTTTACTATTGCTTTCATTGAACCAGATTGGCCATTTTAATGCACATTTCTCCAGTTTGGAGATAACCTCCTGGAGCTCTCTCACTTTTTTATTTTAACCACCCTAAATAATTTGGCATCATTTGGCAACGTTTGCCACATCACTGCTCACCCCTAACTATAGATCATTTATGAACAACTCAAAAAGTACTGGTCCCAAATCAATACAGATCCCTGGGGGACCCCACTACTTACATCCCTCCACTGCAAGAACTGTCACTTAATTCCCTCTCTCTACTTTTTGTTCTTTAAACATTTATTAGTCCAGAAGAGGACCTGTCTTCCTATCCCATTGTTCTTTCATTTCATTTATTTTATTTCTATACTGCCCAATAGCCAAAGCTCTTTGGGCAGTTCACAAGACTCCCAGGGCTGACTGAGCATCCCAGGGCTGCTAAGTTTGGTCAGGAGTCTTTAGTGAGGGACATTGTGAAAAGCCTTTAAGAAGCCCAAGTAAACCATGCATGCCCACCAGATCACTGAGGACTAGGTGTGTTGGCCCAAGTCTTCTGGAAATCTCAGCATGAGTGGAACCAGTAGGTTCTGTTCTGACATGTTTTGATGGAGAACAACCTCCATCCAAATTGTCTGGTGGAGCATGATATTTGGAATGGATTGCATCATCCGTGGTGGGCATGTGCAGAGAGGCTTAAAATGGACTCCGTGAATGATCCTAGGTTTCTAACACACACAAGGAGATGACAATATTGCTTGCTGTGTGGTGTACCAGATGCCTCTGGCAGACAGAATGGCCACTGTGACAGAGACCCCAGGCATGGAAGGGGGACACCACATAGCCAGGGACAGTGTCATCTATCCAGAACCAACCTTTCATGTATTTCAGGCACCTGCTAGAAAGCAGCAGTGGGTCTGCTCTGGAAATAATATTATGTCCCGGGCATGATATGGTCATGTCCCAGATTTGTGTTCCTTTTCCTCAAGAAAAGTCTCTACACCATTCTACTAGAAATTCTTGACACATCATGATAATTGTAGCTTCATTTCTTGATGCATTTTGCTCTGTGTGTATTCCTTATATATTGAATTAAGACATTTAATCTCTTATTTTATCTCTTTTGAGGCACCTAACAAAGCCATAAAAATGATGGAACAAAATAATCCTAAGGCATAATAAAGCACCCCTGAAAAAGCAGCAAACCCAGGAGAGAAAACAGCTGCAGAATATAAACAGTAGACCACTATGTAGCCTCAAGGCAACCACAGAAAAGATCCTGATACTTATCCTTCCAGCCGGAGTTCTAACCTCTGCAGAAGATGACATTTGGGAAGGAGCCATCCATGAATATCTTAATAAGAGGTTATACTGAGAAGCAAACAGAGAATAGGTTATGTGGGGCACTGAAAAATGGAGTTGAGTACCTGCAGTATAGGCGAAAATGGGTAACCATCTGCATGTTAGCTCCTTTTACTGGACCATTTGCAAACAGGATTAAGAGAGCGAACCTAAACATTCTCCTAATCATGCATAGTGGAGCTATTCTCCTGCAAGAGTGCATGACCCTGATTTGGATTGGGACCATGGCGCTGCAAGAGAGGAGGGGTTTAAACTTCCCATTATCCATTTCATCCCAGAATGCTACCTCCCCAAGTGGGTTGTTCAGTTGTTGTTCAGTCATTCAGTCGTGTCCAACTCTTCGTGACCCCATGGACCATAGCATGCCAGGCCTTCCTGTCCTGCACTCTCTCCCGGAGCGTGCTCAAGTTCATATTCATTGCATCGGTGATGCTATCTAGCCATCTCATCCTCTGCCGTCCCCTTCTCCTTTTGCCTTCAGTCTTTCCCAGCATCAGGGTCTTTTCCAGAGAGTTTTCTCTTCGCATTAGGTGGCCAAAATATTTGAGCTCCAGCTTCAGTATCTGTCCTTCCAATGAGCACTCAGGGTTGATTTCCTTTAGGATGGACTGATTTGACCTCCTTGCAGTCCAGGGGACTCGTAAGAGTCTTCTCCAGCACCACAGTTCGAAAGCATCAATTCTTTGGCGCTCAGCCTTCCTTATAGTCCAGTCACAGCCATACATTACTACTGGGAAAACCATAGATTTGATTAGACAGACCTTTGTCGGCAAGGTGATGTCTCTGCTTCTTACTATGCTGTCTAGGTTTGCCATAGCTTTCTTCCCCAGGAGCAAGCGTCTTTTAATTTCATGGCTACAGTCACTGTCTGCGGTGATCTTGGAGCCCAAGAAAGTAAAATCTGTCACTGCTTCCATTTGTTCCCCTTCTATATGCCAGGAAGAGATAGGGCCAGATGCCATGATTTTAGTTTTTTTAATGTTGAGTTTCAAATCAGCTTTTGCACTCTCCTCTTTCACCCTCAACAAGAGGCTCTTTAGATCCTCTTCACTTTCTGCCATTAGGGTGGTATCATCTGCATATCGGAGGTTGTTGATAATTCTCCCAGCAATCTTAATTCCGACCTCTGATTCATCCAACCCGGCATTTCTCATGATGTACTCTGCATATAAGTTAAATAAGCAGGGTGACAATATGCAGCCTTGTCGTACTCCTTTCCCAATTTTGAACCACTCGGTTGTTCCATGTCTGGTTCTTACTGTTGCTTCTTGACCCTCGTACAGGTTTCTCAGGAGACAGGTAAGGTAGTCTGGTACTCCCATCACTTTAAGAATTTGCCACAGTTTGTTGTGATCCACACAATCAAAGGCTTTAGCGTAGTCAATGAAGCAGAAATAGACGTTTTTCTGGAATTCTCTTGCTTTCTCCATGATGCAGCGAATGTTGTCGATTTGATCTCTAGTTCCTCTGCCTCTTCGAAACCCAGCTTGTACTTCCGGTAGTTCTTGGTTCGCATACTGCTGAAGCCTAGCTTGTAGGATTTTGAGCATCACCTTGCTGGCATGTGAAATGAGCGCAATTGTGCGGTAGTTTGAACCCTCTTTGGCGTTGCCCTTCTTTGGAATTGGAATGTAAACTGACCTTTTCCAGTCTTGTGGCCACTGTTGAGTGTTCCAAATTTGTTGGCATATTGAGTGCAGCACTTCAACAGCATCATCTTTTAGGATTTTAAATAGCTCAGCTGGAATACTGTCATCTCCGCTATCTTTGTTGTTAGTAATGCTTCCTAAGGCCCACTTGACTTCACCCTCGAGTATGTCCAGGTCAAGTTCAGTGACCGCACTATCATGGCTATCAGGGACATTCAGATCTTTCCTGTATAGTTCTTCTGTGTATTCTTGCCACCTCTTCTTAATCTCATCTGCATCTGTTAGGTCCCTGCCTTCTTTGCCCTTTATCATGCCCGTCTTTGCACAAAACGTTCCCTTGAGATCTCCCATTTTCTTGAAGACATCTCTAGTCTTTCCCATGCTGTTGTTTTCCTCGATTTCTTTGCATTGTTCATTTAAGAAGGCCTTCTTGTCTCTCCTTGCTATTCTCTGGAACTCTGCATTCAGTTGGATATATCTTCCCCTTTCTCCCTTGTTTTTCGCTTCCCTTCTTTCCTCAGTGACTTGTAAAGCCTCATCAGACAGCCACTTGGCTTTCTTGCATTTCTTTTTCTTTGGGATGGATTTCGTTGCTGCCTCCTGAACAATGTTACGGACCTCTGTCCATAGTTCCTCAGGCACTCTGTCTATCAGGTGTAATCCCTGAAATCTATTCCTCACCTCCACTGTATATTCATAAGGGATATGATTTAGGTCATACCTGAATGGTTTAGTGGTTTTCCCTACGTTCTTCAATTTAAGCTGAAATTTTGCAACAAGAAGCTCATGATCTGAGCCACAGTCAGCTCCAGGTCTTGTTTTGACTGACTGTATGGAGCTTCTCCACTTTTGGCTGCAAAGGACATAATCAATCTGATTTCGATCTTGACCATCTGGTGATCTCCATGTGTAGAATCATCTCTTGTGCTGTTGGAAAAGAGTGTTTGCTATGATCAGTGTGTTCTCTTGGCAAAACTCTATTAGCTTTTGTCCTGCTTCATTTTGTACACCAAGGCCATGCCTGCCTGTCATCCCAGTGATTTCTTGACTTCCTCCTTTAGCATTCCAATCCCCTATGATGAAGAGGACATCTTTTTTTGGTGTTAGTTCTAGAAGGTGTTGTAGCTCTTCATAGAACCGATCACCCTCAGCTTCTTCGGCATCAGTGGTTGGGGCATAGACTTGTATTACTGTGATGTTGAATGGTTTGCCTTGGATTCGTACTGAGATCATTCTATCATTTTTGAGATTGTACCCCAGTACTGCTTTTCCCACCCTTTTGTTGACTATGAGTGCTACTCCATTTCTTCTAAGGGATTCTTGCCCACAATAGTACATATGATGGTCACCTGAATTAAATTCACCCATGCCTGTCCATTTTAGTTCACTGATTCCCAAGATGTCTATGTTCAATCTTGCCATCTCATGTTTGACCACCTCCAGCTTACTTTGATTCATTGATCTGACATTCCAGGTTCCTAAACAATATTGTTCTTTACAGCATCGGATTTTCTTTTCACCACCAGACACATCCACAGCTGAGTGTCCTTTCGGCTTTGGACCAGCCGCTTCACTCTTTCTGGCGCTACTTGGAAATACCCTCTGCTCTTCCCCAGTAGTATATTGAACACCTTCCGACCTGAGAGGCTTATCTTCCAGTGTCATCTCTTTTAGCCTTGTGATACGTTCCATGGGGTTTTCTTGGCAAGAATACTGGAGTGGGTTGCCATTTCCTTCTCCAGTGGTCCACCTTTTGTCAGAACTCTCTGCCATGACCTGTCCGTCTTGGGTGGCCCTGCACGGCATAGCTTATGTCTTCACTGAGTTATGCAAGCCCCTTCACCACAACAAGGCAGTGATCCATGAAGGGGCCCCAAGTGGGGGTGGGTGTTTAAAAAAAAGAAAATAAAAAACCCCTCCATTGATTCCAATGAAGACTCCCCCCCCCCTTTTAATTGGAATTTCAGGATGAAATGGGGAGGTGGGGAGAGACTTAAGCCTTTTTCTCCTGTGTCGCCACAGTCCTAATCTGTGCAATTAGGAGAACATTTAGTTTGGCCTGAAGCCAACAGATTAAAGCCACTCTTAAGGTGGCCTAAAAATAAGCTTAAATAAATAAATAAAAATAAACATAATTCCTGGGTCTATCAAGGCAATTGTAATTGCACCAGATGCATTGTCATTGTTATTCTTTGCCAGCAAAAGACAGAATCCTTGTGATTTGACAGTTAACATTTTTCAAAATAGTTTTATGTTTTTAATTTGTATTGTTGTGGTTTTACATTTTGTAGGCAACTCTGGGAATTTGACGATGGGTAGGATACAAATCCCTCAAACAAATCAATACTAAATTATATGACATTCACATGACTATCCCTTTAGATGTGACATGTGGGAATACTTGAGCGATGAAAGCAAACAAGGACCCAAGAATTCTTTGGGCTAATGTGCACCTTTAAAAGAAGGGGAGGACATGAGAGGGAATGGCTTATATCAGACTGGGTGGTGATGTTGAAGGAGTGAACAAAGTAGAGGATGTTTAAGTAGAGGATAAAAGCTAACAGCAACACCTGCAGTCCTACATTTACCTGGGAGTAAGTCCCATTGAACTTAGTGAGATTTACTACTGAGTACACATGAATAGGATTGCACTGTAGGTTTTTCATTATGAAATAAACCAATACACAAACTGGAAAAAGTAGTCTTAGCCTGGTCTGATAACTTTTGGGGGCTGCCAGTGGATTCTAAATTCCTTGAATCATGCAAAACCATGCTATCTATAAGAGGGAATTGCCTAGTTAACCAAGGCTGTGTCTCAAAAACCCACCCCCTTTTTTTTAGAAAAGCAAAACAAAACATGTACCTTAAAATTCAGACCTCTATTATTTGTCTCACCATTCCATACACAATTATATTATCTTTTATTCAAGGGTCCCAATTTATCTTAAAATGGCATACTTGTTTACTGCATTTAAAGGAGAAGAAAATACTTGCAAGTAGGAATTTTGTGCACACAGCTGGAGCTTTTTTCTTTTCTTTTTTAACTCAACGCCTTGCATGGCAGAAGAGACAAGACATATTTCAAACTGAACAGTGGCTTCCTACAGTGAAACTAAAAAGAAAACTCTGGTGGTATGTACATGTCCTGACCTCATATCTATAACTCTCCTGAGGGGTGTGGTGGGTAGTGACTCATATTACAATTGCATCTTTATTTCTCACATGGTTAAAGTTTTCTTTGGTAGAAGGGGAGAGGCTGTTAATACTTGAGGACTATGGATGGAGAAATATATCAGTTTTGCTTTCCCCCACATTTGTTTTTTAATCTTAATTTCTTTAAAAAGTTATTTTCATCCCAAATATGAAGACATTTTATATGCTAGTAAGTTCTTCTCAAAAACAAACTGAAATGAAATTCTCACCCATCCCTACTGAAGCCATGGGTGGCCATGGCTCAGTAGAGCACCTGTTTTGCATGCAAAAGGACCCAGGTTCAATCCCTGGCATCACCATGTAGGATGAGGAAAGAATGCTGCCTGAAAAATCCCTGGAGAGATGCTGTCAGTCAGTGGACAAATGGTCTGACTCAGTATAAGGCAGCTCCACATGTTCCTATGCTCCTAAGACCAAGAAGCAACAAACATATAGGGATCGTATGTCATCAGGTCAAATAGCTTGTTCTATGAAAAAGAATAAGGTCTGATCCGGTGGAGACTGGTGGCTCAGATTTCAGTGGGGCTGTAAATCCATTCTGGGTTTCAGTCAGAACCAGCCAGAACTGAAAAGGAGCTGCGCAAGGTGCTGAGACCTAGCCCGGAATGTTTTCATCACCTTGGATAGCTCCTTTAGTATTCTGGTTGTTTCTGTTTGAAACCCAAAATGGATTTACTGCCCCACCACAATCAGAGCCACCAGCCTCCACTGGTTTGACCACCAAATGTATTTCACTTACTGAGTATAAATCTCTGGAGGTGAAAGTCAAGCTTATCACCTCATTATTATGAAGAGTTTCACATTAGGGAAAAGCAAGGAGCAGAATGAACATTAAAGATTCATCAAAAATCCCATGATTGTTTAAAGAGCAACTGACCATACATTGCAATGTAATTAGCCATTGGTGTAACTAAAATGACCCCTTTTCTACCACATTGCTCAGCTTAATAGCAGTCATTGAGGATGTTTTTCTTCATGATGTACTATTACTGACTTTGACTATTGAGTTCAGGGTTGATTAAGAAAATTACAGCCATTGGATTCATAATAATTGGATTAATGTAGCTGCTGCTAATAGGATGTATGCATGTGAAGGCACACCTTCAACCCATGAAAATATAATCCCTCAAGTAAATCCTAAGCAACGGCTGATAAAATGAAATTCCACCCTAGCTTTGCTTAGTGTGTATTATCACAGTTTGTGAGAAAATCATTAAAACCTTGCTTTTTCTATCCTTTTTTATGAGCTCTGAAGTTGGGTGATAATTGGTGTAAAACATAAAGATCTTTGTACGATTATTATTTTATTATATTTAATCATTATTAACTATTTAATTTTAACACCTTCAATGTAGCATTGTCTAATGGGCTCAGAATCTCCATCAGTTGAAATGGAGCCCTTTCTCCCTCACAGCCACCATTTAAAACTCACTGCTCCAATGGCACAGCAGGAGACTGAGAACCCCTTTTCCACTACTGTCCACTCACTGTAACTACCATCTCTACTCTTCTTTACTCAGAATAGTCCCTTGCTATCTTGTGGTTGCCTCCCAAATATAAACAAATAACTCCTAGGAGCTGGTCTCCAGAATCTGCACCACCGGTATTCTGATATTCTGCACCACCGGTATTCTGCAAACTTTGTAGCTCTGTGCTATCATACTAGGTTCTGTCTGAACATCTAGCTAGCTGAGCTAGGGTGGCCACGTGTCCTCTTTTACAAAGGATAGCCCTCTATTTTAAGGCTGCCAATGGGCTCGCCTGTATTTTGAGGGTGTCCTCTGTTTGAAGGGCTGTCTAGTCTGAGTCTGGTATAAGATAAAGAACCATCAGAAGGAAGAACTGGGCCTTGAAGTTGCCTATGAACAGCACCAGAACAGCAAACTGAGCAAAGCAGGTCACCTGGTTCTGCACTTTGGTGAAATGGTCTACTGAAATTATAATACATTTCTAAATTCTCATCTATACATATAAATTTGTACATGCAATTTTTCTGCAAATAGGTGTTGTCTTCATCCTCTTTTTTTTGGGGGGGATGCATATCCTCTCTCTTTTTGGAAATTCACAAGTGGCCACCCTAGCTGACTCTAAGGCCCAATCCTGGCACACCAGGTCCTATAAAGCCCAGATCCCAGAGCTTTCTCTACTAGAATAACTTGTCTCTAATGCTAGCTTCTGCAGCTTTTACCAGCTCCGTGAGTCCCAGAACCTAATGGCCTCCACCTTGACTCTGCTGAGATAGGACAAGTGTGAATGGCTGTTATGGTGGAAGGTGGGAAGGATAGGGCTGGTTCCCAATACCAGAATCTATTCCCCTAGGCTGACAGCCTCACCCTCATCCTATTATGTATTGCAGCTATAAAAAGCAGGTAGTAGTTATAGTCTATCACAGCTAAGGGTTTCACTATTCAGATTTGATTTTAGTCAGATTGCTGATTTCTGGTTACAGGCATTGCTAATATAAAGGCGGCATTCCTCCTAATAATTTTCAGCATCTGTGTCTTAAATACAAACCTGAATAATGCAGCAAATTTATGTTAGACTTTATGGTAAACTGCACTTTAATTCTCTATCCAGCATACATTTCACTACAGCTGAAGCTGTATTCCACATTAAATGTGACCCTTTATCAGTATATTTCAGTGCCTCCTTAGGTGTGGATAGAGAAGTCTCTCTCTTTTCTACAATCTATGTAGAAAAGACAGAGAATCTACAATCTTATATCTATTAACAAATAAGGCATTGTTCAGTCTTTTGACTAACTGAACACCTTGCTACATAAATGTGAAGATGACACAGGTGCCTATTATGAGTGATCTTTTCCTTAGCAGAAATATCCATTAACCCAGCAATCCACCGAGGGGAAAACATGGGACTTCCAATACTGCAAGATGATCCATTTGGCCACCAAAGCATCTCTGTAGTGAAGAAGATAATAAAGATTAATACTAACTTCCATATCCTGTAAAAAATATTCAAAGCTTATTTATTTCTTCTGTTTGTATAGTGGGCCTACTGATTGTGTTAAGCCACAAAAACATTTTAGCATCTAAAGAGGCAAAGTTACAAGCATAGTGCAACTATCTATTTGGGTGGCCACTTACCCATCACCAAAAAAGAGGACATAGAATTGCATATGCTAATTTAGATGTATAGATGCAAATTAAGAAATAATTAGTGTAACTTAAATAGACATATAATGCATCTTAACAATGGAGGGAGGCTATAACCAGGGCTGAATCTATACCGTTACTATACCATTATCATAACTATTGGTGCCCATTGGTGTCATGTTTACCAATAGTTATGATAATGGTATGATAATGCTATAACTGCTATGTGCAGATTCAGCCCAGGTCAGGTGACTTATCGGTTTGCTCATTGTGCTGTCTAGGTTCTTCTAACTATTGATGGGCAACTTCAACACCCCTGCCTCCCCATCTTAAAATAGAGCCGGGACAGGAGAAATGGAGCATGTGTGTACAGCCACTGAACAACTGCTGTTGCAGACACACAGTGGGGTAGAACTGTCGCATGTGGACTTCTTGGGCACTCTTAGGATCAGGCTGTGATTGATTATAAATGGACTTTTGACTTCAGTCAGCAAGACACTTATCATTCACTCTGAAAATAATTGTTTATTAGCCATGATGATTAAAAGTGGAAGCTTCCTGTTTGGAGACAGCATACCTCAAATACCAAGTTGTATTTATATTTATTATATTTATTATATTTATCATTTGCTTTTTCATATATATATATATATATATATATATATAGTATTAAAATGTCATCAATTAAGTTTTTTTAAAAATCTAGCTACAAGCCTAATTTTATCCTTTTTGCCTCAACTTGGGCAATGTTTTATGAGATGAGGACTACTAAAAAAAGAAAAGAAAATAGAAAACCAATTGAGATGAAATGGAAGTACTCTTGGTAGGTCACCTGTTTGCCCAGGTGAATGATATTCAGCGTGTTCTGGAAGGGGTTGCACTTTCCCTAATTGATCAAGTTACAGTTTTGGGGTGCTTATTGATCCAGGCTCAAATTATATTTTGTTATCTTTGGCTGATACACCAACCCTGTCTGGATGGAGATAGCTTGGCTACAGTTAGCCATGTTCCGGTTACCTCCCATGTAGGCGATTGCAATATGTTGTACATGATATTGCCTCCAAAAATGGTCTGAATTAGTCCAAAACAGGGTTGCAAGATCATTACCTGGGGCTAGATAATTCAACCTAGAGCTGTGCACAAATGGCTTCTTGAAATTCTCCACCTTACTTGTGGGCAGACAAATTTGGGAGATAATTTCACCGAATTTCTCCAGGGGGAGAAGAAATTCTCAGCAGTTTCTCCCAGGCAGGGCTCCCTATCGGCAGGGCTTGTAGCACAGAGTATTTCTTTTTTGGTAAGGGTTTTGCGGTTTTCATGCTGCAACAGCATCGACTGTCATGGCAAGCTGACTCCCAGTTTGCACCCACCACAATGCAGGTGGGGGCAGTGTTGTGTTTACACTCCAGGGATGAGGTGGAGTTAGTGCTCTGCCAAAATCTGTCCTCCAATTTCCTGAAGGTTTTCTTTCCCCATGAATGAGGCTTCCATTGTACTGCCTGATTCAGTATGTTTTATAATTTCCTTTTGTGGCACTTTTGAGCTTACCAAAACGCAACTAGCCCCTCAGGCTGCCTGCACATCCTGATTTGAAAAAAATCCCCATTGGAGGAATTACCTTATGGTGCCTTAAACTGGGCTTTAATTGAAGTGTAGGAAGCCAAGGAGGCTACAGGCAGCCAGAGAGATGATTGTACAATGAAGAACAGGACACTGATGCTCACTCCTCGGCCACCTCCTAGGTAAGGTAAGCCCAAGAAACTCAAACCCAACCCATGAGAAATTCTCTGAAATTTCTTCACCACTGAATTTCTTTTTGGAAGCAATTTCTCTTATATCAAATTGAGTGAGAATGGTCAAAAAATGTGGGAGAATTTTTTGGCATAGCACTAATTCAACCCTATTATGGGTTTTTTTCAGTACTTTTTTTTAGTGGCACTGACTTCCAGTCTGTTTCTGGGCCCAATTCAAACTGCTGATTTTGATCTTTAAAGTCTGAAAAGCTTGGGACCAGGGTACCTGAAAAATAGCCTTCTCCCATATATTCTTCCTAAATCTTGAAGTCTTCTCCAAACCTCTGCTCCAGTCCAGATGCCCCTACCAAATGGTGGGTGGCTAACAGCAAGAGGGCCTTTTCAGTGATGGCATCCCAGGTGTGGAATGCCCTCCCCAGAGAGGCTTGCCTGGCACCTTTTGAATGGTAATTTTGTTCCCTGGTCAAGACTTCTTTTAAATTCCCCTAGGCCTTTTTAAAATCAGCGATCTTAACTTTTCATCCACTACTTAAGTTATTACTCATTATGATATGAAACTGATTTGCTGACAATGTTATGCTTCAATTTGTTGTTTTATGGTTACTGCGTTTTAATATTGCCTTTTATTATTTCATGCTTGTGAGCTGACCAAAGGACGCAGTTATTGGGAGCACTATATAAATAAATGAATACATAAATCCATAAAACAACTTCAGTTTCATGAGTAAGTCAGGCACGCATATGTTAATGTAGGCATTGGACTGCTCTGCTCTGCTCAGCTGGGAGGTGGGAAACAGACTGGGAGGTGAGAAACAGAGGGTACCGCAGGGCTCAGTCCTGGGCCCAGTGCTCTTCAACATTTGTATTAATGACTTGGAGGAGGTGTTGCAGGGAATGCTGATCAAATTTGCAGATGACACAAATTGGGTGGGATAGCTAATACTTTGGAAGATAGAAACAAAATTCAAACTGATCTGGATAGACTGGAGCGCTGGGCAGAAAACAACCGAATTACATTTAATAGGGATAAATGCCAAGTTCTGCACCTAGGAAAAAGAAACCAAAGGCACAGTGACAAGATGGGGGATACGTGGCTCAACAACACGACAAGTGAGAAAGATCTTGGAATTGTTGAAGATCACAAGGTGAATATGAGCCAACAATGTGATGCGGCTGCAAAAAAGGCAAATGCTCTTTTGGGCAGCATCAATAGAAGCATAGCTTCCAAATCCCGGGAAGTACTAGTTCCTCTCTACTCAGCACTGGTTAGGCCTCATCTGGAGTACTGTGTCCAGTTCTGGGCACCACACTTTAAGAAGGATGCAGATAAACTGGAGAGGGTCCAGAGGAGGGCAACAAAGATGATCAGAGGACTGGAAACAAAGCCCTATGAGGAGAGACTGAAAGAACTGGGCATGTTTAGCCTTGAGAAGAGAAGACTGAGGGGAGATATGATAGCACTCTTTAGGTACTGGAAAGGTTGTCACAGAGAAGAAGGCCAGGATCTCTTCTTGCTCATCCCAGAGTGCAGGACAGGGAGTAATGGGCTCAAGTTACAGGAAGCCAGATTCTGGCTGAACATCAGGGAAAACTTGATGTTCAAAGCAAAACAATACGAAATACAATTGGGAAAGCAATACGACAGCGGAATCAATTACCTGGGGAGGTGGTGGGCTCTCCCACACTGGAGGCGTTCAAGACGAGGCTGGACGAGCCATCTGTCAGGGATGCTCTGACTTGGATTCCTGCATTGAGCAGGGGGTTGGACTCGATGGCCTTGTAGGCCCCTTCCAACCCTACTATTCTATGATTCTATGATTCTATGAATGCAAAACCCATGGTGCAGCATGACTGCAAGTAAAGCACAAATCTGAAAGATGTTAGGGGCTTGGATAGAAATGATCAATTTAGTGATACTGCAAGATTAACCATGCCAATGGAAATGCTCAGAATTTGAATCAGCATACACAATGCTCCCTACATATTTTCCTCATGGTAATCTGCTTTTAGAAACACTTGAAAAAATTGAATAAGACATGTTCCAACCTATTGCATTCATATACAGGCTAAAGGCTATTTGTATTGGGTCCTTGAGTCTTTCTTTACAGGTATGCTTCCCCAACGTTTCTGTCCGACTCCTTTTGATTTTGTTTTGTGTCCCCTCCAACTTGGTTCTTCTTCTTCCTTTTCCAGTTCAGCATTATGATATGACACACATACAGGAGAGCTGCTCCCCCAGTTGATTATTATGCTGCTCATTCAGCTCTCCTGAGTAAACTAGTGGCACTCTGTCATGAACAGCACAATATCTAGCATAATAGAGTCTGAGGTGGCAAGGGAGTACTGTTGTTCAGAGTATTTAAGAGGCATAAATGCATAAGCATTTTCAGCTGAGAGAAATTATGAAACAAAATGGTCCCCTGATGTCCTGCAACAGTATTTTATTTTCTCACTGGAGTCATTCTCTTAGAAAACTGTTTAAGCTCTTTCCTCCAGGGTTTGGTTCCAAAGAGTGACATTAGGTCAGTTTGCCATTACATTCTTTTTCTTTCAGCAGCCTCTTGCCAGGTAACCCGTCAGAACATTGCTGCCCTTAATGAGGGCGTTATGGTTTTGTTTTAACTCCTGCCAGAAGGGAAATGTAATAGAGTGAAGTCAAGAGGTTCATTTTCTGGAATCATTGATTTATTATGGCATGAGTTTTCACGGGTGATAGCCGCACTGAGAGCTAGTTGCAATATCATGATGGTATTAGGGAGACAAGCTCACTCTGCTGCCCTTAGGGTGTCGTATCAAGGTGCCATTGATGGCTCTCCTCTCCTCCTTGTTCCTAGCCTTTCATGCCCCACAAATCTAGGCTAAAGGCAAAGGACCCATCTACCCCACTCCTCCATTATCAACAACTATACAGGCTTGAAAAGAGTGCTCCACTTCCTCATTATCAGTGGTGTCAGCATTCATCATTACCTGGTTCAGTGTAGAAACTTGTTCAGCAGCTGTCTTACAAATCAAGCACCATCTCCTCCAGATGTTTCTAGCTTGGAATATTAAATGAGCTTTTGAGCAAGGATGCTCAATGTTCAATGGACCAAATGTCCCTAGTCAGCTGTTGTGTAGGCATGTGTTCAGGCTTATTAGGTTAACCTCGTCACTCTCTTAATGAAACTCTTTGGGATGAGCACCAGAGGACACACTTTGGATTTGGTTATCTGTACTGGTCTGGGGAACATGTTCTATGGGTGATGCAGCCAACTGTGGCTCCTTTGGCATGAACAGATCATGACCTGATTAAGTTGGATGTTTGGGCTACCTGTAATCTCTGCAGAGGCAGAAGTCTAAACGTTATTGTCTGCACCCAGAGGCTGATGGATCTGCATGGTTTTCTGACGTCCCCTCAACATTTCCTGAAGGCTTAGTCTGTCCTGCCAAAGCCCCGTTGAATGAGGGGATGATCTAGGCTCTTGATGCAATTGCTCCCAAAGACAGACTGTGTAACAACTACCAGAGCATACTTTAGAGTTTAACATACATTTTAAAAAGCAATTTAAGGTATAACGTAAGGCATATAAAGTAATTTGGGTATCTCTACATGCAACCCTCTTGTGGCATGTTGTCAGCCGTTTGAAAGGATTCAACATTTTAGGTTTGGGGATCAGGGCAGGGTGTTTAGATGGGCTGAAAAACATGTTGTTACAAATAAGGCCTTCCCTAGCAGAGTGCCTGCAGTTTCTCTCACTGTGCCAGACAGGATTGCACCTTTACGATGAAATGCTGAAACCATTTGTTCTGCAGTACCTTGGAAGAACTGCTCCTTCTGCTACTGCAGTGCTGTGATTTCCTTAGGATGTTTGCTTAGTTAGTGTATTAACTGATAATCAGGTATCAGTGTACATACCTTCCATTGCTGCCTGTCCATGCCTTTTGGGGGAGTGGCACAATGGACCAGATGTGTTCCGAAAGTCCTTCCCTCTGTTGCTTAGAGATGTCAGAGAATTCCGCAACGGATCTCGGTGAGGTTAAATGCCAGTGCATTCGGCCCCCCGAAATCCATCGTGGAATGAAGCCCCCGCCCCACCCACGAAAGGCACACGGGGCGAAGTCCCCTCTGCCCTCACCCCATGAAAGGTGCACAAAACGGAGCACTTACCTGCTCCCGTCTGCGCTGCTTTGCAAATGGCGGCTGTCCTGCGTCCACCATTCGCTTTCTCCTCTCAGTAGCAGTGATAGGCTACGGAAATACTTACGTAGCCTATCACGGCTAACGCAGGGACACCATTTGCATCACCGCAGAGGCCGTGATAGGCTACGTAAGTATTTACGTAGCCTATCACGGCGGAGGGGGAACCGGCGTACGCAAATGGCGGTGGCTACCGCCATTTGCGTACTCTGGGGTTTTTCCCCCTGCCCTGATAGGCCACGTAAATACTTACATAGCCTATCACGGCTCAATACAGGGACGCAAATGGCAGTGGCTATGACAGCCACCATTTGCATCCCTGCAGGGCTGCCCAGCTGCTGGATGTCCGGCTGTGGGCGGCCGGAGCCGGCCGGCAGCTCTGCAGCTTGGCCGTGGAGTGGAGCCGGCCAGGCAGGATTTCAGGGGGGGAGGATCGGATCGCCTCCCCCCCACCGCGGATTGCCTGGCGCAGAGCCAGGTAGGTGTTTCGTACATCCCTAGTCATGGCTTCCCTGTGCTGCCCCACCTGTTCCTACAGCACCAGCAGGACTCTGACCCAGAGAATGTACTCAGTCTGATTTGTTCTGCCCAAGTAGGGTTGAAAGAAGGGAGACCTTGCACTGCCAAACAGGTACTGCACCTTCTGGTCTGGGCCTCTGCTTGGAACCACCTGTAGCCTCCCTGAGTGGGGCACCCTTCTGGATGGTCATCTTAGGCAGGTAGCCAGTTTCCACTAACTCCCCTTGCACCTCAGGCATGGCAGGACCAGCAATGGGGTTCTCCTCCTCTAAAGAGGTCTCCTTTGATCCTGGTAGATGAAGCTGTTGGGACATGACAGATGTAAGGGATCATCCCCATGTATCCCACATTTGCCCCAAACAATGTAACATATCATAATGGCATGAAGCTTCCAACTTGGAATGCAGCATACCTCAATGGTGCGTGCATATGTATAGAACTCATCTATTCTCCCCTCCTGTAGCTGCTTCTCCAGTGCAGTAGCATCCAAGCCAGTCTAGCTACCTTGCTTTGTTAATGTTGTTTTAATATGGCAGGAAGTATGCACATCGCAGAAACAGCTTTCAGATCTTTGAAAAGTAAATATGCTCCTGTGGGAACAAGCCCACAATTGTCCCAATAATGCCAAACATCTCAAGATGGCAGGTAGCAGGAACATGAAAGGAACACACACACACACGCTTACTTAGCAGGCAATCAGCCTGAAGGGAGATCCTCACAATCTGTTCTATCTCTGGTCCATGTGTCCTTGTTCTGCTCTAGTCCCATTATCTTATTGAACAGAAAATGGCAGAAAATGTGCCTCATCCTCATGGTAGGCAGCTGCCACCAATCACAAAAGGGATGGCATCTGTGTTCATCACTACTTCAATCATGCATTGGGGGACCAAAGTACATTACAGTTCCGGGGGGTGGGCATCTATGTGTGTATGCCAACATTATGAGCAAGGCAAAAATTCTCAGAAAACTGATTAGCTTTTTTTCTGAACACTCACGAGCAAAAGGTCATACACAATGAGCCAGTTCCAAATCCATCCAAGGGGAGTTGTCCATTGTTACTTATTATATAGCCCAGCTATTCATAGGACTGGTGCAGGAATAGTCTAAGGAGGAAATGAGTGTTTGACGGGGAGTCACCATCATTTTATTCGGTACAAAGCTCCTGGAAGCCATGCTATGCCATCACTTTGTATCCTTCCTGAGGGCATTAGCTGCCCTATTTTCAGATGGTGCAACAGCTTCACTGCTGCTGTCTTTTTAAATGATTTTTTTTAAAGCTCTCAGACCACCTCATATGAACTCTGAAATTTCTAATTAAACTCCACCTAAACTTCAGGGGGATTTTCCCTCATGTCCCCACCACCACCAAATGTGCAGAAATTCAGCCGAGCTTGATATGTGGCCTAACCCTAGATTAACCATATCACTTATGTAATTGTATTACATTAATTGTATGTGTAATTATTGTATATAATTACACATACAATTTTAACCTGTAAGCTGACTCAGGAACTCTAAAACAGGATATAAATTGGTGTCAGAAATTGTCTATTTCTGCAATGTAACTATCAGCATAAAGCTGATGAAGCTATATTTGTAAAGTCTTTCTCTCTATGCCTGCCCACTTTTTCCAAGGCCCTATGCTGGAATCTGGCAGCCTAGAATCTTAAGAAAAGGTATATTTTCTGACAGTAAAAATTTATGGAATGCGCAATTGTGAATGTTATTTTATTCAGTTTGGGTTTTTCCTTCTTTTTAAAAAAGCTATCACAGTACTTATAATTTTCTTGTGTGAACTGACAGGAGGGTCAGAGAAAAATATGCTTTCGCCTGTCGTCTTTCAGAAAGTCAGTAAACATACTACCATTTGAGAACGTAGCTATAAAAGGGACAAGTTAATGTTCCAGTGAAAATCCCTTAGAGGCTGATACAGTCCATTAAAAATGGGGGCATTTGGTCACTTTACCGAATTACTTCTGCAGCAAGTAGTAATCTTTCAGAGTTCTCTCAAAGATTTAAGTACAAAGAATGTGTAGGCTTACTGCAGAACGCTCTTTAAAATTGTTTTGGCCATCCTTTGCTTCCCTCCACCTTTTCCTATTACCACAGGTGTTTATTGATTTTGTTTTTAAAATAAATTAGAAACTCATTGAATCAAGTTGTGTTGCAATGAATCTACTGAGCTGGGAAGTTATTCCAAATGCTTTTAACACCATGATTGTAAAAATACCAGTGCAAAAATCTTCAATTAGAGTTTGAGAACTGTTTTTTTGAATCTACATGGAAAGTCAAATAATGATTTCAACAATGTGTCACTTCATAATTCCCAGCTCACACACTATATTTCACAGGACATGGTCAGAGCACAATGGCTATTCACTGCAACACAACAGAAATCTCTAGCCATGTTGCTCATCCCCTCTTGATTGCTCTCCCCACAATAAAGTGTGGTTTTTGAGTGTTCCATATCAAGCCTAGAGGGTGTTTTTTTTAGTGCTCATTATGAACACCCAAAAATTCCACTTTGCCACCACGCGCCTTTCCCTGCTAGTCCCTTCCCTAGAGAGGGGGGGAAAGCCTTACTTTGGCAAAGAGGAAGGGGACAACAGGTAGCAGAGAACTAACGTATGGAGTGTCTCTTCCCACCAGCGATCATGATGCTTGACTATAAGCCCCATCATCTATGACAGAAAGTAACACCCCATACATCATTTGGAGCAATGAGAGGCCCCATGAGACCCTGTTCTCCTCATTAAATGATACATTTCTTGCTGGGAATTATTGTGCTTGAAATCAAACATCATGTTCCCCGGTGGGTAAAGTTACTCTACATCAGTTACTTCTGAGGAGAGCCCCATGGGCTTTTTTTTTTTTTTTTAAGATGGATTGTTATACTTTTGCAAACATCAAGGTTCCCTTGAGCATTCTTATGCTTTCCTTTTCTTTCTCAGGGGCCCTATTTTGGCTTCATTCCTGTGGGCACTGAACTCACTATTTGTCCTAGTATGACTGTCTTAGGCTCAGCCCTGTGGGCAAATGAGGGGCAAATCAGTTTAGCAAAATCAATGGACAGGGAAAAGGTCAAAATACACCTTTTTTTCCACTCCAGCAAAAGGGCAGTTCAAAGCAGAAGTTATTTATTTATTTATTTATATACCGCCCCATACCCAAAGCTCTCTGGGCAGTTCACAAAAATTAAGTTAGTGGACAAGCAAAGGTTAAGACCACTATATTACCTGTCCAGCAAAAGGACAGTCCAAAATCAGGGTCTTAGTACAGGTCAGCAGTACAAAAAATCAGTCCCAGGAAAAGCAATTTCAAGAAAACAACATTTCAAGGCACCTGGGAGCTGAAATAAATTTGCTGTTCCAGCAACTAGCAGGTTTCAGCTGAGAGTTTATATAGCCAAGTCTTCCAACCCACACCCAGGTGCAAGCCATTAGTTCTAGTTCAGAGTCTACTTCTGAGGAGACTTTGACTCTTGAGTAGACTTTGACTCTCAAGGAACCTGGTTGCAGTGGGCCTTGAGAGTAAAACAAAATGGGAAAACATCCAAAATGATCCGATGGAATAATGAGACGAAACCCCAGGATGTGGGGTGGAGGGGGGACGCTTTTATTCCAAGAAGTAGTGCTATGCGTTTAGGCCCTGAGTATGGGCCTTCTTCAGGGTAGATATACTTTGACTCCTCCTCGTCTGACCCCACCATTGACATACAATACTCAGGGGTCCTATCTGGGGGTTCCTCAGGGTTCATTTCTGTTGAAGGGCTTGGTGTAGCTTTCTCACTGATGCTAGAGGTGCCTGGGCATAGCATGGGGGCAGGGTGCCACAACATGTTCAGGCTGTGTATGGTTCTTCTGATGAAGGGTCTTCATCAGAAGAACCATACTGGCCTGGGGATGGATCAGACATGTCACTATCAGAGGGAGTGATAAACTTTTGCTGTATGGCAATGCAGTACAGACCCCCCCTTGCCTTAGTGGGAGACTGCAACCTTCTTCATTATCAACCTGTTACACAGAGACCCATGTGCAAGCTCTAATGAGTTAAAGAACTCATGTGCTTACTGTAACTCAGCGAGTTAATTGACAATTTCCTTCCTGAAAGTAACTCAGAGCATTTTTTCCCCTGGAGCACCCAGTTTTGCACTGTCATCCTCCCAGTTTGTACTACCCTTTAGTATCACAAATAATATGTCAAAATGCTATCAATTCAGAACCGTACTCTACAGAATGAAATGCCAGAAATCCTAAGCATATAATTGAAATGATAATTTATGATAATTTATTGATTTAGCTGAGAGACAATACCTACACGTAGGATGGAATAAAGAAATGGTTTGAAAACTGTTCTAAGAACTACTAATATGTGTGTGTGTTTAAATGATGTAATAAGTCTTATTCTTTTCCCAGTAACACTCGCTGTTGATAGAGGCTGTTGAACTTACATGCTGTCACTGTCACTTGACATGTTGTACTCAGAGAAGCAACATCTCAATAGATGCTCTGCATTATTTAACCCATTTCAAAGCTTATTGCTTGCTTTGCTGCAAAGTTCATGGCTTCATTCAGAGCAGAACAGGAATGCTGAGACAGCCAGCAGTGTCCAAAGAAGAAGCAATTCTTTCTTTCCTTGAAGAACAAAGCATTGCAAGCAAACACCTACAGCCTCCTATGGACTTCAAATAAATTAATATCTGAAAGTTGCATGACCTTTACTACATTATGGTGTCTTTCTCACTACTTGGCAGTCTATGTGGTTTGTAAAACTGGTTGAATTAATAGCTTTTGAATGGAATTTGCTTCCAGGAAGGGCTCCATGTCTTGAAAGGCTGTGTAAGATTTTCTTTGTGCTATTCTCAGCAACTAAGGGGACAAATGAGAAAACATGCCAAAGCGTACATTTCGCACATGTTTTTCTTCCCCCTCTGGAATTACTCTCACCAAATGGTGTGTTTTCATGAAAAAACTTAGCAAACACTGACTTTAGCAAGGGCTCTGCATTTGTTTCAATTTTACAAGGGGCTTATTTCTATGATTTCTATGATTTGGGGGTATTGCAGATTATTTTAAAATAATTTCCAGAAAGACAAGGTAGAGGTGCAGCTTTGAATGACAAAGCAAACAGGGCATGGGATTACAAACAATTGTGTCCTGAAAACTCAGACTTCAAAAATATGACAGAGTTTTATATCAGATACACATACAACTGAGGGGGAAAAACATGCTATTTTGATATATTATTTTCATATTTTGTAATCCTCTGATCTCAGAGTCTCTCAAATATCCTGTGCCCAGCCAGGCTGCTGCTGGCAAGGTGGGAGGAGCAACAGAGACAATTTTCACCTCTTCATCCTCCATTTATTTTTTTAATTTTTTTCATTGTAGATGGGTCTATGAGCCCATGTAGAGGAGTTGTGCTGCTGGGGGGTGGGGTGGGCAGGACAAGGTCTGGAGAGGCCATGGGATTTTGTTTACTTTGACCTCTCCTCTCCCACCAGAACACCCCCTTCTTTACCTCTAGGAGGTCATCTGAATCCTCTTTTGGAAAGCAGGTGCTGCAGTTCTTTCCATGGTGGCTGTGAGGGGGTGGGTGGAGACAACAGATGAAATTGTAGCAGTGTCTTTTGCTTTGCGAGTGGGGAATAAGAAAAATCCTATGGTCCCGGGATGCTTTCCAGGGACCATAAAAGTGTGCCCTTAATTATCTCGGGTTCTCCAAAATAATACTGGGAATTATATTTAATAAGGTGCTGAGATTCCTTTGTTGAGGATGCCTTGCCTCCTGACAGAGGTACAGTTCCCAATGTTCCCTGGGAAGTGTGAATGATTGTTAAACCAGGTTACTCTGCAGTGTGGATTTGCCCACATTTTTATTTATCTTCAAATGCCTGAATTCTCATTTCCCTTAAAATGTAGTTAAGTACTTCAGATGGATAAAGGGATCATGAGACAGGGTAAATAGGGCAGGGGGAGGGTGGTTTAAATGGGTATCAGGAGCAAAGTGTTTCCTGAGGGCACAAACAAATGATTAGAGTAAATAGAAGAAAACTGACATTTTGGGATAATAGAATCTAAATAGTAAACAGAAGGCAAAGGCAACTTCTGTAGAGAGCACTTTCCATTCAGAATCATAGTGAATAATTTATGTTACACATGCATTAGGATTGCTGAGCACTCACATCGAATCTGAACTGTAAAGTGCTAACTTCAAATGGAAAAGTTTGTGTGGATTCATGGGATTTTTGAAATATATATTTTCGATTCCTTTTCAAAGAGAGAATATTGGAGAGAGATGCACACAATACAGTATTCCAAGCATGTGAGAGGAAGCTAGAAATCCTAAACTTTGATCTTGGTGCTCTTTGAGGCACAAGATTCTCTTCAGCTTCTCTTCCCACTTCCCACATAATACTTCACCAATGTCCTTTTGCATCAACAGCAAATATTGCAACTGGTAGGGTGCAATATCTAGTCTGAACAGAGATGGGCCTCATCTCACAGCAATTTCAAGGGATTGATTCAACGCAGATGTGAGTGCTATGCACTGTGTATTTGAAGACCAGGAGTTAATTAGGTGGGCTGGGAACCTTGACCTAAGACATGCAGCATGTTCCTATGCATATACTCAGGAGTAAGTCCCACTGAGTTCAATGGAGCTTAATTTCAAGTATGTATATAAAATTGCAGTCTTAAGCAATCCTATACACCAGGGGAAGGCAACCCAGTGCCTTCCAGATGACAGCTTCCATAATCCTTGACCATTGGCCATGCTGGCTGGGGCTGATGGGAGTTATATGGAGAGCCAGCACAGTGTAGTGGTGAAAGTGTTGGACTGGGAGCTGGGAGATCCAGGTTCTAGTCCCCACTCGGACATGGAAGCTGACTGGGTGACTTTGGGCCAGTCACACACTCTCAGCCCAACCTACCTCACAAGGTTATTGTTGTGAGGATAAAATGGAGAGGAGGATAATGTAAGCTGCCTTGGGTTCTTTGCAAGAGGAAAAGGCGGGATATAAATGCAATAAATAAATAAATTATAATCCAAAACGTCTAGATTCCCTACCTCTGCTATATACACTCATGGATATGTCACTCCCATTAAACTCAATAGGATTTACTGCTGAGTAGACATCCATAGCATTGTACTAGTTAATGTACTAGCCCCACCCTTAGAATGGACCCATATAAATGTACAGCTATCACAAATCTGTTATTTTATTGTGTCAGAATCATCACCCCAGAGCAAAGTATACCAAACATAAATTGCCTTCACTTATTTAGATTGCATACATAGTTTACATGTAGTTCCATGGTCAGCTGGGTTGGATCCAGAAACCTCATCCTGCATGTGGAAGGACACCACTGGCAGAACAGGGTTTCTGCATCCTCTCTTCTCTACAATCCACCCACACCCACACACCCTCCAAATCTGCTCCAGAGGCTCCTCCAACTGTAGCTCAGTGATAGATCACATGGTAGAGCACATGTAGAAGGTCCCAGGTTCAATCCTTAGCAGCATCTCCAGGTAGGGCTAGGGGAGAATCCTGCCTGAAATCCTGGAGAGCCATTGGCAGTTGGTGTCGACAATATGGTGCCACATGGACCAATGGTCTGATTCAGTGTAAGGCAGCTTCCTACGTATATTCCTGGTAGAAGGTTCCTGGATCTATCTGCTTTTTCCCAATCTAAGCAGCCTAACACAGTCAATGTTAGCAGCAGGACAATATTCTCCCACATCTGCTATTCAGAAAAGTCATTTTGCTATGGCTGCTTTCCAATGTGCTTTCACAACCTGGTGTGCATTGCATATTGCAGTCTGTTTACGTGATTTCTTGGATCATTGCCAGTTGAGCTCCATTGAAATCAATGGGATTCGAGCTGAAACATTTCACACACATTCAAAATTCAGCAAACCTGAAGAATTCAAACGCAATTTCTTGAACTTCCAACTTTGACATTTGACTTTGACTTAAAAAAAATAAAAAAAATCTCATCTTAAGTTTTGTGGATGAATATTATGGCAAAAAAATGCTATAGGACAGCTTGACAAATTTGGTGAGTTGGATCCAGACGTACCCTCAGTGGATTTCTGCTCATGTTGGAGGAAGAGGACACGGAAGTTCTCCTTTCCCATTCAGGACCTTCCTGTGACTCCTGAAAAGCTGCTCTGGGAAGTTGTGGGACCTTGCAGAACAGAATTGGAGGTTGGATCCAGACTTTTGAAGGAGCAAATCTTGATCCAACCAATAGATTTACACCTTGGGTTTTCATAACAGGGTCCTTGGGGAAAAAGAAAGTAGGGCAATATGTAATTTTGTGTACTTTTTGCTAGAGAATTAGGAGAATTTGTTTGAGAATTCATCAACCCCACCCAGTCATTTCAGCTCTGAGATTTTGCTGTGTTAGCACATAACTACCTTTGATTGGCTGCATCCACAGCTATCAGTGTCACAAAACTTGACATGATGATTTCATTGCAAGGGCATTTGTGAAAATGTCAAAGGCAAATAAATCAGAGGACAATGAAGAAAGCAAATGAAATAATGCTGCTTGCTTTGGTGTACACATACGTCCAATGATATATGCCACCATGCACACCACCAGAGATCCTTCATAACATTCCATCAATGCATCTGATCATTTTCATCCCATATGCACCCAAGGCGGACCATGTGGTGGCCCCTCTCCCAGATTGGCAGCATAGGACTGAAAGCAAAGGACCATTCAGAGTTTGCCACCTCCCCCAACAGGAATGAAGACATGATACTTATGCTGGGTGAAATGGGCCCAACTTCATTAACTTCTGCACACGCACACAACCTGCTGCAAGAGCGACAAGTTAGCCCCAACTGAGGCTAATGGCCTATCAGTGCGGGCTGCTAATCTTCCCTTGCTGTCAGCCTGTAAAGGGCAGCTCCACCCTGACTCCAAACTCCAAATCAGTCCACTGCCTCTCTGGGGCCTTTGCTTGCATGCACATGTGATTGTGTGCTGAGGGAACTCTGACTGAACAATGCAAAAAAAGACAATTTGCAATAGGAAGAAAAAAACTGTGGAAGAGCTTGAAGTAATGCTGATCACACAGTCACGCCCGTCACCACAACTGTACAGCCCAAGGGCTGTCACAATTCTGCTGGATATATGAGCAGCTCTTCATTGTAGCAATGCCCCGGGATGCCCGCCAGGGTAGCCTACATTTCATTCCCTCCCAGCCGACACTACATTCACCTGAATTATGCCAAGTGAGGCTGGTGGCTCCGATGTCAGTGGGGCTGTAAATCCGCTCTGGGTTTCAGTCAGAACTCTAAAGGAGCTATCCAAGGTGTGGAACCGTATCTCCAAAATGGTTTCAACTGATGTTGGGCAGGGGTGAGTCTGGGAGGGCACGAGTGGGGGTGAGCGAGGACAGGGGCTCGGCAGGCGTGGTCCGAGGTTTGCAGGCGGGGGGGATGGACTCCTGGACCCAGTCGGGCATCTGTGATCTGTTAACAATTACATGGTATTGTTAAAATTGTTAATGATGTAAATGGCAGGCGAATATAGCATTTTTTTCAGGGCAAATCTACAAGGAAGGTTTTCTTCATTCCTACTCCAGTGCTTCTGGTTCCCTACAAAGCAAACATGTGGCATTGGGAGATAGTGCTCCTCTGGCCAGAATCTCTCTCCCCCTGCCTTCAGAGGAGAAAGGAAGATGGGATGGGTCCTGCCTGGAAAAGACAGGAAAATGAGCCAATGGAAGCCAGCATGACTGGGGCTATAAAGCCCTGACTGCGCCTTCAAGTCTCGTGCGCAGAGGGGCAACCCTCCCACCCTTGCCCTTTAGGCAGCAGCTTAGGATAGCTCTTCATTGTAGCAATGCCCATTGCCCAAAGCAAATATTGTACAATTATTATTCTCATTGTTGGGAATAACATGGCAATGCATTCATTAATGATTCTTTCCCAGGAGGACTACAGCTTGGACCCATTTTTGTTGTTGTTCAGTCGTTCAGTCTTGTCCGACTCTTCGTGACCCCATGGACCATAGCACGCCAGGCCTTCCTGTCCTCTGCTCTCTCCTGGAGCGTGCTGTAGTTCATATTCATTGCATTGGTAAGTCACCAGAAATGTTGGCAGTTCCTCATTTAGCCTTAGACTTTGTGTTTACTGCATCTCTCCCTCAACAATGGAAGAATAGCTGTGGCCTCTCTCTCTATATATATATTTTGCAGTATAAGCAAACCTTGAACATAGTAAGTAAGAACCCAGATACTGCAAAAAAAAAAAACATATTTCAATAAACCACAAATCACAAAGAGGAAAAAAATGATCATATATAATGCTCTTTTGCATTTGGATGAAAGGCTAGTCTGTTATTATTTGTCTTTAAAAGAAAACAAATCAGTCACCATTGTTAACAATCAGCATGAAGTTGTGTAAAATTTTGACTGATTGGGGCTCACTTAAGTACAAATCATATCAGCTCTTTTTGAGCATAGAAGCAAAATTGAAGGTTTTGTTTGGACAAATGTCAGACTTTCCCCCTTGACTTTGTGTGGATTTTCTCATAGTGGCTTGTTAAAGAGTGGCTTGTTGGAACTGATTAGAGTGGTTTAATAATAGAATGGACAATTTATCCCATTTAGAATGGGAACTGCATCTGTTAATGATGGCTCACCTACAGTACCTATTGTAGTAATTGGTGGAAACTATGACATCATCTTGCTGGTGAAAGATCAAACAAAAGTAGATGAAAAGAGAACCACAGTTCAAACATTTGGCCTGCTGGGAAAGGCCTCAGTGTGGTGCAAAATAAAGCCAAGCTTCTGGAGTCTGCACACCTTCCACCATTCAAATGATATCACATATGAGAAGTGCTATCTTGTGTACAAACGGTATATAATTAATGCAATTCAGGTATAATCCATGATGCAGATGGGGTAGGTTTGTGTGAGAACAAACCTCCCTTTCCCCCATATTCACTGCACTGATTGGAAGAGCTGATCTTCCAAAAGACCCCATGTGAGGTGGATAGAGTCAATATTCTACAGTTTACACCCTTTCACTTTAAGAAGCCATAGTGTTGGATCCAGATTTAGTAATATTTAGAGTCGACTCATTGGAATCAATGGAGCTTAAGTTGACTTAAGTCCCATTGATGTTAATGAGACTATTTATGATCATAATAAAGTGGTGAAGAATAAGGTGAGGAGGGACCATAGTTCAGCAGTAGCAGAAAACATGCTTTGCATACAGAAGGTCCAAGGAACAACCCATGGTATTTCCACTTTAAAAAAGACTATGTAGAATGTGATGGGGAAGTCCTCTGCCAGACATCCTGGAGGCTGACATCCTGTCACTCAGGACAGATGGTACTGGGCACGGTGAACAAATGATCTGACCAAGTATAAGGTGGTTTATTATGTTCCTAAACTGCACTCTTAGAGGTTATGAGAATATCTTAAACAAGAACATCTCCAAAGAACATGGAAGACAATCCAATTTATATTTCACAGGCATTTTGCTAAAGGAATACTTGCTGAAAATAAAATTAAAAACACACACCAGGATTTCAAGTAGAATCTGCATCGTGCCCATGTTTGATTCCTTTTGGATGGCCGTGTGCTCTTATCTGTTCAGACTAATTGCAGCTGAGCTACTAGAAATGCAGAAAGATTAGTTACAGTAAATTTACATCCTATCATCAAATCACAGACACTTAAATAAAAGATGCTGATTTTTTTTTTCTACACTGCAGATAAGGTTAGAAAAAAGAAAGGGGGGGGGACATGTTAAAGGCATACCAGCCTAAGAAACAAATCAAGCAATGTGTATAATTACTTTGTGTCAGTAATTGAAAATTGAACTAATGCTAGTGTAAATTAAATCTACTTAGGTTTTCAGTACACTCTTGAGACATTGTAGAACAAAACATTACTTAATGTTTATAACTGTAAATCTAATATCTGATCATACTGCTACATCATCACTGTACAGTGCTGCTATCTATTCCAAATATTTGCCTGCACATATAGAACATCCAATGCACTTGTCAGAAACCTTTAGCAGCTTTGGATATTCTAATACAGCAGTTATCAAACCACTTGGCAGGGATCTCAGGGGGCCACTTCATAAACTTTTTAAACATTTTGTTCTACAGACCAAAGCAAGTCATATTGTAATTTAAAGATGTCTTCAGTGCTGGCATCATCATCAAAGCCAGTGCTGTATTATGAAAATCATGGGGCCTTGGCCCAGCCACTGAGAAAAGTTCCTTTAACTGGTAATGTAAGGATTTTTTTGAGCCTTGCAATTTACATTTGGGTACGATATGGGGTGTGGGGAGTTTAAAGGTTAAAGGGTAAGAGATGGTGCTGGGCGGGGGGTTAAAGTTAATGTGCAACGGGGCAAGTAGGGGAGTAAAATCTACTGTATTACAAGCCTGCTAGATGCTGATAAGAGATGTTTTGATTAACTTCCAACCTTATCAACTGTGTCTTCCTTATAAGTAAAAAGTGAGGGGTCATAGATAAAAACATGTGGTTTGGGATTGCCCTGTCTGGAGATAAAGGGAAAAAAGAATTGCGAGCAGAGATGGGTCAAAGAAGAGTCAAACAACAAGGCTTGGGTTGAAAATTGGGCCACATTTATTGAAAATATCTGCAAAGGGGAACCTAGGACGGGTAGCTGACTGTGCCAGTGACTAGCTGGCACTTCTTGGGTGAAGGCACACCCAGCCTGAGGGGTGCCAGTGATCTCGCCATCCCTCCCGACTGCCCCTTCTGGGGGAGGTAGACCTTCCCATGTCACCCCCTCCTGGTGCCGCACAACACCTGGCTGAGTGAGGAGGGTTGGTCTCCCAGGCAACCATTATCCCCCCGCCGAGCCACGCAAACCGTTCAAGGGGCCTCAGGCATCACCTGTCACCAGAAGGTGCCTCTGCATTCACACCATCCCTAATCTCTTTCTGCTTTTTCCCGTCCTAGCCGCCACAGGAGTCACAAGCCTAGTGCTTGTGAAACTCCCCCCACCTGTGCAGAAGAACTTCCCGCAGGTAGGGATGTACGAAAGTCACTTACCTGTAACGAAATTTGATTTGCGGTGGGGGGGAGGCGCTCTGTCCCTCCTCCCGAAATTCTGGCCAGGGGGGGAGGTGCTCTGTCCCTCCACCCCCGAATCCTGGAAGGCCGGGCCGCAAATGGCAGCGGCCGTAGCCGCCACCGTTTGTGTCCCTGCAGTCAGCCGTGATAGGCTACGTAAATGTTTACGTAGCCTATGTAAATGTTTACGTAGCCTATCACGGCTGAGTAAAAAAACCCACCCCCCCCGCGCATACGCAAATGGCAGCGCCCATGGGTGCCGCCATTTGTGTTCTTTATTTTGGCACATCTAGTCTACGTAAACATTTACGTAGACTACGGCGAAAATAAGGGGAACGCAAATAGCGTAGACGCTACGCTATTTGCATTCCCCTTATTTTCGCCGTAGTCTACGTAAATGTTTACATAGACTAGATGTGCCAAAATAAGGAATGCAAATGGCGGCGCCCATGGGCGCCGCCATTTGCATACGCACTGTTTTTTTTTTTACTCAGCCGTGATAGGCTACGTAAACATTTACGTAGCCTATCACAGTGTTTTTTTAAAAAATCTAGCCGTGATAGGCTACGTAAATCTTTACATAGCCTATCATCACGTTTTTTTTTTTTACTGGAAATGGCAGCGGCGGCAGCCGGCCAGAAGACTGGCCGCCGCAGCCGCCACCGCCGCACCGCCGCTGCAGCTGCCACCGCCAGGAGGATTCGCCCAAGGTAAGTCCCGTCCCACGGGGGGCAGGGGGTGGCAGACCATTTCGCCACCAATTTCGGGAGGCCAAATGCGCTGGCATTTGGCCTCCCTGAGATTTGTGGCAAAATTCTCTGACATCCCTACCCGCAGGCCCCTTTGCAGATCGGACAGAAATGTATTATTCCCTACATTAGACAGGCAGACACCATCCTGCCCGTAACGCTCCCTCCTTGTCCAAAGAATTTCCTGTGGGTGGTGCATCCATCACTCCATTGACATAGGCCATAAGCCATTTCTCCGTTCCCTTTCGACGTGCCTCGCCAATGGCAATGTCATTCTGAGCCTTCCAATCAATCCATGGGGCCGTGAGAACCACAATGGCTACTTCCGGGCAGGTATGCTGGACCACCTGCACATCAACCAAGGCCTATTTGATCAGGTCCTTGCCTGGCTGACAGCCCAAGTCATTCCCTCCATCGTGCAGCACCTGGACCTGCGGAGGAAGACTGACCAAACCTTGGAACAGAGTGAGGAGGGGGAACTCCCACTGCATGTCCCGTCTGCCAAGCCACTGGATCATGTGTCAGGGTAATGGAAGCTGAGATCCGAAGGCTGATGTAGAAGCCGTTCATGCAGCCCCAAACACCATACTGTGCCCACATGAGAGCACCCGTATTGGCGTATGTCAAGTCCGACAGTCTGAGGAATAAAACATTAGGGCAAGTGAAGGGAAAATTGCATCAGGAAGAAGCAGTCAGATTGCAAAGGCCAGGCAGGAATGCTTCGAAGCGCCATCTTCCCACCGCCATAAAGTGCCTGTGAGAGAAACCTGAAGCGGCTGCCATGAGGAGTGCTCAATGCAAAAGAGGGTTCTGAATCAAAAATTACCTGCCCTAGCGTGCTATAGCTGATGTGGTGGCAGCCCAAATTGAAATTGTGTCAATGGTGAACCATCGGAGTGACAAAGCAGGGGTCCCTCCCAGACCCGGTATACCAGTAAAAACCTGTGAGACCCTGATGGGGCATTAACCTCTGAATGGGTAGGTGGAGTACAGCAAGACAGACCTGTACATCTTAGTATCTCAAGTCTTTCCCGGACAAGCCAGATATGGGAACCTAAAACAACCCTGAAATCCCAAGGGCCCTGAAGAAGTTGTTAAGGCTGCTGTGTGGAACAAGGAAATGTCATACGGGGAGGGGCAAATGGAGGGCCATCATCTCAGAACCCAAGAAGGGTATCTGGAGAGGGAGGGCACCTAGAATCTGCTAAAAGGAGGGGGCAGCCGTGCCACCCCTATGGTGCATGCCTGGCCCTGAAATCTGACTTCAAGTCAGTAACTCCCATTTTTGTGGCCACAAAGACTAAAAAAAAAAAAAGGCCAGCTTGCCCCTTATAGCTCTGGCAGATATCCCCCTTAGTCCTTAAAGAGATGCAGAATTGCAGCAAAGGCTCGATAGGGAAGGGCCATGAGTCTTGTGACTGAAGTTCGCTCCTAAGGCGCAGAACCCCCTACCTGCCCTGTCGTAGGGAGCTCCAGTACTGAGAGCTCTGTAATTCAGGACGACATGCTTGGATTTGGTATGCCGGTCCCACATAGTACTGCAAGGAGGGGATCTGGTAACAGATGCACCCATGGGGGTAAGGCCCAGAACCTGTCGATCTGATTCCATGACAAAGCACGGGCAATTGCCAAAACCTGGTACATGGCGGGCCCGGCACCAGCAGTTAACACCCAGACATTGGAGCATGAACGCTCTGTCCAACAACATGATCCCTGATTGCTGTGGGATAGGGAATCAATAATACACACAGTGGCCATGTTGTCATATAAAGAGGGCTACCGACTTGGCTATGAGGTTGGCCCAATGTGCACGGCTAGGTAAATAGGGAAGAACTCCAGAAAGGTAAGGTCCTGACAAATTCCAGCAGTGGCCCAACTCTCAGGCCGCTGCCCGGGGGACCACCGAACCAGCAGTATTAATCTGAAACTCAGGGTATCAGCAGCACCCGAGTGAATCTGCGGGTTGGCTTTGAAGAGCAGCTTGCGCCTCCAGGAAGAGAAGCCATTAAAATCCCACAAAATCGAAGCCGTACCCACATATCCAGGTGCACAGAGGAAGTGACCCTGATCTGATGGTGCGGCCGCTGCAGTCCCTGCATTGCCCAACAGAGCCAGCACAGGAAGGCACAGCCAGGGGTCATTACTCTACCTGGGAAAAATTGCCCTACAACTTCTTGCAAGGGCCCCTGAGGAGACCTTAGGGAGATGTATCTGGTGACCAGCCAGATGGGCAATAAATAAATAAATAAATAAATAAATAAATGTAAAACTGCCTGGAGCTGGCCCAAAGGACCAGAGATTTGTCCAGAGGGAGTCGAGAACATTGTTTAAGGGTATCTAACTTGATCCTTCGGAATGTTAACATGGCATACGGGCCCACTGTCCTGTGAGCGAAAGTGACACCGAGGACAAAAGGAAAGGGAACAAATGCTTTCATTAAGTGAGAACACTGCCTCCGCCTCTGGACTCCATGTAGCACATGCCCATCAGGGACCAGGGGCCGGGCTCCCAGACTGAGACAACCATCTCGATGGAAGAGGTGTTTCGTACTGAGCACAGATGCCCAGGGATCTTGCCATGAACGGGCTGACCTTTGGGAAAGAAAGGCTATAGATTAGCCTGAACTCCCCAAAGGATTTCATGGGGGTAGCGTTTTAAATGCTGGAGGAGCGGCTCCATCCTGAACAAGGCCGGGGCCTGTTTGGAGGGGGTGGTAGCCTGCCTCCAGGCTTTTTACTGGCTAGGCCTTCCCTAGGGGGGACCCCGCCAGCCCTGGGTTCTTGGTAGGGATGTACGAAAGTGACTTATCTTTCACGGATTATGTTGATGGTGGGGGGGAGGCATTCCATCCCTCCCCCTGGAATCCTGGCTGGGGGGGGAGGCACACCGTTCCTCCCCCCGGAATCCTCGAACGGCTGGCTGTGCTCCTTGGCAGCTCTGTGGAGCAGCCGGCCAAGCCTGGCCCGACCAGGCCAGAGCCTTCTGCAGCCGGATTTCTGGCCGCGGAGGGCTCTGGGTAAAAAAAAACAAAAACAACCGCGTACGCAAATGGCGGCGGCTACGGCCGCCACCATTTGCGTTCCTTCTTTTTGGCTGTCTTAATCTAACTAAATATTTACGTAGTCTATGATGGCGAAAATCAAGGGGAACGCAAATAGCGTAGTGGGCGCTATTTGCATCCCTTTTTCATTCACTGTTTTATCCTACATAAATCTTTATGTAGGCTAAAATGGCGAATCAAAAGGGACACTAATAGTGCCCGCTACGCTATTTGCATTCCCCTTTATTTTCGCCGTCATAGTCTACGTAAATATTTACATAGATTAAGACGGTGAAAAGAAGGAATGCAAATGGTGGCGGCAGTAGCCACCGCCATTTGCGTACATGGTATTTTGTTTTGTTTTTTTACCCACCCAGCCGTGTAGTAGCCTATCACGTCTTTTTTTAAAAAAAACCTAGCCATGATAGGCTATGTAAATCTTTATGTAGCCTATCACGTCTTTTTATTATTTATTTATTTACACAAGGCAAGCCTGGAAATGGTGGTGGCAGCAGCTGGTTGGAAGACTGGCTGCCGCCACCGCCACCGAAGCCGCCACCGAAGCCACCGCCGGAGCCGCCGCCGGAGCCGCCACTGCCCAGAAGATCTGCCCCAGGTGAGTCTCATCCTGGGTGGGATCCACGGGGGGTGGCAGGCCGTTCTGCCACGGAGTTCGGGGGGCTGAATGCACTGGCATTTGGCCTCACCGAGATCCGTGGCGGAATTCTCTGACATCCCTAGTTCTTGGACAAGAGGTGGACAGGTGCTATCCACTACAAAGGGAACACTTGTGACGGAAAGGCAAGGGTTCCGGAAGCATGCACCCAAGGGGCCGTACTCCCAGCACAGCAAGCAGTGTGGAACCACTGCACTCGCAATAGGCAGAGGCCACTGTCAGACCTGTCGCCACGGCCCGGCAGGGAAGGAGTCATAACTTGTAGCCCAAAGGCCCCGGTACTCAGGTCCTGGCGCATAGAAGGGTAATAAGCATCCCTTCCATGGAAAGCCTCGTCACAGGCCAGCCACGCTGCTCCTAAGCTGAAAGCCAACAGGAGAAGAAGTAGCCCGGATGGGCACTGCTCCTCTCCCCAGAGTAGCAAAAGGATCTCATATTGCCACCTACGTGGGCGTCTGAGTGTGCGGGGGCAGGGCAAGGGATCCTAAGGTAATCCTGCAGGACCCGGCCAGTAGGGATGGCGGAGAATTTCTCCACGAATCTCCGGGAGGCCGAATGCCAACGCATTCGGCCCCCCGAAATTGGTGGATAAATTCTCCGCCACCCCCCCAGGATGGGACTTACCTCCTTCGAATGTCCCTCTCGGCGGTGGGTCCCGGCAGCGTTTCAGCGGCGTTTCAGCGGGGGCAGGGGCAGCGGCCGGTCTTCTAACCGGCTGCTGCCGCCGCCGCCATTACAAAGTAAAGTAAAAAAAAACAAACACGTGATAGGCTATGTAATGATTTACGTAGCCTATCATTGCTGACTTTGAAAATCCAGCCGTGATAGGCAACATAAATCGTTACGTAGCCTATCACGTGTTTTTTTTTTTAATTACTTTTTTTATTTCGCGGCCGGGGAGATGGGGCGCTCCCCCCCCCCGGCCTGAATTTTGGCGGCGAGGGATGGGGCGCCTCCCCACCTGGCCTGAATTTCGGCCGGGAGGGGCGGGGCGCCTCCCCCCCGCCAAGAACTTCAGAGGGAGAACCGAAGCGCCTCCCCCCCACAGCGAAGCAAGCTGCGGGACCAGGTAAGGGACTTTTGTCCATCCTTACCAGCCAGACACTAGCAAAAGGGGAGTTAAGCGGCTGGGGCTACTGTGGAGATGTGACTGATGGAGCTGCAAGTGGCACTGGAATCATATAAAGGGGTGTGTGATCATCTCACCCATATCCGGGGCAGCTACGCCTAGGTCCCTTGTGAGCAAGGGGGATGCTGCTGCTTGCGGTGCTGCTGACAGAGATGCCCCAGAAGGGTGGACAGTCTCGAGTGGTGGTGTGCCGCCTGGCCGAGCCTGTGGAGACGGGGTGTAGGCCTCAGTGGTGCGCAGGAGCTCTGGATGGAGGGCAGCAGTGCCCAGTCCCCTGCCGACAAGGTGAATGATGCTACTTGTGTTGCTGCTGGCGGAGCTGCCTCAGGAGGGTGGGCTGCCTCAGGCCGCCAAGGTGAGCCTGCAAAGACAAGGTGGAGGCCACCGTGGAGCACAGACGTGCTGGAGCCAGGTGGCCAGGCAATGTTTCTATGGCGTCCAGATGCGCTGAAATAGAAAGCAATAGTGAAGTCACATCTGCTTTGTCCAGTTGGACTGGACTGCAGTGGTCTTACTGGGCCTGGCCAGGTGAGGGGGTATGATTGCAGAGGTATGTTCTGCAACTTTAAGGTGTGAAAGGATTGAAGCCAAGACTGGTCCCATATCATTGTCGGTTTCAGAGTCGTGCCTATGCTGTGGCCTTTTATGGGAGGTCGAGGGGCTTTACCCATTCCCTTTCCGCTCCTCTGTCCCTTCTTAGGAGTCATGATGTGGATAAAGGGCTAGGTCGAGCATAAGATACAGACACACAGGCACACAACGAGCCTTAAGGCCAAGTGGAGATGGGGGCCCGGTGCAATGCTCTAACCACTACACCACACTAGCATTTACAGTTGAGCAGAAGCCCAGGCAGAAGGCAGGTATAGTTTGGGCTCAGCAGCCATAGACATAGAATCACAGTGTTGGAAGGGGCCTACAAGACAACCGAGTCCAACTCCTTGCTCAGTGCAGGAAGCCTGATTCGCAGGCAGTCTCCCATCCAGGTACTAACACGGGCTAACCCTGCTTAGTTTTGGAGATAGATGAGATCAGCACAACAACAAGCCCAAAGCTCGGCAGGGGCCTCAGATGCCCGCAAGCCCAGAAGAGGTGCGGCAATAGCCCTCCCCCCTTGTAACTCCAAACCTTTGGGCCGATGGCCCTGAAGAAGAGGGGGTGGGCAGGGTGAGCCCCTTCGAAGGCAGCAAAGCACAGCTGCTGCTGCCGATGGGAGCAAGTGGACTAGACACTGCGGCAGCTGCGGCACGAGGGCTAGCGGCGGCACGAGGGAGAGGGGCACATGCACCGCCAAAGCGAGCACTGCAGCAAAGCAGAGAGGCCGCTGTGGATAGGGGCCGGGACAGGTCACTGTGTCAGCGACAGCTCCAGGGCCAGCGGTGGCATGAGGGAGAGGGGCACATGCACCGCCAAAGCGAGCACTGCAGCAAAGCAAGTGCGGCGGCAAGAAAGGCGGTACAAACGCTGGCCGCCACTGGCAGGGAGTAGCTGAAGCTGGCCGCGGAGGCAGCACAGAGCGCAGCCGCACAGAAGGCAAGACAAGTGCTGGCAGCCGCGGCCGTCAAAGAGGAACACAAGCCAGCCGCACTGGAGACAGCCGCCGCCGAGAGCGCAGCTGCACGAAAGGCGGGGCAAGTGTCGGCAGCCACCTCTGTTGCTGGCAGGGGAGGCACGAGCTGGCTGCACTGGAGACTGCTGCTGCTGTGAGCGCGGCCTCAAGGAAGGCGGGGCAAGTGCTGGCCGCTGGCACCGCCACCGGCAGGGAACAGCTGAAGCTGGCTGCCCCGCAGCGCATGGCACAGGGCGCAGCCTCACCAAAGGTGCAGCAAGTGCTGGCAGCTGCTGCTGCCGCCGGCAGAAAGAAGCATGAGCTGGCTGTGCTGGAGCCGGCTGCCACTGCGAGCGTGGCCTGAAGGAAGACAGGGCAAGCGCCAGCTGTTGCCACTGGCAGGGATCAGCCGAAGCAGACTGCCACCAAGGTGCAGGGCAGAGGGTGCAGCAGCTGCACCAAAGGCACAGAAAAAGCCACCGTAGGGACAAGCTGCAGCCGGTCATTGCCACTGCTACGGTGCAGTGGTGAGAAGGGCCGAAGCGAGCGCAGGCACCCCTGCCAGCCTGGCAAGTGCCGGCAGCCACAAGGGCAGGGATAACCGGGGCTGGCTACCCCATCCCACGTGGCCAGCAGCGAGTGGATCGGGAGTTGAAATCTGGTTCTCTCTCACACGGACAGCCGCGAGTGTGAGAGAGCTGGTTTGAGAGGGGGCGCAGAGCTCAAGAGGGCTCTGCCGATCCGTCCCCTGCCTGGTGGTGCCATGGGGAGGCACCCAATAGGCAGAAGCCACCTCTCACCCTGCCCGCAACATCCCCCCCCTTTTGCCAGACATGCTGGTGCCGGGGTTAGGGCATATAGGAGCTGTTGACCACATAACGGGGGAACTTAGACCTGTTACATAGTCAACACCTTACGTCAAGGACAGACCTTGACAGACTGACCTATAATGTGACTTGGACCAAGAAATGTAAAGATTTGAGCGGAGGACAGGAAGGCCTGGCATGCTATGGTCCATGGGGTCACGAAAAGTCAGACACAACTTAACGACCAAACAATACCAAATTTGGGTGGGTATTTAAGTTGATACATGGAGGAGATCTGAGTCTGTTTTTCTTCTTTTACCCTGAACCTGAGACATTACTCTGAGCCTATCACTTAGGATGACTCTTTGGTCATGCCTGGAGAAGGAGAGAGGCCCTTTAACCCTTGCTGGTAAAGTACAAGTGTGAGTGGTAGGCATACAGCTGCAGGATGTGTGAGTACATCTTATCTTTGTTTTTTGCTGAGTGAAAGGTTTGTGTGCTTGTTAAACTTTATCTTTCTTTATTTTTCTTTAATACGATATGATACTTTGTTGCTTAAAGCCATAGGCCACCACAATGTACATTAAAGAGAGAGAGAGAGAGAGAGAGAGAGAGAGAGAAATACAGGCTGACCCAAAAATCTTGATAGCAGGTGATATGAATGCTAGAATAGGACAAAACAACTGTAAAATAGGTGAGAAAATGGCACTTACTCCAGCCGATCTGGCTTCTCTCCCTACTAGAAATTCTAAGGATTTGGGGCTTAATAAAGCTGGTCAATTCCTCTTTGCTCTTGTTGTTACGTTTCACTTATATATATGTAATGGGACAGATATAGACCCAGATTCGAACTTATATACATATATTGGCCCAAGGGGCAGGAGTGTGATAGATTTTATGATCCTCTCATAATCGGCTCTATTCTTTTTTCAACAATTTTAAAGTCCTTACTAGACCAGAGTCATCACATGCCAATTCAGATGTGTCTTTCGTTACCAACTGGAAAAGTTCCCCACATTTTCGCTTCTGCAAATAATTTAATAACCCAGGGAGAAAAAAAGACTGTGTTGGAATGGGAAGCTGCAAGAAGAAATAAACTTATTTCTAGCAACCCCCAAGATGTTATCTTTGAGAGAAGAAATTTTTACCTCCCTGGACCCCCTGGGAACTTATGGAAAAATAGTGAAAGAACTTAGACTATTTGTGGTCACTACTAAAGCTCCTCTTCCAGGCCTGCACACTAGTCAAAGCTGATAAATGGTGCACTGCCCAGAAATGTAGGCTGGCAGGAGCAATCAGGAGATTGAGGCCAGAAGACTCCTTAGAAAATTTTACTGTCTACATCAGCTTGCGCACAGAGTTAGGGATATCAGGGAATTCCGTGATGGATCTCGGTGAGGCCAAATGCCAGTGCATTCGGCCCCCCGAAATCCATCGCGGAATGAAGCCCCTGCACCCCAACCCATGAAAGGTGCGCGGGACAAAGTCCCCACCACCCCCAATCCACAAAAGGCGTGCGAAATGGAGCACTTACCTTCTCCCGTCCACGCTGCTTTGCGAATGGCGGCCGTCCTGCGGCCGCCATTCGTTTCCTCCTCTTCATAGCCGTGATAGGCTATGTAAATACTTACACCATTTGTGTCCCCGTGGAGGCCGTGATAGGCTATGTAAGTATTTATGTAGCCTATCATGGCAGGGGGAAAAAACCCCAGCATACGCAAATGGCGGTATCTTTCTTTATTTTTCTTTAATACGATACGATACTTTACCGCCATTTGCGTATGCTGGGTTTTTTTCCCCCTGCCGTGATAGGCTATGTAAATATTTACATAGCCTATCATGGCTCAATACAGGGACGCAAATGGCAGCAACTATGACAGCTGCCATTTGTGTCCCTGCAGGGCTGCCCAGCGGCTGGATGTCCAGCTGCAGGCGGCCGGAGCCAGCCGGTGGCTCTGTGGCTTGGCCGCCGAGCAGAGCCGGCTAAGCAGGATTCCTGGGGGGAGGACCAGATCGCCTCCCCTCCCCATCGAGGATTCTGGGGGGACGGACAGAGCACCTCCCCCCCACTGCAGAAACAGAACGGAATGGAAGGTAAGTGTTCCGTCCATCCCTACACAGAGTATACAAATCTCCTGCACCAGAAAAAGAAGGAGCATGTACAACAATCCTGGATGGAGCTAGGGCTGGCAATTCGAGAAAGAGATTCAACTAGATTCTGGATGTTAGTGACAAAAGGGACAAGGAGACATCATGGGTCTGTTGATAATCAAATTACTTCCTTACAGTGGCAAGCTCACTTTTCAGCCTTGTTTAGACAGTCTTTTGTTGGGACCTCATCTGATCTCCTTCACAGCAGGGATTTTTTGTCTTTCTCTTCCTGCCCTGATTGGGAACCAGTAACCTGGGATGAAGTGCATGATTGCCTCCCTGCCTCCTAAAAAGGCCCCTGGAGAGGATATGCTTCCTGGTGAATTGTTTAGATCTAATTCTACTTGGTGGTGCCCAATTCTTGCTAAAATGTTTACTTATATAAACCAGCACGGAAAAATCCCCCAGGGCTGGGAAGTGAGCATTGTTGTTCCTATTCACAAGAGAGGGTCTAAAGCAGATCCAAATAATTTTAGACCAGTCAGTCTGCTTAATGTTGCTTCAAAATTATATACTAAATATATTTTACACAAATTAGAGTCATGGGCAGCTGAAAACTTCATTTTAGCTGAAGAACAGGCCGGGTTTGCAAAGGGGAAATCTACAATAGACTAGTGATGTACGAAACTCACTTACCTTTTTGCGGAATCTTTCGCGGTGGGAGGGAGGCACTCCGTCCCTCCCCCTGGAATCCTCAACGTAAATATTTACGTAAGATAAAACAGCAAACAAAAGGGGAACGCAAATAGCGTAGTGGCCACCATTTGCGTACGCTGCATTTTTTTTTTTTTTTTGGAGTTAGCCGTGATAGGCTATGTAAATTCTTATGTAGCCTATCACGGCTGCAAGGATCGCAATAGCAGCAGCAGCAGCCCAGCCATGGCCGGCCAGTAGACTAGCCACCACTGCCACCGGAGCCGCCGCCACCACCGAATCTGCCGCATCCGCCCCAAGTAAGGGCCATCCCGGGGAGATTTCGTGGGGACAGGGGGGCAGGAGGCCGTTCTGCCACAGATTCTGGGGGGCCAGATTCTTTAGAATCACTGGAATCCATGGTTGAATTCTCTGCCATCCCTACAATAGACCAGTGTTTTGTTCTCCATCCTAATACAGAAATATTCTCAGCATGATAGAAAAGAGTTATTTGTTACTTTTGTGGATTTTAGTTCAGCCTGTGACCTTGTAGATAGAGATCATTTGTGGCAAAAGCTATCTGCCACAAACATTGATAGAAGGCTGTTTCTTTTAATCCAAATACTTCACTCTGATGCTACTCTTAGATTTAGGCTGGGGGCGAATGGATTGTTATCAGAAAGCATCCCAACAGATAAAGGAGTGCGTCAGGGATGTTTATTGGCCCCTTTTCATTTTCATTTTTATATGAATAGCATTGTACAAGAACTGAGTGATTTGGAATGCTTCCCAGCTACTATTCAGGATGTTAAACTCTCAGTCCTCCTATATGCGGATGATATCGCAATGATTTCCACTACATTAATTGGTATGTGAAAGCTCTTGCGAAAGTTGAGTACGTTTTGCACAAGAGAGCATTTGTCTATTAATTATGCTAAGACTAAAATGGTAGTATTTGGGAAGAAAAGGAAAACACATTTGTGGAAGTTGGACAATGAATCCATTGAATAAATGAACAACTTTAGATATTTGGGCCTTAATTTCAATGCCTGACTTTCGTGGAGACAACATCTAGCTGTAATTAAGCTGAAATCATCCCAGTCTACTCAATCTCTCCTTCAGTTCTCTTGATCACAAAGGGAAGTTTGGTTGCCCCTGCAGTTGAGATATTTCAGAAGAAGGTAGTTTCACAACTGACGTATGGGGCTGAGGTATGGGGATACACGAATGCCTCTATTTTTGAGATGGTTCAGAACTCTTTTATGAGATCTCTCTTAACTGTCCCCCAGAGTACACCTGGGTAGGGATGTACGAAACTCACCCTTTCATGGAATCTTTCGTGGTGGTGGGGAGGTGCTCCATCCCTCCCCCCAGAATCCTCGACGGGGGGGAGGTGATCCGGTCCTCCACCCCAGAATCCTCGACGGCCGGTGGATTCGGCGGCGGTGGCTACAGTGGCTGGTCTGCTGGCCGGCTGCAGCCGGGCTGCTGCCACCGCCATTGCTGTCCTTGCAGCCATGATAGGCTACATAAGAATTTATGTAGCCTATCATAGGGATGTCAGAGAATTTCTCCACGAATCTCGGGGAGGCCAAATGCCAGCGCATTCTGCCCCCCAAAATTGGTGGAGAAACGGTCTGCCCCACCGCCCCCCCGGGACGGGACTTACCTTGTGCAAATGTCCCTGGCGGCGGTGGCGGCTCCGGCAGCGGTTCGACGGCGGTTCGGTGGTGCCTTGGCGGCGGCGGCCGCTGCCATTTCCAAGTTAAAAAAACAAACAAAAAAACAAGACATGACAGGCTACATAAAGATTTACGTAGCCTATCACGGCTAGATTTTTAAAAAACACCATGATAGGCTACATAAATCTTTATGTAGCCTATCACGCCTGAGTGAAAAAACAATAACAACTACGTGCACGCAAATGGCGGCACCCATGGGCGCCGCCATTTGCGTTCCTTATTTTGGCACGTGTAGTCTACGTAAACATTTACGTAGACTATGGAAAAAATAAGGGGAACGCAAATAGTGTTCCCCTTATTTTTGCCGTAGTCTACGTAAATGTTTACGTAGACTACACGTGCCAAAATAAGGAACGCAAATGGCGGTGCCCATGGGCGCCGCCATTTGCGTACGCACGGTTGTTGATTTTTTTCACTCAGCCGTGATAGGCTACGTAAACATTTATGTAGCCTATCACGGCTGACTGCAGGGACGCAAACGGCGGCGGCTATGGCCACCGCCATTTGCATCCTGACAGGACAGGATTTGTGGTGGGAGGGACGGGGTGCCTCCCCGCTGGCCAGAATTTTTGGGGGGAGGGATGGGGTGCCTCCCCCCCCGCCAGAATTTCGTGGGGAGGGACAGAGCGCCTCCCCCCCACCGCGAATCAACTTTCGGGTTCAGGTAAGGGACTTTCATACAACCCTAGGCTAACTCCAACCCCCCCACACACAACAACACGCAGCATGCGCAAATGGCGGCGGCTGTGGCGTCCACCATTTGTGTTCCCTATTTTTCGCTGATTCATCTTACGTAAATATTTACGTAAGATAAAATGGTGAAAAAAGGGGAACGCAAATAGCATAGTGGGCCCTATTTGCATTCCTTTATTTTTCGCTGTTCTAGCCTACGTGAATATTTACGTAGGCTAGAACAGCAAAAAATAAAGGAACGCAAATAGTGCAAACTATGCTATTTGCATTCCCCTTTTTTCACTGTTTTATCTTACGTAAATATTTACATAAGATAAATCAGCAAAAAATAGAGAACGCAAATGGTGGATGCCGTAGCCGCCACCATTTGTGTACGCTGGGGTTTTTTTTTTTGGTGGTTAGCCGTGATAGGCTATGTAAATTCTTACGTAGCCTATCATGGCTGTAAGGATGGCAATGGCAGTGGCAGCAGCCCAGCCGCGGCCAGCCAGGAGACCAGCTGCTGGAGCCGCCACCGGAGCCGCCGCCACTGGAACCGCCACCACCGCTGAATCTGCCGGCTGTCGAGGATGCCAGGGGGGAGGACCGGATCACATCCCCCCCTGTCGAGGATTCCGGGGGAGGGATGGAGCACCTCTCCCCCCACTGCGAAAGATTCTGCGAAAAGGTAAGTGAGTTTTGTACATCCCTAATTGTGAGTTGAAGATAATGTCATCTGGAAGCCCTGTAATATTCTGTGAATGAGGCAGGGCAATGGCACCATAAAAGCCTCATCTGGAAGCACCCCAGATCCAGGGTCAAATACAGACATTCTGTATTGTTCCACAACCTTTTGTGATTGGTGGCTGCAGACTACCAGTAGTCCACAGACCATAATTTGAGAATCTCTGGTCTAATAGAAGCCTTGAAAATTGCTACTCAAAAGGCTATAGCATGGAAAAAGAATGCTATAGCATTCGCCACAATGAAGCTCAATAGAGGTGTGTTCCTTCCTTTATTTTAGATTCTATGTGTTCTACCTTGGGACAAGAAAGAGAGAAAGGATAAATAATGGCTAAGAGGAAACATTCTCCACCCCTAGCAGAGAAGCCTCTGGTAATGGAATTGATTACAAACATGTTTGGGAGAAGGATAATCCATCTCAAATTGCAGTGATATGTGCCTACAAAATGTGGATCCAATATTCTTATGTTTGACACTGGTCTAGTGAGTTATAACACAGCCTTCCCAAACATGGTGCCCTCCCAATGTTTTAAAATGCAACTCCCAGCATTCCTGACCATTGGTGATGCTGACTGACAGGAGTTGAAGTGTAAAACATCTGGAGGGCACCAGGATGGGGAAGGCTGATCTATCTAGGACCTCTAAGTAATCTGACACACATTTACCTGGAAGCAAGTCCCATTGAACTCAATGGGGTTTACTTCAGAGTAGACACATATAAGATTGAACTGTTAATCATGAAAAAAAAAACCCCACTCACATCTCCCAGTAAGGAAGATCATTCCAAGTCTCCCTAACAGAAGTCCAGTAGTTTATCCCCTACATGATACCCGTGTGGCCAATGCCTAATGTTATTGCTGACTATTTAAACAGATATTGTTAGTCTGGTGATGGTCAGGTAATATATACTCAATTAATTTATCATCAGTTAAAGTGCCGAAGGAACTAATAGAAAATCTGTTTATTTAACAAAGCACTTGTGCTAAAAAATACCAATCTATCACAGTTCTGGTCTGAAGGTCAGTGTTACTCATTCTAATGAGAAAGAACAGGGATGAAAAACATGGGGAAATTAATTTTCTTGTCACAAATTATGGTAGACATGGCGATTTAGAGTGCTAAATAATGTTTAAATCCTCGACTTCAGAGAAGAAAAGACCCTTCTAGATCCGTAAACACCATTCGGCTATTCGATTTAACCACACTGGAATTCTAAGGCACAGACATATTGTTCAACCATATTGCCCAAAGGGAATTTCAACGCATGTAGGGGGCGCAAGGGTGCATGTGCTAGCCATCCTAAATGCTATCAACAAGTGCAAAAGATTGCTGTGAGCATTGTCAAACAGGTGATCAGCAACTATGGATTGTTCTCCCTGGATTTAGGATGTCTATGTAAAACACTGATGTAGAAACTTTAGGTAATGAATATAAAGTATAGGAATAATATCAAAGAGAGGTTTTGTTAACATTTGAATTTTTTACAGGGAAATACAGTTGTAGGATAATTGAAAATCTTGTAGATTAAATTTCATTTAACAATCTCCATTACAATTATTGGGGAAATGATTTTTTAAATAAATAAATTCCCTACATTTGAGCTATTGGAAATCGTCAGAGTTTGGAAAATCCAAAATCTTCTCCCAGTTTCATTTCTACTGAGGATGAACATCCACATACCTGAGAGTGACATTTGGTGAACATCAACCGAAGAGCAGCATTGTTCTGAAATTGAAGGCGGGGGTTCATTTGCCTCTCTCAAGATTGACTTTTCTGGAGTTTCAGATCTTCCCATTAATATGTACAAAGAAGCTATGCAATATTTATTTAGTCAGTTTCAAACATGCCAAATTTCTATTTCATTTGGAAGATGGTGTGCCTCTTTCTCTATGTTACAACATGCATCTGAAAACCAGTGAATGCTGACATTTACAACTGATATTGCTAATCAGAGGGCCAAACTAGAAGTGTGCCTATTTGCTAAATGCATGTTTGTGGGTTTGTCTGAAACTGTGTGTGGGGTGTACTTATTACTAAATGGAGTGTAGAGGGATAGGAATGAAACCTGCCCTTCCCCATCTTATTTCCCCATGCATGCCGCATGGCTTGAAGACCTTTCCCCCCAATTGGTTCACTTTTGGATGTGCCAATCAGCTAAACTCGACCTCACCAAAGTTCTCTGAATTCCATCCCAAAGCTCATTTCAACCTGGGTCCATATCAGATTGCAAGCTTGGGGGGGGGGGAGTCCACATAAAAATTAATGCATATTTTCCTGTATATTTTTCCAAATGTACACAATAATTGTACACATCTTTGAAATGTATGCATTATTCTCCCATTGATTGAAGTGTATTTGTGCAGATTTTTCAAAACTACACATTTTTATGCACATTTTTCAAATATATGTATCCTTTTGAACACATTGCAAGGGTGTGTGTGTCTGAGAATCATATTTTAAGCTTGGAAATGTATGGACTATGACTGCAGATTGCATCCAAGTCCTTGTTCAGTCTGGAAGGTGTGAACTGGTTAAAAATGAATGGCAACACATTTCTCATTGTTGTTGTTGTTGTTCAGTCGTTCAGTCGTGTCCGACTCTTCGTGACCCCATGGACCATAGCACGCCAGGCCTTCCTGTCCTGCGCTCTCTCCCGGAGCGTGCTCAAGTTCATATTCATTGCATCCGTGATGCTATCTAGCCATCTCATCCTCTGCCGTCCCCTTCTCCTTTTGCCTTCAGTCTTTCCCAGCATCAGGGTCTTTTCCAGAGAGTTTTCTGTTCGCATTAGGTGGCCAAAATATTTCAGCTTCAGCTTCAGTATCTGTCCTTCCAATGAGCACTCAGGGTTGATTTCCTTTAGGATGGACTGATTTGACCTCCTTGCAGTCCAGGGGACTCATAAGAGTCTTCTCCAGCACCACAGTTCGAAAGCATCAATTCTTCGGCGCTCAGCCTTCCTTATAGTCCAGCTCTCACAGCCATATATTACTACTGGGAAAACCATAGCTTTGATTAGACGGACCTTTGTCGGCAAGGTGATGTCTCTGCTTCTTACTATGCTGTCTAGGTTTGCCATAGCTTTCCTCCCAAGGAGCAAGCGTCTTTTAATTTCATGGCTACAGTCACTGTCTGCGGTGATCTTGGAGCCCAAGAAAGTAAAATCTGTCACTGCTTCCATTTCTTCCCCTTCTATATGCCAGGAAGTGATGGGGCCAGATGCCATGATCTTCGTTTTTTTAATGTTGAGTTTCAAACCAGCTTTTGCACTCTCCTCTTTCACCCTCAACAAGAGGCTCTTGAGATCCTCTTCGCTTTCTGCCATTAGGGTGGTATCGTCTGCATATCGGAGGTTGTTGATAATTCTCCCAGCAATCTTAATTCCAACCTCTGATTCATCCAACCCGGCATTTCTCATGATGTACTCTGCATATAAGTTAAATAAGCAGGGTGACAATATGCAGCCTTGTCGTACTCCTTTCCCAATTTGGAACCAATCGGTTGTTCCATGTCTGGTTCTTACTGTTGCTTCTTGACCCTCATACAGGTTTCTCAGGAGACAGGTAAGGTGGTCTGGTACTCCCATCACTTTCAGAATTTGCCACAGTTTGTTGTGATCCACACAATCAAAGGCTTTAGCGTAGTCAATGAAGCAGAAATAGACATTTTTCTGGAATTCTCTTGCTTTCTCCATGATGCAGTGAATGTTGGCGATTTGATCTCTAGTTCCTCTGCCTCTTCTAAACCCAGCTTGTACTTCTGGTAGTTCTCGGTTCGCATACTGCTGAAGCCTAGCTTGTAGGATTTTGAGCATCACCTTGCTGGCATGTGAAATGAGCGCAATTGTGCGGTAGTTTGAACACTCTTTGGCGTTGCCCTTCTTTGGAATTGGAATGTAAACTGACCTTTTCCAGTCTTGTGGCCACTGTTGAGTGTTCCAAATTTGTTGGCATATTGAATGCAGCACTTTAACAGCATCATCTTTTAGGATTTTAAATAGCTCGGCTGGAATACTGTCATCTCCGCTAGCTTTGTTGTTACTAATGCTTCCTAAGGCCCACTTGACTTCACTCTCGAGGATGTCCGGCTCAAGTTCAGTGACCGCACTATCATGGCTATCAGGGACATTCAGATCTTTCCTGTATAGTTCTTCTGTGTATTCTTGCCACCTCTTCTTAATCTCATCTGCTTCTGTTAGGTCCCTGCCTTCTTTGTCCTTGATCATGCCCGTCTTTGCACAAAACGTTCCCTTGAGATCTCCAATTTTCTTGAAGAGATCTCTAGTCTTTCCCATTCTGTTGTTTTCCTCGATTTCTTTGCATTGTTCATTTAAGAAGGCCTTCTTGTCTCTCCTTGCTATTCTCTGGAACTCTGCATTCAGTTGGGTATATCTTCCCCTTTCTCCCTTGCTTTTCGCTTCCCTTCTTTCGTGAGCTACTTGTAAAGCCTCATCAGACAGCCACTTGGCTTTCTTGCATTTCTTTTTCTTTGGGATGGATTTCGTTGCTGCCTCCTGAACAATGTTACGGACCTCCGTCCATAGTTCCTCAGGCACTCTGTCTATCAGGTCTAATCCCTGAAATCTATTCCTCACCTCCACTGTATATTCATCAGGGATATGATTTAGGTCATACCTGAACGGTTTAGTGGTTTTCCCGACGTTCTTCAATTTAAGCCGAAATTTTGCAAGAAGCAGCTCATGATCTGAGCCACAGTCAGCTCCAGGTCTTGTTTTGACTGACTGTATGGAGCTTCTCCATCTTTGGCTGCAAAGGACATAATCAATCTGATTTCGATATTGACCATCTGGTGACGTCCATGTGTAGAGTCGCCTCTTGTGCTGTTGGAAAAGAGTGTTTGCTATGATCAGCATGTTCTCTTGGCAAAACTCTATTAGCTTTTGTCCTGCTTCATTTTGTACACCAAGGCCATGCCTGCCTGTTATCCCGGTGATTTCTTGACTTCCTACTTTAGCATTCCAATCCCCTATGATGAAGAGGACATCTTTTTTTGGTGTTAGTTCTAGAAGGTGTTGTAGGTCTTCATAGAACCGATCAACCTCAGCTTCTTCGGCCTCAGTGGTTGGGGCATAGACTTGAATTACTGTGATGTTGAATGGTTTGCCTTGGATTCGTACTGAGATCATTCTATCATTTTTAAGATTGTACCGCAGTACTGCTTTTCCCACCCTTTTGTTGACTATGAGTGCTACTCCATTTCTTCTAAGGGATTCTTGCCCACAATAGTAGATATGATGGTCACCTGAATTAAATTCGCCCATGCCTGTCCATTTGAGTTCGCTCATTCCCAAGATGTCGATGTTCAATCTTGCCATCTCATGTTTGACCACCTCCAGCTTACCTTGATTCATTGATCTGACATTCCAGGTTCCTAAACAATATTGTTCTTTACAGCATCGGATTTTCTTTTCACCACCAGACACATCCACAGCTGAGTGTCCTTTCGGGTTTGGCCCAGCCGCTTCACTCTTTCTGGCGCTACTTGGAAATACCCTCTGCTCTTCCCCAGTAGCATATTGGACACCTTCCGACCTGAGGGGCTCATCTTCCGGCGTCATCTCTTTTAGCCTTGTGATACATTCCATGGGGTTTTCTTGGCAAGAATACTGGAGTGGGTTGCCATTTCCTTCTCCAGTGGACCACATTTTGTCAGAACTCTCTGCCATGACCTGTCCGTCTTGGGTGGCCCTGCACGGCATAGCTTATGGCTTCACTGAGTTATGCAAGCCCCTTCGCCACAACAAGGCAGTGATCCATGAAGGGGACATTTCTCATACTTTCCTGCTTTTGGTATCAGAGCGAGACTAAGAGAAAAACATTGAAGCAGCAGAGTGTAGGGAGTTAAGGTGGGAGACAGGATGGGTTTTGCTCCCCTCTTCAATGTGCTCCAGTTAGTAATACGTAAGACCCCTTGTCCCCCTTTAACTTCAATTGATCATTGTTTGGTTTTCTGGTTGAAGGATTGTTGTCTAATTTGCTTTGTAGTGTATAATTGTGTGCTTTTTATTTTGGATGTGTTGTCTGTTTTTAATGTTGTCTACACTGCCTTGGGATCCTGTGGATGAAGAGTGGTGTATAAATTTAAATAAATTTAAATAATAAATAAAATAAATATATGCACACACATACATTCACCCTAAGATGAATTTTGTGAATATCCAAGTATCAATGCTGATATTTACAAAATGTTGGACATTCACTATGTATATTTATATTTACAGTCATATAAACCATGTCTCTGACATGCAAACTTCTAATGTGGAACTTCTTCAAGCAACCACATAAATGAGAATATAAAAAGTAAGGCAAGACACTGAAGAACATTGGGTCCTGCTCATTTGAAGCCACCCTTATGTTCCCTTAAAGAAGAAGCCTCAAAGAAGAACTTGCTGCTGACTGGCCAGTAACTTCCAGTTTTGAGGATCCAGGGACTTGTTTTTGGTATGTCCACATCAGTGGCTACATATGCCAGAATGTGAAGTTATTTTATTATCATGAGGGTTAACATATGTCCCACTGATTTCAATGGGTCTACACTAAGTATGAATAGGTTATGGATCCAACCCATGGTGCTTAACATATGAGGAATGCAATTAGCTCTTTAGTTAAATATATGACAAATTGGAGGAAATTCCAGTCTGACGGATAAGGTGGTTCACATAGTTATGCCAAAATAAATGAAAACCATATCTATTGTCTTATTGAGCCTAGCAAGAAGTGCTTTGCTTGATAAGAGCCTAACAAACAGCTCCTTCAGGTCAGACTTCTGACTGAATTCTGCTGATGCTGGGCTCTGCTGCTTGCCTGAAGTATCACCACAAGCACACAGCCTGGCTCCCTCCTCTCCATAGCCACCAGCTCCAGATTCCAAGTCTCCTTCCAAAAGAGTTATCTCAGACTGGCTTTCTCTTTTCCCAGCTCTGAGCACTGCTCTCTTCGGCTAAAAAACAGTACTGTCCCTAACAATCTCTGACAGACTTCTTCCTGACATTTCAAAAAATCTCCTGGCCAATCATGTTCCTAACGGAACTTCTGTCTGCCAATCAGCTTTGTTGATCAACTTGTCCAATGGAAACAAAAGTTTTTTCTTCTCCCAAAATATTTTAAATAAATGGAAGCTTCCTTTTATAAGCCACTGTAGCCAAGGCAACCACAGCTATTTAAGGCCCAGGACTTGAGCCACCACACCATGCTGGTTCTTACCCACAATGATAGCATTTATGTAGAAATGAAATGAAAAATTGTAGATATTCTTGGCATTCTTTCCATATGCTATGAACTGCTGTCTCACTGCTAAGGTTCATAACATTGGGTTATACTACAAGGGTCTGACCATAAGCACATTCACTTCCAGTAGATCTTTATTCACAAATGGTGGTCCAAATAAATGTGTTAGGTGTATTAGGCTGGCTTAACGACAGAATTGCTGAAGAAATAAAAATCTTAGAACAGGTTCCCAGTAATATTATATTTCCAGTTATATTAACTGCAGGGAGCTGAAGAATACACAATGATGCTGTCATTCATACTGAGCATGTTTTGTTACCATGGAGCTCCACATAAACCCTGTTATTCCTTTCCACTTGTTTCTTTCAATGCGATGCTGTGGTTACAATATATCAAATCACAAAATGTCCATGTTTTGTTACAAAGGCAGGCTAATTATATACAGGCTTATCTTACTTGCAGATAGCTTGACTTATCTCTTAACATAGTTATTCGATTTCAATGATAATGCAACTAGAAAAACTATCTAGTGTACACTTCTGCTATGGATATCATGGAAATTTTATAAAAATGCAGTCTTTGTGAGCTGCCAGTGAAATGAATCCACATTTCTGCTATCCCTATGGATCACAGAACTCAAGCTTGATGGTTTTGTGCTTTTTCTTTTCTTTTTAAAGGCAGGGGGAAGAAGAGCAGTATCAATTAGTAAAGGAAACAAGAGATGAGAGAACCAGAACAGGTGCTCAAAAACAGTTTATGGTAAAGAGACAGTATAGTCCAATGTGTTTGGGGTTAAAATCCTTCTTCAGGGGCTCAGTTTATTAATTGCTATTTACTAGATAATGTTGCTTTTTTGCAGTAGAGATGGTGGAGAATTCCACCGTGGGCCCAAATGAGGCCGAATTCAAAAGAATCTGGCCTCCGGAGTCCCTCTGGCGGAACAGATGACTTACCTCCGCCTCCCTCCTGAATCCTCAGGAGCTGGCTCCTCTCCGTGGTGATTTTGTGGAGCTGCATGCTGGCTCTGTATCACTGGTGATACGGTAATAGCGGCCTCCATTACCATATCGCTGAGGAATGAATACAGCCGCAAATGGCATACCAGTTGCCACTTGTGGCTGTAAAGCCTTTAGTTTAACTTAAATGCAGCCGGAATGGCTGCAGTTAGGTTAAACTAAGGGTTTTACGGCTGCAAGTGGCATGCTCTACTCCATTTGCGGCTGTATTCATTCCTCAGCGATATGGTAATGGTGGCCACCATTACCGTATCGCCATTCGCCAGTGATATGGAGCTGGCACGCAGCTCCGTGGAATCGCTACAGAAAGGAACTGGCTCCTGAGGATTTAGGGATGTCAGAGAATTCCGCCACAGATCTCGGTGAGGCCGATTGCCAGTGCATTCGGCCCCACGAACTCCGTGGTGGAACGGCCTGCCACCCCCTCGACCCCCCATGGATCCCCCCCGGGATGAGACTTACCTAGGGCGGATGTTCTGGGCGGCGGTGGCTGCGGCGGCGGCTGGTCTTCCGACCGGCCGCCGCTGCCGCCATTTGCAGTCTTGTCATTTTTTTTTTTACAAGATGTGATAGGCTACGTAAAGATTTATGTAGCCTATCATGGCTGGATAAAACAAACAAACAAACAAACTGCGTACGCAAATGGCGGCGGCTACGGCCCAGCCCAGAGCTGTCCGCAGCCAGATTTCCAGCCGCAGAGGGCTCTGGGAAAAAAAACAACAACCCGTGTACGCAAATGGTGGCGGCTATGGCCGCTGCCATTTGCATTCCTTATTTTTGGCCATGTTAATCTACGTAAATATTTACATAGACTATGATGGCTAAAATAAAGGGGAATGCAAATAGCGTAGCGGGTGCTATTTGCATCCCTTTTTCATTCACCATTTTAGCCTACGTAAATCTTTACATAGGCTAAAACGGCGAATCAAAAAGGGATGCTAATAGAGCCCACTACACTATTTGCGTTCCCCTTTATTTTTGCTGTCATAGTCTACATAAATATTTACGTAGACTAAGACAGCTAAAAATAAGGAATGCAAATGGCGGCGGCCGTAGCCACTGCCATTTGCGTACACGGTTTTTTTTTTTAACCCAGCCATGATAGGCTACGTAAATCTTTACATAGCCTATCATGTCATTTTTTGTTTGTTTTTTTAACCCAGCCATGATAGGCTATGTAAATTTTTACGTAGCCTATCACGTCATTTTTTTTTTTTACAAGAAAAATGGTGGCGGCAGTGGCAGCCGGTCGGAAGACCAGCCGCTGCTGCCGCCGCTGGAGCTGCCACCACCCGGAAGATCCGCCCCAGGTAAGTCTCATCCTGAGGGGGATCTGTGGGGGGGCAGGGGGGGGCAGGCCATTCCACCACAGATTTCGGGGGGCCGAATGCACTGGCATTCGGCCTCACCGGGATCTGTGGCGGAATTCTCTGACATCCCTAGAAAAATAGTCTGCAAGTTTGTGGAATCTGCCGAGCAGGAGGAAAGCCGGCCCACTGAGGAATCTGTGGGTTGGATTCACAAAAATCTGAACTCTTGGTTCCATTGTGGATTTTTCCAACATCCCTACCTTCAATAGTAGACCATTACTGGAAATGAGAGGCCTGCAAGTGTATTTAGAATTGGATACTCCCATCCACATCAATTACTAGGGGTAGAAGAACCCTCTCTCTCACCAGGGTGGCCACTTATGAATCACTGAAAAAGAGGAAATGCATCATCAAAAAAGAGGACAAAGGAGGACAGTGATTTGCATAACAATTGTGTATGCTAATTTATACATACAGATGCAAATTTATAAATAATTGTAATTTAAATAGAAATGCAGTACATCTCACCATAGTGGGGAAGACTGTGACCAGGTGACCTGTGTGTCTGGCTGTTTAGTCTGCTGTCCAGATGCTAACTATGGATGGGCAATAGTTCTTAAGGTTCTTTATCTTTAAACTGGAATTGGTCAGGACAGCCTTTTAAACAGAGGTTACTTTCATACATAGGATACATAGACCTATACACAAAATAGCACTGTGAATCACCCATATATGCAAGATTCATGGTGCCATTTTGCATATAAATCTATGTGCACAGTATTGCAATTGCCATGTTTTTTCAAAACATTGTGATTGCGGCGGAAGCGGATGGGGCCTGGGTAAATGCAGGTGGCTTGGCAAGCATGGGGGCGGGTGTCAAGTGTGGGTCTGGGGATGTGAGAGTGGGGTCAGGGGCTGGGTGGGTGCCTGGAGAACCCAGATGAGGGGGTGCCTGTCCATCTCTAATCATACAGGGCAACCAAGGCTGTTCCATGCCAAAATCTTGCCTGAACCCCAACTGAAATGAATCCAGATAATTGGTCTTCCCAAGGGTTGGCTCTTTAAATTGGGCTCAGAAGTGAAAAGGCAAGCTGTGAAGCTCTTTCAGAACTGGCAATATGATTAGGATGAGCAGTGGCAGTCAAATTCTGGTAGACTTTGTTTACTTGGACTTTCAAAAGGCTTCTGACAAAGTCCCCCAACAAAGACTCTTGAGCAAACTTAGCAGTCATGGAATAAGAGGACAAGTCCACTTATGGATCAGTAGCTGGTTGAGGAACAGAAAAAAGATAGTAGGAATAAATTGTAAATTCTCCCAATAGAGGGGTCCTATAGGGATCTGTACTGAGACCAGTGCTTTTCAACTTGTTCATAAATGATCTGGAATTAGGAGCGAGCAGTGAGGTGGCCAAATTTGCTGATCACACCAAATTATTTAGGATGTCTAAAACAAAACAGGATTGTGAGGAGCTCCAAAAGTATCTCTCCAAACTGGGAGAATGGGCATCTAAATGGCAAAGGTGGTTCAGTGTAAGCAATGTAAAGTGATGCAAGTTGGGATTTAAAAAAATCCCATCTTCACATATATGTGGATGGGACATGAGCTAGCAGTGACTGACCAAGAAAGAGATCTTGACGTTGTGGTGGACAGCTCAATGAGAATGTTGACCAGTGTGTGGCTGCTGTGAAAAAAGGCAAATTCCATGCGAGGCGTAATTAGGAAAGAAATCAACAAAAAAAACTGCCAATATCATACTCCCCTTATAAAAATCAATGGTGAAACCAGACTTGGAATACTGTGTACAGTTCTCGTACATTTAAAAAAGGATATTGTAGAGTTGGAAAAAGTGCAGAAAAGAGCAACTAAATTGATCAAGGGGCTGGAGCAATTCCCCTATGAGGAAAGATGACAACATCTGGGACTATTTAGTTAAGAGAAAAGGTAAGAGAAGGGAGACATGATAGAGGTGTACAAAGATTTACATGGTGTGGTGTGGAGGAAGTGGATAGGGAGACATTTCCCTCCCTCTCTCATAATATTAGAACCTGGGGTCATCCCATGAAGCTGATTGGTGGGAAATTCAGGACAGATAAAAGGAAATATTTTTTCACAGAGCACCACAAGAAGTAGTGATGGCTACCACTTTGGGTGGCTTTAAAAGTGGGATGGACATATTCATGGAGGCTAAGGCTATGAATTGTTACTAGTCCTGATGGCTATGTGCTCCTTCCAATATCAGAGGCAGCATGCCTATGCATGGGTGGGAAGATGCTGTTGCATCCCTGTCTTGCTTGTGGGCTTCCCATGGGTATCTCATTGGCCACTGTGTGAATAGAATGCTAGAATAGATGGAGCTTGGTCTGATCCAGCATGGCACTCCTTCTGTTGTTATATTCTAAGCTTCCAAACTCTACTAACTGAAGTGTCAAAGACACTCACATATATTACACATTGCAATAATCCAACTGGGTGTTTACCAGAGCATGGATAAATGTGATCAGATTATGCCTGCACAGGAGTGGCTGCAGCACTGTGGGAATTGACTCTGCCTGAGAAGTACTGCACATCTTTTAGGACCACATATACATTGCCAGTAGCAGCTTAATTGCTGCTTTCCTGTAGCTGCTCTTTGGTATGGGCTAATCTGTCAAACTCAATCAGGTTTTTTATTTTTCTAATGCTAAATTTGTTCCATCCTAATTCTGCATTGAATTGTAGATCCATTTTAGTCAACATGAATATGTGTACATATTTTGTGCATTTTTTCAAAAAAATATGGATTTTTGTACATATTTCTCTCAAATGTATATATTGTGTACATTTTTCAAGACTTCATTTTCAAGAGATTTTGAAGCTTTTGTGTGCTTTTTAACAAGTATACATATTTTGCGCATGTTCTAAAATGTACACTTCTTTTCATGCTTTTATTTTATTTACACATTCCATTGCAAACAGCAGCAATTGACAGATTTTGACAGCAAACTGCATTCCGGTTCATGTTTAGGTTTGGGAAGTGCATTTTTTTTTTTTTAATTGCATTGCAATGTGAACCAAACAAATTGCTAACCCACCCATTCCTAGCTTGCTCTCATTCCATTACTGATCTTATATGAAACTTCCAACTTCTGCCCACAGGGTTAGGGTTGATCACATGGTTTTCACATCTCCTAATTCTCTACCTCTGATATTTCAGAATGAACCATGAAATTCTGTTTCCCTTTCCATCCTGAGTAATGCTATCTTTTGCCAGACTGAGCCCTTGCTTCCATTTTTCTCCCTGATGACATGATGCTCTTTCCATTAATGTAAGGAGTCTGTTAGTCAGTGACCAAAAATGGAAATGAGATGGGGACCAGATTTATTATGAATGTTGTTCTGGAGTTTGCTTTGTCATTGTGAGAGTTCATGACATGTATAATCCATTTAGACATAAACATCAAAGTTGATCAGTCATAATCTGGTGAAAAGCTGCCCTGAGCCCAAACCGTCTTTTTCTATCAGCACATAAAGCTCTTCAGAGTGACAGCTGGTACATTATCTATCAACCAACTCTGTTTTCGTAGAATTTAGTTTTCCATGTTAATCTTTAAAGTATGACAGGCTTTTAAGGGGTCAGCAGAAATAATGCTTTGTGTAGTTTGGCACCAGCATGAAAAAATCTCTCTGACCTTTCACTTTAAGACAGTGAGTAAAGCCCCAGTTCAGGGCTCCTGTGTGTCAGATGAACTTCCTTCTGTGGTATTTAAACAAAAAATATACTGGCATAGGCAATTTCACATTGCAAAAATTAAGGTCATTTAGCAAAGTCTAGGGGTTAGGAGAGAGAAGTCAGAGAACTTGGAATGGTTGGATAAATTGAACTTTGTGAGTAGGTATTAAATAGGCTAAATTTCATTGAGATTAGCTCAGTGGTTTGTTTGCTTTAATTGTTAAGCAGCCATTCAAGTCAATAGACTTCCTAACCTATCTGTCAAACATGCCCAGTGCTCCTGTCAGTATTCTGACAGTGGGGGAGGGGTAACAGGAAACTGTCAACTAAGCATGAAGTAATTTTGAATCACTCTGCCTGACACATAGATCACCAACGAGGAGAGGGCATGGAGGGAGAGATAAATTATAAGGTTTTGAATTTGGCTGGAACAGATGGGTGAGAATTTTGTTTCAGTTTGTTTTTGATATGAAATTACCAAAATTCACACATTTCTTCATATTTCAGGAAGAAAGAACTTTAGATTTTAAAAATCAGAATGCACAAGAGAGCAAAACTGACAGATTGACCAATCCCTACTCAGGGGAGCCTCCATGGTTGTCCCTCTCTGCCATTCTATCCTCACAACAAGCCTGTGAAATTCATTCATCTGAGAGACAGTGGTGACTTGCCCACAGTGCCCCAGTGAGTTTCATGGCTGAGGGTGGTTTTCAAAAATGGTGTTATGGCCCAGGACTGGGAGCCCTCAGAGACTGAAGCAGTGAGTCTAGGGAGGCACCAGATCCAGTTCCCGGTCCTTCTGAACTGGGGCCCGCTGCTTCCGACTGATGCCCTATCCATGTGACCTCCAGATGTGCTACTGCCCCCTTATTCTAAGGAGTGGACCTCAGACTCCTCTAGTGAACAGGGAGACCCTGAGGAGCAGTCACCAACCAGGGCATCCCTCCTCCATCCTTCACTTCATAGGAGAAGTCAACACCTGCAGGAAAAGGCCGCTGCCCACTGGCCCTTTCTCAGCTAGATACAGCACATGAAGTGGTGGAGATTCCAGAAAGATTCTCCTGGCCTGATTATAAAACCCTGCCAGCTCCTCTCAGTCAGTGCTGGAGTAACGTGTTAGTTCTCTAGCGTCAGTATTGCTGCCCAAGGTCCTGAAACAAACTGTAGTCCCAGATGTGATCCAGTCACCTCTCCCACATTGTGCCTCCTTGTCCGAGCAGTTGCTCAGAGCAAATGTCAGTTTCCCTGATGCAGAATGACTCATGGTCTTCTAGTTTGTAGTCAAACTCTAACCACTGCACTATGCTGGCTTTCACTTTCTTGAGTGTGTTACTTCCCCACAGATGAGGTCACTGGATTCTGAGTGAATCACTGATATGGGTGTACTTACTGATTGGAAGGAAGAAAGCCCGGAGCAGTGGCTAATGTGGAGAAGAAGCAGGGACCATTCTCTGGAGGTGTGTGGGTAATTCTGGTATATATCTAGATTGAGGTTTATTGAATGCTGGAGTCATATTCAGTTCGGAGTTGTGGTGGAATTATCCATCTATAGTGGAAATAGGTACATTCAGAAAACAACAAGGATCATGCAGAGATGAAGCAAGCACCCTTGTCTTGGAGCAGGCATTTTAGGAAACCTTAATGAGTTCATTCATTTTCTCATGGCACACTAGCATTTGTATCATGGCACACTGATATGCCATAGCAGTATACAGTCTGGGAAATTACTGCCTTAAAAATATAGGAGCAGAGCACATGATGCTCTGGTAAAGGGTCATAGATGTGATGTTGTTGTTGATGTTGTTTTAAAAAAAGGAATTGTACATCTATCTCATATAGGGGAAAAACTGAGGTCTTTGACCTCTGGGCTGTTTGATATTTATTCCTCTAAGTCATCATATTAGGTTTCTCAATGTTATTAAGAAGCACTATACCAGCTGAGCTGGCAGACAAACCTTTATTGATGTTTGAACTATTTATCAAAGATATGCTTGGACTGAAACCAGTCAGTAATTGCCAAGCAATTAATACTTCAATGCAACCCTCTGGATACTGATTCCCTGGCCTCTTCAATATCATTGCTCTTTGAAAGATTCCTTTTCTGTTTAGATATTGTGTCTAAAGAAACAAACTAAAATATTTCTACTCCATCTGAAAACCTATGAAGAGCAGTATATTCCTCAAAGTTTATGTAAGTGTGCCAGAATATTCTTCAACCAGTTTGCATCAAAGAGAACTTACATAACTCTGAGTCCTTAAAATTAGAAAGGAGCCCAAACAGTATTTTTTTTTTTTAGTATTATTAATATTTCAAGTTTTGTTATAGTCGGAAAGCACCTACATTTTTTTTTGTGTGTCCTTCCAACTGCATCCTCAAATTTTATTTATTTATTTTAAACATCTATATCCTATTTAGGATTTCATAGTGATGTACAACCAATTGTATCATTGTATAAATTAGGATGGATAAATTGATCAGTTTCACTTTCTCCTGCATTTTTTTTTTAAACACCCTCAAGTTCTTTCCATTTTGCCTATGAAGAAATTTGAGAATTTGAAAATTCTGATCTAAAATGAACCAAAATGAAATTCTCACACATCTTCACTGGCCAAATTCAATAGTTACTCCAAACATAACACTTCCAAACATGAAGGGGAGCACTTTGTACCTACCTGCCATGCAGCTATTAAAGATGAAAAGCCTGTCAGAAAAATGTGGTGGAGGCAACTCTAGTTCAGCAGTACAAACATGGCTGAATACACAAGGATCCAAACCCAGACTTTTAAGAACTAAGCACTCAAAGTCCTTGGCCTGGTTAGAAGAATCTGTAAGTTTCTTACAGATTTTTTTCAAATTGTAATGTCTTTCCATCCTGTTCATGAAAAAAGTGAATTTAAAATTTAAAATGTGAAATGTAAGTTCTTATCGAAAACATACTGAACAGAATTCTTACGTATCCCTACTATCAATACAATAAGATAAATACAATAATAAAACAGCAGATAAAAATCCTTAAAACAACTAAAACCACAAGTTAATATGCCTCTTTGTATAAGAGCATTTTTGCCTAGTCCTGAAAAGATGACAGTATAGGTCCCAGGTGAGCCCTTTTAGGGAGGACTGTTATGAATGTACATTGTTAGTGGTATTAGTATACAGATCCAGTAATAAGGATGGCTTAGGATCAAAATAGATATTACTTTAAATGTATGTCTAGCAGCTACATTTTTTTCACTTTTACTGTACAGTCAGCACTGGGGCCTGTTCCATATTGGGACCCTAGCATTGGGAGTGGGGAGTGGGGGCTTTAAAGATCTGGATTGGGCTTCCTGTGCCTACTCTAGAATAATGAAAGAAGACATAACTGCTGGACACACATTTAAAGTAATGTCTGTGTTGGCCCTTAGGGTACCAACTGACCACTTATAGCTCATCAATACAGTTCAGCAAAGAAGACACCAAGAACTGTTTAGGTGGCTTTAATTCTGGCTTTTGCAACCCCCCTCCCTTCCCCACAGCAATTAGGTTTGAAAAATTCCTTCCACTAGCACTGATGGAAGTGTTTTTAAATGTAAATTGCCACAGCGGTGTGACTGGACACATCTGAGGAGGGAGGGTTTAACCCTTTCCTCCACACAAGTGACCCCTACCACAAAATTGTACCCAAGTGCCATTAGCCTTGGGGAAAGCCTTATAGGAGCCATTGCCTGAATGTGTGTTATATATGAGAATGGACATGTGTGTGTATCTGTGTGTGTGAGAGAGAGAGAGGCAGGGGGAGAGAGGGGGGGAAGTTTAGGGTGGTCCTGCCAACTTTAGCTTTGAACCCACCCACTTTTTGTGGCAGAGTGTCCTCCTCTGCCATGCAGGCCCTGCCACGCAAGGGAATGTGGCCATTGGGCCAAAAGGGTTTCCCTTGAGTGGAGGCTGGTTGTTCCAATTTTGGTGGGGCTGTAAATCTATTCTGGATTTCAGTCAGAATCAGCAAGAACTAGCTGCTTTAGAGTTCTGCCCTGTTCACTTAGAATGGATTTACAGCCCCACCAAAACCAGAGACACCAGCCATCACTGGTTTCCCCTTCCCTGTTCTAAAAGTGTGCACAAAGGCTGTTTTTGTTTTTTTGTTTTTTTAAGGTTCCAGGTAATTATGCAGTTCCCGAGGTCACCCACCAGCTGTAGCTCATGGCACCTTCTGAGCCTTGGGGGCAAAGGAGATGAGGATCCCTGAACTTGTCTCAACATCATCTCCATATGCTCCCAGTAAGTCCTCCCCATCCCATGTGACTGACAACAGTCCTGCGACTCCTGCCTCTTCCTATCTTTGCATAAACTGGGCAGAGCTTCCGAAGAGAAGGGGATCACCCTCTGCTTTTTCTCAGTTCATCCCCATGCTCACTCCAGGATTGTGTGGCTAACTTTACCCCTACACTCAGGTTGTCCTCATGCACAGTTCAAGGAGCCTTAAAAAGGTGTACACAACTTTGTCTAAGCCACCATTTTGGTCCAGGGCTTGGAGAAAAAGCAGAGAAACACATTTCTGTGTGAATGGTTTAATTGTTCCACAAAAGGTTCTCCTTCATCTAACATCCATATTTCGACATAAATTCAAAGCCCATGAAAATTCAACCCAGCTTTAGCTAAAGCAATTACTTTGCTTGTGTATTACTGACTCCTCATGACTAGAATGCTTTGACTTTGAAACTTACCTTTCAGTTGAATTTTTCTGAAACTGTAGTGTCTTTTTATTGCAATTTTCTTTTTTATGACCACAATTCCCCCTTAAAAGCTCATTGTGACATCTGCATCTAAGAAAGAAATTCACTTCCTGATTCACAGCATTTTTGTTATATCTATGCTCATTGGCTTTACTTGAAAGCTTCTTTTCTCCAAAGGTTAGACTATCAAATAGTACATCTGAGGTAAGAAAAGTGATTTCCCATTCTGAACCCCCGGGAGTTGCACTATAAATGCATTTACAGTGACTGCATTAGGCAGTTCAATCAAGGACACCCACATGACAAGCTAGTGAACAATGTCAGATGTATGGAAAGCATAATATAGGAATTGGTTTGATTCTGTTTACATGAAATTTCCATCCTATGCTGATTTTTTTGAAGAGTTTTCAAATTTCAGAGTATAAAACAACTGCAGATGCGAACATTGGCTTACATTTGTTTGTGATAACTCATACGGTAATTTAGAAGAGAACATCCCAGTTACATAAAATGGAATGGCAGTCGCTCCCCTGTAGTGCAGGGTTGGGCAAGTAAAATCAGATGAGAAAAATCAGATTTGAATTGGGACCACCATGTTTAGGGAAGTGAGGGTGAAAACTCCCCCCTTCATTTTTTTCTTGAAATCCCCCTGGGGGATGAGTTAAAAAAAAAGAAAAGAAAAAGAGGTCTCCATGGGATTCAAAATATCTGGGGCCAGACTAGATTCAGAATTGCACAGCTTCCTCATCAGCTATTGTCCTTTTGGTTGGGGACTTCACAGCTCCTGCAAGGGAAGGTGTAAAACATACATGTGTGTGTGTTTTAAGAATTGAAAGTTTATGTATGTATGTATGTATTACAATTATTTAATATCCTGCTCTTCAGTCCAAGGATTTTCAGGAGCAGCTTACAATAGTCAAGAGAAGAGCAATAAATAATAAAATCAATACAGATTATGAAAACCAGCAGACCAGTAGGGATGTATGAAAGTCACTTACTTTTCGAAGGGTGACATTCATGGTAGGGGGGAGGCGCTCTGTCCCTCCCCCCGAAATTCTCTCCGGCCAGCTCCGCTCTGCGGTGATTCCGCGGAGCCGCCAGCTGGGGCCACCCGCAGCCAGACATCCAGCCACTGGGCAGCCTGCAGGTACACAAATGGCGGCTGCTGTAGCTGCCACCATTTGCATCCCTGTATTTTGCTATGATAGGCTATGTAAATATTTATGTAGCCTATCACGGCAAAAAAAACCCAAACAAACAGCGAATGCAAATGGCAGCGGCTATGGCGGCCACCATTTGCGTTCCCTTTTTTTTGCTGTGATAGGCTATGTAAATACTTACACAGCCTATCACGGCTTCTGCAGGGGCACAAATGGCATCCCTGCGTTAGCCATGATAGGCTATGTAAGTATTTACATAGCCTATCACGGCTATAGCGATGAAGTGAATGGCGGCCTCAGCCACCATTCGCAAGTCAGTGCGAATGGCAGCAGGCAGGTGTCCTGTTTTGCATGCCTTTCGTGGGGTGGGGGGCAAGGGGGCTTCGTTCCACCACGGATTTTGGGGGGCTGAATGCACTGGCATTCGGCCTCACTGAGATCCATGGTGGAATTCTTTGACATCCCTACAGACCAGCAAAAACATCCCACAACATAAAAGTTGAATGAAAAGACTAAGGCTGCAATCCTGTACCAACTTACCTGGGACTAAGCCACACTGAAATCAATGGAACATGAGTAAACCTGTATAGGATTGCACTGTCAGGCAATCTTATACATGCTTACCTGGGAGTAAACCCCATTGAACACATCACTTCCCCAAAGCTGCTGTTTGAATCAGGAAAGAAACTTCCATTGGAGGGCTATGGCTGCACACACACACACACACACACACACACACACAGAGAGACAGAGAGAGAGAGAGAGAGGTGTGTTAATTTCATTCATGCAATTAACATCACATCTAGCCTTCAAACATTCATGTCTCGGGCTGGTAAAATAGTCCCCAAATGGGTGCAGGGGGAACCTTTGAAAACTTCTTGCCATCAGTTGCCAATTTGGGGGACTGAAAAATTTTGTCTTTGAAATGGCACCTTTAGATAGAAAACGTGAAGCCATGAAAAATTGTCTCAGCCCTGCAATGTTATAGATGATGAGTTGTATCCAACGCTGGTCCTATTTGGAGTAGATCTGTTCAAATGAATGGGACTTGAGTTAGATTAATATTGGATATCAGCACATAGTGTTACATATGAACCATTATAACAGACATGCATAAGACTTACATGGTGAAGAGATGGTGAATGACAGAAAAGAGACATGACCAGGGATAGCTCACTGACAAGTTTTAGCTTTGATAAAACCAGTCTGTAAGTGCAAGCCACTATATATATTATGGGCCAACACAGTCACATTTGACTTCAACAGTGGAAACTTCTCTAAAATGAGGGAACTAGTGAAAAGGAAGTTAAAAGGGAGAGTTAAGAGGTTTTAATCCCTTCAAAATATTTTGAGATTACTCAAAAGCACAGTAATAGAAGCCCAGCTAAAATGTATACCACAGGTTAGGAAAGATAGTACCAAGCCCAAGAGGTTACCGGCATGGTTAACAAGCGGAGTTAAGGGAGCTATTAGAGAAAAGAGAGCTTCCTTCAGAAAATGGAAGTCTTGCCCAAGTGAGGAAAACAAAATGCAGCACAAGCTTGCGCAAAGGTGATGCAAGCAGGCAATAAGAGATGCAAAAAAGCATTTTGAAGAGCATATTACTAGCAACATCAAGGCCAACAATAAAGAATTATTTAAATATATCAGAAGCAGAAAAACAGGGAGGCAGTGGATGGCAATGGAGTTAAAGAAGTACTGAAGGGGGACAAGGAGATTGCAGAGAAGTTGAATAAATTGTTTTCATCTGTCTTCACTGCAGAATGTATAGGACAGATACCTGTGCCTGAACTGATGTTTTCAGAAAGGGCGTCTAAAGAACTAGGGATGGACAAAAGTCACTTACCTGGTCTTGCAGCTTGCTTCGCGGTGGGGGGGAGGCGCTCCGTTCCTCCCCGCCGAAATTCTGGTAGGGGGGGAGGCGCCCCATCCCTCCGGCCAAAATTCTGGCTGGGGGGGAGGCGCCCCGTCCCTCCAGACGAAATTCTGGCCAGGGGGGAGGCGCCCCATCCCTCCGGCGGTGAATCCTCCTGGCCAGCCGGAACACAAATGGCGGCGGCCGTAGCTGCCGCTGTTTGCGTCCCTGCAGTCAGCCGCGTGATAGGCTACGTAAATCCTTACATCGCCCATCACGGCTGACTTTGGGGGAAAAAAAGCGCATATGCAAATGGAGGTGCCCATGGGCGCTGCCATTTGTGTACGCGCTCCCCCCCCCAAAGTCAGCCGTGATAGGCTACATAGGGATTTATGTAGCCTATCACAGTGTTTTTGGAAAATTTAGCCATGATAGGCTACGTAAATCTTTACATATTTACATAAATCTTATTTACATATTTACGTAAAACTTTACATATTTAATCTTTACACCACCGCCGCGAGCCCCCAGCGCCAGGGACATTCGACAGAGGTAAGTCCCATTCCGGGGGTGGCAGGGGGGTGGCGGAGAATTTCTCCAGCAATTTCGGGGAGCCGAATGCATTGGCATTCGGCCTCCCGGAGATTAGTGGAGAAATTCTCCGCCATCTCTATAAAGAGCTGAGGCAAATAGTGGTGACAAAAGATGAAATTCTCAACCTTGGTGATAAGTTGAAAGCAAACAAATCACCAGGCCTAGATGGTATCCATCCTAAAGTTCTCAAAGTTCTCAAATATGAAATTACTGATCTTCTAACCAAAACATGCAACATGCCCCTAAGATCAGCTTCTATACCAGAGGACTGGAAGATGGCCAATGTAACACCAATTTTAAAAAAGGGATACAGGCAGATCCAGGAAATTATGGGCCAGTTAGCTTAACATCTGTTCTGGGTAAATTGGTTGAAAGCATTAATAAAGATAAAATGAGTAAGCATATAGAAGGACAAGCCCAACTGAAAAAGAATCAACATGGCTTCCGCAAAGGTAAGTCCTGTCTGACTAACCTTTTAGAAGTTCTTTGAGAGTTTCAACAAACATGTAGACAGGGGTGATATAGTAGACATTGTTTACTTAGACTTCCAGACTCCTGAGCAAATTTAGCAGTCATGGAATAAGAGGACAGGTCCTTTTATGGATCAGTAACTGGTCAAAGAACAGAAAGCAGAGAACAGGAATAAATGGTAAATTCTCCCAAAGGAGGGAAGTAAGTAGTGGGATCTGTATTAGGACCAATGCTTTTCAACCTGTTCATACATGATCTGGAATTAGGAATGAGCAGTGAAGTGGCCAAGGTTGCTGATGACACCAAATTATTTAGGGTTGTTAAAACAAAAAGGAATTGTGAGGAGCTCCAAAAGGATCTCCATGAACTGTGAGAAAGGGCATCTAAATGGCAAATGTGGTTCAATATAAGCAAGTGTAAAGTGATCCACGTTGGGGCAAAAAATCCCATCTTCAAGTGTTGTTGTTGTGAGGATACAACGGTGAGGAGGAGGATAATGTAAGCCACCTTGAGTTCCTTGTGAGAGGGAGAAAGGCGGGTATAAATGCAATAAATAAATAAATAAATAAATAGCCTGATGGGATCTGAGCTAGCAGTAACCAACCAAGAAAGAGATCTTGGGGTTGTAGTGGACAGCTCGATGAAAATGTCAACCCAGCATGCAGCTTTAGTAAAAAAAAAAAAAGTAAACTCCATGTTAATTTATGCATAATTAGAAGTACCCTAACCCCAGCACCAGCTTGTCTGGCTGCAAGGGGGGGCTATTGAGGGCAGGTGGGGTGAGAGGATGTAGGGGCCTCTCATTGGTGCACCCCAGTGGCACCACCATGCAAGGAGGGGCAGGCTGAGTTGCCTTAAAACTCTCAGCCCCCCTGCCAATCTCGGCTTTCTGGCTCAACGCGGCTTGAGAGACTGACCTGGAAGTGACAACCAACTCCTGGCTTTTCGGCAGACCTGCTTTGTTGCTCCCACTCAGATTCAGTGCACAGTTGGCGCACCCGTCCTGGTGCCATTGGCGCTCGCCGCACCTCTAGGAGCACCGGCGCTCACTTCTGTGGTGCACGTGCACTTTGCCTCTCAGCTCACCAGGGGACGTGGCTCTTTCCTGCCAGTGGTTGCCATGCCTCTCGGCTCGCCGCGGCCCTCTCGCTGGCACTTGCTGCGCCTCCGGGGCGCCGGCACTTGCTTGAGCGGCGCACGTGCACCATGCCTCTGGCTTGCCATGGCCTTCTTGCTGGTGTCTCCAGGGTGCTGGTGCTCTCTTCAGGGGCGTGCACGCAGGGGATGCAGCTCTTTCCTGCTGGTGGTTGCCATGCCTCTCGGCTCACCGGGGCCCTCTCGCTGCCGCTTGCCTCACCTCCGTGTCGGCCTCGCTACTGCGGCACGCTTGCCTCTCACCTCCAGCTCACTGGGAGGCGTGGCCCTCTCTCTGGGTCTTGCCACATCTCTGGGAGTGCCGGTGCTCGCTGCTGCAACATGCGTGCCCCTCGCCTCCGGCTCACCAAGGGGGCGGCCCTCTTGCCAGCACTTGCGGCGCCTCTGGGGGCACTGGCACTCATTGCTGTGGTGCACGCGCTTCTCGCCTCTGGCTCGCCAGGAGGCGTGGCCCCCTTGCCGTGCCACCGGGTGGCCCTGCTCCTTCCAGCGGCAGCTGCTCTCTCTGCTGCGGGGGCATCAGTGATCCCCTCAGGCGATGCGCTCCACGTGCGCCTTCTCTATCCCCTCACTCATAAGTGGGGAGTCCTCCCAGCCGTTCACCCTCGGCATTGCCCTACCTAAGGGTGGTGGGCAGTGACCAGCCTGTGCTTGCCAGGCATCCAGCCCACTCATACCCACAGCCTGCCCCCTAGGGATGTCAGAGAATTCCGCCATGGATCCCGGGGAGGCCGAATGCCAACGCATTCAGCCCCCCAAAATCTGTTGCGGAACGGCCTGCCCCCGCCCCCCCGCAGATCCCTCTGGGATGAGACTTACCTGGAGCTGATCTTCCGGCTGGCGGCGGCTCTGGCGGTGGCTCTGGCGACGGTTCGGTGGCGGCGGCGGCGGCCGGTCTTCCAACCGGCTGCCGCCACCATTTCCCATGTAAAAAAAAAAAAAACGTGATAGGCTATGTAAAGATTTACGTAGCCTATCACGGCTAGGGGTGGACGAAAGTCACTTACCTTTTCTAGCAGCTTGTTCGCGGTGGGGGGGAGCGCTTCGCTGCTCCCCCCGCGAAGTTCAGGCCGGGGGGGGAGGCTTCCCGCCTCGCCCGGCCGCGAACACGAAAGTAAACAAAAACAAAAAACAACATCCCCTGATAGGCAACGTCCCCGCCATTGCAATGAAAGAAAAAAAAAACAAAAACGTCCCCTGATAGGCTACGTGACAATTCACGTAACCTATCACGGCAAGATCTGCAAAGTCAGCCGTGATAGGCTACGTGAATCGTCACGTAGCCTATCACGGGTGACTTAAAAAAAAAAAAAGCGCGTACGCGAATGGCGTTGCCCTTATTTTCGCCGTAGTCTACGTAAACATTGACGTAGACTACAGCGACCAAATAAGGAAGGGGGATGGCGGCTCCCTATGGGGGCCGCCATTATCCGTACACACTTTTTTTTTTTTTTAAAGTCACCCGTGATAGGCTACGTGACAATTCACGTAGCCTATCACGGCTGACTTTGCAAATCTAGCCGTGACAGGCTACGTGAATCGTCACGTAGCCTATCAGGGGACTTTTTTTTTTTTTCTTTCATTGCAATGGCGGGGGCGGCAGCCGGTTGAAAGACCGGCTGCCGCTCCCGCCCCGCTCGAACACCGGATGAACCGCCAGCCGGACCCGCCGCCGGGAGGGACATTCAGGGAAGGTAAGTCCCGTCCCGGGGCGGGGGCGGGGGGGCGGAGGATTTCTCCCCGAAACTTGTTCGGGGGGCTGAACATGTTGGCGCTCGGCCCCCCAAAGTTTCGGGGGGAAATTCTCCGCCATCCCTAATCACGGCTAGGTTAAACAAACAAACAAACGTGATAGGCTACGTAAATCTATGTAAAATAGGCCATCAACATAATCCACGAAAGGTAAGTCACTTTTGTACATCCCTCCTGCTTCTGCCCTACAGTAGAGGGCTATAGGTGCTGCCTTGGTTGACTGGGGTCCTGCTGATTAGCCCTCTCTAGGATCTCCTGTGTGTTTAGGCCCCTGCCTGCATTTGTGCTTACAGGGATTGTCTGTGTAATGGTTGGAATGTTGCACTGGGACCTGGGTCCTTGTTTATCTTCTCTGCTGCTGTGCGTCTGGCAGTCTTGCAGCAATCACTGACCCCTAAACCCCACCTTTCTTACATCATGCTCCCGAAGAAGGGCCAGGGTGGAAAGAAGGGGAAGGGTAGGGCCCTGCACCCCCCCTCCAAGACACCACAGCCTAGGCCCGAGTCTGAGTCCGAGGAGGAAGCATCCCAGTACTGGCCTCAATCCTAGGGATGTACGAAAGTCACTTACCTTTTGACGAAATGTGATTCGAGTTGGGGGGGAGGCGCCCCATCCCTCCCCCTGAAATTCTGCCCGGGGGGGAGGCGCCCCGTCCTCCCGCCACGAATCCTGGCCGGCCAGGTCTGCAAATGGCGGCGGCCATAGCTGCTGCCGTTTGCATCCCTGCAGTCAGCCGTGATAGGCTACGTAAATGTTTACGTAGCCTATCACAGCTGAGTAAAAATAACAAAAACAAACGCATGTATGAAAATGGTGGCACCCATGGGCGCTGCCATTTGCGTTCCTTATTTTGGCACATCTAGTCTACGTAAACATTTACGTAGACTACGGCGAAAATAAGGGAAACGCAAATAGCATAGACGTTATTTGCGTTTCCAGCCAGCCAGGATTTGCTGCGGGAGGTACGGGGGGCCTCCCCTCTGACCAGATTTTCAGGGGGGAGGGATGGGGCACCTCCCCCTGGCCAGAATTTTGGGGGGAGGGATGGAGCGCCTCCCCCCCCACGAAACAAATTTCGGGCAAGGTAAGTGACTTTTGGATATCCCTAGCGGCAGCCGGTTGGAAGACCGGCCACTGCAGCCGCTGCCACTGAACCGCCACCGAGCTGCCGCCGGAGCCGCCGCCACTGCCAGGGAGATTTGCCCAAGGTAAGTCCCATCCTGGGGGGGGGGTGTGGGGGTGGCAGACCGTTTCACCACCGATTTCGGGGGGCCGAATGCGCTGGCCTCCCTGAGATTCGTGGCGAAATTCTCTGACATCCCTACTCAATCCTTGTTCGCCTGGAGGCTGCTAAGCGTTCCTCAGGAATCTCTCCCCCCTGGCCAGGCCTAAGAAAACCATGGTGGTCCAACACAAAAGGACGCAACAGCAGACCCAACGCTCACTGCTACTTTCTATTTCAGCCCGTCTGGATGCCATTGAAGCTTCCACCTCCTCCTCGCTGGCTATTCTCAAGAGCCCAGTGCCCCCAGAGGCGCTCCTTCTTCCTGCGGCTTCCTCATCCCCCGTGACCCAAGCGACGCCATCTGCTTTGCCGGTTGGGGATCAGAACATGGCTACATTGGGATCGGGTGAGACTGCCTTTACACCTCAACTCGCCGGGTCAGGTGTGGGGTGTGTCAACCCCTGGGGCTGGATGCCTTGGTTCACCCTGCAGGGATGGCCGTTCCCCCCACTTCCACTGCCTTCAGTCACAGCGGCCCCCACAGCTGGTATTCCTCAGCCCATGGCTCCAGTCACAATCCCCACTTCAACTGCACATGCACCCGACTCCCCTACTTCTGTGGGGCTCTGCACCTCACCCCCCCTTGCTTGTGTCTGTGGGAGATGCCTCCTTTACGCCCACCCTGTCACTCCAGCCTCAGCCACTTAATGATGCTTGTGCCAGCATTTGGCAGGGACCCACCAGATCGGCTCAGGACCCCCTGCTCCCCCGCCACCCCCGCTACCAACATCACAGATCCCTCTGGCCAATCAATGCGCTAACCTCAGTAAGGGAGCCATGCCCACTGGTGCTACTTCTTCCCCTATTGGCTTCCACCTGACTGTTGCCACCAGGGAAAAGATTTTGAACGGAGAATTTATAGATGTTTTCTCCCTGCTCTTTCAGGAGCCCGACTCCAATGACAAAGATAAGAACCATGATAAGGAACCTGATCGGAGTAAGGGTCGTAAGGTGCCACGCACCTGGGCAAACTGGTGGCCAGGTAACGATGGATGAAAGTCCCTTACCTGGTCCCGCAGCTGTTTTCGGTGGGGGGAAGAGGCGCTCCGTTTCTCCCCCCGAAATTCTTGGTGGGGGGGAGGTGCCCTGCCCCTCCCGGCCGAAATTCAGGCCGGGGGGGAGGCGCACCATCCCTCCCCTAGGGGTGCACGAAAGTCACTTACCTGGTCTAGCAGCTTTTCGCGGTGGGGGGGAGGCGCTTCGCTGCTCTCCCCATGAAGGTCAGGCCGGGGGGGAGGCTTCCCGCCTCGCCCGGCCGAAATTCAGGCCGGGAAGGAGGCGCCTCGCCTCGCCTGGCTGTGAAATTAAAAGTTAAAAAAAAAACGCCCCTGTGATAGGCTACGTGACGATTAACGAAGCCTATCACGGCTAGATCTGCAAAGTCAGCCATGATAGTCTACGTAAATTGTCACGTAGCCTATCACGGGTGACTTTAAAAAAAAAAAGCACGTACGCAAATGGCGGCCCCCATAGGGAGCCGCCATTCGCGTTCCTTATTTTGTCGCTGTAGTCTACGTAAATCTTTACGTAGACTACGGAGAAAATAAGGGCAACGCAAATAGCGTTGCCTTTTTTTCGCCGTAGTCTATGTAATCTTTACGTAGACTACAGTGACCAAACAAGGAACGTGAATGGTGGCTCCCTATGGGGGCCGCCATTATCCGTACACGCTTTTTTTTTTTTTTTTAGATTTTCAAAGTCAGCCTTGATAGGCTACGTAAATCTTTACGTAGCCTATCATGGCTGACTTTGGAAAAAAAAAAAGTGCGTACGCAAATGGCGGCGCCCATAGGCGCCGCCATTTGCGTTCCTTATTTTGGCATGGGTAGTCTATGTAAAGATTTACGTAGACTACGGCGAAAATAAGGGCAACGCAAATAGCATTGCCCTTATTTTCGCCGTAGTCTACGTAAATCTTTAGGTAGACTACCCGTGCCCAAATAAGGAAAGCAAATGGCAGCGCCTATGGGTGCCGCCATTTGCATACGGTTTTTTTTTTTCCCAAAGTCAGCCGTGATAGGCTACGTAAAGATTTACGTAGCCTATCAAGGCTGACTTTGAAAATCTAGCCATGATAGGCTACGTAAATCGTTATGTAGCCTATCACGTTGTTTTTTTATTTTACTTCACTGGGAAATGGCGGCGAAATGCCACCGGGACCCACTGCTGAGAGGGACATTCGACAGAGGTAAGTCCCATCCCGGGGTTGGTGGCGGGGTGGTGGTGGAGAATTTCCTCACCAATTTCGGCTTCCCGGAGATTCGTGGAGAAATTCTCCGACATCCCTATGGCCAGGTTTCTTAATTTATGCTGGCATCCTCCAACAGAGATTTCCCGAAAGGGGTTGGGTCCTCACCAAATACCCGGACATAATATACAGAGCTTACACTGAGTATGAAGGGAGCGCATGGCTGGCCTATGATGAGGCCTTCTGCTGGAGGGCCGCCATCAACCCTTCCATGCGCTGGGATCTGAGGGACCAGGACCTTTGGCTCCAGTTTATGACCCCTTCCAGGCCAGGCTTTGGCGATAGATCCGACAGTGGCCACATTCTCGCCAAGCTGTTGCCTGCAATGGCATCCAGGCCTATTGCGGGTCCAGGGGTTCAACACCGCTGGCTGTGTGGGAGTTCAGCTCCATGGGTTCCTGCTCCCGAAACCCGTGCTGCTTCCATCATGAATGCTCCCTTTGCCAAGGGCCAGAGGTTGGATGGGTCCCCCAAAGGAAGGCCATGGCAGCAAAAAACAGGGCATTGGGCATCAACCCCCTCCCAAAGGGCCCCAGCCCAGTTAAGATCCTTCCGCTCCTTCAGCTTTTAGGGTTTTACCTGAACCGAAGGGACGTGATCTACTTGGAATGTGGCTTCACGCTGGGTTTTAGAATCCCCTTCAAGGGTCTGCATAGGCTGTGTTTTACTGGTAATCACCGGTCCATCCTTGTCATGCAGCGCTTTGTTCAAGATAACATCAACAAGGAAGTTCTTGCGGGACAAGTCATCGGCCCCCTTTTCCACGCTTCCAATACCCAACCTTGAGACGTTCAGTACCTTTCTGGAATTGGCCGTAAGGGATAGGACGGGCTCCGGAAACGTGATTCATTATTTAGATTACTTCCTGTTTGCTGGAACTGGGGGTGGCAGTCAATGCTCTGACTTAATCAGTGCATTCGTATCCCTTTCCTCAGACCTAGGCATCCCTTTGGCACATGAGAAGACAGAGGGCCCATCTGTTACTTTGACATTCTTAGGGATCGAACTGGATACCCTCACACAATGTTCTCGTCTCCCTCAGGACAAACTGCTGGGCCTTAGGGGTAAGCTCCAGACCATTCTGCAACTTCGTAAAGTCTCCCTCAGAGTACTGCAAGAAGTAGTGGGGCATTTGAACTTCGCTTGTAGGGTGGTGGCCCCCGGCCGCGCCTTCCTGTGACGGCTCTACTGGGCAATGCGGGGTCTTCAACTCCTGCATCATCACACCAGAGTCACCTCTGCCATGTGCATGGACCTGCAGGTATGGCTTAAATTCCTGAGGGATTTTACTGGCATCTCCTTCTGGAGGCGCAAGTTGCTTCTTTGAGTCTACCTGCAGATTCATTCAGATTCTGCCGGCACCTTCGGTTTTGGACTAATATGGCAGGAGTAGTGGTGCCTTGGCCAATGGCTAGAAAGCTGGAATGCTGCTGGTATTTGTCAGTACCTCACCTTCCTGGAATTCTTCCCCATTTACGTGGCAGTCCACATTCGGGCTGACCTGATGGCCAATTCTGTCGCCCTCTTTTGGTGCGACAACATGGCCACTGTGCACGTCATTAATACACTGTCCTCCAGAAACCAGAGGGTCATGGCTTTGGTTAGAGCATTTATCCTCCAATGCCTATGCCACAACATCTGGTTCTGCGCCTGCCACATACCAGGTCTGGGGAACCCAACTGCTGATGCTTTGTCACGAAACCAGAATGACAGGTTCCATGTATTAGCCCCGTGGCCACATCCACTACCAGACCCCATGCCAGCCGGATTATGGGAGATGGCATTCTCAAGTCGAATACGCTATCCTGAATTCTATAGCCCCCAGCACTAGAGCCGCCTATGAAAGAGCAGGTAGGGAGTTTCATGCCTTCAGGAGCAGACTTCAGTTACAGTAGGGATGGCAGAGAATTCTGCCATGGATTCCAGTGAGGCCAGATTCTAAAGAAGGATTCTAAACATTCTAAAGAATCTGCCCCCCAGGAATCTGTGGCGGAACAGCCTTCTGCCCCCCTCCCCCCCACGGAATCCCCCTGGGACGGCACTTACCTGGGGCGGATGTGGCGGATTTGGCAGCGGTTCCAGCGGCGGCAGCAGCGGCGGCGGCTGGTCTCCTGCTGGCCACGGCCGGGCTGCTGCCACCGCCATTGCCATCCTTGCAGTCGTGATAGGCTACGTAAGAATTTATGTAGGCTATCACGGCTTGTTGTTGTTCAGTCGTTCAGTCATGTCTGACTCTTCGTGACCCCATGGACCATAGCATGCCAGACCTTCCTGTCCTGTGCTCTCTCCTGGAGTGTGCTCAAGTCCATATTCATTGCATCGGTGATGCTATCTAGCCATCTCATCCTCTGCTGTCCCCTTCTCCTTTTGCCTTCAATCTTTCCCAGCATCAGGGTCTTTTCCAGTGACTTTTCTCTTTGCATTAGGTGCCCAAAATATTTGAGCTTCAGCTTCAGTATCTGTCCTTCCAATGAGCACTCAGGGTTGATTTTCTTTAGGATGGACTGATATGACCTCCTTGCAGTCCAGGGGACTCATAAGAGTTTTCTCCAGCATCACAGTTCGAAAGCATCGATTCTACGGCGCTCAGCCTTCCTGACAGTCCAGCTCTCACAACCATATGTTGCTACTGGGAAAACCATAGCTTTGATTAGACGGACCTTTGTTGGCAAGGTGATGTCTCTGCTTCTTACTATGCTGTCTAGGTTTGCCATAGCTCTCCTCCCAAGGAGCAAGCGTCTTTTAATTTCATGGCTACACTCACCATCTGCGGTGATCTTGGAGCCCAAGAAGATAAAATCTGTCACTGCTTCCATTTCTTCCCCTTCTATATGCCAGGAAGTGAGGGGGCCAGATGACATGATCTTCATTTTTTTAATGTGGAGTTTCAAACCAGCTTTTGCACTCTCCACTTTCACCCTCAGCAAGAGGCTCTTAGATCCTCTTTGCTTTCTGCCATTAGGGTGGTATCATCTGCATATCTGAGGTTGTTGATAATTCTCCCAGCAGTCTTAATTCCGACCTGTGAGTCATCCAACCCGGCGTTTCTCATGATGTACTCTGCATATAAATTAAGTAAGCAGGGCGACAGTATAAAGCCTTGTCGTACTCCTTTCCCAATTTTGAACCAATCGGTTGTTCCATGTCCAGTTCTTACTGTTGCTTCTTGACCGTCGTACAGGTTTCTCAGGAGACAGGTAAGGTGGTCTGGTATTCCCATCTCTTTAACAATTTGCCACAGTTTGTTGTAGGGATGGGGGAGAATTTCTCCCCGAAACTTCGGGGGGCCGAGTGCCAACGCATTTGGCCCCCCGAAATCAGCGGTGAAATTCTCCGCCCCCCGCCCCCCCCGGGATGGGACTTACCTTACACGAATGTCCCTCCCGGCGGCGGGTCCCGGTGGCGGTTTGTTGGGTTTACGTCAGGGGCGGGGCCAGCAGCCGGTCTTTCGACCAGCTGCTGCCACCGCCATTACAAGTGCAGTAAAAAAACGACAACAACACAAATAGCGTTGCCCTTATTTTCGCCGTAGTCTACGTAAATCTTTACGTAGACTACAGGGACCAAATAAGGAAAGCAAATGGCGGCTCCCTATGGGGGCCGCCATTTGCGTACGCGCTTTTTTTTTCCAAAGTCACCCATGATAGGCTACATGACGATTAACATAGCCTATCACGGCTGACTTTGGAGATCTAGCCGTGATAGGCTACATTAATCGTTACGTAGCCTATCACGGGGGTGGGGTTTTTTTTTCTTTTCGCGGCCGGGTAGACGGGGCACTTCTACCCGGCCTGAATTTCACCGGCGAGGGATGGGGCGCCTCCCACCCGGCCTGAATTTCGACTGGGCGAGGCGGGGTGCCTCCCCCCCCCTCGCATGAACTTCGGGGGGAGAAGCGAAGCGCCTCCCCCCCACCACGAAGCAAGCTTCAAGGACAGGTAAGGGACTTTCATCCATCCCTAGTTGTTGTGATCCACACAATCAAAGGCTTTAGCATAGTCAATGAAGCAGAAATAGATGTTTTTCTGGAATTCTCTTGCTTTCTACATTATCCAGCGAATGTTGACGGTTTTTATCATGGCTAACGTCTCCCACAAAAACACAAAAAACCACCCCAGCATACGCAAATGGTGGCGGCTATGGCAGCTGCCATCTGCATTCCCTATTTTTCACCAATTTATCTTATGTAAATATTTACGTAAGATAAAACAGCGAAAAAAAGGGGAATCCAAAGTGGGCGCTATTTGCGTTCCTTTATTTTTCTCTGTTCTAGCCTACGTAAATATTTACATAGGCTACAACTAGGGATGTACGAAAGTCACTTACTGTTTTGCGGAATCTTTCGCGAAGGGGGGGAGGCGCTTTGTCCCTCCCCCCAGGAATCCTCCACGGCCGGCTCCACTCCATGGGGATTCCGCAAAGCCACCGGCTGGCTCCACCAGCAGCTGGACATCCGGCTGCTGGCTAGCAGGGACGCAAATGGCAGCTGCTGTAGCCGCCGCCGTTTGCGTCCCTGTATTCAGCCATGATAGGCTACGTAAAGACTTATGTAGCCTATCACATCTGGGTTTTAAAAAAAAAACAAATGCGTACACAAATTGCGGCGGCTATGGGGGGCTATTTGCATTCCCCTTTATTTTCACGGCCTTAGTCTATGTAAATATTTATGTAGACTAAGATGGCCAAAAATAAGGAACGCAAATGGTGGCGGCCGTAGCCGCTGCCTTTTGCATATGCGGTGTTTTTTTTTAAACCTAGACATGATAGGCTACATAAGTCTTTATATAGCCTATCACATCTATGTAAAAAACAAAACAAAACCCAGAAGCGACCAGACTGCAAATGGCGGCAGTGGCAGCCGGTTGGAAGACCAGCCACTGCTGCTGCCGCCAAAGCCGCTGCTGGAGCCACTGCCATCTGGAACATCCGCCCCAGGTAAGTCTCATCCCGGGAGGTATCTGCGAGGGGCGGGGTGGTGGCAGGCTGCTCCGCCATGGATTTCGGGTGGCCAAACGCACTGGCATTCGGCCTCACCGAGATCTGTGGCGGAATTCTCTGACATCCCTACCTACAATGGTGAAAAATAAAGCAACACAAATAGCGCCCACTACACTATTTGCATTCCCCCTTTTTTCACTGTTTTATCTTACATAAACATTTATGTAAGATAAATCGGCAAAAAATAGGGAACGCAAATGGCGGCCACCGTAGCCACCGCCATTTGTGTACGCTGGGGTTGTGGGGTTTTTTGGAAGAGTTAGCCGTGATAGGCTACATAAATTCTTAAGGAAGCCTATCATGGCTGCCTGGCTGGATTCAAATGGCAGCCGCTGTAGCGGCCACATTTGCTTCCGCAGCAGCCCGTCTGCGGCCGGAAATCTGGCTGCAGATGGCCCGGAGCTGGCCATTGAGGATTCCGGGGGGGAGGACCAGATCGCCTCCCCCCCATTGAGGATTCCAGGGGGAGAGATGGAGCGCCTCCCCCCCACTACAAAAGATTCCGTGAAAAGGTAAGTGAGTTTCGTACATCCCTAAGTTACAGGACTCTTGGCCCTTACCTGTGGACCACTTGTTACAATTCTTCATACATCTGCGTAACAAGAGGCTATCTGCTAGGACCATTATTGGGAGGCTTGCTGCTTTGGCCTTCTGGGCCAAAGCGCGAGGAGCTGAGGACTCTACCTTGGATTTCTGAGTTAGGCGGGCAGTTCAAGGTTGGGCTCGGATGTCACCTGCCCCGTCAGATTCCAGGTGCCCCTTGTCTCCGGTTATCCTTCTAGAGCTCTGGGGATTGTGGCCCTCCATTTGTTCTTCCCCATACGAAGCCTCCCTATTCCATGCTGCAGCTTTAACAGCCTTCTTTGGGGCCCTGAGGATTTCGGAACTGGTCTGGGCTTCCAAATCTGACCCAGCTGGGAGGGCCTTAAGGTACTCCGACGTGCAGATCCATCCCAACCTGATCCACCTCCGCATTTGATGGTCAAAGACCGATCAGTCTGGCAAGGGAGCTTTGGTGGCCCTCAGCAGGGCCCAGGCCGAGGAGTTATGCCCTGTCTGGCCCTTGCAGGTTTTTCTGGAACACCGCGGGGCAAGTGAGGGTCCCCTATTCTGCCATAATGACGGTTCACCACTGACAAAGTTCCAATTCTGGGCAGTCACTAAGTCGGCCTCATCCATACTGGGTTTGGGTTATTGTCATTTTGAGACTCACTCTTTCTGCATTGGGGCGGCCTCTATGGCAGCTGTCGTAGGTTTTTCATCCAAGCACGTGATGGCTGTAGGGAGATGGTGCTCCAGGGCTTTCCGGTCCTACGTTCACGATTTTCCCAATACTTCATAATGCTTTTCTTCGCCTTCCCCAATGTTTTATTCCTTAGATGGGATTCGACCTATGCCGGCACGGATGCTCATTTGTGGGCACAGTATGATGTTTTGGGCTGCTCGCAGAGCTTCTATGTCGGCCTTCGGATCCCGGCTGCAGTTTCCCCAACAGGTGGTGGTACAGTGGCTTGGCCAGTGGGGTATGCGATGGGACTCACTCCTTCCCACCCTGTTTCATCAAGGTCTGGTCAGTTTCCCTCTACAGGTCCTGGTGCTGCACCTGGGAGGGAACAACCTGGGCTCCAAGCCGGGAAAGGGCTTGGTCAAGCAGGCGTTGGTCGATGTGCAGATGGTCCGACATCGTTGGCCGGGGGTGACCATATTGTGGTCCTTGATGCTCCTGAGAATGAAGTGGAGGGCGCAGAGTAATGCTGCCATGGAACGGGCTCAGCGGAAGGTGAACAGAGAACTGGCATGGGGGCTGTCGGAACATGGCTATGGGTGTATCACCCACCAGGGAATTCTGTGGACAAGGTCTGATCTTATCTGTCTGATCTGCAAAGGGGCCTGCGGGAAGTTCTTCTGAGCAGGTGGGGGGAGTTTCACAAGCAATAGGCTTGTGACTCCTGTGGCAGCTAGGACGGGCAAAACATGAAAGGGAGTAGAGATGGTGTGCATGCAGAGGCACCTTATGGTGACAGGTGTTGCCTGAGCCCCCCGAACGGGTTGTGCAGTTCAATGGGGGGATAAGGGTTGCTTGGGAGACCAACCCTCTTCACTCACCCAGGTGTTGTGCAGCACCGGGTTGGGGGTGACGTGGGAAGGTCTACCTCCCCCAGAAGGGGCAGTCGGGAGGGATCGCGAGATCACTGCCACCCCTCAGGCTGGGTGTGTTTTCACCCAAGAAGTGCCAGCTAGCCGCTGACACAGTTAGATGCCTGTCCTAGTTACCCCTTTGTAGGTATTTCAATAAACGTGGCCCAATTATTCAACCCAAGCTTGTTGTCTGCGTCTTCTTTAACCCATTTCCTCTCGCAAAAGGAATTGAGACTAAAACTGCCAATATCATACTGCCCTTATACATATCTATGGTGTGACCACACTTGGAATACTGTGTACAGTTCTGGTTGCCATACATAAAAAAAAGATATTGTAGAGCCAGAAAAAGTGCAAAAAGGGGCAACTAAAATGATCAAAGGTCTGGAGCATCTCCCCTATGAGGGGAGGTTACAACAAGTGGGATTGTTTAGCTTGAAAAAAAGGAGGGTAAGGGGAAACATGATAGAGGTGTACAAAATTATGCATGGGGTGTAGAATGTGGATATGGAGACATTTTTCTCCCTCTCTCAAAATTCTCTTGGGTCATCCCAAGAAGCTGATTGGTGGGAGATTCAAGACAGATAAAAGGAAGTATTTCTGCACATGGCATATAATTAATATGGAATTTGTTACCACAGGAAGTAGTGATTGCCACCAATTGGGATGGCTTTACAAGGGAGTTAGACAAATTCCTGGAGGAGAAGGCTAACAATGGCTAGTGGTCCTGTTGACTTTCTGCTACCTCCAGTACCAGAGGCAGTGAGCCTATGTACACCAGTTGCTGGGGAACAGGGGTGGGAGGGTGCTGTTGCACTTGTGTCCTTCTTGTGGGTTCCTGGTCAACAGCTGGTTGTGGTTGGCCACTGTGTGAATGGAATGTTGGACTGGATGGACCCTTGGTCTGATCCAGCAGGGCTCTTCTTGTGTTCTTATGTCCATAAGCCTTCATTCTTCAACAAATGCAAGAAGTGTGATCCTACTTTAATATTTTTTTAAAAAAGTGATAGTAATCTCTTAGATTGAAGAGGTAGCCGGATGGACTTTTAAAATTTATTTTACAACGTTTATATTGTAATGTAGTTGTTGAAAACCTTTTAATGGGCTGTATTTGCTCCCTTTAATCTTTGTTTTCCTTTTTTTACCTGCTGGACCTGCAGTTTTACATTGATGTTGGTTCCTTAAGGACATTTTATTACATTTTATACTTTTATTATTGTAAGCTTTCTTGAGACCATTTGTGGCGAAAAAGAAAAAGAAAGGAAGGTGGGATACAAATTTCAAAAACAAATAAGCACACAATTTTTCAAGCCTTGTTTACAAAGTGATTTAGAGCATAAAATCATAAATGACTGATCCATAAAGAGCAATCAAGCAAAACATAAAATCAAATAGCAGTAATCAGTAATAGCAAACAATACAAACAGTTGCGGGAGTAAATAAATGCTGTCATCTGCCTCAGGCCTGCAAGCATTCCTGGCAAATGTACCTGCTGGCCCCACCCCATGCCTTGTGTCTTGCCCCCTGATGTGGTGAGAGACAGTGTGGTTTAGTGGTTAGAGTGCAGGACTGGGACTCAGGGGATCCAAGTTCTAGTCCCCACTCAGCCATGAAGCCCACTGGGTGACTATGGCCAGTCACTGACTCTCAGTCTAACAAGGTTGTTGTGAGGATAAAATGGAGGATTATATATGCTGCCTTGGGCTCCTTGGCAGAAAAAGATGTAAATGTAATAATAAATTAATTAATATCCATTTATTTATTTATAATAGATACTCTCCCTTTCAGATATTGCATGTAAGGATGGACGAAAGTCCCTTACCTGGTCCCGCAGCTTGCTTTGTGGTGGTGGGGAAGCGCTTCGGTTCTCCCCGCTGAAATTCTGGCTGGGGGGGAGCGCCCTGTCCCTCCGGCTGCGAAATAAAAAAGTTATGGGGAAAAAAAACCCGTGATAGGCTACGTAACGATTTACGTAGCCTATCACGGCTAGATTTTCAAAGTCAGCCATGATAGGCTACGTAAATCGTTACGTAGCCTATCACGTGTGTGTTTTTTTTAACTTTACGGGGAGATGGCGGCGGCGGCAGCCGGTCGGAAGACCGGCTGCCGCCCCCGCCCCCGCCAAAACGCCGCTGAAACGCTGCTGGGACCCAACACTGAGAGGGACATTCGACAGAGGTAAGTCCCATCCTGGGGGGGGGGGCGTTAATCGTTACTTAGCCTATCACGTTTTTTTTTTTTTACACTTTGTTTCGCGGCTGGGGAGACGGGGCGCTTCTCCCCAGCCTGAATTTCAGCCGGGCGAGGCGGGAAGCCTCCCCACCCGGCCTGAATTTCGGCCAGGCGAGGCGGGACAGCTCCCCCCCTTGCCTGAACTTCGGGGGGAGAAGCGAAGCTTCTCCTGCCGGGATGCGAATGGCGGTGGCCGTAGCGGCCGCCGTTTGCGTCCCTGCAGTCAGCCGTGATAGGCTACGTAAATGTTTATGTAGCCTATCATGGCTGACTTTGGGGGGGGAAGCGCATACGCAAATGGCCCATGGGCACCGCCATTTGCATACGTGCTTTCCCCCCCCCAAGTCAGCCGTGATAGGCTACGTAAACATTTACGTAGCCTATTACGGTGTTTTTTGAAAATCTAGCCGTGATAGGCTACGTAAATCTTTATGTAGCCTATCACTTTTCTTTTTTTTTTTACTTGGAAATGGCGGCGGCAGCAGCCGGTCAGAAGACTGGCAGCCGCTGCCGCCGCCAAACCGCCGCCAAACCGCCGCCACGTGCCGCCACCGCCAGGGACATTCGCACAAGGTAAGTCCCATCCCGGGGGGGTGGCAGGGGGGTGGCGGACCGTTTCTCCACCAATTTCGGGGGGCCAAATGTATTGGCATTCGGCTTCCTGGAGATTCGTGGAGAAATTCTCCGACATCCCTAAGGCTACGTAAGGATTTACGTAGCCTATCACCGCTAAATTTTAAAAAACACCGTGATAGGCTATGTAAATGTTCACGTAGCCTATCATGGCTGAGTAAAAAAAACAACAACTGCGCATACGCAAATGGCAGCACCCATGGGCGCCGCCATTTGTGTTCCTTATTTTGGCATGTATAGTCTACTTAAACATTTACATATAATTCGGCTAAAATAAGGGGAATGCGAATAGCGTAGCATCTATGCTATTTGCGTTCCCCTTATTTTCGCTGTAGTCTACATAAATGTTTACTTAGACTACACGTGCCAAAATAAGGAACGCAAATGGCGGAGCCCATGGGCGCCACCATTTGCGTACGCATGGTTTTGTTTTGTTTTTTAATCTCAGCTGTGATAGGCTACGTAAACATTTACGTAGCCTATCACAGCTGACTGCAGGGACGCAAAAGGCTGTGGCTATGGCTGCCGCCATTTGCGCAACCGGCCAGCCAGGATTCGGGGGGGGGACAGAGCGCCTCCCCCCCGGCCAGAATTTGGGGGGGAGGGACAGAGCACCTCCCCCCCCACCGTGAATCAATTTCGTAAGAAGGTAAGTCACTTTTGTACATCCCTATGATAGCATCTTTGCCCATTCCAATCTCCCTCCAGATCTTTCAGTGACAAAGGCAGAGTTTCCCATGATGCTGAAATGATCTGTCCTGGACATTGTGGTGGCAGTAGGGATGTCAGAGAATTAGGGATGGCGGAGAATTTCTCCCTGAAACTTCGGGGGGCCGAGCATATAGCGTATGCGCTTTTTTTTTTTTAAGTCACCCGTGATAGGCTACGTGACGATTAACGTCGCCTGTCATGGCTGACTTTGCAGATCTAGCCGTGATAGGCTACGTTAATCATCACGTAGCCTATCACGGGGGCGTTTTTTTAAAAAAAAAAAAAACTTTGGAGTTCGCGGCTGGGCGAAGCGGGAAGCCTCCTCCCCGGCCTGAATTTCGGCCGGGCAAGGCGGGAAGCCTCCCCCCCGGCCTGAATTTCGGCCGGGGCGAGGTGGGAAGCCTCCCCTCCCAGCCTGAACTTTGCGGGGGGAGCAGCGAAGCGCCTCCCCCCCACCGCAAACAGGCTTCGACGAGAGGTAAGTGACTTTCGTCCACCCCTACAGAGAATTCTGCCACGGATCTCGGGGAGGCCGAATGCCAGTGCATTCAGCCCCCTGAAATCTGTGGCGGAATGGCCTGCCCCCCCGCCCCCGCCACGGATCCCCCCGGGACGAGACTTACCCAGGGCGGATCTTCCGGGTGGTGGTGGCTCTGGTGGCGGCTCCGGCAGAGGTTCGGCGGCGGTGGCTGCGGCGGCCGGTCTTCCGACCGGCTGCTGCCGCCACCATTTCCAGTGTAAAAAAAAAGACATGATAGGCTACATAAAGATTTACGTAGCCTATCACAGCTAGGTTAAAAAAAAAAGTGATAGGCTACGTAAATGTTTACGTAGCCTATCATGTCTGACTTTTAAAAAAAACACATGCGCGTACGCAAATGGCGGTGGCTACAGCCGCTGACATTTGCGTTCTTTAGTTTGGCCCATCTTAGTCTACATAAATATTTACATAGACTAAGACGGCGAAAATAAGGGGAACGCAAATAGCGTCCACTACGCTATTTGCGTTCCCCTTATTTCCGCCGTCTTAGTCTACGTAAATAGTTACGTAGACTAAGACGGGCCAAAATAAAGAACGCAAATGGCGGCGGCCATAGCCGCCGCCATTTGCATACGTGTGTGTGTGTGTTTTTAAAGTCAGACGTGATAGGCTACGTAAAGATTTATGTAGCCTATCACGGCTGACTACAGGGACGCAAACGGCGGCGGCTATGGCTGCCGCCTTTTGCGTCCCTGCTAGCCAGCGGCTGGATGTCCGGCTGCTGGCGGAGCTGACTGGCGGCTCCACAGAATCCCTGCAGAGCACATCCAGCCAGCCAGGATTCCGGGGGGAGGGACAGAGCGCCTCCCCCCCCATCAACATAATCCATGAAAGGTAAGTTACTTTCGTATATCCCTAGGTGGCGGTGGGAGGTGGGGGATGGACAGAATTTCACCTTTGTGAATGCAGTACCTCCTTTTCCCTCCTTTGGTAGTCTTGATGATGACAAACTAAATCTTTCAGATTATGCTACAAGCATCCCCTTTCAAATGGGAAAAATTCACAAAGTCAGTGGAACAATATATAAAGCCAGAATAGCAAATACTCAGAGGACCATCTGGATCTCAGTTTTAGCATGATGAAATTAAGCAGCCTTCCTCTATATTACAAATAAAGGAGGCATCAGTGTTGGTCTGTGCACAAAAGGGAGATCCAATTTCTTCCTTATTTCAACCTCCCATGTCTCTACTGACAAGAAACCGTCAAGGCTGAATAATCAGCCAAGCAGTACAAAATAAAATTAAACAATCCCACCACATTCAAAGCTTTACATTCCATGTCACTGTCTTAATGACCTGTATTAGATAATAAAAGAAAAGGTGGAGAAGGTATTTGTGTGAAAACAAAGCTTAGCTCACTCTATTTGAACAGTAAAGCACAAGCCTGCAGACATCCTGGGAACCTTAATGGGGGAAATAGACAGTACAAAGAGGATCTTTTATCCTTGCAGTAATGTATGGGGACAAACTAGTGGAGGCTAAGGGCCATTCAGGACCATTGCACTCATTCTGTGAGGGTACCCTGACAAAAGAGAGCACAAAACTCCTGTTCATTCTAAAACTCATAGCTCAGTCATAGAGCACATAGCTTGCATATGAAGGTCCCTGGCATCTCCTGTGAAAATGATCTCGGGTAGTAAGGTGATGGGAAGTACCTTCACCTGAGATCTTAGGGAGATACTGCTAGTCAGAGAAGATCAACCTGATACTCCCCAGAAGTGCTGGATTGAAACTTCCATCATTCTCAGCCAGCATGACCAACGAGATGGGAATTTGTGGATGGCACCAGGTTGTGGAAGGCTGTGATACATCATAATCAGCTAGATGGACAATGATCTGATTCATTATACAACAGCTTCAGCTATTCACATGACCACTACTAAGATCTAGTGGTGTTTGGCCCCCTTTATATCCAACCTGCAACTGTCTTTGTTGTCCAGCTGCTAGTGCTATTCATATTGCTCTAGCAGAAACCAACACTTGTGCTAGCTGGAAAACCCATTCTCACTAGCCTGGAAAACCCATTCTCACTAGCAAACACTACTGACATTGTGCAAGCACCTGATAGCACAATGCAAATAACACCAGTGGCTGGACACCAAAGGCAGTTACAGGTTAGATGAAAATGGGGGAGTGAAAGGGTGGGACTAGAGTAGCCATTGGTGGCATGGGGGTTTACAACATCCTGCTCAAGCTCAACGCAGAAGCGCATTATGGGTCAGACAATAATTGGTCACTGTGAGGGAGTTGTTTCAGAAAAGAATGAAATGAATATGGGAACAGGTGTTGTCCAGTGGAATTAAATTAAGATTAGAACTAAAAGAAATATTAGCAGATGTTTAAAATCTACAAAAAATCTAGGGATGTACGAAAGTCACCTTTTCGCAGCTTGGCTTTGCAGTGGGGGGGAGGCACTTCGCTTCTCCTCCCGAAGTTCAGGCGAGGGGGGGAGGCGTCCCGCCTCGCCCGGCCAAAATTCAGGCTGGGGAGAAGCGCCCCGTCTCCCTGGCCGCGAAACAAAAAGTGAAAAAACAAACAACCCCCCCCCCGTGATAGGCTACGTAACGATTAACGTAGCCTATCACGGCTAGATTTCCAAAGTCAGCCGTGATAGGCTATGTTAATCGTCACGTAGCCTATCACGGGTGACTTTGGAAAAAAAAAAAGCGCGTACGCAAATGGTGGCGGCCCATGGGCACCGCCATTTGCGTTCCATATTTTGGCACATCTAGTCTACGTAAAGATTTACGTAGACTACGGCGAAAATATTATTCGCCGTAGTCTACGTAAATTAGAAAATCTTATTTTCGCCATAGTCTACTTAAATCTTTACGTAGACTAGACGTGCCAAAATAAGGAACACCAATGGCGGCGCCCATGGGCCACTGCCATTTGTGTACGTGCTTTTTTTTTTTCCAAAGTCACCCGTGATAGGCTACGTGATGATTAACGTAGCCTATCACGGCTGACTTTGGAAATCTAGCCGTGATAGGCTACGTTAATCGTTACGTACCTATCATGTTTTTTTTTTTTACTTTATTTTGTAATGGCAGCGGCAGCCGGTTGGAAGACCGGCCGCTGCCCCCACCCCCATTGCCCTTATTTTCGCCGTAGTCTATAAGCGTTGCCCTTATTTTCGCCATAGTCTACGTAATCTTTACGTAGACTACAGTGACCAAATAAGGAACGTGAATGGCGGCTCCCTATGGGGGCCGCCATTAACCGTGCATGCTTTTTTTTTTTTTAAAGTCACCCGTGATAGGCTACTAGGGATGGCGGAGAATTTCTCCCCGAAACTTCGGGGGGCCGAGCGCCAACATGTTCGGCCCCCCGAACAAGTTTCGGGGAGAAATCCTCTGCACCCCCCTGCCCCCCGCACCCCCCCTGGGACGGGACTTACCTTCCCTGAATGTCCCTCCCGGCGGCGGGTCCGGCCAGCGGTTCGTTGGGTGTTCGAGCAGGGTGGGAGCGGCAGCCGGTCTTTTGACCGGCTGCCGCTGTCGCCATTGCAATGAAAGAAAAAAAAAAGCCTCCTGATAGGCTACGTGATGATTCACGTAGCCTATCACGGCTAGATTTGCAAAGTCAGCCGTGATAGGCTACGTCAATCGTCACGTAGCCTATCACGGGTGACTTAAAAAAAAAAGAAGTGTGTACGGATAATGGCGGCCCCCATAGGGAGCCGCCATTCCTGTTCCTTATTTGGTCACCGTAGTCTACGTAAACATTTACGTAGACTACAGCAACTAAATAAGGAACGCGAATGGCGGCTCCCTATGGGGGCCGCCATTCGCGTACGCGCTTTTTTTTTTTAAAGTCACCCGTGATAGGCTACGTGATGATTCACGTAGCCTATCACGGCTGACTTTGCAGATCTAGCCGTGATAGGCTACATGAATCGTCACGTAGCCTATCAGGGGGCGTTTTTGTTTTTTTTTTAACTTTCGCGTTCGCGGCCGGGCGAGGCGGCAAGCCTCCTCCCCGGCCTGAATTTCGGCCGGGCGAGGCAGGAAGCCTCCCACCCAGTCTGAATTTCGGCTGGGCGAGGCGGGAAGCCTCCCCCCCCGGCCTGAACTTCATGGGGGGAGCAGCGAAGCGCTCCCCCCCACCGCGAACAAGCTGCGAGAAAAGGTAAGTGACTTTCGTCCACCCCTATAGGGTACGTGACGATTTACGAAGCCTATCATGGCTGACTTTGCAAATCTAGCCGTGATAGGGTACGTTAATCGTCACGTAGCCTATCACGGGGGCATTTTTTTTTTTTTACTTTTCTTGGAATGGCGGTGGCAGCAGCTGGTCGAAAGACCGGCTGCCGCCCCCGCCCTTGTCGAAGCCCTGCCGAACTGCCGCTGCGACCTGCCACCGGGAGCGACATTCGGGAAAGGTAAGTCCCATCCTGGGGGGGGGGAGTGCAGGGTGCGGGGGGGTGGGGAGAATTTCTCCCCAAAACTATTTCGGGGGGCCGAATACGTTGGCACTCGGCCCCCCAAAGTTTCGGGGAGAAATTCTCTGACACCCCTAAGCATGCCACGAAGTCCAGAGAGCCCAAAAAAGGACAGATTTCCTGGTGACAGACATCCCTACATCAGCATGGGTTTCAATAGACCTCTGTCCCTGGTGGAATTGAATATCATATATGCTTTCCTCTCCATGTCCTTCTCCTTTCCCACAGGACATCTATGTGTATTCTTCCTGTTCACCAGGCAATGGAGGTAGTTTGGACAACCCCACCATAAGCAACAACCTCAGCTTTTATTATGATCAATCTACTTTAAAACATGATTGCCAATGTAATGGTTGGATTGCGTTGTAAGAGGATGACATGCTTGGTTTGGATATGTTTTGTTTGGTCAGCTGCTAAAATACAGCAAAATAAGAAATAGTCAAAGAAGCATAGCTAAAACAGAAAGATCAATATCATTTTTCACTTCATTAATACTTCTTTGAATAAGAACTGAAATTAGATGCAGGAGGTTTTGTGCTTTAATGAAAATCTGACCTCGTTATGAACCTAAAGAGATCCATGTTTGCACATCTCCAATTCAAACATTTATTTTCAGATTCAAAATGTGTACCCACTTCTGTACTGAAATCAGAAATGAAATGTCAACCAGAGTGGCCATTAAATATGAAAAACACAAACTGTGTATAAGCATGTAGACAACATAATACCTCTAATGAGGCTGACCTCATGTACATTATGGCAGGATTAAGCATGGAACTACATTTTATTTTCTATTCATGGCAAAATAATTGAAACAAATAAACAAAGTTTATGTAGTTATACTGAACTGCCAGTCTTCTTTAGCTTGTTGAATCAAGACACCCTATTGTGTTTCAAGCAGATTCCTGTCTAATGCAAATGGACATTATGATACTAAAGTATGACCCTTAAATAACATATCAACATTTTGCTGATAGCCATTGCAGATTTCTTCTTCTTTTTAATCCCCAGAAATAATTGTAAATCCCACTGTTAATGTCCTCCTAGCTGTCTGGGCAAAACATATTATCAATACTGATGGGCCATATAGGTGTGCTATATTGCAATGTTAAGCTGCTTACAGCAGCACCATTTTTATCCCCTCAGGCTGCTACATCTGTAGAAAACAATATAAGGGTTGTAGAGGTAGAAATATTGCTGAGCTGAGAGTGAAAGAGTGTTTTAAGAAATGATGGGTGGAAAAATATCAAGTCCCATTTAAAGAGAGGGGGGAAAGGCTGTTCTATCAACTGTGATTTTTCAAACTTCTCCCTCCCCAAATGCAAAACTAATATGCTTCCATAATGGTGTGAATGTAAAAAGTTTCAGGTGAGACATAATATCATTCAAATCAATATACAGTTCGACATAGTTTTCTTGCTTCCCATAATTTTTAGGTGGGTTAACAAGTTGGGCTATTTATTTTCTGCTTAACAGTATCTGTATCTTCTTGGACTAGTCCTGTACTTGTCTACTCAATTCAATCTGACTTACTCCCAGGTAACTGCATATAGCATTGCAGCCTAAACCATAGTACAATATAAAATATACTTTATCCACATGTAGTTAATAGTTAAAATTAATTTGGATTACAGACAGGTCTGCAGCTGTCTGAAATAGTATATGAGCCTCTACTAGAAGGCTTCAGTTGAGGATTACATTAAAAAAAAAACTTTCTTTGACACGAAAAGTAGGTCTGTATGAAAATTTTGTTTTTGTGAGCACGAGCATGTCTCTACCGGAAATCTGTGTAAACTGCCAAACATGTGCTTGCATTTGATTTGTGCAACTTCCCAGTTCGATTTGTGCAACTTTGTTAATTTGTGCAAATTTCCGCTTCAGACCAAATCAGCCCTGCTTTAGTCTATGGAGGAAAGTTGAACACATTAGGAAATTTGCACAGATGTGGACATTTCTGCAAATTTTGTGTTTAATCTCAGCTCAATTTGAGCAGTTTTCCTGTTCATGCAAAGTGAGCAGCACTCCAAAACACAAATGGGAATTGGCATAAGTTGAGTTGCAAGAGAATGTTCAGAGAATCCTAGCGATCTTGAACATCACCCGTTTGCCCATCCCTAATGACCCAGCCATAAGATTAATCCATATCCTTATGGGTAGCTAATGTGAGCAAGGAGATGGCTTACACAGGACTAGGAGAAGTAGAAGAACACTAAAGTTTCAAGCTGAATAATCATTTGCCTGCCACAATAAATTGTAGATACAAATATTTTATTACAACTGGAAGAAACAAATATCTTAAAAGGTATGATAAAAAAGCATACAATAAAGAGTAAGAATTATTTATGGAATTCCTGATAGATAAAACAGACTATTGGGATATATATTTATGTATATTTCTAAAATATCTGACAGAAAGTATGATGTCTGTATTACCTAACACAAGAGAAGCTTTAAGCATGTGGTAAGGGCAGGATAAGGGCTGCGGTGGCTTAGTGGTTAAGACGCTGAACTGCAGACTGGAAGGTCAGCAGGACAGCAGTTCAAGACCCGAGTGCTGCGTGACAGAGTGAGCTCCCGTCTTCAGTCCCAGCTCCTGCCAACCTAGCAGTTCGAAAGCAAGAAATTGCAAGTAGATAAATAGGTACCATCTCGGCGGGAAAGGTAACAGTGTTCCGTGTACCTCAGTGTTCAGTCATGCCGGCCACATGACCACGGAAGCGTCTTCGGACAGCGCTGGCTCTTTGGGTTAGAAACGGGGATGAGCACCGCACCCTAGAGTCGGACACGACTGGTTGGGGACACATTTACCTTTACCTTAAGGGTAGGATGAGCAAATTAGCTTTATTCCACATCTGAATTTTTAAAATCTCACATTCTTTCTCTCCGGAATATGAAGAACTTTGTGAATTTCGGTGAATTCTTATCATAAATGAACTGAAACAAAATTCTCACCCAGATGCACCTGCCAAATTCAATAGGCACATCTATTCCCAGAATGGTGAGGACTATGTTATACCTGCCTACCATAGTTGTTGATGAGGAGCTTATCATAAGAAAGGGGAGGCAACAGTAGTTAAATACTAACACTGTTGAATACACAGGGATTCAAACCTATTTTTAAGAACTAAGTACTCATAGCCCTTGGCTTGGATGGACAAATCTATCAGTTTGGTTTTTCCCACATTGACATTATTTTAATATCATGTTCTTTTTGTCCCCCAAATGGAAAACTTCCCAAATTTTGGTAAATTCTTATCAAAACTGAACTGAATCAAAATTCTCACCCATCTCTAATAAAACTCTCACACATAAATTATCCAAAATACAAAGTCTTCCAGTGATAATATCTGTAAATAAGACAGGAAGTATTCAAAATTCCACTTCTGAATTTGTCCATGACTAGAAGTATTTGATAAGGACAATCTAAATAAGGCTGAAATACCATACTTACTTACCTGGGACTTACTTCTGACAGACATGCATAGGACTGTGCTGTTAGCCTTGTTAAATAGTATTTTAGCAGTGTTAACAAAATCTGGACTTTTCTGAAGTAGGGATGTATGAACCACATGAGTTCTGGTTGGGGAGGGTCACCGTGGGGAAACCAGGGCCACTTGGGCCCCCATGGATTTCTCCAAAGCCTTACCACATCCAACAGATTTTGCAGGGTGTTTCTTCTCCGTTCTAAATGACACAATCAGCTAATGGTGGCCACCATTAGCCAACTGTGGGAAAAATATGGCCATACATTGTGTAGTTTACATCATTTGCAGCCATAAAGCAAATGGCCATTTACGCCACAATTTACATAGAAGAAAGTGCTTTATGGCCACAAATGTCATAAACTACATAATTTGTGGCCGCACTTTTCCCATGATTGGCCCCCATTAACCAATCATACTGTTTAGAATGGAGGAGAGCTGTCCTGTGGGAAATCCGACAGACCCAGAGATGAGTCGGGTCGATCCACTGCAGACTCGCAGGTTGAATTTTTGAGAATCCAGCCTTATTTGAATCCACAGAGGATTTCTTTGCCATGCCTATCCAGAAGTTTAGTGAGCAATTTGGCACTTCTGAAGGTTTCAGAAAGGCAAACAGTACGTCTTGAAAAAAATACTACTGTACTTTGACCCACAGAAAGAATGAGAATTGTTTGTTTTTTTGTAAAAAAAATAATACATTGATCGGCCATAGGGCTGTATGAATCCCTTACCTTGCTCCGCTCAGGGGCATCCACGGTGGTGGGGGGAGGCGATCCCTCCCTCCCCCTGGAATCCTGCCTGTCCAGCTCCTCTCCGCAGCATGGCCACAGAGCCTCTGGCAGGGGCCAGCCAAAGTCAGGCTTCCAGCCGCTGCCGGGCTGCGGCCACAAATGGCAGCTGCTATGCCAGCTGCCATTTGCATCCTTGCCAAGTCATGATAGGCTACATAAGTATCTACATAGCCTATCACAGCAAAAGGCATTCTAAAGAATCTGACCTCACTGGAGCCATGGCGGAATTCTCCAACATCCGTAATCAGCCATCTATGAATTAGATAGTCTTTCTCTGAGTAATTTTAAAGTTTTGACACCACTTTCCTCTGTGACTTACACTGTGAGTTACGTGAAATGTCACATGACTCTACATCATGATTATTTACCAACAGTCTCAATAATTTAATATTTTAATTTCATTAGGAGAGGGGTAGAAAACATGGTGCCCATGGGCAGTGGTGTGCCCTTTGGCAGTGATGTGCCCTTTGGCATCTTTCCTGGTGTCCTCTGAGATCCCCCCCCCGAAATTGTTCTTAATAGTATATTTTTAGCTGTGATTTTAATACTGTGTGTGAACTGCTTAGGGATTGTATTATATTAAGTGGTATATAAGTAGCACTAAATAAATAAATAAATAAATAAATAATCTACTGTTAGAGTTTTGATGGCAGAGCTTTCCACCATCACAAGAAGGAGACCTCCCATGGTTAACCTTCTCCTCTGATTGCAGACCTCTCTCTCTCTGCCTGTGGAAAGGAAGGTCCACAATATCATGTGGCCCTTGGGTAGGGTTGGCGGAGAATTTCTCCCCGAAACTTCGGGGGGCCGAGCGCCAAAGTGTTCGGCCCCCCGAACAAGTTTCGGGGAGAAATCCTCCGAACCCCCCCGCACCCCGCACCCCCCCCGGGACGGGACTTACCTTCACCGAATGTCCCTCCCGGTGGCGGGTCCGGCCGGCGGTTCGGCGGGTGTTCGAGCGGGGCGGGAGCGGCAGTCGGTCTTTCGACCGGCTGCCGCCGCCGCCATTGCAATGAAAGAAAAGAAAAAAAAGCCCCCTTATAGGCTACGTGACGATTCACGTAGCCTATCACGGCTAGATTTGCAAAGTCAGCCGTGATAGGCTACGTCAATCGTCACGTAGCCTATCACGGGTGACTTTAAAAAAAAAAAAAAAAAAGTGCGTACGGATAATGGCGGCCCCCATAGGGAGCTGCCATTCCCGTTCCTTATTTGGTCGCTGTAGTCTACGTAAATGTTTACTTAGACTACGGCGAAAATAAGGGCAATGCTATTTGCGTTGACCTTATTATCGCCGTAGTCTACGTAAACATTTACGTAGACTACAGCGACTAAATAAGGAATGCGAATGGCGGCTCCCTATGGGGGCCGCCATTAGCGTACGTGCTTTTTTTTTTTTTAAAGTCACCCGTGATAGGCTACGTGACGATTGACGTAGCCTATCACGGCTGACTTTGCAAATCTAGCCGTGATAGGCTACGTAAATCGTCACGTAGCCTATCAGGGGGCGTGGTTTTTTTTTAAACTTTCGCGTTCGCGGCCGGGCGAGGCGGGAAGCCTCCTCCCCGGCCTGAATTTCGGCTGGGGCGAGGTGGGAAGCCTCCCCCCCGGCCTGAATTTCGGCCGGGGCGAGGGGGGAAGCCTCCCCCCCCGGCCTGAACTTCGCGGGGGGAGCAGCGAAGTGCCTCCCCCCCACTGCGAACGTCCTTCGACGACAGGTAAGGGACTTTTGTCCACCCCTACCCTTGGGACACCTGTTCTTGCCCTAATGCTGTAATCCTACACCCACATATGTAAGGGTAAGTCACATTGATCCTATTTATACTTACTAGAGAGTAAGTTCTGAAGGTGGACAACTCAGTTTATTTCTGATCCACGTTGGTTTCACATGTGTTCATTCACAAGTTTGTTTCATCCTCTTTCCACATCAATCCACATTTTAAAAAAACTGCAAGAACATTTGTATGATATTTCTGTTATTTTTGCAAGTATTTTTTTTTCACAGAACACTCTTTTTAAAATGCATTTTACTCTAAGATATTCAGTTTGCATACATTTTGATATGCTTTTTGAGGGGAGAATTGCACCACAAAATTCAGAGAAGTGTGAAAACTGAAGGACAACTATATTTCAACCCATGTATTATCACATCCGTTCATTTTAAAAGTCAGACCAAAATACTTACTTCCACCTCCACGAGGAATCCTTGACAGCTGGATCCTCCCTGTCGGCCGGCTCTGAAGTGCCAGCAATACAACCACCATTGCCATATTGCTGGTGGGCCTTAATTGACTGCAGCCGTAAATGGCATCCCAGATGCCATTTGCGGCCGCAGTCAATTACGGCCCACCAGCGATATGGCAATGGCAGCTGTATCACTGGCACTTCGGAGCTGGCCAGCAGGGACAATCCAGCTGGCAAGGATTCCTCGTGGAGGTGGAGGTAAGTCTTCCGATCCTCCACGGACTCCAGGGGGTGGTGGATTCTTTTGAATCTGGCCTCACTGGGGTCCGTGGAAGATTTCTCCTCCATCCCTAGGGATACCCCTGTAGTCAGTCAGGATACCATACTCATGAAGCCCTTGCTAAGCCAAGTTATACTATAAGCTGATATCAATACAGTTGTGACCCATTTAACCCAGTTGGCATGAATATCCATCCATCCTCTCTCCCTGGCTTGGTCCCTGCTGCAGATATAGGGAAGACTGTCAAGTTCCTTCATCCTCTCTCTCTTCGCAATCAACACACTCCAAGATACCAGACTTCAGGATTACTACTTTATTAGTTAATGACCAGGTTCTTTACAGATGCAAATTCTAGGAAACTCTCAGGCTACAAAGGAAACAGCTACTCCACACAATTACAAATAACAATAGAGGAGCTGAAGTGGAAGTTAGAGAAGTTGCTGGAAGTTTGAACAAGAGCATCCCGGCCAGACTAGCTTAGGGGGCATGCCCCTCCCTTACAATTGCGCCCTCCTATGTAGGCTTTCATGCATAGCCAACAGGGTGGAGCATCTGAGCTCCGCCTCTAACTTTACCCATTTTGCTCTCCGACAGACCCTAGCATCCCTCAAGTCACGCCCCTCACTCTCCTCCTCCCCTGAGACCTGGGTTCTCATGGAGGAGGAAAGGGGGGATCCTTCAGGTTGAGCCATCTGTGTGCCAGGGTCTTGAGATGAATGCCTTGCCACATCTGAGCTCACTAGGGAGGGAGCCTCCCCCAGTTCTGGCTGTTCCCATTCTGAGTCTGAATTGCTAACTATCTCCACACACTCAGATTCATTCCTGACAAAGATGATGTTGATGATGATGATGATAATGATGATGATTTATTACATCTACATATGATTCCCCCCTCCCCATTTAGGGGGAAAATCTGGGACTGACAGTACTTTGAACAAGCTTCAGTGATTCTACAAGGTGATAAATGCTGTAAAATCAAACCTAGATGAGAGAAACCTAGTGGACCAGAAAGTTTAAGCTATGCACATGAAGGGTAGAGTTGATTTATTTTATTTTATTTTATTTCAGTTAAAAAAAGTATATATCACCCTTCAGCCATGTGTTCAGTGCAGTTTACAATACAAAAACATATGATATATAAAATACAAAATGCAACAGTAATAAAAAAGCAGGCAAAGCAATAGTGAAAACCTTAAATTTAAAACATTTTCAACAGAGATTAAAATCTCTGAAACATTTTCAACAGAGATTAAAATTGCTGTTGTTATAAACCACCAGCAGCCCAACTGGGATCATTACCAGTATTTAGGTTTTTACTTCTGACTGAAAATATTACTAGAATAAATCTATGACTATCACAACAACATTTTACACCAGACAATGCCTCCAAACATGTATGGATGCCAAATGAATGATTACTTTGTGGGCAGACCTTCATAATACCTGGCTTCTCTTATGGAATGGAGAGGGAGCAGAAATCTCATCTGACTTATATAGCTTTGTCTAAAATGAAACTTGCACTTTTCCCCTTGGAAGGGGAAGACCAAGCTGACCTTCTGAAATTACATACAAAAGTTAAAATCACTTGTATGTCCTCCTGTCCCCTTCCTCATACCACAAGGCCTAAAGTCACTTTAATACTGTAACGCTGTAATCCTATAGACACTTACCTGTTACAGGTAATAGGCCCAGTTGAACTCAGTGGGCCTTATTTTTGAGAAGACATGTATAGGATTGCACCCTAAACAGTGTAAAAGAATGGAATCTGTAAACTTTCCTTTACTCACCTAGAAAAATGGTTAAGGAACCTATCTAACGTCCTGACTTTTCTATATTTCATTCTGAAAGTAAACTGAGAGACAATTTCCCCCATGAAAGCAGTATTTAAGAAGAAATGGAACACCAACCAAGATGTCAGGGATTGATTAAATCATTTGTGCTGTATCAAGCAAGGGGAAATGTGTCTCTTTATTGCATCACTTTCGTCCTGTTCCCATGATTCTCATTCACCTAAGGGGTGATTCTAGGCTAGAAAATAAAACCAATTTCAGCATCACCAGGGACTATATCTACTTTAACTACTTCTTGTATCCCCAGAAGAGAGGTCTCAGCTGCCAGCTGATGTATTTTATGAAATATGTAGTTGGCCTTGGTGCTCAGTCTTACTAAAATGAGGCTTCAGATGAAGATAATTAACTGTGGTTCACTCATGCCTCCCTTCAGAATGAAAATACGTCTTAACATCTGGTCCAAGATAAGAGATATTCTTCAGCTAATTCAGTGGAGAATTATCCCATAATATATTTTTATATATTCAATTACAACTATATTCATACTTGGCAAATTTTGCAGGCCTAGAGTTAAATGCTTTAAATAGCTACTTTTCACCCATTGCCTGGGGAAAGTCTGCTATTTGTTCACAAAGGCAGAGTTCTGAAATACAGACAAAAAATAATGCAAAATGAATCAGCAAATATATTGAATATATTCGTTTAGGAATATCCTTGAAAGAATACGTTGAGGGAGATCCAACCGTCTACAGACTTATTATAACTAATTATAACAATTATAACTAATTGTTTGTTTTTTTAATTGCCCAGGGTTTACAATACTGTTATTAAAAATGACCCATTTTAGGACTGCATCATTTTTATGTAGGGTGGAACTATGGATGGCTAGTAGGTCCTATCCAAAGTCCTATCCAAAGAGCATCCTTAATGATACCAAAACCAAATTCTGCAACTCATGAGTCTGGTTGGTCTTTTGCACCAATCCTATCCCTTACTCACATAAGTATGATGGCTCCCAAATGGGTGTCCACTCTTTTCTCACTGAATCATGTAATGCTGTTCATTAGGCTGCTAATACGCACTCACTTGCATGTTATCCCTTGTTTAGTTCACTGGGTTACACTTTAGTATCAGTATCTCTCTCTCCACTTGTCACTCTGCTCTTCTGGGGCAATGTCTCATATTTTTCTCCTATTTGGGGACAAACATCTTTCTTTGCTTATAATTGTGTTTAATTATCTAAAAGTGGAGGTTGTCCTAATCCAAAATGGATTATGCTATGATTTCTCAGAGCCATCTTAAGCATATAGATAACCAGTTTCCAATTAATAAATTTTCTCTTAATTCCAAATCAAATCAAATTAAATAAACAGCCATAGAAATCCCATTCTTATATTAGGGATGGCGGAGAATTTCTCCTCGAAACTTCGGGGGGCCGAGCGCCAACGTGTTCGGCCCCCCGAACAAGTTTCGGGGAGAAATCCTCCGCACCCCCCCCGCACCCCGCACCCCCCCCCGGGACGGGACTTACATTCCCTGAATGTCCCTCCCGGCGGCGGGTCCGGCTGGCGGTTCGTCCGGTGTTTGAGCGGGGCGGGAGCGGCAGCCGGTCTTTCGACCGGCTGCCGCCCCCGCCATTGCAATGAAAGAAAAAAAAAAACGTCCCCTGATAGGCTACGTGACGATTCACGTAGCCTATCACGGCTAGATTTGCAAAGTCAGCCATGATAGGCTACATGAATCGTCACGTAGCCTATCACGGGTGACTTAAAAAAAAAAAAAAGTGTGTACGGATAATGGCGGCCCCCATAGGGAGCCGCCATTCCCCTTCCTTATTTGGTCGCTGTAGTCTACGTAAATGTTTACGTAGACTACGGCGAAAATAAGGGCAACGCAAATAGCGTTGCCCTTATTTTCGCCGTAGTCTACGTAAACATTTACGTAGACTACAGCAACTAAATAAGGAACGCGAATGGCGGCTCCCTATGGGGGCCGCCATTCGCGTACGCGCTTTTTTTTTTTTTTTAAGTCACCCGTGATAGGCTACGTGACGATTCACGTAGCCTATCACGGCTGACTTTCCAGATCTAGCCGTGATAGGCTACGTGAATCGTCACGTAGCCTATCAGGGGACGTTGCTTTTTTTTTTTTTTACTTTCGTGTTCGCGGCCGGGCGAGGCGGGAAGCCTCCTCCCCGGCCTGAATTTCGGCCGGGCGAGGCGGGAAGCCTCCCCCCCCGGCCTGAACTTCACGGGGGGAGCAGCGAAGCGCTCCCCCCCACCGCGAACAAGCTGCGAGAAAAGGTAAGTGACTTTCGTCCACCCCTATCTTATATATTTACTGTCTATCACAGACTTGCCACAAATCATTTATATTTAAGTACCTTCCTGTTGGCTGCTGGTGCAGTGTTTTGTTTACAAAAATGGGGGCATTCCATAAAGCACACATCAAAGTCTGTGACTAAACTCCCATTTTTATGTTTATGAATCTGGATTGCTCCCATTCATAATGAAGGCAATTTTCTGGTTGTGTTACTGTTTCCAGAAGTTCCTGCAAGAATGGATCACTTCTCAGAACTTTTGTGCTGATTCAGAACATAAATCTGAATGTTTTCCCTCCACTTTTATGAGTTTTTATGGCCATGAATGATGCTGTGAAGAATTTATGAGGGTGAAATCTTCACTAACTATGGGGTTATTGCCTTTTCCAAAGGAATAAATCCATGCTACCTAAAAGCAGAGGTATAAAGTTCTCTTTGCTGTAGGATTCACAACTGACAGTCATAGTCCCAGGGTCTTTCTAACTGCTGGATGTTTCAGGGTTGTAAAAGACATAAATGGAATGTAGGATAAAGATTAACAGAGCTCCTGCAGTAGTCATGCGAAATATGCACAGGAGTATAAGCAAATCTTTGAGTTAACTTTTTCATCTTAAACGTCACATACAGATGAATGTGTATTATTGAATAAAACACATTATCAAGAAATTTGTCACCAAGTCAATCAAACAGCATAAGCATCACTGAGTGCAGTATCATTAGATGAAGGGGAAAAAATAGAAAACTAAACATAATGTTATCCATTTTGCCTTTGAATTAACTCCTGTACAGAAATAATATAACAACAGTAGTAACATTTGTTTAATGATATAGTCACAGCTCTTCTTTTGTTTTCCTCCTCAGTCTGGGGTGTGTGGGGAGGGCAGTGGGGTTCTGGGTCTGTATTAGTATGAGTCTTGCACTTCTGAAAGGACTCACAATGGAAGCAAAACAAATAGATGGACCAAGGGAACAAGTTGGCAGGTAGAAAATATATTCCATATATAGATATAAATACACAGGGTGGGTGGAGACACACACACACACACACACACACACGATTTTTATTGGCATTGTGTTTTTAAACAAATGTGATTTTAATGTGGTGTTTTAATATTTTTATGCTCTTACAATTTTATTTCTTGTGTTCACCACTCCAAAATCTGTTCTCGATATGGAGCGGTAGATAGGTAGGTAGGTAGGTAGGTAGATAGATAGATAGATAGATAGATAGATAATGGTTGAGACAGATAGCAGGGGTCTATCCCAGATGTTTCAATGGTGATTGTATCCTATGTGGAGTTACAGTATCTCCGTAAAGAGGCTCACCACCCCAGCCCTGGTGTATGCATGGCAGTGACATTTTAGACCATGTCATCTAAAATATGCATGTAACATTGTTGGGTCAGGAGGGCCATCCAGTGCTGCTGGTATCTCAGAATTAATTTACCAAAGGACTAGCCAATTCAGTGTATGAAAATACAATCCATATGAACATGTTGTCTATGTAAACACCTGTGGAGACCTGCGTTTGTTATGTATTGATACATCCATTTATACATGAGGTGGTCATTTACTGCATGGCTTCTCCTTCTGAAATAACTTCCAAAAGGATCTGATGTAGCTCATATTTCCCCAAAGGACATAGACCCCTGCACACACTGAAGTAAGGTGGTGTGCATGCACACACACACACACACACACACACACACATATAGAACGAATGCATGGAAGGGATCAAGGGCTGCGCAGGGTACCCCTGCCCACCACTACCATGTTTTCCCAAGGAATGGCCATTTGATGTTCATTAGGAGTGATTTCCCCTTCATGGATCACTGCCTTGTTGTGGCGAAGGGGCTTGCGTAACTCAGTGAAACCATAAGCTATGACGTGCAGGGCCACCTAAGACGGACAGGTCATGGCGCAGAGTTCTGACAAAATGTGGTCCACTGGAGAAGGAAATGGCAATCCACTCCAGTATTCTTGCCAAGAAAACCCCATGGAACTGCAAAGAGAAAAGTCACTGGAAAAGACCCTGATGCTGGGAAGGATTGAAGGCAAAAAGTAGGGATGGCGGAGAATTTCTCCCCGAAACTTCAGGGGGCCGAGCACCAACGTGTTCGGCCCCCCGAACAAGTTTCGGGGAGAAATCCTCCGCACCCCCCCACCCCCCGCACCCCCCCCCCGGGATGGGACTTACCTTTACCGAATGTCCCTCCCGGTGGCTGGTCCGGCCGGCGGTTCAGCGGGTGTTCGAGCGAGGCGGGAGCAGCAGCCAGTCTTTCGACCGGCTGCCGCCGCCGCCATTGCAATGAAAGGGAAAAAAAACAAAACTTCCCCTGATAGGCTACGTGACGATTCACGTAGCCTATCACGGCTAGATTTGCAAAGTCAGCCGTGATAGGGTACGTGAATCGTCACGTAGCCTATCACGGGTGACTTAAAAAAAAAAAAAAGAGTGTACGGATAATGGCGGCCCCCATAGGGAGCCTCCATTCGCGTTCCTTATTTGGTCGCTGTAGTCTACGTAAATGTTTACGTAGACTACGGCGAAAATAAGGGCAACGCTATTTGCGTTGCCCTTATTTTCGCCGTAGTCTACGTAAACATTTACGTAGACTACAGCGACTAAATAAGGAACGCGAATGGCGGCTCCCTATGGGGGCCGCCATTCGCGTACGCGCTTTTTTTTTTTTTCAAAGTCACCCGTGATAGGCTACGTGACGATTCACGTAGCCTATCACGGCTGACTTTGCAAATCTAGCCATGATAGGCTACGTGAATCGTCACGTAGCCTATCAGGGGAAGTTTTTTTTTTTTACTTTTGCGTTCGCGGCCGGGCGAGGCGAGGTGCCTTCTCCCCGGCCTGAATTTCGGCCGGGCGAGGCGGGAAGCCTCCCCCCGGCCTGAATTTCGGCTGGGCGAGGCGGGAAGCCTCCCCCCCGGCCTGAACTTCATGGGGGGAGCAGCGAAGCGCCTCCCCCCCCACCGCGAACGGCCTTCGACGACAGGTAAGTGACTTTCGTCCACCCCTAGCAAAAAGAGAAGGGGATGGCAGAGGATGAGATGGCTAGATAGCATCACCAATGCAATGAATATGAACTTGAGCACACTCTGGGAGAGAGCGGAGGACAGGAAAGCCTGGTGTACTATGGTCCATGGGGTCATGAAGAGTTGGACACGACTTAACGACTGAACAACAACAACAAGGAGTAATTTGCATGTACATGTAGAGAGCTCGTACATCAGGCATAGAAACTTTTCTGGGCTCATAGCCACATTTGGAATGTTGATGAAGTGTCATTCATGGGCACCACCACAAAATCAGATGCCATTGAGGTGTGGTGTCACTCGACAATGTGGTGCAGAAATAAACACAGTACACCAATGTGGTGAAAGCTTTTTAGAGGAATTTGTTCAAACTACATTTAAGAATATAAAAATAAAAACATGTAAAACTCAAGAAAGAGCACTAGATTTTTCTTGGGTAGGGGGAGCTCCAGTCATCCCTCCTCTCTTTCACACAGGCAGGATGAGACACATAAACACACACAGCAGACAAAGCAATAGCTTACGCACTTACTCAAAAATAGGGATGCTGGAGAAATTCGAGATTGATTAAAATGAACTCAGATTTCTAAGAATCCGACCTGTGGAATCTAACGCGGAGCGCACCACTCAGGCCATGCAGGGTCCATGGACTTTTGGATTATTACTTTTTACTTTCCTGAAATTTATGCATATAAATCCGTAGAAAAATACGTATGTTTCTGCTGAGGAAACATTGAATGGAATGGGGGATAATAAACTAAATGTTACATACTAAGGTAAATTATGTAAATACGTATGTAAATACCTACAGAAATATTTACAGAAATATTTCCATATTTTTCTGCATGATGAAAAAAACAAATTTGCATCCATCTGTGGGTGGATGATGGAATGAAAGGAGCCTGACAATCTGCAAACCACGGACGGAGCGGATTTCACTCAATCCATACATCCCTGCTCAAAAAGGAGCACTGGGTTCTTCTTGAGCGCAGTGTGCTCAGCTCACTCACAAATAGGCATGCTGGAGAAATCCACCAGGAGCTCAAATGAGGCCAGATTCCAAAGAATCCAACCACCAGAGTCTGCGGCAGACCACCCGTACTCAGCTCCATGTCCGGAGGAGTTCCTGCGGAGCAGCTCTCCAGCTTTCGAAAAAATGCAATACACTAATGCCACCTGCCATTAGCTTATTGCAGGAAAGTCACAGCCATAAATGGTGTATTGTACACCATTTGCAGCTGTAAAGCACTTACTTTATAAGCTCTAAACAGCTGCAGTCATAACACATGACAAAGAAAAGGCACAAGTGCTCAATTCCTACTTTGACTCAGTCTTCCCCCAAAAGAGGGTCTATGAGCCCCCTGCCAAAGGCGAAGTACAGGCTGAAGGGGCAGGATTGCACCTTAAGATTAATAGGCATATGGTCAAGAAACACCTAATTACTTTGAATGAGTTCAAATCTCCAGGGCCAGATGAACTGCACCCTAGAGTAATGAAGGAACTGGCAGAAGAACTCTCAGAACCACTGTCTATTATCTTTGCGAAATGATGGAGGACGGGTGAAGTGCCAGATGACTGGAGGAGGGCTAATGTTGCCCTTATCTTCAAAAAGGGAAAAAAGGAGGAACCTGGGAACTACAGACCAGTCAGTCTGCCATCAATCCCTGGGAAAATTCAGGAGGAGATGATAAAGCAACCATTATGTAAGCACTTTGAAAACAATGCAGTGATTACTCAAAGCCAATATGGATTTGTTAAGAACAAATCCTGCCAGACTAATCTGATCCCATTGTTTGATCAGGTAACCTCCCCTGTGGACTGTGGGAATGCTGTGGACATCATATACCTTGACTTCAGCAAAGCTTTGGACAAAGTGCCCCATGATACCCTTATGAGCAAACTAGCTCAAAGTGGGCTAGATGAAACAACGTTCAGGTGGATCCACAGCTGGCTACAGAATCGGACTCAAAGAGTGCTTATCAATGGGATCTTCTCAACATGGGGGGGGGGAGGTAATAAGCAGGGTGCCACAGGGCTGTCCTGGGCCCAGTGCTCTTCAACCTTTTTATGAATGACTTGGATATGGAGGTACAGGGAATGCTTATCAAATTTGCGGATAGCTAATACCTGGGAAGAGAGAAACAAAAATAAAAGTTATCTTGATAGGCTGGAGTGCTGGGCAGAAAACAAAAGAATGGCATTTAATAGGGATAAATGCCAAGTTCTGCACCTAGGAAAAAGAAACCAAAGGCACAGTTACAAGATGGGGGAGACTTGGTTCAACAATACTGCAAGCGGGAAGGAACTTGTGATTGTTGTTGATCACAAGCTGAATATGAGCCAACAATGCGATGTAGCTGTAAAAAAAAGCAAATGCTATTTTGGGCTGCATCAATAGAAGTATAGCTTCAAAATCCCGGGACGTACTAGTTCCCCTCTACTCAGCACTGGTTAGGCCTTATCTGGAGTACTGTGTCCAGTTCTGGGCACCACACTTCAAGAAAGATGAAGACAATCTGGAGAAGGTTCAGAGGAGGGCAGTGAAGATGATCAGGGGACTGGAAACAAAGCTTTATGAGGAGAGACTGAAAGAACTGGGCATGTTTAGCCTTGAGAAGAGAAGACTGTGAGGAGATATGATAGTGCTCTTCAAGTACCTGAAAGGTTGTCACAGAGAGGAAGACCAGGATCTCTTCTCCATCATCACAGAGTGCAGGACACAGAACAATGGGGTCAAGTTACAGGAAGCCAGATTCCGGCTGAACATCAGGAAAAACTTCCTGACTTTTAGAGCAATAGAACAATGGAACCAATTACCTAGGGAGGTGGTGGGCTCTCCCACGCTGGTGACATTTAAGATGAGGCTGGACAGCCATCTGTCAGGGTTGTTTTGACTTGATTCCTGCATTGAGCAGGGGATTGGATTTGATGTTCTTATAGGGCCTGTCCAACCCCACAATTCTATGATTCTATGATTCTAGGGATGGGCAGATTCCCTACCTCCCGGTCCATGGGGAATCTGCCTACAGGGGGGAAGGCAATCCATTCCTCCCCCGGAATCCTCTTCAGCTGGCTCTGCTCTGCGGTGATTCCATGGAGCCGCCGGCCAGCTCTGAAGCGCCAAGGATACGGCTGCCATGCTGTATCGCTGGCTGAGGGATATTGACTGCAGATGCAAATGGCATCCAGGATGCCATTTGCGGCCATAAAGGTCTTTGTTTAAGCTAAATGCAGCCATTTACGGATGCATTTACCTTAAACTAAGATGTTTACGGCTACAAATGGCATCCTGGTTGCCCTTTGCATCTGCAGTCAATCCCCTTCAGCCAGCGATATGGCATGGCGGCTGTATTGCTAGAGATCCAGAGCCGGAGGATCCAGCCCAAGAGGATTCCGCAGGGAGGCGGAGGTAAGTGTTCCATTCCACCATGGTCTCCGGGGGACTAGATTCTTTGGACTCTGGCCTCATTGGAGTCTGTGGTGGAATTCTCCGCCATCCCCACATGATTCTATGATTTATGGCTGCAATTTTCCCATGATAGGCTAATGGCAGCCACCATTAGTGTATTGCGTTTCTTAGAAAGCCAGAGAGCTGCTCTGTCAACTCTGGTGAAAGTGGCAGGGCTCTGGAGGACTCCACGGGGCCCCAAGCAGCCTGAATCGCCCCACAGCAGACCCCCCTCCCAGACTGGACTGTGCGGGGTTCGTACATCTCTCCTCACAAATGCTGCTCATAGAAGTAACCCCCACTGCAGGCATTCAGAAAGACTACTCAGCTCAAAGGACTTGGGTCCAAAATAGCTGCAAGGAACACCCCCTTCCTCCTCCTCCTCCCACCACCTGAGATTTCCTTTCCTCACTGCTACCACAGCTGCAGCCACCCTCTTCTCCTCCTGCCTGAGATTTCCTGCTCCCACGCTCACCTCCAACTTCTCCTCCTCCTTCCCCTGCCCAAGATTCCATTCCCTTTCCTATTCCTCCTGCTCCCACCTGCTGCTTCTGCTGTTGCCATCACCACTGTGCTCACCTCCTCCTCTCCCCCACCAGAGATTTCCTTCCCCACTCCTGCAACCAGGTGAGAGATGCAGGCAACAAAGCAGGAGGGGAGGTGGTGGAACTTGTGAGAACCATGGAAACTATCAGCAAGGGAAGGGAGCTTGCAACCAGGGGACATGTAACCGGCAAAGGAGGAGATGACAGAAGGGAAGGGGAAGGAGAATAATACGTCTTGAACGTCGGGGTTGCGAGGGCACACTGAGGGGTCTTGGTGGGTACAGATGCAACCATGCGCGCCATGTTGCCACCCCCTGTCCTACATGCAGAGAGGAACCCTGATTTTGCAGGATCCCTCCTTCAGTGTTGAACTCTCAGCACCTAATCAGTAATGCATACAAAATTCATTCCATTAAAGATCAAAAGGATGTTTGTCAGAGAAGGGTGGTGCATGGTGACTGGTGGGATGGGCTAACCTCCAAGGCCTCACAAACCCCCTTGTGTGCCCATTCAAGGCATGGAGAGGATTGTGTGTACCCCCTTATAACTGTGTGTGAAGGGCCAGAGCCAATTTGCAACTGCTACACAAAAGAACAACAAACACAGATGTACACTGAAATGTCCACTGAACACCATGTAATAAAGCTGTCCCCCAGTTATTAGGAATTGGATATTAATTATTTATTTGTCTATTCTAAGGAGCTCCTGAATGCTATATGTTTTTTCTTCATGACTGTTTCTTGGTTTAAAATGCCAAATATGTTGTGGATCTTGGGTTGTGGTTCACTGATTTTCTGTGCCTCTGGTTTCAAATGAGATTGTCCGACTGCTGAGTTAGTATGTTGTCCTGTGGGTATGGAAAGCCCATTCTGAAAGGGCTCCTGAAGGAAACAGGGCATATCTGGGTCCTGAAAAAAATCTAGCAAACCACTGTGTGAACCCAACAATTACAGAATATTCCTGGGCCATAAAAGTGAGTCTGGTTATGGCAGTGAAATCTGCCCTGACTTCCAGGTTGACTGCTTGTGGGGATCTGTGCCATTATAGCAATCACAATGCTCAGGTGAGAACAAATGGAGCACGGGTAATGATGCCATTCATCATGTTTGATATGCTTTTAGATATTCTTATACTGAGCCAGACCACTGGTCCATATAGTTTGGTAATGTCTTTCCAGGCATTCTTCCCAGCCTTAGTGCCAGCCAGGGATTGGGCCTGGGCCCTTTTGCAGGCAAGACATGTGCTCTACCACTGAGCTACTGTCCTTCCCTATAAAGATGTCAAATTTAGGCATGAACAAATCTGTCCATTTCAGTTTCTCATTTTTCCAGTCTTAAGTATGGTTTGTCCAGAACTTTTTTTTTTTTTTTTTAGTTTGCATAAAAAATTGTATGCATCTGTGTGCACATTTCTCTTAATCCATACATTTTTGTTTGCAATTTTTGCCTACTATACACTTTTTTTTTTTTTGCAAACAATTTTCCTAACATAATGCATTTTAATGTTATTTTCACTAACATAGTCATTTTGGTGTGTGTGTTAGTTACCCTAATTTGGTGTGTGTGTGTTAGTTACACATTTTTGCATGCATTTTTGATTGGAGAATTCCAATGCAAAATTTAAAGAAGTATGCATTTTGAAGGATAACTGAGTTTTGGTTCATGTATTGTTGGAAATCACCCAGAGAGCTTCAGCTATAGAAATAAATGAATAAATACATGTTTTAAAGTTTGAAATTAACTATGTTCTTATTAAAATGCAAATTGAATGAATTCCTCTCAAATTCCTAGTCACATTGAAAGGCATATGTCATGTTAGATCAGACTAAGAATTTAATTGCCTTGAGGTCACACCCAAGTTTATTCCCAGGCATAATTATTCCCATGCATAATTAGTGAACATGGTTCCTTACAGTAAAGGCAAAAATATAGAGCTCTTTGCCGCAAGGAGATTCCAGTCTAAAACGAACAATGGGAAAAGAGAGAGAGATAAAGAGAGTCAAGGGAAGGAAAGAAAGAATGAGGTCAAGATGAAGCTGCCTCTACCCCACTCCAGAAGCTTCCAGATAAAGCATATTGACAATCCAGAACACCTTGCATATAACTATTGAGTGCTACACAGCATGAATTGGAGATTGTCAAACCAGGAAGTGAAAGGCTAACAGTCATCTGCATGTCTATTTCAACAATAGTCCTAAAATTAAGTATTGTCTGAGTTTTCAGAGTGAAACTTTTGACTCTGATCTCAAACAAGCCTACTTTAGATACATTGTTAAAGTTTTTGGAAAAACAATTCACCTGATTTCTCTAATAGAAATATTTCTAATATGACTCTGTAGTGACAACATAGCTGGCAATCTTTAAAATTAAACACACACACACACCATTTTTTAGTGTGTGGTGTCTTTGTTTGGTTAAAAGCACTCTACTGGTTCAAGCTGCACAGAAAGTACTAGCCTTCAATTTGGCTTTTCAAACCGAAATGATAACTTGCATAGGTTTAATTATGGAAGAATGAATCCACAACTTGATTGACAGAAGCAGTTCTGAACAGAAATCTATAACCTATTATTTGGTGGTGACAGTATGTTATTAGGCACTGTGTCTTCTTGTTATTTCTTTATAAACTATTTTAAATCCTAGCTCTGCTAGAAAGGGCCATGCTGTTGAAAGACTATATTTCTTGAAATATTTTGATTTGGCGTCACCTAAGAGAAACGTCATGCTGTTTCAATTCACTATGATATCTAACAGAATGGGTCTTCTTCTTCTTCTGTCACTTCAATGGGCAATGTTTTCAGTTATGGTCTCTAGCATGGTAGAAGGAAATTAAAATGGCAGAATACTTGTGTCCAGCAGTTAGACACATAGTACAGCTATGGGAAGCCTAGTTCTTCAAGTTTCAAGCTATGCAGCCATTTGTGGATTCACACAGTCAGTTCTCATGGCATTGTGTAGTTGATAAGCTTATTACTAGGTACTTCTTTCATACTGTAAAGTAATTTCTTGCATATAATGAAAAAGCTTTAGCAATGGTTACTAATATGTGAGCAGATCAAACGGTGAAACTATTACGTTATGGCACTAGCTTGTGACTGGCATTAGAAAAGAGTGGTTGGCAGTGCAATCCCAGACATGTCTGCTCAGAAGTAAGTCCCGCTGAGTTCAATGGGGCTTGCTCCCAGAGGGCATAGAATTTCAGTCTTGGTTCCTCTTTATGAATACATGTTTTGGTAGTGAGTTGGGTGATTAATGAATGCATTTTAGTTTGTGGGATGCTTAATCCTAATGTGTAGCATCATAGAGCTTTGGAAAAGGGGTTTTGTTGACGATGACATAGTACAATATAGCATAGTGAAACATCAAAATCAATGTATACATGGAAAAATTCTTTAAACCATTCAGGTTCATGAATACCACGGCGTTGATTCTAGCTGTGTAGAAAATGTATAATATTGTTTGGTGTGGGTGGGGAACAAATACGTATTATTAAATGCATTATTTCTGCAGATGGTGAAAGTTCCCACAAGTTCCAGAACTTATCAGGTAAATTAAATTTAAAAAGTGAGGATCTCTATTACAACAGATATAAGCACATCATTTGGACTGGCTTCCATGTGGTTTAATTACATGGTGTTTACTTCTTGATAGTAAAACATTAAGGAAAGGCATGAAACATCAGCCAGCTGGGTTTTTGTTTGTTTGTTAGGTTCGACAAATAATGTTTGCTTGTATTTCAGACTATGGTGTGGTTTGTGTGTGTGTGTTTTTGCCAAAGATATGTTTAGACCTGGTAAAGACTTACCACTACCTGATTGCCAAACCAACTGGCAATTGGAAGTGACTTGTGAGCTTGCAGGTCCCACCCCTTCCTGCTTCTTCTGCTTTTCTTCTTCTGTGGGAATTTCTCCTCCCCTTCAGTTTTGGATATAACTATGCTTACTGTTACATATTCACCACTTTTCTTTTCTAACCATAATTTGCCCAAACAGCAGGTTGCAAACCATATTGTTGACCAATGTTCCAAACTGCAGTTTGATGCTAACTACTGGTTGCAAAAAAATTAAACTACAGAGGTAATGAAAACCATACTTATGTCTAAAGTGGAAATGAGGGAATGTCTGTGCAAGAGGGAAAGAAGGAATGGGGGGGGATCATGAGAACCCATGAGGGCTCTTGAAGACATAGCTTGGTACACTTGTAATACGGCCTGATCAGTGATCAAGCTGCATTACATCTCTACCAGGATGATGATGACTCCAAAAGAAGTGCCGGCCCTGACATTAGGCAGAATGAGGCAACTGTCTCAAGCACTAGATGCTGGGGGCAGCAGCTGCAGCTACCCCTCAGCCTATTCCCCTTAAGCTCCCCCAGTGTTCCCTTCTGTTGGAGGACAGAAGAGTGTATTCCACATGGCCTGACCTGAACCCCCTAAATTAGTCTGCAGCCTTGGATGTGGTAGAGGATGCCATCCCATCAACTGCAAGTCCTGTCAGCTTCTGGACTTGGAATGGGGAGGGGGTGCCATCTTGTCCTGTACCTCTAACATCAACATGTCTTGGGCTGGCCCTGTCCAAAAGAAGGAATGAGAAGACTTTGGAGCACTGTTTATTTTTTCAATGACAGAGCTAGGTGACTGATAATGTAGAACAAATAGAGCATTATTGTCATCATTGGAGAACCAGCGTGGTGTAGTGGCGAGAGTGTTGGACTGGGAGCTGGAAGATCCAGGCTCTAATCCCCATTTACTTGGCAATGGAAGCTCACTGAGTGACTTTGGGCCAGTCACAGACTCTCAGCCCAACCTACCTCACAGGGTTGTTCTTGTGAGGATAAAATGGAGAGGAGGAGGAGGATAATGTAAGCCGCCTTGGGTTCCTTGCAAGAGGAAAAAAGCCAGGGTATAAATGCAACAAACAAACAAACAAACAAACAATAATGATTAACAATGCCAGCAGCAACAACAGGCCTCAGAACACTGATTGTGCAGGTGCTCTCCTATTCCAATTCCCCTTAGATCTCAAAACCTCTATGTACAATTGAGACCCAGGGACTGCTGAGCTTTCCCAAGAAGAGCCTTTTTCTACCACCAATTCTTAACTTGCAGCTTTTGATTGTTGAAGATTACATTTATGAATCATCAGTGCAGGCAGGAAATTTGCTGATTATTTTACTCCTGTGTAGGTGAAATTGCCACCTACATGCTTTCACACCAGAACTCTGTGATATTTTGTTTCAGGACTAATATGCATCAGCTCTGCTGCAAAAGTTTATGCATATTTGCTCACATTTTCATATTTCCCTGTTCCAAAGTTTATATTTTTGTCTTTTTCTTTTGATAACAGCAATATTTAAAAAGTCAAACTATCTGACTATTACTGGGCATGTCACACCCCAGCTGAGATCTTATTAAGTGGTGATCTTACCACCTACATGCTTTCACACCACAGCTCTTTGATACTTTGTTTCAGTTTAAGTGCCAATCACTTATTTTGTTTATTAGCAATGTCTGCAATAACTTTAGAAGATGATTTCAATGTTCCTTTGTTCCACATGCACAACCAATCAACTTAACTATGAGCTCAAGTACATTTCTCATCACCGATCATTGTGCCAAATGATTTCACTATTAGAAAGTGAGAAGAGTCTCAAATCTTGGAAGTGCAATAAAAACCCATGGATTTTGTAATCCATTTATGGTGAACATGAATGGCCAAGCCCTACCATTTGGCAGAGTAAGGTGGTAGATGTTGGGGAGCAATGATGACTTGTTGGAGGTCAGAAGCTGTGTGGGATGCATTTCCTGCACCCCCTAAGCTAGCCTCCTGCCTTCAGGGGCAGTGAGGACATTATCTATCACCAGCAGAGAAGATTCAACTGTCAGTCCACTTGGCTACAGAACATGGAATGGGGTGGGTGGGATACCATTTGCCTCAGTCAGCAGGATGTCTTGGGATGGCTTGAGAGCAATCTCTTATTGGAGATAAATTATAAATTAAATTAATTCTATTTTAGGCTTAACATTTTATTTATTATTTTATATTGTTGTTGTTAGCATTTATAGACTGCCTTATTTTATAAAAAGACATCACATTAGTTTTATATTTTATATTAGTCCTCATACAGGAAAACACACACACACACACACACACACACACACATCTCAATAAAAACAGGGAGTTAGTATACTGTACAATACATGCTCATTGTGATTTTGTATATGAAATATTGGAAAGCTAAAAAGATAATAATCAAAGGCTGAGAGAAGGCTACCAACAGGAGGGCTGGGTTCTACAGCCATTTTAAGTGTTTCCCTAGCACCTTGAATCCGAACATTTCCACTTTGCCTAAAAACATGAACTAGAACAGAACAGGCCACATGGGACAAATTAGGTTGTCAGTGTGCACAAGCGTTCTTGCTAAAATCTTCTACTGATATTGGCAAGTGTTCTACTGAACACCCATTGTTCAGCTAGGATAAGATGACATCAACTTCATCCACATCATCTTCGCGCCACCCCGCCTGCAACGCCCCCCCCCAACCTGCGGCCAGGCAAGCCGGACGCGGGGATAGGGAATTTTGATTTATTTATTTATTTGTTTCTGACTTCTTCCCTCCCTCCCACTACAGCTTGCTCTTATTTCCTGCCTGGTCTGCCAAGACACATGTTTTAACCCAATTTCTGCCAGAGTAATCTAAATGCTACACATGTTTTTCCTTGCCCATCTCCCTAATAAACTGCATTCAAGTAGTATAAACCCTGGCTTGTTGTCTTTTACTCCTTCGCTGTTTGGGAAGAATCAGTTCTGCTGTGGCACATTGAGACTCCAAGTTAAAGCTCATAACTCATGCCTCTTGGTTGCATATGTGTAATAATACATGTGTGTAGAAAAAAAGACACAGGGTAATAGTGGGAAGAAAAGCTATCTGAATATGCAACTCTTGCCAAATGTATTTGTTAGATACGAGTTATTTGTAGCAATGTTATTTGTAGAATCATTATTTTAATTCAATAATTATCAGAATAGTCAAACAGAATCCATAATAGACATATCCCATGTATTTAAGTTTACTTTAGTTTACTGTAACTTGTATTTTCATACAACTTACTTGCTCAAATATATTATACATTACCATGGTTTGATATCCTGGTTTGTCAACTAACTTTGGTTAGAAAAACTACAGTGAATTCTGTGATCTTGTATATATTGTGGAACTGTAATTTGTTTTACAGTGTAACTCAAAATTTTCTCTCTCCTGTCCTGTCACACATGCAGGAGGAGATGGGATGGAGAAGTGTGCAAGCTTGAGGCTCATGCAGGCTTAGGGATGGACAGACTCACCTCTGTCTGGGATGGCCAGGAGTCCACTGAGCTGCTGGACCTGCTTGTCAAGCCGCAGTGTGTGGCCATGCCCATGCACCAAGGGCATCCGTGCTCGACCAGCGGGACTGGTGGCTGCCCACCAGGGGAGGAGGAGAGGGAAGCCCTTCGTCTTCCTGCCCTCCACCACGGTAGCCCGGATGGGAGGATGAGAAGGGAGCTCCCTTCTCCTCTTCCCATCTTGGCTACTGCTGCAGCAGCAGCTTGACAGAAGGAGGAGGAGGAGGAGAGGAAAGTCCCTCTTGCCTTTCTCCTGCCCCACCAGTGCTGCTGCCCCTGTGGTAGCTGGGATGGGAGGAGGAGAAGGGAGCTTCCTTCTCCTCCTCCCATCCTGGGTACCACAGGGGCAGAACTGCTAGCGGGGCAAGAGGAGGATGAGAGGGAAGCCCCTCTCACCCTCCTCCTGTCAAGCCGCTGCTTGTAATGTGACTGAGCCTCCATTTTTATGGAAGTGAGGGCCCCTAAATTTTTGTATATATAATGTTGCACACAACAACAGCTGTAGAGGGCCATTTCCACAACATTAGATTCGTGAAAAGGGTGCAAATGGCCCTTTACAGCTGCCGTTGTATGCAACATTAGATATACGAAAATTTAGAGCCCTCATCTTCCATAAAAATGGTGGCTCTCAAAGATCCGTGGGGAGCTTCTGGATAGGTCTGGTAAGCCCCAGCCACTCACATGGCTTTGTGGGTGGGGGTGGCAGTTGGGTTCAGGGGAAGTGAGTGTGGGTGGTCTGATGGACTCCCAGGCCCAGTCGGGTGTCCGCAACATCCCTATGGAGGTTTGTTCACAATCATTTAAATCATGCTTTGATCAGGTGTGGGCAACTTTGTGGCCCTCTGGATGTTTTGGCCTACAACTCGCACCAACCCTCACCATCAGCTATGCTGGCTAGGGCTGATAGGAGTTTGTACTGAATTTGGTTTAGGAAGAATGGTGAGGAGTCAGTGAACTTGCACCAAGTTATATGCAGTGTCTAGTGGCCTATGTATATTTATTTAGTATAGCAGTTGGCAACTACTTTTCATAGCAGTATAGTGAAGGTCAGCACTTTTGGCTACTCACAACAGCTAGATAATTCACAATAGCTCTGTTGCACAGTTTGTACTTTTCTTGCTGATAAGAATATTCCTTTCTCTGCTGGGAGAAACATTCTTTCTTGCCAAGAAATTAACACACACACCCTTTGTCCTCCTTGGTGAAGGGAGAGAGGTGAGTGTGTGCCTTCTGAATGTCTGGAACTCAGTGAGATAAGCCCTATAACAATCCTGGGCAGATTGGACCGTTACCTGCTTTCATCTGAGAGGGGGAAGGTGTACCACCTGTTTGGATAAAAACCCACCCTCCTGGGATGCCTCTTCTTGCATCCAGGGAACCAATGCAACACCAACTAAGGGGATTGCAATCTATCAGTTAAGGGGCATATGTAAGCTTTTCTATGCTTTTATTATCTGCATCCCTTTTCCATCAATACACTATATCATTCTTTCACACAAGTAGACACGTTGGTAACTTCAAATCTGTTTAGTGTGGGTCCTGGCTGGATCACATCCCAGGTTTAAGGCAGTTGAAAGTTGCCCACCCCTACTTTAGATGTTGCCCAGCCCTACTTTAGATGTTGCCCAGCCCTACCTTAGAACTGGGCCTCATTCTCTCCCTCTAGTCACTGAGACTCTTTGCCTATCTTCTATAACCTATGGCCAAGTTTAAGCCACCATGAACAATCCCTTTCTGAACAATTAACTACAGCATTAGTCATCTTATTCTCATTATAATAGTGCTTCAAATTTGATTTTTTTTTAAAGAGATGAATCTGCAGGATGACTATTAGCAAGGCTGAAATACTTTAGATAAATAATTAATGCTGTTTATTAAACGTTATCCATATTATTTTAATTCACTTGTCTGGGATATTCCAATATTTTATAGTAATGGTTTTTAATATAATGATATAAACAAACCAGCATGGGTTTCAAGTCGAGGGTGGTGAGTGTGTGTGTGTGCACGCACATGAACATTCAGGAAAAATTTTCACCAGTTAATTGTTTCGTCCTCAGTTCATTGAGATCACATCTTAAGAAACTTAAAATGAGTTTGCAGTGGAATCTGTAGGTGTGTTCTGTGACATTTTCTATTCAAATCGTGCTGCTTTAGAATCATAGAATAGTAGGGTTGGAAGGGGCCTATACGACCATCGAGTCCAACCCCCTGCTCAGTGTAGGAATCCAAGTCAAGGCATCCCTGACAAATGGCTGTCCAGCCTCATCTTGAATGCCTCCAGAGTACCACCTCCCTAGGTAATTGGTTCCAGTGTCGTATTGCTCTAATAGTCAAGAGGTTTTTCCTGATGTTCGGCCGGAATCTGGCTTCCTATAACTTGAGCCCATTATTCTGTGTCCTGCACTCTGGGATGATCGAGAAGAGACCCTGGTCTTCCTCTCTGTGACAACCTTTCAGGTACTTGAAGAGCGCTATCATATCTCCCCACAGTCTTCTCTTCTCAAGGTTAAACATGCTAAGGGCTATTTGCGTTGCCCTTATTTTCGCTGTAGTCTATGTAAATCTTTACGTAGACTACCCATACCCAAATAAGGAATGCAAAATGGCGGCACCCATGGGCGCTGCCATTTGTGTATGAGCTTTTTTTTTTTTTCAAAGTCAGCCGTGATAGGCTACGTAAAGATTTACGTAGGCTATCACAGCTGACTTTGAAAATCTAGCCGTGATAGGCTACGTAAATCTTTACGTAGCCTATCACTTTTTTTTTTTACTTGGAAATGGCAGCAGTAGCAGCCGGTCGGAAGACCGGCCGCTGCCGCTGCCGCCGCACCGCCACCGGGACCCACCTCCGCGAGGGACATTCGCACGAGCTAAGTCCCATCCGGGGGGGGCGGGGGGATGTCGGAGAATTTTCCCACCAATTTCGGGAGATTCGTGGAGAAATTCTCCGACATCCTTATATGTCCCGGGATGTTGAAGCTATACTTCTATTGATGCAGCCCAAAATAGCATCTGCCTTTTTTGCAACTACATCACATTGGTCGCTCATATTCAGCTTGTGATCAACAATAATCACAAGATCCTTCCCGCTTGCAGTATTGTTGAACCAAGTCTCCCCCATCTTGTAACTGTGCCTTTGGTTTCTTTTTCCTAGGTGCAGAACTTGGCATTTATCCCTATTAAATACCATTCTGCTGTTTTCTGCCCAGCGCTCCAGCCTATCAAGATCACTTTGATTTTTGTTTCTGTCTTTCCAGGTATTAGCTATCAGCAAATTTGATAAGCATTCCCTGTACCTCCTCATCCAAGTCATTCATAAAAATGTTGAAGAGCACTGGGCCCAGGACTGAACCCTGTGGCACCCTGCTTATTACCTCCCCCCAGTTGAGAAGATCCCATTGATAAGCACTCTTTGAGTCCGATTCTGTAGCCAGCTGTGGATCCACAAGATCATTGTTTCATCTAGCCCACTTTGAGCTAGTTTGCTCATCAGGGTATCATGGGGCACTTTGTCCAAAGCTTTGCTGAAGTCGAGGTATATGATGTGCACAGCATTCCCACAGTCCACAGGGGAGGTTACCTGATCAAACAATGGGATCAGATTAGTCTGGCAGGATTTGTTCTTGACAAATCAAGGCAAAACAAGATTACTTGTTCTTGACGTAATCACTGCATTGTTTTCAAGGTGCTTACAGACCGATTGCTTTATCATCTGCTCCTGAATTTTCCCAGGGATTGATGTCAGACTGACTGGTCTGTAGTTCCCTGGTTCCTCCTTTTTTCCCTTTTTGAAGATAGGAGCAACATTAGGGATGGCGGAGAATTTCTCCCGGAATCTTCGGGGGGCCGAGCACCAACGCATTCGGCCCCCCGAAATTGGCAGTAAAATTCTCCACACACACCCCCCGGATGGGACTTTGTTGTTGTTCAGTCGTTCAGTCATGTCCGACTCTTTCGTGACCCCATGGACCATAGCACGCCAGGCCTTCCTGTCCTGCACTCTCTCCTGGAGTGTGCTCAAGTTCATATTCATTGCATCGGTGATGCTATCTAGCCATCTCATCCTCTGCCATCCCCTTCTCCTTTTGCCTTCAGTCTTTCCCAGCATCAGGGTCTTTTCCAGAGAGTTTTCTCTTCGCATTAGGTGGCCAAAATATTTGAGCTTCAGGTTCAGTATCTGTCCTTCCAATGAGCACTCAGGGTTGATTTCCTTTAGCATGGACTGATTTGACCTCCTTGCAGTCCAGGGGACTCGTAAGAGTCTTCTCCAGCACCACAGTTTGAAAGCATCAATTCTTTGGCGCTCAGCCTTCCTTATAGTCCAGCTCTCACAGCCATACATTACTACTGGGAAAACCATAGCTTTGATTAGACGGACCTTTGTCGGCAAGGTGATGTCTCTGCTTCTTACTATGCTGTCTAGGTTGGCCATAGCTTTCCTCCCAAGGAGCAAGCGTCTTTTAATTTCAGGGCTACAGTCACCGTCTGCGGTGATCTTGGAGCCCAAGAAAGTAAAATCTGTCACTGCTTCCATTTCTTCCCCTTCTATATGCCAGGAAGTGAAGGGGCCAGATGCCATGATCTTCGTTTTTTTAATGTGGAGTTTCAAACCAGCTTTGGCACTCTCCTCTTTCACCCTCAACAAGAGGCTCTTGAGATCCTCTTCACTTTCTGCCATTAGGGTGGTATCGTCTGCATATCGGAGGTTGTTGATAATTCTCCCAGCAATCTTAATTCCGACCTCTGATTCATCCAACCTGGCGGCGGGTCCCGGCGGCGGTTCGGCAGTGTTTCGTTGCGGGCGGGGGTGGCGGCCGGTCTCCCGACCGGCAGCCGCTGCTGCCATTGCAAAAAAAAAAAAAAACTAAAGTAAAAAAAAAAAACACAGCCGTGCATAGGCTACATAACGATTTACGTAGCCTATCATGGCTAGATTTCCAAAGTCAGCCATGATAGGCTACGTAAATCGTCACGTAGCCTATCACGGGTGACTTTGAAAAAAAAAAAAGTGCATATGCAAATGGCAGCAGCCCATGGGCGTCGCCATTTGCATTCCTTATTTTGGCACGTCTAGTCTACCTAAATATTCACATAGACTACGGCGAAAATAAGGGCACGCTATTTGCGTTGCCCTTATTTTTGCCGTAGTCTATGTAAATCTTTACGTAGGCTAGACGTGCCAAAATAAGGAACGCAAATGGCGGCGCCTATGGGCCGCTGCAATTTGCGTACGCGCTTTTTTTTTTTCCAAAGTCACCCGTAATAGGCTACGTGACGATTTACATAGCCTATCATGGCTGACTTTGGAAATCTAGCCGTGATAGGCTACCTAAATCGTCACGTAGCCTATCACGGGGTCTTTTTTTTTTTTTACTTTTTGTTTCACAGCCGGGGAGACGGGGCGCTTCTCCCCAGCCTGAATTTTGGCTGGGCGAGGCGGGAAGCCTCCCCCCCAGCCTGAATTTCGGCCAGGCGAGGCAGGAAGCCTCCCCCCCTTCGCCTGAACTTCGGGGGGGGAAGCGAAGCGCCTCCCCCCCACCGCGAAGCCAAGCTGCGAAAAGGTAAGTGACTTTTGTACATCCCTAGGCAACATTAGCCCTCCTCCAGTCATCTGGCACTTCACCCGTCCTCCATGATTTCACAAAGATATTAGACAGTGGTTCTGAGAGTTCTTCTGCCAGTTCCTGGCCCTGGAGATTTGAACTCATTCAAAGTAATTAGGTGTTTCTTGACCATATGCCTATCAATCTCAAGCTGCAAAACTGCCCCTTCAGCCTGTACTTCGCCTTTGGCAGGGGGCTCATAGACCCTCTTTTGGGGGAAGACTGAGTCAAAGTAGGAATTGAGTACTTGTGCCTTTTCTTTGTCATGTGTTATGACTGCAGCTGTTTAGAGCTTATAAAGTAAGTGCTTTACAGCTGCAAATGGTGTACAATACACCATTTATGGCTGTGACTTTCCTGCAATAAGCTAATGGCAGGTGGCATTAGTGTATTGCATTTTTTCGAAAGCTGGAGAGCTGCTCCGCAGGAACTCCTCCGGACATGGAGCTGAGTACGGGTGGTCTGCCGCAGACTCTGGTGGTTGGATTCTTTGGAATCTGGCCTCATTTGAGCTCCTGGTGGATTTCTCCAGCATGCCTATTTGTGAGTGAGCTGAGCACACTGCGCTCAAGAAGAACCCAGTGCTCCTTTTTGAGCAGGGATGTATGGATTGAGTGAAATCCGCTCCGTCCGTGTTTCGCAGATTGTCAGGCTCCTTTCATTCCATCATCCACCCACAGATAGGGATGTCAGAGAATTCTGCCATGGATCTCGGTGAGGCCGAATGCCAGTGCATTCGGCACTCCGAACTCTGTGGCGGAACAGCCTGCCACCCCCCTGCCCCCCCCGCGGATCCCTCCCAGGATGAGACTTGTCTGGGGCGGATGTTCCAGGCAGCGGAGGCGCCATTTCCAGTCTTGTCTTTTTTTTTTTTACAGAGACGTGATAGGCTACATAAGTTTTTACGTAGCCTATCACGTCTGTGTAAAAAAAAAAAAAAAGACGAAGAAAAATAAGGAACGCAAATGGCGGCCGCTGTAGCCGCCGCCATTTGCGTATGTGTTTTTTTTTTTTTTTTACCCAGACGTGATAGGCTACGTAAGCCTAAAACGTCTGGTTAAAAATAAAGGCATATGTAAATAGTGGCGGCTACAGCCGCTGCCATTTGCGTTCCTTATTTTTCTTCGTCTTAGTCTACGTAAATATTTACATAGACTAAGATGAAGAAAAATGAGGAACGCAAATGGCAGCGGCCGTAGCCGCCACCAGTTGTGCACACGTTCCCCCCCCTTACCCAGAGCCGTCCACTGCCGGAAATCCGGCTGCGGACGGCCCTGACCTGGCCCTGGCCGGCTGCTCCGCGAAGCTGCCGTGGAGCGCAGCAGGCTTTCGAGGATTCCGGGGGGGAGGGCCGGATCGTCTCCCCCCCAGGGAGGATTCCGGGGGGAGGGATGGAGTGCCTCCCCACCCGCGGAACCCGGCGTAGCCAGGTAAGTGGGGTTTCATACACCCCTACCCACAGATGGATGCGAATTTGTTTTTTTCATCATGCAGAAAAATATGGAAATATTTCTGTAAATATTTCTGTAGGTATTTACATACGTATTTACATAATTTACCTTAGTATGAAACATTTAGTTTATTATCCCCCATTCCATTCAATGTTTCCTCAGCAGAAACATACGTATTTTTCTATGGATTTATATGCATAAATTTCAGGAAAGTAAAAAAATAATAATCCAAAAGTCCATGGACCCTGCACGGCCTGAGTGGTGCGCTCTGCATTAGATTCCACAGGTCAGATTCTTAGAAATCTGAGTTCATTTTAATCTGTCTCGAATTTCTCCAGCATCCCTATTTTTGAGTAAGTGGGTAAGCTATTGCTTTGTCTGCTGTGTGTTTTTATGTGTCTCATCCTGCCTGTCTGAATGAGAGGAGGGATGACTGGTGCTCCCCCCACCCAAGAAAAATCCATTACTTTTTCTTGAGTGAGTAAGTTATTGGTGTGTGTATGTGTGTGTGTGTGTGCACGTCATCCTACCTGTGTGAATAGTGGAGACATGGCTGGAACTCCACCCAACAAAAATCAAGTGCTCCCTCTTTTTTTTCTTTTTTTTACAATACTTTTTATTCTACTTTTATCTTTATAAATGAAATAAGGAACACCAGCAACATAATAATCTTCTACAGTTTCCAACATTACAGTATTCTTCAGAGGACCCATCAATAACAAAATAGAGAAAAGAGAGAGAAGGAAAAGAAAAAATATAAAAAGGAGAGAGAAGGACAAAGGGGAAAGAAACAGAAAACAAAAACAAAAACAAAAGAAAACAGAGCAAAATATAAACAAAAGATTACATAACAAACTTAAATTTAAACTACATTACACATAAATTTCAAATATCACTCTACTTAGAAATTATACCTATAAAAAAATATTACCAGTCTTACAAATCAAGACAGCATAAGTAATCAATTTCAATATTGTATCTTCAGGCTTGTAACCAGGAAGCAAGCTGACAATTCATTTCCATTGGCCATATAATGCCTCTTAGCTACTATATAATAACAAACCTTAAAATCAACCAGCCAGAAATATTACTAATCCTAGTATTATAATATTGAAAATATTAGTATTATTATTAATAATAATAATTAAAAAGGAAAGAAAGAAATTATAAAGGATGAAAAAATACAACAATCACTAATGTATTTTATACTATCTATATTTTAGATAGTATCCTTTCTAAATATATAAATGAGTGTGCACATTTCTATACACCCTCACACAAGAGATTTAAGTACAATATATCATATCCATTTTAAAAACGAAAAAGAAAAAATGAAAGTAAAGAGACGGATATATATAAACAGTTATCTCTGGTCTAGCCTGGATCTTACAGAGTAAACATAGCCAATTGACAAAACATATTTATAAATTCTAGTTCATGAGGCTGGAACAGAAGTCTCATGTGTTTTTCCAATTAGCCACGCCTCTGCCATTTCGTGATTTAGAAACTTCTTTCTTTGACCTTCAGAAAAAATGCAAAATGTAGCAGGATATTTTAAATGATATTGTAAGTTCATTTGTCTTGCCAGGTTTCTCGCCTTGGTAAATTGCCTTCTCTTATCAGCAACTTCTTTGGTGTAATCCAGAAATAACATAACTCGATCTTGTTTTGATCCCTCAAAAAGATTTCCCCCCTCTCTTGCCAAATGCAGGATATGATTCTTTGTGGAGACTATTGTTACAATATTTCTGTACAGGAGTTAATTCAAAGGCAAAATGTATAACATTATGTTTATTTTTCTATTTTTTCCCCGTCATCTAATGATACTGCACTCAGTGGTGCTTATGCTGTTCGATGGACTTGGTGACAAATTTCCTGATAGTGTGTTTTATCCAATAATACACATTCATCTGAACTTACTGAAAGTAATTAGGTGTTCCTTGACCATATGCCTATCAATCTCAAGCTGCAATCCTGCCCCTTCAGCCTTTACTACTTTGCCTTTGCCAGGGGGCTCATAGATCCTCTTTTGGGAGAAGACTGAGCCAAAGTAGGAATTGAGCACTTCTGCCTTTTCCTTGTCATTTGTTATCATTTTGCCATCCTTATTTAATCGCTGAACCACCATTTCTTTCCTCTGTCTTTTACTTTGCACATATCTGAAGAAAGCCTTTTTGTTGCTTTTAGCATCCTTCGCTAACCTCAGCTCATTCTCAGCTTTAGCCTTCCTGATGCCATCCATACATTTATGTACTTCCTGCCTGTACTCTTTCTTTGTAGCTTGGCCTTCCTTCCACTTCCTATATGTGTGCCTTTTTTGTTTTCAGGTCATCTCTAAACCTTTTGTGAAGCCACATTGGCTTCTTCTGTTGTCTTCCACATTTTTTTTCTTGTTGGAATTGTTTGTAATTGTGCCTTGAGAATATCCTTTTTAAAAAACTCCCATCCATCTTGGACTCCTTTTCTCGTTAGAGTCGCTTGCCATGGGACCTTACTTATCATTGTTCTGAGTTTATTAAAATTGGCTTTCCTAAAATCCAGGGTATGCATCTGGCTTCACTCAGCTTTTGCTTCCTTTAGAACCAAGAACTCAAATATAACATGGTCGCTTTCCCCCAGAGTTCCCATAACTGCTACTTTACCCATTAAGTCATCTCTGTTGGTTAGGATCAAGTCAGGTATAGCCGATCCTCTAATTCCTTCCTCTACTTTCTGTAGGAAGAAATTATCAGCAACACAAGTCAGGAATATCTTGGAGGGGCCATGTTTTGCAGGATTTGTCTCCCACCAATGGTTTCCTGAGCACTAGGTGGAGTGTCATGGGCGTGATCCTTCAAGGACTCACTCTGGCATTCTGACACAGGACACCCCACGTCAGTGAGGCACTTTTATTGTAGCAAATGCCATGGTAAAAAGCTTAATGGTTACGTTCTTCAGAAATTATATAGCTGGTGGCAACTAGATGCAGGCTCCATAAGTAAGTCCAAAACAATTCAAAGCTAATAACTATTAAAATATCAAGGATCCAGACAACTTGGTTTCCCCATTGTAATCCCTATGGCTCAAAATATAGGGCAAAGGGCTTGAATGATTCCTGGCATAAGCCATCCCAGACAACTAAAGGCAAGGATTCTAGAAAAAGACCTAAATAAATCCACACATTTAGTCCAGCCTTGAAAGCTTCGGTGGAACCTCTGTGCTACATGGGTCAAGGCCTTTCAAATCCAAAAGTCAAGACAGGTTGAAGAGTAAGTCCAGAGTAATCCCACACATGCAGAGATGTAGACAACCTTAGCTTGCACTCTGGCATCTCCATGCTACATGGGTCCAAATTAGGGATGGAAAAGCGCCCTCCTGTCTGGGTTCTCTGGGTGCCCCCCCAGCCCCTGGCCCCACTTGTTGGCCCTCTGGGCTGCACTTGAGCTCCCCTCCATGCTCAGTAAGCAGCTCGCAACTTACTTGGGCCTGTCCGTCTCTGTCACGATTGCCATGTTTTTAAAAAACATGGCAATCAGCAGCTCGTCATCATAGACTTATACAGAAAGTAGCACTGTGAAAATAGAGTATATGGGTGATCCACAGCACTTTCTGTGTATAAGTCTATGTGGGCACATAGACTTATATGCAAAAAGAGCTGTGGATTGCCCATAAACTCTAGTTCCTCAGTGCTATTTTGTGTATAAGTCTTGGGGCATGGGCTGCCCATCACCATGTTTTTTTAAAAACATGGCGATTGGGACAGAGGCGGATGGGCCTGGGTAGGTTTCAGGCTGCTCACTGAACACAGGAGGGGGGTGCGGGGACTAGCTAGTGGAGGGGGAGCTCGGGGGTGCGGGCACCAGCAGTCCAACAGATTTGTGGACTGAAACAGGTGCCTGCGCCATCCCTAGTCCAAATCCATAGCAAACAAGAATTCAAGGTTGATTAAAAGTATAGCAGTACTTTTCAGGGCAGGTTCTTAACAATACAAAGTTCAAAGAGCTGAAATCCAAATTGGATGGAGAGTCCAAATGAAGAGTAGAGTTGTCAGAGAAATCTGCAATAGAACCAAATGAGTTTGGATTTTCAGGAGTCCAACTCATGGATTCTGCAGCAGCCCAGCTTTCCCCTGTCAGGTGGATTCTGCAGACTTGCAGGCCGGCTTCCTAATTTTCCTGAACTTTGCACAAATGTCATCATATGATAATATGCAGAATTTTTTGTTATAAAAACACACAGCCAAAAATGCACATTTCCCCCTTAGGCTAAAGTGTGAAAATGTGCATTTGGGGGGAATTTGTGCATTTTTGCACATGAGAATTAGTGTGTCTGCAAATTTGCAAAATGTGCATTTGTGGAAATTTTGGAACAAAAAAATTAATTCTGTTGATGGGTGGACAATGGAACAAAAGGCGCCTGACAATCAGTGAAACACAGATCGGACAGAATTTACACAATCCAGACATCCCTAGTGAAGAGTGCCTCAAGAGGCTCAGATGGTAGGAAGTCAAAACAGAGAGGATTTGGGGCAGTGAAGACGAAATGTTGCTACCAAATGCTCCCAGCTGTGCAGCTTCTTAAAAGTGAAGGTGTGGCTGTGATAGCCCTACTCCTGAACAACTGACTGACGCAGGATTTTAGCACATCAGCAAGGCCCCTGCCCAAACAGGACATCTCCATTCTGCCCATCTGAGTTGATGCTTCAACTTGTGTGACACCTCCAAACAACCCTGCCCCCCTCCTGCTAGGTTCTCACAGAGGAGCTGCCAGCCTCCTTGCCTGCCAGGGTCAAATCTAACAGCTAGATGGGAGTAACTTAACTCCTGCCTGCTACCCTGTGAGACCACTGACAAAGATAAGCTGATTCCAACATTCCTCAGGCTGAATAGGCTCAAACCCTTCCAGACCACTTCTGATCAAATTGTGGCTATAAACTATAAATTGCAGTGCTGGAGCTGGGCCACGACATTGAGCAGAATTCCCAAAGTCCACACGGATACCTGAATATCTATTATTCAGCCCTTTGGGTGTACTCCAATTGTCTCAAGGAGGACATCCTAGATGCCATAGGATTTTGCATAACTCACTCTCCAGCAGGGCAGAAAGAGGTTCACAGGTAGAGAAGGAGGCCTGCCTTCAGAAGTCTCCTCCATGTGCACTGCCATTGCTCTCTGCTGTCAGGTACCTGAGGGCAGAGAGGGCAAAAAGGAGGAATTCTGGAGATGTTCCAGGCAGGGCTGGGCCAAGGTATTTTGCTGCCTGAGACAGACCAGCAAATGATGCCCCCCACTAGGGATGTACGAAACTCACTTACCTTTTCGCAGAATCTTTCACGGTGGGGGGGAGGTGCTCCATCCCTCCCCCAGGAATCCTCGATGGGAGGGGAGGTGATCTGCCCCTCCCCCCCAGAATCCTCGACAGCCAGCTCTGCTCCGCGGCCAGGCTGCGGAGCAGCCGGCCAGGGCCGTCCACAGCAGGATTTCCTGCCGGGACGGGCTGGTGCGGACGCAAATGGCGGCTGCCATAGTGGCTGTAATTTGCATCCAGCCAGGCAGCCGTGATAGGCTACGTAAGAATTTACGTAGCCTATCACAGCTAACCTCAACCCCCCCCCAAAAAAATGCAGCATACGCAAATGGTGGCGGCTACGGCGGGCGCCATTTGCGTTCCCTATTTTTCACCGATTTAGCTTACATAAATATTTATGTATGATAAAATGGCGGAAAAAAGGGGGGACACAAATAGCGTAGTGGATGCTATTTGCCTTCCTTTATTTTTCGCCGTTCTAGCCTACATAAATATTTACGTAAGATAAATGGGTGAAAAATTGGGAATGCAAATGGCGCCCGCCGTAGCCACCGCCATTTGCGTATGCTGCGTTTTTTTTGGGGGGGGGGTTGAGGTTAGCCGTGATAGGCTACAGTAATAGGCTATGTAAAGATGGGTAGCCATTTTCTCAAGAAGACAGAGTAAAACAAAGATCTAACCTGTCTTCATAAAGCAGGAAATTAAAACAGCAGAGAAAGTTGCAGGAAAGAGGGGGAGCTGCAAAGGAAACACAGAGTTAAATAGACAGTACTTAAAATTTGGTTTTGGACTTATCAAATACTAAGTGTGATGGTACGTAAATTGGATGGTACTTAAATTATGTAAGCAACTGATAGAAGTTATTTGCCTTTGCATAAATTCCTTTGCTGTGAGTCCCTCTAGAGACCATGTATTAGAAACAGCACTGTGCCAAATTTTTCTGTTTATTTTCAAGCATTTATTGAGGGGAGGAGAGAAAAGAAATTGCATCCAAAAATTGTAGGAAGGGGTGAGAATTTTGGAGAAATTTCTCAGTTTGCAGGGCTTAATTGCTTACCATACTGTAAGGAAGTGGCTGAGGGGTAGGGCTGTATGGACTGTGTAAAATCCACTCTGTGTTTCGCGGATTGTCAGGCGCCTTTCGCTCCATCATCCGCCCACAGATGGATGCAATTTTTTTTTCATCATGCAGAAAAATATGAAATAATTACGTAAAAAATTATGTAAATATTTACATAATTTACCTCAGTACGTAACATTTAGTGTATTGTCCCCCATTTTTATTTATTTATTTTATTTATTAAATTTATTAATCGCCCATCTGACTGGTCACCCAGCCACTCTGGGCGATGTACAACCCACCATAAAACAATTTAAAACAATAAAATTTTACCATAATTTTTTTTAAAAAAATACCCTAACCCACCCCATTCCATTTGTTTCCTCAGCAGAAACTTACATATTTTTCTATGGATTTATATGCATAAATTTTGGGAAAGTAAAAAAATCATCCGAAAGTCCACGGACTATGCACAGCCTGAGGAGGGTGCTAGTAGATTCTGCAGGTCAGATTCTTAGAAATCTGAGCTCATTTTAATCCATTTCTAATTTCTCCAGCATCCCTACTGAAGGGTGTGTGTGTGCACTCTTTATTTTGCAACTTTTATCCCATTCTGTGCTTTACAGCCTCCCCACTGCTTATGATTCCTGGAAAGCTCCCTGGAAGACTTAGCCAGGACTTCCTGCCTTGGGGCTTTCCAGCACTGCTGCCTGCTGAGTGCCTGAAAGCTGAGCAAAGCATTTTTGGTTTTGTTATCACACATTTGGCTGGTAGCAGCACTGGAAAGGTTACCTAAAACAACAGCACTGTATTTGTTAGGCCAACATGAAGCCTTCTATGGGTAGTTTCATGGTATGAAAACAAGGAAATACTGGAGCATGTTTATGTTCCATTTGCAGGGAATGAGTCCTCTGTCCTGAATTACCTTTCCCGATCCTTCGTTTCTATCCCATGCTTCTAAAACTTCATCTATAGGTGTTAGAGAATAAACTGAAGTTCAAATTGAATGGCAACAGAACTAGTTTGTGTAAATCCATTAGGAGGAACTCAGTGGCTTGTATCCAATGATAGTCTAACTTAAGTCCCATTAATTTCAATGGGTCCACTCTAAGTAGGACTAACATCGGATACAACCCAGATGCAACAGAGACTAGGAAGGCAATAAGCATTCTAAACCAAATGCATAGCTGACGGGAACACAAGTTCTAGCCTCTTGCCATAAATCCAGTGGAGAAGTTCAAAGTGGTATACATCGCTCCTCCAGAACTACAATTTGAGTATTTCCTAGGGATGGTGGAGAAATCTGCCATGGACTCCAATGAGTCCGGGGATGCCCCGGAGTCCATGGTGGAATGGACTATTCCCGCCCCGAAATCCTCCCCGGATGGACCCCACCTGCTGCTGGCTGGTCTGGGTCCATGCGCTGCTGCCATCTGTCTGCTGCCCCAGACTGCAGCCACAAATGGCTTCCAGTGTAGGGGACACCATTTGCATCCCTGCTCTTTTCAGTGATAGGCTACGTAAATATTTACATAGCCTATAACGGCAAAGAGCAGGACTGCAAATGGCATAGCAGACGCCATATTTAGTATATGTGCTGCCGAAGCGAGCACATATGTACATATACATATGTCTTAAGTACATATACATATTTTGTACATATACATATTTTGTATATGTGCTGCCAAAGCAAGCACATATTTACGTAGCCTATCACAAAAAGAGTAGGAATGCAAATGGCATCTGCTTCACCATTTGCATCCCTGCTCTTTGCCATGATAGGCTACGTAAATATTTACATAGCCTATCACCCAAAAGAGCAGGGACGCAAATGGCATCCCCTATGCTGGACGCCATTTGGGGCTGCAGCCCGGCAGCGGACGGAAGTCCAGCTGCGGATGGGCCCAGCTGGTGGCTCCACAGTGGCTTGGTTATAGTCATGGTCATGACACCTTTGAATTTCTGAGCTTTCCAGAGGTGCTAGTGCTTGGTTACCAACAGTGTGGTTTCAAGCACCACACACCAAGCTTTTACACGCACTTCTACTGTTGCCCTTATAGCGTTGCCCTTATTTTCGCCATAGTCTATGTAAATCTTTACGTAGACTACAGGGACCAAATAAGGAACGCGAATGGTGGCTCCCTATGGGGGCCGCCATTTGCGTACGCGCTTTTTTTTTTTTTTTCAAAGTCACCCGTGATAGGCTACATGATGATTAACGTAGCCTATCACGGCTGACTTTGCAGATCTAGCCATGATAGGCTACGTTAATTGTTACGTAGCCTATCACGGGGCTTTCTTTTTTTTTTTTTTACTTTTCTTTTGAAGTTCGCGGCCGGGGAGACGGGGCGCTTCTCCGCGGCCTGAATTTCAGCCGGGCGAGGCAGGAAGCCTCCCCCCCCAGCCTGAACTTCGGGGGGAGCAGCGAAGCGCCTCCCCCCCTCCGCGAAGCAAGCTGCGAGACCAGGTAAGTGACTTTTGTACATTCCTATCCGCACAGAGTCGCAAAATTTTCGTAAATAAAAATGCAAGGTAGTATATTTCGATAATAAATACGTAAGTTGTTTTTTTTTAATGAATTCTGCTCACCGCCTTGTTTGTGGGTGTTCTTTTTGAATTGAAATCCTCTGTCTCCATTTACTTTCAGCCAAAACACTTCCTCCTCCTCGGGGCTTCCCAAAACAAGGCTGCCCTAGGTGTGCCTGAGCGATGCACTCTTTGTTTAAAGCAACACTGTTTGAAAGAAACAAAGAAAATCCTTTTAAACTGACCATGCCGGTCTGGAGCCCTGCACGGGTATTATTCCCCCTGCTAGGCTTTCTATTTCCACATCCAGCCTTGTTGGTGACATGGTGAGGCTAAAATGGAGAGGAGAACCACCTCTGTGCATGTCTACTCAGAAGTCAGTCTTACTGAGTTCAATGCAACTTTCTCCTACACATGTCAGAACCCCACTTGCCCCCAGCTCAGCTTTGTATTTCCACATCCAGCTCATTAGCAAAGCTGTTAGTTATCTCACTGGGTGACTTTGGGCTGGACTCTAACCACTACATCATACTTCTGTTATATGAAACTCATGAAGAAAAAGAGACAGTATAATGGAAAGTAATTACTGCACATATCAGGGCAGGGGAAAAATATGTAAATATCTACGAAAAATAGCCTTTCTTATGGAAGTTATGCAGAATTACGGCTGTCAGTATGGATTTATCTTCGTAATTCTTGGAGCGGAAAAAAAAGAGGCGAATTCCAGGGGCTTGCGAACGACGGTACGGAGCACTGGCCGCAAACTGCGGAAGTCAAGCAGCATGGAAGGTACACAATTCGTACATCCCTAGCTGTTATGCTGCCTCATTGCTAACATGTATGGTATAAAACCCCTTGTACCCCATGGCTCTGGGTTCAGAGAAGCTGTCAGATCCAACCATTGGGTATGCCTGTGTGCTGTAAGTTACTCAATAAAGTCTCCTTGTAAGCAAACCTTTGAGACTGATTTATCACTATCTTGACACTTCTAACCTAAGAGTTCAATGCCCACTGCAGGGGCTATACAGATATTCAGTCAGAGGAAGGCTTGGCAACAGCTCATGGCATCCTTGGGCAAATTCTGCTGTCTTGGTGGAACTGAATACTGCTGACACCAAGCTATACAGCCACTTGGCTAGTCATGCTTTAAAAAAGAGGAAGAAGTATCTTCCTGCCCAGCAGTGAAAGCACTGAACAGATGCAGTGAAAGAGCAAGGGAGACATCATTTTTAATAGGGCTGTTCAGGGACCTCCTGATCCAACTTGGAAGCCACTTCGTGGCTTCAGAGGCAGGCCCAATTCAGCTTGGGCTGATTCGGGGGTCCCCCGACCAGACTCGGACCCATACCTGAAGCAGGATTCAGCTATCCAAATCCCACTTCGAGGGCCCCTGACACCCCCACGCAACCCCCCCACTCCTTACCTGGGCCGCCTCCTCCTCCGCCGCTGCCACTTCCTCCTCCGCTGCTGCTGTTGCCGCATCTGCTGTCACCACTGTCACTATTGCCACCACAGCCATCACCGCCACCAGATCCTGAGCCCTGGACATGCACTGGCTTTTGTTGTAGGGAGTCACCATTTTAAAAATGGCAACTCCAGCCAAAAAGAGCCAATGCGCATCCAGGGCTCAGGAGCTAGTGGCAGCAGGCAGCAATGATGGCAGAGGCAGAGGTGGCAGAGGTGGTGGTGACACCAGTGGTGGTGGCGATGGCCATGGAGATGGCGGTGGCGGAGGCGGCAACTCTTGTGAGTCACCTCAGGTAAGGAGCTGGAGGTGCTGGCATGGGTGGGCCAGGGTGCTGAAGCTCCAAAGTGCACTGAGCACTTTGGAGAGCCACCGAACCACTTCGGGTCACTTTGTGCCCCTTCTGCTTCACCTCGGAAGGGGCCCAAAGCAGCCTGCTTCTACTCAGGGTTCAGGCCTCGGTCCGAAGTGGTGCACAGCCCTAATTTTCAATGCCTCTTCAGTAGGGATATCAGACAAATCTGCAATGGAACCAAATGCGTTTGGATTTTCATGAGTATAAACTGTGGATTCTGAAGTGGACTGGCTTTTCCCCTTTCAGGCAGATTCCACACACGTGTGGACCATTTTTCTAACTTTCCTGAATGTTGTGCAAATTTTGTTGTAGAAAAATACACAAAATAAAAAATACCCAGCCAAAAATGTACATTTCCCCCATAGGCTAAAGTGTGATAATGTGCATTTGGTGGGAATTTGCTCATTTTCACACATGCAAATCTCCACAAATTCAGAAACAAAAAATCCAGATCTATTGACAATGAATGAAAGGTATCTGACAATCTGTGAAATGGAGTTTAAACCATCTGTACATCCCTACTCTTCAGTGCCTCCAACACAACCATTCTCCCTTCCTAATGTCCCAAATATAGCTACATCAGGTAGCTACCGCATTGTAGATGTGACAATCTGTGACAATGGGGAGGGATTCAAATGATGGGTCCCTTGTTCACTTACTACAACCACTCAGCTCCTATGCTCGTCCCCAACCCCCTCCTTGGGTTGGAGCCAGGACCGGCCTTCTGTGAGAGGAAGAGACCTTACAATGAGAAAGGGCTCTGCTTGAAGACGGCCCCCACGACTGGTGTTAGAGGATTCACCTCTCTCCACCCACCCCACACAGCACATTAGGGATGTTGGAAAAATCTGCAATGGATTCAAAAGAGTTTGGATTACTCTGAATCGAACCTGCAGATTCCACAGCAGACCAATTTTTTCTGAGTCATAGGGATTTTGAGGACTTGCAGACCAGTTTTTTAACTGGGTGGGGGATTTGTGTAAATGTGCACTTGTGCAAGTATGCATTGGTACAAATGTGTATTTACAAACAGGAAATAATTTCTCATACATCTCTAAAAAATTCCAATTCCGTCAATGAGCTGACGATGGAATGAAAGATACATGAACATCCACAAAACACAAAACAGAATGGATCTAAGAAAATCTGGACATTCCTACAGCTCATCCCACTCAGCAGAGCCTCCTGTCTCTCTGTGTAGCATTTTCAGGGGGCTTGCATGGGAAGGAGGGGATGGGGAAATCTGCTTAAATCTGGATCGAACCCTTTGTATGTAGTCTGCACACTTGAGAATGATTGAACAGGGCTTCCATGTTCTTTTCAGTGCTGCTACTTGCCTTCTCACAATTTGACACACACACCCCACACACACACACATACCCAGAGGGAACCCTAGACAAAGAGGATGTGTATTGGCCCCAGGAGCATAATCAAGTCACCTGTAGTGTTAGAGGGGCCTAGAGATCCATAATGCTTGCTTAAGTTCATTATTGGTGCAATTCTCTTGTAAGTAAGCCTCTGAGCATGTGAAGATGAGTCAAAGGGCTGATTGCGCAGCCTAGCACATTCCATACTAATGAGTGAATCAAGATGTGACTGAAAAGCAAAGTTTGTCTTAAAGCTTAGTGCTGAGAACTAAGCCCTGCTAGTCTATGCTGTGAATGAATGCTAGGGGGCACTTTTTGCTGTTATGCTGCCTCTTTGCTAACATGTATGGTATAAAACCCCTTGTACCCCATGGCTCTGGGTTCAGAGCAGCTGTCTAATTCAACCATTGGGTATGCCTGTGTGTTGTAAGTCACTCAATAAAGTACTCCTTGTAAGTAAACCTGGGTCTGATTTATCACTATCTTGGCACCTCTAAATTAAGAGGTTGAAGCCCACACCCGGCATTACAGGATGTTATCCTGGTAAAATCCAGAATATAGAATTTGGCCCAATTGCCTAAATTCACTGTGCTTTGACAAATAATGACAAAGGAGAGAGAGATTTCCAAAATGTTGCAACACTGGTTGTTTGAGTTAGAAAACAAGTATCCATCCAGCCTCAAGGCTGCAGTTGTCATCAGGTTTCACATGTAGCTGTCAAGCTCAGAAGTGGTAATCTTCTTTGCATATCTTTAAGAATGAAAACCTCTCTAATTAAATTTTTAAAGCTTCTTATCTTTGAGGCCTGGCCAAAGCAGTGTTGTAATACATCACTCCTAGTAACAATGGTTAAAACTGCAATTCCCCGAATAATACCAATCAACTTGATTGCAACAAATTATGTTCATTAGAAAGTAATAGATTTCCCCCCTTCTTCTTTGATCAAAGTAGTTGCTCTTTAGTCCAGGCTTAGAGATGGAGTCACTAGCTCACAATTAAAGCAGTGATTGCACTGCTAAAGCTCTGACATTGAACCAAATTCATCCCCTATTCAGCAGCACAACTTAAGATGACACCAAGGCTACCACTGATGAGAAAAGATTATGGATAGGAGGAGGAAAGCACTAACCAGTTAATAGCATATGGATTTCTCAGAATGCAAAGCAATAAAAGCAGAAGCACAGCCCTTGCTTGTTTTGAGCCCAGAAGAGCGACTGGTAAAGAGCTGTGGAGGCCAAAGCTTTTTTAGAATTCATTCACTGCTGAAAGTCCCTGAATATCCCCCATGCTTCCATAGGGGATGAAATGTCCCATGAAAAGGGAGGGATATTTGGCCCAGCTTTATCTAGGAAGCTGCTTTATATCAAATCAAACAATTGGTCCGTTTGTTTACTGTTGTCTACTCTGACTGGCTGCGAAGAGAAAACTCTCTGGAAAAGACCCTGATGCTGGGAAAGACTGAAGGCAAAAGGAGAAGGGGACGGCAGAGGATGAGATGGCTAGATAGCATCACCGATGCAATGAATATGGACTTGAGCACACTCTGGGAGAGAGCGCAGGACAGGAAGGCCTGGCGTGCTGTGGTCCATGGGATCATGAAGAGTCAGACACGACTGAACGACTGAACAACAACAACAACTCTGACTGGCAGTGCTCTCCAGGGTTTCAGACTGGAGTCTTTGTCAGCCTTATCCAGAGATGCCTGGGATTCAACTTAATGTAACTGTTACTAAGTAGCAGCGGGTCTCTCCACAGTCTCAGGCAGAGATCTTTCACATCAGCTGCTACCAGGGATATGCAAATCAGGAAAACCTGAGCTTGTCAAGGTTGTCCGATTCCCATCTCAAAGCTCGTTCTGATTCATTGCCATATCAGATTCTGAGTTTTATGTTTTTCTTTTCACATGAAAATGTGTGCATATTTTCATGTAATTTTTTCCAAATCTACACCTCAGTTGTGCACATTTTTGAGAAGTATGCCTTTTTTTAAAGTGCATTTTTCAAAAGTACGCATTTCCCCCCCGAATGCATTTGTTTTTGTGGTGCAGATCACACAGCAAGCTGGAAAATGTACAGACTTCAACCATAGCTTGCATTCAGGGCCATGTTTGGTTCCAGGAGGTATGAACTGGGTAAATTCTGGTCAAAAATGAAATGAAACGAATTTCTGATACATCTCCACCTGCTGCCCGGTGCTTTTTGAACCCGGGGCCTTCTGCGTGCAAAGCATGTACCACTGAGCTGTGCCCCTTCCCTAAAAATAAAGACAGGGAGACAGGCAGCTGCCTATAAGACTCCTTGTCCTTCTAGCTTTTTGGGGTCTCAGGAAGAGAGCGGCTTTTCCTATCACCTGCTTCCTGATTCTTTTTAAGTAGAGATGCCAAGGGGCAAATCTGGGACCTTCAGCTTGCAAGGCATGTGCTCTCCGACAGAGTTATGGTCCCTCCCGGAGAGAGGGCTCTGTCACTTAGTGCTCTACCATCAGCTAGTTCTGACTAGGGATGTTGGAGAATTCCTCCACGAACTCTGGTGTGGCTGGATTCTTTAGAATCCGTCCCCCTCCAGAGTCTGTGGTGGAATGGAGCAATCTCCCCCACCACTCCGCGAAATTGTCTCGGGATGGACCCTGCCTGGTGTCGGCCGTCCAGTCCATCTGCTGGCCCCAGTCTGCAGCCTCAAATGGCTGCGCCAGTCTGTGGTCGCCATTTGCCTCCCTTTGTTAGCTGTGATAGGCTAAATAAGTATTTATGTAGCCTATCTTAGCTAACGCAGGGACGCAAATGGCTGCCGCAATGGCGGACGCCATTTGCGGCCACAGCCCAGCAGTGGACAGAAGTCCGGCTGCGGGCGGGCCCCGCCAGCGGCTCTGTGGACTTGCTGCAGAGTGGAGCTGGCTGGGGAGGATTCTGGGGGGAGGGAGGGATTGCCTCCCCCCACACACACACAGATGCCCCGGACCGGAATGGGGTAAGTAATTCGCACAGCCCTAAATTCTGACTGATGGTGTGTTATGATGTCAGTATTACCAGGAAGAAACAGGATGATTTTTCAAGCAAAATAAAGCAGCACAGAATCTGCAGTCTAATTGGGGCTGTGAATAGCAGTGAACTTGCATTACAAATATAAGCTTTGGGGGAGGCTTTGGGGAAATTAACCACCCAAGTGCATAATTTGCACTGAAAATGTTTGTTGGAAAAGATTTGGCTCAGGCTTACCAAATATTCTTGGCTCAGTCATTATACTAAACCTGATTAGGTGAGTCCTCAGAAATACAAATGAGGGGAGATGAAAAGCAATTAATTAAGATGAGATGCAACTTATTTTCCACTCTTCCTTAATTTGCTTCTAGCTTCCTCTTTTGATTTAGCTTTTGGTTATCTTTGATCCTGGCTTGCTTTGTTTTCAGTTACATTTTATTCCATTTCAGTTGTCTCTTGTTTAACTTGAATTTTCATTTGCTGCATTGTTTTCTGATTAGTTCTTCTTTCACTGGAACTAATAAACATGGACAGTCTGTCTAAATCTGATACAAATTATACACCCAGACGTCATGCTGAGAGTGCTGCATTTAGATCTGAATGTTAATGTATCCATCACCACTCTTAACAGCGGAGCAGTTGTTTTCCAGAGGTGGCATAAAAACCTAAGGTAGATTAATGGAATAAATATAGCAGTGACATGCTCTTAGGCTATACATGTATAGATGTGAGGGAGAGAAAGTCATCCTTTAAATATGTGAGTTGGGGATTTAATGTTCTGTTCATGTAGAGTGAGAGTCAAACCACACATTATAATAAATTACGTAATGCAGTGTCCTCTATGTGGTTATCTTTTTTCCTCAAACCTAAGTGCAAGGGGCCTGATCCAGATTGGGACCACAGTTCATAGGGAGGAGAGATTTAATAGTTCCCTTGCCAGCTACAATTCCACTGAAAATCTCCCCCACATAATAGTTTGTGGTAGTAAAATGTTCCCATTGGTGTAACGACAGCACTGGGTCTAAAAAGAATGAGTTATGTGCCATTGCTAGACCTAGGGCTCTCTATCCTAGCATTGGAACAATAGGATTATAATGTTGAGGCCTATTGAATGGTCTTGGATAAGCCACAATCTTAGCATTGTTGAAGCTAAGGTGTATACCTGATCATTGCCAGCTTCTCTGAGATTACCAAATGGAGAAAGATTATGGAATAAGTATGCTAAAGTTTTTGTTTTTAATAAAAAAGTTAGCTCAGTCCTAAAACTATTTTTTGTGCCAGTCTTTGGCCATGAAACATCTTAAGTAATACAGTAAGTGCCCCTGAGCTTACTGAACTCATACACTTCATATTTCCATTTATTTCTGAATGCCCCTCAATATCTGGCATCAGGGGTCAGGGAAACTAGATCATAAAATGCAAGCTCCAGGCAGACATGAGTTCTCGCACCTATATTTCTTTAAAGGATACTGGATCAGGTTGTTTTTTGTTTGTTTGTTTGCATATGTAAAAAAGGAAGAAACATGAGCTCTTAAAAAGAATCAGAAAGACCCAAATGATTGCAAACACAAATTAGAAGTCTACAATAGCGCTGTGCCAAAAATTTCTCCCACATCTTTTTCAACCATTCTCATTCAATTTGAGAGAAAATAAATTGCTTTTGAAAATAAATTCAAAGGAAAAGACATTTTGGAGACATTCTCATGGGTTGCATTTGGGGTTCTTGTGCTTACTTTACTTATGAGGTGGCCATGGAGTGTACAGAGGTTCATTGTACAATAATCTCTGTGGCAACCTGTAGCCTCCTCAGCTTCCCACACTTCAGTTAAAGCCATCATCAGGGATGTCAGAGAATTCCACGATGGATCTCGGTGAGGCTGAATGGCAGTGCATTCGGCCCCCCAAAATCCATCGCAAATGAAGCCCCCGCCCCCCCAACCCACAAAAGGCACGCAGGACAAAGTCCCCGCCACCCCCACCCCACGAAAGGAGCATGAAACGGAGCACTTACCTGCTCCCGTCTGTGCTGCTTTGCGAATGGCGGCCGTCCTGGCCACCATTTGCTTCCTCCTCTTCAAGCCGTGATAGGCTATGTAAATACTTACGTAGCCTATCACGGCTAATGCAGGGATGGGATACTTAACATTCATTAAGTATTTACGTAGCCTATCATGGCGGGGGGGGGGGAGAACATGGCCTATCACGGCAGGGGGAAAAACCGCCATTTGTGTATGCTGGGGTTTTTTTCCCCCTGCCATGATGGTAGCCACCGCCATTTGCGTATGCTGCGGTTTTTCCCCCTGCCATTATAGGCTACGTAAATATTTATGTATCCTATCACGGCTCAATACAGGGATGCAAATGGCAGCAGCTATGACAGCCGCCATTTGCATCCCTACAGGGCTGCCCAGCGGCCAGATGTCCAGCTGCGAGTGGCCGGACCTGGCTGGCGGCTCCGCGGCTTGGCCGCAGAGTGGAGCCGGCCAGGCAGGATTCCAGGGGGAGGGATGGAGCACCTCCCCTCCGTCGAAGATTCCGGGGGGAGGGACGGAGTGCCTCCCCCCCACCTGGATGCCCCTCAGCAGAGCAAGGTAAGGGATTCATACATCCCTAGCCATCATGAGGGAATTCCTCCAATGGGGCTTTTTTTCAGTTCAGGAACAGCAGGTGACCTGGGAGGCTGCAGAGCAATACAAAGATGTGTAATAGAGAGAGAAAACACACACAGCACCCTCAGCCACCTTGCGGTGATTAGGTAAGCTCAAAAACCTAGGGATGGTGGAGAAATCTGCCACGGACTCCAATGAGGCTGGATTCTATTGAATCTGGCCCCCGGAGTCTGTGGCGGAACAGACTACCCCCCCCAGAACAGCCCCCCCAGACGAACCCTACCTGCCGCCGGCCATTCCGGTCCGGTCCGTCCTCTGCTACCTGCTGCTCTGCTCTGCGGCTGCAAATGATGTCCAGCATGGGGGATGCCATTTGTGTCCCTGCTTTAGCCATGATAGGCTATGTAAATATATATGTAGCTTATCACGGAAAAGAGCAGGGACACAAATGGCATCTGCTGTGCCATTTGCGTCACTACTCTTTTCGTGATAGACTACATAAATGTTTACGGAGCCTATCACGGCTAAAGCAGGGATGAAAATGGTGTCCCCTTTGCCAGACACCATTTGTGGCCACAGCCTGGCAGTGGATGGAAGTCCAGCTGTGGACGGGCCTGGCCGGTGGCTCTGTGGACTTGCTGCGGAGCAGAGCCAGCTGGGGAGGATTCCGGGGGGAGGGACGGATCACCTCTCCCCCACCGTGGATGCCCCCTGGAACCTGGAGGTAAGTATTTTGTACATCCCTACAAAAACCACAAGAGATTCAAAACTCTACCTCAGAATAGTGGAAGCCCCAATGTAGTTGATGCTACTGCCATTTGCAGGAGCAGTGCAATGAACAAAAAACTCTTAGGAAAAAAACAGCCTGTGTTATAACCCCTGCCAATAGTGGGCCCTATCTGTGAGAAATTGTTGGATAATTTCTCATCCCCTTGGAGAAATTCAGCAAAACTGTCCCCACAATTTCTTCGCCCACGAATTAGGGGTGGATGAAACTCACTTACCTGTCCTCGAAGCTTTTCGCGGTGGGGGGGAGGCGCTTCGCTGCTCCCCCCGCGAAGTTCAGGCGGGGGGGGAGGCTTCCCGCCTCGCCCAGCCGAAATTCAGGCCGGGGGGGAGGCTTCCCCCCTCGCCCGGCCGAAATTCAGGCCGGGAAGGAGGCACCTTGCCTCGCCCGGCCGCGAACTCAAAAGTTTTTTTTTTTTAAAACGCCCCCGTGATAGGCTACGTGACGATTAACGTAGCCTATCATGGCTAGATCTGCAAAGTCAGCCATGATAGGCTACGTTAATCATCACGTAGCCTATCACGGGTGACTTTAAAAAAAAAAGCGCGTACGCAAATGGCGGCCCCCATAGGGAGCCGCCATTCGCGTTACTTATTTGGTCGCTGTAGTCTACATAAAGATTTATGTAGACTACAGCGAAAATAAGGGCAACGCAAATAGCGTTGCCCTTATTTTCGCCGTAGTCTACGTAAATCTTTACGTAGACTACAGCGACCAAATAAGGAATGGGAATGGCGGCTTCCTATGGGGGCCGCCATTATCCATACGCGCTTTTTTTTTTTTTTTAAGTCACCCGTGATAGGCTACGTGACGATTAACATAGCCTATCACGGCTGACTTTGCAAATCTAGCCGAGATAGGCTATGTTAATCGTCACGTAGCCTATCACGGGGGCGTATTTTTTTTTTGGTTTTTTCTTGGAATGGCGGCGGCGGCAGCCGGTAGAAAGACCGGCTGCCGCTCCCGCCCCGGACGAACACCCGCCGAACCGCCGGCCGGACCCGCCGCCAGGAGGGACATTCGCCTAGGGATGGCGGAGAATTTCTCCCTGAAACTTCGGGGGGCCAAGCGCCAACATGTTCGGCCCCCCGAACAAGTTTTGGGGAGAAATCCTCCGAACCCCTCCCGCCCCCCACACCACCCCCGGGACGGGACCTACCTTCACCGAATGTCCCTCCCGGTGGCGGGTCCGGCCGGCGGTTCGGCGGGTGTTTGAGCGGGGCGGGAGCAGCAGCCGGTCTTTCGACCGGCTGCCGCTGCCACCATTGCAATCAAAGAAAAAAAAAACACCCCCGTGATAGGCTACGTGACAATTCACGTAGCCTATCACGGCTAGATCTGCAAAGTCAGCCGTGATAGGCTACGTCAATCGTCACGTAGCCTATCACGGGTGACTTAAAAAAAAAAAAAAAAGCGCATATGGATAATGGCGGCCCCCATAGGGAGCCGCCATTCACATTCCTTATTTGGTCGCTGTAGTCTACGTAAATGTTTACGTAGACTACGGCGAAAACAAGGGCAACGCTATTTGCGTTGCCCTTATTTTCACCGTAGTCTACGTAAACATTTACGTAGACTACAGCGACTAAATAAGGAACGCGAATGGCGGCTCCCTATGGGGGCCGCCATTAGCGTACGCACTTTTTTTTTTTTTTTAAGTCACCCATGATAGGCTACGTGACGATTGACGTAGCCTATCATGGCTGACTTTGCAGATCTAGCCGTGATAGGCTACGTGAATCATCACGTAGCCTATCAGGGGGCGTTTTTTTTTTAAAAAAAAAAACTTTCATGTTCGCGGCCTGGCGAGGTGGGAAGCCTCCCCCCCGGCCTGAATTTTGGCTGGGGCGAGGCAGGAAGCCTTCCCCCCGGCCTGAACTTCGCGGGGGGAGCAGCGAAGCACCTCCCCCCCACCGCGAACGTCCTTCGATGACAGGTAAGGGACTTTCGTCCACCCCTACATTCGCCAAAGGTAAGTCCCATCCCGGGGGGGTGCGGGGGGCGGGGGAGTGCAGAGAATTTCTCCCCGAAACTTGTTCGGGGGGCCGAACACGTTGGTGCTCGGCCCCCCTTAGTTTCGGGTAGAAATTCTCCGCCATCCCTACCACGAATAGGCTGGAGAATTTTGAGAGGCCAATTGCACACAGCTTGAGTTTGTAGCAGGGGTGGTAAAACTATTTTGGCCTTTGGACCAACCAGGGAACCTTCTGCAGGGCACATCCCAGAGGTGGGCTGGCCCCCCCCCATGAGTGTGCACGGTCAAAGCTAAGGTGGGTGGGGCCAACCAACACATACATTCTCTCTCATACACACTCATATTCAAAGGAAGATATCACACACACACTGCAATTAGGGATGGCTCTGTCCATTTTGCTTTCTCCTGAATTCAGATTTTTCAAATCTCAAGTTCCCTTTCTCATGAACATGGCAAACCTTGCAAATGTTGATGAATTTTTATCAAGAACGAACTGAAGCAAAATTCTCACCCATCTGCACCAGCCAAATTCAATAGATACAGCTATTCCCAGCATGGAAAGGACCATGATATACCTGCCTGCTTTTATAGCTGTTAAAGATGACAAGCATGTCAGAAATGAGAGGTGCAAACCCTAATTAAGCACTAACATGGTTGAATTCACAGGGATTAAAACCAGAATTTTCAGAGCTAAGCATGCAAAGCTGTGTGGATGGACAAATCTGTCAAGTTTGGTTTCTGCCACATTCAGTTCCTTTTTACCTCAAGTTCTTTTTGCCCTCAATATGGAGAACTTTGCAAATGTCAGTAATTTCTTATCAAAACCTAACAGAAACTTAATTCTCACCCTCCATAGCTACCATTAGGTTCAGAAAAGTCCTTCCATTGAAACCAATGGAATATTTTTTTTCTTAGCCTAATTGCAGTGCCGTGGGTGGGGGGTGGGATTTGAGCAGGGTCACAGATGGTTAACCCTTCTCTCCCTAGCTTCAGCCCACCCCATTTTGCTTCAGTTGAAGGTTCCCCCCCCCCAGACTAATTGCAATGCAGCGGTGTGATGGAGTGGTTACAGTGTTTGGGGAAAGGAGAATTATTTCTTCACTACCCAGCCGTGATCCCCCATATTGTCCCCATGTTGCAATAGGCTTTGGGAAAGCCTTCCATTGAAACTGGTAGAAGGCTTTTTTTCAAAACTGATTGCTGCAGGGTGTGCATGAGGAAGGGAAGTTCCACAGGCCCAGTGGGGGCTGCATCCAGCCTGTGGCCAGAAGTTCTCCACCCATGGCCTATATGGGGTGGTGTGTGGATCAGGAATGTAAGGAGATAAGAAGAGTCCTAATAGATCTAATCTAGTCCAGCATCTGTTTCCCACAGTGGGTGCTTCTGGAAAGTCCACATAAAGACAATAGTGCTCTCCAGTTGTTGTCCCCAGCTGCTGCCAGGCATGCTGCCTTTTAACCTTTGATTGCATTTAATTAATTAATTAATTAATTAATAGCCCACCTTTCCACCCCCACCCTCCAATGGTGATTGGCTAATGATAAAATACAGATTAAAAACAAAATGTTAATTAAGACACAGCATACAAAAAAATAAATTAAACACAGAAGAATAAAAAAAATCAACAGCACCCACCAATTCAACAGCAGTGGAACAGCAATGACCGGCATGGTAATTTTAAAAGGCTTTTTCTTTCTTTAAAACAGCATTGCTTTAAACAAATAGTTTATTGCTCAGGCACACCTAAGACAGCCTTCTTTTGGGAAGCCCCTCAGAAGAGGAAGTGTTTTGGCTGAAAGTAAATGGAGACGGAGGATTTCAATTAAAAAACAACAACACGTAAATATTTATGAAAAATAGCGATTCTTACAGAAGTTATGCAGACTCACGGAGACAGCTGGGCACCGGAATTATGGTTGTTGGTACGGATTTATGTTCGTAATTTTCAGAGCAGAAAAAAAAAGAAGAGAATTCTGGGGGCTTGTGAACAGAGGAATGGAGCAGTGGCCGCAAACTGCGGAAGTCAAGCAGCATGGATGGTACACAATTCGTACATCCCTAGAACTGGGTATATCTTGATTAAAAACAAACTTAAATGAATTTCCCATACATACCGACATTAAGGTAGTTCAAATGGAATGTAATTACAGCGTCAGCATGGATGATGACAGCCAGATCAGATGTCTCTAAGAAAAGCCTAAGTTGGTACGCTAGCCTCTACTGTTCAGAGGCACTCCTGGCCACCACCAGTACTTGGCCATCCAGGTTCAGGGCCAAGTTTCAAAAGTGTATCCCCATCTAGCACAGATTGAATCCCTATACCTTGAGAAGAGAAGGCTATTGGGAGTGGTCCCCATATGTGGGATTCCCATAGTCATATAGTGATCATGAGTAGCAGCCATTGATAGACATATTAAATGAACATGGCTATGACTTTCAGTTGTGACACCTGGCAATACCAGTACAGATACATAGCTGAGCTGTATCACCAGGAGCTACACCTGTTAAATGACCTACTTTTCATGGGGAAACAACAATGGGAGAAGGCTATGTTTTGCCTTCATGTCCTGCTTGCAAGTTTCCCATGGACATCTGGTTGACCACTGTGAGGAAAAGGATCATTTCCCCTATCAATATGACCACCCCAAATTCTTACTAGCAATGGAGAGGGAAAAGATATGTACCTTATCAGTTTCCCCTCCATAGCAGCTTTCAGCAGGGAGCAATTTAAATAGGACAGATGGTTTGGTGAATAGCCAATGTTTTAAGGAAGCATGATGTAGTAGTAATGGGGGACTTCAATTTCCCTGATATTTGTTGGGAGACAAATTCTGCAAAACATGGCCCCTCCAGGAAATTCCTGACTTGTGTGGCGGATAACTTCCTCCTACAGAAAGTAGAGGAAGGAACTAGAGGATCGGCTATCCTTGACTTGATCCTAACCAACAGAGATGACTTAGTGGATAAAGTAGCAGTTACAGGAACTCTGGGGGAAAGCGACCATGTTGCACTTGACTTCTTGGTTCTAAGGGAAGCAAAAGCCAAGGGTAGTCAAATGTGTACCCTGGATTTTAGGAAAGCTGATTTTAATAAACTCAGAACAATGATCAGTAAGGTCCCATGGCAAGCAACACTAACGAGAAAAGGAGTCCAAGATGGGTGGGAGCTTTTAAAAAAAGAAATTCTCAAGGCACAATCACAAACAATTCCAACAAGAAGAAAAGGTGGAAGACAACAGAAGAAGCCAATGTGGCTTCACAAAAAGCTTAGCGATGACCTGAAAACAAAAAAGGACACATATAGGAAGTGGAAAGAAGGCCAAGTAACAAAGGAAGAGTACAGGCAGGTAGCACAGAATTGCAGGGATGGCATCAGGAAGGCTAAAGCTGAGAATGAGCTGAGGTTAGTGAAGGATGCTAAAAACAACAAAAAGGCTTTCTTCAGCTACGTGCATAGTAAAAGACAGAGGAAACAAATGGTTGTTCAGCTATTAAATAAGGATGGCAAAATGATAACAGATGACAAAGAAAAGGCAGAGGTGCTCAATTCCTACTTTGGCTCAGTCTTCTCCCAAAAGAGGGTCTATGACCCCCCTGGCAAAAGCGAAGTGCAGGCTGAAGGGGCAGGATTGCAGATTGAGATTGATAGGCATATGGTCAAGGAACACCTAATTACTTTGAATGAGTTCAAATCTCCAGGGCCAGATGAACTGCATCCTAGAGTAATAAAGGAACTGGTAGAAGAGCTCTTAGAACCACTGTCTATTCTCTTTGACAAATCTGATCTCATTTTTTGATCAAGTAACCTCCCTTGTAGACCATGGGAATGCTGTAGACATCATATACCTCAACTTCAGCAAAGCTTTCGACAAAGTGCCCCGTGATATCCTGATGAGCAAACTAGCTCCAAGTGGACTAGATAAAACAATGATCCGGTGGATCCACAGTTGGCTACAGCATCGGACTCAAAGAGTGCTTATCAATGGGACCTTCTCAAACTGGGGAGAGGTAACGAGTGGGGTACCTCAGGGCTCAGTCCTGGGCCCAGTGCTCTTTAACATTTTTATTAATGACTTGGAGGAGGAGGTGCAGGGAATGCTGATCAAATTTGCAGATGACACAAAATTGGGTGGGATAGCTAATACTTTGGAAGACAGAAACAAAATTCAAAGTGATCTGGATAGACTGGAGCACTGGGCAGAAAACAACAGAATGACATTTAACAGGGATAAATGCCAAGTTCTGCACCTAGGAAAAAGAAACCAAATGCACATTACAAGATGGCGGATATGTGGCTCAACAACACTACAAGCGAGAAAGATCTTGGAATTGTTGTCGATCACAAGGTGAATATGAGCCAACAATGTGATGTAGTTGCAAAAAAGGCAAATGCTATTTTGGGCTGCATTAATAGAAGCATAGCTTCCAAATCCCGGGAAGTACTAGTTCCCCTCTACTCAGCACTGGTTAGGCCTCATCTGGAGTACTGTGTCCAGTTCTGGGCACCACACTTTAAGAAGGATGCAGACGAGCTGGAGAGGGTTCAGAGGAGGGCAACAAAGATGATCAGAGGACTGGAAACAAAGCCCTATGAAGAGAGACTGAAAGAACTGGGCATGTTTAGCCTTGAGAAGAGAAGACTGAGGGGAGATATGATAGCGCTCTTCAAGTACTTGAAAGGTTGTCACAGAGAAGAAGGCTAGGATCTCTTCTTGATCATCCCAGAGTGCAGGACACGGAATAATGGGCTCAAGTTACAGGAAGCCAGATTCTGGCTGAACATCAGGAAAAACGTCCTGACTGTTAGAGCAATACAACAATGGAACCAATTACCTAGGGAGTTGGTGGGCTCTCCCACACTGGAGGCATTCAAGACAAGGCTGGACAGCCATCTGTCAGGGATGCTCTGACTTGGATTCCTGCAATGAGCAGGGGGTTGGACTCAATGGCCTTGTAGGCCCCTTCCAACCCTACTATTCTATGATTCTATGATTCTGTGAAAAGGGCTAAATTCCCTCCCACAGCTCCATGATCCCAACCCAATTCCCTTTCCCTGTGGTCCCTTTACAATGCAGAAAAAAGACATTAGGACATCTGATCTTAGTCTGTCACTAAGAGATTTGCACCTTGTGTATAAGTTGTATTAATGATTGATACATCACAGAAGATAAAGGAAACAGTGACTCAAGCCAATGTAAGTTCTGAAGTATCATTATAGACTTCTTTAATTATACACTAGTTTTAAAGCGTCAGATGGAAATATCCCCCCGAACATCATCTATTCCTTTTTTTTTAATTTGATTTTTTGTATATTCTCCATTACTGCAATTTATTTTGACAATCAATGCATGTAAGACACACTCTGTCTTGGATTAAACTATTTGTCATCTAAATTAATATTGTGGCATGGTTCTTTATTATTCTTCACAACTGGACTTAGCAAATATAAACAGATAACAAAGTTGACTTTGAAATACAATCCTTGCTAATTCTCTAGTCTATAACTACAAAACAGATGTTCAAAGTGCAACGTGTCTGTCATCAAGGTACAGGGAGCTTTTTAAGATTTACTGCTGAGATGCATCTATCATTCATTCTTTGACCTCTCTGGAATTGCTTTCAGGATGAATTTGGCTCAAGACTGACATTCACCAACAATAATTCCATAGAACCTAAATATATTGACATGATGGGTCACAGTGCCTTTACATGTCATATAACTAGAATTTAAAATTGTCTTTGGTCATGAGGTAACCCAGAAAGCCAAACTGTTAACATCATGTATACATACACTCACACTTGTATGCCTTATACTTTATATCATTTCAGTAGGCTTGGGGTCTGCAGTGTGGTTCTCAAGGGCACCAATGTGCCCATGTAAACCTCATTTGACACCTGCCAGGCTCCCTGCTCCTCCTGATTTTCATTTTATGTCTTATGATTTTTTAAAATAAAAAAATTAACTGGGAGGCTGGCATTCTGCAAAGTGAAGTATATTCTCCAGAATCAAAAATCATAGAACAGTAGGGTTGGAAGGGGCCTACAAGAACATCAAGTCCAACCCCCTGCTCAATGAAGGTATCCAAGTCAAAGCATCCCTGACAGGTGGCTGTCCAGCAGCCTCATCTTGAATACCTCCAGTGTGGGAGAGCCCACCACCTCCCTAGGTCATCTTAATTTGGGTTCAAGAGAGGGTTCTTTATGTTTTGGAGCTCAGACCATACAGCTGTCTTGTACTTAGGTTCTTGGGTAGGTTACTTTTCTTTTAGTCTCAACAGTTTGTCTTCTGTTTTGTGATTGGTCATGTCCACCATGGCAGCTGTTTTATAAATGGCCAAGACTCTACCACCACAACCACAACAGCCATTTTATAAGAATGCCTACAACACTCTGAAAATTCCAAATATGCCCACCAACCCAAAAAGGTTGGGGACTTCTTCTATAGGTTATGCAAATCACTTCATGTATGACATAGTTTTAGGGGCTGGAATTGCCCTAGTCAGGGCAGTCACATAATTTGAGCTGGCGTCTTTGGATACTTGAGTGAGCAGCCCTGCTTGAATTTTTGGGAGCAGAACTGAATTAAGCACAGCTCACCTTAAGTGGGCCTCCACCTCAATTCTGCTTGCACATATCTCACACCCCACTGCCTGCTAACTCATCCCCAGCTTCCTCTGGAGTAGCGGGAGGCTGTGTTGACTCCTTCAAAGATGGGAAAGTCTATGAGGCCTCTCTTCCTTCTATAACCAGGAATGGATAAATCTGTCAATCTCGTTCTCATGAAGTTTGTCAGTTTTTTGAGGTCAAACTCATTCTGTCCCATTTCCACACCACCTTGCAATATTTTAACAATCCATCAGTATGAATTTTTGTGCACATTTTTGGACATGTGAACCTAATGACTAAAGTGTGTTTGTGCAAATTTTGGAAATATGCACATTCTCATTTGTGCATTTTTCAGATCTGTCCATGTTTTTGAATACATTTTGTTTTGCAGAATGCACTGTAGGCTCAGAAAGGTATGGATGTTTGGCTGCAAATTATATTTGGGTCTGTGTTTGGATCTGGAAGGTGTGAATTGTGTAAATCCATGAACAAATTCTTGAATGAGCAAATTTCCCACACATCCCTACCTTTAACTGCTTGCTAGCATACAAGGCACTGCCTGTGTAGTGATTGTACCAGAATCTTTTCCTGCAAGGGATCATGAGGTTGGCACAGAGGAAGGAGGAGATGTTTGTCTGCATATATGCCATTTTCTCTGTGATGGAAAGACTTGTGAAAAAAGCCTAGGTATTTACTTTCTGACGGATTATGGGAAAAAGTCTGTTCCACTAATGCCATATATAACAGGTGTGTGCACATGGATGAATATAATGTTTGCATTATGTCCAATATTATGGCAATTCTGATATACTGAAGAACTGTGCTGCTAAATGAAAGCCATACCATCTAGAATGTTAAAGGGATTATTATACACAAAGCACAGAAATGAAGGTTTATTGCACCCCTGCTGCAAATGTACTAACTATGCTCTGAACTAATACTAATAATCTGTAGACCATCATGTTCTAGGTGGGTAGAAGCAGCAGTAAAGTAAACCATATATGAAAGAGGAACATTGATGTCATCGTTTTCTTCCTGTATCTGAAATAGGCCATATTTAGAATCATAGAAGAGTAGGGTTGGAAGGGGCCTATAAGACCCTTGAGTCCAACCCCCTGCTCAATGCAGGGATCCAAGTCAGAGCATCAGGTGCAAAAAGAACTAATTGATCCTGATGCAGATATTCTTGGGTGCAGCAGTGAGCTCAGTGCAAGAATTATCCCTTTAAATGGAAGAGCAGCACTGTCACCATTGACAGATCCAGGGATATATCTAGTGGCACCGACCTGCTCTCTCACACCCAGACCTATTTCTGGGGCTAGCCTTCCTACAAGGGCAGGAATAGGTGGGAATGTACAAGAATTTCATTTGTGTTTGCATATCATGACAACATATCCTACGTGTAACCCCAAGCACAAACTTAAGCAGGAATGCCATTCTTGGGAAACTTTTGCAATTTACCAAACTTGCATCAACATTTGAAAGTGCACATATGTACAAGTGCACACTTCCAAAAATGCACATTTGCATATGCAAAGCCCAAATCTGCATTTTCACACTTTAGCCTATGGAAGAAACCTGCATTTCTGAATGGGAAGAAAATGCACATTTTTTTAAAGAAAGGATTTTTTTCAACTGGGGAAAAATATGTAGTTTAAAAAAATATGCATTTTCCCCCAATAAAAATGCACATTTTTCTTGATGAAGGAAAAAAAAAAATGCTCACATTCAGTAATGCAAACAAAGAAAAATGAGCTCCAATACAGAATTCAGGGAATCTCAACAAGCTCGGACATTGCATGTTCACTCATCCCTAGGAACAGGCTATGGCTTTACCTTACAGTTATATTAGGAATGGGTGAGAATTCAGTTTCAATTCAGTTCTGATAAGAATTTACCCAAATTTGCAAAGTTCTCTAACTTTGGGGCAAAAAGAACTTGAGATTTAAAAACAACAACAACAACAACAACTCAAATATCCTGAGAATTAAAGCATGTTTCCATGCTTAGTTAGGTTTGCCACCACTTTTTTTCTTGACATGCTCCTCATCTTTAATAGCTATAAAAGCAGGCAGGTACATCATGGTTCTCTCCATGCTGGGAATAGCTGTACCTATTGAATTTGGTTGGTGCAGATGGGTGAGAATTTCATTTCAGTTTGGTTTTGATAAGAATTCACCAAAACTCACAAATTCTTCATATTCAAGAGAGAAAGAATTTGATTTTTTTTTTTTTTTTTTTTAAAAAGACACTGGGTGAAAATGAAGTTGACAGATTTGACCATCCCTAAGTTATATTCAACAAAGAAGCCAAACCAATGGTAATTTACACGTACCCTTTTTTCTTATTTAACCTTTAAATAATATTTTAATAATATTCAAAGTTATTTTTAATTATATGTTGTTTGTGTATATTGTCTGTGTGCTTTTATGTAAATGGCTTTTTAAAAAAATTGTATTGTATTTTAATGTTTTAACTTTTGTAAACCACCCAGAGACTTTTGGCTATGGGGCAGTACAGAAATGTAATACAAAATAATAATAAATAACCCTGAGGGGGTTGAAGTCTATCTACCCCCTCAAACAGATAACAGGCACTATCAAAGCAGACAGTTTTTGTTTTTGTTTTTGTTTTGTTTTTCATTTCATTTCATTTCTATACCTCCCAATAGCCGAAGCTCTCTGACAGTGCTAAATATCTCGTTGATATTGCATTCACAATTCATAAGTATTGTGCATGCACATCTTGCATCCTAGGTGCTCTATGCAGAATTTCCCCACATTTCCGTTTGTGTACATGACATGTATTGCATCAAGAGTAGCAACCCGTGCAAGAGATTTGATATGTGTGTATGGGGGGTAGACCTAGGTGGACCCATCTCTCTCAGGGGCATGGGGGAGCTTGACAAGCTGCCCCCCCTGCCGAGACTGACTCGGTGAGCCTCCCTGCTCACACTGCCTGCCCACCAAGCCTCCCAAGCTTCCTCTCCTCTCTGCGCCAAGGACTCCTGGAGCAAAGCCCTGTGCTTTATGTTCACACAATGGTTTGACTGCCAGAGTCCTTGGCATGGTGCATCCCCCAGTGCTCTCACCTGGCCTCCTCGAGACGAAGCCATGGCAAGGGCTTTGGGGGTGCCATTGAGGCCCTTCCTCCCCAAGCAGGCTGTCAAGGGCTTCCTTGATAGCTGGTGGAGTCAGGGCATGTCCCAGCAGGGCCAGCCCCCAGTGCTCACCCTGGCCTCCTCCCAAGGAGGCCAGGGAAAGGGTGCTGGGGTGTCATGGGCTGGTGCTCCCAGCTGCTTGCCAAGCTCTGGGGTGCTTGGCAGCTGGGTCTGTCAGTGCCCCTGGGCTAGGCAAGTGGGGTCCAGCAGGCTGGACATGTGGGAGGCCATCAGACTCCACCCCCTTTTCAGACTACTGCACCATCCCTAATGGGGGGTGGGGAACAATTATCTGAAAGCAGAACTGATAGTTAAGGGAACACCCTATCAGGTTGCTGTTTGCTGCTGCCAACAGGGCAGGAGGAATGATGGATGCAATGTTCGCCTCTCTCTCCTCCTTTTCAATTTTTTTCCACTAGGAGAGCCTTTGAGCCTGTCTAGTGCAGTCATGGTGGTTGGGGCAGGCCCAGGCTGGAGAGGGCAAAAGGATACAGCAGATCCTGGCCTATCCTCCTCCTTCCCCTCCCCTCCCACCAGCACACACCCTTTTTTCCTGTCCCCATCCTCATCTGAGATTATCACACCGACCTTGGAAGAGGAGCTACCATAGAGCTTTCTGCAGCAGCTGGGGAGGAGCTAGGGTGAAGATCTGAGTGGGGATTTTCACCTCCAAGGTCATAGATCTGTCTACAGCCCTGGAGGTGAACATCCCCAGTATCTTATGGCCTCTTATACCATACCTAGGGCCTATAGGATTGCACCATAATGGTAGTATAAGACACTTTTTTTGTAGTAGTCAGGGTACAACTGATCAATGATACATACTGTTGTAAGATTGTGGGTTGTACAGGAGGGGATTGATGAGGCCAGAATGCCCACAAATGTTATTTAATAGTCAAAGTTGCCAACCAGCTTTTATTTGTAAATAATCCCAAATATTACAAACCATCATAAGCCTCTAGTGACCTTCTTACAAAGGAAACTTAACCTGGGTATATACAGTGTCATGGAATGGAGAAGTGGAGTGAACATAATAATATTAATAATAAAATTAATCATAATCATTATCATCTGTACTTATTTCTCATATGGCTTGGATTAACTATCACTGCATCTGCAATGCAGCATATCCAGTTGCAGCTGGTGCAGAATGTTGCGGCTTGCCTGATTAAAGGCAGCCGCCAGCGTGATCACATCACTCTGGTGCTGAAGGAGTTGCACTGGCTACCAGTTGTTTTCTGGGCCAAATTCAAGGTGTTGGTCTTGACCTTTAAGACCCTATATGGTTCTGGCCCAGCCTATCTCAAGAAGCGCCTCCAGCAACACCAGACAGGCTGCTCAATAAGATCAGCCTCAGGTGGCCTTCTCTCTGTCCCATCAGCCAGGACAGCTAGGCTGGTGAGGATGAGAGAGAGGGCCTTCTCTGTGGTGACCCCCATTCTGTGGAACTCCCTCCCTAGGGAACTCTGCCATGCCCCCTCTTTAATGAGCTTCCACCACACATTGAAAACTTGGTTGCTCAGGTAGGCATTTGGGGTGGGTTAGGGAAATTTTCGAAAATGGTGTTTAAATGTGTAATTTTATTGTTTTTAAACTGTTTGTATTATTGTACATCACCCAAAGTGGCTGGGTGACCGGCCAGATGGGCGATTAAGAAATTAATTAATTAAATAAATAATATGTTTTTAGCTCCATTTATTCAAAGGGAAGCTACTCCTAAGTAAATGTGCTTATGATTATAGTGTATAGGTCATGAGCAACAATGCCCCCTAAAATTACTTTTCTCCCAAAGAAATTAATCTAACCACTGAGAATGATATGATTTCATACATGGAATCACAAACCTAACAATACGGTATGGTCCCAGTGATTTCTTTCTTCTTTTTTCTACTTCAAAAATACCACATCTTACACCAAATGCTCACTTTCTCGACACCAAAACATTTTGGGGTTTTGAATAAACAACAGAAAGCAGACCATTTGACATCCCTCCTTCATCAGTAGAATGAAAACCAGACATTCTCTTGTTATTGCTCCTCTTTTTGCTGTTGATATGACTGCTGTGTTTTTTTATCCATGACACAATGTAAGTTGTGGCTCAATAATTACGTACATAATTTCACGCTAATGCAGTCTTTTAGTGCTAGATACAATAAACTTTTTGCGTTGATCTCCTGTGCACAATTTCATTATGTGGCCAAATGTTTATAAAAGACTGAGTATAAAAATAAATGCACATCATTGCTGAACAGGCTATACAAATGGTTTGCAAAGAATATAGCAGACTAGACAGTCTTGCAAATGCAAAATGTGTTAAACACAGTGATTATGATACTCAGAAAGCAAATGCCTGTTCTGTTCCTCATGTTTCATCCCCTGTTCAAATTTCCTGTCTATTTTGGTGACAATGAAGGCACTAGGAGCTGCAGACCCATGCAACATTAAAGTTTCATTCTCAACAAATGGCTCTGCTTCCAAAACCTTAGTGGCAAAGGCTGCATGTAATGACATTGCTTAAACAGCCCCATTGGCTTCACTTGCACTTGTAAGTCCCATTGAATGCATTGAAAGAGTTAAGAAAAAATAAAATAAAGCACATGAAGATATGAAGCTGTCTTATGTTGAACTGGTCCATCCAGCCCAGCCATTGGTCCATCCAGCCCAGTATGACAAACTCTGACTGGCAGCGGCTCTCCATGGTCTCAGATACACATGAGATCTTCTGAACTTGAGACGACAACCGTATCCATGCAGCACATATTCTACGATTGAGCTAAACCCACTCCCAAAGAGAAATGGAAATAAGTTGGTTTAAGATGGGTGGGCAACCTTATTTCTGTTGAGGGCTGAATTCCCTCATGGGCAGTCTGATGGGTGTGTGTGTGTGTGTAAGGGGGCACATTTTGGCAGTGGGCAGGGCCAAAATTGCATGGGCCATGGCTTTTCTCTTTCTGCCACCCCCTTTCCCCCCTCTCCCTCTTCCTTCCCACCCAATCAGCTGCCAGGGAAGAAACAGATAGCTTCTACCAAAGGTCTGACCTGGTCACATGCAAAGGCCCTTTTTTAGGCCGAGGACTGCATAAAATTGAACCAAGGGCCACAGGTTTCCCACCACTGGTTTAAGTGCTTAAAGCTGGCTGGATTGGACCTTTTATTAATTAGATCATAGACTGTTCAGTCTTGTCTAGAAGAAACAAGTAATGGCTCACATTTCTAAAGATGGATAAATCCTCTTTGATCAAATGGTTGTTTTATCCTCCAGAATATCTCCTGACTTTTACATACATTGGTCCAAATGATTGAAAAGTCTGTCTAAGCATAGTTTTCAACCTGTCAAACACAGAACTCATGGCATTGGGTGTCTGCATATGTAACAAACAGCCATACTGAAAGGCATACCACCAAAGATGGATGACTTGAAATTATTCCTTTCCTGAACAGGTACAGAAAATAAACAACATTTCAGATGCTTTGAGTTTAAGATGAACGACACAGCACTGTCAAGAACTCACAAAAGGTATATAATTAGCTTGCAATGAATTTGTTGTTGTCTGATACTAATTTGGATTTTGGCTAGTCTCAGCTAATTAAGGTTTTAGAGTTGAATTTCAATAGCATTTAGAGTGACGCATGGCCTCTGATAAGCATTAATACAAAACAAATGTCTAATTAAATGTTCAGTCTTCCAGGAAGGTCTTAGACAATGCTGCTTACATAGGGATGTGCAAACCCAACCCTGTCCGGGTTCTCCGGGTGCCTGCCCAGACCCCGCCCCCAGTTGCCGGTCCCCAGACTGCGTCCGAACTCCTCCCATGCTCAGCAAGCAGCTTACACTCACACTGGCGGCCTTGTCAAGCTCCGTGGTCGCCATTTTTTGAAATATAAAATGGCAATTGCAAACATCCGCAAAATGCGCATTTTTGTGCATATGCAAATATACACAATCACAATATGCGCATTTTCGCACATAGGCAAATATGTGCATTTTGCGATCGCCATTTTATTTTTCAGAAAATTGTGACCATGGACCTTGACAAGGCCACCAGGGTGAGTGTGGGCCACTTGCCAAGTGCAGGCAGGAGGCAAGGGGGGCAGGGGCTCGGTGAGTGGGGCTCAAGTGCGGGCATGGTGGGTTCTGATCCCAGATGGAATTGGGTGCCTGCGCCACCCCTATACTTATATGACAACCTGTGGGGTTTAGGGAGATGAATTCACTAATGTTCTGCAAAGGAGGACAGATAGATGTGGCTACCAAAATGGAACTTTTCAAATTAGCTTTCAAATTTGACTCTGCCCAATGCATTACAATCTTAAAAGCTGTTAATGAACTTGCCCAGTTCAATGCTTTCACATGATGGACATGAAGCATGCTCCCCACCCCAGTGAATTCTAGGGTGCAAAGATTTTTCATGATCTCAGTGGAGTCTTCATTCTTTCCCCTTCCTAGATGACCTAGTTCAGGGATAGGGAACCTCTTTCGGCCCAAGGGCTGAATTCGATTCCATGGAAGCTCTTTGTAGGGAGGTATGAGATGTTCATTTCAGTTCACAAATCATCTGAACATGCCCCATTACCAACCCTGAATGAAAACAGGAGCACATTTTTTTCTGAAAAAAGCATTTCACATTCCCGGACTTGTGATCACATTTGAGGAAAACATTTTTTAAAAAAACTAATGCTCACTTTGAAATAGGGATGTATGAAACCCCCTTACCTGGAGTCTGTGGGGGGTCCGCAGGGGGGAAGGCAATCCGTCCCCCCCCCCGGAATCCTCATCAGCCAGATCTGCTCTGCAGCGAATCCACGGAGTTGCCGACTTGCCATCTAGCTCCAGCCGCTGGCGGACTTCCAGCTGCTGGGGCGCAAATGGCGTCCAGCGTATAGCAGATGCCATTTGCATCCCTGCTCTTTGCTGTGATAGGCTACATAAATATTTACATAGCCTATCATGGCAAAAAGAAAGTACATAAATGGCGCCCACTACGCTGGATGCCATTTTCTTCCACAGGACGGCAGTGGATGGACTGGACCGGATGGTGGCAGATAGGATCTGTTCTGGGGCAACTTCGCTGGGTGGCGGAGGTGGGTGGTCCATTCTGCCACGGTCTCCGAGGGGCGGGATTCTAAAGAATCATTGGAGTCTGTGGCGGATTCTCTAACATCCCTACTTTGAAATGGACATTAAAACATACACATTTTCATGCTTTAACTAATGCGGGGAAATGCACACCTTTGAAAAATGCACCCAGAAGTGTGCACTTTTCCCATTCCCCTGTGCAAATGAACTGAAAAACAGGTTGCAAACAAAAATGGGAGCAAGCCCAACCAAGCTTGAAAGTGATGTTCAGTGTGTTTATGCAAGCTCAGCCATCCCTGGTTCTCCCATCCCTTGCTCTTGGGGGCCATATTCCATTTGCGACTGGGGTGAAAGGGGCAGGGCTAGAATACCAAACATACCAGCATCTTATAGTTTAAAGTTCTTACTGCCAGGCAGTAGCTAAGCCCTAGAAGAGGCCTTTCAACCTTTTAGAATGGGGAAAAAACTGCAGAATGGCTAGAAAACCACCAAGTGATGATGAGTGGTTGAGGAAAGGGGATAGGACCAGAGTGGTAGGCCGCAGTATTGTAACCAAAACTCTCCCCATGACCTGAGTTCAATCCCAGTGGAAGCCGGGTCTCAGGTAGCCGGCTCAGGTCGACTCAGCCTTCCATCCTTCCGAGGTCGGTAAAATGAGTACCCAGCTTGCTGGGGGAAAGGTAGTCATGACTGGGGAAGGCAATGGCAAACCACCCCACTACAGTCTGCCATTAAAATGCCAGCAAAAGCAGCATCCCTCTAGGGGTCAGTAATGACCCGGTGCTTGCACAGGAGGAAGCTTTCCTTTCCAATGGGCTATGGCCATCTGCAGAACCCTAGTGGGCTGAACGGGACCCCATGGCCATTGTGGCTGAGAATACTGGGAGTTGCAGTCAAATGCATCTGGAGGGTACTGGGCTGGGAATGGCTAGAGTACACAAAATGGAGAGAGATGGACCAATGGTCTGGCTCAGTCTAAGGCAGCTTTGTATTACAATGCCTCTATTCTGAATATCAGAGAAAGGATGCCATAATGCATGGGCAGCTCTTTTTGACTTTCTTCAAAAGTAACACTAATAAATACTTGTTGTTTGCATTGTGATAGGATTTAAAGTTCTCAAGAGGGCCAAGCCTCTTAGTATTCATGGTGGGAGCAGAATGTGACATGAATAGACAATGTTGCACCATACAGCAAAACCACTGCTGTTACTGTGCTACTGCTAACTTGAACTCTGCTCGTGTTGCCAGTGTTTCTCTAATTTTGATTTCCTCTGATTTACAGCTTGTTAGTAAAGTACATACTTTGATTGGTTCAAAGTTTATGTGATATATAGAGTACTTCAACATTAATTACACAATGTGCTGAAAAGCAGCATGATTGCTTCCCCCTGCCTCACACCCCGTCTCTGAAGCAACTATCTCAGATGTGCAGCTTTGGCATTATTGACCTTGACAGATCCTAGGAGGATGTAAAAAGAGAACATAAATTCTTCACTGTCATAAGCTGATTACGTTCAGTGAAGTCGGCATTTATGGATCATTTATAATTACATTTGGAAGTGATGTACATATGACAGTTGGCAAAACCTGTTCTTAGCCCAGCATTTCATCTGCTTAAGATGGAGCCAGCTTCCAAACATACTGCAGGGTTCTCAAGGGGATAGAAGAAAATTGATTATATGTGATACTAGGAAGTATGCAGAGTCTGGAGTAGGGATGCTGGAGAAATTCGAGATGGATTAAAATGAGCTTGGATTTCTAAGAATCTGACCTGCAGAATCCACTGAGGAGCGACCCCCTCAGGCCGTGCAGAGTCTGTGGACTTTCAGATGATTTCTTTACTTTCCCAAAATGTACACATATAAATCCGTAGAAAAATGCATAAGTTTCTGCTGAGGAAACGTTGAATGGAATGGAGGACAATACACTGAATATTATATACTGAGGTAAATTATGTAAATACTTACATAAATACTTATGTAAATATTTACGTAATTATTTTGTATTTTTCCACATGACAAAAAAAAAATTGCATCTGTCTGTGGGCAGATGATGGAACGAAAGGTGCCTGACAATCTGTGAAACCAGATGGAGTGGATTTTACACAGTCCAACATCCCTAGTCTGGAGTTGAAACAGTTTCAATAACAGCTTAGGAAAAGATTTTCAAAGAGTTAACTTTCTCCCTCTCTCTCTCTCCACCCACCTCTCTCTCTCTCTCTTTCTCTCTCTCTCTCTTTTTCTCTCTCTCTCTTTCTTTCTTTCTTTCTCTCTCTCTCTCTCTCTCTCTCTATATATATATATATATATATAGAGAGAGAGAGAGAGAGAGAGAGATCTGTTGGAAAAAATATTCTGGATAAACAAAATGTTTAGCATATATTTTGAATTATTCAGCCAAGTCACCCCTCCAGAGGTGTTCTTGCTGACATTAATTCTTTTGATATATTTCCTGTTTTCCCCTCAACCTGATGAGGATTACAAAACATAGCAGAAGAACAAAAATGCACCTCTCTGCATTTTAAGTGCAGTACAATAACATAACACCCCCAACTTGAGTTTTACATACTTGGTTGGAATGTGCAATTGGGAAGATTCAAAAAGCTGACAATGAGTGATGGCATATATTTCTGTTGTTCTGGGTGTAATGTACAACAATACCAATTCATGAGAAAAGTTTCAAGGCAATGAGCTTTGGAGAAAGAAAAAAATATATCAAAAGCCTTTCAGTTGTGACAAGTTTCTTGGGGAATAAACAATCCCAGAATGTTAACTTGCACTTAGAGCCTGTGCATTTGTCATCAGAAGACTGGAATGTAGTATTTATGCAATAGGAGTGTAAGCCTGAGAAAATTCATGCAAAAGTTTATTTGGATTGGGTAATGTTGAACTCAGCAATTGCCTTTCCATAGGACCCTTCCTAGAAAGAGCATGAATGTGTATCTTAAGTTTCCAAAACTTGACCTCCATTCAAACTTTCCCTAAAAGTACAAACCAGCAGCCATCCTCACCTCTCTGCATTAACAGCACACAGCCCTTTTTATCCTTAAGCCTTATTGACGTAAGTGTTCCATCTGGAATATCCTATGCTAGTATAGAACAGCCAATTCTGTGTAAAAAGGTGTGTGCGCGTGTGTGCGTATCTGCGTGTGTGTGCGCGCGGGGTGTGTGTGTGAGGTTAACAGACAATGTTGCACTTGTCCGCTTTTTCCGCCTCTTTTGCCTCCACACCCCTTTTGCTTTGCCCACTACCTTTTCCACTCCCTCTTCCTTGGATCCCCCTCTTCTCTCCATCTGCTTCCTGCTACTTTTTCTCCTCAGGCCATGTCTTATATTCCTGTCAGTTCCACCTTTCAGTTCTCTTCACCCCAAGCTCCTTCTCATCTTATCCTCCTATCATCCTTTAGGTACTTGTGACATCACAGCAGTTCAGCCAATGCACAGGAAAAGCTTGCAGATTGCTAGATAAAAGCCAGTTTTGCTTACTTAAAATGTTGGCATATAGTAAGTAATCCATTAACCTACCAGCATTATGAAGAAGGGGAAAAGATCTTTGGGATTCATTTTCAGATTATTGATGCCTATGAAGCCTGTGCTCTGTGTCATGGCCCCTGATCTCAAAGGCTGATATTTACATCTCATACTAGAATTAGTGAATGATCCCACTTATTTCCATTATTAGTTAGTTACTGGTCGATTTAAAATGCTGCTGATATGACTGACCATTTGCAAGATGCCAATGTCTTCAAAGCCCTAAAGAGCAAATATCCTCCAGTATCAAATGAAACTGAAATGGAATAAAACATATTTGTATAACCTTCATCCAGGAGAAGCAAAAAGGTGACAATGCAGACCTGTCTCTCCAGGTCTTTTTTTTTTGTTCAGAAAATCATTTCTAGAAAGTATTTTCTGAAGAGTAGCCAACACATTTCTCACACCTGTAAGTTGCTAAATAATATCTCTGGTAAAGCATGTAGAACTAATCTATTAATTCCTGTTGTCCACGGTTTTGAGTCTGTGGCCTGGCTACAGGCATACATTTCAATTTTAGTATGATTCATTCTGAGATGATGACATTTTTTGACATTACACATAGGAGGTTGAATGGTTGCCTGTGTTGATGGTAGGGATGGACATCTGTCAATTTTAGTTTTACTCAGTTTCTCATTTTTCCAGTCTCAAATTCATTTGGTCCCAAACTTGGATTTTTTTTTAAAAAAAGGTCTCATTAAAATGTATACACATTTTTGTGCACATTTCTCCTAATACATGTATTTTTCTAGGAAATTTTGCTTAATATGCTTATCAGTTGCTAGCAATTTTCTTAATACAATGTATTTATTCCCATAATATACCATTTTTGTGTGGACTTTCCTCTAAGTGGACTTTCTACATTTTGGTATGCATTTTTAATTGGAAAACTTCATTGCAAAATTTGGAGAAGTTCAAAGTTTCAAAGTTTCAAAGTTCAAAGTTTCAAAGTTCAAAGTTTCAAAGTTCAAAGTTTCAAAGTTCAAAGTTTCAAATTTCAATGTTTAACCGAGTTTTGGCCCATGTGTTGGTCTGAAAGTGTGAAATTACATACATTTGCATTAACATGTGAACCAACACATTTCTCCCCCATCCCTAGCTGACAGACATCATCAAATTTGTAAAGCCATCATTTCAGCAATGAGGCAATTCAGACATCTCAGCCATATTTACAAAGCCATCATCTCAACACTGTGGGCATATGGATCGAACCTTCACTTTATAAAGTTTTGTGTGTGAGAGTACTGCAGAGCTATGGCACAGTTAACACTGTCTTCCCTTCAACCTCATGCATGCAATATCAATAAAATAGCTAGCTGAGTTCTGATTCAAAAAAAATTCGTTATTGAGGATATTATATGAAGCAGAAAGGACACAGCTTGATTTTTGCATGCTATGTTGAGCCTGCAGTGTTAGCAGTGTGGGGAAAAAAATCTCTGTTTGATTTGTCAACTGATGGAGTTTGCTGTGAAAGTTCTGAGGCAGATTAAATGTTAGATGTAAAAAGATGTTCTATTTAAAGAGTATGTTTCTCTGTGTGACCGGCACACACAAACTCAAGACATATGCCAAGAACAATCAAAATATCCATTAGATGTGGTAGGTCTTAATAAAATAGCATGCAATGGAACAAATATTTCACTTCCTATTCCTGACTGTTTCATCTCTCTTCACATCACTGATCAAGTAGCATCTTTGCAGCTGCCATTCTGGAGCCATAATAACATTAAATTGCTGATTGTGTGTGTGTGTATATATATATATATATATATATATATATATATATATATATATACACACACACACATACACACATACAAGGATACAGTGAATGAGGGGGGATGGGAGAGCAGATTCCACATCCACAATAGCAATTATGAGATGTTCCCTCCATCTTGGAATGGCCAAGATAAGCCACAAAAATGGCTCTCTCTGGTAATCACTACCTATCTTCTGAAGGTAGGGCTATGGAAAAGAACCTTTTGTGTTGATCTGAGGGTGAAACTAAAGATTAATTAAAGCAGATGTAGTGGAGCTATTGTATGTGTGCTAGGTTTCTCTATTCCTCTGTAAGCACACACAGCCCTGATTAGGATCAGGACTGTGGTACTCCAGGAGAGGAAAATTTTATCTTCCCTGTACATGTTTTTTTTTTTTTTAATGAAATTTCACCTCCCCATGTGGGGCAGTTAAATACAGAAAAATGTCCCTATTAAAGTTGATAGATTTGTCCCCCTTTTTAATGTGTGTGGGGAGCTTTAATCTTCTTCTACTGGAGCACTATGGTCCTGATCCAAATTGAGGCCATGTGCACTTATAGGACAGTAGATAAAACTAGCATGCATAGCTCCACACTATGGGTGCTTTAACGAATGTTTAATTTGGTCCTTAGCCTCAGCTGCCCGGCAGGTTCATATGACAGAATGCAACCCTTTAGACCAGGCTCTTTCAGAATGAGGGCTAAATTCAGTTTCAGAGATTTTCTCGGGGGCTGCAATCTGGTGGTGGGTGGGGCTGAAGGGAAAAGGGGAGAGAGCCAAAAGCAGAAGGGGTGGACCAAAAAAATCAACAAATTGAACATATTTTAGCTGAAGGCTGTTGTTGCCATTAACTAAGCTTTAGGAGAGGAATTTCAACATTTTAGAATGGGGGTAAAACTGTGCAAAAGCAGAGAAACCACTAAATGATTGGTGGTCTGAGATGGAGTCAGAGCAAGGGGGAATGGCTATCTGGGGAACCCCAAAAGAACCAGATAGGGATCTTAGGCAGGTTGGATTTGGCCCATGGGCCTGAGGTTTAACACCCCTGGTTTAGATTTTCTAGTCCTGGTTGCTTAGAGCAGGGTGGGCAACCCGTGGCCTCCAGATGATCCCATGATCATTCACCATTGGCTAGGGATGTACAAGAATTTAGTTCCTGTTCACAAATCATGCAGACCTGTCCTGTTTGTGAACACAAGCAGGAACACAATTCTTGGGAAAATGTCACCATTTCCCAATGTGTGTTTGCATTTGAAACTCTGCATTTCTGTAAGTATGCACATGTCTAAATGTGAATTTCCACCCCCAATCTGCATTGGAACACTTTAGCCTATGGGGGGAAATGGACGTTTTCGGGAGGATGTATATTTCCCCAAGAGAAAATGTGCATTTTTCCTGATTTAAAAAAAGGAAGATAGATGCTCACATTTGAGAACATGAGCAAGGCAAACTGAGCTTCAAGGAGAAATTCAGAGAACCTCAACCACCTCAAGCATCACATTTTCACACATCCCTACCATTGGCTATGCTGGCTAGGCCTGATGGGAGTTGTAGGCCAAAACATCTGGACAGCCACAAAATGCCCACCCCTGGTTTAGAACTATGCAAGTTGAAATCAGGACTTTGAATTGTTCCCAAAAACAAATTGGAAGCCAATGGAGATATCTAAGAACAGGTGTAATATGCTCATCGTGATGGGTCTTAGCTAATAAGCTGGCTGCCATATTCTGAACCAGAAGTTTCCAAAAACTTTTCAGAGGCTTCTCCACTTATAATGCACCCATTTCCCTGGAAGTTAGGAAAGCAGGAAATAATCATGGCAAGATCATTTCTTGCCAGGAAAGGACAAGGCAGCTAGTGTACTTCCAGCCAAAGTTGGAACAAAGGCTCCCCAAGCTACAGGCACCACTAGTGCATCCATCAGCAAAGCTGAATCTAGGAAAAAACCCAAGCTGTGAACCTGTTCCTTAAGGGGAAGTGCAACCCGCTTGCCAAGAAATGAAATGTGATAGCACTGTGGTAACTGTATACCCCAGGTCAGGAAAGGTAGCACCAAGAGGTCACCATCATGATTAACAAGTAGTGTAAAGGAAGCTTTACTGTCCCAAGTAGGGATGTACAAAATGTACTTACCTTTCTGCGGATTATGTTTATGGTGAGGGGGAGGCGTTCTGTCCCTCCCCCCGGAATCCTCGATGGGGGGGAGGCGCTCTGTTCCTCGCCCCCGGAATCCTCGATGGCCAGCTGTGCTCCACGGTGGCTCCGCAGAGCAGCCGGCCAGGCCCAGGCCAGAGCCGTCCACAGCCGGATTTCTGGCCATGGAGGGCTCTGGGTAAAAAAGCAAAAACAAACGGCGTACGCAAATGGCAGCGGCTACGGCCGCCGCCATTTGCGTTCCTTATTTTTGGCTGTCTTAGTCTATGTAAATATTTACGTAGACTATGATGGCGAAAATAAAGGGGAATGCAAATAGCATAGTGGCACCACCATCTGTGTATGCATTTTTTTTTAACCCAGCCATGATAGGCTATGTAAATCTTTACATAGCCTATCATGTCTTTTTTTTTTTTTTTACAAGACTGCAAATGGCGGCGGTGGCAGCTGGTCAGAAGACCAGCCACCACAGCCGCTGCCACTGCTGCAGCCACCACCGCCCGGAAGATCTGCCCCAGGTAAGTCTCGTCCTGGGGGGGATCTGTGGGGGGGGGGTGGCAGGCCTTTCCACCACAGATTTCGGAGGGCCGAATTCACTGGCATTCGGCCTCACCGAGATCCGTGGTGGAATTCTCTGCCACCTAGTCCCAAGGCACCCATTCAGAAAGTCCACTGCACCTTATGAGCTTATACACCTTATGTATGAGCATGGAAATATGAGTGGGCAAAATGAAACAGCAGCAGGTGTTCATTCAGAGTTGAAACACAGCAGCCACTGAATAGTTACAGTTTTTATTGCTTGATCCTCTCAACTGTATGTTGTGTACGTGTACACAACTATGAAGTGTAGAAAGTAAAAACCAAAGGGTTTCCTTAAACCAAAATTTGATAGTTTTAAAAACAATTTCATAATAAAGTGGGAACCCAAAGGTTCTCCCCAAACTATGAGACATTTCAGCACTGTGGACAGGGCTACTCAAACATTTTTGTGCCAATCCACTGTCCTTTATGCAAGTCCATGTAAGCTATATGTGTCAACGTGAATGATTCAGTTTATTCATTCATTTATTGTAAATGGGTTGGATCCATAATTAAGCTGGATCATCTTTACTGGTGGAAATTGACTTCTCCACCTCTCCCTCCCATGGGACTCCTTCAGCCCCCTGAAAATGCTACACAGAGAGTCAGGAAATCCAGCTGGTTGAGGTAAGCTGTGGTGTGGGGGGAGGGGGAAACCCCACAAATTGAGCCCTTCCTCTCGTAGAAGACAGATCCTGGATCCAACCCAATATGACTCCGACCCCAATATGTTTTACTGACGCCAGCTGTCAGTAAAATATTTTCAAGGTGGCTTACAACATATGTTTTTAAAAGACAATAAAACATTATATAAAACAGCATTTTCCAGCAGCAACCAAATAAAAGCAAATTGAAAAACCATTAAAAGTTGGGGAAAACAAAATCACTTTTACCGGCACCTTAAGGTATACTGCTTGGCGCCAAAATAAATGATAACAGGAGCGGGTACCACATCTCAGGTGCAAGCACCAAAAAGGCCATGTCCTGGTAGCCACACATCACACCCCAAATGGTGGGGGTGCCCAGAGATGGATCTCTAATTCTCATCTTAAGATCCAGGTAGGTTCACATATGCAGCCTTAAAAGCATAAAACCGACAGTGCAGTTGACACCATGTGTGGATGAGGAAAAAAGACTTTTATTCAAACTTAGGAATTGACTAAATTGACTGAAATAATGTACAAAAGGAAGTTGCCTCAGTTCATACTGGGGGCCAGAATTTGTGCAGAAGCCTGCTGCTCAAGATTAGGAATTATAAGGTGAATTTTCTCCCACAGCCTTTCCACAGAACTACATCCGAGTTCTCTGGAAGATTCAGTACCTAAGATTTTGAATGACACACTTGATCTTTACTGGTGTTCTGCACTCTTTAGTTTTGTGATCTGTGGTACAAAATGGAAAGCACATTATTTTGGGGAATGTTCTCACCTCTCAGGTTCTAAAGCAAAGAGATTACAGCTGCAATCCTATGCATGCTTAACTACATTTGAAAAACGTAGTGGAATTTACTTCTGAGCAAACAGGATTGCTCTGTGAGGCTGTAATCTTAGGCCAGATCTACACCTGCTGTCATATCATTACAATCCCATCTTTGTAATGCTATATCCCTGCATTTATACCTTGTAGGACACACAATGACATTTGTTGCAGTATATTGTATAATGTGGAATAAAAAGCAGGAAATAACACTACAAAAGTGGTATACCAAATGTGTAATGTGCCCCGACAGTTATCAATGCACTTCAGTACTGCCATAAAGCAGTAGTGTCAATCTAGCCTCATACACACTTCCCTGGGAATAAATCGCATTGAACTCATTCTGTGTACATGCTGACCAGACATGCATAGGATTGTTCCAAAAAGATTGCTCTGGCATCTGGTACTTTACTTTTATTGCCTGTGGTGCTTGAGTGTCCTGCACTGCTGTCGCCATGCCTGTATTGTCTGGCCACTGATATGTGCCTTTCACTGTCTGTTCTCCTGCATACATTTTGTTTTGGAGAGAAAGAAAAGGGAAAGAGGGAACTCATCTGTAATTTTATTTTTAAAATCTTTCCTTCAGTCTTACTGACATTGTAAATATTCCTTGATTTCTGCATCAGGCCCTCCCGGTTAGGCTCTGTAATCATCCTTGCTATATATGGTGTAAATGTCAGCTCTGTAGTTAAATACAGAAATGTGATTTTTAGCACATATTTCTTAGAAGTGCTGCTGCTTGAAAAACTGCAGTTGCAATTCACGTCAGAGCAAGCATCAGTCATTTCATGAAGCCTTGCAAATGGCAACCCAATGTTATATATGGTCTTTAGTTGTTAGCTGGTGATTAGGAAGATGAGAAATGTGGAGTTCAGCTGACAGCAACACTTGAGACACTTCACAGGGACATATTCTAGTATCTAATAAACTTGGCCCTTTTCTGAACTCAAATGGCAGTCGAAGAAAAACACAAAGAGCCCTTTAAAAACACTGCTGAGAGAAAACATCTTAATCCACTTTCTTCTCAGATCTATAAAATAAGTTTTTAAAGAAAATTATAATAATATTACAATTTTCAGGTCTATGTGTAATGGCCGATATGGATTAATGATAGTTCATAATATTGCAAGTCCATATGAATCACAAAATATCTAGGTGATATGCTTTTGTAGGGAAGAGGGTCACATTATCCCTGTAATTGCTTTTGGCTTAGTTGCTGTAATGTTGCAGTGGTTTTAGGAAACCATAGGCCACAAGTGTGCACTAAAGGGAATGCTGGAGACCATAGCATTTAAACTCCAAGGTCTTTGAACAACATTTTGATAAATTTAAATGTGTACATTGAGTTCAATTGCATTAAATGACACTTCACAGAGACATCAGCTTAGTGATTCTGGAGTATTTGATGGAGATAGACGTGCCAATTAACAAGTCTCGTTGCTTATAGTATGTGATAATATGTCCTCCACAGAAATAATTACAGGATCTATGGTTCCATTTGCTAATCTAGTTCAAAATCAACAGAAGCCAATTTTTGTTTTCATTTTGTACTGACTTGTATTTCTCTTTTAGTTTCTTCCTATGACCTGTTGTTGTTATTCAGCAGTACCTGTAATCACACACTATAAATTCTTCAGAGACAAAGCCCTCCTAGTCTCTAACCACCCCATGGGTACTGGGGGAATTTACATCAGTCCTGGAGATGGTGTAACTGATTTACCTCCTGTTGCTTTCAATGGAGGGAGAAAGGTCAAGCTCTTCCCAGAACTGGAAGGAAGGAAGCTCTCCCACACTGGAGCCATTCAAGATGAGGCTGGACAGCCATCTGTCAGGGATGCTCTGACTTAGAATCATAGAATAGAATAGTAGGGTTGGAAGGGGCTTACAAGAAATGTGGTGCCCAGAAATGTGGTGCCCAGAACTGGACACAGTACAGTACTCCAGATGAACAGTACTCCAGATGAGGCTTAACCAGTGCTGAGTAGAGGGGAACTAGTACTTCCCAGGATTTGGAATCTATGATTCTATTAATGCAGCCCCAAATAGCATTTGCCTTTTTGCAGCCACATCACATTGTTGGCTCATATTCACCTTGTGATCTACAACAATTCCAAGATCCTAATTGCTTGTCGTGTTGTTGAGCCACATATCCCCCATCTTGTAACTGTTCATTTGGTTTATTTTTCCTAGGTGCAGAACTTGGCATTTATCCCTGTTAAATGCCATTCTGTTGTTTGCTGCCCAGCGCGCCAGTCTATCAAGATCACTTTAAATTTTGTTTCTGTCTTCCAAAGTATTAGCTATCCCGCCCAATTTGGTGTCATCAGCAAATTTGATCAGCATTAGGGTTGGCGGAGAATTTCTCCCCGAAACTTCGGGGGGCCGAGTGCCAATGTGTTCGGCCCCCCGAAAAAGTTTCAGGGAGAAATTCTCCGCACCCCCCCGCCCCACGCACCCCCCCCCCGGGATGGGACTTACCTTTGGCGAATGTCCCTCCCGGCAGCAGGTCCCGGCGGCGGTTCGTCAGGGTCTTCGATCAGGGGCGGGGGCGGCAGCTGATCTTTCGACCGGCTGCCGCCGCCGCCATTCCAATAGAACTAAAAAAAAAAAAAAACTCCCCCGTGATAGGCTACGTGACGATTAACGTAGCCTATCACGGCTAGATTTGCAAAGTCAGCCGTGATAGGCTACGTCACGTAGCCTATCACGGGTGACTTAAAAAAAAAAAAAGCGCGTACGGCTAATGGTGGCCCCCATAGGGAGCCGCCATTCACGTTCCTTATTTGGTCGCTGTAGTCTAAGTAAAGATTACGTAGACTATGGCAACAATAAGGGCAACGCTATTTGCGTTGCCCTTATTTTCGCCATAGTCTATGTAAATCTTTAAGTAGATTACAGCGACCAAATAAGGAACGCGAATGGCGGCTCCCTGTGGGGGCCGCCATTAGCGTATGTGCTTTTTTTTTTTTTTAAGTCACCCGTGATAGGCTACGTGACGATTTACGTAGCCTATCACGGCTGACTTTGCAGATCTAGCCATGATAGGCTACGTTAATTGTCATGTAGCCTATCACGGGGGCATTTTTTTAAAAAAAACTTTTTATTTCGCGGCCGGGCAAGGCGAGGTGCCTCCTCCCCGGCCTGAATTTCGGCCGGGCGAGGCAGGAAGCCTCCCCCCCTGGCCTGAACTTCGGGGGGAGAGCAGCGAAGCGCCTCCCCCCCACCGCGAAAAGCTGCGAGACCAGGTAAGTGGCTTTCGTGAACCCCTAATCAGCATTCCCTGCACCTCCTCCTCCAAGTCATTCATAAAAATGTTGAAGAGCACTGGGCCAAGGACAGAGCCCTGCGGTACCCCACTCATTACCTCTTCCCAGTTTGAGAAGTTCCCATCGATAAGCACTCTGAGTCCGATTCTGTAGCCAACTGTGGATCCACCTGGGCGTTGTTTCATCTAGCCCACTTGGAGCTAGTTTGCTCATCAGGAGATCATGGGGCACTTTGTCGAAAGCTTTGCTGTTAGGGATGGCGGAGAATTTCTCCACGAATCTCGGGGAGGCCGAATGCCAACGCATTCGGCCCCCTGAAATTGGCGGTGAAATTCTCCACCGCCCACCCCCCCCGGATGGGACTTACCTCCTTCGAATGTCCCCCTCAGCGGCGGGTCCCGGCGGTGGTTCGGCGGCAGTTCAGCGGGTTTGGGGTCGGCAGCCAGTCTTCCGACCAGCTGCCCCCGCTCCATTACAAAGTAAATGTAAAAAAACAACAACACACACACGTGATAGGCTAGGTAACGATTTATGTAGCCTATCATGGCTAGATTTCCAAAGTCAGCAGTGATAGGCTACATAAATTGTTACGTAGCCTATCACGGGTGACTTTGAGAAGAAAAAAAAAAGTGCTTACGCAAATGGTGGCACCCATGGGTGCCGCCATTTGAGTTCCTCATTTGGGCCCGGGTAGTCTACGTAAAGATTTACGTAGACTACGGCGAAAATAAGGGTAACACAAATAGCGTTGCCCTTATTTTCGCTGTAGTCTACGTAAATCTTTACGTAGACTACCCGGGCCCAAATAAGGAACACAAATGGCGGCGCCCATGGGCGCCACCATTTGCGTACGCACTTTTTTTTTTCAAAGTCACCTGTGATAGGCTATGTAACGATTTACGTAGCCTATCACAGCTGACTTTGGAAATCTAGCCGTGATAGGCTACGTAAATCGTTACGTATCCTATCACGTGTGTGTGTTTTTTTACATTTACTTTTGTATTTCGCGGCCAGGTAGACGGGGCGCTTCTCCCCGGCCTGAATTTCGGTGGTGAGGGATGGGCCGCCTCCCCTCCAGCCTGAATTTCGGCAGGGCGAGGCGGGGTGCCTCCCCCCCGCCATGAACTTAGGGGGGAGAACCGAAGCGCCTCCCCCCCACCGCGAAGCAAGCTGCGGGACCAGGTAAGGGACTTTCATCCATCCCTACTGAGGTCAAGGTATATGATGTCCACAGCATTGCCACAGTCCACAAAGGAGGTTACTTGATCAAAAAATGAGATCAGATTCATCTGGCAGGATTTGTTCTTGACAAATCCATGTTGGCTTCAAGTAATCACTGCATTGTTTTCAAGGTGCTTCCAGATGGATTGCTTTATAATCTGCTCCAGAATTTTCCCAGGGACTGATGTCAGACTGAAAGGTCTGTAGTTCCCAGGTTCCTCCTTTTTACCCTTTTTGAAGATAGGGACAACATTAGCCCTCCTCCAGTCATCTGGCACTTCATTTCACTTGGATTCCTGCACTGAGCAGGGGGTTGGACTCAATGGTCTTATTGACCCTTCCAGCCCTACGATCCTATGATTCTATGATTCTATCTAAGAAGGGAGGAAAATCACATTTTTCCCTCACTTCTGCCCTCCTGGCAAGAGGCTGGCTTGGCAGAGCTTCGGATATGTCAGAGTACTCCAGCTCTTCAGAGAGAATTGCCCTGCCTTAAGATTAAATAAGGAAACTTCACCACAAAATAATGTATTTGCTATGCCATAGTCTGGAGTAAATGAAAAAGTGAAAAATACAGTGTTATAAGGCTTTTGTTGTTGTTGTTGTTGTTCAGTCGTTCAGTCGTGTCCGACCCTTCGTGACCCCATGGACCATAGCACGCCAGGCCTTCCTGTCCTGCGCTCTCTCCCGGAGCGTGCTCAAGTTCATATTCATTGCATCGGTGATGCTATCTAGCCATCTCATCCTCTGCCGTCCCCTTCTCCTTTTGCATTCAGTCTTTCCCAGCATCAGGGTCTTTTCCAGAGAGTTTTCTCTTCGCATTAGGTGGCCAAAATATTGGAGCTTCAGCTTCAGTATCTGTCCTTCCAATGAGCACTCAGGGTTGATTTCCTTTAGGATGGACTGATTTGACCTCCTTGCAGTCCAGGGGACTCGTAAGAGTCTTCTCCAGCACCACAGTTCGAAAGCATCAATTCTTCGGCGCTCAGCCTTCCTTATAGTCCAGCTCTCACAGCCATACATTACTACTGGGAAAACCATAGCTTTGATTAGACGGACCTTTGTCGGCAAGGTGATGTCTCTGCTTCTTACTATGCTGTCTAGGTTGGCCATACCTTTCCTCCCAAGGAGCAAGCGTCTTTTAATTTCATGGCTACAGTCACCATCAGCGGTGATCTTGGAGCCCAAGAAAGTAAAATCTGTCACTGCTTCCATTTCTTCCCCTTCTCTATGCCTGGAAGTAATGGGGCCAGATGCCATGATCTTCGTTTTTTTAATGTGGAGTTTCAAACCAGCTTTTGCACTCTCCTCTTTCACCCTCAACAAGAGGCTCTTGAGATCCTCTTCACTTTCTGCCATTAGGGTGGTATCGTCTGCATATCGGAGGTTGTTGATAATTCTCCCAGCAATCTTAATTCCGACCTCTGATTCATCCAACCCGGCATTTCTCATAATGTACTCTGCATATAAGTTAAATAAGCAGGGTGACAATATGCAGCCTTGTCGTACTCCTTTCCCAATTTGGAACCACTCGGTTGTTCCATGTCTGGTTCTTACTGTTGCTTCTTGACCCTCGTACAGGTTTCTCAGGAGACAGGTAAGGTGGTCTGGTACTCCCATCACTTTAAGAATTTGCCACAGTTTGTTGTGATCCACACAGTCAAAGGCTTTAGCGTAGTCAATGAAGCATAAATAGACTTTTTCTGGAATTCTCTTGCTTTCTCCATGATGCAGCGAATGTTGGCGATTTGATCTCTAGTTCCTCTGCCTCTTCGAAACCCAGCTTGTACTTCCGGTAGTTCTCGGTTCGCATACTGCTGAAGCCTAGCTTGTAGGATTTTGAGCATCACCTTGCTGGCATGTGAAATGAGCGCAATTGTGCGGTAGTTTGAACACTCTTTGGCGTTGCCCTTCTTTGGAATTGGAATGTAAACTGACCTTTTCCAGTCTTGTGGACACTGTTGAGTGTTCCAGTTTTGTTGGCATATTGAATGCAGCACTTTAACAGCATCATCTTTTAGGATTTTAAATAGCTCGGCTGGAATACTGTCATCTCTGCTACCTTTGTTGTTACTAATGCTTCCTAAGGCCCACTTGACTTCACTCTCGAGGATGTCCGGCTCAAGTTCAGTGACCGCACTATCATGGCTATCAGGGACATTCAGATCTTTCCTGTATAGTTCTTCTGTGTATTCTTGCCACCTCTTCTTCATCTCATCTGCTTCTGTTAGGTCCCTGCCTTCTTTGTCCTTGATCATGCCCGTCTTTGCACAAAACGTTCCCTTGAGATCTCCGATTTTCTTGAAGAGATCTCTAGTCTTTCCCATTCTGTTGTTTTCCTCCATTTCTTTGCATTGTTCATTTAAGAAGGCCTTCTTGTCTCTCCTTGCTATTCTCTGGAACTCTGCATTCAGTTGGGTATATCTTCCCCTTTCTCCCTTGCTTTTCGCTTCCCTTCTTTCGTGAGCTACTTGTAAAGCCTCCTCAGACAGCCACTTGGCTTTCTTGCATTTCTTTTTCTTTGGGATGGATTTCGTTGCTGCCTCCTGAACAATGTTACGGACCTCCGTCCATAGTTCCTCAGACACTCTGTCTATCAGGTCTAATCCCTGAAATCTATTCCTCACCTCCACTGTATATTCATCAGGGATGTGATTTAGGTCATACCTGAACGGTTTAGTGGTTTTCCCGACGTTCTTCAATTTAAGCCGAAATTTTGCAAGAAGCAGCTGATGATCTGAGCCACAGTCAGCTCCAGGTCTTGTTTTTACTGACTGTATGGAGCTTCTCCATCTTTGGCTGCAAAGGACATACTCAATCTGATTTCGATATTGACCATCTGGTGACGTCCATGTATAGAGTTGCCTCTTGTGCTGTTGGAAAAGAGTGTTTGCTATGATCAGCATGTTCTCTTGGCAAAACTCTATTAGCTTTTGTCCTGCTTCATTTTGTACACCAAGGCCATGCCTGCCTGTTATCCCGGTGATTTCTTGACTTCCTACTTTAGCATCCCAATCCCCTATGATGAAGAGGACATCTTTTTTTGGTGTTAGTTCTAGAAGGTGTTGCAGGTCTTCATAGAACCCATCAACCTCAGCTTCTTCGGCCTCAGTGGTTGGGGCATAGACTTGAATTACTGTGATGTTGAATGGTTTGCCTTGGATTCGTACTGAGATCATTCTATCATTTTTAAGATTGTACCCCAGTACTGCTTTTCCCACCCTTTTGTTGACTATGAGTGCTACTCCATTTCTTCTGAGGGATTCTTGCCCACAATAGTAGATATGATGGTCACCTGAATTAAATTCGCCCATGCCTGTCCATTTTAGTTCGCTGATTCCCAAGATGTCGATGTTCAATCTTGCCATCTCATGTTTGACCACCTCCAGCTTACCTTGATTCATTGATCTGACATTCCAGGTTCCTAAACAATATTGTTCTTTACAGCATCGGATTTTCTTTTCACCGCCAGACACATCCACAGCTGAGTGTCCTTTCAGCTTTGGCCCAGCCGCTTCACTCTTTCTGGCGCTACTTGGAAATACCCTCTGCTCTTCCCCAGTAGCATATTGGACACCTTCCGACCTGAGGGGCTCATCTTCCGGCGTCATCTCTTTTAGCCTTGTGATACGTTCCATGGGGTTTTCTTGGCAAGAATACTGGAGTGGGTTGCCATTTCCTTCTCCAGTGGACCACATTTTGTCAGAACTCTCTGCCATGACCTGTCCGTCTTGGGTGGCCCTGCACGGCATAGCTTATGGCTTCACTGAGTTACGCAAGCCCCTTCGCCACAACAAGGCAGTGATCCATGAAGGGGTATAAGGCTTTACTGGATGCTTATAAAGCTAGTCTTTTATACGTGTTTTTATTGATGATGAAGTTTCCAGGTCTACAAACCTTAGGGCACATCCTTTTAGGGATGTGCGAACCCACCCCTGTCCAGGTTCTGTGGGTGCCTGCACAGCCCCTGCCCACACTCGCCGGTCCCTGGACCATGCTTGAGCCCCTCCTGCACTCAGCAAGCAGCCTACATTCACATTGGTGGCCTCACCAAGCTCCACGGTTGCCATCTTTTGAAATAAAATTGTGATCGTAAAAATGCACACATTTGCGTATGTGCAAAAATGCACATTTTCGCACACATATGTGCATTTTTGTGATCACCATCTTATTTTTCAAAGGAGGAGATGGTGAAGTGGTTGGCAAGCACACATGACAGCTGATCCTGGCCACTCACCAAGCTCCAGACCACTTGGTGACCAGGTCCATCAGTTGCCCACGGCTTGGCAAGTGAGGTCCAGGCACAGGGAATCTGCCAGCCCCCCCAGATCCAGCCAGGTGCTTGCAGCATCCCTATGCAGGAAATTCAATATGTTCAGATTCATGTCTCATAATTAACAGCAAATTTCCAGGTTTTCTTTTTTAGAAAAGTCTAATATGTTTAATGATAATAGATGCATTATAATGCAAAACCAAGCAGAACTTTGTGACAGTGAGAAGCAGGGTTTCCTAATGCTTCAGGAAGAAGCTGTGAGTAATTTTTGTTGGAGAATTGGATTTTGCTAATGTGCAGTCACTAAACCAGATATAAATGGCACTGGCTAGGGATGGAACAGGTGCCTGACCCAGTCCAGGAATCTGGCAGACCTACTCCTGCTCGCACCCCCAACCCCCCTCTCTGAGCCCCTGCCCCTGATCGCTCCCTGCCCATGCTTGGTGAATGGCCTGCACTCACCCTGACAGCCTCATTGAGGTTCGCGGTTGCCATTTTCTGAGAAATAAAACAGCGTTGGCAAAAAGCGCAAATTTACGCACATGCAAAAATGTGCATTTCTGCAAATGTACGTATTTCTGTATGCACAAAAAAAAATATTTTATGAAAAATGCACATTTTTGTGCACACACTAATGTGTGCCTTCCCAAAAATGTGCATTTCACACATGAGATTATGCACATTCTCAAAATGCCCATTTTCACACATACAGAAACATGTGCATTTTTGCAATCACCATTTTATTTGTTTTAGCAATGGCGACCGCAGAGCTCGACAAACAAGGCTGCTGGGGTGAGTGCAGGCTGATTGCTGAGAGTGGGAGGGGCTTGAGCACAGTTTGGGGACCAGGGAGCGGGGGCAGGGAGTAGGCAGAAGTCCGGAGGACTCGGACGGGGGTAGGGATATTAGAGAATTCCGCCACGGATCCCAGGGGGCCTGAATTCCATAAATTCAAATCCAGTGAATTTGGCCCAGCAGAATCTGTGGCAGAATGGAGCAACCCGTCCCGCCACCGCGCAAAACCCCGTGAAACGGAGCCTACCTGGCTGCGGCTCCGGCTGCGGCTTCAGCCATTTCCGTCCTTATGCTTCAGCCATTTGCATCCCTATTTGCTTCTGCCATTTGCGTCCCTATGGTAGCCCGTGATAGGCTACATAATATATTTGTGTAGCCTATCACGGAGAAAACAGGAATGCAAATGGCGTAGGGGACACCATTTGTGTTCCTGCTTTAGCCATCATAGGCTATGTAAATATTTACGTAGTCTATCATGGGCTACCATAGGGACGCAAATGGCATCCCCTACTCAGGACGGCATTTGCGTCCGCAGCAGCCAGGCAGCGGCTGGAGGCCCCGCTGCAGGTTGGCCCGGCCAGCGGCTCCACGGCCTGGCCGCAGAGCACAGCCAGCCAGGCAGGATTCGGGGGGGGGGAGGAACGGATCACCTCCCCCTCCATCGAGGATTTCGGGAGGAGAGATGGAGCACCTCCCCCCACCGCAGATGTCCCTGCATGAAACCAGGTGTTTCGTACATCCCTAGACGGGGGTGAGTTTGCACATCCCTAGCACTGCCTGGGGCAAGGCATAACCCACAACACAGAGAAACAGCAATTGTCACCCACAGTGCATTAAGTGCAACTTCAGCCCAGAGACAAGGGAGGGGTCATAGCTCAGTAGCAGAGCATCTGCTTTGCATACAGAAGGTCCTACATTTAGTTCCTGGCATCTCCAGGTAGGTCTAGGAAAGAATCCTGCCTGAAACTAGGGATGTCAGAGAAATCCACTGCAGATTCAAATGGGGCTGGATTCTTTGGAATCCAGCCTCAGGAATCTGCAGCAGATTGGGACCACTTACCTCTGCTCCAGGAGGACTGGAGGTGGAACAGCACTCCACTGCTTCTTCCAGCCACAGCAGTTCGCCTCCTCCCTGTCCCTGCTGATTGCCTTTAAAAAAATGTCTTTTTTTTTAATGGTGATGGGGGGGGGATGTGCCCATAGACTTATATACAAATAGAGTCATGAATCTTGCATATAAGCCTATGTGTCCATAGGCTTATATGCAAGATTCAGCGCTCTATTTTGTGTATAAGTCTACGAGCACATGTGATCAGCAGGATGTGCCCATAGACTTATGTGGAAAATAGAGCAGTGAATCTTGCATATAAGCATATGGACGCATAGCCTTATATGCAAGATTTATGACTCTATTTGCGTATAAGTCTATGGGCACATCCCCCCCCCCCCGATTGCCTTTTTTAAAGACTTTTTTTTAAAGGCAGTTGGCAGGGACAAGGAGGAGGCGAATGGGTCTGGCTGGCAGGAGGGAAAGTAAGCACCCCCAAGCCAGTCCCCCCCCCCGAATCCAAGCAGAGAGGAACCACTCTGGAGGATTCCGGGTGGGAGGAACGGATCACCGCCCCCGCCCATGGATTCCTCACTGGAACAGACAGTGGGGAATCCGTACAACTCTACCTGAAACCCTGGAGAGACACTGCCAGTCAATGCCAGCAATGCTGGTCCTGATGGACCAACCGTCTGACTCAGTATAAGTCATCTTCCTATGTTCTTAGTATTTCACAAAGCTTTCCCCAATATTCTCCCCTCCCTTTGTAATATCTACATGAAACCACTGGGAGAAGCCATCTGGGCGGTTGGGGCTGTGGTGTCATCAGTCTGCAGATGACATGCAGGTCTACTTTTCTGTCCTAGATGGGATCCCAGTCCCTCTGAAGAGCAAGAGACAGTTTGGGGGTGCTCGTGGACTTGATGCTCTCAAGTGAGGATCAAGTGGCATTGGTGGCCTGGAGTGCTTTTTATCACCTTTGGCTGGCTCACCAAACATGACCCCACTTGGAGAAAGCAGACCTTAGCTCAGTCACCAGTGTTCTCATAACTTCCAGGCTGGATTATTGTAATGCACTCTACATAGGGCTGACTTCTAAGAGGCTCAGACACTCCAACTGGTACAGAATGTAGCAGCAAGGTTGCTTGTAGGGATGTACGAAAATGACTTACCTGTTCGCGGATTATGTTTATGGTGTGGGGGGGAGGCACTCTGTGCCTCCCCCCGGAATCCTTGAATGGCCGGCTGTGCTCCATGGCAGCTCCGCGGAGCAGCCAGGCCAGAGCCGTCTGCAGCCAGATTTCCGGCCACGGAGGGCTCTGGTTAAAACAAAAACAAAAAAACCCCGCGTACGCAAATGGTGGCAGCTACAGCCGCCCCCATTTGTGTTCCTTCTTTTTGGCTGTCTTAATCTACATAAATATTTACGTAGACTATGACGGCAAAAGGAAGGGGAATGCAAATAGCATAGTGGGCACTATTTGCGTCCCATTTTGATTCACCGTTTTAGCCTACGTAAGCCGCTGCCATTTGCGTACGTGGGTTTTGTTTTGTTTTTAAACCCACCCAGCCATAATAGGCTACGTAAATCTTTATGTAGCCTATCACGTCTTTTTTTTTTTTTTTTTACCAAGACTGGAAATGGTGGTGGCGGCAGCCTGTCGGAAGACCAGCCGCCGCGGCCAAAGCCGCCACCGGAGCCGCCGCCGGAGCCACCGCCACCCAGAAGATCCACCCCAGGTAAGTTCCGTCCCAGGGGGGATCCGCGGGGGGGCTGGCCATTCCACCACAGATTTCAGGGGGCTGAATGCACTGGCATTCGGCCTCACCGAGATCCATGGCAGAATTCTCTGCCATACCTAGTTGCTTGTTGGAGCCAAGCAAATAGGGTGGTTGCAAAGTACCATACAAACTACATTGGCTGCCTATTTGTTGCCAGGACCAATTTAAAGGGCTGCATCTAGGGATGTACAAAAGTCACTTACCTTTTCAAAGGGTGACATTCACGGTGGGGGGGGTGCTCTGTCCCTCCCCCCGAAATTCTCTCCGGCCAGCTCCGCTCTGTGGAGATTCTGTGGAGCCACCAGCTGGGGCCGCCTGCAGCCCGACATCCGGCCGCTGGGCAGCCTGCAGGGACGCAAATGGCGGCTGCCGTAGCTGCTGCCATTTGCGTCCGCTGTTGTTGTTGTTGTTGTTTTGATTTGCCGTGATAGGCTACGCAAATATTTACATAGCCTATCATGGCAAAAAAACAACAACAACAGCGGACGCAAATGGCGGCAGCTACAGCGGCCGCCATTTGCGTTCCCTTCTTTTCGCTGTTTTATCCTACATAAATATTTACATAGGCTATTATGGTGGTGGGGGGAAAGGAACACAAATGGCGTAGTGGCTGCCATTTGCGTTCCCTTTTTTTTTTTTTTGCCGTAATAGCCTCCGTAAATATTTATGTAGGATAAAATGGCAAAAAAAGGGAACGCAAATGGGGGCTGCAGATACAGTCGCCATTCTCAAGTCAGCGCAGATGGCAGCAGGTAAGTGCTCCATTTCACCCAACTTTCGTGAGGTGGGGGGGGCAGGGGGCTTCATTCCGCCACGGATTTCAGGGGGCTGAATGCACTGGCATTTGGCCTCACCGAGATCCATGGCGGAGTTCTCTGACATCCCTAGCACATCTAGCCTTTAAATCCCTAAACGGGTCAGGACCTGGATCTCTAAAGGGCGGCTTGCACCCATACACAGAGATCAATATCTGGGTAGGGATGGCAGAGAATTTCTCCCTGAAACTTCGGGGGGCCAAGCGTCACGTAGCCTATCACGGGGGCGTGTTGTTGTTTTTTTAAACGTTCGAGTTCGCAGCCGGGCAAGGCGGGAAGCCTCCCCCTGGCCTGAATTTCGGCCGGGGCGAGGCGGGAAGCCTCCCCCCCCGGCCTGAACTTCGCGGGGGAGCAGCGAAGCGCCTCCCCCCAACCGCGAACAAGCTTCGACGACAGGTAAGTGACTTTCGTCCACCCCTATATCTGGGCCCTTGCTCACTTGCAGGCCTATCATTAATGGATTAGTGGATACTAGGAGCAGGCTTTCTCAGTAGTGGCATCTATGAAATTCACTCCTCCCTGAAGTTCAAGCACTCTAGGAATTTGGGGGGGGGGGTTAAGAAAATGTGAAGACATTTGTATTTCAATTTGCATTTTATGGCTGTCTGGATGATTTCTAGTACTGTTTGTGGATATATTTTTAGAATAGTGGGCAGAGTCCAATGTTGCCTCTCCATGCATATAGTCCACAGCCACTTCTGTTCTGTGTGCAGTCAGCCCCACTGATTCTGCAGTGCAAGCAGCACCCATTGCTCAGGCAACAACAATTTAGTACTTCTGACCACCAAATCAGCAGGAACACTGATTTCTGGAACAGGGCAGGGCAGCAGAGCTATCTAATGTGAGCTCCGCCGGCCTGCCCCATTCCAGAAACAAGTGTTTCTGCTCATTTTGGTTTGCCCTCAGATGTGCTAAATCTCGATTCTGCAAGTGGTGGGCCCTGCTTGTGGAACAGAATTGGTGAGGCTGGCTGCACAGTTACCATTGGATTCTGCTCAGTGATGTTATATTTGTACTTTTACATTATTATGTTTTGTTATTGTATGCACACCACATTAGGGCTTTAAGTTCTGAAAGGCAGTTTAGAAATGAATGAATCATAGAATAGTAGGGTTGGAAGAGGCATATAAGACCATCGAGTCCAACCCCCAATGAGTGGATGATGGAATAGAAGGTATCTGACAATTCACAAAATGCAGCCAGAATGGATTTTATAAAATCCTTTCACCCTTGGAAAAGGGATCAGGAGCTACAGAAGAAAGAATAATTGGGGGTCGGGGAAGAATGTAACTCCCATGCTGATCACTAGGGATGTATGGATTTTGTAAAATCCATTCTGTCTGTATTTAATGGATGGTCAGATACCTTCCATTCCATCATCCACTCATTGACAGAATCAGATTTTTTCCAAGTTCCCAAATTTGCATTGTGAAAATGTGCACCCCCCCATACTGTGCACATCTCCCCTCCTCACATGTGCATTTTTGTGCTTTAGCCTGTGGGGGGAATGTGCACTTTTGGCTGGTGGTTTGTTTGTGTGTGTGTTTCTTAGGGATGTACAAAAGTCACTGACCTTTCACGGATTATGTTTATGGTGGGGGGGAGGGGTTCCATCCCTCCCCCCGGAATCCTTGACGGGGGGGAGGCGCTCCGTTCCTCCCCCCCGGAATCCTCTGTGGCCGGCTGTGCTCTGTGGCAGCTCCGCGGAGCAGCTGGCCAGGCCCAGCCAGGCCACAGCCGTCTACAGCCGGATTTCCGGCTGCGGAGGGCTCTGGGTAAAAAAACAAAAACAAACCGCCTACGCAAATGGAGGTGGATACGGCCGCCGCCATTTGCATTCCTTATTTTTGGTGTCTTAATCAACATAAATATTTACGTACACTATGACGGCGAAAATAAAGGGGAATGCAAATAGCATAGCGGGTGCTATTTGCGTCCCTTTTTGATTCACCGTTTTAGCCTACGTAAATCTTTACGTAGGCTAAAACGGCGAATCAAAAAGGGATGCAAATAGCACCCGTTACGTTATTTGCGTTCCCCTTTATTTTTGACGTCATAGTCTACGTAAATATTTGCATAGATTAAGATGGCAAAAATAAGGAACGCAAATGGCGGTGGCCGTAGCCGCCACCATTTGCGTATGCGGTTTTTTTTTTTAAACCCACCCAGCCATGATTGGCTATGTAAAGATTTACGTAGCCTATCACATCGTGTGTTTTTTTTAAACCTAGCCATGATAGGCTACATAAATCTTTACGTAGCCTATCACGTCTTCTTCTTCTTCTTCTTCTTCTTCTTCTTCTTCTTCTTCTTCTTCTTCTTCTTTTTTTTTTACAAGCCTGGAAATGGCGGTGGCAGCAGCCGGTCGGAAGACCAGCCACTGCAGCCGCCACAGCCAGAGCCGCTGCCACCCGGAAGATCCACCCCAGGTAAGTCTTGTCCCGTGGGGGATCGGTTGGGGGGCGGGGGGGCAGGCCATTCTGCCACGGAGTTTGGGGGGCCGAATGCACTGGCATTCGGCCTCACTGAGAACCGTGGTGGAATTCTCTGACATCCCTAGTGTTTCTTAAAAAAAATTACATATGTATCAATTACTAAATTTGCAGAAAATTCTGGAATTTTATTTTTAAAAAAAGTCCACAACTCCATGGAATCCACTCAACTCGGGAAAAGCTGATCCACTGTGTAATCCATGGGCCAGTTTCATAGAAATCCAAACTGAGTGGATTCCATTGCGGATTTCTCTGACATCCCTAGGGATGTCAGAGAATTCCACGACAGATCTCGGTGAGGCCGAATGCCAGTGCATTCGGGCCCCCAAAATCCATCACAGAATGAAGCCCCCGCCTCCCCCAACCCATGAAAGGCGTGCAGGACAAAGTCCCCACCACCACCAACCCACAAAAGGTGCACAAAATGAAGCACTTACCTGCTCCCGTCCACGCTGCTTTGCGAATGGCGGCTGTCCTATGGGCGCCATTCTCTTCCTCCTCTTCATAGCCATGATAGGCTATGTAAATACTTACGTGCCTATCACGGCTAATGCAGGGACGCCATTTGCGTCCTTGTGGAGGCCATGATAGGCTACGTAAGTATTTATGTAGCCTATCACGGTAGGGGGGAAAAAACCCAGCGTACGCAAATGGCGGTACCGCCATTTGCATACGCTGGGTTTTTTTCGCCCTGCCATGATAGACAACGTAAATATTTACGTAGCCTATCATGGCTAACTACAGGGACACAAATGGCGGCTATGAGAGCTGCCATTTGCATCCCTGCAGGGCTGCCCAGCAGCTGGATGTCTGGCTGCTGGTGGCCGGAGCCGGCCAGCGGCTCCGCGGCTTGGCCGTGGAGCGGAGCCAGCCAGGCAGGATTCCGGGGGGGAGGACCAGATCGCCTCCCCCCCCCGTCAAGGATTCCAGGGAGAGGGACGGAGCGCCTCCCCCCCACTGCAGAAACAGAATGGAACGGAAGGTAAGTGTTCCGTCCATCCCTAGACATCCCTACTGATCACCACAAATCTGTCACCAAAGTAATATTTTACTTGTGTAAACTCTTTCAGAATCAGTATGGTTAGCCTCTTCCATGAACCATTTAAGCAGGAATAAATCAGTTAGAGCTGATTCACACTTTCATTTAAAACCAGTAAAGCTTAAGTACTTGTATTTAAGTCCATTGGTCTCAAGGGAATGGGAGTCAGCTTAAATTTAACTTTTTCTGCTCAACTGGGTTGTGAGTAGGGATGGCAGAGAATTCCGCCATCGATCTTGGTGAGGCCGAATGCCAGTGCATTTGGCCCCCTGAACTCCGTGGTGGAACGGCCTGCCCCCCCGCCCCCCCCGCGGATCCCCCCCCAGGATGAGACTTACCTGGGGCGGATCTTCCGGATGGCGGCAGCTCCAGCGGCGGCTGCAGCGGCTGTGGCGGCTAGTCTTCCAACCAGCTGCCACCGCCGCCATTTGCTGTCTTGTAAAACTCACACACACACACAACACGACGTGATAGGCTACATAAAGATTTACGTAGCCTATCATGGCTGAGTTAAAAAAAAAAAAAGGCGTACGCAAATGGCGGCGGCTACGGCCACCACCATTTGTGTTCCTTATTTTTGGCCATCTTAGTCTAGGTAAATATTTACGTAGACTATGACAGCGAAAATAAAGGGGAATGCAAATAGCATAGCAGGCGCTATTTGTGTCCCTTTTTGATTTGCCATTTTAGCCTACGTAAATCTTTATGTAGGCTAAAATGGTGAATCAAAAAGGGACGCAAATAGTGCCCGCTACACTATTTGCGTTCCCCTCTATTTTTGCCATCATAGTCTACATAAATATTTACGTAGATTAAGATGGCAAAAATAAGAAATGCAAATGGCGGCGGCCGTAGCCGCCATTTGCGTACGCGGAGGGTTCCCCCCCCCAGAGCCCTCTGTGGCCAGAAATCCGGCTGCGGATGGCTCTGGCCTGGCTAGGCCTGGCCGGCTGCTCCGCGGAGCTACCATGGAGCACAGCCGGCCATGGAGGATTCCAGGGGGGAGGAACGGATCGCCTCCCCCCCCATCGAGGATTCTGGGGGGAGGGACGGAACGCCCCCCCCACCATCAACATAATCGGCGGAAAGGTAAGTGACTTTCGTACATCCCTAGTTGTGAATTGGGTTGAAAATTCTCATGCATTTCCTTTATGTTGCATACTCAGTGAAATTAAAAAGAAAATCCAGTCAATAAGGTGAATGGCCAAACTACGTTAAAAAGTAGAATAGTAGTATCTTTGTATGAATGTTTAAGATACATGAGAAAATGTTTGAACTACATGATACACTCAGAATCTCAGTCTATCTTTCATCATACACCTACAACATGCTCGCAGAAAAAGTATTAAATACGAAGACATTGCCATGAAACATACCTGGCAAAATGTAAGGCATTAGAAGATAAGTCTGTCTGCATTCTAAGCTGTGTTATAGAACAAAATCCTATCTCCTGAATTAGGGATGTATGGACTGTGTAAAATCCACTCCATCTGTGTTTTGTGGATTGTCAGGCACCTCCTGTTCTGCCGTCCCCTCACAGATGGATGCAAATATTGTTTTTTTTCATCATGCAGAAAAATACGCAAGTCATTATGGAAGAGGTTTTGTAACAATTTACACAATTTACCTTAGTAGGTAACATTTAGCATATTGTCCCCCATTCCATTCAACTTTTCCTGAGCGGAAACTTGTGTATTTTCCTACAAATAAATATGCATAAATTTGGGGAAAGTTTTTAAAAATCTAAAAGTCCACAGACTTCGTTTGCCTGAGGGGGTCGCTCCACAGTGGATTCTGCGAGTTGGATTCTTAGAATTCCAAACTCATTTTAGTTGGTCTCGAATTTCTCCAGCATCCCTATCTTGAATGATAAATTCTAGTGACAATGTTTTATACATAGTTCTATTTATGAACATGTAAAACACACTGAAAACAACACAGTAAGCCCTTGGGTTAGATCCAGGCTCTGTGTTCCATTGATGGACAGGCTTGGCTCATGGAAGGTGCTTCTACATGATTTTCAGGGGTCCCCTCCTCCCCCACCACACCACAGCCTACCCCACTCTGCAGGTTCTCCTGGACCTCTGTGTACCATGCTTAGGGGGCTGGAGGGACTGGTGTGGAGAGGAGATGGCGTTGAAGTCTGCTTCTGCCATCCCAGTTTCAAGTGCCTAAATCTGGATGCAACCCCTTGTTCTAAACTTTACTGCCTCCTAGTATCTGAATATCAGCAACCATAGTTCTTAGGAGAAAGGCTGTAGTGATGGTAGAGCACATCCTTTGCATGCAGAAGATCCCAGGTTCAATCCCTGGCATTTCCGGGTACAGCTGAGAAAGACCCCTATATGAAACCCTGAAGATCTGCTATCAATCAGGAGAGACAGATCATTGAGCTAGATGAATCAATGGTCTGATTTCAGCATAAGGCAGCTTCCTATGAATAAAGAACATTGGAGGTCATAGCAGAACATGCTCTGTAACTATTATTCTATTGCTATTTCTAGTCTTTTATACTGGGATCTCAGCAGGTTTTCATTTATGGTCTCCTTTATGCAAGAGAACATCATGCGCGAACAACAATGTGCCATCAGCATAAGGAGTGACTATGATGCTGTAGTAATACTAGGGTAGACGACAGCACTACCTATCCTGTAGTCATATTTGAGGTTAGTTAAGGCAGACAACAGATTAAATAACCACTTATCACTGCTTGAGTTCAAACTGCAGAATAATTAAAAGCCAGCAATTACACTTTCAGTCAATCACATAAAAGACAACAAAAGGAGACAGGAGCAAGCAGAGAAAAAGAGACAGGAGATTTGATTTTAGGTTGTGAGAGAAGAAAGCTTATGTAACATCTCTTCCATTACTAAGGAATTCAAGTGGTTTGACTGGAAGTGATCTTGCCAGAGCCAAACACAATCACTGGTTGATTTCTATGGATGTTAGAGGTATTTGTGATTTCTGTGTGAAATGACACAGCTAATGTGCAGATCAGAAGGTAGCAATCCACTGTATTTTGCACTTCTCTGAATGCTGTGACACAGTCGTTGGAGGTCTAAATGCATCAAAATGTGAATTTAAGTGCATATTAATATGCATACTTTACACACACACGCGCGCGCACACACACACATATATATATATACACACACACAGGAGCAGAATGGAATGGAATTATGGATAAAAATATGTGAAAGCGATGCAGACTGGAAATAGACAGATTCACCAGTCTCTAACGAAAAATGAAGGGGCATACTGGAAGGATCTATTTGTGATAGATCATGGTACTTCTTGGTAGTGAGGGAAATGAATATTTCACATGTCAGGTAGAAACAGGTAGGGCTGCAATGTTTCATCAATTAATGTGACATTAATTTCTTAAAATGCTTTTTGTTCTCTAAAAAGGTACCCAATATTTCTGAAGGTGAAACAGATATTTATAGTGCAATATGTCTACTCAGAAGAAATTCCCTATGTTTTCAATGGGGCATTGCCAGCTTCAGGTTTCTGAGGGCCCTTGGGCAGGACATCCTCAAGGCCCCCCCTCTCCCTCTGTAAGTCTACCTTCTCACTGCCATTGTGACTAGCTGCTATTGCGCCTCATTATCTTTGTCATCATTGCTGCAACATGCTATCTTGACAGGCAGACAGCCAGTGAGCAAGTAGGCAGTGGCATCTGCTGTCATCTGGGCCAGAGTGAGAAGCAGACTGCAATGGTACAGTGGAGGTTCAAGTCCAGGGGGCTGTTATCAGTTGATCTCTGCTAGAATGTGGGCCCTTGACAGGTGCCTGACCATACCTACCCTTGATGTCAGTCCTGTCCTCTGGAGCAGATTTGGAAAGTGCATGGGGGGTTGCAGGGAGGAGATGATGGGGAAATCCCACTCTGCCACTGGCAGCATCCACTGTCTTGGATACATCCCCAGGTGTCTAAGTCTGAATAAACCAGCTTTGCATTACAAATATATAGAATGACAATAGTAGTCATTCTGCTAGAGATCTGTAAAGATCTGTAGAGATTTTGTATGGCTGTACTGAAGAGGAAGAATGGCGTGATCACAGAAGAAACAATTCTGGCCTGGGGTTACAGAGTTTTTAACAAACAGTAAAATTGTGGCTGTGTCATTTCATTTTGTGGGGAGTTTCTGGTTCCCATTTGTTATACTATCTGGAGTGGGGAGAACAATCACGAAGACAAATTTGATATTATTTTCTTTTTACAGGTGTGGAGAACCTCTCCTTAGGGTGGGGCCCTCTACACTAGGGCAATCCCAGCCCTATCACCAAATGTGGACTATCATTCCTCCACCACCACCACCACTGGGCAATCCCTCCCTTCCACTGCCATAATTAAACTGCACCCTTTTATTCAAAATAAATATTTTTCCCTAAGGTAGCTGATCATTAGGCATGAGACAAAACAGATCAAAGGTGCCAGGAAAGTTTTTTTTTTTTTTTAAAGATATGTAGTACTTTACTGAAAAGAAATAAAACAAGAAAGGTTATTATTTACAAATGTTGCTACTACTTTTAAAGAGGGTTTCTATATAGTTATGTTTACTACCAAACAAGTTTTAGAAGCCCCAGCTCCTACCCATAACCAACCTTAGGTCAATTCCCGTATCAAACCCTACCCTAGTTAACTCACAGGCCTAAGAATGAGTCTTCTTTCTGGTTGGGTTTGACTTTCACTTGGAACCTCCAAGGCTGTTCACCAGGTTTCTCCTGAAGTCTTCCATTTCGTCCAGCAGCTACTCAGTCATCAGACTACCACCACCATCTGTTACTCAGGCTTCAGCTCTTTCCTCTGTAGGCTGCTCTAGGAGTCTTCCTCTCCCACTTGCAGACCTTCTTCAGCTTCATATGTTCTCAGCTCAGCCTCCCAATCTTGTAGCTGCTCTGCTTCTTGGTTGTTGTCCTTTTCAGGCTCCCCAGCCTCTCATGAAGACACTTTCTGACAACTCTTCCTCAGACAACTCTCCAAGGAAACTCCCCTGACAGACTCTTCTGTCAGATTCCTCCTCAGCTCCTTATATTCATTCTAGTCAGAACCCTCCAGCCAATCAACTTTGGTGGGGATGACATTGTGAGCGGAGATGGGTCAAAGACAGGGATGTCAGAGAATTTCTCCACGAATCTCTGGAAGGCCAAATGCGCTGGCATTCGGCCCCCCGAAATTGGTGGAGAAATGGTCTGCCCCCCGCCCCCCCCGGGATGGGACTTACCTTGTTCGAATGTCCCTGGCGGCGGCAGCTCCGGTGGTGGCTCTGGCAGCGGTGCGGCGGTGGCGGCGGCCAGTCTTCCGACCGGCTGCCACCACCACCATTTCCAAGTAAAACAAACAAACAAACGTGATAGGCTACGTAAAGATTTACGTAGCCTATCACGGCTAGATTTTTAAAAAACACCGTGATAGGCTACGTAAATGTTTACGTAGCCTATCACGGCTGACTTTGAAAAAAAAAAAACCCATGCGTACGCAAATGGTGGCGCCCGCCATTTGCGTTCCTTATTTTGGCACATGTAGTCTATGTAAACATTTACATAGACTATGGCGAAAATAAGGGGAATGCAAATAGCGTTCCTCTTATATGAAACTCTTGAAGAAAAAGAGACTGTATAATGGAAAGTTCTTTCTGAAGCAGTCACACTTGTAATGCAGCATGAAGGGAAAGATCAGCAACCTTCTCTTTGTTTGAATAAAAACAAGAATATCGGTCTTCATATTCCCTGGTATGTTTATTCCTCATTTTGTCCCTTCCCTGAGCATGTGCAGAGTGTGCTTTTTATTCAAACAAAGAGAAGGTTGCTGATCTTTCCCTTCATGCTGCATTTGTACAAGTGTGACTGCTTCAGAAAGAACTTTCCATTATACTATCTCTTTTTCTTCATGAGTTTCATAACAGAAGTATGATGTAGTGGTTAGAGTCCAGCCCAAAGTCACCCAGTGAGATAACTAACAGGAGGTTTGCTAATGAGCTGGATGTGGAAATACAGAGCTGAGCTGGGGGCAAGTGGGGTGCTGACATGTGTAGGAGTAAGTTGCATTGAACTCAGTAAGACTGACTTCTGAGTAGACATGCAGAGTTGGTTCTCCTCTCAATTTTAGCCTCACCATGTCACCAACAAGGCTGGATGTGGAAATAGAAAGCCTAGCAGTGGGAATAATACTCATGCAGGGCTCCAGACCAGCATGGTCATTTTAAAAGGTTTTTTTTTCTTTCTTTCAAATAGTGTTGCTTTAAACAAAGAGTGCATCGCTCAGGCACACCTAGGGCAGCCTTGTTTTGGGAAGCCCCGAGGAGGAGGAAATGTTCTGGCTGAAAGTAAATGGAGACGGAGGATCTGAATTGAAAAAGAACACCCACAAACAAGGCGGTGAGCACAATTCATTAAAAAAAAAAAAACTTACGTATTTATTATCGGAATATACTACACTGCATTTTTATTTACGAAAATTTTGCAACTCTGTGCGGATGACAAAAAAAAGCCGCATGACTGCTGGCTCCGCAGGACCTCGTGGTGCCGTTCCGCAGAGGATTCCGTGGCACAGATTGAAGGGAGTTCGATCTCATTTCAGTCCATGGTGGAATTCTCTGACATCCCTAGGCACAAGGCAGGCCTGGAACCGGGTGTTATGACGGAAACACTGGAGCATGCACGCTCTGACCAACAACGACAGGACCCCCCGATTTCTGGAGGATAGGGCATTAATAGTGTACCCAGTGGCCATATTGTTGTACCAAAAGAGGGCTACCGACTTCGAAAGGGGTCAGCGCAAATGCACATGGCTAGGTAAAGGAAAGAACTCCAGAAAGGTAAGGACCAAACAAATACTGGCGGTAGCGTAACACTTGGGCCATTGCCCGGGCGACCGCTGAACCCATCGAAGGATCTGAAACCCAGGGTGCCGGCGGCGCCTGAGTGACCCTGCAGGTTAGCATTGAGGAGCAGCTCACGCCTCCAGGAGGAGACGCCATAAAAGTCTTGAAAATTGAAGCCATACCCGCAGTTCCATGCGTGCAGTAGAGGAGGCCCTGGTCCAATTGTGTGGCAGCTGCAGTACTTGCAGTGCCCAACAGAGCCACTGCAGGAAGGCATGGCCAGGGGACACTACCCTGCATGAGAAATTAAAAAATGCCCCGCAAAGTGTTGCAGGGCCCCCAAGGGAGAACTTAGGGAGATGCAAAAAACCACCTGGAGCTGTGCCCAGAGGACCAGAAATTTGTCCCGGCAGAGGCGAGAATGTTGTTTAAGGGCATCTAACTGGATCCCCTGTGGTATTAACGTGGCAGATGGGTCCCCTGTCATGTGAGGCAAATGGACACCGAGGCCAAAAGGGGAGGGAAACAAGGCTTGCACTAATTCAGAACATTGACCCTGTCTTTGGACTCTATGCAGGACATGCCCATAAGGGACCAGAAGCTGGGATCCCAGACCCAGACAACTGTCTCATGGAAAGAGGTGTTTCGCACTGAGGGCAGACACCCAGGGTCTCATCATGAATGGCCTGGCCTTCGGGGAAGAGAGGCCATGAATTAGCCTAAACTCCCCAGAGCATCCATGGGCACCAACCCGAGAAAGGAAATCCTTAGATGTGGTGTCAGGGTGTGTAACGGGGAGGGCTATAACCTGTCCTGCCAGTACTTCTTTGTAGATGTTTTCCCCGGAGCCCATCAATGCGTAGGAAGGACGGATTTTGATTGCAATTTGAGTATGGCCTATGGTGACCCAGGAAAGGGGTCCTGAAACCTAATGTGAAGCTGTGTTCCAAGTAGATGTGTTTTCCCTGTCGGGGTAGCATTTTAAAAGCAGGAGGGGTGGCACCATCACCACCAGGCTGGGGCCCACATGGAAGGGGGCTGTAGCCCAGCACTGGGCTTACTGCCTTGGCTTTCCTGAGGGGGACCCCCCCAACCCTTGGTTCTTGGACAAAAGGAGCCTGGGTAGTGTTGCTACAAAGGGGGGAGCACTCAGGATGGAAATGGTATGGGTGCCGGGAACATGCGCCCTTGGGGCTGTAACCCCAGCACAGCAAGCGGTGCAGAACCACTGCACCTGCAACCAGCAGGAGGTCACCGTCGGATCTGACGCCAGGGCCTGTCTGAGAAGGAATGATACCTTGGATCCAAAGGTGTCCCTCAGGTCCCAGTGCACAGAAGGGTAATAGCGGCCGTTCCGTGGAAAGCCTCGTCATGGGCCTGTCATGCTGTTCCCAGGTGAAAGCCAACAGGAGAAGAAGGAGCCCCAATGGGCAACGCTCCTCTCCACTGATTCGCGTAAGGATCTAATACTGGCACCTACAAGGGTGACTGAATGGGCGGAGGTGGGGGCACGGGATCCTGAGCTAATCTGGCAGGACCCTGCCGGATGCTAGCGGAAGGGGAATCAGGCAGCTGGGGCTACCGTGGAGATGTGACTAATGGAGCTGCAGGTTGCACGTCTGTCATAGAGGGAGTGTGGCCATCTCACCCATATCAGGGGCAGCCGCCTGGGTTCCTTGTGAGCAAAGGGGAAGAAGTCACTTGCGGTGCTGCTGACAAAGGTGCCCCAAAAGGACAAGGTGGAAGCAGCAACGGCATCCAGGCGTGCTGTAATAGAAAGCAACAAAGACTCTTGGGTCTGCTGACGCGTTCGCTCAGGCTGGACCGCAGGGTAGGAGTGTACGAAAGTCACTTACCTGGTCTCGCAGCTTGCTTCGTGGTGGGGGGGAGGCATTTCGCTGCTCCCCCCAAAGTTCAGCCCGGGGGGGAAGGCTTCCCCCCTCGCCCGGCCGAAATTCAGGCCAGGGGGGAGGCTTCCCGCCTCGCCCGGCCGCGAAATTAAAAGTAAAAAAAAAACACACACACCCATGATAGGCTACGTGACGATTTACGTAGCCTATCACGGCTAGATCTGCAAAGTCAGCCGTGATAGGCTACGTTAATCGTCACATAGCCTATCACGGCTGACTTAAAAAAAAAAAAATCGCGTACGCAAATGGCGGCCCCCAAAGGGAGCCGCCATTCGCATTCCTTATTTGGTCGCTGTAGTCTACGTAAATCTTTATGTAGACTACGGCGAAAATAAGGGCAATGCAAATAGCGTTGCCCTTATTTTCGCCATAGTCTACGTAATCTTTATGTAGACTACAGCGACCAAATAAGGAACGCGAATGGCGGCTCCCTATGGGAGCCACCATTAGCCGTACGCGCTTTTTTTTAAAGTCACCCGTGATAGGCTACGTGACGATTTACATAGCCTATCATGGCTGACTTTGCAAATCTAGCCGTGATAGGCTACGTTAATCGTCACGTAGCCTATCATGGGGGCGTTTTTGTTTTTTTTTTAATTTTCTTGGAATGGCGGCGGCAGCCGGTCGAAAGACCGGCTGCCGCCCCCGCCCCTGTCGAAGCCCTGCCGAACCGCCGCTGCGACCCGCCACCGGGAGCGACATTCGGGAAAGGTAAGTCCCATCCTGGGGGGGGGGTGCAGGGGGCGGGGGGGCGGATAATTTCTCCCCGAAACTACTTCGGGGGGCCAAATACGTTGGCACTCGGCCCCCCCGAAGTTTTGGCGAGAAATTCTCTGACACCCCTACCGCAGGGGTCTATTGAGCTGGGCCGGGAGTGCGGGGGGCACTTCCAGAGCTGCATTCTGCTGCTCCTAGCCATGAAAGGATTGAAGCCAGGACTGGGCCTGCATAATCCTTGGGCTCAGAGTCATGCCTATGTTGTGGCCTTTTGCAGGGGGCCGTGGGGCTTACCCCTTCCCCTTACTGCCCTCCTGTTCTTTCTTTGGGGGCATGAAGGGTGATGAACACAGGGAGCTACTTAGACCAAGTTCAGACCATTGCTCCATCTATCACAGTATTGTCAACATAGACTGGCAGCAGCAGCCCTCCAGGTTTCAGGGAGGAATTTTCCCAGCCCTAAGTGGAGATGCTGAGAAAAAGCCTGGGGCCTTCCGAATGCAAAGCAGATGTCCTACCACATTGAGCCACGGCCCCTCCCTGGTGGAAGGGATGGGAACCCAACAGAGGAGGAGGTGAAAGCCTAAGAGGCCCGCATGCCTGGAAGGAGATAGGCAAAGGAGAGGCCCAAACCAGCCCATACTGAAGCTGAGCGAGGGTCTCTCCCAGCTGGCTTTAAGACCAGCCATACAAGGAGGGGGGGGCACCAGCAGTAGCCCTCCCCCGGGAACCCCAACCCAAGAACCATAGGCCCAAAAGAGCTGGCCCAGAGGAGACCTGGTCATTCGGAGGGAGTCAAAAGGGGGCTCGGCCCAAGAGCCTGCAGGGCCGGCCACGTAGTTCCTACGCCATGGCCGCGCACATGCCAAACTGCCAGCAGGGGAGCCTGCCATGGCCAGAGAGCAAGGGCAGCAACCAGGGAAGGCATGGGGCACACAAGCTGCACAGCACGCCTCTCGCCGTAAGAAAGGCACAGCGACAGTTGGCCGCCGCCACCAGGAACCAGCCGGAGCCGGCCACAGCTGCGGCACGAGGTAGGGAAGGAGCGGCCGCGGAGGAGGCATGGCGGGCACCGGGCACTGCCAACAGGGACCGGCCAGAACCAATCACCACTGAAGCCGGCTGCCCCCGTGGGGGAAGAAGATGCAGCAAGCACTGGCAACCGTTGCCCCAGGGCCGGCCAGAGCTAGACGCTGCTGAAGCCAGCTACCCTCACGGGGGGAAAAGGTGCGGCTGTGTGAGGCGCAGCGAGCACTGGCCACTGTTGCCTGAGGCTGGCCAGAGCCAGTTGCTGCTGGAGCCAGCTGCCCCACAGGGGTGGGGGGGAGAAAGCGTGGCTGCGCAAGGCACAGCAAGCACCGACCACTGCCGCCCGGGGCTGTCCGGAGCCAGTTGCCCCCACGGGGGGGAGAGAAGGCACGGGCGCGGAAGGCACAGGCGCAGAAGGTGCGGCAAGAGGCGGCCACCGCCGCCGCCGCTGGCAGGGACCGGCTGGCCGTCGACAGAGAGGGCTGCCGCCGAGGATAAGGCACAGCTGATTGAACGGTGCAGCAAGCACTGGCCGCCGCCAGCAGGGGGCGGCCAGGGCTGGCTGCCGCAGCGGTGCAAGAAGACGCAGCTTAATGAAAGGCGTGGATAGCGCCAGCCGCCACCGTTGACAACAGGGGCAAGCCAAAACTGGGCGCTTCAGCAACCGTGGCCCAAGGGAGCAACGCGCTGCTGCAGGAGTGAGTGCAGGCTCCTCTGAGGTTTGTTTTGTGCCGGCGGCCAGGAGGACAGGCGAGCCAAAGCTGACCGCCATGTCCAACGAGGCCAGCAGTGGAAAGATCCTTGTTGGGGAGCTGAGCGAGAGAGCATCTTTTGGGAGGGGGGCAGAGCTTAAGGCAACTCTGCCAGCCCCTCCCTAATTGGGGGTGCCACTGGGGGTGCCAATGACCCACACCCACGTCATCTCTCCCCACCCACCCACAATATCCCCCCCCCTTGCAGCCAGATGAGCTGGCGCCGGGGTTAGGGCATTTCTGTCATCCATTTGTATTTAAACTTGGGACCAATGGGCGGATGCTGAGTTATTCTCCAATTAGATGCTACCAGTTTTGATCCTACCTTCCCAGGGCAGAAACCTGGCTTCATTTTCACCTCTTAACGATAACAGTAACTGTCATTTTGCCAGCACACCATATTTACAATGTAACTTTCCTCAGGCACATGCCTCAAGTAAAAAGCATACTTTTTTTTCTTGTTGACCCATTCAGACCCTCAGTTATGGATTCCAAACATAACAGTTAAACTTTTACCTCAGCCTTACTTCAGATTCTTCACCACAGGTGATTTTTCAATGGCATACCACATTTTCTTTGTAAAATCAATGCAGCTGTTTCTCTGTTGCTCACGGAATTGAACAAATAGTATAAAGGAAAATGGCAAACTACAATGATCACATCAACTGATTAAAAATACGTAATTCTGAGCAATTGCATGTTGCTATGTAAACTAACAAAATCTTTTGTATGCTCTCTGCAGGGGAGGTAGAAAGAAGAGATGGAAAATGAATAAATTGGGTCAACATCAGCAGGACTTCTGAGAAAGGATGGGACTTGGAGAACAATCTTTTGTGTACATACATATTTACGCAGCAGGCTTTGCAGGAATCAGAGATTGTCAGAATGTCACACTAAAGATTCTTCCTGCAAAGTGGGTGACAGATTCCAGAAATAGTTTCCCTCCTCCAGTAAGTAGTTTAACTTTAAATTGCAGGTTTATCATTATCACAAGTTTAGTGTGTCACTATGGTGTATTTGAAGCAAAGTTCTTAGTAAATGTATATCTTTGTGAAAAGACTTTCTCCCTTGCACTGAGATTTATGTGTGCCGGTGTGTATATATATGTGTCCCCTGCCCTATCACTTAGCATTGCATGTGGCCCTCAAGGCCAAAAAGGTTCCCACCTTTTAACTAGCTAAAAGTTAGTTTCTTGGATTCCATTTAAAATGAAAATCACACTGCTTCTATACACTATTATCTTCAAGAGCAGAGGTGAGGACCCTATGGTCATCCAGAAGTTGTTGGAATCCAACTCCCATTAGTCCCAGCCAGCATGGCCAATGGTAAAGAATGATGAGAGTTGTAGTTGCAGAATGTTTGTAGAGCCATGCATAACTATAAGGTTAACCAAGCAAGGTCTGCACCAATACTACCATCACTGAACAAAAACAAGGAAAGGAGAGGTAATGGCCTTCCTCTCATTTGCTCTGCCACAGCATTAGTACCTCTATGCAAAACAGCTTGATGCTAATGGGCATCAATGAAAAGAAAAGGCACTCCATCATTCACCTAGATTTGAGAAGTGTATGGGAAATCACAACAACATATCCAGATCCATGGCTCACAGACTTATGGAGATGCACAGAAGGGGCAAATCAAGGACTAGAGCACGAGTGGGGAGCCTGTGGCCTTCCAGATGTTTTGACTACAAAAAATGGTTGATGAGCAGGAGTGATAGACACTGTGGTCCAACAACATCTACAGGTTCTGCAACCCTGGACTAGAGGCCTCACATGTTTAGCATATTAAACAGAATCATGTCAGCTTTTGAGTTTGCTGGGCCATTGCATGAAAGAGCAGCTGAACTTTTTAGGTCAGTCTTCTTCAACCTGGTGCCCTCCAGATGTTTTGATCTACAACTTCCAGCATTCCTGACCATTGGTCATTCTGGCTGTGGCTGTTGGGAATTGACATCCAAAGCATTCGGAAGCCATCAGGTTGAGGAAGGCTGTTTTAGGTAGTCTGGTGATCTCCCCATTGGATTGATGCCTCTGAATGTCTGAACTTGACCTAAGGCTGTTTGCAAGAGCTGATGGAAAATAGATCCTGTGCCCAGGGGCTCAGGCCAGGCCAGGTAAGCAGTTCCAGACATAAATCTAGCTTTAGTCAGAATGATGGTACCTGGGTTTAATTGACTGGGGAATCACAGGGAGAGAAAGGGAACTATCATTGATACAAGTCTGACAACGTTTTCCATTTTTTGCTCATTCCATGACAACTGCCATCCCAGGCCCCTCTAAGTGAATTTTTGATAGTTTCAGATATGAGTATATGAAAGAAATTACAGACATAAAGATGTGTGTATTTCTGTAAAGGGGGGTGGGAGGAATTGCTGCTCTATGACCAGTTATTGCTAGCTTTGTTCCGTATCAGCCCCACTGGGCAATCAAAGCTTCCAATGAAAGCAAGAGAACCAGCTGGCATGGATAGTGTGGCTGGTGTATAAGTGCTTAGTTTGGAATCCACACTGCTATTTCAGCTAATGAAAAACATAGATGTGAGCTAAGCTCTCTTTAATATGGCAGCAGATGTGTTTGAAAAAACTAGAGGGCTCATTTAGATGGTCTCTGAGTCTGGATTGACAGGCTTGCTGTAAGTATCTTTCTAATGGTAGCCTGTGGTAGCTTCATTGACCAACGTGTCAGAGAGCTGATTCTCATCAAACACAATGGCAAAATATTATTAAAATAGTTCATTTTGAAGATACACAGAGTATCATTGTCAGTTCTGCCATAAATGTTCAGCCTTCCCCCACTTGGTGCCCTCCAGATGTCTGGGACTAGAATTCCTGACCATTGGCCATGCTGGCTGGGGCAGATCAGCACTGAAGACCAAAATATCTAGGGGGCACCATGTTGGGGAAGCCTGCCTTTGAGACTGCAAAATAACAACAGTTGCCCAAGGACCCTGGGAGAAGAAATAAGGGCCATCGTAGCTTATGTAACAGAAAAGCTGGCCCAACAGATCTCTAACATCCAAAACAGTAACCATTAACTAACCTAATTAAACAACCTTCTTCTATGGTAGGAAACAATATCCTTGGGGACAAAGGGTGCTAACCTTAAGTGCTCCTTGACTTCCTACCCCATCTTTGGCCAATCCACCCTGGTTACAAAATAAGTAGCAGCCACTCAATGAAATAAACTTCTATGCCTTTAACAAGTGCAAATTACAGCATATTGCACATAAGGATTGCTTTTATCATTATATCCGTATGCAAGCCTGCCATAAATATACAGACCTGCTAGGAAGTGTAAGAAATCAATGCAGTATCAGGGATTAACTGGAGTTTGCCTGAAAAGAGCTATAGACCGAACTATGGGATTTAGTTCTCTCCTGCTCCTGGAAATATGTTCGAGGGCAATATATGGTGAAACAGATGATAAAGTGATTACACGTTGCGCATCTCTCCATTGTTCTGCAGCCTATATGGGAAGCCTTATGGGAAGAATCACCTCATAATATCTTCCCCTAGGCTTTACTTGAAGTTTGGGAAGCTGAGGAGGCTACAGGCAACCGGAGAGATGACTGTATAATGAAAGAAAGGACACTCACATGCACTCCTCAGCCACCTCATAAGAGAGGTGTGTACAAAACCCAGGAGTGCAACCCATGAGAATTTCTTTGAAATGTTCTTCTCTTTGGAATTTCTTTTTTGAAGAGTAAGGGGACACATGATAGAGGTGTATAAAATTATGCATGGTGTGGAGAAAGTGAATAGGGAGATATTTTGCTCCCTCTCTCATAATACTAGAACCTGGGATCATCCCATGAAGCTGATTGGTGGGAGATTCAGGACAGGTAAAAGGAAGGGCTTCTTCACACAGTGCATAGTTAAACTATGGAATTCGCTACCACAAGATATGATGATGGCCACCAATTTGGATGGGGGTTAGACAAATTCATGGAGGAGAAGGCTATCAATGGCTACTAGTCTTGATGGCTATATGTTACCTCCAGTATCAGAGGCAGTATGCCCATGTGCACCAGTTGCTGGGGAACATGGGTAGGAGGGTGCTGTTGCACTCATGTCCTGCTTGTGGATTTCCTGTGGGCAGCTGGCTGGTTGGGAGATACAGGGCTCCCAACCAACCAGGGCTCCAGCCACGGCACAAACTACTCATGATATTAACAGGGATAGGAGAGACATTTGTTTAGCTTGCCTTTTAATGTGAATACCTAATTTTGTACTTTTGAACCAATATGCAAACTGAAATGCAGCTGTCCTTTTGAAATCACATTTCTCCTGATTTTGTGATGTAATTAATTTAAAAAATGCATCCAAAGTGTGCATAAGGAGAAAGTGCTCACAAAATATGTCTATCAGTGAAAAGAATGTACAAAAAAGCTTTACATCAGGGAAAATTGTTTACAAAATATTGAATATGTTACACAAAATTGCATACAAAATGTGCATACTAGAAGAAATTCACATAAAAATGTTTATGAATTTTCATGTGAATGCATTTTTTTTTAATTCTCAAAAAGAAGTTGAGATGGAACAAACTGAATTTATGACTTGAAAAATGAAAACAGAGAGAAACCAACACTATCGGATTCATCCAACCCCAGAAGTGAAATTTGTCTTGCCATTGAATGTGCTGGTTTTTAAAAAATGCTAATTGCATAAGTGAGGAAGGCAGTGGAGCGATAATTAATGAGATTAGAGCAGGTATAAATAGCAATTTTAACAATTTCTTCCCTGCTACATTCCTTTTCTGAAGTTTGTATTTGCTGGGGGCGGGGGAGGAATTCCCCATTGGCACCAATGGGAGATTCCGTTGCAATGCAACCGCCAGCTTCAGGGCACAGATTTGTCTCAGGAATGCAGGGGCAGAAAAGATTAAAATCTTCATTTATGCCTGTTTTGATTCCATTAATTCTCTCTCTCTCTCTCTCTCTCTGCATGCAATAGCATGTCTAGTTTGGCCCTAAAAGTAGAGGGCCTAGATGGGGCAGAGAACCACAGCACTAACTGATGCTGTGTGGGGAAAGAACATAGCCGTTCCTGAGAGGAGGTGCTACCCTTTGTCTACTCACCTAGGCAACTGCTACTTGGCCTGGAAAAACTACTTTGTGTCTAACTGCACCCCTGCACACTAGGGTACAGGTATGCTGTGGCAATATTGTTTGGCTAGCTCCCCCACTCTCCCTGCATTCATTGTGTAAGATTATGGTTTACATTTGCTGGATCCTGAATAAATAGGTGTGTTTGAGAACACTCAGCATTTTGGAATAGTTGCTGAAGGTATAATATGCCACAAATGACCCGAACGTGTTTTGCCTATGTAGTCTGATATTAGAAAATGGCTTGTGTGTGCACCTGCTTGTCCCATTTTGCTTCATTACCGTTCCCTGAAGAAATTCTCTATCCTTGACACATTCATACTGAATTAATTATGGCTCTCATTAGGGTCCACCTAATCTAGTATTTTACATGTAATATGTCTTATTGTCCTACATTTTTTATCACTTTATAAATTCTCCATTGACTTGAAAGCAGCCAGAGCCTCATGAACCTGGAAATCTTGGAAGCAATTTGTTTGAAAGTGAGCTTTCCTAAGCCTGCCTGCTTCTAATATTGATGAGATATCTCCCGATGCACACTCCACGATAAATGTCCACAGCAATTCATTGAGAGTTTTATGTTAAACTCATGTTCATCATGTAAAAGGGTGTCAGACAGCTAAATCCATGTTCACCAGCTCATCCATCTGAGAAAGCATACTACTTCATAGCAAAAATAAAACAATAATAGCGGAACGGAAGAACGGAACAAAACTTTAAATGATTTGTTGGAAAAGGTATCAATTAGAATTATTGGTACCATGGTGAAAATTATGCCTTCCCCCTAACATCCTGCATTTTTAATATAGGGATGGTTTTCACATGGAAGCACTTTCAAATAAATGATTTCCTACATGATAATGTTGTCCCTATCTTCAAAAAGGGTAAAAAGGAGGAACCTGGGAACTACAGACCAGTCAGTCTGACATCAATCCCTGGGAAAATTCTGGAGCAGAGCAGATGATAAAGGAATCCATTTGTAAGCACCTTGAAAACAATGCTGTGATTACTCGAAGCCAACATGGATTTGTCAAAAACAAGTCCTGCCAGACAAATCTGATCTCATTTTTTGATCAAGTAACCTCCCTTGTAGACCATGGGAATGCAGTAGACATCATATATCTCGACTTCAGCAAAGCTTTTGACAAAGTGCCCCATGATATCCTGATGAGCAAACTAGCTCAAAGTAGGGTTGGCGGAGAATTTCTCCCCGAAACTTCGGGGGGCCGAGCGCCAACGTGTTCGGCCCCCCGAACAAGTTTCGGGGAGAAATTCTCCACACCCCCCGCCCCCCGCACCCCCCCCCCCCCGGGACGGGACTTACCTTTGCCGAATGTCCCTCCTGGCAGCGGGTCCGGCCGGCGGTTCGGCGGGTGTTCGTCCGGGGCGGGAGCAGCAGGCGGTCTTTTGACCGGCTGCCGCCGCCACCATTCCAATAAAAGAAAAAAAAAACGCCCCCGTGATAGGCTACGTGACGATTAACGTAGCCTATCACGGCTAGATTTGCAAAGTCAGCTGTGATAGGCTACGTCAATCGTCACGTAGCCTATCACGGGTGACTTTTAAAAAAAAAACACGTGTACGGATAATAGCGGCCCCCATAGGGAGCCGCCATTCCCGTTCCTTATTTGGTCGCTGTAGTCTACGTAAATCTTTACGTAGACTACAGCAACCAAATAAGGAACGTGAATGGCGGCTCCCTATGGGGGCCGCCATTTGCGTACGCGCTTTTTTTTTTTTTTAAGTCACCCGTGATAGGCTACGTGACGATTAACGTAGCCTATCACGGCTGACTTTGCAGATCTAGCTGTGATAGGCTACGTTAATCGTCATGTAGCCTATCACGGGGGCGTTTTTTTTTTTTAAAAAAAAACTTTTTAGTTCGCTGCCAGGCGAGGCGAGGCGCCTCCTCCCAGGCCTGAATTTCGGCCGGGCGAGGCGGGAAGCCTCCCCCCCCGGCCTGAACTTTGCGGGGGGAGCAGCGAAGCGCCTCCCCCCCACCGCAAAAAGCTTCGAGGACAGGTAAGTGACTTTCGTCCATCCCTAGCTCAAAGTGGGCTAGATGAAACAATGATCCGGTGGATCCACAGTTGGCTACAGAGTCGGACTCAAGGAGTGTTTATCAATGGGAACTTCTCAAACTGGGGAGAGGTAACGAGTGGGGTACCGCAGGGCTCAGTCTTGGGCCCAGTGCTCTTCAACATTTTTATTAATGACTAGGAGGAGGAGGTGCAGGGAATGCTGATCAGATTTGCAGATGACACCAAATTGGGTGGGATAGCTAATACTTTGGAAGACAGAAACAAAATTCAAAGTGATCTTGATAGACTGGAGCGCTGGGCAGAAAACAACAGAATGACATTTAATAGGGGTAAATGACAAGTTCTGCACCTAGGAAAAAGAAACCACATGCACAGTGACAAGATGGCGGATACATGGCTCAACAACACTACAAGTGAGAAAGATCTTGGAATTGTTGTCGATCACAAGGTGAATATGAGCCAACAATGTGATGTGGCTGCAAAAAAGGCAAATGCTATTTTGGGCTGCATTAATAGAAGCATAGCTTCCAAATCCCGGGAAGTACTAGTTCCCCTCTACTCAGCACTGGTTAGGCCTCATCTGGAGTACTGTGTGCAGTTCTGGGCACCACACTTTAAGAAGGATGCAGACAAACTGGAGAGGGTTCAGGGGAGGGCAACAAAGATGATCAGAGGACTGGAAACAAAACCCTATGAAGAGAGACTGAAAGAACTGGGCATGTTTAGCCTTGAGAAGAGAAGGCTGAGGGGAGATATGATAGCACTCTTCAAGTACTGGAAAGGTTGTCACAGAGAAGAAGGCCAGGATCTCTTCTTGATCATCCCAGAGTGCAGGACACGGAATAATGGGCTCAAGTTACAGGAAGCCAGATTCCGGCTGAACATCAGGAAAAACTTCCTGACAAGCAATACGACAATGGAACCAATTACCTAGGGAGGTGGTGAGCTCTCCCACCCTGGAGGCGTTCAAGACGAGGCTGGACAGCCATCTGTCAGGGATGCTCTGACTTGGATTCCTGCATTGAGCAGGGGGTTGGACTCGATGGCCTTGTAGGCTCCTTCCAACCCTACTATTCTATGATTCTATGATATATAAGATGGTACAGTCACCTTGTGAGGACTAGGCCACTTCATTTGCATAGGTCCTAAGAGCTAATTATTCATTATGCAAAAGGTGGTAATAAATTGAGGTAGTAAATTTCTGGACTGTTATTACTTCAGATCACAGGTAGGGGATTGCATTTTAATGCTCACTCAAATAACAACAACAACAACATCTTCTACACTAAATCTTTCTTTCCTCTTGCATATGAGTCCAAGACCCTTCAAGGCCAGCTTTGTGACAGTCCAGAATTGGTATTTGGTCAGGGGGGCAGAGTCGCTATGACAGAAAAGGGGGCTGTGCAAGTCCCCTCGAATATTGACCTTGTAGGCCCCTTCCAACCCTACTATTCTATTCTATGATTCATTGAGGAATGCCCCTATCCTCCACTGGGCATAACTCTACCTGGGTGACAGGGAAAAGAGACACCTGCACTCCTCTCCCAGAATGATTGGTCTTAGACCTCTGCTGATGGATGCGCACGATCGATCGTGAAAATTGAATATCCTTAAATTGTAACACTCACCTGGACAGATCGCCCTTGGCAGCCACAACCAATTCTGAAATCTGAAATGCTCCAACAAAATGCCATCAAAGCTGTGGCATGGAAAAGGGTAACCTCGTATTGAGCATCACATGAAGATGCCCACTGTCCCTTCAGTCCCAGCAATATATTCGGCATCAAAGGAAGCCAAGTGTCAGGTATTGCAGGAGATGTCCATGCCCAACCCCGAAGAGCTCGCCTTACCCTAAGTCAACAGTGTTATTAGGCACCCCTTCAGCTTGGACCAAAAGGCCAGAGTGGAAAGTGTTCCACCAATGGTTGGAGCTGAAAGGCCTGTCTGCAGAGCATGAATGCAGAATTGCACAGGCGCTCTACTGGAATGGGCCAAACCTGCAGCAGCTGCAAGGAATCCCTGAAAACATTTTGGGTATATCAGAATAATCTGAAATGTGTCTTAAAAACTAGGACACTGTTGCCTGCTACTACCTCTTTGTGGCACAGGTTAAATCCCCCCTCCCATGTTTACTTCACTGACCTCCCGTCCCTTCCTGAGCTTTGCCTGTATGGCTGGAATCTGAAAGTAGAGATAGGTGGGGCAGGGGCAGCACGAGCAGCCACTGTGGCAGCTGTCAGAATGATATCATGACTGGAATCGGGGGGGAGGCTGCAGTTGCTCCCCTTTGCCACTATGAGCAGATGCCCATGTGACTTCCCTATTTGGATCCATCCCTGTAATTGCCTAGCACAGAGCCTGACCCAGCTGGAGCAGAACATTCTGACAAGACAAAACCATGCCTAAAGCAGTCTTCTTGTACATGGGTCCCTTTCGCATACCTGGAATTGCACCTTGGGGATGAGTGCTGCACACACCTTGCTCAGCCTTCGCATCAAGAACCTGTGCAGAACGTTCTTTGGGGGCCGGACTACACACACAGCACCAAGGAGATTGGTTGGTGGTGGCGCAATCACCATCCCAATCTCCCGTTGTCCAGTTCCCATTGATTTCATGGGGCTTACACAGAAGAACATGCTGTGCTGATGGGTTGCAACAGCAGACACCTTCCCCTGTGTGGATTGGTGCACCGCTTGCGTAGATACAATATTTTATGCCAACAGGGCAAGAGTGGGAAACGTGTGGCCTGCTAGATATTGTTGGACTACAACTCTCATTTGCTCTAGCCAGCATAGCCAATGGTACGGGATGATGGGAGTTGTAGTTCAGCAGTATCTGGAGGGCCACACGTTCCCCATTTCTGAGTTAGGAGAAACAAACAGGCTGTGCAAGGGTACCCCGTGGTTTCGGGGAAATGTCGTTACTATTAATGGATTTGATACTGAACATTTTTCAGTACAAACTTGTGCTTTGAAGTAATGTAGAACTGCTATTTTGAGAAAGAATGTAACCTGGGAGAAAATATGTTTACAAGTGTACAAGCCTGGCTGGGGAATGCTGGGAGTTGTAGACCTTCTCTCTGTCTAAACTTGCATAGGATTGCACTCTTAGTTTAGTTTAGGTTAGTTTAGTTTAAGCAGTTCAATCAATCTATTTGTACTGTCCCATACGGGATATTTTATTTAACCATTGTACTGCCAAATTAATTCTATCCCAACCTGTTGGAGAATTCTTCTATTGAGAACTTGCATATAATGAGAGAGGTATTATTTAGAGAGAAAATTTTGCTTATTTAAAACTCTGAAGAAAACTATCAGTTTCTCCTTGATGTATGGGCATTCAGAATATTTATATTGAAAAGAACTGACAGCTGATCCATCCCTGCTCATCCCAGCTGGTTCTTACACCTTTTCTACAGGAGGCATTTTTTGTGAACTCATCATTCCTTACTCATGGTTGTGTACAGGTTATTTAGATGATGTAATGACTCTCCAGTTTTGCTTCTGGCTTTAAAGAGCTCTTCCTGTGTGTGTGTGTGTGTGTGTGTGTGTGTGTGTGTGTGTGTTTTAGAGCAGGGAAAATGTGGTATTATATTTGTGAAAGTGAAAGAAAATGCCTTTTCCACTTGTGTATTTGCTCTGTTCCACTATACTACAGTGTCATCTATGTACTGGAAAAACAGGAAAAGAAACGTTCTTTGAGCAGCACTTGGATCTCAAGTCTGCGATGAATCTAAAAGTATATAAAGTGGATTAACAGCCTTGTGTAGAAAAGCCTATAGCCAGGTCTGCTGCTGTTGTGCTTTCTGTACCTTTCTATTCCCAACAGAAGGGCTGCTTGAGATACAAAGCACACATTACTTTAAAGGAAAATCTTCTTTTTCTTTAGAGTAACATCAGAACCCCTGATCTGGGTTGAGACCATAAGCTTGGGGGTAGGGGACCTTCAATCCTCCTCCCCCCACTGCAGTCTGGATTGGGCCCCCTGTGCTGGCAATTTATATTGCAAAATAGTGATCCATTTAGACAGAGATGGGCAACTTGTTGCCCTCCATGTTTTGGCCTACAACTCCCATCAGCCTTAGCCAGTATAGTCAATAGTGAGTAGGAATGTTGGAGAAATCCTCCACAGACCCCAATAAGGCCAGATTCTATTGAATCCGGTGCCCTGAAGTCCGCAGAGGATTGGATCTCTTACCTGCTCCTCCAAGAAGAATCTTCACTGGCTGGATCCTCCCCGCTGGTCGACTCCGGAGCAGATTGACTGAGGACACAAATGGCGTCCCAGACACCATTTGCGGCCATAAAGGCCTTAGTTTAAGGTAAATGCAGCCATTTATGGCTGTATTTACTTTAAACTAAAGCCTTTATGGCTGCAAATCGTGTCCCGGATGCTAGGGATGTTAGAGAATTCCGCCACGGATCCCAGGGGGGCCGAATTCCAGTGAATTCGGCCCCCCGGAATCCATGGTGGAATGGAGCCCCCCACCCCAACAACCCGTGAAAGCCCCACGAAACGGAGCCTACCTGGCTGCGGCTCTGCCGGTGGCAGCTCCGGTTAGTGCTCGGTTGCTGCGGCCACAAATGGCGGCCGTCATGGCGTCTGCCATTTGCGTCCCTACGCCGGCCCATGATAGGCTACATATATATTTACGTAGCCTATCACAGCTAAAGCAGGGACGCAAATGGCATCCCCTACACCATTTGTGTTCCCTCTTTAGCCATGATAGTCTATGTAAATATTTACGTAGCCTATCATGGGTATGTGTAGGGATGCAAATGGCATCCCCTACGCAGGACACCATTTGTGTCCACAGCAGCCCGGTAGTGGCTGGAGGCCCTGCTGCAGGTTGGCCCAGCCAGTGGCTCTGCGGCCTCGCCGCAGAGTGGAGCCAGCTGGGAAGGACGTCGGGGGGAGGAATGGATCACCTCCCCGCACATGCGGAACCCAGCGGAGCCAGGTAAGCGGGGTTTTGTACACCCGTACTGGCCGCCATTTGCGGCCACAGTTACTCTGGCCCGCCAGCAATACAGCAATGGTGCCCACATCGTTGGCACTTCGGAGCCAGCCGGTGGCTCCCCAGACTTGTGCGGAGTGGAGCCGGCTGGCAAGGATTCCGGGGGGGGGGGAGGGACAGATGGCCTCCTCCCCCCGTGGACCCCCACAGATGACAGGTAAGGGGGGTTCGTACACCCCTAATAGTGAGGGATGATGGGAGTTGCAGGCCAAAACATATGGAGGGCCACAAGTTGCCCATCTCTGAATTAAAGCCTATGGCTCACTACTTGGCAATGGGTGGTCCTGTCCTGATCCATACTGGAACTGCAGTGAGGTCAGAAGTAGGGCTGTGCAGGGACCTCCCAATCCGACTTGGAAGCCTCTTTGTGGTTTCCGAGAGGGGCCTAATCTGGCTCGGGCAGATTCGGGGGGGGGGACAACCCGCCTTGGCCCTGAACCAAAGTAGGGTTCAGATGTTGAGCCCTGCTTCGTGCCCCCCCAATGCCCGGCGCAAACCCCCTTACTTTGCCACCGTGCAGCCTCCTCCTCCGCTGTCATCCTCACCGCCACCAACTGTTGAGGCTTGGACGCGTGCAGTGACTCTTACTGCAGGGAGTCAACTTTTTTAAAATGGCAGCCTTCTGGAACTTCCTGGAGGTTGCCATTTTTAAAATGATGACTCCATGCAGTAAGAGTCGCCGCACGCGTCCAGGCCTCAGCAGTTGGCAGCGGCAAGGGCAGTGGAGGTGAGGATGGTGGCGAGGGTGGCTGTGGTGGTGGTGGTGGCAGCAGTGGCAGCGGCACAGGCAAGGACCTGGAGGCACCAGGGGGGCTGGGCTGGGAGGCGAAGCTCCAAAGTGCAGCAAGCACTTCAGAGAGCCCCCAACCCACTCCAGGTCACTTTGTGTACCCTCCGCTTCACCTCGGAAGGGGCACAAAGTGACCCGAAGCAGCCTGCTTCGACTCGGGGTTCAGTCCTGAGGCTCAAGCGGTGCAAAGGTCTAGTCAGAACCCCTCCCCCCACACTTGTGTCATGATTGAGATCAGAACTCCTTTGCTTACACTAAAGTAAAAAAAGGAAAAGAAAAAAAGGTGCAGTGGCTACATCTTTAGTGAAGCAGATACTTTAGCTTTCAGCCTTATAGGCACACACCAACAAATAATTATTTTTCAGGGACCTGGCAGATTGATTGATTGGGGTAAATTGGGATTAGGGATGTCATGAGCATCCATTTGGGGGCTCAAGCTTGGTGGGTTCCCGCAAGTTTGGTCCCCTGGATGCCAGTCCGTGACCCCCTGCTCTTGCCCAACTTGGCATTTGCTGAGTCAGGCAAGCGTGGCGGCCCCCGCTCCTTTCCTGAATGCAGTTGCCAGTAGGGATGTATGGATCCCCTTACCTCATGTCCATGGGGGAGGGTCCACTGGGGGGGAGGCGATCCATTCCTTCCCCCGGAATTCTCAATAGGGGGGAAGCGATCCGTTCCTCACCCCCAGAATCCGAGCTGGCCAGCTCTGTCCCAGCTCCTATGGTGCTCTCCAAATGCAAATGGCATCAGCTACGCCATTTGTATACTTGTTTCTTCTTGCGATAGGCTATGCATCCCTATTTACATAGATACTTACGTAGCCTATCTTGTGAAAAACCAGGGATGCAAATGGCGTCCACTATGCTGTTTGCATCCTTGTTTTTTCATGTGATTGGCTACATAAGTATCTACTTAAATAGAGATGCGTAGCCTATTGCAAGGAAAAATGGGGCCACAAATGGCGTAGCAGACGCCATTTGTGTCCGACCACTTACTTCCGGGTTCCACACAGACGGCGGAATGGAACCAGCCGGGGGGGGGGGGGATATTCGGTCTGGAGAGGCACAGGTAAGTGCGTTCATTCTGCCGCGGACTTTGGAGGGCCAAATTCACTGGAATTCAGCCTCTTTGGAGTCCGTGGCGGATTCCATGGACATCCCTAGTTGCCAGAGGAACTGCAACTGTGCCCCTCTCTGCTGGTGCTCAGCAGAGAGGGACACAGTTGCTCTCAGCAGCATCGGCGACAGCAGGATGGGAAGTGAGAGGGAAGCCGTGAGAGGGAAGTGCCACCACCAAGAACAACTACTGCACCCGTCTCTGCTGGTGCTTGGCAGAGAGGGATGCAGTTGCTCACAGCAGCAGCAGTGCTAGGGATGGCAGAGAATTTCTCCCCGAAACTTCGGGGGGCCGAGCGCCAACGTGTTCGGCCCCCCGAACAAGTTTTGGGGAGAAATTCTCCGCCCCCCGCCCCCCGCACACCCCCCCGGGATGGGACTTACCTTTGCCGAATGTCCCTCCCGGCGGCGGGTCTGGCCGGCGGTTCGGCGGGTGTTCGTCCAGGGCGGGAGCGGCAGCCGGTCTTTTGACCGGCTGCCGCCATCGCCATTGCAATAAAAGAAAAAAAAAAAACGCCCCCGTGATAGGCTACGTGACGATTAACGTAGCCTATCACGGCTAGATCTGCAAAGTCAGCCGTGATAGGCTACGTAAATCATCACGTAGCCTATCACGGGTGACTTTAAAAAAAAAAAAAGTGCGTACGCAAATGGCGGCCCCCATAGGGAGCCGCCATTCCCGTTCCTTATTTGGTCGCTGTAGTCTACGTAAAGATTTACGTAGACTACGGCGAAAATAAGGGCAACGCTATTTGCGTTGCCCTTATTTTCGCCGTAGTCTACATAAAGATTTACGTAGACTACAGCGACCAAATAAGGAACGGGAATGGCGGCTCCCTATGGGGGCTGCCATTTGCGTACACGCTTTTTTTTTTTTAAAGTCACCCATGATAGGCTACGTGACAATTAACGTAGCCTATCACAGCTGACTTTGCAGATCTAGCCGTGATAGGCTATGTTAATCATCACGTAGCCTATCACAGGGGCGTTTTTTTTTAAAAAAAAAAAACTTTTGAGTTCGCGGCCGGGCGAGGCGAGGCGCCTCCTCCCCGGCCTGAATTTTGGCCGGGCGAGGCGGGAAGCCTCCCCCCCAGCCTGAATTTCGGCCGGGCGAGGCGGGAAGCCTCCCTCCCCCGGCCTGAATGTTGCGGGACGAGCAGCGAAGCACCTCCCCCCCACCGCGAACAAGCTTCGAGGACAGGTAAGTGACTTTCGTCCACCCCTAAGCAGTGCTAACCAGGCTGCTGTGAACCACCAGCCAGCTCATGAACCAGCGCAAGCTGGGTCCAGCAGTGGGCGGAGATCCAGCCAGCGGGTCGCAGGGCAGACTCGGGTGAGTTTGCAAAACCCTAATTGGGGTAAGTCTAGGAAAGAAGGGATTGTGCCCCACAATTTCCATCTGAAAAATTCTATGTATTGAGTAGTTTGGGATACTTAAAACTCAACATTCACTTACATTGAATTCTATATAAGGTTTTAAGGAACATATTTATTTATTGCATGTATATCCTGTCTTTTTTCCTCTTGCAAGGAACCCAAGGCGGCTTACATTATCCTCCTCCTCTCCATTTTATCCTCACAACAACAACCCTGTGTGGTAAGCTGGGCTGAGAGTCTGTGACTGGCCCAAAGCCACCCAGTGAGCTTCCATGGCCGAGTGGGGACTAGAACCTGGATCTCCCAGCTACCAGTCCAACACTCTCACCACTACACCACACTGCAGAAGAATGCATCCTGATTAAGAATGGCTGACACCCCCCCTAGTAAAATCAATGCCACATTATCTGAAGACGCTGCCTATTCATATTGAATGTACAATAAATAATACACACACAAAGAAAAGAATGAAAATGATGAGCTCAGTCATGCAAAGGAAGCAATACATTAAATATCTATTCAATTAACAATTCTAGGAAAGATTAATTATTAAAATCATTGAACTAAGTTTCTGTCTGAAGTGTTTTGATTTGAAATGCTTTTAGCATCATGAATACACAACTATTGAATAAATGCCTTCAAATTTAGTGGAAAAATAAGATTCTCATTAGCAAATATCTGAAACAACACTAAGAAAATTCCATCGATATATATCCGTATATATGTTGAAGTTCTGCATGATCACTTCTAGAGTTGTAATTGATGGGCTAATTATATGTTCTCCATACCTTGGATTTTGATGAGTTTAATTTTCTACCCTGCTGATATTAATTCACCGTTATGGTAATTTTGAAGACTCAATCATTTCTAGCAACTAAGGCCCAAGTCAGTCAACACGTTCAGTGTTTGTGTATAGAAGGAATGTGGGTTGAGTAGGCCTACATTTCTCAGCATGGAAATCTGGGACACCCTTTTGCCTTGTGCCCAGTTTGCAAGTAATCCTGAGTGTCAAGGAGAAGGCCTCATGGGCCGAAGATATGGTGGAAAAGGGTTAACTTTGTATTGCATGATTTTAGGTTGTGTTTTTAGTGTTTTAGGGAGTAGGATCCTGCAGGAAGATTTGCAATTCAGGCCACCTGGAGGGAGGAGGAGATGTAGGCCATTGCAGGACTGAAGATGCCAGGCCAGAGGTCTTATCAGAACTCAAGGTCGTAAACCAGTTCAGCCTGCCAAAGGGCCAGCACAGCTGGAGAGATGTGAAAAACCCAGCTCATCCTTCTTGAGGGAACGGAGGGGGGATGAAAGAACTAGAAGCTGGGCAGTGACTAGATAAAAGAGGCAAACAGCCACCCTTTTTTGTCCTTCGGTTTTCATTCAGTCCGGGTGGAAGGTGCTGGATACAACAAAGGATCCTACCACGAGGTGTGAGTAGCTAGGCTAGGCCAGGTAGACTTTTATTGTTTTATTCTATGTTGGGTTTCCAAACAGGGAATTGGTACTTCGGGGAATTCTAAATTGTTCTTTGTCTTGTTTCTCTTCCCATTTCCTTACCCCTTCATTTGTAAATAAATATCTACCTCAAACTATTGCTGCTATTTCTTTCCTGGGTCAGGGCTAAATTCAGTGGCTGCTGCTTTCCTCTCAAGGTTGGGAGAAGGTTAGGGGTTCGGAGAGGTGGTGGCAGCTGATCAAGGTGGCTAGTAGAGCCTGGGGGTCCCACCTTCCTTTACACTGAGGCATCACAAAGGGTAGAATCCAATGAAGCACCTATGCCCCCGCTGACTCCTTTCCTCTCTGCCAATTGCCTCCTGCAAGAGGTGAGTCCCACCGATTCCATTGCACAAGTAGGGCCCACCGCTTAGTCAAGGGAGATTTAGTGCTTCCTAGGGGAATCCCTGAAATGAGCTGAAACATTCATTTTGGGAAGGAGGCAGGTCAGTGGAGCTCCCTTAGGCAAGCTCCGCCAACCTGCCTCCTTCCAGAAAAGAGCATTTCTGCTCGTTTTGGGTTGCCCAAATATAAAATGTAAAATACAGTACAAATATTTAAAAGGATCAAATAAAACACAAAACAACAAACAGCACAGGAAATGCTACAGCAGCCATAAAAATCTAAAACATGAATAAGCAACTTGACCGGAGATTCTCACATTATAAGTGATATAAACTGTTAATGGAAAGGCTATATACAAGGAAATGGTCTGTTAGTACATGTGAACTATGGGTTAAAGCCAGTGTTGCACCAGAGGACATCCACACATGCAATAGTACTTCCTTGCTCCCCTCCCCCCTGCATTCCCCTGTGCACCTCCCAAATCTGCTCCAGATGATCCTCCAACCCTCTGGAGCAGATTGGGGGGGCACACAGGAGGATGCACGGGGGAGGGAACTCTATTCCACCAGCAGTTTCCATTCCACAGGCAGAAAACCAGCATTGGATCCAATCTGTCTTTATATATTCCGATGATGCAATTCAGTCAGAATGGCTCTGACAGTTTATTTCATGTGCTTCGTGATGAAAATCAGACCACCCTCTTCCTGTCTCACACATGCATATAATACACACAATGAGTGATAGCACACCAGAGGTATCATACTGTTGGCTGCAATTGCGAATTGAGTTGACATGAATGGGGTACACAGAAGGAGCTCTATCTACCATTTGCAAAAACAGCCTTTCCCTAAGTTGGGGCCTGTTCCATATAGCTTGGCATTTAATACTGGACTTTTGATTACAGAAACATCACATTGTTCCCTCTGTGGCATTTATTTTGGATTAATCGCTGCCTTCTAGTCAGACATATCTGATGCGATTACACTGGAAGGCTCTCAATGCAAGCTGTTAGAATGTGAATTGTTACAGACTGCACATGTTTATTTCATGAAGGTTGCCAGAACTCTAAATTAAGTCTCAGGGACACTGACGAATGTTCAGTAAAGGGGATAAATCGACAAGGTTTTAATTAGAATTGCTTTACAAAACCTATCGAAAACAAAATGGTTGTCCACCTTGCAAGCACTGCAATTATCCTATATAAAGGATAACCAGATGCATTTAGGATTGGACTGCTGCCTTTATAGGACATTTAAGGCTATGGTTCTATGCATGCCTACATGTGACTAAACCCCATTGAACATAGTGAGATTTACTTCCAAGTAAGCATGTGTCAGATTGTAATGTAAGAAATAAAAATAAATTTGGCATGTGCTTAGGCTCATAAGAAGAATACAGATTTTATAGAGGTGTCATAAAATAAAGGTCCTTGAAACTATCACCATTGTTGGTATGTCTCAGCACTGTAGCCACAACACCTTCGTTATTAGTAGAAGAAGTCTTCAGAGAGACTTGCTGGTGGTTCAGATGTAATGTCAAGTCTGTGAACAAGCCTGGAATGAGCTTCAGGTTGGCACTCTGCCTTCTCTCCCTCCCTTCTCCCTTCTTTCCTGGATCATTGTGTGGGATGTATGAAAAATTCATTTCAGTTCATTCATGATCAGAATTTACACTGTTCGCACTTCCTGAACTCAAATGCGAGCACAATCTGCAGTCAAAACTCGTGCATTCCCAGGCTTGTGATGCCTTTCGGGGGGGGGGGGGGCTGCACTCAGAAAATGCATTCAAAACTTAGAAAAACCCATATACAAATGTGTGCATTTTTTAAAAATTATGCACAAGTACACTTTAATCAAGGGGAGAGGATTGCAACTTTTGAATATGCAAACAAGCATATTCACATCTTAATTTTCATGCAAAAACAAAAAGGGGGGGGAAACCCTTGTGATCTGATGTGGACACAAGTTGAACCAAGTTTTGAGATGGGAATCAGAACACCTTGATGAGGCTGAGTTTTGCCAATTTCCATATCCCGAATTGTGGTAACTAATCGTTCATCTAAACTGGAAAATTATGATCAAACCCTCATTTATAATCCTGCTTTAGTCCCAAAGCTTGCCAGTTTGGAAGCAACAGCTAACAATGGCTTCCAACAAATGAAGAAAAAAGGGAGGTAATTACAGCATAAGAGGAAGGACATGAGTCCAATTCTTCCCTAAACAATGGGATTTCTAATCAAAAATATGTATTTTAAAGCATAGTTTCAGTACAGCAACACCGTTATATGCCACAGAGAAATCTTGTTTAGCTGCACCTCCCTGCAGTGCGTCTTTTGACAAAATAGAATCATAGAATAGTAGTGTTGGAAGGGGCTTACAAGACCATCGAGTCCAACTCCCTGCTCAATGCAGGAATCCAAGTCAGAGTATCCCTGACAGACGGCTGTCCAGCCTCATCTTGAATGCCTCCAGTGTGGGAGAGCTCACCTCCATTGTCGTATTGCTCTAAGAGTCAGGAAGTTTCCCCTCCCCTGATGTTCAGCCGGAATCTGGCATCCTGTAACTTCAGCCCGTTATTCCGTGTCCTGCACTCTGGATGATCGAGAAGAGGTCCTGGCCTTCCTTTCTGTGACAGCCTTTCAAGTACTTGAAGAGCGCTATCATATCTCCCCTCAGTCTTCTCTTCTCAAGGCTAAACATGCCCAGTTCTTTCAGTCTCTCCTCATAGGGCTTTGTTTCCGGTCCCCTGATCACCTTTGTTGCCCTCCTCTGAACCCTCTCCAGCTTGTCTGCATCCTTCTTAAAGTGTGGTGCCCAGAACTGGACACACTACTCCAGATGAGGCCTAACCAGTGCTGAGTAAAGGGGAACTACATGAAGTAGACCATAAAAAATACATGAAGAAGACCATAAAAACTTCAGAAAAGCCACCCACAGTGGCCTACAACAGAGTTAAGAATGATCATTCTGAGTTAGCCATAACAGGCTGGAGTTGTATGGATACTTTTGGAGTAAGCTCCATTAAACATAGTGGGACTTACAAAAACATGCATAGGAATGGCTACATTGCACAGAATGGTGGTTACTGTGGCTAAAGCTGTATGCAGATGGCCTCTCAAAATTCTCCACAATGATTCCTGGCAGAGAAATTGGAGGGACCATTTCACCAAATTTCACCATGGGGAGGAGAAATTCTCCAGTAGTTTCTCATGGCTGGGGCTCAGCATTGGCAGTAAATAGCACCACTTCTTTCTGTGTTCCTAAGGGTTGTTGTTGTTGTGTTGCTGAAGCTGCAAGCAGCAGCAATTGTTTATTTATTGCATTCTCCACAATGCCCCAGACTTAGCATTGTTCCCAGGCATTGGGGAAGGGGAAATGGTGGCCACCACAAAAATATGGTGGATAATGTTCTGTGCAAAGAGGCTTTTATTTCTGGGGGGTTGCAGAAAACAAAAATCTCACATATTGTCTCAGAAAAATGTCTTCTGACAAATTGCAGCTTAGCTTGAATTGTGTCTCATCTAAAGCAAACATTTGTAGTTCCATTATTTTTATTACCCTGCTTTTCTATAGTAAATTACATCCAAAGTGACATAAGATACGTTTGGCTTCCAATCCAAACTTTCAGAAAAGAGGGGCTGACAATCCCTTGCTTTCTACTTCTAAAAACCTCTACCCCATTGAACTCAGAGGGCCGTATTTCTGAGTAGACATGTATAGGATTGCAATTAAAACATTTTATCATTATTATATAAATTTCAAACACACTTGCATCTTATCTGTTTTATTAAAGAAACAACATCCCATAGACATAAAAACCAGAAAATAACAATTCTTAATAAACATAACTAATTATCTGGAAAACAAGTGAAATATGTCTTTGCTACTATATTCAGAGGCGGCAAAATCCACTTTGTATCTATCTCTGGTAAATGAAAGCTCAGCTGTAATCTTTTCTCCCTTTCTTCAGCTATGAAAATCCCCCTTTTGAAAGTAGCTGGTCAGACTCAGATCCAGATTTCAGCTATGGGAAAACTCAGTAATGGCATGTATTGTGAGCTTCAGCTGAGCAGCTAAGGTTTAGACTGGAGGCAAAGCTGCAGGCAACAAAAAGATTCAAGTGTCCTAAAATGATATCAGTGTAGAGCCTCATATTTATTTTGGCAGTCATCTTATGTTTTTCTATGGCCTTAGAGAGTCACTTCTTAATGCTTTCCCTGTAGAAATATCCATGCTTCTGGCATCTTACAGAGCCTGGCACTGTTTTGAAGCTGGGCAGGCAGGGAACCTGAGACCAGGAGTTGTGCCAAAGGAGGAGGAGAAAGCCTCTTCCTCATAGCACAGGCACAGCCTCCCTACTCAGTTTGCCTGTGTAGAATGAAGGAAGGAAGGAAGGAAGGAAGGAAGGAAGGAAGGAAGGAAGGAAGGAAGGAAGACTAAAGACAGTCTTCACATTTTTTCAAGCACAACTTTATTAGGGATGTACTGTATGAGAATGTCATTAAAGTTCACAAATCATACGAACATCCCATGATTGCAAACCCAAACATAAACACAAGCAGGAGAGCATGTTCTCCAGAAATGCTTGCAAATTCCTGAACTTGCATTTGCACTAAAAAAAGTGATATTTTTACACTTTATTCTATGGGGGGAGGGTGTGCACATTTTAAGTGTGCTCTTTCAAAAACGTGCATTTTTACCATTTGAACTGCATACTTTTCCAGTTCAGCCAAAATGAGAAAAGCACACAAATGTATGTTCATGTATTTTCCCTCAATGCACACATTTTTGTATGTATCTCCTGCCTCATGCGTGCATTTTTGTAAGCATTTTTCTGGAGTGGACTGGCGAACTGCATTACAAAATTCAGAGAACTGTAAAGACTAAAGGATAATTGTGCTATGGTTCACATATTAGTTTGGAAAAAGTGAATTAGATAGGTTTGTATTAAATTCAAACCAAATGAATTTCACCCCCACCCCTAGTGTTTACATCCCAGTTCTCCAGTTAGGGTGGCCTCTTATGCATCAACAAGAAAGTGGAAATGATCACAAAAAAGAGGATGAAAATAGATGCAGATTTGCCTCCCTGCTCTCCCTTCTTAGGGTTCTTTATCTTTAAATTGGACTTGGAGTGGGCAGCCTTTCAAACAGAGGACTGTCCTCTCTAAAGTGGGATATATGGCCACCCTATTTCCAGAGGTTTGCTCACATAGCCTTTCACAGTTGTGTGTGTGTGGGGGGGGGGGAATGGGGTCTTCCTTGGCACCACTTAATAGATTTGAAGGGAAACAACATTTTCATTGCTTTCTCCTTACCCATACATGAATATGTCCTAGCCGTTGCAGTTAATTTCATTTTCATTTTTTCCACTATGCATGGCTGAACATAGATACATTCATTGTATTTCTTCAAGTGCCCTTTTCTTCATAGGTCTAAAGTACTTTCAAATAACTTTGCTTTCAATATTCTTCTCCCATCTTTTTCATGACCATTCAATATTCTGTTCCATTGTCCTTATTGTTTGGAACACATGGAGTCTAGATGTTTTTGTTATGGATTTAGATGTGAGACCTTATTTAAAGCATAGTAAAGCATGTTTGAGCTCGGCAATTTTTTTAAAAAAAATGTACATTTAAAAAAAATGAATCCTTTCACACAGCCTTAAAGTAAGACTTGAATATTGAAACTTCATAGCAGTATTCCACAGCAAATGGCTAGGAATCACTTCCAAATTCTGCCCTAAGTCCTGAAAATGTACTAACCTAAAAATATTACTAGCCTAGCCTCACTGCCCTCACATTCACTAACTTTAAAACACAAGTGAGGCTGCAATCTGATACCCTCTTACCTGCCTGTAAGCCTCATTGAATTAAATGGCATTTACTTCTGAGGAAATATGTATAGGATTGTACTGTTAAAAAAGCATTAATCCTACACATATTTATTTAGATGTAACTCCCATTAAGTTTGGGCAGATTAGGCCTATGTGGATTTAGCTGAAAGGAAACAAGCATACTTGAAAATGATAACTCACCTTGTCACTTGGGTCTAACAGGAATTGCCCAGAGCTGAGCAGCTGGTTCCTCAATTTACTTCACATCTGTAGGTGACAGTAATACACTGGTTCAACCTTCAAGTGCACTCTCTGTGAAAATCTAGAACACTTGTACGAGGCATAAAGAGCTTTTCAACATGAGGCATTTATTGTGTGCTCATCATTCTGTACTCATGGTTGTTTATGGGTTCTTTAGATGATAGCATGACCCACCAGTTTCACCTCTGTTTGTATACAGTACTTTCGGTGTGTTTTTTAGATCAGGGAAAATGGGGTATTATTTATGAAGCAAAAGAAAATTCTGTTTCCACTTGTGTATTTATGCTATTCTGCTAAATTACAGTACCACCTAGAGGTCATGTAGCAGAAAAGCAAGAAAGGTAGGGATGTATGAAACTGACTTACCTTTGTTCCGTCCCTCCACGCAGAATCCTCGACAGAGGGGGAGGCGATCCGGCCCTCCTCCCCAGAAACCTTGATGGCTGGCTCCTCTGCATGGCCAGGCCGCAGAGCAGCCGGCCAGGACTGTCCACAGCCAGATTTCCGGCCGTGGACGGCCTGGTGCGGACACAAATGGCGGCCACCATAGCGCCGCCATTGCTGTCCTTGGAGCCAGCCGTGATAGGCTACATAAGAATTTACGTAGCCTATCACAGCTAACATAAAAAACCACACACACGCAGCGTACGCAAATGGCAGCAGCTACGGCGGCTGCCATTTGCGTGGCGTATTTTTCGCCAACTTATCTTACATCAATATTTACATAAGATAAAATGGCGAAAAAAAGGGGAACGCAAATAGCGATGTGGATGCTATTTGCGTTCCTTCCCCCCCCCTTCTGGCCTGCGTAAATATTTTATTTAAAAAAAACATTTACGTAGGCCAGAACGGGGAAAAATAGGCCACGCAAATGGCAGCCGCCGTAGCTGCTGCCATTTGCGTACATTGCGCCCAGATGCAGCCAGCCAGGAGACCAGCTGCCGCCGCCACCGCACCCACCGCCGCTGCATCCGCCCCAGGTAAGTACTGTCACGGGGGTTCCACAGGGGGGCGGGGTGGCAGGAGGCCGTTCTGCCACGGATTCCGTGGCGGAATTCTCTGCCATCCCTAACTGCTGGTGCCCCTGTCTGCTGAGCTGCGCCCGCCAATCTCCCCCCTGCTCGCTGGCCCTCCAGGCTGCAGTCGAGTGCCCCCTCCCTGCTTGATGAGCAGCCCGCAACTTACCTGGGACTGTTCGTCTGTGTGCCAATTGCCACCTTAAAAAAAAAGGCGATTGGCAGCACTTGCCCATAGAGTTATATGCAAAATAGCTCTGTAAACTAGAGTCTGTGGGCAATTCACAGCACTTTTTGCATATAAGTCTATGTGCTCACAGATGAGCTTCTAAAAACATCTAGTATCGGGGCTTGGCAAATTTCAGCTGCGAGGGCATTCTATAGGGTATGTCCCATGTTGCTATCCATTAGGCTTCAGACTGATAAGAAATCCTGAACAGGGCCTCAGAGGAATGGAGGAAGGAACATATGCAAGAAGCTTAAGTTACCCAGGTCTCAAGCTGGTTAGGGTTTTAAAGGTTAAAATTGGACCTTTAAGGTGTACCCGGAAGGTATTTTGGTACCACAAAGTCAGCTCAATGGGTGGGACCCTCTTCCTATCCTGTGGTGCTAAACATTATTAATGGGATTCTGCTTTAATTGCAACAGACCACAATCAATTTTCCACTCTTTCAAAGAACTGTGAGCATGATCCAGCCCTGTGTGGGCTCAGCTAGGGATGGGAGATACGTCATTATATCCCTGTGATTTCTACCAGATTCATGCTTGGAGCTGCCAATTCTTTTTTCTTTAACATAAATAATGATGGCCTACGCTACACCATGGGCAGGGAACCTTTTTTTTCTGTTCAGGGGTGCAGTCTGTCACTGATATGGTGGTGGTAGGTAGGGCCAGAGACAAAACTGGGTGAGCTGCTCCTTTTCTCTTCTCCTTTTCTCTCACATTCTCCCACCTGTCTTCTCTCTCTCTCTCTTCCTTCTACCCAGTGGGCTTCCAGGGAAAAGACAAATCACTCTTGCAAGAAATTTGAACTTAGTGCATGCAGAGGGCTTTTGAAATTAGGTTGTGGGCCACAGGTGTCCTATAATTATACCAATATGAACCACCCTATGTGCCAAATAGGAAATAGCTGTGCATTTATCAGGTTAACCATGTATCAGATGATCCAGACACACCATGTTCAGAGGGAGATTCTTTCATCTGATGTTTGATTAGAACCTCACTTAAATAGTTGTCTCATTCTAAACATTTCTGTATCGTAGTTGCTTAAACACAGCAATTATCTTTATTTCCGCAGGAAAGATAGAATTCAAACTCTTGGTCTTTGACTTCTTACTCATAAAGAATCCACTTACAAGCCTTTCAAGAATCAACCTCTATAACCTCATGGAACAGTTGGGCTTTCATGGCTGGTTTCTTGGTTGCTAGCCACTTAATCACCTTATTGTCCCCAGGAAATCTGTGTGGTGATCATGAGAAGGTTGACTTCTCCCCATGAAAAGACATCACACATTATATTCAGTCTTTGCACACTGTATCCAACATTATATTCTTAATTATGTAGACCTGGTAAAAAAAACAACAACAACCTGCTCTTATGTGAGTAGTTCATCTCAGGACAATGGGTACTATTATCTTTAGTTCATTTTAATATGCCACGAGTTTTATTCAGGCCAGCTACTTCAAGCATTTTCTTTTCTCCTATATCTGACTCTCCCACTATTCCAGCCTCTGGTACCATATCCCCCTGTCATAAGAGTCCTAATTTCCCCCAGTTCCTTTTCTGGTGCCATTGTATAATCCCTGCACCATCAAGTCATGTTTCAAGTAGGGCTGGTCTTTTTTCTCTCCAAAAAAGGCCCTGGCCTTTTAGCAAATCCCAGAACATGGAGAAGTGGGGAAGTCTGAAGTGGCTTGTACAATTTCAGGGAGAGGAGAGGGGGCATACAATGGCGATGGCGATGTGTCTTACTGTAGCAGCCATATCGGGGATCAGACTAAGTAGCCTCATGCAGTCTCATGCTTCATGTTCTTGCTGAGCTCTTTCTCCCTTGAATATATTGTTGTAAGCTGACGAGACACAGGAATTCCTTATCTTGTCAAAGGTCATACAATTGTATATCTTGTTCTCTGCTGTTCTCTTCTGTTCTCTCCTTATCATGGCTACCCTATAACCCAGTTCTTGTATTATAAACAATGGTGCTAGGAGAAGAAATGTTGAGGACTGCAACCCCACGCGGGAGGGGGAGGAGGAGCAGTTTCATATGTGTCACAATGTCTATAAAACCAATGTGCTAATGTATTTCAGGGCTTCTGGCTCTTTGGAAATGATTCCAGCCTTAAGCCTGCGCGTTAAATAAAGAATCTCTTTTTCGTTCACTCCGTGGTCTCTCTGACTCTGGGTTCTGCAACATTACCTTCCCCCTTTCTCCCTCCACTTTTATTTCTTTTAACTTTTAATAGCCACTGGCTGTTCCTTCTTAGAGCACCTGATGTGCACATGCATGCAAGTCTCCTCATCAAAAGCACTCCAGGAAGGAAGAATGACTAAAGCCAGAGCTCTGCTGCTGCACAGGCAACAGCTTTTGGAACCAAGAAAGAAGATGTTAGAACCCCCCTTGTTGCCACTGTAATCCCTTCCCTACAAAACTGTCTGTTTCAGAGCTCAAATTGTGACTGCAAAACCACAGTAAAACTGGCCATCCCCAATTCATCCCTGTGAAAACTGGGGCAGATGTTTTGGTCCACCCTTGGTGTCAAGACACTGCTCTGGCATTATTATCGATACGTGTGGTCATACTTAATTATCCCTGTATTGCAGGCAGGGGCAATGTCTGGGGATTGGGGGGTGGAGGTGGGGAGGGCACATTGCCCCCTGGAATCCATTGGGGGCTGCACTTCACCACCACCGCCCCTGAAATTGCTGCCACCTGGCTTCCAAGAGCACAATCCTGCTTGCAAACAAGGGAAGGGATGTGCCTTGCTTGTGAGATCACTCGTTTTTTTGCTGTCACCATTGCAGCAGCAAATTCAGTGGGAGCAGGGAAGCTACAAAATGGCCATGGTGGGTTAGAATGTTGCCCACCCTTGCTGTTTGGCACCATATGTCTTAGGAATGGGCCAGAAGTATCATTGTGGCAGAGATATGGGATCAACACTGAGCAGCACATGTGGCAGCGATGTGAGAGGATTCCTCTTTCCGTTGCACTGGCAGCTGGTCCCACCTTTGTTGAAACATTTATTTATTTATTTATTTATTTATTAAATTTCTTAATCGCCCACCTGGCCAGTCACCCGGCCAATCTGTGCGATGTACAACAGTACAATTTAAAACAGTTAAATTACACATTAAAACATTGTCTAAAAATATCCTAACCCACCCCAAATGCCTGCCTGTGAGTGTTGCTACTTCAATTGTGGCCGTGTCGGACAAGGCAGTTTGCTGGTTGGAAGTGTTGATTCTTGCGCTTAATTCTAAGGCCTCTGATGCTTCTGATACCAGCAGAGCATTCTGCTAGGTAAGGCGTTTCCCCTTGCGCTTAGTGGTAAATGAAGTGGAAATATTCAATTATTCACTGCTTGGCTCACACAGGATAGTGTGGCAGCTATTCCTGTACAAGTCTTTTCTTGCACTGAAAGAAAAGACAGGATCATTGAAACTCATTTACTTCTATAAGATAAATTGAATATTAATGCTAATGAGTGACTTCTGTAGAAAGACTTTGCAGCACTGCATATGAAGGGCTAGTCCACGCTTGGGTTTTGACACAGATCAGTGGTGGTTGTTGCCAATGTGACCGGTGGAGAAGAGTTAGCGGAGGTGGAGCAACGGGGGTCACTGGAGGCAGAGCCAAGGACACCTATTTTGCTACACAAGCCTTTTGCTACATAGTTCAATCCACCAACCCCTTCCCAGACTTATCCAGGGGAAAAACACAGAGAAAGCAATGTCTTGCAGAGCCCAGTTGTCCGAGATTGAAAGCATAGGGAGGTGGGAGAGCAAGAAACCCATTTCACACACAGGCAAGCTGGGGCAGCAAGCAATTTGATCGAGGAGTGCAAGAGAGAATGAGAGAGAGAGAGAGAGAGAGAGAGAGAGAGAGAGAGAGTGTCTAGGTTACATATTCACAGGTCTTTTAAAAAAGTGTGGCCCAGAAAGCATTAAACAGGATGCATTTAGCCAGGAAAAAATGTGTTCTAAGGCATTAATTTGCACACCAAAAGGAAGGAAAGGATTTTTAAAACCACATGTTCACAATGTGACTGAGATGCATTATATAGCAAAACATAATGGATGCCAAGCATGGTCCAGAATGAGATGACGTAATGTATGCAAAATGGAGGTCAAAAGCAGGCCCAAATTTACAAGCAGTTCATCCTCCCCTTTCCAGCAAATTCATCCAGGTAACAATACAGTGAAAGTAATTTGTGGCCACTTCTCCACAACTGAAAGCAAAGGGGAAGGAGGAGAGAGGGATAAAAACCCATCTCTCTCTCTCTCTCACACACACACACACTCACATCAGTTTCTCCAGAGCATGTAATGACGCAGGCAAAGCGACTTCTAGAAGAGCCCACTTCTGCAACATTTAAAGCACAAGGTAGAGAGCAATAAACCCGTTTCACACACAGGCAAACTCAGGCAGTAAGCAATTGGAGTCAATGACTGATAGAGAGAGAGAGAGTTTGCATCACATAATCACAGTATACTAAGTTCACAGAACCAACAGAGAGCAGGCTTTTCTTTTAAGTAGCTTAAAAAAACACCACCTCGATTTCTACAAAGTATGTAACAATGCAGAGAAAGCCATCTATAGTAGGGATGGCGGAGAATTTCTCCCCGAAACTTCGGGGGGCCGAGCGCCAACGTGTTCGGCCCCCCAAACAAGTTTCGGGGAGAAATCCTCCGAACCCCCCGCCCCCCGCCCCCCCCCCCGGGACGGGACTTACCTCCACCGAATGTCCCTCCCGGTGGCGGGTCCGGCCGGCGGTTCGGCGGGTGTTCGAGCGGGGCGGGAGCGGCAGCCGGTCCTTCGACCGGCTGCCACCACCGCCATTGCAATCAAAGAAAAAAAAAACGCCCCCTGATAGGCTACGTGACGATTCACGTAGCCTATCACGGCTAGATTTACAAAGTCAGCCGTGATAGGCTATGTCAATCGTCATGTAGCCTATCACGGGTGACTTTAAAAAAAAAAAAAAAGCGCGTACGGATAATGGCGGCCCCCATAGGGAGCCGCCATTCCCGTTCCTTATTTGGTCGCTGTAGTCTACGTAAATGTTTACGTAGACTACGGCGAAAATAAGGGCAACGCTATTTGCGTTGCCCTTATTTTCGCTGTAGTCTACGTCAACATTTACATAGACTACAGCGACTAAATAAGGAATGCGAATGGCGGCTCCCTATGGGGGCCGCCATTAGCGTACGCGCTTTTTTTTTTTTAAGTCACCCGTGATAGGCTACGTGACGATTGACGTAGCCTATCATGGCTGACTTTGCAGATCTAGCCATGATAGGCTACGTGAATCGTCACGTAGCCTATCAGGGGGCTTTAAAAAAAAAAAAAACTTTCGCGTTCGCGGCCGGGTGAGGCGGGAAGCCTCCTCCCCGGCCTGAATTTCGGCTGGGACGAGGCGGGAAGCCTCCCCCCCGGCCTGAACTTCGCGGGGGGAGCAGCAAAGCGCCTCCCCCCCACCGCGAACGTCCTTCGACGACAGGTAAGGGACTTTCGTCCACCCCTAATCTGTAGAAGAACCCACCTCTTCAAGTTTTAAAGCAAAGGAGTGGAGAGCAACAATAACCCACTTTTCACACGAGGGATGTCAGAGAATTTCATCACGAATCTCGGGGAGGCCCAATGCTAGCGCATTCGGCCCCCCGAAATCGGTGGCGGAACGGTCTGCCCCCCCGCCCCGCAGGGACGGGACTTACCTTGGGCGGATCTTCCTGGCAGCGGTGGCTCCGGTGGTGGTGCAGCGGCGGTGCGGCGGCAGTGGCGGCGGCCGGTCCAGTAAAAAAAAAAAAAAAAAAGTGATAGGCTACGTAAAGATTTACGTAGCCTATCATGGCTAGATTTTTTAAAAACACCGTGATAGGCTACGTAAATGTTTACGTAGCCTATCACGGCTGATTCAAAAGAAAAAAAAACATGCGCGTATGCAAATGGCGGCGCCCATGGGCGCCGCCATTTGCGTTCCTTACTTTGGCACGTCTTAGTCTACATAAACATTTACGTAGACTAAGATGGCGGAAATAAGGGGAACGCAAATAGCGTAGCGTCTATGCCATTTGCGTTCCCCTTATTTTCGCCGAAGTCTACGCAAATGTTTACGTAGACTAGACGTGCCAAAATAAGGAACGCAAATGGCAGCGCCCATGGGCGCCGCCATTTGCGTATGCGCCGGGTTGTTTTTTTTTAAACTTAGCCGTGATAGGCTACGTAAACATTTATGTAGCCTATAATGGTATTTTTTAAAAATCTAGCCATGATAGGCTACGTAAATCTTTACATAGCCTATCATGTTTTTGTTTTTGTTTTCAACTTAGAAATGGCGGCGGCGGCAGCCGGTTGGAAGACCGGCCGCCGCCGCTGCCACCTCACTGCTGCCGGAGCCGCCACCGCGAGGGAGATTCGCCCAAGGTAAGTCCCGTCCCGGGGGGGGGGCGGGGGGGCAGACCGTTTCACCACCGATTTCGGGGGGCCGAATGCACTGGCATTCGGCCTCCCTGAGATTTGTGGCGAAATTCTCTGACATCCCTAATTTCTCCAGACTCCCAAAACAGGGAAAGGAAAGATTTGGGGCAAATTAATTAGTCTAAGGCTCTCTTCACACCTGGCATTTTATCCCACTACAAACCAATCCTTTTTATTCTGGATCCTTTCCTGGATTTATACAGGCATCTCTCATAGCCCTTCCCTCGGATCTATACCTTTTCATGGCTGCACGAAAAAATCAGGACACAAGGCTGATCATTGGTTCCTGTAACATGATTGATGGCTCCATCCTGCCCCTCCACTCCATAGCAGGTGGGAAGCCAGAAGCCCTTCTAGTGACTGTAAAGGTGGGGGGAATCAAAGGAGTGCCTCCCTTCCTGGCATGTGCGCAAAGGAGGGGGGGGAATCTTGTTTTCATCCCTTAGCTTGTGCTATACTGTTTCCTCATAGCACCCAGGAAAGCTATGACTTACTTATGAGTAGACATAAGATCATGAAGTAATTCTGCAACCCTTCGCACACTTAGTTGGAAGTAAATCCCACTGAACTTAATGGGATGCTCACGACGTTGCTTCTGAGCTTGGTGGCGTGGGGGATCAGATCTGTCTCCCTTCATTGCAGGGAGGCATTTTACTCTCTTCTCCCTCCAGCTGAGAAATGTGCTCAAGCATTTACCTGGCAGACATGGAGATAGTGCAGTTGGCATGTGATTCTTGCCCTCACACCTGTCAAATCTGCTCAGTCTCCTTCTGTGGAAGGAACCCTCCCACCTGTTCTTCCCTCCTTGCCAAGAGGATCCCCACTCAGGATCTCCCAAGTGCAACATGCCCCATAGCCCATCCTCAACACTGTCGTCTCCTGTTCCGTGGTCTCAAAAAAATACTACTTTTTTTTTGTTTGGGGAAAATATGGGATAGGCTGGTGAAAATGATGGGAGACAATCTGGAGGTTCATGGCATCATCTAAATAGCCTGCAAACTTCCATGAGTGAGCCATCTCAATTAGGGATGGTGAGGGTGCCCAATTAAGTCCAGGAATCTGACAGACCTGCTCCTGCCCTCACCCCGCTTGCCGAGCCCCTGCCCCTGCTTGCCCCCTGCCTGCGCTCAGCAAATGGCCTGCACTCACCCCAGTGGCCTTGTCGAGCTTCGCAGTTGCCATTTTTTGAGAAATAAAATGGCAATAGCAAAAATGTGCATCTTTGTGAGTGTACATTTTTGTGTATGCGCGAAAAGTGCATTTTCCAAAAAATGCGCATTTTTGCGCACACACTAATGTGTGCCTTTGCAAAAATGAGCATTTTGCACACAAAAATATGTGCATTCACAAAAATGCGCAATTTTGCGCATACAGAAACATGCACATTTTTGGGATTGCCTTTTTTTTAAAAGGTGACGACGGATCTCAATGAGGCTGCTAGGGTGAATGCGGGCTGCATGCCGAGCATGGGAGGTGCTCAAGAGTAGTCTGGGGACCGGTGAGCAGGGCTAGGGGCTGGGTGGGCATCCGGAGGACCTGGACAGGGTGAATTCACACATCTCTACTCTTAATAGCAGGATCAAAGCTCCATGTGAAGAAGCCCTTAATCAGCCAGCCATAGATCACAGAATGAAAGGTTCTTTACAGAGCACTCCTATGTGTATTTACTCAGAGTTAAGTCCTTTTGCGCTGAATGGAATAGCAGCCTAAGGGTGCAATCCCATGCATGTTTAAACAGAAAAAGTCCTACAACTTCCAGCATTCCCCAGCCAGCCATACTGGCTAGTGGGTGCTTGGAGTAGTCAGACTTTTTTCTGTCTAAACATGCATGGGATTGTACCCTAAATGAGGACCACAATAGTGGAACTGGTGAAAGAAAAGAAGAAAAAAGTTGTGCTTAGGTAAATTATAACACCCACCACCACCAATAGACATCAATTTTAAAACCAATAACATACCAGTATAAATATGAAATAAAACCAACAGTCACTGTCTCTCTCACCTCCTCTTTCCTCTCCGCACACATGAAAATGGCTAGAGTGTACATGGAGGAGCTATTGCACCTCTGCTCAATCTACCTCTGAGCAGCATGCCTACAAGTAGTTCTGCTTAGGGACATCCATCATTTGAATACCCAGGACTTTTGGGACCTGACAGGCTTGGCTTACAGGCTGCCCACCAGGCTTGGCTTACATTTGCGAGCCAAGCCACAGGTTTCTCCCAAACTCCACAAACTTTTTTTTCCACCCTCCCGTAAATAGAAAATTGCGCAAATTCCAGGCAAATTACACAAATTCCAGGTGAAATTAGCACAAATTACACAAATTGTGGCTGCAATTTGTGCAACTTTCTATTTACGAGGGGACACACCCACCCCATGAAAATCTGCGAGTTGATCTGACTCAATGGAGATCGAGTCTGGCCAGCTTGCGGGGAAGCGAGCTGGAATCTGGGGGCCCAAGCTAATAAAAGCTTGGCAAACTCCATCCACCAGAAAGATTCTTCCTACATACCTAGTTCTTCTTGGCCGCTGACTGCCCAGCCAGCAGAGCCCACCTACACAGTTGTAGCCAACGAGCCAGTCAGCAATGAGCCCCTGGGCAAGGACTCCACCTCCGTTCCCTTGTGGAGGCAAGGGGTCTTTTCTCATTGGCTAGTTCAGGCTAAGAGCCTGAACTGAGACTGTTTTTTGGTCTCATTTCCCCCCCTTAATGAAGGGAGCTTGGACCTCCTGGTCCCTGGTGCCAGGCAGCCTCGGAAACCCTTTCCATTCCAGGTAAAGGCTGTGTGTGTGTGTGTCCGTGTGTGTGAGTGCACACATGTGCAGTTTCAAAAATGATGCTGCCGCATTGGACCAGGAGTTTCTGGCTTCAGCATAGCAGCAGCATCTGGCCGTTGCAATCGGAGAAGCTGGAGACAGTGCAGTGAAGATTTTTCTTTTAAAAAATACCATTAGGCAGGGGGGAGGGGGGCATGCACTTGCAGCAGCTGTGGCAGAGGTGGTGCATGGCTTGCCCACTTATCAGAACCACCCTGCTTAGTTGTTTAGTCTAGATCTACACTACTGCTTTATAGTGCTATTGAAATGCACTGATAATGGTTGGGGCACATTTGATATACTGCTTTTGCAGTGTTATTTCCTGCTTTTTATTCCACATTATCCAATGGACTGCAACAAATGTCATCATGTGTCCTATGAGGTATAAACGTGCAAGAAGGATATAGCATTATTGGGATCATAATGATATGACACAAGGTGTAGATCTGGCCCAAGTCTCATATTCAGCAGTAAAGCATTTCACGTAGGAATAGTTAAATCTGTCAGTTTCCGTTTCTCCCAGATAGAAATTTTTAAAATCTCAAAACCTTTTTGTCCCCAGTATGAAGAACTTCGCACATTTTGGTACATTCTTATCAAAACCAAACTGAAACGAAATTCTCTCCTGTCCCTTGTCTGAAGACTTTCAGTCTAGAAACAGATTTGCCACATCATCTGCTGTTTGTGGTAAGAATTACGTCTCTGTGACACTTAGGAATCCCTGTTATATTAACATGTCTAAAATGCTAAAAGAGGGAACATGCCTGTGGTCAGCAGTGGACAGAGTTCACTAAGCAAAACCACCCATGGCTGTTCTGTGGCGATGTCAGGTAGAGAATTCCTATCCCTAACTTTAAGGACCAGGTCGGGAGGTAGCAGTGGAGACAGGGGTTGCCTCAATCAGACTTTGCAAACTTTGCAAGTGCTGATGGTGATGTTATGACCTCGGTGTTAGGAGCACATCATGTCAATGTAAAGTGATGCTTTAATCAGGGACAAAAACTTAAGTTGTGAAAATCAGTGTTCATGTTGGATACTTTCACAGATGTAAAACAAGATGACTGACAAGTTGTATGATTCAATTTCTATTGTAGTGTAAATATACATCCAAACCTTCCTCATCCCTCTGTGTAGCATTTTCAAACAAGTAAACAACTACTGATAGAATGACAATGGCTATAGCTGTGTGCTAAAAGCATTTTTCACCCATTTGCGCACAATTTCACTTGAAATCAAGGTAACCAAAAGGTATTTGTTGTTCCTCTAAAACACCACAATAGGATGCTCATTTTACGTATAAATGCAGTTCAAGGTTAGAATGGCTAACAGCAGGCTTGAAGTGCAGATTTATTGGTCTTGCAAGGCACTGAGAATTCTACAGGTTTGAATAGGGTAAGAAAATAGTTAACAGAGAACTCTGTTTAGTGACTTTTTCTCTCATCCTGGTACCTGGATAGAACTACATAAACCTGCTTGTGTTCATTACATATTTTGGGCTGATCTGCACAGTGGCCTATGGGAATTCATTCACTGTAGATGGGGAAAGAGGGCCCAAACAGAGATGCGTCCTTCTCCTGGGGAAGGGATGTGCTGGCTCTATATATAGTGGCTTGCTTATGAAATATTTAATATTAGTGCTAGTGGACTCTGTGCTCTGTCACATTGTCTCATATTCCACCATTCATGCTCTGCCTTATAACATCTGAATTAGACTTGGGAACATAAGGGGAATTCTACTGTCTGTCTACACCTGGGTTAGCCAACGTTTGGAGGCCATTTTAGACCCCTGGACCATACCCCTTAGTGAGCCACACTCCACCCCCTGCAAGTTCAAAAAGGAGGGCTGTAAAAAATAATAAAGACCCCAAACAGCTGCTACAACGTCCCAAAAGGATCTAAATTAGGGCTGAGCAGAGCCCCCCCAAACCTACTTGGAAGCCACTTCATGGCTTCAGAGTCAGGCCTGATTTGGCTCGGGCTGATTCGGGGCGGGGGGGAGTGACCCAACTTGGCCCTGAACCTTGAGCAGAATTTGGATGCCAAACTCCACTTTGGGGGCCCCCCTGACACCCCCGCACAATCCCCCAGCTCCTTACCTTGCCATCACCTCCTCCGTCACTGCCTCCTCCTCCGATGCCACCACCTCTGCCACTGCCTCCTCCTCCTCCTCCTCCTCCACTGCCACCTCTACTGCCGCCTTCTCCTCACTGTCACTTCTCTACTGCTGCCTTCTCCACTGCCACTTCCGTCATCACTGCTGCCAGCTCCTGAGGCCTGGACATGCGCCGACTCTTATTGCAAAGAGTCACCATTTTTAAAATGGCAACCTTCTGGAAGTTCCTGGAAGTTGCCATTTTAAAAATGGTGTGGCTGGGCTGGGGGTGCCAAAGCTCTGAAGTGCACCAAGCACTTCAGGAAACCCCCAACCTCCTCTGGGTCACTTCGTGCCCCCTCCAGTTCACCTCAGAAGGGGCTCAAAGTGACCCAAAGCAGCCCGCTTCAACTCAGGGTTCGGGCCTCAGGCTGAAGTGGTACACAGCCCTAATCTAAATGAGCTGCTCCATAGCAGCTCTGGACACCATTTTCATTAGGGAGGGGGGAAATTGGGGTCCCCACAAATTTCGGGGGGGGGGAATACTTGTCTACACATTGGCCAACTAACCAGGAAAAAAAAACCTGGCATAGTCTGAAGAGATAGCAACTATATCTACATGTGTGTGTCTGTGTGTGCGTGTGTGGGGGGGTGTTATGATAAGTAAGCTATGGTATTGGGCCTAGTCAAATAGGCATATCCTTTGTGGAATAAGTATATTGAACCTGAGCATAATAGCAATGAATATTTTTGGGAAGAGAAGAGATGGTGCCCAAACCTTTATCTTGTTACCACCTAGCAATAATAATAATAATAATAATAATAATAATAATAATAATAATATAAATATAGGAAAAATATGGTTGTTGATTTTGTTTTACTGTTGAGAGAGCTTTTTCTCCAATGGTGTGATACTTCATCCTCTTTCTTCTGTCAACAGGTTGTGAATTGCCCCCAAGTTATTAAAATGTGTCATATCCAGTATATAATTCTTTCTCCAAATAATTCCATGGTAACTAGTTCCCTAATGTGTCCAGATACTTGAGTTCCTAACACTCATATAAATATGTCTGGCAAATATATATATATATATATATATATATATATGGAAATAATTTTCTCATAGCCTAGACTTGCTTTTAAAATATATATTTATTTGCATCCCATTTCACAGCCTTAATATTTGTGCAACAAAATATACAGTACTGTGAACATGAGATTTGCTAATTGCTTTCTGTCACAAGCTGTAGCTCTAAGTATATATATGTGTGTGTGTGTATTCACACACACATACACACACATATCACACACACACACACACACACATGGATTTGAGTGAAAGCTGTTTACTGATATTTCAGAAGTAAACATTTAGCGGGAAGGCTGCCAGATTAGACACAGAGACCACTGTAGCATAGTGTCATGCAATCTCTAATTTCTCTTCCCACCCCACTTCCTCAAGAATTTCAGTTATAAAAAATTACTGTGTACAACCAGAAGTAGAGAGGGGGCGGTGTAAAAGTTGGAATGGAATGGCCCCTTTATTAAAAAAAAAATGCCCAAAACAAGAGCACGTGTTAGAGACAATTGAGAACAATACTTTTAGGATTGAAACCCTTGCAGTATTAGTATTAACGTCATAATGCCCAGAACCCACACAGAAAAGAACTAAGTGGCCCAGAATGCCAACTTCCAAGTGAGCCAAGCCAATCAAATTTACCAGTCACACATGATTAGATGGGACTGATGCAATAAGCCACAGAAGTTCCACAAAAAATACATTTTGGTACCCATTCTGCCCAATAGCCCATATTCTCGAAAAGATGAAAATAGCCCAAAATGGCAACTTCCAAGTGAGCCAAATCAACCAAATTCACCAGCCATACATAACTGTATAGGTAGGATGCAATGAGCCATGAGACCCCTAGAAAAAACATGTTCTGATATATCTGGGCAGTAGTCCGTATTCCAGAAAATGGCTTGGAACACCAACTTCCAAGTGAGCCATGCCAGCCAAATTTACTAATCACACATTACTAGAAGGGAGTGATATAATAAGCCACAAAACTTCCACAGAAACCAGTTTTTGTTTTGGGCAGTAGTCCATATTCCAGGAAATGGCCTGGGGCAGCAACTTCCCAGTGAGCCAAATCAACCAAATTCACCACTCACACATAATTGTAGGGGCGTGATGTAATTTCATTTCATTTCTATACAGTCCCATAGCTGAAGTTCTCTGTGCAGTTCACAAAAATTAAAGACCATTAAAATACATTATATAAAAACCATTCATGTAAGGACATAAAACAGATGGCATACCCAACAAGTCAACAACATATATCTAAAACAATTTAAAACAATCAGCCATATACAATGCAGGACCTGATCAAAAAGACTCGTTATATGCTGCCAAATGCCTGAGAGAAGAGGGCAGTTTTAACCTGCTGAGAAAAAGATGACAGTGTTGGTGCCAGGTGGGCCTCATCGGGGAGATGATTCCATAAATGGAGGGCCACCGCTGAGAAGGCCATCTCCATTGTTGTAAGCCCCCGAGCCTCCCCCAGAATAAAGCAAAGAGCCAATGTTTCAAGGAAGCCTGATATAGTAGTAATGGGGGACTTCAATTTCCCTGATATTTCTTAGGAGACAAATTTTGCAAAACATGGCCCCTCCAAGAAATTCCTGACTTGTGTTGCGGATAACTTCCTCCTGCAGAAAGTAGAGGAAGGAACTAGAGGATCGGCTATCCTTGACTTCATCCTAACCAACAGAGATGACTTAATGGGTAAAGTAGCAGTTATGGGAACTCTGGGGGAAAGCGACCATTTTATACTTGAGTTCTTGGTTCTAAGGGAAGCAAAAGCCGAGTGTAGTCAAACGCGTACCCTGGATTTTAGGAAAGCTGATTTTAATAAACTCAGAACAATGATAAGTAAGGTCCCATGACAAGTGACTCTAATGATAAAAGGAGTCCAAGATGGGTGGGAGCTTTTAAAAAAGGACATTCTCAAGGCACAATTACAAACAATTCCAACAAGAAGAAAAGGTGGAAGACAACAGAAGAAGCCAATGTGGCTTCACAAAAAGCTTAGAGATGACCTGAAAACAAAAAAAAGCACACATATAGGAAGTGGAAGGAAGGCCAAGCTACAAAGAGTAAAGGCAGGTAGCACAGAATTTCAGGGACAGCGTTAGGAAGACTAAAGCTGAGAAAGGTCTGAGGTTAGCGAGGGATGCTAAAAGTGGCAAAAAGGCTTTCTTCAGATACATGCGTAGTAAAAGATAGAGGAAAGAAATGGTGGTTCAATAAGGATGGCAAAATGATAACAGATGACAAAGAAAAGGCACAAGTACTCAATTCCTACTTTGACTCAGTCTTCTCCCAAAAGAGGTTCTATGAGCCCCCTGGCAAAGGCGAAGTACAGGCTGAAGGGGCAGGATAGCAGCTTGAGATCGATAGGCATATGGTCAAGGAACACCTAATTACTTTGAATGAGTTCAAATCTCCAGGGCCAGATGAACTGCATCCTAGAGTAATAAAGGAACTGGCAGAAGAGCTCTCAGAACCACTGTCTATTCTCTTTGAGAAATCATGGAGGACGGGTAAAGTGCCAGATGACTGAAGGACGGCTAATGTTGTTCCTATCTTCAAAAAGGGAAAAAAGGAGGAACCAGGGAACTACAGACCAGTCAGTCTGACATCAATCCCTGGGAAAATTCTGGAGCAGATTATAAAGCAATACACCTGTAAGCACATTGAAAGTAATGCAGTGATTACTTGAAGCCAACACGGATTTGTCAAGAACAAATCCTGCCAGACAAATCTGATCTCATTCTTTGATCAGGTAACCTCCCTCGCGGACTGTGGGGATGCTGTGGACATAATATGCCTCAACTTCAGCAAAGCTTTTTCACAAAGTGCCCCATGATATCCTGATGAGCCAACTAGCTCAAAGTGGGCTAGAAGAAACAACTATCAAGTGGATCCATAGCTGGCTACAGAATCGGACTCAAAGAGTGCTTATCAATGGGATGTTGTCAAACGGGGGAGAGGTAATGAGCAGGGTACCACAGGGCTCAGTCCTAGGCCCAGTGCTCTTCCACATTTTTATTAATGACTTGGAGGAGGAAGTGCAGGGAATGCTGATCAAATTTGCAGATGACACAAATTGGGTGGGATAGCTAATACCTTGGAAGACAGAAACAAAATTCAAAGTGATCTTGATAGACTGGAGCACTGGGCAGAAAACAACAAAATGGCATTTAATAGGGATAAATGCCAAGTTCTGCACCTAGGAAAAAGAAATCAAATGCACAGTTACAAGATGGGGGATACTTGGCTCAACAACACTACAAGCGAGAAGGATCTTGGAATTGTGGTAGATCACAAGCTGAATGTGAGTCGACAATGTGATGTGGCTGCAATAAAGGCAAATGCTATTTTGGGCTGCATTAATAGAAGCATAGCTTCCAAATCCTGGGAAGTACTAGTTCCCCTCTACTCAGCTCTGGTTAGGCTTCATCTGGAGCAGTGTGTCCACTTCTGGGTGCCACACTTTAACAAGGACGCAGACAAGCTGGAGAGGGTTCAGAGAAGGGCAACAGAGATGATCAGGGGACTGGAAACAAAGCCCTATGAAGAGAGACTGAAAGAACTGGGCATGTTTAGCCTTGAGAAGAGAAGACTGAGAGGAGATATGATAGCGCTCTTCAAGTACTTGAAAAGTTGTCACAGAGAGGAAGACCAGGATCTCTTCTTGATCATCCCAGAGTGCAGGATATGGAATAATGGGCTCAAGTTACAGGAAGCCAGATCCTGGCTGAACATCAGGAAAAACTTCCTGAATGTTAAGCAATACGACAATGGAACCAATTTCCTAGGGACATGGTGGGCTCTCCCACACTGGAGGCATTCAAGATGAGGCTGGACAGCCATCTGTCAGGGATGCTCTGACTTGGATTCCTGCATTGAGCAGGGGGTTGGACTTGATGGTCTTGTAGGCCCCTTCCAACCCTGCTATTCTATGATTCTATGAAAGATAGGACATGTTTAATTACTTTTGTATGAAAACACAAAGTTGAGTTGCATTGGGCTTTGGGATTATATATTTAATTCCAGAATTCTCTTGGAGAAATCTAATTATTGAATTTCCTAAGTTTAGAGCAGGGGCAAGGTGCCGCAAATAGGAAAGGTTTGCCTGATATGCCACAGCTCCCAGAGACAGAAAGGCCAGGGCCACTATATATGGCCCACTCCTTCTACTCACATGTTCAGGCAAATGCCTGAACACTACAGGGCTTCAGTGCATCCCTGTTCTGAATGCATTCAAAATTAAAACTTAATAACTCAGCAAACAAGTAAATGCAATTTGTATCCATATTCCATAGCTGTTTGAAATTAATTTTTTACATTGGGTAAAAAATAGTATCCCATAAGAATTCAGTCAATGGAACAAAAATATTTCAGAAGTTAATTAGCCTAGCTATTTAAAAGTCACAGAAATCCCACATTTGAATGCGTAATAAATAATGTTAATTTCAGATTGCTGTAAATTTACAGATAGCTCTGTCAGCTGCCTTGGAGTGAAACTTGGAAGGCGCAAAGGTTTGACTTGTATTGATGTCATCTATAATTTGGTTGTGTACAAATTCTTTCAAAGGCCTTCTTGCATGACACCAAACGGTAAGTAAACACTGAATCATCCTAGTGGCAGGTAAAGACCACTGCGAGAAGCCTCTCTGTAATTTTAAACAAGAGTAATGCTTCCACCATCCATTTTTTAATACATTAGCCTGAACATAGGGAAATCCAGACTTATGGTATTGTAAAGGGGAAACAGACCGACCTGCTCATGGAGGATAAGGCTTACAGTGTCTACTAGTCATGATGGCTATATATCACTTCCAGAATAAGACACAGTATGTCTCTGTATGTCACTTGCTGGGGAACATGGGTGGGAGGGTGCTGTTGCACTCATGTCCTGCTTGTGGGCTTCCCACGAGCATCTCATTGGCCACCATGCAAACAAAATGCAGGGCTAGTTGGGCCTTTCCAGCATGACTTTCCTTATGTTCTTACGTTCATGGAAGGACACTGCTACGCCTGGTCCAATGGGGACCTGGCACTGGGTATATTCCCCAGAACCCTGAGTGTTTATTGGTGCCAATGGAAGGGCTTTTCTTAACTTACTTTCCATGCTGGGGGGTGGGGATGTGATTTTCAAGGGGGATTGTAGCTCCAGAGGGAAGGGTTAGCCCTCTGTACATTCTGCAACTCCCCCCAACTCAGAGTGCTTTTGGATTAATACTCTATAAATATTTTGAAACTCCATTTTGATGCAAACGTATCCATTCTTGGGGGAGAGGGGTTTGTGCATGTGTGAATTGCTCATGAAAAAACATACCAGCCACTCTCTTTTTTGCATTTCGCACAATGAAAAATTATTATAATTGAAGAGGAAGTACTGACTTGAGATGATCTGGGGTAGGGTGCAAATTAATGTATTTTATTTGTGGTTATTTGGATGAGAAATTAATTAGCTGGCTTTGCTTTCTGTAAAATTTAAATAAATCCTAATAATTATTTCTAAATTTGCATATATAGATATAAATTAGAATATACAAATTGTCCTGTGAGCCTGGCCACCAAAACTTTTAAGGGCCTAGCAATGCCCCTGTGCTCACTTTTTATGACCTATCCAGAACAGTCAGAGTGGGTGGGGGTTTAGGAGGTCTCCCAAGTAAAGCCTTGTAACTCTACTCCAGGTTTTTAATTAAAAATAAATATTTATTAAAGGTTCAGGAACAAAGCAAAGGAGAGAAAGAGACAATACAATGAAATAAAAGTAAATAGTATTTCCAACTGATCTTTATATCCTAAAAAGTGAGTTCAGTAAATTACATGTGAAACAACAGTACCCAATAGCTACCATCCTGGCAAGGAACAGGCAGTTCTTCAGTAGTCCCAACAAAGATGAAAACCTGTTCAAAACTAATCATAATTGTGATAGGGCTAGGGATGTACGGACTGTGTAAAATCCATTCCACCTGTGTTTCACAGATTGTCAGATGCCTTTTGTTCCATCATCTGTCCACAGATGGATGCAACTATTTTTTTTAGTCATGCAGAAAAATACGTAAATAATAATTATATAAGTACTTACGTAAGTATTTTCATAATTTACCTTGCTATGCAACATTTAGCATATTGTCCCCCATTCCATTCAACATTTCCTCAGTAGAAACGTACATATTTTCCTATGAATTTATATGTGTAAATTTCAGGAAAGTAAAAAAAAAACACATCTGAATTTATTTATTTGTTCGTTTGTTTGTTCGTTCATTCATTCATTCATTTCATTTCTATACCACCCAATAGCTGAAGCCCCCTGGGCGGTTCACAACTGCTTGAAAGTCCACGGACCCTGTGTGGCCTGCAGGGGTCACTCCACAGCAGATTCCGCAGGTCAGATTCTTAGAAATCTGAGCTCATTTTAGTCCGCCTCATATTTCTCCAGTATCCCTAGTTAGGACACAAGATGCGGGGGGGGCGGGGGCTGGCCTGGGGAAAAGCCAGCATCCAATCAAATATCTGTACACAAGGATAGGAAGCAACACTTAGCACATGCAAGTGGCTTGAAAAGGTGCAAACATTAGAACTTCTTTTTTTCTTCCTTTCCTCTCAGCCAGTATGGATTCAGGTGAAATGCAGCCTATGATTTGTTTGCTTTGAAGATTATGGACCAAAAAAAAGAGTCTTCCTCTCCTTGTTGAATGGAAGAAACATGGCATGACAAAGGATTTTCAAGAGGTTTCAGTTTTACTGTGATGCACACACATACATCACCAGATGGTCAATATCGAAATCAGATTGATTATGTCCTTTGCAACCAAAGATGGAGAAGCTCCATACAGTCAGTAAAAACAAGACCTGGAGCTGACTGTGGCTCAGATCATGAGCTGCTTCTTGCAAAATTTCGGCTTAAATTGAAGAACGTCGGGAAAACCACGAAACCGTTCAGGTATGACCTAAATCATATCCCTGATGAATATACAGTGGAGGTGAGGAATAGATTTCAGGGATTAGACCTGATAGACAGAGTGCCTGAGGAACTATGGACGGAGGTCCGTAACATTGTTCAGGAGGCAGCAACGAAATCCATCCCAAAGAAAAAGAAATGCAAGGAAGCCAAGTGGCTGTCTGATGAGGCTTTACAAGTCACTGAGGAAAGAAGGGAAGCGAAAAGCAAGGGAGAAAGGGGAAGATATACCCAACTGAATGCAGAGTTCCAGAGAATAGCAAGGAGAGACAAGAAGGCCTTCTTAAATGAACAATGCAAAGAAATGGAGGAAAACAACAGAATGGGAAAGACTAGAGATCTCTTCAAAAAAATGGGAGATCTCAAGGGAACGTTTTGTGCAAAGACGGGCATGATAAAGGACAAAGAAGGCAGGGACCTAACAGAAGCAGATGAGATGAAGAAGAGGTGGCAAGAATACACAGAAGAACTATACAGGAAAGATCTGAATGTCCCTGATAGCCATGATAGTGCGGTCACTGAACTTGAGCCGGACATCCTCGAGAGTGAAGTCAAGTGGGCCTTAGGAAGCATTAGTAACAACAAAGCTAGCGGAGATGGACAGTATTCCAGCCGAGCTATTTAAAATCCTAAAAGATGATGCTGTTAAAGTGCTGCATTCAATATGCCAACAAATCTGGAACACTCAACAGTGGCCACAAGACTGGAAAAGGTCAGTTTACATTCCAATTCCAAAGAAGGGCAACGCCAAAGAGTGTTCAAACTACCGCACAATTGCGCTCATTTCACATGCCAGCAAGGTGATGCTCAAAATCCTACAAGCTAGGCTTCAGCAGTATGCGAACCGAGAACTACCGGAAGTACAAGCTGGGTTTAGAAGAGGCAGAGGAACTAGAGATCAAATCGCCAACATTCGCTGCATCATGGAGAAAGCAAGAGAATTCCAGAAAAACGTCTATTTCTGCTTCATTGACTACGCTAAAGCCTTTGATTGTGTGGATCACAACAAACTGTGGCAAATTCTTAAAGTGATGGGAGTACCAGACCACCTTACCTGTCTCCTGAGAAACCTGTACGAGGGTCAAGAAGCAACAGTAAGAACCAGACATGGAACAACCGAGTGGTTCAAAATTGGGAAAGGAGTACGACAAGGCTGCATATTGTCACCCTGCTTATTTAACTTATATGCAGAGTACATCATGAGAAATGCTGGGTTGGATGAATCAGAGGTCGGAATTAAGATTGCTGGGAGAATTATCAACAACCTCCGATATGCAGACGATACCACCCTAATGGCAGAAAGCGAAGAGGATCTCAAGAGCCTCTTGTTGAGGGTGAAAGAGGGGAGTGCAAAAGCTGGTTTGAAACTCAACATTAAAAAAACGAAGATCATGGCATCTGGCCCCATCACTTCCTGGCATATAGAAGGGGAAGAAATGGAGGCAGTGACAGATTTTACTTTCTTGGGCTCCAAGATCACCGCAGACGGACTGTAGCCCTGAAATTAAAAGACGCTTGCTCCTTGGGAGGAAAGCTATGGCCAACCTAGACAGCATAGTAAGAAGCAGAGACATCACCTTGCCGACAAAGGTCCGTCTAATCAAAGCTATGGTTTTCCCAGTAGTAATGTATGGCTGTGAGAGCTGGACTATAAGGAAGGCTGAGCGCCGAAGAATTGATGCTTTCGAACTGTGGTGCTGGAGAAGACTCTTACGAGTCCCCTGGACTGCAAGGAGGTCAAATCAGTCCATCCTAAAGGAAATCAACCCTGACTGCTCCTTGGAAGGACAGATAATGAAGCTGAAGCTCCAATATTTTGGCCACCTAATGCGAAGAGAAAACTCCCTGGAAAAGACCCTGATGCTGGGAAAGACTGAAGGCAAAAGGAGAAGGGGACGGCAGAGGATGAGATGGCTAGATAGCATCACGGATGCAATGAATATGAACTTGAGCACGCTCCGGGAGATTGCGCAGGACAGGAAGGCCTGGCGTGCTATGGTCCATGGGGTCACGAAGAGTCGGACATGACTGAACGACTGAACAACAACACACACATACACAAATGAAAAAATACATAAATAATTAAACAAATACATATCTAACATTATGTAATTAAACATTTCACCTTCCACCTTCCTCAGGAGCACAGTTTGGATTTCAAATGAATACTGTGAGCCAAGGTTATAGCTTTATGAACAGTCAGAGTGGAATTATATATTAGGTTTGGTAGGAAAATAAACAAAGATAAATATTCATATTGAAATTATACCTGACCCAAATTGGATGCATCTTGCTTCAAAGGGGAAAGGTTTTGTTTTTGTTTTCATAATTAATCTCAGCTAAAGTTGGAGAAAGATCATATATTTGCACAACATTCTGGTTGCATGTATAGAAATTGGCAGCTTAATCCTCCAAAGGGCTGCACTGATAAATTGGTATGGGGAAATGAACCTATGTTGACCATGAACCCTCCAATGTGTGGTATATCTTGTTATCTGTGTGGGAGATGTTGAAAATGATGGCGCCCATGCTAATGTGAAGCCCCAGCCTCTGTACTACTGTAACAATTTGTGTTGGTGACAGGAGTTGTTAGACATATTTAGGCCCCCACAGAAGACCTCTTGAGTGTCCTGCCTTCAGCTGAGGTATAGTTAGCAGGCACAAGAGCGGAAACATTCTCAATAGAGGTGCCAGATTATGCAACATCTTCCCAAGATAAATTTCTCTGTACCATTAGATGCCTTTTGGTTTAAGCATACTTTTCAGTGATCCATTATTTGTTTTTCATTATTGCCTGCCATTTTTAATTATTTGTTTATTATTGGTGCTCCTTGGTCACAGAGAAGAAATCTTATTTTATGATATTTTTAAATGCAAGTTGTTAACCCTCTTGAGGACTCTATTGTGGAGCCTAAAGGTGGAATATAAATGATTGCATAAATAAAACAAAGGCACTATAGCCCAACGGTGGGAAACCTCAGGCCCAGAGACCAAATCTGGCCTTCCTAGAGTCCAACACCCCTTTCCCTTGACCCATCCCCTTTGCCCGAACCACCAGTCCTTTCAGCCCTATTCAGGCATTCACTTACTGGGGAGATCAAACATGCAAGGAGGGAGAGCTGTCCAGCCCAACCCCTCCCCTGTCACATTAATCTCCCTGTACTCCTGGAAGGCGATTGTCTGAAGAGATGAGCTTCCTGTATCCATGGAAGCTCTTCATGTGTTCCAGAACATGGTTTTCCAGCATTCTGGCTCACACCAAGAGCCTCCATGGAAAGAAGAGGCTTTCCTCTTCAGACAGTCACTCTTCAGGAGTAGAGGGCGATAAATGTGACAAGGGTGAAAGGCAAGGCTGGAACATTCTCCCTGCTCACGTGTTTGATCTACCCAGTAAGTGTACACCTGCATAGGGCTTTCTTCATTTTTGGGTGCAGTGTCCTGGACCATGTTTCCATGACAATGGAAGGAGAAGGGAGTAGCCCACCTGCATTTTTGTAGGAGACGCTTTTGGTCTGGGCAAGGCTCCATGAGGGTGTACATTGCACCATTCCAAGTGGCTTCACATAACTTACTTCTTGGTGGGGTGGTGGTTGGAGTAAACGTCATCTGAGTGGCAGGGGCTGCTCAACCAATAAGAGAGCCCCCCCCCCCGGCTCTGTAAGGAAGGTGAGAAGTAGTTACTTCCCCTTGTGCGCATTTGTACGACAAGTCTCCCAACGAGCCCCAAACCTCATTGAACACAATGGGTATTATTTCTGAGTAGACACATATATGCTTGTGCTGGGAAAGGGGGTGGGGAGAACACAGGGATGGGAAACCAGCCCCCTTTCTAACCAAACCAATACTGCACAGGAGTATCTCTATAACGAATCTGTGAATTAGTTACTTCCTAAGGCAATAAAGCAAACAATGGAAAATCCGAGCCTTGAGATGGTGCTCAGCCACAGTTAGGGAACTGGGCTTTAAACTGTGCCATTTCAGTCAAGGGGGATCTCTGTAAGTACTGATGTGGGCATTCAGAGGGCAAGCCTCATTCAGCACAATGGAAGTTACTTCTGAGGAGACACTAATGGGTTTGTTGTGGGAAAGAGAGCAGTAAACACGGAAACCAGCCCCATTTTAACTCACAGGATCTCTATTCAGGGGAGAAGCCTCATGGGAGTTACTTCTGAGTAGACACTAACTGGTTTGTGCAGGGACAGGAAACACAGAGGAAACACCCCTTGACTGCAGTCATGGTCAAAGGCACACCCCTGGGCAGGGCTAGCACACCCGAGGTCAATGCGGGGGTTGGGGCACACAGCAACTATACTGGGGAGAACCCGAATTGAGGAAAAGAAACGGACTTTGAGCAGTCTCAGGATATCTGGTTTTTCCCTGATAAGATCCGGGGCAGGATGGCCACAACATCATGTATCCCTAATGACCTCCACACGCAGCCAGTTCAGAGTAAATTGCTCATGGAAATGGGTCCCTGGTTTCCCAGCTTTTATGCTGTTTTTTCCCCATTCTAAAAAGGTGGAACTGCCTCCCCTAAGGCTTATTTATTGGCACTAAGCCCTTTAAGCTACAATATGCTGGTATTGTTTTGTATTTTGGCCCCTCCCCCTTTGGCTTTGGTCCCACGCCTTTTGGCTTCAGTCCCACCTACCACTAGAATGTGGCCCCCAAGAGCTTTTCCGAAATTGAATTCAGCTCTTGTACTGAAAGAGGTTCTGCACCCTTGCAATAGTCATAGCAGCTGAAACCATTCTGTGTGCCGTTAGAGCTATAATTCCCTGAATTCTACATATTCACCCACGCATATTGGATGACTATGAACATCAGCACATCAACTGAAACATGGCTAAGCCTGATCATGTGAATGTTTGCTGCAGCATACCAGCTTCTAGGATTGGAAATTTAGAAACAACTTGTGTGTTTATTTAGAAAGCTCTGAGAAATATGTTCTTTGAAAATCAAATTCTAAATAGTATTGTAGTCCTTTGTGATTTTCAGGATCATTTTGTTAAACAGATGGGCTGCAGGTTTAGATTTGTTTAGATTCTCTGCTGGTTCCAGCAGAAACCCAGAGAAATCCAACTCAACTGCATTAAAAGGCAGGGGGGGGGAGAGGGAGAGGGGGAAGAGAAAGAGATACAATCTCAGAAAACAAATTGCTAAAGAAATAGAGTTCATTTTCATGCTTTGGTGGGGTTATTTATTACAAATGGTAAAACTTGTTCCATACAGTTAAGCAGAATGAAAATTACTGGGGCAGTATTATTTCAAAATATGGTCGTTTTCCTCATGTGCTTTTTACTGTTAAAATGAACTTCTGATGTGACACCATTCAGCACTGGAGGAAAAAAAATTCTCTTAACATTTTCGTTTTTATGCTCATCTGTACTTTACTGAATTAGATTCTTAGAGTTTGAGAAGCAAAACAGCCAAATCTCACACTATCTAAATCACCAAAGCTCCTTATACTGCAACCAATAAGTTTGTTTTTACATGTTTGTTCAAACATATAAGGTAGCAATAAAGATGATTTTCCCCATTCCAAATCTTGCTTCTTTGCATAGATTTTATCTGCCAGTGTCCTTTGACCTTGATTCGTTCATAATGTACCATTTTCAGGGGACAGTCAGTGGCCATTTACACCAATGTAATCTCATTAAAGGCAAACCGATTACTACATTTGTGTTAAGGACTCAGAGAGCCATTAAACATTTGGGTTCAGTTGCAGTTCACATTCAGCAGCAAGCCTTTACTCTCTGGTTCAGTTCCAGTTCAGACACTAATTGTAAAAAATAAAATAAAAATGGTTTAGTAGTTACTTGAAACCAGTCTTGAACTAATTCTGATACAGTTGAGACAGATTAAATATCATCGGCCTTTTTTTTCAGAACTCCAGTTCTTCACACTATGGGCCCAAACAGGCATGACTTTAAATGTGTGTCCGGCAGCTGTCTTTTCCCCCCATTTTTACTCTACAGCCTGTGGGTGAGGGGTTTAGACAAGTTATCATCAAAAGCATGAGTCCCTGCGCTAATATAAGTCTTATTTCATGGGCAACTGCATTGTAATTAGAATATATTAAGATTAACCAAGCACATTAAGCCAAGCAAGAGTAAAGATGTATAGCACATCTGTCCTCAAATATCCACCATGGCCAACACATTCCCAGTAGAAAGTTTTAGGAAATTAGGGCTGCTATCACTTACTAGGGTGTATGTCACCTCATTACCAGTGGGACTTACTTCTGAACAAACATGGTCCTTGTAAGTCAAATAAGGTGTCATGTGAAAGAAAAAAAAGAGCTAACAGAGAGAAAGGAACTGACCATGAGTAGCAGTAAATGTGCTAGAGAAGCTACACCTAAGAAAGTGAAATCACAATTCAACCTTCCTTTTGCACAAATTGTTACCAGGGTGCTCCATCCAACCCCCTTTGATTATGTCAACCATACTTTATGAAGGAGCTCCATGGACAATACTTTAATAACAAATAGCTACATAGTAAATATTTGCAGCTGCAACTATGGAAGTCTTTATTTTTATTTATTTATTTAGGGAGTAAAGCTATGGCTGCTAGTCAGCAGCTAGCCATACGATACGATACGATACGTTGGTTTCCAGGAACCAGCCTCAGATCCTGCACACTGAGGTCAGTTCCCAGAGAACCGACCTCCCCCACCCCCCTTCACTGCCTCACAAGCAGCATGAAAGGGCAATGGACTCCAGGCTTGGAAGAGGAGCACAGAGCAGTGAAAATGGGGCATTCTGGGGGCATTCTAGCGTGGGGAGGGCAGAAATGCCGGTATAACACATCCTATGTGTCATATGGCAGCCGCTACCCCACTCTGCCTTCCCACAGTTAGATAGCCAAAACTGGATGTCTAGCCACAAATTCAGGGTGGCTGAAGCACGGAGGGGATGATCCCCTTGGCGCTTCTCTTGCCCTGCATTGGATAGGTGGTCACCTCTGAGTTCGGAGGTGGTTGCCTATCCCATAGGATTTCACCCTTAAAAAATGAAACTGATGTTACCTTTTGGAGAAGGAAATGGCAACCCACTCCAGTATTCTTGCCAAGAAAACCCCATGGAACGTATCACAAGGCTAAAAGATATGACGCCGGAAGATGAGCCCCTCAGGTTGGAAGGTGTCCAATATACTACTGGGGAAGAGCAGAGGGAATTTCCAAGTAGCACCGAAAGAGTGAAGCAGCTGGGCCAAAGCCGAAAGGACACTCAGCTGTGGATGTGACTGGTGGTGAAAAGAAAATCCTATGCTGTAAAGAACAATATTGTTCAGGAACCTGGAATGTAAGATCAATGAATCAAGGTAAGCTGGAGGTGGTCAAACATGAGATGGTAAGACTGAACATCAACATCTTGGGAATCAGCGAACTCAAATGGCCAAGCATGTGTGAATTTAATTCAGGTGACCATTATATCTACTACTGTGGGCAAGAATCGCTTAGAAGAAATGGAGTAGCACTCATAGTCAATAAAAGGGTGGGAAAAGCAGTACTGGGGTACAATCTCAAAAATGATAGAATGCTCTCAGTACGAATCCAGCGTAAACCATTCCACATCACAGTAATTCAAGTCTATGCCCCAACCACTGATGCCGAAGAAGCTGAGGTTGATCGGTTCTATGAAGACCTACACCTTCTAGAACTAACACCAAAAAAAGATGTCCTTTTCATCATAGGGGATTGGAATGCTAAAGTAGGAAGTCAAGAAATAACTGGGATAACAGGGAAGCATGGCCTTGGTGTACATAGGGATGTCAGAGAATTCTGCAACGGATCTCAGTGAGGCCAAATGCCAGTGCATTCGGCCCCCTGCAATCCATCACGGAACAAAGCCCCCACCCCCCCAACCCACGAAAGGCATGCGAAACGGAGCACTTACCTGATCCCGTCCGTGCTGCTTTGCAAATGGTGGCTGTCCTGCAGCCACCATTCACTTCTTCCTCTTCAAGCTGTGATAGGCTACATAAAATTTGCGTCCCTGCGGAGGCCATGATAGGCTAGATAAGTATTTACGTAGCCTATCAGGGCAGGGGGTGGGAAACCCCAGCATACACAAATGGCGGCAGCTACCGCCATTTGCATACACTGAGGTTTTTTCCCCCCTGCTATGTAAGGCTATGTAAATATTTAAGTATTTACGTAGCCTATCATGGCAGGGGAAACATTTTTTTTTCTCCCTGCCGTGATAGGCTACGTAAGTATTTACATAGCTTATCACCGCTCAATACAGGGACGTAAATGGCAGCAGCTATGACAGCTGCCATTTGCGTCCCTGCAGGGCTGCCCAGCGGCCGGATGTCCGGCTGCCGGTGGCCGGAGCCGGCCAGCGGCTCTGCGGCTTGGCCGCAGAGTAGAGCTTGCCGGGCAGGATTCTGGGGGGAGGGATGGAGCACCTCCCCCCCGTCGAGGATTCCAGGGGGAGGGATGGAGCGCCTCCCCCCCACCGCGGATGCCCCTCAGCGGAGCAAGGTAAGGGATTCGTACATCCCTAGGTGTACAAAATGAAGCAGGAAAGGCTAATAGAGTTTTGCCAAGAGAACATGCTGATCATAGCAAACACTCTTTTCCAACAGCACAAGAGGCCACTCTACACATGGACACCACCAGGTGGTCAATATTGAAATCAGATTGATTATGTACTTTGCAGCCAAAGATGGAGAAGCTCTATACAGTCAGTAAAAACAAGACCTGGAGCTGACTGTGGATCAGATCATGAGCTTCTTATTGCAAAATTTCAGCTTCAATTGAAGAACGTAGGGAAAACCACTAAACCATTCAGGTATGACCTCAATCATATCCCTTATGAATATACAGTGGAGGTGAGGAATAGATTTAAGGGATTAGACCTGATAGACAGAGTGCCTGAGAAACTATGGACGGAGGTCCATAACACTGTTCAGTAGGCAGCAACTCAATCCATCCCAAAGAAAAAGAAATGCAAGAAAGCAAAGTGGCTGTCTGATGAGGCTTTACAAGTAGCTGAGGAAAGAAGGGAAACAAAAAGCAAGGGAGAAAGGGGAAGATATATCCAACAGAATGCAGAGTTCCAGAGAATAGCAAGGAGAGACAAGAAGGCCTTCGAGGAAAACAACAGAATGGGAAAGACCAGAGATCTCTTCAAGAAAATTGGAGATCTCAAGGGAACGTTTTGTGCAAAGACGGGCATGATAAAGGACAAAGAAGGCAGGGACCTAACAGAAGCAGATGAGATTAAGAAGAGGTGGAAAGAATACACAGAAGAACGATACAGGAAAGATCTTAATGTCCTGATAGCCACAATAGTGCAGTCACTGAACTTGAGCCGGACATCCTAGAGTGTGAAGTCAAGTGGGCCTTAGGAAGCATTACTAACAACAAAGCTAGCAGAGATGACAGTATTCCAGCTGAGCTATTTAAAATCCTAAAAGATGATGCTGTTAAAATGCTGCACTCAATATGCCAATAAATTTGGAACACTCAACAGTGTCCACAAGACTGGAAAAGGTCAGTTTACATTCCAATTCCAAAGAAGGGCAACGCCAAAGAGTGTTCAAACTACTGTACAATTGTGCTCATTTCACATGCCAGCAAGGTTATGCTCAAAATCCTGCAAGCTAGGCTAGCAGTATGTGAACCGAGAACTACTGGAAGTACAAGCTGGCTTCCGAAGTGGCAGAGGAACTAGAGATCAAATCGCCAACATTCACTGGATCATGGAGAAAGCAAGAGAATTCCAGAAAAACATCTATTTCTGCTTTATTGACTATGCTAAAGCCTTTGATTGTGTGGATCATGACAAACCGTGACAAATTCTTAAAGAGATGGGAGTATCAGACCACCTTACCTGTCTCCTGAGAAACCTGTACGAGGGTCAAGAAACAACAGTAAGAACCGGACGTGGAACAACCGATTGGTTCAAAATTGGGAAAGGAGTATGACAACGCTGCATATTGTAGCCCTGCTTATTTAACTTATATGCAGAGTACATCATGAGAAATGCTGGGTTGGATGAATCACAGGTTGGAATTAAGATTGCTGGGAGAATTATCAACAACCTCAGATATGCAGACGATACCACCCTAATGGCAGAAAGTGAAGAAGATCTCAAAAGCCTCTTGTTGAGGGTGAAAGTGGAGAGTGCAAAAGCTGGTTTGAAACTCCACATTAAAAAAACGAAGATCATGGCATCTGGCCCCATCACTTCCTGGCATATAGAAGGGGAAGAAATGGAAGCAGTGACAGATTTTATCTTCTTGGGCTCCAAGATCACTACAGATGGTGACTGTAGCCATGAAATTAAAAGGCACTTGCTCCTTAGGAGGAAAGCTATGGCAAACCTAGACAGCATAGTCAGAAGCAGAGACATCACCTTGCTGACAAAGGCCTGTATAATCAAAGCTATGATTTTCCCATTAGTAATGTATGGCTGTGAGAGCTGGACTATAAGGAAGGCTGAGCGCTGAAGAATTGATGCTTTCAAACTGTGGTGCTGGAGAAGACTCTTACAAGTCCCCTGGACTGCAAGGAGGTCAAATCAGTCCATCCTAAAGGAAATCAACCCTGACTGCTCCTTGGAAGGACAGATACTGAAGCTGAAGCTGAAATATTTTGGCCACCTAATGCAAAGAGAAAAGTCACTGGAAAAGACCCTGATGCTGGGAAAGATTGAAGGCAAAAGGAGAAGGGGACGGCAGAGGATGAGATGGCTAGATAGCATCGCCGATGCAATGAATAGGATCTTGAGCACAGTCCGGGAGAGAGCACAGGACAGGAAGGCCTGGCGTGCTATGGTCTATGGGGTCATGAAGATTCGTACATGACTTAACAATTGAACAACAACAACAACAATGTTACCTTTAGCTAGCTTTGGGTTAATACTCGGGATGGGGGAGAAATCCATTTGGTTTGCATTTCAACCCAATATACGAACTGAAATTCAGTTATCCTTTGAAACTCACACTTCTCTGAATTTTGCAATGGAGTTCAAAAGATTCCATACAAAAATGTGCATATTAGGGGAAAGTCCTCACAAATGCATATATTAGTGTAATAATGTTCCAAAATGCATTAGATTAGGAATTTTGCTTGAACAGGTTGTTTACAGGCAAACTGTGTACAGAAATGCATGTATTAGGAAAAAGGGCACATAAAAATGCTTATGAATTTTCATGCACACATTAAAAAATATTTCTCAGTGTTTGGGATGAACTAAACTTAAGATGGGAAAAATGAGAAATGGAGATAAAATTGACAGATTTGACCATCCCTAGTTAAATGTCCTTCAGCAAAGGAGATCGTTACCTTGTCGTGGTGCTGGAGCTTGAGCACCTCAATGACGTCATGAGCTAAACCGTGAAGGGACACCCAAGACGGGAATGTCATGGCAGAGAGGTCAGACTAAATACGATTCCTGGGGAAGGAAATAGCAACCCACCCCAGTATTCTTGCCATGAAAACTAAATGGATCAGTACAACCAGAGATATGTCGGTATACCATCGGAAGGTGGGACTCCCAGGTTTGAAGATGGCCAAAATGCTACTGGGGAGGAACAGAGGATAAGTTCAACTAGCCCCAGATGTGATGACGCAGCTAGCTCAAAGCCGAAAGGATGGCTAGCAGCCGATGGTGCTGGTAGTGAACAATGAATCCGATGTTCTAAAGATCAGCACACCATAGGAACCTGGAATGTAAGATTTATGAGCCAGGGCAAATTGGATGTGGTTATTGGGAAGATGTCAAGATTAAAGATAGACATTTTGGGTGTCAGTGAACTGAAATGGACTGGAATGGGGCACTTCACATCAAATGACCACCAGATCTACTACTGTGGAAAAGAGGACCACAAAAGAAATGGAGTAGCCTTCATAATTAATAATAAAGTGGCTAAAGCAGTGCTTGGATACAATCCAAAAAATGACAGAATGATCTCAATTCGAATTCAGGGTAAGCCATTTAACATCACAGTGATCCAAATATATGCCCCAACCACAGATACTGAAGAAGGAGAAGAAGGTCAGTTCTATGAGGATCTGCAGCACCTACTGGATAGTGCGCCAAACAAAGATGTTATTTTCATTACAGGAGACTGGAATGCTAAGGTGGGTAGTCAAACGACACCTGGAATTACAGGCAAGCATGGTCTGGAACAAACACTCTCTTCCAACTAGGGATGGCGGAGAATTTCTCCCCGAAACTTCGGGGGGCCGAGCGCCAACGTGTTCAGCCCCCCGAACAAGTTTCGGGGAGAAATCCTCCGCCCCCCCGCCCCCCGCCCCCCCCCCGGGACGGGACTTACCTTCCCTGAATGTCCCTCCCGGCGGCGGGTCCGGCTGGCGGTTCGTCCGGTGTTCGAGCGGGGCGGGAGCGGCAGCCGGTCTTTCGACCGGCTGCCGCCCCCGCCATTGCAATGAAAGAAAAAAAAAAAAGTCCCCTGATAGGCTACGTGACGATTCACGTAGCCTATCACGGCAAGATTTGCAAAGTCAGCCGTGATAGGCTACGTGAATCGTCACGTAGCCTATCACGGGTGACTTTAAAAAAAAAAAAAAGTGTGTACGGATAATGGCGGCCCCCATAGGGAGCCGCCATTTGCGTTCCTTAGTTGGTCGCTGTAGTCTACGTCAATGTTTACATAGACTACGGCGAAAATAAGGGCAACGCTATTTGTGTTGCCCTTATTTTCGCCGTAGTCTACGTAAACATTGACGTAGACTACAGCAACTAAATAAGGAACGCGAATGGCGGCTCCCTATGGGGGCCGCCATTCGCGTACGCGCTTTTTTTTTTTTTAAGTCACCCGTGATAGGCTACGTGACGATTCACGTAGCCTATCACGGCTGACTTTCCAGATCTAGCCGTGATAGGCTACGTGAATCGTCACGTAGCCTATCAGGGGACTTTTTTTTTTTTTTACTTTCGTGTTCGCGGCCGGGCGAGGCGGGAAGCCTCCTCCCCGGCCTGAATTTCGGCCGGGCGAGGCGGGAAGCCTCCCCCCCCGGCCTGAACTTCACGGGGGGAGCAGCGAAGCGCTCCCCCCCACCGCGAAAAAGCTGCGAGAAAAGGTAAGTGACTTTCGTTCACCCCTACTTCCAACAACCTAAGACTCGAGACGACTTTATACATGGACTTCACCAGACGGTCAACACTGAAATCAGATTGACTACATCCTTTGTAGCCAAAGGTGGCAGACATCTATGCAGCTGGTAAAAACAAGACCTGGAGCTGATTCTAGTTCAGATCACAAACTTCTTATTGCACAATTTAGAATCAGACTAAAGAGAATAGGGAAGATTCACAGATCAGTTAGATATGAGCTCACTAATATTCCTAATGAATATGTAGCAGAGGTGAAGAATAGATTTAAGGGATTAGATTTAGTAGATAGGGTCCCGGAAGAACTATGGACAGAAGTTCGCAACATGGTTCAGGAGGCAGCAACAAAACCCGTCCCAAAGAAAAAGAAAACCAGGAAGGCAAGATGGCAGTCTGCTGAGACACTGGAAGCAGCCCAAGAAAGAAGGAAAGCAAAAGGCAACAGTGATAGGGGGAGATATGCCCAATTAAATGCAAAATTCCAGAGCTTAGCCAGAAGAGATAAGGCATTATTTTTAAACAAGCAATGCGTGGAAGTGGAAGAAGATAATAGAATAGGAAGGACAAGAGACCTCTTCCAGAAAATTAGAAACATCGGAGGTAAATTCCAGGCAAAAATGGGTATGATCCAAAACAAAGATGGCAAGGACCTAACAGAAGCAGAAGAGATCAAGAAAAGGTGGCAAGAATATATGGAAGATCTGTATAGGAAGGATAATAATATCGGGGATAGATTTGACGGTGTGGTCAGTGAGCTAGAGCCAGACATCCTGAAGAGTGAGGTTGAATGGGCCTTAAGAAGCATTGCTAATAACAAGGCAGCAGGAGATGATGGTATCCCAACTGAACTGTTCAAAATCTTGCAAGGTGATGCTATCAAGGTGATGCATGCCATATGCCAGCAAATTTGGAAAACACAAGAATGGCCAACAGATTGGAAAAGATCAACTTATATCCCCATAACAAAAAAGGGAAGCAGCAAAGAATGTTCAAACTATCGGACAGTGGCACTTATTTCACATGCCAGTAAGGTAATGCTCAAGATCTTGCAAGGTAGACTCCAGCAATTCATGGAACGAGAATTGCCAGATGTACAAGCTGGGTTTCGAAAAGGCAGAGGAACTAGAGACCAAATTGCCAATATCCGCTGGATAATGGAGAAAGCCAGGGAGTTTCAGAAAAACATCTATTTCTGTTTTATTGACTATTCTAAAGCCTTTGACTGTGTGGATCATCACAAATTGTGGCAAGTTCTTGGTGGGATGGGGATACCAAGTCATCTTGTCTGCCTTCTGAGGAATCTGTATAACGACCAAGTAGCAACAGCAAGAACAGACCACGGAACAACAGACTGGAGTACGGCAGGGTAGTATACTCTCACCCTACCTATTCAACATGTACGCAGAACACATCATGCGATGTGCTGGGCTTGATGAAGCCAAGGCTGGAGTTAAAATTGCTGGAAGAAACATTAACAATCTCAGATATGCAGATGATACCACTTTGATGGCTGAAAGCGAGGACGAGCTGAGGAACCTGATGATGAAGGTGAAAGAAGAAAGTGCAAAAGCTGGGTTGCAGTTAAACCTCAAAAAAACAACAACCAAGATTATGGCAACCAGCTTGATTGATAACTGGCAAATAGAGGGAGAAAACGTGGAGGCAGTGACAGACTTTGTCTTTCAAGGTGCAAAGATTACTTCAGACGCTGACTGCAGCCAGGAAATCAGAAGACATTTACTTCTTGGGAGGACAGCAATGACAAATCTTGATAAAATAGTGAAGAGCAGAGACATCACACTGACAACAAAGGTCTGCATAGTTAAAGCAATGGTATTCCCCGTAGTAACCTATGGCTGCGAGAGCTGGACCATAAGGAAGGCTGAGCGAAGGAAGATAGATGCATTTGAACTGTGGTGCTGGAGGAAAATTCTGAGAGTGCCTTGAACTGCAAGAAAATCAACCCAGTCCATACTCCAGGAAATAAAGCCAGACTGCTCACCTGAGGGAATGATCTTAAAGGCAAAACTGAAGTACTTTGGCCACATCATGAGAAGACAGGGTACCCTGGAGAAGATGCTGATGCTAGGGAAAGTGGAAGGCAAAAGGAAGAGGGGCCGACCAAGGGCAAGATGGATGGATGATATTCTGGAGGTGACGGACTTGACCTTGGGGGAGCTGGGGGTGGCGACTGCTGACAGGAAGCTCTGGCATGGGCTGGTCCATGAAGTCACGAAGAGTTGGAAGTGACTGACCGAATAAACAACAACAAAATTAAATGTAAGGGAAAAACTGGAGGCTAAAATTTCAGGGTTCCTGGTATTGATATCTAGGCACACTTATTTTAAACAGCCTCAGCTTCGCCCTGGTGTTGTAGGCGAGGTTCCTTTGGGAACCAAGATAGAGTGTTCACTTTAACTCAGATTTACTTAAATTTTACAAATAAGGACTAGAACAATGACATAAGTGAAATGCCTTTGTTAAAGAAAAATAAAGAAAAATAAAGTTTAACAAGCACACAAACCTTCCACTCAACAACAAAACTAAGATAAGGCATACTCACACATCCTTCAGCTTTTTGCCTAGCACTCATGGTTGTACTTTACCAGCAAGGGGATCCTCCTTTTTCTGGCAAAGATTTGGAACTTTCATTAAAATGCAGGACAGTCCTATTGGAGGTCCTGTCACCAAGAGAAAGACACCCCTATCTCATTATGCATGGACTTAAATAAACTTGGTGACCTCCTTCTTATTACATATTCTATAATCTTTACATCTGTTGGTCCACATCACATTATAGGTCTTCCTGTTCTCATAAAATCCATCCTTCTGTCCCCCATATCACCTCCTTCCTTAACCTAAGGTGTTGACTACAAAATAGGCCTTAATTCTCCTTTTATGTGGTCAACGGTGCCTTTTTTCTTTCCTTTCTCTCTAGGCAGTGGAATCTGAAATCACAACGTGTTCTTATCTGTGATCCCTTATTTTTTACCCAGTTTCCTTATAAGGAAGAGACAATGGATAAACTTCCAACTGACAAAAAAATCCCGTATAAGTTTACATATGGCATCTAACAAGCTTCTAATGCAATAAATCTTGCTCCCTTACTTAGCCCGTTATGCATTATAGCATTATCTCCCCTATAAGCACCATCTTTTACCCCTTAAACTATGAACTCCTTATATCCCATATTGTACCCAAATGTAAATTGCCAGCCCCAAGAAAAAAATCTTACAACTACTCATTGGAGATCATAGTATATAGGGTCATCATTTTCTGTGGTTGACAGAATTAATGCAGTGAATGTTGAACAACCTCCATTCCTCTGTAACATAATAAGTAACTACTATTTCCATTCGAAATCAGCTCAATACAACTCTGGTGTAAGAAACTGCCCCGAACTAAAGGAAAGTAATCAATGTGCAAATAGTAATTTTAAATAACATTGTTTGATTTAGGGTGGTGTTTTAGTTATATTTGTAGCTGAGCAACTGACTCAAGTTGAATGGTCCAAATGCATGTCCAGCTTACCAGCAACATATTTTTGTGCCTGTAGCCCAAGGTGGCTATTTGCTTTATTGTTATAAAGGAAGACTGCACAGCATTTCATGTGTCTTTGGAATATACAATAGCATCTAACTTGAATTATATGATTAATTTCATAAACAATACCAGGTTTCCATTAATGTATAACATTGCAGGGTCCCCCACGTTATGTAGTGTCATGAATGGTGAAAGATGCCAGTTGAATCAATTTGAGGCTCAAGTGGAAGAGAAATCTGGGTTTCATCAGCCTTCCAATGAAAGCTCATCTAATTTTTTGAAGGTCATGCCCAGTGGCAACATGAATATTGTACAGAGTAAACAGGCCACAGGATGTAGAGAAGTCTCCTGCTGACATACAATGGTATCTGTTTGTTGGATTAAAGTAGAACCAGTGTAATTAGTACTGCTCATTTGGTACTTAAATTGTTCCTGGCACAAGCTAGCTGATGTGATGATGTCACATCATTCAAAACATGAACATAAAACCTTGAAATTATAAGAAAATAGTTACTAGGTCAGACAGACTAGGAATCCAATAGCCTCCTCTTCAACAGTAGCCAGTTTGGGGTGCTTTGGGAAAACTACTTATTCACTCCCTATCATTTCCAGCTTCTGTTCGCAAACCAGCTAAAAGTGGGCTAGATGAAACAATTATTATGGGGATCCACAGTTGGCTACAGCATTGGACTCAAAGAGTGCGTATTAACTGGATCTTCTCAGATTGGGGAGAGGTAACAAGCGGGATACCTCAGGGCTCAGTCCTGGGCCTAGTGCTCTTCCACATTTTTATTAATGACTTAGATGAGGAGTGGCAGGGAATGCTTATCAGATTTGCAGATGACACAAAATTGGGCGGGAATAGCTAATACCCTGGAAGACAGAAACAAAATTCAAAGTGATCTTGATAGGCTGGAGCACTGGGCAGAAAACAACAAAATGGCATTTAACAGGGATAAATGCCAAGTTCTGCACTTAGGAAAAAGAAACCAAAGGCACATTACAAGATGGGGGAGACTTGGTTCAACAATACTGCAAGTGGAAAGGATCTTGTGATCGTTGTTGATCACACGCTGAATATGAGCCAACAATGTGATTTAGCTGCAAAAAAGGCAAGTGCTATTTTGGGCTGCATTAATAGAAGCATAGCTTCCAAATCCTGGGAAGTACTAGTTCCCCTCTACTCAGCACTGGTGAGGCCTAATCTTGAGTACTGTGTCCAGTTCTCTCAACCACACTTTAAGAAGGATACAGACAAACTGGAAAAGGTTTGGAGGAGGGCAATGAAGATGATCAGGGGACTGGAAACAAAACCCTATGAGGAGAGACTGAAAGAACTGGGCATGTTGAGCCTTGAGAAGAGAAGACTGAGGGGAGATATGATAGCGCTCTTCAACTACTTGAAAGGTTGTCACAGAGAGGAAGGCCAGGAACTCTTCTCGATCATCCCAGAGTACAGGACACGGAATAATGGGCTCAAGTGACAGGAAGCCAGATTCCAGCTGAACATCAGGAAAATATTCCTGACCGTTAGAGCAATACAACAATGGATGAAGCTGGACAGCCATCTGTCAGGGATGCTTTGACTTAGATTCCTGCATGGAGGAGGGGGTTGGACTTGATGGTCTAATAGGCCCCTTCCAACCCTACTATTCTATGATTCTAATGCTACAGGTTTGTGTAGTCCTGAGCCAAAAATTCTCCCCACTGAGAACTTTTGTGTCACACTATGTGCCACTGGGGATGGGGTGAAAGGGCTCTGGCAGCTCTAGAAAGTTTGGAGATCTGGCATAATTTTGAGGGGCAAAACTAGGGATGTACGAAAGTCACTTACCTTTTCATGGATGTGATTTGCGGTGGGGGGCTGGCGCTCCGTCCCTCCCCCTGGAATCCTCAATGGATTACCTGGCTGCAGCTCTGGCTGTGGCTTCGGCAGTGGCAGTGGCAGTGGTGGTGGTGGCTCTGGCTGCTGCCAGGCTGCTGTGGACACAAATGATGTCCTGAGTAGGGGAAACCATTTGCGTCCCTATGGTAGCCCGTGATAGGCTACGTAAATATTTACGTAGCCTATCACAGAGAAAACGGGAAAGCAAATGGCATAGGGGACGCCATTTGCGTCCCTGCTTTAGCTTATCACGGGCTACCATAGGGACGCAAATGGAGTCCGCTATTCAGGACACCATTTGCGTCCGCAGCAGCCCAGCAGCAGCTGGAGACCCCGCTGCGGGTTGGCCCGGCTCGCGACTCTGCAGCCTGGCTGTGGAGCAGAGCCAGCCGGTCAGTATTCCGGGGGGAGGAACGGATCACCTCCCTCCCCGTCGAGGATTTCAGGGGGAGGGGAGGGATGTCAGAGAATTCCGCCACGGATCTCGGTCAGGCCGAATGCCAGTGCATTTGCCCCCCCGAAATCCATGGCAGAATGGCCTGCCCCCCCACCCCCCCATGGATCCTCCCCAGGACAAGACTTACCTGGGGTGGATATTCCGGGCAGTGGTGGCTCCGGCAGCGGCTTCAGCGGCAGCGGTGGTGGCTGGTCTTCCGACTGGCTGCCGCTGTTGCCATTTGCACTCTGGTCGTTTTTTGTTTTTTGTTTTACAGACACGTGATAGGCTACATAAAGACTATGTAGGCTACGTAGCCTATCACGTCCCGGTTAAAAAAAAACAAACACGTACGCAAATGGCGGCGGCTACGGCCGCCACCATTTGTGTTCCTTATTTTTCGCTGTCTTAGTCTACGTAAATATTTATGTAGACTATTATGGCGAAAATAAAGGGGAATGCAAATAGCGTAGTGGGCACTATTTGCATCCCTTTTTGATTCACCGTTTTAGCCTACGTAAATATTTACGCTATTTGCGTTCCCCTTTATTTTCACCGTAATACTCTATGTAAATATTTACGTAGACTAAGTCGGTGAAAAGTAAGGAACGCAAATGGCGGTGGCCATAGCTGCCGCCATTTGCGTACGCCTTTTTGTTTTGTTTTTTTACCCAGCAGCCAGTCCGTGACCGGAAATGCGGAGAAATCTGGAGCAGAGCCGGCTGTCGAGGATTCTGGGGGGGGGGAGGACCGGATAGCCTCCCCCCCCGCCGAGGATTCCAGGGGGCGGGAACGGAGTGCCTCCCCCTCTCCAGCAGACATCGCCACCGGAACAAGGTAAGGGATTCGTACATCCCAAGGGGAGGGATGGAGCTCCTCCCCCCCACCGTGGATGTCCCTGGACAAAACCAGGTAAGTGTTTTGTACAACCCTAGCAGGGACACACATGTTGGCCACCGTAGCCACCGCCATTTGCGTCCCTGTTTTTTTCCGTGATAGGCTATGTAAATATTTACGTAGCCTATCACGGCTAAAAAAGGGAACTCAAATGGCGGCCACCATAGCAGCCTCCATTTGCGTTCCTTTTTTTTTTTGCCGTGATAGGCTACGTAAATATTAGGGATGTACGAAACACCTACCTGGCTCCGCGCCGGGCAATCTGTGATCAGGGGGAGGCACCCCGTCCCTCCTCCCGGAATCCTTCATGGGGGGGAGGCGATCCAGTCCTCCCCTCCAGAATCCTGCCTGGCTGGCTCTGCTCTGCGGCCAAGCCACGGAGCCACTGGCAAGCTCCGGCCACCCGCAGCCGGACATCCAGCCGCTGGCAGCCCTGCAGGGATGCAAATGGCGGCTGTCGTAGCCACCGCCATTTGCATCCCTGTATTGAGCCGTGATAGGCTACATAAATATTTACATAGCCTATCACGGCAGGGGGAAAAACTCCAGCGTACACAAATGGCAGTAGCTGCCACCATTTGCATTCGCTGGGTTTTTTCCCCCCTGCCGTGATAGGCTAGGTAAATACCTACGTAGCCTATCATGGCAGGGGGGGGAAAACCCAGCGTATGCAAATGGCGGTAGCCGGCACCATTTGCATATGCTGGGTTCCCCACCCCCGCTGTGATCAGCTACATGAATACTTATGTAGCCTATCATGGCCTCCGCAGAGATGCAAATGGCATCCCTGCATTAGCCATGATAGTCTACATAAGTATTTATGTCGCCTATCATGGCTATGAAGAGGAGGAAGCAAATGGCGGCCGCAGGACAGCCGCCATTCACAAAGCAGTGCGGACGGGAGCAGGTAAGTGCTCCATTTCATGCACCTTTTGTGGGTTGGGGGCGGTGGGGACTTTGTCCCACACGCCTTTCGTGGGTTGGGGGGTGGGGACTTCATTCCTCAATGGATTTTGGGGAGCTGAATTAGGGATGGCAGAGAATTTCTCCCCGAATCTTCATGGGGCCAAGCGCCAACGCATTCGGCCCCCCGAAATCGGCGGTGAAATTCTCTGCCCCCCCGCCCCCCCGGGATGGGACTTACCTTTGGCGAATGTCCCTCCCGGCGGCGGGTCCTGGTGGTGGTTCGTCAGCCTTTTGTTGGGGGCAGGGGCAGCAGCCAGTCTTCTGACCGGCTGCCGCCGCTGCCGCCATTACAAAGTGTAAAAAAACCCAAAAAAACCCATGATAGGCTACGTAACGATTAACGTAGGCTATCATGGCTGACTTTGGAAATCTAGCCGTGATAGGCTACGTTAATCATTACGTAGCCTATCACGGGGTTTTTTGTGTTTTTTTTACATTGTGTTTCGTGGCCGGGGAGACGGGGCGCTTCTCCCTGGCCTGAATTTTGGCCGGGTGAGGCAGGAAGCCTCCCCCCCCGGCCTGAATTTCAGCCAGGCGAGGCGGGACGCCTCCCCCCCCTCGCCTGAACTTCGGGGGGAGAAGCAAAGCGCCTCCCCCCCACCGCGAAGCACCCCTGCGAAAAGGTAAGTGACTTTCGTACATCCCTAAGCTGAATGCACTGGCATTCAGCCTCACCGAGATCCATCGCGGAATTCTCTGACATCCCTAGTAAATATTTATGTAGCCTATCAGCGCCTCCGCAGGGACGCAAATGGCATCCCTGCGTTAGCCGTGATAGGCTACATAAGTATTTACCTAGCCTATCACGGCTAAAATGGTGAAGCAAATGGCAGCCGCAGATGCAGCCGCCATTCGCAGAGCAGCGTGAAAGTCAGCAGGTGAGTGCTCCATGTCGCGCACCTTTCTTGGGTTAGGGGGGCAGGGGGCTTCGTTCTGTCATGGGTTTTGGGGGGCCGAATGCACTGGCATTCGGCCTCACCGAGATCTGTGGTGGAATTCTCCGTCAACCCTTATCTCCAGAGCTTTTCCCATTTTGTATTTAAACATTACGGTATCTATGTGGAGTGCTTACACAGATAAGGGATTTGTCTGTGAGTGTACCATCCTATTACCATGGGTTGGCTTTAGCATGTTAAAATAGTAGCTCACAATACATTTGTCAAATATGTCTATTTCTATTTACTTCTTTCAAACTAGATCCAGAACTTACAGTCAGTCATCACAGACCTTTCAGATGACTTTGGCAGTCAGTAATGTCGAGGCCAACCCCCAAATTGTGAAGAGATCAGACTCTATTTTTCTTATATGCTTTTCCCCACAAAGCTTGGAAAATTATAGAATGATTTCTCTCTCAGCAGAGCCTTATTTTCCATCAATTGTTACAATTGTGGCTAAATCACTATTGATCATTATCTCCATTTGATCAAAAGTGAAATGCAATAAAGGATTTTCTCTTTACTGCTACTTCTTAATAATCATGTTCACTTAATGAAGAATTCAATAGAAACAGCTGTACCTGTCATTTATTCTTTATTTTGTAAACCATTTATCTGGAGCTAAGAAAAGCATTTCAGTGGAAAGATTAATGAGCCCTGTGAGCAAGCAAATACTGATTGCTTTTCCGAGAAACCCAAAAGAAAGCAGTTCTTCAGAGACACCACAAAACAGTTTACGTCAGCAGGCATAGGTAGCATACAGGACCTGAAATACCAGTCTTCAAGGCTTTTTGCAATTATTCTTCTAGGCTTTCTTCGAATTCTATCCATGCCTAATACTGGTTGCATGATGTTCTGTATCTGTTAATGCTTCCTTCATGTCCTACAGTGCACTAATCTTCTGCTCAGTAGTGACAGATTTGTGATGACATCAAATGATGTAGAGAACACCCAGCGAGGAGTGTTTTAAGAATGTCACAATAAATACTTCAGGGCAAAGCAAAGTGAGCTAAAGCTAAGGAATCCATTGAAGTGAAGAGAAACATTTATTTTAGCTGGTTTACTTGTATACATCATAGTGAGAGAGGAAATTTCTTCACATGGCTTCACTCGTATAGAATGGCCTGACAAAAGTAAGTCATGGCTCCACTCCATTGTAAAGACAGACTGGGTTAGCATCAGCCTAGAGCTTATTCTGATTCCTTGTGACATCAATCAACAGGGTTTTATTAATATAGAAAGTTCAATTGTTGAGAGAGCTGTGCACATGTTTCAGGATCTGAAACTCATGGCTGCCCATGAGTCAGACTTGTCCTCCAAACATGGCAATGGCTCATAGAAGAGGTGGGGGGCCTTTTTCACTCCAAGGGCCAAATTCCAATGTGGCTGCACTTTCAAAGAGCATCCCTCCACTCAGAATTAAGCATGAGTATGAGCAGTATGTCTATTCGCAAGCAAGCAGCGCAAGCCTCTGCGTGTCTACTCAGAAATAAGCAGGACAAGCCCCAGAAACAAGCAGAACTGAATCACTCAGCATCTTCCTCCCCAGGCACCAGCAGGTGATCAGAGAAAGGGAACCTTTTCTAGTGTTTAGCAGGGAAAATCTCTTCCATCTGCCAGAAGAGGGAGATAGGCCTGGAGAAGAAGGTGGCAGGCCAGATGGGGAATCCCCATGGTCCATAGCCAGCCCCATGCCTGGCTTATAGAATGGGTTTAAGACCAACAGATGAGTCTATTACAGCTGTGCACAAACGGCCTCTCAAAATTCTCCAGCCTATTTGTGGGCAGAGAAATTGGGGGGACAATTTCATTGAATTTCTCCTGGGGACGAGAAATTCTCCAGCGGTTTCTCACAGACAGGGCTCACAATTGGCAGGGGTTGGAGCACAGCTCCTTTCTTTTTTCCTAAGGGTTTTTGGTGTATTGCACTGCTTCTGTAGGTGGCAACAGTATCAACTGTGTTAAGGCTTCCGCTTTTCCGAGGCAGAATTTTGAATTTGTTTTGGTGGCATTTTTGTGCTTACTTAATCACCATGAGGTGGCTGAGGGTGCCATGTGTGTTTTTCTCTCGATTTCATATCTTTCCATTACTCTGCATCTTCCCAGACCACCGGCACTTCCTGAACTGAAAAAGCCCCATGGGAGGAATTGCCTCATGATGCCTTCCTCATGATGGCTCAGGACAGGAAGGCCTGGCGTGCTATGGTCCATGGGGTCACGAAGAGTCGGACACGACTGAACGACTGAACAACAACAAGGAAGCCAAGGAGGCTACAGGCTGCCACAGAAATGACTGTAGAATGACAGACAGGACATTAATGCACACTCCTCAGCCACCTCACAAGTAAGATAAGCACAAGAAATCCAAACCCATGAGAATTTCTCCAAAATTTCTCCTCCCTTGATTTTTTTTTCAAAAGCAATTTCTTTTCTATCAAACTGAATGAGAATGGTTGACAAAAATTTGGGAGAAATTTTCAGCACAGCACTAGTATCTACCATTGTGTGCTGCCATTAGGGGAGCTCAAGGCCAACGGCATGGAAGTGTGTTTTTGGTAGAGTCTGGAAGAGTGCCCCATCTCTCTAGTCCTTTTCTCTGCACCACTCCCTACTCTCCCAACATTCCATCTCATGAGGATCTCCCTCAGGTTTCAGAAGGCAAATGCTGTTGTTGGACATTAAAAGACCTGAGACAAGATCTAGCCACAGTTAAGCAATTTTAAAACCCAGTGGTTCCAATGGCAGAAATTTACATGCATGCACAACTCTTCAACTGAAGCCTGTGGAATTTGGAAGTGGATATTATCATCTATGCATGCTTTATTGTTTCAGTTTAGTAATCCAACATTTCAATTCAGAAACAAATGGAACAGAATTAAGCAAAGTCCCCTTGTATCCAAAAGAAGTACCTACATCCCACCTATTGAAATAAACTGGATTTAGGAGTGCAACTGGATCTAGGTTTCAAGGCGTTGCATACTTGATGTCTCCAGGGACAATTCTAATTGAAATGCCTTACCGGAAAACAAAATTTGAGGTTCTCAGCAAAATCTTTTTTTTATTATTATTAAAAAATTTTATAACCTTTGTTGAACTTCTTTCAGTCTTCTTAGATTGTGAGCACAATGCACAAACTGTTGATGGGATTTGTCATTTGTGAGAACCAAAACTCAGAGCATTATTTGCAAAAGTTCACACTATTTTTGTAAAAATGACAGTGAAAATGAAGCTTTGCCAAAGTCCTTTTCATCAGAACCCAGCTCTTTGATGACAAGTATGAATATGAGACATGATTGAGCTCCCTAATTTATTAGATGAAGAATCTCTAAGAGGCTTTGCATATGTAGGGAAAAAAATCAATTTTGTTTCTTTCAGCTCATTATCAAAGAAAACTCTATTTGGCTGAGTGCCTTTTAATTTTCTCAAACCAGTTATATTCACATGATAATGTAAAACAAATTGTAAATATAAATTATATTCATCTGACTTACAAGGATGGTAGTTTTCTGAGAGTCCTGGGGGAACTAGCTCATTCTTCATTTAAAGTACTATTCTTTCAAAGTCAACCATGCTTGCTTTTCTAACAATGAAATTGATACTCTATAATGTGAGTTTTGTCATGTAGAATTAATTATTGGCTCAGTTCTAGAGAAGACATCCACTGCTTAGTTCTTTTCTTTTTATTGCTTGTATGTTTTATTTAACAAAAATATTTTTACAGGTCTACATTGCAAGCGGAGATAGGGAAATAAAGAGACGGACACAAGTGCTTGGGTTCAAATTGGGCCACATTTATTGATAAATCTGTAAAGGGTGAAACCCAGGATGGGCAACTGAACTGTGCCCGCAACTAGCTGGCACTGAAATGGGTGAAAACATTCAAAGCCTGTAGAGTGGTGTGTCATCTCACCACCACATAGGGCTACCTCTTTTGGGGGAGGTAGGCCTTTCCCTGTCACCCCCTCCTGGGCTGCAAAGCACCAGGTAGGTGAGGTGAGTCTTCCTCACAGGTAAACCTTATCCCCCCGATGAGCCACGAAACCCAGAGCAGGAGGCCTCAGGCATCACCTGTCATCAGAGCAGTGCCTTTGAATGCTCACCTTCCCTATTCACATCCCCATTGCCTGTCCTAGCAGCCAATGGGAGTGACAAGCCTCTTGGTTAGTCAAACTCCCCTACCTGCACTGAAGTACTTCCCGCAGGCCCCTTTGCAGATCCAACAAAAATATATTGTTTCCTAGATCGGACAGGTGCACACCAACCTGTCTACAAACCTCCCCCCACATCTGTATAATTTCTGGATGAGAAATGATCCATCACTGTACCTATATAGCCTCAAGGCTATTTCCCTGTTAACTTTCTGGTGGGCCCTTTCCACAGCCTGCTGGCTGGCTCCAAACATTCCTCCAAATAATTCTGGGAAGCAAACAAGACCAAATAATAGTTATCCCTGGCCAACAGTGCCTAATAACCTGAAAATCAGCCAAAGCCTGAGAAATGAGGCCCTTGTCTTTCAAACAACAGGTCATTCCTAGGGGTGGACGAAAGTCACTTACCTGTCGTCGAAGGCCGTTCGCGGTGGGGGGGAGGCGCTTCGCTGCTCCCCCTGTGAAGTTCAGGCCGGGGGGGAGGCTTCCTGCCTCGCCCGGCCGAAATTCAGGCCGGGGGGGAGTCTTCCCGCCTCGCCTGGCCGAAATTCAGGTCGGGGAGGAGGCGCCTCGCCTCGCCCGGCCGCGAACGCGAAAGTAAAAAAAAAAAAGCCCCCTGATAGGCTACGTGACAATTCACGTAGCCTATCACGGCTAGATCTGCAAAGTCAGCCATGATAGGCTACGTGAATCGTCACGTAGCCTATCACAGGTGACTTAAAAAAAAAAAAAAAGCGCGTACGCGAATGGCGGCCCCCATAGGGAGCCGCCATTCGTGTTCCTTATTTAGTCGCTGTAGTCTACGTAAATGTTTACGTCGACTACGGCGAAAATAAGGGCAACGCAAATAGCGTTGCCCTTATTTTCGCCGTAGTCTACGTAAACATTTACGTAGGCTACAGCGACCAAATAAGGAACGGGAATGGCGGCTCCCTATGGAGGCCGCCATTATCCGTACACTCTTTTTTTTTTTAAAGTCACCCGTGATAGGCTACGTGACGATTCACGTAGCCTATCACGGCTGACTTTGCAAATCTAGCCGTGATAGGCTACGTGAATCGTCACGTAGCCTATCAGGGGGCGTTTTTTTTTTTCTTTCATTGCAATGGTGGCGGCGGCAGCCGGTCGAAAGACCGGCTGCCGCTCCCGCCTCGCTCGAACACCCGCCGAACCGCTGGCCAGACCAGCCACCGGGAGGGACATTCGGTGAAGGTAAGTCCCGTCCCGGGGGGGGTGCGGGGGGCAGGGGGGGTGCGGAGGATTTCTCCCTGAAACTTGTTCGGGGGGCCGAACACGTTGGCGCTCAGCCCCCCGAAGTTTCGGGGAGAAATTCTCCGCCATCCCTAGTCATTCCCCTCCAAGATGCAGCACCAAATCCTGCAGGGGGACACGCACCAAACCTTGATGGAATAACATGGGTAAGAGGCGCTCCCACTGCATGCCGCATTTGATTTGACAAGCCACTGAATGCAGGCACACCGAGGCAGTCTGAGTGGAAGTCCACAGCCTGACCTGGAAGCCCTCCGACCAGCCCAGAACATCATGCTGTGTCCACATATGAGCACACGCACAGGTTCCCATCCATTCCATCAAGCTAAAGGAAATAAAGAAAAAAAGTAAGAGCAAGAAGAGAATAGGCTTACCACTGGTATCAAGGGAAAGCCCACACATAAGCCCTAAAGGCCTTGCAGCACCATCTGAACACCGCCTTCACTGGATCATGTGACAAACCCAATGATGCAGCTGTCAAAGCAGCCCCAATTTGGAAGGAATGTGTCCCAAAACAAAATTTACCCAGACCAAGAGCAGCCAATGCCAACATTGTAACAGCTTAAAATTGATATTTAGTTAACAGAGAACCATCCAAGTGACAGAACAATGGACCATCCGTGGGCCCCCTTAGGTCCAGAAAAACAGCTAATGCCCTGATGGGGCATAACCCCTCCACCTGTGCAGGAAGGAGGGACACCATTGTTCCCTTACCCATCTGGGCAGTCTTGGACCTCCTGAGCCGAATCCTGACAACATCCAGATGGCCTTGGATATCCAAATATCACAGAGCCCTTCCAGATACATGGATGCCACTACCAGTTTGGAAATCCTGGGGCCACCGAAGAAAGCTGTTAAGGCTGCCGCATGAAACAGTGATGCTTCATAGAGTGAAGCACAGATGGATGGCCACAATCTCTAGAGTCCTAAAAGGAAGTCCAGAGAAAGGGGGTGCCTGGAGTCTAAAGCTGCAAGTGACACCCTGGCCCAACCCTGAATGGTACACCACACCTTGAAATCTGCAGTGCTATCAGGTATGCCCTTGAATTTGGACCAAAAGGCTAATGCAGCCAGGTTACCGCTTATGGTCCTAGCCAAAAGCCCTCTATTCCTGGAATGCACACAGAACTGCAAGAGATGATCCACAGGACGCACTTAGACTAAGTGCGTCTTAGTCTTAGACGCACTTAGCGTCGCACTTGGAGTCGCGTAGGACCTGAAGATCTACCCACCTGCCTCTCCAGAGACACCAGCAGCCACAATACCAGCAGCAAATAGCAGCAGCAGCAGAGGGCAGCAGCTTTAAAGACAAGGGGAAGGGGCAAACGTGGACTATCTGCTCCTTCTTAGCTGCTGTTCTCTTTTATCTCTTTTATATTCTTTTAAACTGTTGTGTATTTTATATCTTAATATTTTAATATGTGCCTGGGAGGACTATTGGGCAACTCAGGGGGTGGGGGAGGTGCCACCATAACTGTGGTCACGGGCAGGGGGAGGTATGGCGTTGGGGGATTAACAGGCCAGCTGAGGAGAAGAGGGGCTAGACACCTTACAGCTATCCCCTCTTCTGGTTCTTTCCCCAACCTGATGGTTCCTGGCAGCCTTACCAGTCTGCCCTCAGGTCTGGTGGTGCTGCTGCTGAATGCCAGGTCGGCCCAAAATAAGACCTCCCTCATCCATGATTTGATTGTGGATGAGGGGGCTGACCTGGCATGTATTACTGAGACCTGGGTGGGGGAACTGGGAGGGGTCACTCTCTCCCAGCTGTGCCCTCCTGGGTACTCGGTGCAGCACCAACACCGACTTGAGGGTCGGGGAGGGGGGGTTGCCATGGTCTATAGGAATTCAATCTCCCTCTCCAGGCTTCCTGCTCATTCGAGTGCAGATCTTGAGTGTTTGTACCTTGTGTTGGGTACCTGGGACAGATTAGGGATTCTGTTGGTGTACCGCCCACCCCGCTGCCCATCAGACTCCCTGCCTGAGCTGACGGAGGTGGTCTCGGACTTGGTGTTGAGGACCCCCAGGATGATGGTCCTGGGGGATCTCAACTTCCACGCCGAGGCCGCTGTATCCGGGGCAGCTCAGGACTTCATGGCCGCCATGACAACCATGGGGCTGTCCCAACATGTCATCGGCCCAACGCATATAAAAGGACACACGCTTGATCTGGTTTTCTCGACTGGGCAGGAGGATGGTGATCTGAAAGTGGAGGAATTAACATCTGTCCCTTTGTCATGGTCAGATCACTTCCTGCTGAGGTTTAGACTTCTGGCGGCCTTTCCCCTCTGCAAGGGTGGGGGACCTATTAAAATGGTCCACCCCTGGAGATTAATGGATTCCGATGGATTCCAGAGGGCTCTGGGGGATTTTCCTGCTGGTATGGCTGGTGCTCCTGTCGAAGCCCAGGTCGCTCTGTGGAATGCAGAGATGACTCGGGCAGTTGACACGATCGCGCCCAAGCGCCCTCTCCCTCTGAGCAGAGCCCGGTCAGCTCCTTGGTATACACCTGAGCTAAGGGCAGTGAAGCAAGAGGGGAGACGGCTAGAACGCAGGTGGAGGAAAACTCGTGCTGAGTCTGACCGAACACAGGTAAGAGCCCACTATTGAGCCTACTCTGTGGTGGTGAGGGTGGCAAAGAGGCAGTTCTTTTCCACCAGCATTGCATCTTCTCAGTGTCGTCCAGCAGAGCTTTTCCGAGTGGTTTGTGGCCTGTTACATTCTGGGCCAGGGAGAGAGATGGTGGAACCCTCGGTAGCACGCTGTGACAAGTTTGCGCGGCACTTTGAGGATAAAGTCACTCAGATTCGTCATGAATTGGACACCACCATTACTGCAGTTCCATTGGTAGAGGCATTCAGAGCACCGTCTGGTCCAGTTTTATTGGATGAGTTTCAGTTACTGAGGCCTGAGGATGTGGACAAGGTGCTTGGCCAAGTCCGATCAACCACTTGTGTGCTTGACCCTTGCCCTTCATGGCTTATTAAATCAAACAAGGAGGGGTTGTCCGGCTGGGTCCAGGAGGTTATAAATTTCTCCTTGAGAGAGGGAGTGGTGCCTGCTGCTTTAAAAGAGGCAGTAATTAGACCACTCCTGAAAAAGCCTAACCTGGACCCAGAGGATGTTAACAATTATAGGCCAGTGGCCAACATCCCCTTCCTGGGCAAGGTGCTTGAGCGGGTGATTGTAGGACAGCTCCAGGCACTCTTGAATGAAACGGATTATCTAGATCCATTTCAATCGGGCTTCAGGCCTGGTTTTGGAATGGAAACTGCCTTGGTTGCCCTGTGGGATGACCTCTGCCGGGAGAGGGACAGGGGGAGTGTGACCCTGTTGATTCTCCTGGACCTCTCAGCGGCTTTCGATACCATCGACCATGGTATCCTTCTGGATAGGTTGTCTGGGTTGGGAGTTGGAGGCACTGCACTACAGTGGTTCTGCTCCTACTTGGATGGCTGATTCCAGAAGGTGGTGCTGGGGGATTATTGCTCTGTGCCATGGCAATTGTGCCATGGGGTTCCACAGGGCTCTATTTTATCCCCCATGCTGTTTAACATCTACATGAAACCGCTGGGGGAGGTTATCCGGAGGTGTGGGCTGAGGTGCCATCAATATGCGGATGACACCCAGCTCTACCTCTCTTTTTCATCAAAACCAGGTGAGGCAGTGGCTGTTCTGAACCAGTGCCTGGGCACGGTAATGGACTGGATGAGGGCTAATAAACTGCAACTCAATCCAGACAAGACGGAGGTACTGTTAGTGGGTGGTTCGTCTGCCCGGCTAGGTGATATTCAACCTGTTCTGGAGGGGGTTGCACTCCCCCTAAAGGATCAGGTTCGTAGTTTGGGGGTGCTCTTGGATCCAGAACTGTCACTTGAGGCACAGGTGAACTCAGTGGCACGGAGCACTTTTTATCAGCTTAGGCTGGTATACCAACTACGCCCTTATCTGGACAGAGATAGCCTAGCTACAGTTATCCATGCTCTGATAACTTCTCATCTGGATTACTGCAATGCGTTATACGTGGGGCTGCCTTTGAAAACGGTCCGGAAACTTCAGCTGGTCCAAAATAGGGCAGCAGGATTGTTAACAGGGACTGGCCTGCGAGCTCATATTACGCCAGTACTTTTCCAGCTGCACTGGCTGCCAGTCCATTTCCGGGCCTGATTCAAAGTGCTGGTGTTAACATTCAAAGCCCTTAACGGCTTGGGGCCAGGTTACCTGAAGGATCGCCTCCTCCCATATGTGCCTGCCCGGACCTTAAGGTCATCATCAGAGGCCCTTCTCCATGAGCCCCTGCCAAAGGAAGTGAGGCAGGTGGCTACTAGGAGGAGGGCTTTTTCTGTTGTGGCACCCCAGCTCTGGAATGAGCTCCCTAGTGAGGTTCACGTGGCGCCTACATTGTACTCCTTTCAGCGCCAGGTGAAGACCTTTTTATTTTCCCAGGCATTTTAGCTTTCTAAATTTTTATCTTTGCTGTTTTAAATCTGTATTTTAAACTCCTGTACTGCTGCTAGGTTTTATTGTGGTTGTATTGTTATATTGTGGTTTTAATGTTCTATATATTTTAAATTGTTTTATTGTGTGTTGTTTGGTTTTAGTTTTTGTGAACCGCCCAGAGAGCTTCAGCTATTGGGCAGTATAGAAATGAAATAAATAAATAAATAAATAAATAAATAAATAAATAAATAAAATGCAGGTAACTTTACAGGAATGCATTATTGCAAGAGTTTTCCCACCCAGGACAGAGAGCTTATCCTTTGGGAGCTGGCAGCACTGATTGACAGTGTACCACTCAATCCCCAAGAACATTAGAACTGCAGATGGACCCTCTGTCTTTTTGTGGGCCCAAGGAGCACTAAGCTGCTCCACCAAGGTGCCAAAGCCCCGCATCAAGTCAGCGCATTGTGTGAGATCCTTGGGGCTGGTGAACAAAAAATCATCCAGATAATGGACCACACTCTGTGCCCCTGTCCTATCTTTCACTGCCCATCCCAAGAAGGTGCTAAACTTCTCCAAGATGGCACAAGAGGTGGAACACCCCATAGGGAGGGCCTGTCCAGACAGAACATACCTTGGAAACAGAACCCCAAAAGGTCAAAATCCAAAGGGTTGATGGGTAAGATGCGAAAAGCGAACTTTATATCAATGCCCCATGCCCGAAAGCCCCAACCATAGACACTGCAGAGTCAAAAGATGTGTAGCACACCAAACACAAATGGTCCAGGATCTCATAATTCACAGAACCACCTTTGGGGAAGGAGAGGTTATGAATTAACCTGTACTCCCCTGATGCTTTCTTTGGAACAATGGCCAGAGGAGAAACCCGCAACATAGGAATTGGCAGTGCTGCAAATGGGCCTAGAGCCCTCCCCGCAGCTACTTCTTGTCAATTTTGGCTTTTATTAGCTGCTCCATGCTCAGAACTGAGTTCTGATTCTTAGAAAATTGGGCCCTTCACTGACCCTGAAAAGGAATTCTAAAACCATCCATGAAACCTTGCTCTAGGTAGGGTTGTACGAACCACCCATCTTCTGTTCTGGGGGGACAGGTCTCAGAGGGGCCAGTTGCACCACTCCTGGCCCCTCAAAATCCCCCAGATTGTCTCCTCATCTGGAGGATTTTACAGAGTGGCACTCCAGCTCCATCACGCAGGCGATACAGTAATGGCGACTGCCATTACCATATTGCTGGGAGAAATGCAGCCGTAAATGGCATATTGGATGCTACTTGCAGCTGTAAAGCACTGTTTTTTACCTAAATAGAGCCGTAAATGGCTGCAGTTATATGTCAAAGTCAGGGCTTTACAGCCACAAGTGGCATAGAATATGCCATTTGCATCTGTATTTGTCCCAGAGATAGGCTAATGGCAGCCGCCTTAAGCGTATTGCTTTGTATAGGGACCTGGAGAGCTGCTCCAGATGAAATCCTCCAGAGCTGGGGGTAAGTGGTGTCATTCCACCATGGAATCTGGAGGTCGGATTCTCTGGAATCCGGCCTTATCTGAGTCCATGGCAGAATTCTCTGAACTCCCTAGCTCTAGGTAAATGGCATCTTCCTTCCTCGGATACCACTTCAGGAGCTGCCGTAGGGGCTCGATCTTAACTGGGCTGGGTCCCTTTGGGAGGAGGTTGTTGCCCAGCCCTCCCCCAGATTTCCTACTACCCTGTTCATCCCGCATGGGGCCCCACCAACTTTAGTCCTGGGACACGTGGTGCATGGGTGCTGTCTGCCACAGATAGAACATTCATGGTAGAACTGGCATGGATTTGGGGAGCAGAAGCCTCTGGAAAAATATTTCCAGCAAAGCAAGCAGTGTTGAACTGCCTGTCCTGCACTTGGTCAAATGGCTGATGTGGGTAGCTGTTTGGCTAAAATGTGACCACTGTCAGATCTAACACCAACTCCTGGTCTGGCTGGGGCCATGAACTGAACCCAGAGGTCCCAGTCCTTGATGTCCCAGCAGATGGAGGGGTTGATGGTGGCCCTCATACTAAAGGCCTCGTTGTAGGCCAACCAGGCCCCTCCCTCATATTCTGTGTACACCTGATAAATAATGTCTATATGTTCAGTGGGAATCCACCCTCACTCTGGGAATTTCTGTTGCAATACACCCATGTAAACCGGGAAGCCTGGCAGCTAATTGTCTCAAGTACAGGCAACTTTCTTCTACCTGCCTTTGTCCTGTTCTTTGTCTCCAGATTTATCCTTGTCTTTAGATTCCAGTTCACAGAATAACAAGGAGATAACATCAATGAACTCAGAGAATTTTATCCCTTGTGGCGGTCATCAGGTGAAAAACTGGTAGTGTAGATGTACCGCCTGTGGGTATAGCATCCTTCCCTACATTAGCATATGGATCTGCATGCACAGAAGGAATTTGAGACTGTATTCCCTTGGCAAGTCCTGCTGGGCCCTGCCAAACCAATGTACAGGCCGCACTCACCATAGAGGGCTGCTGCAAGCCCGCATCTGGCAGTGTAACAGATGACACCATTGCAGGTCCCAAAAGGGGTGCAGCACCAGGGTCCAGCACTGTCCGGGGTGAAGTTGAAGCCTCCAGCACACCTGGGGCACCACGGCCACACACAACCCCCGGAGATGCTGCCAAGACAGGTGGTGAGGGCTGATTAGACACCGCAGATAGAGTCTCACTTCTGACTGCCTTTGGGTTAAACTGTTCTCTGGAAGGTGGAGAAAAAGGCCATTTAGAGCCAGTTGTCCATGGAAACTACCCCCCAAGGCCCCATGGAGCCCCAACCAGGCCAAGTGAGATTAGTTGCAGAAGGTGTCTTACCTGTATCTGGTATAGCCAAAGCTGGGTTTCCCAGAGCTGGACTGGATGACACTGCTCCCACTGCCTACGCCTGTGGCATAGCAGGTGTTGGTCCTTCCTCTGCCAGAGGACCTGGCCCAGAAATCTGTGTCATAACAGAGCTGGAAGACGCCTCAGTGGCATCCAAACACACTGCAAGGGAAAGCAACAATGTGCGCTGGTTCTCCCTCCTAGTCTCTTTGGGCTATGAGTAGGCATGGCGGAGAATTCTGCCATAGATCTAGGTGAGGCTGAATGCCAGCACATTCACCCCCCCCAAATCCATGGCAGAATGAAGCCCCCCGCCCCCCCCCCAAGAAATGGGCCCAGAATGGTCTTTCGAATGGACGTGATAGGCTACATAAATACTTACATATAGGGATGTATGAAATGTACTTACTTTTCCGTGGATTATGTTTATGGTGTGGGGGGGAGGCGTTCCATCCCTCCCCCTGAAATCCTCGACGGGGGGGAGGCAATCCGTTCCTCCCCCCCGGAATCCTCAATGGCCAGCTGTGCTCCGCGGCGGCTCCGCGGAGCAGCCGGCCAGGCCCAGGCCAGAGCCGTCCGCAGCCGGATTTCCAGCTGCAGAAGGCTCTGGGTAAAAACAAACAAGCAAACAAAAACCCCGCATATGCAAATGGCGGTGGCTACAGCTGCCACCATTTGCGTTCCTTATTTTTGGCCATCTTAGTCTACGTAAATATTTACGTAGACTATTACCGCGAAAATAAAGGGGAACGCAAATAGCACCCGCTACCCTATTTGCGTTCCCCTTTATTTTCGCCGTAATAGTGTACATAAATATTTACGTCGACTAAGACGGCCAAAAATAAGGAACGCAAAAGGCGGCGGCTGTAGCCGCTGCCATTTGCATACGCGTTTGTTTTTTTTTAACCCAGCCATGATAGGCTACGTAAATCTTTATGTAGCCTGTCACGTCTCTGTAAAACAAAACAAACCCCCCCCCCTCCAGACTGCAAATGGCGGCGGCGGCAGCAGGTCGGAAGACCAGCTGCCGCCACCGTCAAAGCCGCCACCGGAGCTGCCGCCGCCCGGAACATCCGCCCCAGGGGGGATCCGCGGGGGGGGTGGCAGGCCATGCTGCCACAGATTTCGGGGGGCTGAATGCACTGGCATTCAGCCTCACTGAGATCCGTGGCGGAATTCTCTGACATCCCTACTTACGTAGCCTATCACGGCTAACGCAGGGACGCCATTTGCATCCCTGTGGAGGCTGTGATAGGCTACGTAAATATTTACGTAGCCTATCACGGCAAAAAAAAAAAAAAAGGAACGCAAATGGCGGCTACGGCAGCTGCCATTTGCGTTCCCTTTTTCACCATGATAGGCTATGTAAATATTTACGTAGCCTATCACAGCTAAAAAAGGGAACGCAAATGGCATCCCCTATGCCATTTGCATCCCTGCTTTAGCCGTGATAGGCTACGTAAATATTTACATAGCCTATCATGGGCCGGTGTAGGGACACAAATGATGTTCCCTACACAGGACACATTTGCATCTGCAGCAGCCTGGCAGTGGCTGGAGGCCCCGCTGCGGGTTGGCCCAGCTAGCGGCTCCACGGCCTGGCTGCAGAGTGGAGCCAGCCAGGCAGGATTCCGGGGGGGAGGAACAGATTGCCTCCCCCCCATCGAGGATTCCTGGGGGAGGAATGGATCGCCTCCCCCCACCTGCAGAACCCGGTGGAGCCAGGTAAGCAGGGTTTCGTACACCCCTATCTACAAGCCTCCAGACGTACTTGGTCCCGATAATGGGGGAGGTGTAATCTCCTTATCTTTCTCCACAGCCTCCAAGCATGCAAGAATCAATGCCAAATTGGGTCCCTCCTCCCCCTCCAAGGAAGAGTCATGCCTTCATTGAGGCCTTTTGGCTGGTGAGTGAGCGGCCTTGCCCTTGCCCTTCTTGCCTCCTTGTCCTTTTTTAGGGGGCACACTACCAAAATACTATGGGCCAAAACAGTCGGCTTGAAAGGAGAGCTCCCAAGTGTCTACCAGTATAAGGTCAAACACTTGAAACTCTCCACAACCCTGCCCCGCAGCCGAGTAAACCAATTAAACCCTTGGTGCACTCAGCCTAATATTGTTTATACTACCTAGTGGCAGACCTCCAGGGTTTCAGTCAGAAGCCCTGCTTGTGATATGCCAGGGATTGAACCAAAGACCCTCAGCACACAGGGCCGGTGCTATATCACCAAGCTACTTGCTCCTTTGGATGTTCCTGAATTTAAAACTGCAAAAGTGTCCCCCATCCCAGGTAAAAGGACACCAGCCAAGGAGGGGATCTGCACCCACAGACTCTGCTTTAGCATCCAGGTAGTCCTCTCCACTGGGATGTATCTAAATTTAAGGTAGGGGTGTGCAAAATCACTCCTCTCTGGATTCTCCGGACGCCCTGCCACACTCGCTGGTCCCCGGACCATGCTCAAGCCCCTTCCATGCTTGGCAAGCAGCCCGCACTCACCCCAGGAGCCTTGTCAAGCTCTGCAGTTGCCATTTGGATCGGCAACAATGGCCATCCACATCTCCTCACCCCACCCACCACCAGCGACAGCACCCCCACCCTCGCGGCCAGGCAAGCTGGACATGGGGTAGGACATTTATTTTAGCAAAATGAATTCTAGCCAAAAGGATATTCAGCAACTCATTCTTCTCAATTATACATCTATATATTGAAAGTTGATTTGCATTTGGATTTAAATGATATGCAACCCAGTCCACTGCTATGGTGATACGTGTGTGTGTGTGTGTGTGTGTGTGTGTGTGTGAAACGGTACGGATCTATCGATCCACCTAGCTCAGGATCCTATCTTTGATAGTGGTTAGGTTTGAATGTTTTAAAGATAGCACATAATGGTCCAGCACATCCATTATTCTCCATTGTCATTTGGTTTAAGTATACCAGAAGATCCTGAGAAGGCAGCAGGCCAAAGGCCAGAAAGGTTGGAAGAAAGAGTGGTCTAGAGGAATAATAGGAAGAAGAGAAGAACACAGGGAGGGGACTGATGATGTAATCCTAAGCATGCTTGGAAAGGAAGTCACCCTGAGTTCAGTGTATCTTATTTTCTTGTGTTTCTGCATTAAATTGCAGCCAGAGAGGGAATGGTAAACTAAGAGCGTGGGCAGACAGGCAAGGTGCTCATATTCAAGAGCCAGAAAAGTGAAGAAGGCTGAAGCTTACATAGTTATATGAAATAATAATGCACTATCCAATTAGGACCTCCTGCCCATGCAAATGCTTGTGTCCCTGCAGCCCCCCACATGCCCTCAAAATCTTAACTGGACAGTCGGGGGACTCTCTGGAGTAAATGTACATGGGTGTGCAGGGGGCCTCAAGCAAGAGGAGAAGATCAGAAAGTTCCATAATGCAAGCAGAAGTCCCCTTGTGTAATGCTGAATTTCACCCTAAATGTTTAACAGTAGGACTCCAAAGGCTCCTTTAAACTCCAAACACTGTGAGGTCCAAGGGTGTCTTGTAGAGTTTTGATAACAGAGCAGTGACACACATTGAATACCACTCAGGTTCATGACACTAGAGCTCAGACTACCTGCTTTATCTCCAAAATAAACAGGACACATTTACCTACTTTATAATCCAGCTTTATAGTTGGTTTGCATAATTGCATCTCTAAGCATTTCTATTTGCGACTTAATTTTCCATGATTGCAAAAGAGATAAAATGCAGAGGGAAAGTCCTTTGGGCTGCCACTTTTTATTCCTCCTCTTCTCTTCAAATTTTAGCATAGCATAATCTACTGTATGTCTGCAGTCTAATTTCAATACTTCTTTTTAAAAAAACAAACAAACCAGCTACCTTTTTAAAACTAAGGCCGTGATCCTTAACACACTCCTGCAATAATCCTATTTAAACCAATGTGATTTATTTCAGAGGAGCATTTGGAGGTTTGGTGGGTACATTTTTATAAAAGCTGGAATTGTGCTTACATGATCTGTGCAGTAGGTGTGATGGATTTGATGATAGTTGGGTTGGTAATTACTGAAATAGGGAGACAGTTTGAAAGAGAGAACCAAAAAAGAGGGCAGGCAAAAGTGAAGGCTGCTGTTCAGAAGTGGATTGCAAATATCTTGTTGTCTGGTTTGCCAAACTATTTGTGAATTGCTCTTGTTGCTCTGCTTCAAGCTCAGAATATGGAATGGAATGTAGTTGTATTTTATCCAAGTCTCAGATTTGAATTTGTCTCCCTTCATAGTTGCCTGGTGTGAAAATATTTGGTATAGTTCAGCTTCTCTACCATATATAGTAGCCTCTATATAATAGTCATGTACCATCCTACTCCATGCTGTCAATACCTTGCCCTATGTTACATGCATCTTAAATATATGCCTTTCAGTCACTACACACACACACACACACACATTTGCTTGATCACCCAGATTATGTAAATTAGATCCACAAACTAACAGGCTTCTGCATAAATATGGCTTTTCTGCCATTTAAGGTGCAAAACAATGTGTTGTGTGTGTTGTGGGGGGGGGGGAGTGACTGGAATGCGGCCCTGAGAGTTTCTCTGAAATGGAATGTGGCCCTGCATCTCAAAGAAGTTCAACACCCTCTGCTGTAGAAGGTCCCAGGTATGATCATCAGCATCTCCAGGTTAGGCAGGAGAAATTCCTGCTTGAAATGCTGGAGAGCTATTGTTAGTCAGTGCTGAGTTGAAAATGCAGGCTGTAAGGGAAAAATTGAAGGTTAAAATGTCGGGGTCCCTGGTATTGGATACCTAGGCACACTTACTTTAAACAGCCTCAGCTTGGCCCTGGTGTTGTAGACAAGGTTCCTTTGGGGGCCAAGATAGAGTGTTCACATTCACTCAGATTTACTTAAATTCTACAAATAATGGCTAAGGCAAAGACATAAGCTAAATGTATTTATTAAAAGTGAATAAGAAATATTTAACAAACATGCAAACTGCCACTCCACAACAAAGCAAAGATAAGTCATACTCACACATCCTATGGCTGTATGCCTACCACTCATACCTGTACTTTACCAGCAAGGGTGAAGGGACTCTCTTCTTCTCCAAGAATGACTGGGAAGTCACTGAGGGATGTCAGAGAATTTCGCCATGAATCTCCAGCGCATTCAGCCCCCCGAAATCGGTGGCGGAATGGTCTGCCCCCCCGCCCCCCCCCGGGACGAGACTTACCTTGGGCAAATCTTCCTAGCGGCAGCGGTTCCGGCGGTGGTTCAGCGGTGGTGCAGCGGCGGCGGCCAGTCTTCCGACCGGCTGCCGCCACCGCCATTTCCAGTAAAACAACAACAACAGCAACAAAAACGTGATACGCTACATAAAGACTTACATAGCCTATCATGGCTAGATGTTTAAAAAACACCGTGATAGGCTACATAAATGTTTACATAAATGTAGCCTATCATGGCTGATTTAAAAGAAAAGAAAAAAACTGTGCATATGCAAATGGCGGCGCCCATGGGCGCCACCATTTGCGTTCCTTATTTTGGCACGTTTTAGTCTACATAAACATTTACGTAGACTAAGACGGCAAAAATAAGGGGAACGCAAATAACGTAGACGCTACGCTATTTGCGTTCCCCTTATTTTTGCTGTCTTAGTCTACGTAAATGTTTACGTAGACTAAGACATGCCAAAATAAGAAACACAAATGGCGGCACCCATGGGCGCCGCCATTTGCGTACGCGCTAAAGCCGCCACCATTTGCGGAGCCGGCCGGCCAGGATTCGGGGGGGGAGGGACAGAGTGCCTCCCCCCCGGCCAGAATTTCAGGGGGGGGAGGGACGGAGCACCTCCCCCCCCGCCAGAATTTCGAGGGGAGGGACGGAGCGCCTCCCCCCCCACCGCAAATGTCACCCTTCGAAAAGGTAAGTGACTTTCGTACATCCCTAGTAAGTGATAGGCTCAAAGTAACACCTCAGGTTCAGGGTGAAAGAAGAAAGATAGACCCATATCTCTTCCATGTATCAACTTAAAACACCTTCCCAAATTGGTAACCTCCTTTCTAAAATATATTCTCAAATCTTTACATCTATTGGTTCACATCACATCATATTCCCAGGAAATACAACCTTTTGTCTCCCAAATCACCTCTGTTCTTGAGGTAAGGTATTTAAGCCTCTCTGAGCCTTAGTTCTCCTTTTATGTGGTCAACTTCTCTCTTTTTTTTCTTCCCTTTATTTCCAGACAGGGGAATCCCAAACTAAAATGTGTTCTTTTCTATGACCCTTTACCCAGTTGTTGTTTTTAATAAGCAAGAGACAGTTGATAATCTTCCAAGTGACAAGACGTCTCTTACCAATTTATATATGGCATTTAGCAAGCTTCTAATACAATAGATTTTGCTATCCTAGTTGCCCCTTAAACTCTAGACTCCCCAGACCCCATACTGTACCCAGAAGTAGATTGCAAGGCCCAAGAAAATCATTACGGGGGGGGGGGGGGCTAGATGGACCAATGGTCAGACTCAGTATAAGGCAGCTTCCTGTGTTCTCATGTCCATCTAGTTCATAATTCCTAACCCAGGGGTGGGCAACTCACAGCCTGTGGGCTGCATGCAGCCCCCTATAGCCTAGAGTGCGGCCCCCGCCACTTTCACCCTATTGAAATTTGGTGGTGTAGCAGCGAAATAATTGGAGATTTGCTGGTGAAATTTGACAGCAAAACACTAAAGGTGACTCAAAAGTGCCAAATGTAGCTTGTTTGCAAGCTAAATGTGGCCTTTTTGCATCTCCGCAGCAGTTTGACACCACATTTTGGCAACAAACTGCTATGGGGTATTTTTTGCTGTTGCAGATGGTGTGGCAGCAGGAGTGGTGGAAATTGGTCCCCGGATCACCTAAGTGACCCCAGTCTACACTGACTGGAAGCAGCACTCCAGGATTTCAGAGAGGGGTCTTTGAAGAGGAGACTGGGTAATAAAGAGACAGACACAAGTGCTTGGATTAAAACTGGGCCACATTTATTGAAATATTTGCAAAGTGGAAACCTAGGATGGGCACTGACTGTACCAGCGTCTAGCTGGCACTTTTATGGGTGAAAACTAGGGATGTCAGAGAATTCCGCCATGGATCTCAGTGAAGCCGAATGACGGTGCATTCAGCCCCCCTGAAATCTGTGGCAGAACGAAGCCCCCTGCCCCACCACCCCACGAAAGGTGCGCAAAATGGAGCACTTACCTGGTAAATTTACGTAGCCTATCATGGCAAAAAAAAAACCAGGAACACAAATGGCGGCTACGGCGGCTCCCATTTGTGTTCCCTTTTTTTTTTTGCCGTGATAGGCTATGTAAATATTTATGTAGCCTATCACGGCAAAAAAACAGGAACGCAAATGGCAGTGGCTACGGCGGCCGCCATTTGCATCTCCATTTAGGCCGTGATAGGCTATATAAAATATTTACATAGCCTATCACTGCAAAAAAAGGGAACGCAAATGGCAGCCGCCGTAGCCGCCACCATTTGCGTTTCTGGGGTTTTTTTTGCCGTCATAGGCTACGTAACTATTTACATAGCCTATCACGGTAAAAAAAACAGGGGCGCAAATGGCGTAGCAGCTGCCATTTGCGCCCCTGTCTTTCGCCGTGATAGGCTACATAAATATTTATGTAGCCTATCACAGCCAAAAACAGGAACACAAATGGCAGCCTCCGTAGCCACCGCTATTTGCGTCCACAGGCTCCAGACGCCTGTGAATGCACCCGGCCAGCGGCTCTGCAGAGTTGCTGTGGAGCAGAGCCAGCCAGGTTAGGATTTCAGTGGGAGGTGAGGAGCGCCTCCCCTCCACCGCGAATCACCCCTGTGAAAAGGTAAGTGACTTTCGTACATCCCTAGTGAAAACATACCCAGCCTGAGGGGTGGCATGACAGCATCACCACCCTTCCAGACTGCCCCTTATGGAGGGGTAGACCTTCCCCTGTCACCCCCTCCTGGGCCGCAAAGCTCCTGGGTGAGTGAGGTGTTGGTCCCCCAGGCAACCCTTATCCCTCCGCCCAGCTGCTGAAACCGTTCAGGAGGCCTCAGGCGTCACCTGTCACCATAAGGTGCCTCTGAATGCTCACCATGCCTAAGCTCATTCTCCATTGCCCGCCCTAGCCACCATCTGTAATGTGACCTAGGCTGAGCAAGAATTAGACCAAATTTACCTAAAGGACATGCCCAACCCCATTAACAGTGTGAAGGAGGCAAAAAGATGCTCAGCCCAGGCCAGTTGGACTGTGAGCTGAAATTCCTACATGGCCCCCAAAAGGGCAACTGGTTGGCACTCACACTGCTTAAGGGAGGGCTGGAGGGAGCTGTGCGAGCGAGAGGCTGATGGGAGGGGCACGGAGCATAAAAAGCCTCTCTTGCCCCTCCCTTCGCCATTGGCACCACAGGGTTCTGCCGAAGGCAGTCCACCACGTCTGATCACCCCACCTGCCTGTAATGCCCCCCCCCCCATGGCCAGGCAAGCTGGACGTGGGGGTAGGGCATTTCCCAGCTTATGTATTGGTATGTGGATTTTTATGCTGTGATGGTTTTTAATGACATTGTGATTTCCGATGATTTTGTAAAAAAAAATGTTAATAATAATATACTAATAATAATTAGAATTATTTTATTAGCATTGTTAATGATGATTATTTTGTTAATATATTATTAATAATAATGTTAATAGTGATTATTATTATTATTATCTACTAGGGATGTACGAAAGTCACTTACCTGAACCCGAAAGTTGATTCGCGGTGGGGGGGAGGCGCACCATCCCTCCCCCCAAAAATTCTGGCGAGGGGGAGGCGCCCTGTCCCTCCCCCCCAAATTCTGGCCGGTGGGGAGGCGCCCCGTCCCTCCGGCCACGAATCCTGTCCTGCCAGGACGCAAATGGCGGCGGCCGTAGCCGCTGCCGTTTGCGTCCCTGCAGTCAGCCGTGATAGGCTATGTAAACGTTTACGTAGTCTATCACAGCTGAGTGGAAAAAAAAACCCGCACATACGCAAATGGCGGCGCCCATGGGTGCCGCCATTTGTGTTCCTTATTTTGGCACATGTAGTCTATGTAAACATTTACGTAGACTACGGCAAAAATAAGGGGAACGCTATGGGCGCCGCCATTTGCATACACGCGTTTGTTTGTTTTTTCTCACTCAGCCGTGATAGGCTACGTAAACATTTACGTAGCCTATCACGGTGTTTTTTAAAAATCTAGCCGTGATAGGCTACGTAAATCTTTATGTAGCCTATCACTTTTTTTTTTAACTTGGAAATGGTGGCGGCGGAAATGGCGCCGCAGCCGCCGCTGCCGAATCGCCGCTGCACTGCCGCTGGAGCCGCCGCCGCCAGGGACATTCGCACAAGGTAAGTCCCGTCCCGGCGGGGCGGGGGGGGCAGACTGTTTCTCCACCAATTTTGGGGGGCCGAATGCACTGGCATTCGGCCTCCCCGAGATTCGTGGAGAAATTCTCTGACATCCCTATTATCTACTGTTGTACCAAGTCCCCTCCACGCTTCTCCTGCCCTGCATTTTCAGCTAGACAGCCAATTGCAGCTGTCTAGCCATGGGAGGGCTGAGCAGGGGAGGAGACTGCTGTATGACACGTTGGATGTGTCGTACGAGCATTTCCACCTACCCCGCCCTGGAACACCCCCCAGAATGGCCCTTTTTGGCCACTCCATGCTCCTCTTGTGAGCACAGGCTCTGAGGTCAGTTCCCAGAAAACCAGATACCTTATGGCTGTCTAGCCTCTGTCTAGTGGCCATAGGATTGCTTCCTCCATATATAAAATAATAAATACTTGGAGATGACAGGAATTGAACCAGGAATTTTTGCATGCAAAGCATACACCCTACTACTTTTGACCCTTTCCCTAAATTATCCCCTCTACATACAGACACACAGATGATCAGTGCTGTCAGCAGTTGCAACCTCTCTCTTTCATCAAGATTGCAGATAATTTGTTTGGTTTGTATTTTAATACAAACTGACCAAACTTGGACTTCCTGAATATACCAGAATGCAACTTTCCTTCTATTTTCCCACTTCCCTGAATTTTGCAATGTAATTCCCCAAGCCAAAGGTGTGTACAAAAATGCATACATTAGATCAAATTGCACACAAAAAGGCATATATTGGGGAAATTTAATTACAAAAAATGTATGTGTATTGGGGGCAAGGGGAAGTGTACAAACATGCATATGAACTTCTCTGTATATGAAATTGCACATGAAAATGTGTTCACATTTTTGTGTGGACATCTTCAGAAAGCATTCACAAACTGGCATGAAATGGGACAGAATGAAGTTACGCTTGAAAAAAAATGAAAACATTATAGAAAGCAAAACAGATAGCTTTGTCTGTCCTTAGTTTTTCTTGCTATCCTAAACTACCATTGGCTGTCATTGGAACTGAGTTACTCTGATTTTGTCTTGTGACACACTACTGCATAAAATGTAACAGTTCTAGCCATTATATTGAATGGCCTACTGGCTAGGGATGCTAATGAAATCTGAAATGGACCCAAATGAATCCTGATTTCTTGTAATCCAGTCTGTGAATTCCTTGCCAGAGCAGCATCTGCCCATCAGGTGCATTCCACGGACATGTGACTTTTTTCTTTAAATTTACGGAAGCACCAACTTCTTTATAAATTTAGAGGGACGGGGAGTATTGTGCTTCCTGGTAACATAACAAGCAGTGTGGGTGTTTTGTTTTGTTTTTCAGTTAAAATCCTAGTCTTCTGTTATGTCTCCCATGGTGGTCACTTCCTGGAATTCCATAAAAGGACTCTAGTTCCTTTCATGGGCATTCCAGAAACGTTCTTTGCTGTGAGGTTGCCAACACCCATTGATAGCATTCTTGCCTTCCATTTTATACACACTTACCTGAAAGTAGCTGTCATTGAAATCAGTAGGACTTACTTTTGAGTAGACATGTACAGGCTTGAGCTGTAAATTCCACACGGTTTCTCTGAGATCCCACTGAACATAGCAATGCTTACTTCTGAGTAAACACATTAGCTGTAAGCACATTGAGTAAACACCTTGGCTCCCTGGGTGGATGGGGGAGTCTACTTGTTCAGTTAAGCAGGAGACAGCTGGCTAGGGAATGCTGGGAGTTGTAGGACTTTTTTCTGTCTAAACATGCATAGGATGGTGCCCTTAGTGCCTTTTCCCCCATCCCTGGATAAATTCATCATTCAGAGCTTGGCATGGTCGTCTTTAAGAAGGGTGTTTGTTTGTTTGTTTGTTTGTTTGTTTAAGGAGTTGCTTTAGGTAAGGCACTACTGCTTAGGTGGGAAAGGGGGTCTCCATTGCCTCCAAATCAGAAAGAAACCTTGAAGGCAATTTGCTTTCAATGCAATTCTCCTCCCTCCTTGAAAAGATGCAGGCACAGGCAAACTCAACTCCACGGTTTGCAAACGGTGGACTGGAAAATGCGGACCAAATGAAATACACTCCTTCCCATCCCTTGGACGATGGAATGAAAGATGTCTGACAAGCCACGAAACAGAGTGGAATGGATTTAACAACATCCATGCATTCCTACTACTGGCCCAAAAAACTTTTTGGCAATTCCTCCCTCTCTGTACTTAGGATGTATGAGAAATTTGTTTCAGTTAATTTTTTATCAGGATTTACCTAGTTCACACCTTGCAGAGTGAGCATGGACTTGGATGCAATCTGAGGCTGAAGTCTGTACATTTCCTAGCTTGCAATGTGATTTGCAGCCCCCCCCCCCAATGAATTTGACAGTGTACATTTGAAAAATGTGCATGAAAAAAATGGGTACTTTTGAAAAAAAGATGTGCACAAATTTGCTTTAATCAATGGGAGGAGGATGTGTATATTTCAAAGATACTCACAGTTGATGTGTACATTTGGGAAAACAGTATGAATATATACATGGATTTTCATGCAGAAAAAAGAAAAAAACAAAGCTTGCAATCTGATATGGACTCAATTCAGAATGACCTTCAAGACAGAATTTGGTAAACTTTGGTGAGATCGACTTTTGCTGTTTTGCACATCCCTACTCTGTACCCATGTATACATGCCACATCTGGGTGACTCTGCATGCACCTGATGAAGTGGGCTCTAACCCACGTAAGCTTATGCCACACTAAATGTGTTAGGCTTTCAGGTGCAGCACAATAAAAGGATAGCATCCAATCAATACAGTTCTAAAGAAAGTAACAGCCACAAACACTAGAATGTATTAACAATCCCAATCCATACTGAGATAAAATATATCCTTCATCAGGGGAAAGAGCACTTTAATGCATGAGATATGCACTTGTGTTTTTGAATTAAAAGAGCTAAGTTGTTGTTGTTGTTCAGTCGTTCAGTCGTGTCCGACTCTTCGTGACCCCATGGACCATAGCACGCCAGGCCTTCCTGTCCTGCGCTCTCTCCCGGAGCGTGCTCAAGTTCATATTCATTGCATCCGTGATGCTATCAAAAAAAGAGCTAAGTATCCCTTGATAAAAAGTGCTTATCAGTTCAATACACATCAAAGTCATAAATATATATTTTACTGTTTCCATCTATTACTTATTTTCTTTGCATCTTTAGGCTAGGGATGTACGAATCCTACTCAGCCTTCTGTTCTGGGGCATCGGCGGTGGGGGAAGGTTCTCTGTCCCTCCCCCCGGAATCCTCCCTGGACTGGGTCTGCTCTGCAGCAGCTCCGTGGAGCTGCTGGCTGGGGTCGGCCGCAGATGGAGTTCCGGCCACGGCTGGGCTGCTGTGGCAGCAAATGGCAGCCGTCGTAGCTGCCGCCATTTGCATGCTTGCAGTCAGCCATGATAAGCTACGTAAGTATTTACGTAGCCTATCATGGCAAAGAGCAGGGATGCAAATGGTGGCCACTACGCCATTTGCGCCTCTGCTCTTTGCCGTGATAGGCTACCTAAGTATTTACGTAGCCTATCATGGTAAAGGCAGCCACGCAAATAGCTTAAATACTTATGTAGCCTATCACGGCAAAGAGCAGGGGCACAAATGGCGTAGCGGACACCATTTGCGTCCCTGCTCTTTGCTGTGATAGGCTACGTAAATACTTACGTGGCCTATCATGGCTGACTGCAAGCACGCAAATGACGGCTGCTATGACGGCCGCCATTTGCGGCCGCAGCAGCCCGGCAGCAGCTGGCTGGGAGACCAGCTGGAGCCGCCGCTGCCACCGCATCTGCCATCAGAGCCTCCGGAGCTGCATCTGCCGCCAGGTAAGCTCCACCCCGGGGGGATTCCGCTGGGTGGTGAGCGGGCGAGGCCATTCCACCATGGATTCCGGGGGGCGGATTCTAAAGAATCCGGCCTCACTGGAGTCTGTGGTGGAATTCTCTAACATCCCTACTTTAGGCTATAATCTTATACACTGGAGAAGGCAACCCATGGGCTGCATGCAGCTTCCGGTCTTTGTTGTGGTCCCCACTGGTTTTGCCCACACACTGGTCTTGCCCACTTCCTCTTTTGAAAGAAATTAGACCAAAAAGACAAACAGAAAGACAAAAATAAAACACAGACTGTCGAACTAAAGAATTAACACTATTTAAAAGCATGGCTTCTGTCAAAGGATCCTAAACTGTGATGGATGGACTGAATAAATATTTGGTTCCACTGTAGATGCCACTAGTGAAACCACTGGGACATCACATACTACTGTTTAGTGGCACTGTTAGCACTACACCACATGACGAAGGTCTGGGGCCCTGAAGGTCTGGGGCCCATTCAGACGGCCTCCAAACAGAACCAGAGAGAACTAAAAAGCCATAATGGTACCCCCTCCCAATTATGGAGTAATCTCCCTGATGCCAGCATTGTCATCTTTTTGGTGTCATGTTAAAACTACCCTCTTCTCTCAGGCATTTGGCAGCATATAAGGAGTATCTTTAATTGTCCCTGGCTGATTGTTTTAAATAGTTTTATATCTATGTTGTTGTTGTTGTTGTTGCTGTTGCTGTTGTTGCTGTGTGTGCTATTTGTTTAATGTCATTATGTGAATGGTTTTATACTTTGTATAATGTATCTTAATGGCTTTTAATTTTTGTGAACTGCCCAGAGAGCTTTGGCTATGGGGTGGTACAGGAATATAATACAGGAAATGGAATGAAAAGATACATTAGGGAAAGAAGTGCTGCAGCAGCTGAGGTTTCAGCTGCACTCCACTTTAATTTAAATAATTTTCCCCACAGCAAGAGTGGCAGTGATTTAAACCAATTAGACACCACCTTTGGGCTTGTGCAGCCAATAAGAGCACTGGAGCAGCAAGGGGGCAGGCCAAACCCCATTGCCCACCCTCATGCCACTCTGGTACCCTCATTGACTTTCACATAAGAACATAAGAAGACCCATGCTGGGTCTGTCTGTTCACACAGACAGACCCAATATTCTGTTCACACAGTAGCCAACCAGATGCCTACGGGAAACCCACAAGCAGGACACAAGTGCAACAGCACCCTCCCACCCATGTTCCCCAGCAATTGGGGAACATAGGTATCCCTAGTTTGTTTGGATGCCATTTAGGAATGTATGAGAAGAATTCCATTTCTATAGGGTGAAATCTCAACAGATTTTAGTAGTTTGGTCCTAGCAGATTTCATTCTGTTTTTTTCCAACTAGCATCAACATGATCTATAGCAAGTTGATCCAATACATGGATTCCAGATTTTTTTTTTAATGGAGGCGTCAATTTGTGCAAATTGAATTGTGAGTTTTTAATTATAATTTTTCCATATATTCCATATTTGTCAAATAACATGTCAGTTTCATCCTCCACTTCCTGAGTGAAAGGGAGAGGAGAGCACCAAAGTGGAGGATAAAAGTGACAAGTTCTTTGACAAGTACAGAATATGGGTCTACCTGTCTAAATGAAGCAATGCTGGAGAGGATGAAATTGACAAGGCTATTTACAACAGGACATAGTGGACAGGCAGACTTGTGAAAGAGCACAATATACATACATACATATATACAGAGAGAGAGAGAGAGATACACACACACACACACACACACACACACACACATGATGATCCAATTTGTGCAAATATAAAGACCAAAATGATAAAAATAATATATATTTAAAACCATGATCCCATTTGCACAAATTTAAAGACCATAGATAGAAATATAGATATAGATATAGATATAGATATGGATATGGGACCACCTCCCCCCAAATGTGTCTATTTAATGTGCACAAAAAAGAAAAGAACATTTCTGGAATTGGAAAAAAAAAATCTGCTACAGTCCACCACTGCTCATTGGAACAGAAACACTGTGAAATCCCATTGGGCTTAAACTTAACAGAATTCTCAGTGTTACACACCCCTAATGCTATTATCTTATAAATTAGAGTTGTACACAAATGACTTCTTAAAATTCTTCTCCCTATTTGTGGACAGAGAAACTGGGAGTGGGGGTACCAAATTTCTCCAGTGGGAGGAGACATTCTCTAACAGGTTCACACAGGTAGAGTAGAACTTATGAGTTAGCAGAGGTTGTAGTATAGGTAGGGATGTGAGAACCCATCCCAGCTTGGGTTCTCCGAGCGCCTGCGGAAGTATGGCCTCTGCTCACCCCCCTCCTGGACCTGCACTTGGACTGCCCATAAGTTCGGTGAGTTGCCAGACTCACCACGATCCTGTCCAGTGAGTGCCCACCAATTTTCTGCCTTTGTTGTGTGTGCAAAAAGGAAGTTAAAAAATGTCCATATTTAAATATGCACAGTTTGGGGGCCAGGAAAGCTTAGTATGCACAATATTAGAGGCATTATGTGCCCTCCTTGAAAGCCCTGTAGGAGATGTGACAGGGGGTAATGTTCCAAATCCGGGAAAGAGGTGGAGCTAATGCTGTGCCAAAATCTGCCATCCAATTTCCTTAAAATTTTCTTCCTCCATGGAAGAGGCTTCCATTTTCATTCCTCTTTCTCAGGGCACTTTATAATTTATTTTGAACTTCTTTTGGTGGTGTTTTAAGCTTACCTAATCACTGTGAGGTGGCCAAGTGTGCTGTGCATTTCTTTCTTTCTTCCTCTTATACATCTCTCCATTGCTGTGCAGCTCTCAGGCTGCCCACATTTCTTAATCTGAAAAAGCCCTATGATTTCACAGTGTCTTCCCCTGGACTTTAACTGGAGTGCAGGAAGCTGAGGGGGCTACAGGCTGCCAGAGAGGTGATTGTACAATGAAAGACAGGATACTCATGCAAACTCCTCAGCCACCTCAGAAGTAAGGTAAACACAAGAACCCCAAACTCAGTCCAATAGAATTTCTAATTTTCTCCAAATTTTTCTTCTCCTTTGAATTTCTTTTCAAAGTCAATTTCTTTTCTATCAAATTGAATGAGAATGGTTGGAAAAATATGGGAATTGAGGGGGGCACCTTGCTATTATAAATAGTGTGACAGAGTGCATTGCCCTCATGACACCAAGTAAATATTGGTGTCAATATTTACACCACCCAATACACAGTTTCCAAAGGTGGCTTCTGGCTGAAACTCTATGTATCATCATACAGCAAGTTTTGCTTTTCCCTTTTATTTTTCTTAAAATGAGGATGCATTAAATGAGATGCATTCCAAAATACAACAGTTCCCCTGTGGTGGTTTTAGCAGATTACACAAGTTGCTGCAATTCTTCTTCTTAATTGAGCTTAGCATGCTAAAATTATTGTCCCAAGACCCTTCAACAAGCCAGCCAAATGGAACACAGTTTTCTTTAAAAATCACCTTTCACATAAACTACTGATTTCTCTTCCACAATCTAATCCCAGCCTCTTTTTTTTTTTTTTACAACTTTAGCTTTGCAAGAAAACTTCCAAAGAAAGCTTCAACCCCTTTTTAGAAAAAAAATAAAATAGAAAAGTCACTTGCTTAGTAAGTGGTTATAAATATATTCACTGGTATTTATGATTGCCTTGCATTAATGTAATATATTGAGAAGACTTTCACTCAAAGAATGGTATAGTAACCTTTGTAATTTTGATTATAAACATAAAAGAACATTCCGAAAATGCTGTTGGGAAATAATAACATTTCAAAATAATCCAAATGTCAGTCTCTTACATAAAGTAACATTTATAACAATATTATTGGGTATATTCCACATGCAAACAAATTTTATCTTGTGGCCTTTATTAAATTACACTATGTTTTCCAAAAACCGATTCTGTAAATGGCAATTTGGAGCAATTTCTCTCTGGGGTGTGAGTGTGTGTGTGGGGGGGGTTGTTTACTCGTTTGACCTCACAGGAGGAATTGGTTTTTTTAGAAGAAAGGCAAGCCAACATCAATATTAACATTATTTTATTGTGGGTATGAAGCACTGTGGAGTGTATGATCCCTTCCCCTCTTGACCTAACACACCTTGTTTGAAAGAAAAATATCCCCTAACTTTTGTACTTTTAAAACACTGATTGGTTGGTGCTGTTTGGTGTTGTCTTTTTAACAGACTGATCTATAGAATAGATTTACTTTTTTGTTATTTTTAAATTAAAATTTTGTTTTTAACCTGGATTTTATTGTTAGTAGGAAAGCAACGAGCTTGAGAAAGTCCAGGAGGAAATTCAGCACAGCATTAATATAACTATGTATTTTTGAACATATTTTCTCATAAAATACTCATTTCTAAACATATTATACCCAAATATATGCACTTCTAAATATATTTGATCATGACATTGTAAAAAATACACATTCTGGATACATTTTCAGCTAAGAACAGCATTGCAAAATTCAGGGAAATGAAAAACCTGAGGATCATTATATTCCTATCCTCATATTAGTCCAAGAGTTAAGGATCAGGTAAGTTAGCATCACAATTCACAAAGATCCAATTCTCAAGCATCCCTGCCTAACAGCTCTTTGGACTGGATCCCAGCCAAGGGCTTTGAAATTACTACAAGCCAACAAAGTTAGGCATACTTCAGTTCAGTTAGGGAATAAGAAATTCAATTTTTATCATTTTTGATCATGATTTGATCATTTTTATTAAGTTTTCACCTTCTGGACCAGACTTGAACTCAATCTGTGGTTGAAGTCCATCCATTTCCATGCTTGCAATGTGATTAAGCCCCCCCCCCCGCCTCGCTAATGTATCTGACAGCATGCGTACATTTGTAAAACACACACAAACAAACTTTAATAGATGGGAGAAGAATGCATATCTTTCAACAGTGTGCAGAATTGATGTGTAAATTTGGAAAAATCTGCATGAAAATTCACACAAATTTTCATGTGTAAATAAAAAACAAAGCTTAAAATCTGATATGGACACAAGTCAGAATGAACTTTGAGATGGAATTCAGAGAACTTCAGTGAGTTTTTGGTTTGCTGATTAACACATACCTAAGTTTAGTGGACTCAAGTGGTCCTGGATTGTGTTGTAGTAGTTCACAAATCTTTCATTCCTAATCTTCCAGTGTCAAGAAACAAATGTCTGGAAATCAGAAATCAAAGGCCTAAAATGTTAAAACCCTACATGTCAGCTAAACTGTGCATTGTAGAATGGCCTTAAAATCACTGAGCTTGGATTTTCCATATCAGATTAAATGCCTACATTACTATGAAGACACAGGAACTAGTTAAACAGGGATGTGTACATTGATATTTAATAAAATAATTCCCAGACAACCGATTTACACATTCATGGAAACATGGGAGCCACTTGAAAATGACTCATAGTGCATTTTTAATAAGTGCACCACTTACCTTGGGATGAGATCCTATTTGCTGTGATAAGAACAGCAAATTACTTTTTATCCTGTAAAGCCCTATAAATAATTAGAACACTGGTATTCAATGCTCAATTTATCATCACATTGAACAAATCCAGAAAAATAAAGAGTTCACCTCTTCCTATCCTGCAATGCTAAAATTCTCAAACTATATTCACTGAGAACCAATTCTAACAAGGCTTCAGGTTTGTCTTAAATTACTATATTTAAAGGCTAGAACTGGAGAGAATTGTTAGCAGAAAGCCATATAATTTTGTGCCACTTCATGCAGTAAGGAAAAGGCTACAGCTATTCAGTCAGAAGTGAATCATATAGATTTATACTTGTTCTTTAAAAACAAAGCAAAACAAAATCAAAAATTAAATCCCAGCTTAAAATTGTATGCACTTAGTGCTTTGACAATTTTGGATACATTTTTTTTTAGTACCTTTATTATTTCATATACGTCAACAACATGGAAAATGATATGGGAAATAAAATGTATTTCATTGTGTGCATTCATTTTAAACAATACTTAAGCTTCAATACAGAAGAGTTATAGCTCTCATTTTCTCCTTCAAGAATTAATATGCTATATGAGGAGTCATTTGGGACTGTATTGTGCTCACAATGTCACAGATTTACTATACAGTGGGTCTATCTCATAAATGAAGTTTGCTTTAGGTTGCAAAACATTACAAAGCTCCTGGAATTCTATTTACAATTAAGACCCATGTTGATTAGGCATATACATTTAATCTTTGAGTAAAGTAAATGAAAAAAACTGTAGGCATTTCTCTTTGCAAAGTATGCAGTCATACCATTTTATCAGTTATAACTACTTAACAGTATGAAAGCTTCTTTGGCAATAAGAACTGCTACCCAAAGCATATCAGTTTTTAAACAGGGATTTATAGTGTCCACCATGGGCTAAAATTGAAATTGTTTTCGAAGTAATACCAGAAACACCCTGCCCTGAAGTAGGATCCCCACCTCTTGACATTCCTCAGAGATATAATCTTGGGGCCAGAACAGACATTACTTTAAAGCTGTATCTAGCAGCAATGACCTTTTTTTTCTTTTTTTTTTACTCTTGAGTAGGTGCAAGTGTTGAATATGGGGTCTTTACCTCCCCCCGCCATGTGACGGGCCCAAACACTCAAAGAAAAATATCCAGTTTCTTTTTGGAGGTGAGGTGGCAGGGCCACACGCGTCCCTATATGTGACATGACACTTATCTTAATTGTTAAAAATAAAACTACTTCATAATAGCAGAAAAATGGGAATGATCTCCACCCTCAGTAAATAAATCACATCCCTTATGAAACAAGAAACAAACGTCATTAAAACTTTGCCCTTGGAAAAGCCCTTTTATTATATCCACTTCCTTCATCAGATTAATTCTATTGAGCAAGAAGGTTGGTGTAAGCATGCTACACTGTAAAAGTTAATAAATGAAAGAAATGCGTAGTGTCCCCAGGTGATTCTTAAAGAGAATTTGGTCTGAGATGGCATAGTGCTTTTTTCCCAGTGCTTATTCTTTATAATTCTTATTTAACAACAACAACATGAGTTTAGTTCTGCAGGGGATTTATCTCAAGTTAAATTAATCTCTCATTGAATTCAGTGTCTGGTCCAAAGGGACTTCTTTCTCAGTATATTGTCAAATAGTTTTGTTGCATTAATATGTTAAAGGGTTGCCTTTGCATTTTTCTGTATTTGAAAACTGATAAACAGAGACTGTTTTATATTATCAAAGTATTATATTTAATATTTCTTGGCACCCAGTTTCCTAAGAAACATTCTTGGGAAGGCCACTTTGAGTCAGAAAGGCTGCAGGGGATCAAAACTACAAATGCTATTATGAACCAGGGATGGGGAAATTCAAAATGGCCTAAAATGAGCTCGGATTTCTAAGAATCGGACCAGCAGAATCCACTCTGGAGTGACCCTCACAGGCTGTGCGGAGTCCGTGGACTTTTGGATGATTTTTTTTACTTTCCCAAAATTTATGCATATAAATTTGTAGGAAAATATGTAAGTTTCTGTTGAGGAAATGTTGAATGGAATGGGGGACAATACACCAAATGTTACATAGTAAGGTAAATTAAGTAAATACTTACGTAAATACCTACATAATTATGCATTTATGCATTTTTCTGCATGACGAAAAAAAAATTCACATCTATCTGTGGACAGACAACAGAACAAAAGGCACCTGACAAACCATGAAACACAGATGGAGCACATTTTATACAGTCCGTACATCCGTATTATGAACTTCACAAAATCTAAAAGGCATAACCTAGTGCCTTCAGATATAAAGACTTTTGAAGCCAGAGTATTTAGAGAAATTATTTTTGATGCTAAAATATGGTGAGGGGCAAATGTCAACTGGTTACAGACAGTTCATACTGTTCTTGTTCTTTTTTAGGTCTATATTTGTGGGAGAATCAAAGCCAGATGATGCTGGCTACTTAGGAGGGATGGATGAAGCTGTCAATTTAGTTTCCCTCAGTTTCTCATTTTTCCAGTCTTAAGTTTAGTTCATTATGAAAATTTGCATGTATTTTATGCACATTTCTCCTAAAACATGCATTTTTGTATGCATTCCTGCCTACTATTACTATACATATATTTTGCAAGCAATTTCCCTAATACAATGCACTTTTGAACATTGTTTCCTGTAATATATGCATTTTTGGTAGGCATTTTTTATTGCAACATTTGAAGGAGCGCAAATTTTGAAGGATTACTGAGATTTGGTTCTCATAGAGTTTCAAAAGTGCAAAGTTAGGTACACATTAAAATGCAAACTGAACAAATTTTTCTGACATCTCTGCTTCTCAGGATGGCTGATGGTGATCCTGCCTTCCTTCTCTGCCTTGCTGCAGCCCAACCTATTATGCAGGGAAATGGCTGGTGGAGATTTGCTTTGGGGCTGAGGTACTCTTGCATCTAACCAGAGTCTCAAGGAGCTATCCAAGGTACTGAGACCTATCCCTACAATGGGTCCAGCACCTTGGATAGCTCCTTGAGACTTCTGAGTGGTTGAAACTAAAACCCAGAATGAAATTCCCACCCCACCAAAACTGGAGCCACCAGCGTCCCTACATCTAACTGGTTTTTCTGGAGGTTGGCAGTCTTGCAACAGATCTCACGTCATCCATCAGGTTGCTGGATGTGGTGCTTGTATACTTTGACAGATCTTTGAGCACTGGTAATCGCAGTATTCACTACCCTGGAGACCATATGTCCAGCCCGACTGCAGTCATGAAGATCCGGGGGGAGGGGTTGAGGTAAGCTTTGCCATGACACTGGTCACAGTGATTCTTTATCATCTTCAAGGCCACTGACACTTCTAGGTGAAGACTGATTGAGTTCTAAACTTTATCAGTCACCCTATAGCTGAAAGCTCTGCAAGCAATGTACAATGTACAATTACAAAATAAAATCCACAAAAGTCAAATAATAAAACATATTGAAACAGTGATCAATTAAAAGCAGCAGAGACCAAAACAAGCACTACAACAACTTCTAAAAATGCCACAGACATAAAATGACTTAAAATAGTGCTGTGCTGAAAAATTTTCTGACATATTTTTGACCATTCCCTTTTAATTTAATAGAAAACACATTGCTTTCAAAAAGAAATGCACTGCAGAAGAGAAGTTCAGAGAAGTTCTCATGGAGTGGTTTGGGGTTCTTGTGCTTACCTTACGTGGTTGAGGAATGTGCACAAGTGTCCCACTTTTCATTTCACAACATCTCTCCATCAACCTGTAGTCTCGTTGGCTTCCCAGATGTCTGTTAAAGCCCAGGGGGAGACGTCATGAGGCAATTCCTCCCAGAGGGCTTTTTCAGATCAGGAAGTGCAGGAAGCCTTAGAAGTGCAGAGCAATGGAAAGATGTATAATAGAAAGATAACACACATGCAGGCCCCTTGGTCACCTGGTGGCGAGTGTGTAAGCTCTAAAACACCACCAAAAATAAATTCAAAATAAATTATAAAATGCCCTGAGGCTGAGACATAAAAATGAAAACCTCTTTCATGTGGGAAGAAAATGTTTCACGGTAGAAGACATTGGAGGACAAACTTCGGAACAGTACTAGCACCACTCCTTCTCTGGAGCTTGATATACAACACTGCCCCCCTCACACCAGTATTATTTTGGAGGATGCAAAATGGGGGCCAGGTAGGAATGTCAGAGAAATCTGCAATGGAACAAAATGAGTTCAGATTTTGATCATTCTGACCTGCAGCAGACTGGCTTTTCCCCTGTCAGTTGGATTCCACCGACTTTTGGACCATTCTTCTAACTTTCCTGATTTTGAAGAAATTTTGTCATTAAAAATATACAAAAACATTAAAAACTGGCCAAAAATGTGCATTTTCCCATAGGCTAATGTGTGGAGATGCACATTTGGGGGGGGGGGGTTTGTACATTGGTGGGGAATTAGCATTTTCACAAGTGTGAATTTGAGCAAATGCATATTTGTTCAAACATGCATTTTTGCAAATTCCGGAACTTTTGAAAATCAGTTTCCATCAATGGCTGCACTGTAGAATGAAAGGCACCTGACAATCCATGAAATACAGATGGAATGGATTGTACACAACCTGTACAGCCCTAGGGCCAGGCTGCCAACACAGTTATCACTTGCAGTTGCAGGCTTGCAGCACAACTCCTCCCTCCCTTAAAAAATAAAAAAAAAACCTTAGGAAAAAAGAAGCTGTGCTACAGCCCTTGTCAATGGTAAGTAGGGATGGTGTGAGCATCTGCTTGGGACACAAAGCCCAGCGAGAAATTGCCGGTTCAGCCTTCCAGATGCCAGTTTGCGGACCCAAGCTCTTGCCTGACTCACCATGTGCTGAGTCGGGCAAGAATGCGGGCGCCCGGTCCCTCAGCAAGCCACCTATTGTCGAGGGGGAAAGAACGGAGCGCCCACTTACTACAGCAGCAGCAGCAGTGTGGGGCAGGCTGGTTATTTTACTTAAGTCTCCTACACTTACATGAAATGCCTGTTCCTCTCTGCTGTCACTGTAGCAAGGATGGGGAAGGAGGAGAGGTGCTACTTTCTTCCCCTCTTGTCCCTGCTACAGCCATGTTGGTGGTGGTGAGGAACAGGCTTGCCATTTTATGTAAGTGTAAGACACTTATGGAAAATGACCAGCTTGTCCCTTGCCACCACTGCTGTAGCAGGTGGGAGTGGAGGGAAGAAGGAAGCACCTCTCCTCTTCTCTCCACCCCCATGCCCAGCTACATTGTTGGCAGGGGTGGGGCAGGACAGGCCGGTTGTTTTACGTAAGTCCCTTACACTTACATAAAACAACCGGCCTGTCCGTTGCCGCCTCCACTGTAGCAGGGGTGGGGGGAGAAGATGGGAGCACCTATCCTTTCCTCCCCCCTCCCAGTGGAAGCAGCGGGGACACCCCTGCAGCCACCCATGCCTCGATGCGAGCCTCCATCTTGTGTAAAAATGACAGCTCGCATCGAGGAGCAGGAGCTGTGGGAATTTCCTGGACTGCTCGCCAAGCCCTCCAGGCATGGTGCAGCCCAGCTCACAGGGGTAGGTGGCGGCAGACACTCTGCAAACACCTGTGCTCAGTGGGTGCAAGTGAGTTCTCACATCCCGAATGGTGAGCCCTACCTGTGTTAGAGTTCTTATCCCCCACCCCACCCAGTTTCTCTGCCCACAAATAGGGTGGAGAATTTTGAGAGGCCATATGTGCACAGCTTTACTCGAAAATGCAGCATAGCAGCAGGAATACAAGGACTGAGAGAATAAAAAAGGTCTTCACCTGGCACTGAAAAGATAACAAAGTAGGTGCCTAGTAGACCTCCCTAGGGATGGTGTTCCATAAGTGGGGAGCTACTACAGTGCATAATCTTGCACTTGACGCCGAGCTAGGTCTGATTTGCTAGGTCTGATTTGATTAGGCATCATGTCTCCTTGCTTCACAGGGATGAGCATGCTGCAGAGTGGGCACACAGGGACCTGCACATGCTTCTTCTAAGCAACAGTGCATTTGGTAACATGTCAGTGCAGAATAGCTGTTCACAAGGGTCACATTTCAGGGTGAGAAAGTCAAGGTGCTTGCAGGATGGTGCTGAGCAGTAGGTCCCTAAATCTGTGAATAGGGATGGACAAACCCACCCCCATCCAGCATTGGTGGGCACCTGCTGAAGTGCTGCCCCCACTTGAGCCTCCCCCCCCCCGGACCCGCACTCAAGCCTCTATGAGCCACCCGCACTCACCTTGGATCCCGTCCGCAGGCGCCCATCATTCATGGACCATTTATGCCTCTTATATTGCATAGATCAAGCTTTCCCAGCCCTAATGTGTACATACTTAATTATGTGCATTTCAACTGACTTGATAGGTATAACTGAGACTTGGTGGGATGACTCTCATGACTGGAATACAGCAATTGAAGGTTATAGCTTGTTCAAAAAGAACAGGAGGAACAGAAAGGGAGGTGGGGTTGTTATGTATGTGAAAAATACATATCTCTGCACAGAAATACAGGAAGATGAGCTTGGAGGCTCCATCGAGAGCATCTGAATCAAAATAAATGGAGCAAAGAATAAAAGGAACCTGGTGGTCAGAGTCTACTACTGGCCACCCAATTAAGGAGAAGACGAGGATGAAACTTTTGAAAACAAATTGCCAAGGTTTTAAGGAAGCATGATGTAGTAGTAACGGGGGAATTCAATTTCCCCGATATTTGTTGGGAGACAAATTCTGCAAAACATGGCCCCTCCAGGAAATTCCTGACTTGTGTGGTGGATAACTTCCTCCTGCAGAAAGTAGAGGAAGGACCTAGAGGATCGGCTATCCTTGACTTCATCCTAACCAACAGAGATGACTTAATGGGTAAAGTAGCAGTTATGGGAACTCTGGCGGAAAGTGACCATGTTATACTTGAGTTCTTGGTTCTAAAGGAAGCAAAAGCCGAGTGTAGCCAAATGCGTACCCTGGATTTTAGGAAAGCTGATTTTAATAAACTCAGAATAATGATCAGTAAGGTCCCATGGCAAGCGACTCTAACGAGAAAAGGAATCCAAGATGGGTGGGAGATTTTAAAAAAGGACATTCTCAAGGCACAATTACAAACAATTCCAACAAGAAGAAAAGGTGGAAGACAACAGAAGAAGCCAATGTGGCTTCACAAAAAGCTTTGAGATGACCTGAAAACAAAAAAGGATACATATAGGAAGTGGAAGGAAGGCCAGTTAACAAAGGAAGAGTACAGGCAAGCAGCACAGAATTGCAGGAATGGCGTCAGGAAGGCCAAAGCCGAGAACAAGCTGAGGTTAGCAAGGGATGCTAAAAACAACAAAAAGGCTTTCTTCAGCTATGTGCATAGTAAAAGGCAGAGGAAAGAAATGGTTGTTCAGCTATTAAATAAGGATGGCAAAACGATAACAGATGACAAAGAAAAGGCAGAGGTGCTCAATTCCTACTTCAGCTTAGTCTTCTCCCAAAAGAGGTTCTATGAGCCCCCTGGCAAAGGCGAAGTACAGGCTGAAGGGACAGGATTGCAGCTTGAGATCAATAGGCATAGGGACAAGGAACACCTAATTACTTTGAATGAGTTCAAATCTCCAGGGCCAGATGGAGTTCAAATCTCCAGGGCACCCTAGAGTAATAAAGGAACTGGGAGAAGAACTCTCAGAACCACTGTCTGTTCTCTTTGAGAAATCGTGGAGGACGGGGGAAGTGCCAGATGACTGGAGGAGGGCTAACGTTGTCCCTATCTTCAAAAAGGGTAAAAAGGAGGAACCTGGGAACTACAGACCAGTCAGTCTGACATCAGTCTAGGGATGTACGAAAGTCACCTTTTCACAGCTTGGATTCAGGTGGGGGGGAGGCGCTCCGTCCCTCCCCCTGGAATCCTCCCTGGGCTGGCTCCACTCCGCCTCTTCCAACCCTAGTATTCTATGATTCTATGATTCTATGAACTACCTCCTTTTCCCATGAAAATAAGCTCGGCACAATGGCAGGCACTCATGGACAGGTCCAGGTGAGTGTGGGGAATGTTCAGGAGAGCATGAGAGGGGCGAGCAAGGCCAGAGGCTCAGCGAGTGCTGTCTGGGGGTTCGGGTGTGGGAGGGGAGCCCGATGGACTCCCAGACCCATTTGGGCATCTGAGTTATCCCTATCTGTGAATTCCAAGGTGGCTGGATCCAGTGAAGGGTGGATGGGGGAAGAACTCGACCCAAATTGTAATCTGAACTGATGTAGTCTTGCTCTCCTTCCCTAGTAGTTAGAGCACTCCCAGAGCAGCATTCATGTGCCAGGGAACCAGGAAAATTTAATTCTCCAGATTCATTGTAAGAAATCAGGCACACTCGAGAGCTACTTTTCCCAGAGGCTCTGGCACCTGGACTGCTGCTATGGTAATATTCCAGCCACCATGGATAGAGTTGCCCAAAACACCCCTGATATTGTCTGTTTGGGAGAGAGGAAAGGGGCAGTAGGGCAGGCTTTAGGGGCCTGTGGGAGGTTGAGGGGGACAGGCCCTAAATCACATCACCAGAAGTGTGACTTAAGGTCCAAATTCAGAATTGGGCTAAAAAATATATGTTTTGTGAAATAGCTTACTTTGCTAAGAAAAGGGGAATTCACCTGTCATAATGTTGTTGCCTCTTGGATGAAAAAAGACTGTACCGCGCTAGTAGTAAGACAACCATTACCCCTGGCTAAACTGAAGAATGGCAATGTTATTGTTGCAAAGGAGAAAATTAAACACAGAATGAAAGATCTAGCTGTCCAGAAGACCAGGACTTTATCAATACTTTGAGAATCTCTCAATAGTATTGTGTTCTAAAATTATATTATGATACCACAGCATCTCTGTTCTAACTGACCAGTTTTCCTTTGAGGATGCATTTCTGTCTCTTCGCTTTCCATTCATGCCATCTGGTTATCTGCAAATATACCTGCAAAAAAGACCTCTTAGTTGTGTTCTGGAGAGAATCTTGTCCATTATAAGTTGCATGGTGTTTTATTGTCTTACATGGACAAATATTTTTTTGCAGAAATGGTCAATATCTCAGTAACTAAATTCATTTGTGAAGATAAGAGTAGGCAGTGAATATGTTATCCTGAACTGATGTGGTAAACATGAGGCTCTCTCAAGCGTCCTTTGCATTGGTAGTACAAAAGATAAAGATTAGAAATAAGTTTGCTGCATAGCATCTGGTTAGGTACTGTGCAGACCAATCTTACTAATGTTTTATAGGCCACTCAACATCTGGTGCTTTTATTATTAGTTTGTTTTTACATTGTTAACTATATAGCTGGTTTTATGTTTTCATTTATATATTGGGTATTGTATGCTGTCTTCAAAGCCTAAAAATTGTTTCTCAGTTTTGTAGTGATCAATGGTCATAAGAAATAAAGAATGCTGACTGACCGATCTCATTCTAAGTACCAAGTTCCCCATTCACTACTGAATAGACTATTCAAATTCTGGCCTGGTGAGCTTCTAATAAGATGCTCCCTCATTCTGAAATTAGCACATATTTATACTTTTTTGTGAAGAAATTACTTCATAGCTAATTTAATGTTGTTGTTGTTGTTGTTCAGTAGCTAGGTCGTGTCTGACTCTTCGTGACCCCATGGACCATAGCACGCCAGGCCTTCCTGTCCTCTGCTCTCTCCCGGAACATGCTTAAGTTCATATTCATTGCATCAGTGATGCTATCTAACCATCTCATCCTCTGCCGTCCCCTTCTCCTTTTGCCTTCAATCTTTCCCAGCATCAGGGTCCAATTTAATCTACTGTCCCATAAATTAAGGCTCACAGTCTTAATTATCTCATTGTTATTAAACATTCTTTAAACAATTAGAACATACAAAAAGGGTCAGACATACACCTTTCAGGCTAGAAATGATAAATTTTGAATGATACCCTTGAGCCTTACTCAAAATGTGCCAATTAAACCTAAATATATAATTTTTTCTAGGCATCTACATATATATCAAACTTTTTGATGTGTATACCTTACATAATATTTTTTTTGCTCAGTAACTGATAAGAAAACACTTTAAGTGCATTTTTGACCTGGAATAATACAGTCTCACACCTGTTCACTATTCAAAAAACATTTTGGCCGAAGTGATAGTGCTTTAACTCAGCATTTTCACTTTGGATACCATCCAGGTCAACTTTACCATGATGAACCAGCTGGTGTCTCTGTGTTGTTTTCCCTTCAGTACAATTACTACTTTTCGCTTATTTACCTTTTTTAATTCTTAATTATTTATCTTTAATATTTGGCATTTACATTTCATAATAAGACATCCTATATTATTTTTTAGAAGGTGGAACATTTTTTTCAATAGTCTTCCCAGCAAGTCTAATAAAGCAAAATCAGCTATTTTCTAAAAATCCAGGACATTTGGATAACCACATTTTGAAGTAAATGTATAATACACATTACTATCTAAAGAAAACCCTATAAGACCCTTAAATCCAGTGTATAACATTACCTGATTGCACCACTGTCTTCAGCATTGCAAATGTCTTGAAAACAAACTTTAGTATTCCTTGACTGTCTGAGAAGTAACACAGTTGTAAAGGGGAGGAAGTATTCTTTTTCTAGATATTAAAAAACAAAACACCACACCTTGGACTTGCCCTTCCAACCTCATGGGTTATCACAGAATGTTCTACACAATAGGATCTCATACCTGCAACAGTATTAGACTCTGCACAAGACACAGAAAAGTAGGTTAGCTTTTCTCTTTTTTAAACTGATACATGTCAGGAACATCTATACTTGTTCATTTTCCAGTTCAGGGGTTAAAAAATGAGACATAATTTGCTTCAGAGGCACCATTTAGAAAGAAAGGCATAGAATGATTGAATAGTAGGGTGGGAAGGGGCCTACGAGACCATTGAGTCCAACCCCCTGCTCAATGCAGGAATCCAAGTCAGAGCATCCCCAACAGATGGCTGTCTGGCATCATCTTGAATGTCCCCAGTGTGGGAGAGCCCACTACCGCCCTGGGTAATTGGTTCCATTGTCGTATTGCTCTAACAGTCAAGATGTTTTTCCTGATGTTCAGCTGGAATCTGGCTTCCTGTAACTTGAGCCCATTATTCCATGTCCTGCACTCTGGGATGATCAAGAAGAGATCCTGGTCTTCCTCTCTGTGGCAACCTTTCAAGTACTTGAAGAGCGCTATTGTATCTCCCCTCAGTCTTCTCTTCTCAAGGCTAAACATGCCCAGTTCTTTCAGGCTCTCTTCATAGGGCTTTATTTCCAGGCCCCTGATCATCTTTGTTGCTCTCCTCTGAACCCTCTCCAGTTTGTCTGAATCCTTCTTAAACTGCGGTGCCCAGAACTGGACACAGTACTCCAGATGAGGCCTAACCAGTGCTGAGTAGAGGGGAACTAGTACTTCCCAGGATTTGGAAGCTATGCTTCTATTAATGCAGCCCAAAATAGCATTTGCCTTTTTTGCAGCCACATTGTTGGCTCATATTCAACTTGTGATCTACCACAATTCCAAGATCCTTCTTGCTTGTGGTGTTGTTGAGCCACATATGCCCCATCTTGTAACTGTGCATTTGGTTTCTTTTTCCTAGGTGCAGAACTTGGCATTTATCCCGATTAAATTTCATACTGCTGTTTTCTGCCCAATGCTCCAGTCTATCAAGATCGCTTTGACCGCCCAATTTCGTGTCATCTGCAAATTTGATTAGCATTCCCTAGAACTCCTCCTCCAAGTCATTAATAAAAATGTTGAAGAGCACTGGGCCCAGGACAGAGCCCTGTGGTACCCCGCTTGTTACCTCTCCCCAGTTTGAGAAGATCCCATTGATAAACACTCTTTGAGTCTGATTCTGTAGCCAACTGTGGATCCACCGGATCGTTGTTTCATCTAGCCCACTTTGAACTATTTGTTCATCAGCATATCATGGGGCACTTTGCCGAAAGCTGTGTTGAAGTCAAGATATATTATGTCCACAGCATTCCCACGGTCCACAAGGGAGGTTACCTGATCAAAAAATGGGACCAGATTCATCTGGCAGGATTTGTACTTGATCTATGTTGGCTTTGAGTAATCACTAGGGATGGCGGAGAATTTCTCCCTGAAACTTCGGGGGGCCGAGCGCCAACGTGTTCGGCCCCCCGAACAAGTTTCGCGGAGAAATCCTCCGCCCCCCGCCCCCCCCGGGACGGGACTTACCTTCCCTGAATGTCCCTCCCGGCGGCGGGTCCGGCTGGCGGTTCGTCCGGTGTTCGAGCGGGGCGGGAGCGGCAGCCGGTCTTTCGACCGGCTGCCGCCCCCGCCATTGCAATGAAAGAAAAAAAAAAAGTCCCCTGATAGGCTACGTGACGATTCACGTAGCCTATCACGACAAGATTTGCAAAGTCAGCCGTGATAGGCTACGTGAATCGTCACGTAGCCTATCACGGGTGACTTAAAAAAAAAAAAAAAAGGGTGTACGGATAATGGCGGCCCCCATAGGGAGCCGCCATTCCCGTTCCTTATTTGGTCGCTGTAGTCTACGTCAATGTTTACATAGACTACGGCGAAAATAAGGGCAACGCTATTTGCGTTGCCCTTATTTTCGCCGTAGTCTACGTAAACATTGACGTAGACTACAGCAACTAAATAAGGAACGCGAATGGCGGCTCCCTATGGGGGCCGCCATTCGCGTACGCGCTTTTTTTTTTTTAAAGTCACCCGTGATAGGCTACGTGATGATTCACGTAGCCTATCACGGCTGACTTTCCAGATCTAGCCATGATAGGCAATGTGAATCGTCACGTAGCCTATCAGGGGACGTTTTTTTTATTTTTTTTTACTTTCGTGTTCGCGGCCGGGCGAGGCGGGAAGCCTCCTCCCCGGCCTGAATTTCGGCCGGGCGAGGCGGGAAGCCTTCCCCCCCCGGCCTGAACTTCGCGGGGGGAGCAGCGAAGCGCTCCCCCCCACCGCGAAAAAGCTGCGAGAAAAGGTAAGTGACTTTCGTTCACCCCTAGTAATCACTGCATTGTTTTCAAGGTACTTACAGACTGATTGCTTTATCATCTGCTCCTGAATTTTCCCATGGATTGATATCAGACTGAGTGGTCTGTAGTTCCCAGGTTCCTCCTTTTTACCCTTTTTGAAGATAGGGAAAACATTAGCCCTCCTCCAGTCAGCTGGCACTTCACCCGTCCTCTACAATTTCTCAAAGAGAACAGACAGTGGTTCTGAGAGTTCTTCTCCCAGTTCCTTTATTACTCTAGGGTGCCCTGGAGATTTGAACTCCATCTGGCCCTGGAGATTTGAACTCATTCAAAGTAATTAGGTGTTCCTTGTCCCTATGCCTATCGATCTCAAGCTGCAATCCTGTCCCTTCAGCCTGTACTTCGCCTTTGCCAGGGGGCTCATAGACTCTCTTTTGGGAGAAGACTGAGCCAAAGTAGGAACTGAGCACCCCTGCCTTTTCTTTGTCGTCTGTAGGGATGGCAGAGAATTCTGCCATGGATCACGGTTAGGGATGGCGGAGAATTTCTCCCTGAAACTTCGGGGGGCCGAGCGCCAACGTGTTCGGCCCCCCGAACAATTTTCGGGGAGAAATCCTCCGCACCCCCCCGCACCCCGCACCCCCCCCCCGGGATGGGACTTATCTTTCCTGAATGTCCCTCCCGGCGGCGGGTCCGGCTGGCGGTTCGTCTGGTGTTCGAGCGGGGCGGGAGCGGCAGCTGGTCTTTCGACCGGCTGCCGCCCCCGCCATTGCAATCAAAGAAAAAAAAAAAAACGTCCCCTGATAGGCTACGTGACAATTCACGTACCCTATCACGGCTAGATTTGCAAAGTCAGCCGTGATAGGCTACGTGAATCGTCACGTAGCCTATGACGGGTGACTTTAAAAAAAAAAAAGAGTGTACGGATAATGGCGGCCCCCATAGGGAGCCGCCATTCCCGTTCCTTATTTGGTCGCTGTAGTCTACGTAAATGTTTACGTAGACTACGGCGAAAATAAGGGCAACGCTATTTGCGTTGCCCTTATTTTCGCCGTAGTCTACGTAAACATTTACGTAGACTACAGCAACTAAATAAGGAACGCGAATGGCGGCTCCCTATGGGGGCCGCCATTCGCGTATGTGCTTTTTTTTTTTTTTTTTTAAGTCACCCGTGATAGGCTACGTGACGATTCACGTAGCCTATCAAGGGATTTTTTTTGTGTTTTTTTTTACTTTCGTGTTCGCGGCCGGGCGAGGCAGTAAGCCTCCTCCCTGGCCTGAATTTTGGCCGGGCGAGGCGGGAAGCCTCCCCCCCGGCCTGAATTTCGGCCGGGCGAGGGGGGAAGCCTCCCCCCCCGGCCTGAACTTCGCGGGGGGAGCAGCGAAGCGCTCCCCCCCACCGCGAACAAGCTGCGAGAAAAGGTAAGTGACTTTCGTCCACCCCTAATCACAGTGAGGCCGAATGCCAGTGCATTCGGCCCCCTGAAATCTGTGGCGGAACGGCCTGCCCCCCCACCTCCCCACGGATCCCCCCCGGGATGAGACTTACCTGGGGCGGATCTTCCGGGCAGTGGCGGCTCTGGCGGCAGCTCCAGCGGTAGCTTTGGCGGCGACAGCTGGTCTTCCAACTGGCTGCCGCCACCGCCATTTGCAGGTTTGTTTGTTTTTTTTACAGAGACGTGATAGGCTACATAAGTTTTTACGTAGCCTAAAACGTCTGGGTAAAAAAAAAATGGCGTATGCAAATGGCGGCGGCCATAGCCGCCGCCGTTTGCGTACACGGTTGTTGTTGTTTTTTCCACAGAGCCCTCCATGGCCGGAAATCTTGCTGCGGATGGCTCTGGCCTGGCTGGGCCTGGATGGCTGCTCCGCCGAGCTGCTGCGGAGCACAGCCGGCCATGTAGGATTCCGGGGGGGAGGAATGGAGCTCCTTCCCCCCCATAAACATAATCCGCGAAAGGTAAGTGACTTTCGTGCATCCCTAGTCATCTGTTATCATTTTGCAATCCTTATTTAATAGCTGAACCACCATTTCTTTCCTCTGCATTTTACTATGCACATAGCTGAAGAAAGCTTTTTTGTTGCTTTAAGCATCCCTCGCTAACCTCAGCCCGTTCTCAGCTTTGGCCTTCCTGATACCATCCCTGCAATTCTGTGCTACCTGCTTGTATTCTTCCTTTGTAGCTTGGCCTTCCTTCCACTTCCTATATGTGTCCTTTTTTGTTTTCAGGTCATCTCAAAGCTTTTTGTGAAGCCACATTGGCTTCTTCTGTTGTCCTCCACCTTTTCTTCTTGTTGGAATTGTTTGTAATTGTGCCTTGCGAATGTCCTTTTTTAAAAGCTCCCACCCATCTTGGACTCCTTTTCTTCAAAATCTGATGCAATTTCTTCATAGCTCCGCTTGGCAGTATCATTTGTTCCCACATGGATGAGAAGAAAGGGATACCTGTCAGTGGGCTTTATGAGCACAGGCAACCCTTCAGGCACATCTCTAAACTGTCCTGCCAGGAGACAGCATAGCTGGCAAGTCCACGGGTCTTCTCGACATACTTGAGTTTCAATCCCACACAACAAGGAGTCTCCCACTACTACTACTCTTCTCTTCTTGTTGTTGTAGGCCTGGGTTTCATTGCCTCTGCTTGACTGACCTTCAGCCTCTTGCTCACTCTCATGCAGATTCCCCTTTAATTCTTCCTCTGCAGGCTGTCGTCCAGTCTCATCTTCAAGTACCTGGAAACGGTTCCATAGATCCACTGCTTCCACTGGTGCAGAGTGGCTTCTAGTTCTTCTGCTCCTGTCACCCTTTTCCAAGGAGTTTCCTCTACTTCATTTTTCCTCACCTCAGCATTTCCTACTTCTGCCCCAGCTTGCTGTTGCTCTTCAAGCTTCTGTACTTTGCTTTGCTGCTGTAGTTCCACCATTCTGTCCAGGAACTCTTCATGTTCTCTTATTCCCTGGAGGGTCAACAATCGCTGCTCCAGTCCTCTTACTTTTTCTTCCAGCAGTGTGATGAACTGGCACTTGTTTCACCTGTAGGCCATGTTGTTCTCAGGCAAGAAAACAAACATGGCACACACCTTGCAGGTCACCATGACTGGAGAGTCTTGTCCTTCCATAGCCTCTTTTCCCTTTCTGTGTCTAGCTTTCTGATAGTTCTAGTGTAGCCTGTACCTGGTCCTCTGCTCACTGGATGTTAAAAACAGAGTCCTACTGGTATGGAAGTGTGTGTTACAAGGCAAATATTTTTTTTTTAAAAAGGGGGGGAAGTATTTTTTTAAAATGTTAGGGGCCTCCCCCTTGACCCGCCCTTCTGAACTCCCCTGGCCAACTTCTATTTGGTCCCCCTGTCCGCTTGCTCTGATTGCTCGCTCTCTGGGAGCTTGCTTGCTTGCTTTTATAGTCCCTAGACCAGCTGGAGCAGCTTCCTCTATTCTGTTCTGCTCAGCTAGGAGGCGGGAACCAGACTGAAACTTCCTGCCCACGCAGCTGCTGGGAGTACTCAGGCCACACACCCTCAATTTGGTTGGAGCTCTCAGGAGCACCTTGTCAGCTCACAGCCACGCAGAAGGAAAAGGACAGCTCCCTGGGCTTCCTCCAGCCCACTTACCTCTTTACCTTTGTCTCCTTTCCACTGCAACTCCCCTGGCCAACTTCTGTTTGCTCCTCCTGTTTGCTCCCCCTGTTCGCTCGCTCTGATTGCTCACTCTCTGGGACCTTGCTTGCTTTTATAGTCCCTAGACCAGCTGGAGCAGCTTCCTCTGCATATTCTCCCTTCTGTATTTCAGACCAAATATTTCTGAGGAATATCTCTGGCTAATATTAGTTTTAACAAATAAGCACAAACAATGCTCTCAAAATATACCTTTAAAAAAATAAGGCTGTGAAGTAAACACATTTACCTGGCAATAAGTCCAACTGAACTCAGAGGGGGCATACTTCTGTGTAGTGATGTATAGGATTGTACTGTTAATCCACTGTTAATCTTCTTGCATCCAAGAGTCTTCGAACTTTGTTGTAATTCTTAACCTTTCCCATTTTAATCTCTTTGTTTCCTCTAACTAAAGTCTAAAGCGGTGTCCCTAGTGTGCTTGTGTGGTTGTTGAAAATTTCTGTGCAAAGACTTCACAGGTAGAACATTACTGGCCTTTCTGATTCAAGCAGGGTCACAAAATACAATAACGGTGTTTCAAAAAACAAACGGAGAAAGACATCCTGAATGTCACAATCTCCAACCTGCTTATTGGTCATGTCAGCACTAGAAAAACTACGTAAGATAAACTTCTGAGTTTCTCATGGATTATGATAAATTTCTAGTGTTAATATTCCATGCCTGAAACAACTTATCTCAAAACAAAGCATACCAGAATATATGAAATGAAGCTAAATATATGAATTGTCCTCAAATTTAATTTTTGTTTTTTGAATTTTAAATGTGAAAATTTCCCTCACAATTTGAATTCACACATGTTGGCTTGTCATCGTTTCTTTTCTTTTTAAAGGCACAGCAACAAGTGTGCATTTTTGGCAGGGATCAAATATCACAGTATTTAATATTACAGTTGCAGTTTCAATAGTCTAAAACATCTGTGATGGAAGTGAATTTGCACAGTCTGATAATGTTTCTCAGCTCGTTTCTAAGACACTTAGCTAGGTTTTTGGTATCTTCAGAGAAGATACTAAATTGAGTTCCAAATTATGATAACATCTTGTTTCTGTAGGCATAATAATATATGTACAATTTGAGTCATTTAATTAGTTTACAGTTTATATGGAACAATTTTAACAAAATATTCTAATTTGTACATTAGCTGAATACAAATGAATATTCATGAAGTGAAAACTGCGATCCGCAGTGTCTTTAAATATATTACTTCCCTCTTTGCAGCATATACTTTCAACTTATCAGAAGTGGTTGAATTTGTATTGACAAGTTAGTTAGTTTTTTTTCCTGAAAATGTGGCAAATGGTTTATGCTATGGGATTAGGGATGTACGAAAGTGACTTACCTATTGAGGATTATGTTGATGGTGGGGGGGAGGCGTTCCGTCCCTCCCCCTGGAATCCTGGCTGGGGGGGGGAGGCACTCCGTTCCTCCCACTGGAATCCTCGAACGGCTGGCTGTGCTCCACTGCAGCTCTGCGGAGCAGCCAGCCAGGCCCGGCCAGGCCCGGCCCGGCCAGGCCAGAGCCGTCCGCAGCCGGATTTCCGGCCGCGGAGGGCTCTGGGTAAAACAAAAAACTGCGTACGCAAATGGCAGCGGCTACGGCCACCGCCATTTGCGTTCCTTCTTTTTGGCCGTCTTAATCTACATAAATATTTACGTAGACTATGATGGCGAAAATCAAGGGGAATGCAAAAAGCGTAGCGGGCGCTATTTGCGTCCCTTTTTGATTCCCCGTTTTAGCCTACGTAAATCTTTACATAGGCTAAAAAGGGGAATCCAAAGGGGACGCAAATAGTGCCCACTACGCTATTTGCTTTCCCCTTTATTTTCGCCATCATAGTCTATATAAATATTTACATAGATTAAGACTGTAAAAAGAAGGAACGCAAATGGCGGTGGCCGTAGCCACCGCCATTTGCGTACACGGGTTTTGTTTTGTTTTTAAACCCACCCAACCATGATAGGCTACGTAAAGATTTACGTAGCCTATCACATATTTTTTTTTTAAACCTAGCCATGAAAGGCTACGTAAATCTTTATGTAGCCTATCACGTCTTTTTTTTTTTTTTTTTTACACAAGCCTGGAAATGGCGGTGGTGGCAGCTGGTCGGAAGACCGGCCGCCGGAGCCGCCGCCGGAGCCGCCGCCGGAGCCACCGCTGGAGCCGCCGCCGGAGCCACCGCTGGAGCCGCTGCCGGAGCCGCCGCCACCTGGAAGATCCACACCAGGTGAGTCTCGTCCCAGGGGGGATCCGCAAGGGGGCAGGCCGTTCTGCCACAGAGTTCAGGGGGCTGAATGTACTGGCATTTGGCCTCACCGAGATCCGTGGCAGAATTCTCTGACATCCCTATATGGGATAACAACAGCAGAACTGGACAACAACCACCCGTTTGACCAACATACCTTTAAAAACAAGTTGAAAAAGAGTTGCTACATTCTATATGACTTTTAAGCAGGAGCATCTGTACAGCCTTATTCAAGGTGATTAATTATCTATTGCAACAGGGGTGGGGAACCTCAGGCCCCGAGACCAAATCAGCCCACTAGGGTCCCAATCCAGTCCTCCAGGGTCCCTCCAGGATGAACATCATGGCAAGAGGGAGACAAAGCTAGCCCCATACATTGGCCTGAGAAGGAACAGCTTCAAGGAGCTTGTTTTATCCTTCTCTGCCAGAAAGAACACCTTAATAACTTTGAAACTAAGAAACTGTGTTTTGCTTTTTTCCCTCCTCCTTCCCAATCCCTTTTCCTTTTGTGTCACATCTTTTATATTGTAAGCCTGAGGCAGGGCCTGTCTTTGTTTCTTTTTTGTTGGTGGTGGGGTTTTTTAATGCTTTTTTATACATCAAATTAATATTGAACTTAATTTGATTTGTATTAGAGCTGTGTGCAAATGGCCTCTTGACATTCTCCAGCTTACTTGGGGGCAGAGAAATTTGGGAGACACTTTCACCAAATTTCTCCAAGGGGAGGAGAAATTCTCAACAGTTTCTCCCAGGCAGGGCTCCCTATTCATAGGGCTAGTAGCACAGCTTCTTTCTTTTTTGGTAAGGGGTTTGGGGGGTTTTGTGCTGAAACAGCATCAACTGTCTTGGCAGGCTGGTCCCCAATTTGCATCCACTGCAATGCTGGTGGGGGAAGTGTTTTGTCTAGCTCCAGGGATGAGGTGGTGTTAGTGCTCTGACAAAATCTGTCCTCTGATTTCCTGAAAGTTTTCTCCCCATGTGAAAGAGGCTTCCAGTATTCTGCCTCATTCAGGATTGTAATGTACTGTAGGGATGGACGAATCACTTACCTGGTTTCGTCCAGAGACATCTGCGGTTGGGGGGAGGCGCTCTGTCCCTCCCCCCGAAATCCTCGATGGGGGGGAGGTGATCCGTTCCTCCCACCTGGAATCCTGCCCAGCTGGCTCCACTCCGCAGTGGCTCCGCAGAGCCGCCGGCCAGGGCCGTCCGCAGCCGGAGTTCCGGCCGTCGACGGGCAGCTGCGGACGCAAATGGTGGCCGCCGTAACGGCCGCCATTTGCATCCAGTGAAGCTGCCGTGATAGGCTACGTAAATATTTACGTAGCCTATCACGGCAAGCAAAAAAAACACAGCGTACGCAAATGGCGGTGGCTACAGCAGCCACCATTTGCGTTCCCTATTTTTAGCCATTTTAGCCTAAGTAAATATTTACGTAGGCTATTACAGCTAAAAAAAGGGGAACGCAAATAGCGTAGTGGGTGCTATTTGCGTTCCTTTTTTTCCGCTGTAATAGCTTACGTAAATATTTACGTAGGCTAAAATGGCTAAAAATAGGGAACGCAAATGGTGGCTGCCGTAGCCGCCACCATTTGCGTACGCTGTGTTTTTGTTTGTTTGTTTGTTTGGCTTGCCGTAATAGGCTACGTAAATACGTAGCCTATCACAGCTATGATGAAGAAGTGAATGGCAGCCGCAGGGCGGCCGCCGTATTCACAAGTCAGCACGGATGGCAGCAGGTAAGTGCTCCATTTCATGCGCCTTTCGTGAGTTGGGGGGCGGGGGCTTCGTTCCACCACGGATTTCGGGGGGCAGAATGCAGTGGCATTCGGCCTCACTGAGATCCGTGGCAGAATTCTCTGACATCCCTAATGTATTGCTGTGATGGTTTTGAGCTTACTGAATCACAGCTAGCTTACTGGGCTGCCTGCACATCCTGATCTGAAAAAGCCCCATGGGAGGAATTACCTCATGGTGCCTTCCACTGGGCTTTAATTGAAGTGTAGGAAGCTGAGGAGGCTACAGACTGCCAGAGAGATGATTGTACAATGAAAACCAGGATGCTTTTGCTCACTCCTCAGCCACCTCCTAAGTAAGGTAAGCCCAAGAAACCCAAACCTAACGCATGAGAATTTCTCCAAAGTTTCTTCACCATTGAATTTCTTTTTGAAAGCAATTTCTCTTCTATCAGGTTGAATGAGAATGGTCTAAAACCCTGTGGGAGAAGTCTTCAGCACAGCACTAATTAGTATACAACCAGTAATAAAATATATGTAACAATACATAACGCCTGCACTATAAACATTATAAATAAATTTACCCATCATATAAAGTATTACAATATTACAAGGCAAAAACTTGTATTCTTATCACTATCAAAATGGTATCTCAATTTCATTAAAGAAAAGAAAGGAGTCCATAGGCTTATACTCAAGATTCACGGCTCTACTTTGTGCATACGTCTATCGGCACATTCTGCCCATCACCATTTTTTTATATTTGAAAGAAAAGACATGGCGATTGGCAGGGACAGGGAGGAGGTGAATGGCTCTGGCTGGCAGGAGGGAAGGTAAGCAGCCCCCAAGCCAGTCCCCCCCCCCCGGAATCCTTGTGGAGAGGAACCTCTCTGGAGGACTCCTGGGGGAGAGGAATGGATTGCCTCCCCCTTGCCAGAATGGACGGTGGGGAATCCGTACACCCCTAGAGGCCTGGCTGTGTGCCCACTCTTATTGCAGGGAGTCACAAAATGGCAACTTCCTGGAAGTTCCTGGAAGTTGCCATTTTAAAAATTTTAAAAATGGCAACTCCCTGCAATAAGAGCTGGCGCGCGTCCAGGCCTCAGGAGCTGGTGGCGGCAATGGCAGAGGTGGAGGCAGCAGCGGAGGGGACAGAAATGGCAGTGGTGGTGGCAGAGGCAACAGAGGTGGTGGCGGCAGTGATGATGATGGTGATGGGCGACTCCAGTAAGGACCTGGAGGTGCTGACACAGCTGGGCTGAGGGTGTCAATGCTCCAAAGTGCACTGAGGCGCTTCGGAGAGCCCCTGACCTGCTCCAGGTTGCTTCGTGCCCCCTCCGCTTCATCTCAGAAGGGGCTCAAAATGGCCCAAAGCAGACCACTTTGACTCAGGCTTCGGACCTCAGACTGAAGCAGTGCACAGCCCTAAGAGAAATGTACATTTTTTCCGATTTAAACAACAACAAAAGCTTGCATTTGGGAACATGGGTGAAGAGGTCTGAGCTTTTTCAAGGCTCAACTCAGAGAACCTCAACAGGCTTGAACCTGACTGATTCTTTCATCCTTAGACTGTGCTTGAAAATGGGAGAGACTGTCAGGGACAGATCTCTGGCAGCCAACCCATTCTCTGGCCTACAATTGTGGTAGGCTCAGCTCATAATGTATTCTGGGGAAACTTGACTTGTCTGTTTACAGCACCCACACAGCATTCCAAACGTTGGCAGCCTCACTAATGGCATGAAAAAAATGTGCCTACCATGCTTGTCCTTCTTAGTGCCACTTCATATAATCCAGCTCAGATTATGAGCATCTGGGCTACATTTTCTTTGTGGATACCATATTGTGTAATTGCTTCACTACAGGAGCAGATCTTGCAATTCAGACCAGATCCATTACACCAATGAAAATTTTCAAAGCTGAGGTGAGTATCAGTTTGCTAAATCTGGCTGACATTTGTGCTCATAGCAATAATGTCCTCTTTTTCACAAACCAAATGCAACCCACATTCTGTCAACCCACATGCCTTTCATGACAAGGATATGTCATACATCCAGTTTCTTAAAGTGAAAGGATGTGGTGAAATGGGTTCAAAAATAGGGAAATGGGGGATTTCCTCTCCCCAGCACTGCCACCACCTATGGGGGAACTGCTCCTTCACTGGGCAATCCCACCTATGGGGTTTCTTATTTTTACCCAGTGCTTATATTTCAGGGCCTAAGGAACTCTCTGCCAGGGTTCTCCAAGCTGACCTTTTTCCCTGCCACCCATTCTCTTAGAATACTTTAAAACCTCTTAGTAGCTTTTATAAGAGACTTAGATGGGCACCAACACTAGAGACTAAATGATCTTTTAAACAACAATTTATTAATTGTTAATATTAATATTAATCGGAAGAGGAGCATGGAGCAGCCAAAACAGGGTGGTCCAGGGGGGGCATTCCGTGGTGGGGAAGGCAGAAATGCCTGTACGACACACCCTGTGTGTTGTCTGGCAGCCTCCTCCCCTGCTCCACCTTCCTGCAGCTAGGCAGCCAAAATCGGCTGTCTAGCTGCAAATGCAGGGCAGGAGAAGCATGGAGAGAATGATCCCCTCTGTGCTTAACCTGTCCTGCATTGGATAGGCAGTCGCCTCTTGAGTTTGGAGGTGGCCGCTTATCTCCATAGGACTGTGCCCTTAATGACTTCCTTTACCTCAGGTCAAATACCCTAAACCTCCACTCCAGCCAAATACACTCACAACCAGGTCCAGCTCTTGGGTACATTTTTCCTCTTACATCAAAGATCCTCCTGGTGTGCTAGCAGCTGCTTTGACAGTGTATCTGGGGTTTTGATGCCTGCTTGATTAACTTTCTTCTGGCAAGATTTTAGGACAGCTTCCTGGCACCACACAGCCACCTGCTCCCTACAACTGATCTTGACCAGCCACATATGGTTATCACACAGAGAAGGAAAAGCTTAATATCCAGGCCTTAACTACTCATTTTCTCCTCAGGTTTCTCCTAGTCCTTCTATAACTCCATGCACCAACCAGCAGACCTTCTCCTTCACTCTCTACCCACAGGCTGACTAAATCCTCAACTGTCAACTCCTTAACTGTTATTTTCCACCTAGGTAGAAACTGTTCTTTTCCACCTAGGTAGAAACCTCAGCCTATCAAGACTGAATTTACCTGATCCAGGCCCCATATAACAATAATCAAAGCAATTGTCTCTCTCTCCCCCTTTAGAACATCACTAAGCAACTACTGCACAGGCTTTTGACAGTAACAAAGCAAGGCCTCAGGCCTACTGAGATAAATTATTGCCTCTTAAGGCCACACAAAGTAAACATTACAGAACAACAACCATTATTTACATGGCATTTCTTAACAGGGATGTACAAGAATTTCATGTCCATTCACAAAACAGTTGAACAAGCCCCATTTGCAACCCTAAATATGAATGTGTGCACATTTTCAGAGAAAACATCTGCACATTTCCAAACTTGTGAACCCATTCAAAAAATGTGCATTTCTGAAAATGCTCATTTTTCATTCTTTGCTAAATGGGGAGAGTGTGAACTTCAGGTGTGCACATTTTAAAATATGATTTTTTCTCAGTTTGCGGGGGGATGGTCACATTCGGGAAGGCGAACAAGGCAAACTGAGCTTTGAGGAGGAATTTGGAGAAACTTGATGAGCTTGAACATCACGGTTACTCAAACATTGCATGGTTTTCAAAGAAGATATAATAGGATATGCAGTATACAAAGCTTTTTATTTACTCTATACACCATGAGATGAAACAATATTACTAATGTAAATTGCATTGCACTAGGTTAAGCAACCTCTAGCTAGGGATGGCAGAGAATTTCTCCCCGAAGCTTCGGGGGGCCGAGCGCCAACGTGTTCGGCCCCCCGAACAAGTTTCGGGGAGAAATCCTCCGCCCCCCCGCCCCCCCCCCGGGACGGGACTTACCTTCCCTGAATGTCCCTCCCGGCGGCGGGTCCGGCTGGCGGTTCGTCCGGTGTTCGAGCGGGGCGGGAGTGGCAGCCGGTCTTTCGACCGGCTGCCGCCCCTGCCATTGCAATGAAAGAAAAAAAAAACACGTCCCCTGATAGGCTACGTGACGATTCACGTAGCCTATCATGGCAAGATTTGCAAAGTCAGCCGTGATAGGCTACGTGAATCGTCACGTAGCCTATGACGGGTGACTTAAAAAAAAAAAAAAAGTGTGTACGGATAATGGCGGCCCCCATAGGGAGCCGCCATTCCCGTTCCTTATTTAGTTGCTGTAGTCTACGTCAATGTTTAAATAGACTACGGCGAAAATAAGGGCAACGCTATTTGCGTTGCCCTTATTTTCGCCGTAGTCTACGTAAACATTGACGTAGACTACAGCAACTAAATAAGGAACACGAATGGCGGCTCCCTATGGGGGCCACCATTCGCGTACGCGCTTTTTTTTTTTTTTAAAGTCACCCGTGATAGGCTACGTGACAATTCACGTAGCCTATCACGGCTGACTTTCCAGATCTAGCCGTGATAGGCTACGTGAATCGTCACGTAGCCTATCAGGGGACGTTTTTTGTTTTTTTTTTTACTTTCGTGTTCGCGGCCGGGCGAGGCGGGAAGCCTCCTCCCCGGCCTGAATTTCGGCCGGGCGAGGCGGGAAGCCTCCCCCCCCAGCCTGAACTTCGCGGGGGGAGCAGCGAAGCGCTCCCCCCCACCGCGAAAAAGCTGCGAGAAAAGGTAAGTGACTTTCGTTCACCCCTACCTCTAGCACAACACCAGTAGTATTTGCTGGCATGACAGGTTTCTCTGGAAAACCAATCATGCCAGCAAATGCTAGTGGCATTGTGCTAGAGATCACTCAACTTATTTTAGTGCAAGTTTAGAGTTTGCGTTAGTACTAGTGTTGAATTAGATACTGCCCTTAGTGCTGGCTCCAGGTTTTTGAAGGCCCTTGGGCAAGACACCCCAAATGCCTCACCTGATTCTACCCTCTCACCACTGCTATTACCAGCTAGAGATCTCAGAGGAATCCATCCAGAGCAAGTAGGCAGTGGCTTCTATTGTTTCTCCTTCTTTCCACCGCTGTTGTCTAGGGATGTCAGAGAATTCCGCCACGAATCTCGGGGAGGCCGAATGCCAGCCCATTCAGCCCCCCGAAATCGGTGGTGGAATGGTCTGCCCCCCCACCCCCCCCCCAGGATGGGACTTACCTTGGGCGGATCTTCCTGGCGGCGGCGGCTCCGGTGGCGGTTCGGCAGTAGTTCGGCGGTGGCGGTGGCCGATCTTCCGACCGGCTGCCGCCGCCACCATTTCCAGTTAAAAACAAAACAAAACTAAAAAAGTGATAGGCTACGTAAAGATTTACGTAGCCTATCATGGCTAGATTTTAAAAAAACACAAAAACACGTAAATGTTTACGTAGCCTATCATGGCTGATTTAAAAGAAAAAAAAAGTGTGTACGCAAATGGCAGCGCCCATGGGCGCCGCCATTTGCATTTTTTATTTTGGCACGTCTTACTCTACGTAAACATTTATGTAGACTAAGTCGGTGAAAATAAGGGGAACGCAAATAGCGTAGTGTATACGCTATTTGTGTTCCCCTTATTTTCGCCGTCTTAGTCTACGTAAATGTTTACATAGACTAATTATTATTATTATTATTATTAAATTTATTAATCGCCCATCTGGCTGGTCACCCAGCCACTCTGGGCGATGTACAACATACAATAAAAACAGTTTAAAACAATAAAATTCTACAATAAAAACATTTTCTAAAATACCCTAACCCACCCCAAATGCCTGCCTGAACAACAACGTTTTTAATGCACGACAGAAGCTCATTAAAGAGGGGACATGACGGAGTTCCCTAGGGAGGGAAAAGGCCCTCTCCCTCGTCCCCACCAGTCTAGCTGTCCTGGCTGATGCGACAGAGAGAAGGCCATTCGAGGCTGATCTTGTTAAGCGGCCTGCCTGGTGCTGCTGGAGGCGCTCCTTAAGATAAGCTGGGCCAGAACCATATAGGGTTTTAAAGGTCAAAACCAACACCTTGAATTTGTCCCGGAAAACAACTGGTAACCAGTTCAACTCCTTCAGCACTGGAGTGATGTGATCTCGCCGGCGGCTGCCTTTAATCAGGCGAGCCGACGTGTTCTGTACCAGCTGCAGTTTCCGAACCATCTTCAAGGGTAACCCCACGTAGAGAGCATTATAGTAGTCTAAACGAGAGGAGACCAGGGCATGTACTACCGATGGGAGCAGATGGTCGGGAAGGAAGGGGCGCAGCCGCCGTATCAGATGGAGTTGATACAGCGCTGTCCGGCTCACAGCTGACACCTGAGCCTCCATGGACAGCTGGGAGTCCAAAATGACCCCCAGGCTGCAGACCTGGTCTTTCAAGGGTAGCCATACCCCATTCAACACCAGGTCAACATCCCCCAGCCTCCTCTTGTCTCCCACCAAAAGTACCTCGGTCTTGTCAGGGTTCAGCTTCAGCCTATTCCTCCCCATCCAGCCACTAACCATCTCCAGACATTTGGACAGGGATTCTACGGCCAACCTTGGTGAAGATTTAAACGAGAGGTAGAGCTGCGTGTCATCCGCATATTGATGACACTGCACCCCAAACCTCCTGATGATAGCCCCCAGCGGCTTCACATAGATGTTAAATAGCATGGGGGAGAGGATGGAACCCTGTGGCACCCCACAAGTATGTGGCCACAGGTCCGAAACCTCGTCTCCCAGTGCTACCCTCTGGTACCTGCTGGAGAGGAAGGACCAGAACCACCGCAATATGGTGTCCCCAATGCCCAACCCCTCCAGGCGGTCCAGGAGGATACCATGGTCAACGGTATCGAAAGCCACTGAGAGGTCGAGGAGAACAAGGAAGGAGCATTCACCCCTATCCAGAGCCCTCCTCATATCATCTACCAAGGTGACCAAGGCCGTTTCTGTCCCATGCCCAGGCCTGAAGCCCGACTGAAATGGGTCTAGATAATCAGTTTCTTCCAAGTGTGCCTTCAACTGCACCGCCACCACCCGCTCAATCACCTTGCCCAAAAATGGCAGATTTGAGACTGGGCGAAAGTTGTTCAGAACTTGAGGATCCAAGGAGGGCTTCTTTAAGAGCGGTCTTATCACTGCCTCCTTGAGGGCTGATGGCATCACTCCCTCCTCAAGGGAGGCGTTCACCACCGCCTTGATCCCCTCACCCAGTCTCTCTCTGCAGCTCATAATGAGCCAAAATGGGCAAGGATCAAGTAAGCAGGTGGTCGGCTGTACCGATGAAAGCACCTTGTCCACTTCATCAGGAGGAAGAAGCTGGAACCGATCCCACAAAACCGGTTTGCCACAGGCCGCCTCTTGCTCACTAACTGTATCCACAGCATGCAGAGTAACACACCTAATCTGATCAATTTTATCTGCAAAGTGCCTTGCCAAGGCCTCACAGGAGGCCTTAGAATGCTCCAGTGGTTCCGGAGCCACAGGACCGACCAGGCTCCGGACCACTTGGAACAGCCTCCTGGGACAGCACTCTGCAGACGCGATGGAGGCAGCATAATATTCCTTTTTTGCTGCCTTCACCGCCATGTGATAGGCTGAAGATACAGCTCTAGCCCGTGTCTGATCGTCTTTGGAGCGAGACTTCCGCCACCGGCGCTCTAGCCGTATCACCTCCTGTTTCAGAGCTCGTAACCGCGGATTGAACCATGGTGCAGTCCGAGCCCTGTTCAGGGGGAGAGGGCGTTTCGGAGCCACCTGATCTAATGCCCCAGTGATTGCGGCATTCCAGCCACCCACCAGGGTCTCGACCGAGTGGCCATTGGCATGCCCCAGAGAATCCCCAAGCGCGTTCAGGAATCCATTTGGATCCATAAGACGCCTGGGGTGGACCATTTTAATGGTTCCTCCACCCCTGCAGAGGGGTTGTGGAACCAAGAAGTCCAACGTCACCAGATAGTGATCTGACCATGACAAGGGGGTGGTGGATATACCCCCGACTTCCAGATCACTCCCCACTTCTCCAGAAACAAAGACAAGATCTAGTGCATGCCCGGCTACATGGGTGGGCCCAGTTAGAATATGGTGCAGCTCCCCGGAGGCCATGGTCTCCATGAAGTCCCGAGGTGCTCCTGTGAGGATGGCCTCTGAATGTACGTTGAAGTCCCCCAACACCAATAAGTTAGGGGACTGTACATGCACATCAGAGACCACCTCAAGCACCTCAGCCAGGGAGTCAGTCGTGCAGCGGGGTGGACGGTACATGAGCAGAATCCCCAGACTGCCCTTTGGGCCCAACCTCCAGTACATGCACTCAGCAACCTTGGTCTCCCGGAGAGGGGGTCTGGTGAAGACCAAGGACTCTCGGTAGATAACAGCCACTCCCCCTCCCCGATCCCCAGCCCTCGGCTGCTGTGCATATGAAAATCCAGCTGGACACATGGCTGCAAGGGTTGGAGCAGCAGCCTCAGCCAGCCAGGTCTCCGTAATACATGCCAGGTCTGCACCCTCATCCAGGATCATGTCATGGATGAGGGAGGTTTTCTGCGTAACAGACCTGGCATTGCAGAGCAGCAAACGAAGGCCAGAAGATGGGGTCACGCCTCCCCCAGCCATCCTTTGGCTCTGGACAGGCCCAGAGCAGGGGACAGATACTACACATCTCTCCCTTGTTCCCCTTACCTGGCATGGCCTGCCCCTAGCGCTCCGCCAGTGCCTGCCGCCCAGCCTCGGTATCTTCTGGCCCCCAACACTCCCCCCACTGCCTCCATCGGGTGGACACATGCCCCCTTGCTCCCACCTATCAGGCAGGCTACCCACCCCCAGGAAAAAGAAAACACACACACACAAAACAATTAAAAATCCCCTTAAAAATAATGCCAGGCCGGAGTCCACAGGGATGGCCAGGTGGTGGTGGTGCCGCCGCCGCTGCTGCTGCCGGCCCAGCAGCAGCAGGCGCGCCTCTTCCCCGGTGATGTTGGTGGCCTCTCCTGCAGGCCCTGGCTCTCCCAGGCCACCTCAGCAAGCCAGCTTATGTAGCCCCTCCAGGGAGGGCAGGTGGAGCAGCACAGCTGGCTCGGTACCTGGGGGCCTGGTCCTGCAGAGACTGGCGGTCTGCCAGGCAGAAGTCTCCAGGGAAGGCCTGGTGGTGGGGGCAGCAGCGGCGGCGGCAGCAGCAGCAGGCCCAGCAGCAGCAGGCCCAGCAGCAGCAGGCCCGCCTCTTCCCCGATGGTGGTGGTGGCCTCTCCTACAGGCCCTGGCACTAAGACGTGCCAAAATAAGGAACGCAAATGGCAGCACCCATGGGCGCCGCCATTTGCGTACATGCATTTTTTTTTCTTTTAAATCAGCCGTGATAGGCTACGTAAACATTTACGTAGCCTATCATGGCTGACTGCAGGGACGCAAACGGCGGTGGCTATGGCTGCCGCCATTTGTGTCCCTGCTAGCCAGCGGCCGGATGTCCGGCCGCTGGCGGAGCCGGCCAGCGGCTCCGCAGAATCCCTGCAGAGCGGAGCCGGCCGGCCAGAATTTCGGGGGGGGGGGAGGGACGGAGAGCCTCCCCCCAGGCCAGAATTTTGGGGGGAGGGATGGAATGTCTCCCCCCCACCACGAATGTCACCCTTCGAAAAGGTAAGTGACTTTCGTACATCCCTACTGTTGTCTGGGCTGGAGAAAGAGGCAGGTGAACAAGCAGGTTGCAGTGGTGAAGAGCAGGAGCAAGTTGAGGGGGTTCTTGTCAGTGGGCCCCTGCTGGGGTGTGGGCCTTTAGCAGGTGCCCAACCATGCATACCTTTGATGCCAGGCCTGACTGGCCTTCATGTCCAGGCTGTGCAGGTGCAGAATCATGGAATAAAATCTCACAATTTGATTAATCCACAAAGAGGAAATAAGAAACTTACTGAGAAAATAAGAGTAAGGCAGGAAAACTGCTCTGACAACTCACTTTCCTCTGACTAGCAAAGGATTTGGGGATGTGGTATGAGTGTGGTGGCACTGTGTCTAGCTCTGGATGAGAGCAGGGCATGCAGACGTCAGCATGTGTGTGTACACCATGCTTGAATGTTGGACAATGTGTTGGCAGGGCACCCATTAATTTTTTTAAAAGAATTTCTAGACTTCATCCCAAATGGATTCCAAGGTTACAAACATAGATGGGTACTTAAACCTGGCTCTTGCCCTCACCAGCTTCTGTTGCTGTTTGTCTCATTGAACAACCAGCTGTCAGAGTGTAGGTGATCACAGAACAGCTGAGTAGGCTTCTTTTGCCCACAAACTAGGACAAGGGAGGGTGATTTTTGCCTACTCTACACTGAGTACCTCAAGTGGATTAATAATTAGTGCTGGGATGGTGGGGGAGGCCAGTAAACAGAAGAGAGAATTGGTCACAACCAGGAGATGTGTGCAGGGACAAGTACAGTCATTAAGCACCAGAAAGCACCAAGACGGTGAGTGGGGATTCTTTAGGCCTGCAACTCAGGGCTTTAGGACTTGGGTGGGGACCCCACTGGGTCCTTACCTTCTTCACACACCCAGCATGTTGGGGCTTGGGAGATTGTGAGCTGGGTGGAGCTTTCTTAAAGACTGGAAGAGGAGTGGGCAGATGGGGAAGAATCAATCAGTACACTGTTTTCAACACAAGGAAGGCTCTGGCTTTTATTTACTTCGTGGCACCTACCATGTGGTTATTTTATTTCTGCTTTGCTTTTGTTAGGCCAATATTTAGTTTCCTTTGTGCAAGAAGGCTGCAAGGAAAGCTTAGAACATAGCCGTGTATTAACAACAGCACTTTATTTAACACACAGACTAAACATTTTGTGCTAAATTTCATCTCAAGGATTGTGATTATTGGATAGGGATGTTGCAAGAGTCTGCAGGGGGGTGAAGTCCAACAGATTCCCCCTTGCCTGCCCTTGAGGACCCTGCTCACCGAACCACGGGGTGCTCGCAGACCCACTTGGTGAACACCCTAGGACTCAGTGAGTGCCTGGCAGTTGCCCATCCTCCCTAGCAAGCCACTATGGGGCACAACCATGGCAGCTTGGGCACTTCGGAGTAGATAATGTTGCGTACTTGACAGCTGTAAGGGCCCCATTTACACAACATTACAGGTGTAAATGGAGCATTCATGCCTGTAATGTTGCATAAAAGGAGCCTTTACGGCCACGACGTATGCGGCATTACCTACCCAGAAGAGCCCAAACTGCCATGGTTGTGCCCCATGGCTTGCTAGAGAGGATGGGATGGGTGGCCCTGCTTCTTCACTGAGTGCTCACTGGGCTGTGATGAAGCTCATGTGGCACTGTGAGCAGGGAAAGGCAGAGACTCAGTGAACACCCAACGAAGCCAGGCACAGGTAAGTCCATTCATTCCTATTATTGGTTGAGTTCATTGCATTTTGGATTATTTTAAACATATGTGGTAAATAGTAATGTATATTTACATAGCTTTCTCTGTTTTTCCAACAATGGTACTCCTCTTAAATACTGGGATGGGAAAGAAAGCTACTACTATAGTATTTTATGCCCCCCCCCTTTCCTGAGTAGTAAGAAGTTCCAGCATGAATCCAACATCATAGCTTCATAGCCCCACACCCCAGCTGCTACCAGCAAGCCAGCTGCCAAAGATGTACGAGCACCCTGCAAATAGCTACACATTATTTGATTTCTAGGTGATAATCCTTGGGATTCTGTAGCCCAAATTCCCTTTTATAAGTCTTCTAACCAGCCACTATAATCAAGATTCACGAATCTGTTCAAATCAAACATTAAACATTTTCAGAACAGTTAAGCTTGATTTAGTTCATGAGATATATGGTCTGTGATCCAAATAAGTGATATCAAAGGGAGAACTGTTCATTCAGTTGGCCTTTGCTTTTTCTACCACTGCAAAAAGTGCCAAAGAGACCAGTTATAGCTATGCTTTAAAAATGGCTTGTCTCTTCAGTAGGGTAAACCACCGGTACAGAGACATCAAGTATTCTGCTGCTTATATAGTTCTCCAAGACATAAACAGGCTTGCCATTCTTCTGGACTATGTTCTTGGTGCCTTAATAGCCTTTTGGGTTATGTTATGTATGACAAGTTCTCCATTTTCTACACCACAGTGAGTATCACCGTTTATTTGAAAATTAACATATATGTATGCATTTATGCTTTATATTTCAGACCCTCCATCAATTTGGATCTGCCAGTTTTGCTTAAGTTTTCTTCTTTTTTTTTTGCCACTGCAGTATTTTGTCAGAACTGACAGGTAACACCTGATGGCAATATTTGAATTAAGATATCATGCTTCTGTGGCTACTTACAGCTAATCTCTGTCTCCCTGCTGCATTTTTCCTCAGTGTATTTCCCCCTATTGCAAAAGCACAAAGACTACACTTGAATGATGAGTGGCATGAAGAGATCAATTTTTCAAGGTGTAATGGCAGAAACACACAAGGCTCATGCTGCATTAAGAATGCATTCTATTAATGTTGGCACAATCCTTCCATTTTATTGTATCTCCTGACTTTAAAAAATAAATAAATGGCATGTTATTTTTTTTTACTTGACATTTATACCATTTCCAGGGCCTAATCTGGGACTATCCATGTACTAAAAAAAGGTAAAAGGTAAAGGTGTCCCCAGCCAGTCGTGTCTGACTCTAGGGGGTGGTGCTCATCTCCATTTCTAAGCCGAAGAGCCAGCGCTGTCCGAAGACGCTTCCGTGGTCATGTGGCCGGCATGACTGAACACCGAGGTGCACGGAACGCTGTTACCTTTCCCGCCGAAGCGGTACCTATTTATCTCCTTGCAATTTCTTGCTTTCGAACTGCTAGGTTGGCAGAAGCTGGGACTGAAGATGGGAGCTCACTCCGTCATGCAGCACTCGGGTCTCGAACTGCTGTCCTGCCAACCTTCCGGTCTACAGTTCAGCGTCTTAACCACTATGCCACCGCAGCCCCATCCATGTACTACATAATCACAATCTTGGCTTGGTTTTTACAAATCATGACATTTGGGCTGTGTTGGGGCCAAACTATAAAAGGCAGTTCTTGCCCACTCCTTGGCAGCCATGCCATCCCAAATTTAGGTCAGAAATTCACTTCTTAGAGCCTTTGGCTGAGCCCTATTCCTATAGTATTGTGGACTAGCCGGTACTTGCTGTTTTGGGGGGCTGGGGTCAGTCCCAGCCATCATACATTGTGGATGGGCTGTTTGACCTGGTGGGCATGCTCCCATTGTGCATGCTCCCTATACACTATTTCTTTTTTCTCTCAGTGCCTTCAGTAATCATTATTTATTTATTTGCAGTATTTATATACCAGTTCTCATAGGAATAAATCCCAAAAATGGTGCACAAAAGGAATACCTCCCCCCCCAAAATACTGGTAATACCCCCCAAATAATGGTAATATATTAGAGGTTTGTTCAAAGACTACTCATGGTTGGGGAAAAGTCAAAGTAAACAGGTGTGTTTTCAACAAATGGCTAGAACACACCAGAATTGCAGCCTGACATACTTCAGAGGGCAGGCACTAGCACAGGCATGGGCAATGAGGCCTCGCCCAATGATTGTAGTGGCCTGGGGGTATGGTATAAGGGGAGATGTTCCTTGAGGTAACCGCCTGGTCCTGAGCTGTATAGGGCTTTTTACACTAACACGAACACCTTAAACCTAGCTTGTACATCTGAATGGTAAGGCACCCCAGTCAGTAACCTAGCCACTTCATTCTGCACTGGTGGTGGCTGCTTCTGAACCAACCCTAATTATCACCATTAGCATCAATGTCCTGTTAATATAAGTAGCTATGAAGAACTTCTGAGGTGCATGATGACCCTGTAGGGTGCTCCAAGGCTGCATTTGGTAATGGTGTTGATTTGCAGTATTGAAGCACAATGACATTGAGACTGCCCCCCCCCCCAAGGCTCGCCACTGGAGCAACTCGCTATGCAAACCACCAGCTGTCTGTCACCTTTGGCGGATAGAGGAGGGCAGGGTCATAATGCCATTATCATTCCATTTTAGGAGGCGGTGGGTGAATGGATAGTCACCCCAATGAAATCAGGAAACCATGTCTGTGCTGTCTCAGCATCTGTGTGCTTGTGCAGTGCTGACTTCAGCACCCCACACTTCCACTGCCGTCTCCTGACACAGAAAGGCAACAGGGAGATAGCCCCTTCCCCACCAGTTAGTGGTGATCACTGGTTTCACCTACAAAAAATCATGTCACTGGTCCAGGGAAAATCTTTGTCATCTTTTTTCCCCCAAGCAAGCAGGTATTATAGATCTATGCAGGCATTTACCCACACCACACATAGACCTAATTTGAGGATAGGACTCAAGCATGCAGACTGTGCCATGCCCCCCAAACAATCTCATGCCCCTGGCTACCTCATAAACCTTTGTGCATTGGGTGGGAAAGTCTGTATTGGGGTTTGTGAGCATGTTCAAATGAATGCACTTGCACAGCTCCTGTGACTGGGAACTCTGATAAGGCAGGAATGCAGGGACATTTGGAGGTGGAGTGTACATGCTCCCACACGTATCAACCCCACCTTAGCCCTATGCGCCTTGCAAGCTAATGCCTGTACAGGGCTATTGTTTCACAAATGTCCTCACTGAATTTCCAAACTAACTTGATACACAGTATAGAGATCCTGCCATTTCAGAAACACAAGTACAAATATGAGCATATTTAGCCACTGGACATATTGAGCTAGTTGTGCAGATCTCTATATTGTGATGCAGATCTCAGACTGTCCATAATATAATGAGAGCAATCCTTTATAGAACAGCAGCAACATAGACCTAGAAGAGACCAAGGATCATATTGTCAAATCCCCATAGGACTATATTCTCCATTCCACTCTACGGATAGCCAGCGCATGGTGTCAACATAATACCTGCTACTTCAGTAAAATAAGATTATAACTTCGGCTTCAGCAAAAAGTTGTAGAAGGAAGACAGGCTATAAAATGATTAAGACCCTGCACAGCCACTGACCAAGTGTGATATGTGAATTTCATTGCTCATTCAATTACCTTCTTCCTCTCCAGCACAGAGCATGCCATAACTGTTTTTGGTAGTCGATGATGATGGCATGCTCTGTGCTGAAGCATTTTGTTCTCAGTCTTTTCCATACATGAGGCTCTTAGAGAAGATCATCTCTCATAGCAAGTAACTCCCCCAAGTTTGAAAGAACCCATGCAACCTGATCCTATTTATTCATGTTTATTTGGAAATAGGAGCAGCTCAGTTCAATGGGGATTATTTCCTTAGAAGTGTGAATAGGATTGCAACCTTAATTTATTTAGCTGAAGTTAATACAATTCTGAAGAAAATTCTCTTTTCCCATTTGAAATCAGTGGGAAAATATTAAGTAATAATGGTATGGCTGTTAACATTTTGTATTAAAGAAGAAAGCCTTATATAAAATAAGTTACAAGTTACATAACTAGGTTATGAAAGTTTGTGTTTACAGCAAACGTTTATATATCAACTTTATGGTGTCCTGAAGATAAATACTCCAAACATGAACAGTATAGAATTCCTAGAAAAAAGTTATGATTAATATGAGGTCATTTTATTTCGCTAAATCAAAACCTGTCCACATTTGTTGCTTTAATTTAATTTCTTTTTTATTGATGGAAATTTAATCTCATTTACCCTCTAGAACATTAAGCAATGAATCAAAGCTGATAAGTTAAAATGAGGGAGACAAGCCCTGGACATGAATAAAGTTCTTTCTATGCTATCATTATTCACCAGCAGAAGCTGCCATATAGTTAATGCCAAGCAGAGCTTTTGTGTTGAATTCTGAAAATTCCATACATTTAAAATATGTTAGCCCAAAGCCTCTACAGAAGTTGGCAGAGAGCTAGAAACTTGATCATTTGCTTTGGTAGGGTTTGAACTAGGGCCGTATGAGAATTTAGTTTCTGTTTACAAATAATGTAAACATGTCCCATTCTCAATGCTGAATGCAAACACACGTAGGTACACTTTTTTTCAAAAAATGTTTGCAAATCGCTGAGTTTGCAATCAGGTTTGAAAAATGTTTTTTTTTTATGTACACTTTAAAATGTGCATTTCCCAAACAACGTGCTTATTTTCATGTTTTAGTCGATGGGGGAACAGTGTGTAGTTTTGAAAAAATACACATAGAAATGTGCACTTTTCCCATTTAAACAAGCCAAAACACAGTTTGAAAATGTATACAGGAGCAAGTCAGGATGAGGTTCAAAGTGATTTTTGGAAAATTTATTTAGGTGAGCTCAAAAAATAGCTGGTTCTGCCATCCCTACTTTGAACAGAGCTACATGTTTTGACTTTGAGGTATATGGGACTGCCACAGGAAATGACAGCCTCATTTTGAGTACCTTTCCCCCTGTTTCCATAACATGTAAAAACAACTTACTGCATGGCTTGACATCACTGTAGTTTAGATGTCTCTGCTTCCATGCCATATCAACTGGTTACCAGTGGCAGGGGTGGGGAAATGCACCTCATAATGATGTCAGGACATTGGGTCAGTAGTACTACATGATACAGAGGGGGAGAAGTCAATATGGGGCTGCCATTTTTTTGATCTTCACTCCTTTTGCTGTTTTGTTTAGCAATTGATGACATTATGCTCTTTTTGAAGGGAAAAACAACTTACTTGATTCATTTGAACCACTTCTAGAGGATGTGGGTAATATAAAACTCATGTTTTGAAGAGAGAAAAAAATGTTGTTGAGCAACACAGAAATACACTCCAAGGCAAACTCAATTAGCCGGGGCTGCACATACTTTGCTCCGATTGCACACTGTGTGTGAATATCACAATCGGCTGTTCAGTCCAGGAGGGGAGAACAAAGGACTAAATCCAACCTAATCCCAAACAGCTGATAGGTAGTATGGGAGTATATAACCAAGTTTTCACATGAACAGTCTCTACTAGTGGATTCTAGGAGGAAAGTAGTGAGAGAGAGAAAATTCTGTTCTTAATGTAATGAAAGGCAGATAATGTTTTAATGGTCATCCTTCTGCTGAGTTGTGTTGAGGCACATGGCATCAATTTTCACCCATCTGTGCATGCATGGAAAGCTGGATCATGAAGATAAGATTCAAGAGATATTGGAGATGGCTCTGTCCCCAAGAATGCCCCTAGGAACAATGCTATAGATGGGAGCTTGAAGCTGTGGCAAAGCTTTTTTTCTGATTGTTTAAAAAAAAAGTGGGAGAAGGCCTCAGCCACCTAGGTAAGCCACTTTTATTAAAAATTCAACTGAATTCAAATACAACCTTCAGGAGGTGTTTTACTCTATCCCAGCACTTACAATTCAAGACATAAAAAAGAAGAATTCTTGGGGAAAAAACAGTTCTGGAAATTGTATACGATACAAGATAATAGAAAAATCTTCTACTCTCAATCATGTGTGAATGGCATTTACAACGCATCACTTTATATAATATTGGGTGTTTTTGATAATTGGTAATAGTGTGTTCTTGCATGGCCTGAGAGCACAGGATGCAGCCACTTTGCTAAAGCTAAACTGGTTTGGGCCTGATAAGTGCCTGGAGCAGAGACCACCTGAGGATACCATGTATGCTAGTTTGAGTTCCACCATGGCAGAAAGGTTATACAAAAGTATTAAAAATTAAAATTTAAAACAAAACAACATGAAATTGTGCTTTGAAGTGTTAGGTACTAGTGACAGAATAGCAGAAAATGAGAGATGAGTGAACATCCCAAATGTCACCCCTTGGATTAACTTGGATGTTTTGCCCAAGTTGTTCTGAAAAAAACTGGTATCTTTTTCTGAGCCAGTCCAAGGACTGGGCTGTACTTCCTACTCCATAAGGCTCCCTAGTTCATATGTGGGTGAGAAAAAGACTCTGTGGAGGCCATATTCTGGGGGTCAGGTCCAAAAACCACCATCACCTGGGTCATCCAGATTTTTCTCTTGCAGCTTTTAGAATCGGCTCTATGTAATGTAATGGAGCAACCTTGCCCCATTACATTGCATCTAGCATTGGCAGCTGAAGTAATGTTAGGCTGCGAAAAAGCCCATGACCCCTGGCTCAGGGAAGCTGGTAGTTCTTCTCCTGCTCAGATTTCAGTCTGAACAGGAAACAATTTTGGAAGCATTAAAGTCTTGCCTTTTCTTGCAGATGGACTTTAAGGAGGCCCCGGATTTCTTTTCTGAACCTTGCACAGCAGAACATTGTGTGGACACCATGACATCCATTTCTGCGTGTGAGGCAATTAGCAGGGCTGTGCACCGCTTCAGTCTGAAGCCCAAATAATGAGTTGAACTGGGCTGTTTCACAGGCGCCTCTGTGTGGTACGAGATGGATCAGAATAGCAATGAAGCACCCTGGAGCGAAGTGGCTTGTCTATGAAGTGCCTCGTCCGACTCGGTGATTCGTTCTGAGCAACTCAGACAGCCTGGCGCCAAAAGTATCAACTTCAGGAAGTTCAGCAACGGGTGGAGGAGGAGGAGGAGGGAGAGAGCTTTAGCAAATGGAAACTCTAGTTGTCAAATCAGGGCTGAACGTAACCCAGCAATCTCCAGTCAAAGACAGTGGTGGAGGAGGGGGGAAGATTGAATAACTGGAGAAAAATGGCTGTGTTTCAGAGACAGAGAGGTGTTACTCAGGGGTATGAGAAGTGAGAAAGCCCCCCCAGCCCCCCCAGCCCCCCCAGCCCCCCCAGCCCCTGCTCCACTTGCTAGTTCCTCTGCCACAATCGCCATGTTCTTAAAAAACATGGCAATTGGAAGTCTATGGGCACATAGACTTATATGCAAAAAGCACTGTGAATCGCCCAGGCAGGAAAGGGGGGTGAGGTGCATGTCCCTTGCTAGCTGTCTCCTCCTTGTGAGCAGGAGATGGCTAGCAGTCCTTGGGAGTGTTTCCACCAGAGATTTACCCCCTCAGTTGACAAGACACAATACCCATTCATTATAGAGGTCCTGAGGGTTAAAATGGGGGCTGGTTTCCATCATTGTGTTGGAAGAAAGTAAAACAAGGAGCCATGAAATCAAAAAGGGATCCTCATGTTTTCATATGGTTTTTAAAGGGGAGACTCCCCAAACAACCATCCAGTCACAGAGCACATCTGCTTCCACGGACTGAAGCAGAAGAATCATGGATCTGCCACTCATGGGCACAGCCATGGAGCAAAAACAGGGATCTGAGGCAGGGATCTTGATTTCATATGATTTTTCATACCATTTGAGGTGAAGCAAAAGATCTGGTATCTGCTGGGAGGTAGCAGATCTGGATTTTTAGTGTGCATACTTGGACAGATGAATTCTGTGCTTTGATGTGGGGGTGGGCATTGTAAAAATTCAGAGCATCCATATTGAATTGGGCATCTTATCCATGGCTTTATAACATGCTATGATTCCCAAAATCTATGGTTTTTGTCATTCAGTCCATGGGCGTAGATGTGCTCTGCGATATGATGGTGATTGGGGGGTGTCTTTCTTGTAAAAATCATTAGGGTCCCTGCCTTGAATCCAATTTTTTCCATGATGGCTGCGCCCAAGACTGAGTGGTAGATCCATGCATTTTCTGCTTCAGCCATGGAGGCAGATGTGCTTTGTGATTGGATGGTGGCTTTGTGGGTCTCCCATTTAAACATATGAATCAGGAGGATCCCTTTTTATTTTTTGGATCCTCATTTTACCCAGTCCCCTTTGTGTTTACTGCTCTCTCTTTCCCAGCACAAGCATATGTCTGTCTACTCAGAAGTAACTCCCGTTGTGGTTAATGAGGCTTGCTCCTGAAGTGCAGGCGTATATTTGGACTTTCAGGGGAAAGGAGAAAGGGAGGGGGAAGTAGGGGGAAGCCTCTCTTATTGGTTGAGCAGCCCCTGCCAGTCAGATGATGTTCACTCCAACCCCCACCCCTGCCAGGCAGTACGTTCTGTGAAGCGATTTTTACTTGTGCAGAGAACCTGCTTGAGGAGCCCTACATAGACCACATTGCAGCAAAGCTGATTTCTTTTAAATTAAAATCCAGTACTCCTCCATTAGCTTCTCCTTCCATTATCATGGAAACACGGCCATAGACAGCCAAGCAGGCAGGGAGTGGTGGTGGCACGGCACTGAGAGGTATAGCTTTTTGCTTTGAGAGTTTTTGTGGGAAAACCCGAAGTTCAGCCACACCTAGCACAAAGAGTACTGGGCCAAACTGTCTGAAATGTGGCAGGTGGGATCCCCTCCATGTCAGAAGAGAGTTCCCCAAGTTTCATGTATTTGTCATGAAAACTGAAAAACAAAATGGCCATTTGTGTTTTCCCATGCAAGTCAATGGGAAAAAGCCCAAACCAAGTGGCCCGGATATCCGAATCTCACAGATCCGGAACCAAGTCCAAGTGGAGGGGTTCAAATCAGTCTGAGTCGAAGTGGGGCTGATTAGGAGGATCTGAAGCAGCATCTGAAGTGGATTAGAGGGGTCCATGCACAGCCCTAGAAATTAGGGATGGAGGAATCTGTCAGTTTTGGTTTCTCTTAGTTTCTAATTTTTCTCATCTTATTCAGTGACAATTTTTTTTAAGCCCATATGAAAATCCATATACATTTTCATGTGCACCTCTCCTAATAGACAGACTTTTGTACACAATTTTATCTAATATACACATTTTCCAGATGATTTTGTGCATTTTTATACTTGCTTTATTTTGTTTTAGTTTTTAGTATAATGTTACAAAACGTATGCCAAACCTACATCCACATATGTATGTTTAGAACAGATCTGAGGAAAATGGGCCCAATGGTGTATATATGTATATTATGTCTTGGAGTATAGAGCCTGACTTATTCCTTGTGGTTTGTACCCATGTGCTTCCATGAACCTCATTCCCACTTTCAGCTTGGAGCACACCTGAGTCCTGGTTTATGATGGCCCCTCCATTGTTGTCTAGTTTGCTGGGCTGCCAATTTCCCCCTCTCTCTCACTCACTAATGCACAAGCATGTCCCTACTTTCATAATTGAAATGTTGGAGGATATGCCATAGACAGATACATACAGACAGATGATTGCAACCATTTGTTTGCTTGCTTGCTTTTGGAGAAATTTGAAGCTTCCCTTTTGCCCCCATGTACAGGCTGGCAGAGCAGATGTGATGTCCTCTTTCATCATTCAGTTTCTTTTGATTCTAGCCTGCCTCTGACATTTTAATAGCAAGATGTTACTTTCATTTTACAGAGTTACAGCATGAGTTCTCCTAAACGGCTGCAGTTTGTCCTTTGTTGCCCCAACTCACCATATTTCACTTCCTTTCTGACTTTATGTCTGCAGCTATATTTTATGGATTAATTTTTTTAAAAAAACCACAAACTTTTCCAAAAGTGCACTAATGGTGCACGTTCAGTTTAGTTCACGCAAGCATGGGTGGTTCAGCCTTGGTCTGTGTGTTATCCAAAGTAAAATGCCCATTCTCAATTCACATGTAACAATTACATTAGGGTTAAATGGGGCTATAAATCCATGTCTAACTTTGAAATATGGTGATCAAGGATAAGGCAATTGGAGAACTCAGTTTCATGCAAAAAATAACTCAGCTACAACAAGGTGTGTGTGTGTGTGTGTGTGTGTGAGTGAGAGAGAGAGAGAGAGATCAAAATCAAAACTTCTCACTAAGACTGCAGCTCACAAAGATGTTTGTCTGTTTGCGAGCGGAGATGGGTCAAAGAAGATGCAGACAACAAGCTTGGGTTGAAAACTGGGCCACATTTTATTGAAATATTTGCAAAGGGGTAACTAGGATGGGCACCTAACTGTGTCAGCGGCTATCTGACACTTCTTGGGCGAAAACACACCCATCCTGAGGGGTGGCGGTGATCTCACCATCCCTCTGGACTGCGCCTTCTGGGGGAGGTAGACCTTCCGGTGTCACCCCCGACCTCTGCATGCACACCATCCCTACTCCCTTTCCTGTTTTGCCCGTCCTAGCCACCAAGTAGAATGTGACCGATGATATAGACCGTATTCCCCTATAGGACACACCCACCACGCATAACAGTGTGATGTAGGCAAAAAAGACCCACAGTCCTAGGCCAATCGAACTGTGAGCCAAAAAATTCCTACATGGCTCCCAAAGGGGCAACTGGCAAGAACCCACACTGCCTAAGGGAGGGTGGAAGGGAGCTGCGTCAAGCCAGAGATAGGGAGGAGGTCGAGTTTAAGACAACTCGGCCTGCAACTCCCCGACTGGCGGTGCGACTGGACTGCACCAGTCAGTGGCCCTTACGTCTTGTCACCCCACCCGCCCGCAAAGGGGGCGGGTGGGGTGACCCTTTCAGCCAGACAAGCTGGCGCTGGGTAGGGCATTTCTTCTGATTAATTGCATTTCAGCATTGGCTTTGTGGGGGTGGGGGATAAAATAATATGGTCATGTTAATTTTTAAACAATTATAGTACTCCCCAAAGGTCACAGATTTTTCCCAACCTGTCCCTATTAAAATTTCATAGGATGCAATTAAAATGTGGCTGTCAACGGATTATAATAAACGACAATAATGAGCTAAATTAGTCTTCTTCAGTGTAATTTGATTGACCTCAATGGAATTACAGCAGGGATACAATTTGGACCACTGATTTATGATATTATATAGTGATATCACTGACATGCCTCTTGTTCTAAAGGAATACCTGAGTATCTTCCCAACATCTTACCCTTCTAATTATATTTATTCAATTAAATACATTCTCTCTCTCTCTCTCTCTTTCAATGGTAGCATGGGTTCTCTCACCACTTTTGAAATGTTCACACTGTTCCATTCTAAATTCTGCTGTAAATTAAATGTGATCATTATCTGGGGTAATACATATACACACTTCCTTGTTATAGAGGGCAACATTTACCACTGTGATTGCCACTGATGGCACACCTGGGGATAGTCGAGCTTCGATCAAATAATGTTGCAGCTAGGAGGCTTGTACATAGATCCAAAATTGTGGCAAAGCTCCCTTCCCCAACCCACAGAAGGACTTGGTCCATCAGAAAAATCATGTTCCGAGTTTGCCCCTGTCAAGTATGTTACCCACATACCCAGCTGATGGAATATGTAGCTGAAGCATACGCTTGTTTACAGTAAATAACATATCCTTCATGGTCTGCTCTGGAATGATTGCTAAGGCATATGGGCTACAGAATGGTAACTACATATATTCCACAGAATAAATCTTCCACTTCTCATGGAATCATTGGATTTTAGAGTTGGAATGGACAATGGGGGTCATCTTGTCCAACCCCCTGATAGATACAGGAATTCTGCCGAAGACAGCATCCCTGGCAGATTGCTGCCCAGCCTCTGTTTAAAATACTTCCAGCAAAGGAGAGCCTTCCACCAGCTAAGGCAGATACTGATCCACTGTTGAACAGCTCTTACCATTGTGGAACTTGAACAGAATCCCTGCAATTTCCACCCATTAGTTCTAGACACATACCCTGGAACAACAGAAAACAAGTCTGCTCCATCTTCTATGTGACAGCCCTTCAGGTATTTGAAGACAGCAATCGTGTCTTCTCTTCTCCAGGCTAGACATCCCCAGTTCTTTCAACCATTCCTCAAGGGACTTGGTTTCTAGACCCCTCAACATCCTGGTTGTCCTCCATTGGATAATGGATATGCTCTTGTTTGTCAGCATCCTTCTTAAAATGTCCATTCTTCCATTCATTCATCCGGAGTATAACATTTACAGGATCCTGGCCATGTTATGCCCCTGGCTCATTTTCTCTAAATGTATGGGGGAGTTCCCAATCCATCAGGGATTGTGAAAGTGCCTTTGCCAGTGGGCCTGATCCAGAGATCATTGTGCATAGCCATAGGCTGCATGGACGATGCTGCAATGTGAATTTGCATATGCATATCTTCCAAACAGATGGTTGATCAAATACGTTTGGATAGCATCAGTCACCTATTTGGCATCAATTCTAGGCTAAATTAATTGCCCTCCAGCATGTGGTGGGCACTGTTGCAACTTGCATCTGAACATACTGCCATCTATTATAGGATAGGATATAGGCACTTGATCCAATATCATGTTCATAGAGGGTTGTTAGCATACTCCTCAGCCTTGCTACTGCAACATGCTCACTCAACACCCCAGACTGTGGCTTCAATAAAGAGATTTGTTTTTTGGAGTTTTTATTTGTTACTTTTTTGAAACACATCACAGATACTGCATGTTATACCTAAATGATCAACCAGCAACAGCAAAATATCAAAGCTGCCCTAAACTAGTCATTTCACAGTTTTTGTTAGCTGTTCCCCTCAATAGATGTACCACCTGTAATCACCAAACAATTTAGGATTAATTCACTTTCATAGATAATGTTATAATGAAAATGTCATAGGTGCATGTTGTTTGCTATATTTAAATTTAAACCAGGATATATTACCAGTTAGAATATATATATATATATTTTCCCATATTGGGTAAACCCATTCCCCATTTCAGCTTTTATTTACTTACATTTTTTTCTATCACCAGTACAACCAGAGTACCCTGTATTGTTGCTCACCCAATAACTAGGGTTGTGCACTGCTTTGGCCCAAGGCCCAAAGCCTGAGTCTAAGCAGGCTGCTTCGGGCCCCTCCTGAGGTGAAGTGGAGGGGTGATGAAGTGGCCCAAAGTGGGTCAGGGGCTCTCCAAATCTCCTTATCTGAGCCATCACAGGAGGAGTCATTGTTGTTGCTGCCACTGTCACTGCTGCTACCACCTCCACTCACTGCCCCCACTGCCGTCACCACCATTATTACCCCCCACTCTCATAGCCACCACTGCCAGCTCCTGATCCCTGGATGCACACCGGCTCTTGTTGCAAGGAGTTGCCATTTTTGAAAATGGTGACTCCCTGCAACAAGAGCTGGAATGCATCCAGGGATCAGGAGCTGGCGGCAGTGGGCGGTGATGGTGGCAGCAGTGATAGCAGTCGCAGTGGCAATAGCAGTGATGCCAGTGGCGGCAGCAGCAGCAATGGTGGTGGCAGCAATGACGACGGTGACTCCTCCTCATGATGGCTGCCAGCACATGCCCCAAGGGCCCCAGTAAGGAGCTGGAGTTTGTGCAACATGGTGGGGGCATCAGGGGGGGAAGTGGGATCCAGCCATCTGAATCTCACTTCGGATTCAGGGCCGAGGCAGATCAAGGCACCCCCAAATCAGCCCAAAGCAAATTGGGCCTGCCTCAGAAGCCCCAAAGTGGCTTCTGAGTCAGTTTGGGGGGTCCATACACAGCCCTGCCAATAAGTTCTGCTAACTGCAACTCTTATTGTGTGCAAGTAGTGGGACAGAGGAGAGATTATGGGTGCTTCCAGACTGAGTGCTCCTTGTGCTGCCAATCAAAGGGCATTCTGTATAGGAGTGCACGAAAGCCACTTACCTGGTCTCGCAGCTTTTCGCGGTGGGGGAGCGCTTCGCTGCTCTCCCCCCGAAGTTCAGGCTCGGGGGGGAGGCTTCCTGCCTCGCCCGGCCGAAATTCAGGCCGGGGGGAGGCTTCCCACCTCGCCCGGCTGAAATTCAGGCCGGGGAGGAGGCGCCTCGCCTCGCCCGGCCGCAAAATAAAAAGTTTTTTTTAAAAAAAAAAAAGCCCCCGTGATAGGCTACGTGATGATTAACGTAGCCTATCACGGCTAGATCTGCAAAGTCAGCCGTGATAGGCTACGTAAATCATCACGTAGCCTATCACGGGTGACTTTTAAAAAAAAAAAAAGCGCGTACACAAATGGCGGCCCCCATAGGGAGCCGCCATTCGCATTCCTTATTTGGTCACTGTAGTCTACGTAAATCTTTAGTTAGACTATGGTGAAAATAAGGGCAACGCAAATAGCATTGCCCTTATTTTCGCTGTAGTCTACGTAATCTTTACGTAGACTACAGCGACCAAATAAGGAACGTGAATGGCGGCTCCCTATGGGGGCCGCCATTAGCCGTACATGCTTTTTTTTTTTTTAAGTCACCCGTGATAGGCTACGTGACGATTTATGTAGCCTATCATGGCTGACTTTGCAAATCTAGCCGTGATAGGCTACGTTAATCATCACGTAGCCTATTACGGGGGCGTTTTTTTGTTTCTTTTTACTTTTATTGGAATGGCGGCGGCGGCAGCCAGTCGAAAGACCTGACGAACCGCCGCCAGGACCCGCTGCCAGGAGGGACATTCGGGAAAGGTAAGTCCCACCCCGGGGGGGGGGTGCGGGGGGGTGCGCAGAATTTCTCCCCAAAACTTCTTCGGGGGGCCGAACACGTTGGCGCTCGGCCCCCCAAAGTTTCGGGGAGAAATTCTCCGCCATCCCTAATTCTGTATGTGGAAAAAAAAATGTACATAAGCATGCTTTAGGAGAAAATGTGTACATTTCAAAAACACACACAATTTGATATGTACACAATATATGTACACAATATGAATGTGCACAAATGTTCGTGCACAAAAATAAAAGCTCACAATCTCATATGGACTTGACTTGTAATGTACTTCAAGGTGGAAATTGGAGAACCTCATCACATTTTGATGAGTTGCACATCCCTAGTATGGAGGGATGCCCTATTTGCATTTTGTTGAACATCCACATAACTATGTAAAGGGCATTCTTCCAATGACTGAGAAGCCTGTTTTTTTCTGACTTCCCTACAGAGTGGAGATAGCCCTATGTACATACAGTTGTACATGCATGGATGCATTGAAAATGTTCAGCTGGACATGTGTAGGTTATGGGTGGGGCCTGCTACTACAGTCTTTCTCATCTTGGATTGGTCATCTGCTTAGGGCTTTTGTGAAAAAGGAATGGTATTTGCAAGGCAGCACTTTGTGCCAGCACTGCAAACAAACTCGCACAGACAATTTACAGGTAATTTACAGATATGTACAGATAATTTGAGGACTGACTGTTGCCTGTTTCTTCCATACCATTGAGCTGTCTATGCTGTCTGCAGTGCTAAGACTAGAGAGCTTAGTTTTACAGAATTCTTCTTTTGCTATCTATGTTCTGTTCCCTCATATTAACCTTTCTCCGTGGATATCTATTTTCATCAGTGTGATCCATGTGAGCAGAACAAGTGCTGAATATGCAATAGACACCTACTTTGGAGTGATTCGGAACACAGATTTCTCCTGCTTAATGAACAATTTGCTATAGTTCTCAGTACAACATGCACCGAATAATGAAAAATGTGACCTTTCTAAACAGCAAAGCTACTTAACTATTCTCTGGATAACACCCTAAAGTCTTATTAGCACATTTACTCTGCATTCTACAATAAAAAGTATGTTGTTTGAGGTCCTTATTCTCCAGTTTATATTTACTGCAATGTGTCCCTTGAGGTAGTTGGTGTAAAAGGGAAAGGTGCTGGATTCCTACATCCTAATTCTGAATTCAGGTAACCTAATTTAAATCTAAAGTAGCGCAATGATATGGAAACATCATACTTGAATATAATGTTGGTTTAACAGAAATCTTCATTGTAATAAAAGACTTCATGTGGTGATGATAGAAAATAAAATTACATACTTTAAAGTCCCATTGATTTCAGTGGAGTACATTTAGATGTATGTGTAACTCTCTGTGTTTAATTTTGACTGCAATTAGGGATATATGAAAAATTTGTTTCAGTTTGGTTTTGATCGGGATGTACCCAGGATGCACCTTCCAGACTGAACACATTGAACACAATCTGTGGTCAAAGTGAATCTGCAGTCCATTTCATTTCCAAGCTCGCAATATGATTTGTAGACTCCCAAAATTATGTTCAGCAGCCTGCATACATTTGAAAAATAGACATAAAAAATGCATACTTTTGAAAAATGTGCACAAACATGTGCACAAACATCAATGAGAGAAGAATGTGTATGTTTCAAAGATGTGCACAATTGATGCATACATTTTAAATAATATACAGAGTTCCATGTGAAAAGAAAAACACCCACAAAAATTGCAATCTGATACGACAAGAGATGGAAAGAACGTTGAAGTGGAATTTTGAGAACTTTGACAAATTCAAGTTTTACTTGTATGCATATCCCTAGATGAAATATGTCCCTTTTTCATTGTATTCTAAATGTTGCTATGAATTAGGGTTGTAAGAACCCCCCAATGTCCAGTCCGGAGAGGGGGGTCTGCTGCAGGGCAATTTGGGCTGCTTGGGGTCCTGTGGTTTCCTCTGGAGCCCTGCCACGTCTGCTGTAGTTGGCTGAGGGGCTCTCCAGCTTTCTAAAAAATGTGATATGGTAATGGCAGCAGGAAAATTACATATTTTACTCCATTTGCAGCCGTAAAGCACTTCCTTTTACCAAAGTTGCAGCTGTTTATGGCTGTATTTAGCTAAAAGTATGGCCAATACAATACACCATTTATGGCTGCAATTTTCCTGCAATAAGCTAATGGCAGCTGCCATTAGTGTATCACATTTTTTAGAAAGCTGCAGAGCCATCCCACGAGAACTGTTTCAAAAGTGGAGGTGAGTGCAACTGGTCCACTGCAGACTCTGGAGGTTGGATTCTTTGGAATCCGGCTAGGGATGTATGAAACACTGACCTTATTCCGCGCTGGGGCATCCACGGTGAGGCGCTCCGTCACTCCTCCCAGAATCCTCCCCGGCTGCTGCAGCTGCAAATGGCAGCTGTTGTAGCGGCCGCCATTTGCGTCCTTGAAGACAGCCGTGATAGGCTACGTAAATATTTACATAACCTATCACGGCAAAAGGCAGGGACGCAAATGGCGGCCGCTACGCCATTTGCGCCCCTGCTCTTTGCCGTGATAGGCTACATAAGTATTCACATAGCCTATCACGGTAAAGGCAGCCATGCAAATGGCTGCTACTTATATAGCGGGAGACCAGCTGGAGCCGCCACCGCTGGAGCCGCTGCCACCACATCTGCCCCAGGTAAGCTCCATCCTGGGGGGATTCCGTGGGGTGGGGGGGCCCGTTCTGCCACAGATTCCAGGTGGCCAGATTCTTTAGAATCCGGCCTCACTGGAGTCCGTGGTGGAATTCTCTGACATCCCTAAATCCAGCTTCATTTGAGTTTGTGGCAGATTTCTCCAGCATCACTACTGTGCATTGCTATCATATTGCACAACAGTAGGAAGCTTGCAAGCTACATCATACCCAACAAGCACCTTTAAGCCCTCTACTCTTCCTTTACCATCCCTCTCCCATTTCGCCTCTTTGAATGATACTCTCAACAGCAGTCCTTACTGCTATATATTGGTATAAAGGTGCATTAAGAAAACATAACAGCTAGGACTGCAATGCTGGAAGAGAAGGAAATGTAAGACCTTTGCTTCTTCCTTGAGCAATGGATTATCTCAATCTAGCTTGTTCTTATTCTAGAACAAGCTAGATTGTTCTGATGGTTTCCACCAGACCCAGGATGGATCATTGGTATCAACAGCAGCCAAGATGTACTTCTGTGATCTAAGCCAGAGGAACTGGTGCACCTTAACCATGTGACCATTTGAACTGGTTCATAATACTGCCTTTGTTCATGTATTCTAGAAGAACTGGGAAGCAGATGCTTGGGTCAGCTGAGTTCTGGGACACTCAGCAGCTGGGTCCATCAGCACCCCAGGGCTTGGCGAGTGGGGTCCAGGAGACCAGATGGGGAGAGAAGTCCATCGGACTTCACCTCTTTTTCAGACTCTTGTGCCATCCCTATTTCCAATTCCTTTCCTAATTGCAGCAGCTACACACTGGGTTAACATTTTCATCAAGCCGTCCACCACAACCCAAAGATCCTTTTCTTGGTCAGTCACTGCTAGCTCCGATCCTGTCACCTTCACCTTGAAGTTGAGATTTTTGGCCCCACTGTGCCTCACTTTACACTTGCTTACATTGAACTGCATTTGCCAGTTTGATGCCCATTCTCTCAGTTTGGAGAGATCCTGTTTGGAGAGATGAAGTTTTATATGGCAGAGTACGAGGTCAAGAAACCCCTTCACCACAGCCAATTAAGTTCTAGGGCCAAAATATTTCTCTTCACCCTGGTCAGCAATTTGCTAGTACTGAAACTCATTGCCCCATGATGAACAGAAGGCATTGTGAAAAGTGGTTTGGGCTGAGTACATTTTAAAAAAGTTTTAAAAGAATGGTTGGGCTCTTTTGCATTGCCAGACATGCCCCCTTGACCTCTGTCAGCCATGCTGGCGTGGGGCTCCCACTCCTGCCTCCTTTGCCATGAGCAAACCTGCCAGCCTCAACACACACAATTGCCACTAGTCACTGAACTCCATTGCCAGCAAGGACCAAAAGCCCATTTCAGACTGATGGGTTTGATGGCTTTTGTTGCCATAGTAATATTATTCCCTGTATTTAACCTTGGCAGAAATAAGGTTCACTGGAGAAAAGGCTAGTGAAGGGGCAGATCACTCTCTGCATAGAATTAATATAGTAGAGTTGATTATTATTCTTGAACAGAAGCTTGTCCTTACAGTAGATTAGTTGCATGCTCCAAATTGTGAGTGTTTCCTGTCCTGTCTCCAGCTGGGAAACTGGCATCTCTGTGTTTATGGTAGGCATGGCGCAGGAGTCTGAAAAGGGGGTGGAGTCCAATGGATCCCGCTTGTCTAGCCCTGAGGCTCTGATGGGCCCAGCCGTCTGGCCCAGCACCTTGGAGTTCAGTGCTGTCACTTGAGAGTGCTCTCACTTGAGCAGGCCCAAGTGAGAGCACCATGGCACCCCAGTGCTCTCACTTGGGCCTGCTCAAGAGGAAGGGGGCCTCCGCTGGCTGTCAAGGGCTTCCTTAACAGCTGGCATGGGGAGATAGGGCCTTGGCAGCACCCAGCACTCTCACCCTGGCCTCCTCAAGAGGAGGCCAAGGTGAGAGTGCTGGGGGCTGGCCGTGCAGGGGCCTGTCCTGCCTGTGCTGGCTGTTAAGGAAGCCCTTGACAGCTGGTGTGGGAAGGAAGGGCCTCGATGGCACCCCAGCGCTCTCGCCCTGGTCTCCTTGTGAGGAAGCCAGGGCAAGAGTGTTGGGGCTGGCTGCACTGAGGACTCAGAAGTCAAGCCCTTGTGCACATAAAGCACAAAGGCTTGACTGCTGGCATCCTTGGTGTGGAGAGGAGGGGCAGCATGGCTGGCAGGCAGGGTGAGCAGGGAGGCTCACCGAGCAGATCTGGGCTGCATGAGCAGCTCATTGAGCTCTCCCCACCCTGGATGGAGATTCATCAGTCCATCCCTAGTTTATGGTCAATCATATATAGGTTAAGCACAACTAGTATATGCTTGCTTTCTGGAGCAAAATAAAGGAACACGTCTAACTAAGGTTACCTAATGCATTTAAAAATTGTTCCAGTCATTCCCTGCAGAAAATATAACCATGTATGGGTCTCCATGTCCATGCTTTTAAATTTTCAGTGCTACTTCCAGATGTCATTTGAGGCACATAAAATTTTTAATGGCTCAGAACATGGGTACTTCTAGCATTTTAAGTGCAATATTGTATTTAAACCATTGGGTCTTTAAGCTGTGAGGACCCTTAGGTAGGAGCCTTCCCTGAAGAAATGTGAATTCACCTGCAAGCCTTGTTCTGGCTGTAAACCTACCAGTCTCAGGGAATTTCTTTTCCCCTGCAATCTCCCTAACAGAGCTTACCTCCACTTGTACATGGGGATGTCTGTCACAGGGAAATTCAGCCCTCTTGGGGCTCGATGGATTTCCCCAGAGCCCCCAGGTCAGCTTGTGTTTGCGAGGCAAGGTGCGGGCTTTGAGGCTGGAACTCACGGATGTCCCCCCCCCCATAAAAATGGCAAGATAGGTAAATTGCAGCTGCAATTTGCATAACTTGGGGAAATTATGGCCATAATTAGCCTAATTTGCTGTGAAGTGCTTAGTTATGTGCAAATGGCAGCCTCAGTTCATTTACCTACCTTGTCATTTTTGCAGGGGAAGAAAAAAAACACTGCAGTGCACAACTCTCCCTCTATCCCTGCCAGCCAACCCTGGCAAGGAGAGTGGGAGAATTGTGCATGGTGGCAGCAATACCAATAGGGGCAGGAAGGGAGGGCAGTGCCATGGCTCCTCCCTACTGCCACCTCTGCTATCGCTACCAGTGTGTGACACTCTCCTGCACTCCCTGTAGGCACTGGCAGGGAGAGAGGAAAGGTTGCATGCAGTGGCAGTGGCAATCCGCAAGCTGGCCCGACTCATACAGATTCAGTCAGGCCAGGCCACAGACTGGCAAGTCAGAGTCTGAGGCACCAAGCTTTCCACAGCTTGGCAGATTTCACCTCCTAGATGGAATCCTCCAACATCCCTACTTATACTACCACTTCCAATCACTCTAGACATTCCATACCCATCAGGGAAGTCACAAAAGTGAGACAAGACAAGGGCCACATTTTAACTTTCATAACACACTGCAGAAGGTAAATGACTGTGGGTACTGCCGTTCTGATGGAGATGCAGGCAACTCCACCTGCTAGGAAATCAGGTGAAGCTGTCTCTGCTTAGAGGGAAAGGTGGGAAGATTAGTTCCCTTCCCAGTCCTTCCCCCAGACCACATCCAAAGGTGTGGAGTGAGCCTTCCTGGATCACTCTCCCTCAGTGCCACACAACTCCAGGTGGGTAAGCCAGGTTAGCTCTAAAGGCCACTGTTATCCTGCCTACAGTGTAGGGATTTCCATCACTTGGAAATTCAGCCCTTTTGGGGTCGATGGACTTCTGCTGCCTGCCCAACGTGGCTTGCATTTGTGAGCGGAGCCGTGGGTTTTCCCCAAACTCCAGGGTCTTTTTGTGCATTTTGTTGCTGGGCCGCAATGTGCACAAATAGAGATTTGCACAAATTGTGACTGAAATGTGTGTAATTTGTGCAAATTGTGGCCTGACCAAAAATATGCAAACTGTTGATGTAACTTCCACAAATTAAAGAACATGGGAAATCTGCCAACTGGCTGACTTGCTGCAGACAGAAAATGGACCGAAGTCCAGGGTAGGTAGGGATGTACGAAAGGCACTTACCTTTCGCGGATTATGTTTATGGTTGGGGGGAAGGCGTTCCGTCCCTCCCCCTGGAATCCTCGCCGGGGGGGAGGCGCTCCGTTCCTCCCCCCCCCCCCGGAATCCTGGCCGGCCGGCTGTGCTCTGCAGGGATTCTGCGGAGCCACCGGCCGGCTCCGCCAGCAGCTGGACATCCGGCTAGGGATGTCAGAGAATTTCTCCACGAATCTCAGGGAGGCCGAATGCCAGCGCATTCGGCCCCCCGAAATTGGTGGAGAAATGGTCTGCCCCCCCCGCCCCCCCGGGACATTACTTACCTTGTGCGAATGTCCCTGGCGGTGGCAGCAGCGGCAGTGGCGGTTCGGCGGCGGCCAGTCTTCTGACCGGCTGCTGCCACCGCCATTTCCAAGTTAAAAAAAAAACAAACCATGATAGGTTACATAAAGATTTACGTAACCTATCACGGCTAGATTTTTAAAAAAGACCGTGATAGGCTACATAAATGTTTACGTAGCCTATCACGGCTGAGTGGGGAAAAAAACCCGCGTGTACACAAATGGCAGTGCCCATAGCATTCCCTTTATTTTTGCCGTAGTCTACGTAAATGTTTACGCCGCCATTTGCGTCCCGGCAAGACAAGATTCGTGGACGGAGGGATGGGGCACCTCCCCTCCGGCCAGAATTTTGGGGGGGAGGGACGGGGCGCCTCCCCCCCACCGCGAATCAACTTTCGGGTTCAGGTAAGTGACTTTCGTACATTCCTACATCCGGCTGCTGGCTAGCAGGGATGCAAATTGCGGCGGCCGTAGCTGCCGCCGTTTGCGTCCCTGCAGTCAGCCATGATAAGCTACGTAAATGTTTACGTAGCCTATCATGGCTGACTTAAAAAACAACAACAACGCGCGTACGCAAATGGCGGCGGCCATGGCCGCCGCCATTTCCATACGCACATTTTTTTTTTTTTAAAGTCAGCCGTGATAGGCTACGTAAAGATTTACGTAGCCTATCACTTTTTTTTTAAACCTAGCCGTGATAGGCTACGTAAATCTTTATGTAGCCTATCATGTTTTTTTTTGTTTATTTGTTTTTAAACTGGAAATGGCAGTGGCGGCAGCCAGTCGGAAGACCAGCCACTGCCTCTGACACCACCGCCACCGAACCGCCACCGGAGCTGCAGGAAAATCCGCCCAAGGTAAGTCTCGTCCTGGGAGGGGCAGGCTGTTCCGCCACCGATTTCGGGGGGCCGAATGCGCTGGTATTCAGCCTCCCCGAGATCCGTGGCAGAATTTTCGTACATCCCTATGGGTAGGGATGGCGGAGAATTCCGCCACGGACTCCAATGAGTCTGGATTCTAAAGAATCTGGCATCATTAGAGTCCATGTGTCAGGGTGGAAACTGAGCCTATAGAGCCCCAGAGCAGTTCTGATTCTGAGGAGGAGCAGCAATCCGTGGGAGAGGAGCCTGCTCATCCCTCACAGGCACAGCAGCTGGCAGAGATTCCTCCTGCCGGCATTCCTGAGATAGATAGTGATCCTAGCAGTGAAAAAGTGCGGGAACAAGGCAGGCTTGCTAGATGCTCGACGCAGACGCAGGGAGCGACGAGCAATGGAGGGCGCGGAAAGGAGGTGTAGTGCCCATTTGGCGCACAAGCAACGGCTGCCTCCCATGGACCCAAGGGAAAGAGGGAGGATCTCTCCCTAGCCCACAAGTTCTGGGTCTTCAAATGACTCTCTTTCAAACGATGATCAACTGCCTACCTGAAGCTTAGGCCACTCTGCTGTTCATTGCTTAGTCGCTGGTGATTAGCATCTGAAAGAGTCATTAAGTTGTAAAACGATTAACGCTTTGAAAAGAATCCTTTCATCTGTGTCTTGAGTTGGCTATTGGAGTCTACTGAAAGAGGCCGCCAGGGCGCTCCTGACACCATGGCAGAATTCTCCCCAGAGTCCGTGGCAGAATGGACCACTCCCCTCCGCCACCCCGCAAAGTTCTCCCTGGATGGACCCTACCTGTCACCAGCCAGTCCGGGTCCATCCACTGCCATCCACTGCCCTGGTATGTGGCTGGCTGCAAATGGCATCCAGCATAGTGGATGCCATTTGTGTCCCTGCTTTAGCCGTGATAGGCTACATAAATATTTACATAGCCTATCACGGCTAAAGCTGGGATGCAAATGGCGTCGGCTACACTGGATGCCATTTCTGTCCGCAGACCAGCAGCGGACAGATGTCCAGCTGCGATGGGCCCAGCCGGTGGCTCCACAGACTCGCCACAGAGCGGAGCCAGCCAGGGAGAATTCTGGGGGGAGGGACAGATCACCTTCCCCCTCCATGGATGCCCTGAACCAGAATGGTGAGTGGGGTTCGTACACCCCTAGTCCAGGGGTCCAAGCCAATGAAAGCTTGTCAATCTCCATCCCCCAAAATGGATTTCTCCGACAAGTCTCAGGATTGGCCAGTCACCATAAAAGTACCTCAGACGGGCTCACCGAATTGAGGGCCTACCTGATCAATCTGCTCATTTTTGTCAATGTGACCAAATTGGAACCAAATAACCTACCTAGCTGGAACCAGATTACACTACCAAGACTTTAGTGCAGAGTAGGCACTGCCACCCCCCTAAATTGGGCCAATCTGTTAACTGTTAGTAGGAAAAAAAAGTCCTACTTGGCCTCCTAAAGGACAAGCTAACCCTAAAGTGCAAGCTAATCCTGCACTCAAGACTAAGGAGTGGAGGGCAGGTGCCACCAGAAAGAGGGCCTGAGAGGGGGAGTACCTGGCTTATATTAGCCCTAGCTCCACCCCCCAACATCAGTTTGATGTGCAGCCATACATCAGTGCTGCATGCCCCTGCCACCTTTCCCTCTACCACAAAGGGGTCTGCATCCATTAACCTCTGGTCTGGGTGGGGGAATATTCTTGCAGATGGAGTGGAAATAAAGAGACAAGACATGAAAGTTGGATAGAACTAGGGCCATATTCATTAATTTCTTAATGAACTGCAGAGGGTAAGTGACTGTATCCTTTCTATAACGGGCATTATTTAAAACCTGGATAAAAAAAAAACAGATTAGAGAGGAAACGTGTGGCCTTGTAGATTATAAAATAAAATAATTGAAGTACATGAATTCTGTTCAAAGGGTTATATGTTAGAAAGAGTGTGGGTGGCAACTTGCATGAATTATCCATCACTGAAAGTGGATGGTTATATATAATGATACACTTTAAGTTAAATACTGTTATTTCTGGACTTTGGAAAGTTATTTCTCTCCCTAGTTCTAAGTAAAGAATATTTAAATTTATGTGACATTTCAAGAGGCATAAATATGATTTTATGTGTGCTTTATTACGCATACATTTTCCTTGTGAAGCAATTTGTATAAGAATGCTAAGAATGTGTTATAGGGGAAAACATTGTTATTAACATGGTCTTGTAAATATTTTAGGGCACAGTCCTGTACCCACGTATCATGGTGTGAGTCCCATTGAACTCAGTGGGGCTTACTTCTGAGTAGACATGTACTGGATTGCCCTGTAAATATCTGAAACAGACAGAATACTATGGTGAATTAGTACACATTAGTTTAGTATAATTAGTATAAATATAAAGTTGTTTTCATTCTATTTGTGTCATGTTCAAATATTTGCTTAAACTATACAAGTTTCCCAGAACAAGAGCACAGCTGAAAATCAACATACTTTGGATTTTTAAATTAATTTAATTGATGTATTATATTTTAAATCTACTGAATAATAATGTCTTCTCTAGGCAGATTACAAAAGCTGACAGAATAAAAGACAAGACAAATAACAGACAAAACAAAACAACAAACAGCGTAGGAATATAAAATATATATTTAAAAAACAGCAATACAATTTTTTAAAAAATCCTCTAAAATGCCTGGGAGAAAATAAAGGTATTCATCTGGCTTTGACAAGGTAACAAATTAAGCCCCACACTAGCTTCCTTGGGGAAGGCATTCCATAAACAGGATGCAACACTGAAAAGGTCCTCGGTCTTGCAAGCCACCCACCGGTGGTGACACCTAGAACAGGACCTCTGAACATGACCTAAGAGTTCGAACCGGTACATACAGGAGGGGATGGTCAACACCAACACTTTGAATTGGGCTCATAAATGGATTGGAACCCAGTACAGCTGACAAAGTATTGGTACCACATGATCACAGCACACAGTTAGTAGCCTAGCAGCCCTATTTTGAACTAACATTTCTGATTCATCTTCAAAGGTAGCTCCACATACAAGAGAAGTCCAACCAGGAGGTTACCAGAATGTGAATAACTGTCGCCAGGCTCTATTTTAAAAGTGTAATGCAATTTTCACCTTGTACACTTGGATTTTGCTTTCAGGGGCGGGGGGGGGGGTCTTTTTCTTTCTTTTTTTCAATGGTCAGCTTTCTATTTCAGGTTACATACCAGTTTTTAAATTAACACCGTTTTGTATTCTTTACAGTTTGAGCAATTTGTGTTTTACATGAGTGCCTTTTTACAGATTCAGATAACGGCTATAGCTCAGGGACAGTGAACATATTTTGCATGCAGAAGGTCCTAGTTCATTCCCTGTCATCTAAAAGATTTCAGGTCAGCAGGACTGGGAAAGGCCCTGCCTGAAACTCTGGAGAGCAGCAGTCAGTCAGACTAGTCAATATACCAGGCTAGATGGACCAAAAGTCTGCCAGAATAAGGCAGCTTCATGTGTCCATTAATTTCCATTCAAGTTGCCCAGATCTATACTCTTTTCTGTTATCATTACTTACGTCAGATTCTCAAAGCCATATTCACCAACTGATCATCATGATATATTTCCTTCCCTGATTCTTCACAGTAGTTTGAGAGAATCCAGTATACATTGTGGAAGGAGTGGGATTTGCAGGGATTCATATACTCCTACCTAGTGCCACCACAATTGTCAGTATATAATAAATCTAACTTATTTCCATCTCTCTCTCTCTCTCTCTCTCTCTCTCTCTATATATATATATATATATATATATATATATACATACACACACACACACACACACATATATCCTCTGCAACCATTTAACTTCATTAAAATAAATACTCATTTGATTTCATTTTTGTTGTTGTTGTAGCCTCGTTAATATACTTCAGCATGAGACTGACCCACAACTGGGACAGAGTTTAAACTAGGGCTGTGCACCGCTTCGGCCCGTGGCTCGAGTTGAAGTGGGCCACTTCGGGCCACTTTGTGCCCCTTCTGAGGCAAAGCAAAGGGGGCACGAAGTGGCCTGGAGCAGGTCAGGGGCTCACCAAAGCTGGTGGTGCACTTTGGAGCTTTGTCCCCCAGCCCAGTCCTCCTGCCTGATGCCCCATACAACCCCCCAGCTCCTTACCTGGGCTGCCTCCTCCTCTGCTGCTGACTCTGTCACTGCGCTGCTGCCTTCTCCACTGTGCCGCCACCATCCGCTACTGTTGCTGCTGTCGTCATCTTCTTTGCCGCTGCTCCCGCTGCTGCTGCGCCACCGTCTCCTGAGTAGGGATGGCGGAGAATTTCTCCCCGAAACTTCGGGGGGCCGAGCGCCAACGTGTTCAGCCCCCCGAACAAGTTTCGGGGAGAAATCCTCCGCACCCTCCCCGCCCCCCGCGCCCCCCCCGGGACAGGACTTACCTTCCCTGAATGTCCCTCCCAGCAGCGGGTCCGGCTGGCGGTTCGTCGGGTGTTCGAGCGGGGCGGGAGCGGCAGCCGGTCTTTCGACCGGCTGCCGCCCCCGCCATTCCAATAAAAGAAAAAAAAAAAAAAGTCCCCTGATAGGCTACGTGACGATTCACGTAGCCTATCAGGGCTAGATTTGCAAAGTCAGCCGTGATAGGCTACGTGAATCGTCACGTAGCCTATCACGGGTGACTTAAAAAAAAAAAAGTGTGTACGGATAATGGCGGCCCCCATAGGGAGCCGCCATTCCCATTCCTTATTTGGTCGCTGTAGTCTACATAAATGTTTACGTAGACTACTGCGAAAATAAGGGCAACGCTATTTGCGTTGCTCTTATTTTCGCCGCAGTCTACGTAAACATTTACGTAGACTACAGCGACTAAATAAGGAACGTGAATGGCGGCTCCCTATGGGGGCCGCCATTCGCGTACGCGCTTTTTTTTTTTTAAAGTCACCTGTGATAGGCTACGTGACAATTCACGTAGCCTATCATGGCTGACTTTCCAGATCTAGCCATGATAGGCTACGTGAATCGTCACGTAGCCTATCAGGGGACTTTTTTTTTTAACTTTCGCGTTCGCGGCCGGGTGAGGCGGCAAGCCTCCTCCCTGGCCTGAATTTCGGCCGGGCGAGGCAGGAAGCCTCCCCCCCCGGCCTGAACTTCGCGGGGGGAGCAGCGAAGCGCTCCCCCCCACCGCGAACAAGCTGCGAGAAAAGGTAAGTGACTTTCATCCACCCCTACTCCTGAGGCCTGGACGTTTGGCGACTGGTCTCCTTCCAGGAAGTCACCATTTTTAAAATGGCAACCTCCTGGAAGTTTCAGGAAGTTGCCATTTAAAAAATGGCGACTCCCTGCAAGAAGATTCACCACGCATCCAGGCCTCAGGAGATGGCAGCGCTGGTGGCGGTAGCAGGAGCAAAAGAAGGAGTGACACACCGCTGCTGCTGCCCACCACTGCCCGCTGCCATCTCCTGAGGCCTGGGACACATGGTGACTCTTCTTGCAGGGAGTTGCCATTTTAAAAATGGTGACTTCCTGGAAGAAAACCAGTCACCACATGTCCAGGCCTCAGGAGATGGTGGTGGCAGCACAGTGAACGAGGAGGAGGCGTGGCGATGGAGGCGGCAGCAAAGGAGGCATCAGCCCAGGGAAGGAGCTGGGGGTTGCATGGGGGTGTCAGGGCCCTGTGCCATGCAAACCCCACTTTGGGGCCGAGGTGGGTCAGGGCGGCTGAATCCGCCTGAGCTGGATTGGGCCTATCTCAAAAGCCACCAAGCAGCTTCCGAGTCAGATCTGGTGGGTCCCTGCACATCCCTAGTTTAAACATGAACGAAGATAATACAGGGCAGGACAGCCTTCCCCAACCTGCTGCCCTCCAGATGTTTTCCACTTCAACTGCCATCATCCCCAGCTAGCATGGCCAATGGTCAGGAATGTGAGGATTTTGTTCAAAACATTTGTACGGCACCAGGGAAGGGAAGGGTTATATAGGGATTAATATGTGCACATGGTATTAATCTAAAGATCACAGGATATTATATGTTGGAACAAAATGTGTTGTATATATATTCAGCTGTCCTGCCTTATTTATACTTGGCATAGTTACAACAGAATATAGGAGTCAACTTTGTTTAGTTAGCCACCTATTTAAAACAAGTGCCTACTTCCTCTGCCTTTCTCACCTTAGCCATCACTCACGCAAGTTAGATTCTGGATTGAAGTCTTCTCTCAGATCCAGCCTTGCTCTGCTTCTCCTTTGGCCTGATGGATGTTCAGTCTCAATGCAGATTTCTTTCTAATGAGAAGCTTTTACCTGAGTCAGGACCATCACACAGAAGTCTCTGGCTTTAGATCCTCAGGAGCTTCCTGCTTCCATAACAGAACTTTTCTGAAACTCTCTGTCATCAACTACTGTCTTTCAGTCTTTCTTCTCCCAGCCTCATTTCAGGCTATGAATCGTCCTCTTGAGCTCAGCTTTATTCTCTTCAACTTTGCCTTTTCTTCTGCCTGCTCTTCTTCCTTGCCCCAGTGTTCTGTCTTCATCTCTCAGGCTTTTCTCCACCTGACCTCTGCTCAAATTGACTGACCCCTTACATTGCTGTGTTTGTTTTTTTCGTTCTCTGCTGCCCACTGGTAAATAACGTGTCCACCTCACAGCACTGCCTTTTACTGGTATTTATCCAAGGACCAATAGATGCTCTTTAAGAGTGACCCCCCAAACACCAATCAGGTTAGCTCCTTCTATTGTCCCTGATTAATATAAATACCATTGACTTTCACTTTCACTACTGTTAACTGCCAAAGGTGCTGGCTTCCTTAGCAACTATAATCCAGGCCTCTCTTAGCAGTCAAGTTCCCATATATTGTAACATTTGCAGAGGTTCTGAGGCCTAATCAAATGCACATTTACTTCATGTTTCACTTCAAGTGAGGTATTTAACCACCTATAGTACAAAAACTAGAACCTCATAACCCTGAATACCTGTCATGTACATGAATAATAATAAATAATAAACAGTTTCTTCACATAAATAATACAATTATTTTCTCTCCAGCACATTTCAACTTTTTTTTTCATTTGTAAAACAAAATGAATACCCACCCACCCCACACAAAATACCTGGAGTCCTCTTTCTGAAATCAGTGCTCTTTCTCAGCACATTAATAGCCATACCATGTGTGACAAGTTGAATTGTTTATTTAGTTTTATCAAGACACTTATAATCTGGTAAAGGACCTAAAGTAGCGTCTATTAGCAGTTAGCGCTAATAAAAACAACCATCTATCTCTCTTATCAGCAACTTAACATAAGTATAAATATCACTATGTTCAAAATGGCTCTAAGCTTAGGTACAAAGTTAAGTACTTAACAGGGCTGACCTTGACATAAACTGACATGAGGCAGGCATTTCAGGCAGCAGATGCCATAACAGTCTCCATTTTCCTGCCTTCCATCTCTCTGGGTAACAATAATTCCATCTCTTTGTCAGGAAACACTATAGCCATCCACCCCTAGTGCTAGGGAATAGAACAGCATACTACTTTTTTTTTTTTAAAAAAAAAAAGGAAACTCTTGGTAAGAACAAATTAAGTAAGACAACTGTCTTGCAAATAATCTAAATAATCATATTGAGAAATTTAATTCCCTTTTCCCATCCATCCAGAGTCAAAGAAGCCTACAGCTAGAAAATATATCAATGGTAATCTAGTCTACCTACTGATACAGGAAATCCACAACTACAGCATCCTTGATAGGAGGGGCCATCCAGACACTACTTAAAAACCTCTAATGAAGGAGAACTCATCACCTCCCAGGGTAGTCTGTTTGTACCATTTCTTTTAATTTGAACCTGCTGGTCCATGTTCTGCCCTCTGGAGCAATAGACACCAAATTTGCTCCATCATCTTTCTGACAGCCCTTCAAATAAGAAAGACTAACAACAGAGAATTCAAGGAATATATTTAAGCTAAATGTTTCAGCTTCTGCCCTCATCAGTAGTTGTGCTCTTAAATAGATATCAGGAATGGCAGTTTGGAATGCTTGGAGATGAAAGTTCCTTAGGAGTAAAAAAGCAAAGGTATGAGTGGTATAATGCCTATGAATTATCCTCCAGATTAAGGCCATTGTGACAAGGAGTTCTCAGTCTATAGGTCCAGAAATTTTCCCTTTTGTGTCAAGCATGTCATTGTCTTTAGTTTGTTCTATAGAAGCAACTGTAAATCTGAAAGACTATGTGAAGGTGAGTTGAAATATCTTGCAACAGGCTGCTCGAGGGTCTTTTTTTGGGGGGGTTAAGAAATACAGATTTGTGGTTGTGGAATCTTGTTCTTAGGTCCATTGTAGTTTTCCCTACCTATTGCATAGGACATCCTTTTAAAAAAGTTTTCAATTAAATAAACCGCATTAATAGAAGTGCATGTTAACGATTGCCCAATGCAATACATTTTGTTAGTAACTGTCCTGAAAGAAGTGGTTACTTAGAGGTAGCTGCAGGTAATGCAACACATTGGTTTACAATTATATGTTCCCGGGTTGCAAGTATCTTGTTTAACTGCAGCCTTAACTAACAATTTATGCAGATTTATGGTGGTTTTCTGAATGCAATGCATTGTGGAGAATTAACGGCTTCCATTTACACACACACACACACACACACGTGTGTGTGTGTGTGTGTGTGAGAGAGAGAGAGACAGACAGACACCCAATGGGAAGATAACAATGAACTATAAGCAGATAATACTATTAACTATGAACTGATTGAGGAAGCTGATTTTGCCCTCAGAGAGTTTAAAGAGAACAGTGGCAGTGACAATCATTTTGAAAACTGCTCCTAGTATTAAAAATACTGCTATGGGTTGTGGATGACACTTAGGTTTAATGTTGCAAAATATTGTTCTTTGAAATGGAAGATAATTTGTTGACTGTCTCTATTTGTCCCATCTCCTGTTTCCTTCCCAGTCAGAACTAATTTTGTTTAGTAAGCTCAAGCTGGATGCAAATGTTTATTAAATGCATATTCAAACCCTGCAGTCTCAGGCAAGCTGCTGTAGTGCCCCTCAATGCAGCTTAGCTACCATAGGTGCCTTAGCAACTGCTTTTCCTGGGGGCTGCCCATAATGAAGAAGCCAATGACCTGTAAATTACAGCTAAAACACTCAAGCTGGTCTTGCAGACGAATGCTTTTGATTATAGTCTATAGCACAAAGAGTTCAATTTATATTTAAAACAAAGTGCTTGGATTCTTTTTTAACATGGGATATGCTAGTTAAAAAAAGGAGCGGGAGAAAGATGGAAACGTTTGAATGTCTGTCACCTATCAAGAGATAAAAGACCTAAAAGCGTATGAGAAACATTACGCCCTTGTACCCAAATAATGTTGTTTTGGACACATTGGGTACAATCCTGGGAGGATGCATAATTGAAAACACTGGGACTTACTTCAGAAGAAATATGCATCAGATCGCCGATATCGCTCTGTTTGTACTATCATGTTGTGGACTTATGCACACTCAAGTGCAGTTGAAGTCAATGGTGCTTAAGCAGTCATAACTCTGTCCTGGATTGTAGCCTACAAAAAATAGTGTGCTGATGACTGCACATTAGAGATGTTGATGGAAATGTTTCAGACAGCTACAACCCGAAGCTAAATTTTTCAGTGTTCCGGGCCTTGGATTTCTCCATTTTCCCACCAAACAATTGTGATTGATCACCATTACCTTTTATGTTAGATTACCCTCTTGCCATCTGACTGCTGCAGTTTAGTGAGCCATAAGCCACCAGCATGTGAACAGAATTTTGGAGGGTTCCCAAACTCATTTGTAAAAAATCCAAGCTAGTTTAGCTAACCATGAGCATGTAACATTTGGGTTAAGATGTTCTTTAAGCACAGTAATGACTTCCTATTCTACAGTGAAGAATTTCCACCATTCTCTTCTACCACATGGACAGAAAAGGGAGTTTACACAGATCACTTAAGTCCTGTTCAGGTGTTTTTAACCTGTGCAGTTAACCTCTAGCTCCTCCCAACACTCATGCATTTCCATTGTCTTCTGCTCATGTAGGGAGACAGTTTGAAGAGGAGATCCACCTGTATCCATGTAGAATCCCCATGTATACAGGAGGCTGTCCTCTTTCAATCATCACTGTACATGAGTAAGGGATAATGGAAACATGCAAGGAGAGAGATGTGGCTAAAGTGCTCCTTCTCGTCATGTGTTGTTGATTCTGCATAGAGTAAGAATGCCTAAAGAGGGCTTTAGACTGGTTAAAGCTTGACTGTACCTAGTGTGTTTCCTTTAAGATTAGCAATGTTGATGACTTTTGACATTCAGAAGGAGCTCTGAAATAAGTGAAGAACAATAGAGAAAGCTGTGCAAATAGAAATGGCTCCCCAATGTATTTCAAGGGAACTCTTTATCAAGGAAAATGTATTATGTTTCACAATAAAAACTGCTTGGTTTTCTACTACAGCACATCTAAGCTACTAAGTTTCCTTGAAATGTATTGTAAACCATATCAATTTGTGCATCTCTCATTTGTTATTGGGTTTTTCTTAGGGATGCACAAAATCCCTAGCTGGCACCATGCCGGTCAATCCGTGGGCAGGGGGAGGCGCTCCGTCCTTCCCCCCGGAATCCTCCCCAGCTGGCCGCCATTTGCGTCCTTCCAGTAAGCTGTGATAGGCTACTACGTAAGTATTTACATAGCCTATCACAGCAAAAGGCAGCCATGAAAATGGCCGCTTACTGCAAGGACGCAAATGGCATAGTGGCCGCCATTTGCACCCCTGCTCTTTGCCGTGATAGGCTACATAAGTATTTACATAGCCTATCACGGCTTACTGGAAGGACGCAAATGGTGGCCGCTACAACGACAGCCATTTGTGGCTGCAGCAGCCCAGCAGCAGCCGGGAGACCAGCCAGAGCTGCCACTGCCTCCAGAGCTGCCGGATCCGCCACCAGGTATGTTCTGCCCCGGGGGGATTCCACGGGGTGGCGGAGTGGGGGAAGCCATTCCGCCACGGATTCTGGGGGGGCGGATTCTAAAGAATCCATCCTCACTGGAATCTGTGACGGAATTCTCTGATATCCCTAGTTTTTCTACATCCCTTACTGGTCCTGTCTTTTCATATCATGGCTCTGAGATGACTCCCAGTTTGACAATAATGAGCTTTAAAAAAAAATAATAAAGGAGCCAAAATTGAATTTTAGTTTGGCTTGCAAATAAGTTGGGCCCATTCTGAAGTGTCCCCTTCCATAAAATGTTATCTTCCAGCAGGAGCAATGGCTTCATTCAGCCTCAAAGCCTTACCATCAGAAAGTTGCGAATATCTCCAGAATAAGGATGGACGAAAGTCCCTTACCTGGTACTGCAGCTTGCTTCGTGCGGGGGGGGAGGAGCTTCATTTCTCCCCCCAAAGTTCAGGCTGGGGGGGAGGCGCCCCGCCTTGCCCGGCCGAAATTCAGGCCGGGGGGGAGGCGCCCCATCCCTCGCTGCCGAAATTCAGGCCGGGGAGAAGCACCCCGTCTACCCGGCCGCGAAAAAAAGTAGCACACACACACACACACACACACACGTGATAGGCTTAGGGATGGACGAAAGGGACTTACCTGGTCCCGCAGCTTGCTTCGCGGTGGGGGGGAGGCGCTTCGGTTCTCCCCCCAAAGTTCAGGCAAGGGGTGGGAGGCGCCCCGCCTCGCCCGGCTGAAATTCAGGCCAGGGGGGAGGCGCCCCATCCCTCGCTGCCAAAATTTAGGCCGGGGAGGAGCACCCCATCTACCCAGCCGTGAAAAAAAAGGAAAGTAAAAAAACAACAACACACACCCGTGATAGGCTACATAACGATTTACGTAGCCTATCCCGGCTAGACTTCCAAAGTCAGCCGTGATAGGCTACGTAAATCATTACATAGCCTATCATGGGTGACTTTGGGGGAAAAAAAGCGCGTACGCAAATAGCGTTGCCCTTATTTTCGCCATAGTCTGCGTAAATCTTTACGTAGATTACCCGGGTCCAAATAAGGAACGCAAATGGCGGCACCCATGGGCGCCGCCATTTGCGTACGCACTTTTTTTTTTTAAGTCACCTGTGATAGGCTACATAACGATTTACGTAGCCTATCATGGCTGACTTTGGAAATCTAGCCGTGATAGGCTACGTAAATCGTTACGTAGCCTATCACGTGTGTGTGTGTGTTTTACATTTACTTTGTAATGGCAGTGGCGGCAGCCGGTCAGAAGACCGGCCGCCACCCCTGCCCCCACTGAAACGCTGCTGAAACGCCGCCGGGACCCACCGCCGAGAGGGACATTCGAGGGAGGTAAGTCCCATCCCGAGGGGGCGGAGGGGTGGCGGAGAATTTCACCGCCAATTTCGGGGGGCCAAATGCGTTGCCATTTGGCCTCCCCAAGATTCGTGGAGAAATTCTCCGACATCCCTACTCTAGAATATTAGTTTTCCTAGGCTTCCTGGTTCTTATTAAAAGCTCAGAAGTGCTGCTAAACTACAGTTCTTTAATGCAGAGCGCTTTGGCTATTGGGCAGTATAGACATGTAATAAATATAAATAATGAATAATAAATAATAAATAAAATATTTTTTCCAGTGGGAACTACCTACTGACCAGTTTTCTAGAACTACTGAAGGCCTAACCTGCACTTTGGTGTCCTGATGGAGAGACTGCTAGAAGGTCCTTTGGGTAGAAAGGAAGAAGGGAGCAGGATACCTGGAAGACTGGGGACAGTGGAGGGCTAGCAAAGGAAGCCTGTGGAATATTTATTTATTTAATTTATATCCTGCCTTTTCCCCTCCTTAAGGAATGCCAAGTGGTGTACTCCTCCTGTCCATTTTATCTTCACGACAACCACCCTGTGAGGTTGATTAGCCTGAGAGTCTGTGACTAGCCCAAAATTGCCCAATGAGCTTCTATGGCCAAGTGAGGACTAGAACCTGGATCACCTGATTCCCAGTACAACACTCTGGCCACTAGACTATACCATACCATACTGGCTCTGAATAATAGACCAGGTTTTCCTCAGATTTCAGAGCATGCTCAGTGGTGGTGGGGGACAGACTTTTTCTAGGGATGTTAGAGAATTCTGCCATGGACTCCAATGAGGCTGGATTCTAAAGAATCCAGCCCCTCGATGTCAGGGTGGACACTGAGCCCATAGAATCCCAGAGTAGTTCTGATTCTGAGGAAGAGCAGTCACTCCTGGGAGAGGAGCGCACACCTTTTTCCCAGGGCCAACAGCTGATGGAGATTCCTCCCACCAGCATGCCTAGCTTAGAAAGCAGTCCAGGGAGTGACCGAGCACAGATAGCAGACTTGGTGGATGCGCGACGCCGATGCAGAGAGTGGTGCCAAATGGAGGGCGCAGAAAGGAGGCGTAGTGCCCAGTTGGCGTGCAAACAACGGCTGCGCCCAGAGGATCCAAGGGAAAAAGGGAGGGACTCTCCCTAGTCCTTAAGTTCAGGGGTCTGCCAGTAATTCCCTTTCAAACAGGGACCAACTGTTCCAACTTAGGGCATAGGTACTCTGCTGTTCATATCTAGTTGCAAACGGTAGAGTTGTTAAGTTGTTAAAGAAGAATAAAGCTTTGAAAGGAATCCTTTTGTCTGTGCCTGGACTTGGCTACTGGATTAGACTGAGGGAGGCCTCCAAGGAGCCCTTGACACTCGGAGTCCATGGCAGAACAGACCACCCATCTCTGCCACCCCATAAAGTTGCCCCGGAACGGATCCTTCCTGCCAGTGGCTGGGTCCGGTCCATCTGCTGCAGTCCTGCAGAAGAAAATGGCGTCTGGCATAGCGGACGCCATTTACGTCCCTTCTCTTTGTGGTAATAGGCTAGGTAAAGATTTACGTAGCCTATCATGGCAAAGGGCAGGGACGCAAATGGTGTCTGCTATGCTGGATGCCATTTGCGTAGGGATGTCAGAGAATTCCTCCATGCATCCCAGGGAGGCCGAATTCCAGTGAATTCGGTAGGGCTGTACGAAAGTCACTTACCTTTTCGATGAGGTGATTCGCAGTGTGGGGGAGACGTTCCGCACCTCCCTCCGAAATCCTAATCTGGCTGGCTCCACTCCGCGGTAATTCTGTGGAGCTGCTGGCTGGGGCTGCCCACAGCCAGACTTCCAGCTGCTGGGCAGGCTTCTGGAAAAAAACACACCTGCATACGCAAATGGTGGCAGCTATGGCTGCCACCATTTGCATTCCCTTTTTTTCACTGTTTTAGCCTACATAAACATTTACATAAGCTATTACGGCGAAAAAAAGGGGAATGCAAATAGCGCCCACTACATTACCCTGTTGTGGTACTGGTGCTTGAGCACCTCAATGATGTCATGAGCTAAACCGTGAAGGGACACCCAAGATGGGAAGGTCATGGCAGAGAGGTCAGACTAAATACGATCCCTGGGGAAGGAAATGGCAACCCACCCCAGTATTCTTGCCATGAAAACTAAATGGATCAGTACAACCACAGATATGTCAGTGTACCATCAGAAGATGGGACTCCCAGATCAGAAGATGGTCAAAATGCTACTGGGGAGGAAGAGAGGATAAGTTCAACTAGCCCCAGATGTGATGACGCAGCTAGCTCAAAGCCGAAAGGATGGCTAGCAGCCGATGGTGCTGGTGGTGAACGACGAATCCGATGTTCTAAAGATCAACACACCATAGGAACCTGGAATGTAAGATCTATGAGCCAGGGCAAATTGGATGTGGTTATTGGGGAGATGTCAAGATTAAAGATAGACATTTTGGGTGTCACTTAACTGAAATGGACTGGAATGGGGCACTTCACATCAAATGACCACCAGATCTACTACTGTGGACAAGAGGACCACAGAAGAAATGGACTAGCCTTCATAAATAATAATAAAGTGCCTAAAGCAGTGCTTGGTTACAATCCAAAAAATGTCAGAATGATCTCAATTCGAATTCAGGGTAAGCCATTTAACATCACAGTGATCCAAATATACGCCCCAACCACAGATGCTGAAGAAGCAGAAGTAGATCAATTCTATGAGGATCTGCAGCACCTACTGGATAGTGTGCCAAACAAAGATGTCATTTTCATTACAGGAGACTGGAATGCTAAGGTGGGTAGTCAAACGACACCTGGAATTACAGGCTAGCATGGCCTGGGAGAACAAAATGAAGCAGGACATAGGCTGATAGGATTTTGCCAAGACAACTCACTGTGCATAACAAACACTCTCTTCCAACAACCTAAGAGACGACTTTATACATGGACTTCACCAGATGGTCGACACCAAAATCAGATTGACTACATCCTTTGTAGCCAAAGGTGGCGGACACCTATGTAGTTGGTAAAAACAAGACCTGGCGCTGATTGTAGCTCTCATTAGGGATGGCAGAGAATTCCACCACGGATCTCGGTGAGGCTGAATGCCACTGCATTCGGCCCCCCGAAATCTGTGGCGGAACAGCCTGCCACTCCCCCAGCCCCCCGCGGATCCCCCCTGGGACGAGACTTACCTGGGGTGGACCTTCCGGGTGGCAGCAGCTCCGGCGGCGGCTTTGGCGGCAGCGGCTGGTCTTCCGACCGGCCGCCGCCATTTGCAGTCTTGTCGGGTTTTTTTTTTTACAAGATGTGATAGGCTACGTAAAGACTTACATAGCTTATCACGTCTGGCTTAAAAAATACAAACGCGTATGCAAATGATGGCGGTTATGGCCGCCGCCATTTGTGTTCCTTATTTTTGGCCATCTTAGTCTATGTAAATATTTACATAGACTAAGACGGCGAAAAAAAGGGGAACGCAAATAGCATAACAGACGCTATTTGCGTTCCCCCGTATTTTTGCCGTCTTACCTTACGAAAATATTTACGTAGACTAAGATGGCCAAAAATAAGGAACGCAAATGGCGGCAGCTGTAGCCGCTGCCATTTGCGTATGTGCATTATTTTTTTAAAGCCAGACGTGATAGGCTACGTAAGTCTTTACGTAGCCTATCACGGCTGACTACAGGGATGCAAACGACGGCGGCTATGGCCGCCGCCATTTGTGTCTCTGCTAGCCAGCGGCTAGGATTCCAGGGGGAGGGACAGAGCACCTCCCCCCCCAAGCGGAACCCGATGGATCCAGGTAAGGGGAGTTTCATCCCTAGTTCTGATCACGAACTTCTTATTGCACAATTTAGAATCATACTGAAGAGAATAGAGAAGACCCACAGATCAGTTAGATATGAGCTCACAAATATTCCTCATGAATATGCAGTGGAGGTGAAGAATAGATTTAAGGGACTAGATTTAGTAGATAGGGTCCCGGAAGAACTATGGACAGAAGTTCGCAACATGGTTCAGGAGGCGGCAACAAACAACATCCCCCAAAAAAAGAAAACCAAGAAGGTAAGATGGCAGTCTGCTGAGATTCTGGAAGCAGCCCAAGAAAGAAGGAAAGCAAAAGGCAACAGTGATAGGGGGAGATATGCCCAATTAAATGCAAAATTCCAGAGCTTAGCCAGAAGAGATAAGGCATTATTTTTTAAAAAGCAATGCGCAGAAACAGAAGAAGATAATAGAATAAGAATAGAATAGAATAGAATAGAATAGAATAGAATAGAATAGAATAGAATAGAATAGAATAGAATAGACTCCAGCAATTCATGGAACGAAAATTGCCAGATGTACAAGCTGGGTTTAGAAAAGGCAGAGGAACTAGAGACCAAATTGCCAATATCCACTCGATAATGGAGAAAGCCAGGGAGTTTCAGAAAAACATCTATTTCTGTTTTATTGACTATTCTAAAGCCTTTGACTGTGTGGATCATCACAAATTGTGGCAAGTGCTTGGTGGGATGGGGATACCAAGTCATCTTGTTTGCCTTCTGAGGAATCTGTATAACGACCAAGTAGCAACGGTAAGAACAGACCATGGAACAATGGACTGGTTTAAGATTGGGAAAGGAGTACGGCAGGGTTGTATACTCTCACCCTACCTATTCAACCTGTATGCAGAACACATCATGATTTGCTGGGCTTGATGAAGCCAAGGCTGGAGTTAAAATCGCTGGAAGAAACATTAACAGTCGCAGATATGCAGATGATACCTCTTTGATGGCTGAAAGTGAGGAGGAGCTGAGGAACATCATGACCAAGGTGAAACAAGAAAGTGCAAAAGCTGGGTTGCAGTTAAACCTCAAAAAACCAAGATTATGGCAACCAGCTTGATGGATAACTGGCAAATAGAGGGAGAAAACGTGGAGGCAGTGACAGACTTTGTCTTTCTAGGCGCAAAGATTACTGCAGACGCTGACTGCAGCCAGGAAATCAGAAGACATTTACTTCTTGGGAGGACAGCAATGACAAATCTTGATAAAATAGTGAAGAGCAGAGACATCACACTGACAACAAAGGTCCGCATAGTTGAAGCAATGGTATTCCCCGTAGTAACCTATGGCTGCAAGAGCTGGACCATAAGGAAGGCTGAGCGAAGAAAGATAGATGCGTTTGAACTGTGGTGCTGGAGGAAAATTCTGAGAGTGCCTTGGAGTGCAAGAAGATCAAACCAGTCCATACTCCAGGAAATAAAGCCAGACTGCTCATTGAGGGAAGGATATTAAAGGCAAAACTGAAGTCCTTTGGCCACATCATGAGAAGACAGGATACCCTGGAGAAGATGCTGATGCTAGGGAAAGTGGAAGGCAAAAGGAAGAGGAGCCAACCAAGGGCAAGATGGATGGATGATACTCTGGAGGTGACGGACACGACCTTGGGGGAGCTGGGGGTGGCGACGGCTGACAGGATGCTCTGGTGTGGGCTGGTCCATGAAGTCACGAAGAGTTGGAAGCAACTGACCGAATAAACAACAACAAGAAGCTTACGTAAATATTTACGTAGGCTAAAACAGTGAAAAAAAGGGAACATAAATGGCGGCCACCATAGCCACTGCCATTTGCGTACGCTGTTGTTGTTTTTTAAGTTTACTGTAATAGGCTATGTAATATTTACGTAGCCTATCATGGCAAAGGCAGCTACGCAATTGGCATGGTGGCCACCATTTGCGTGGCTGCCTTTGCCATGATAGGCTACGTAAATACTTCTGTAGCCTATCACAGCAGCCTGGCCGGATGCAAATGTTGGCTGCTATGGTGGCCGCCATTTGAGTCTGCAGCGGCCGGCCAAGAGACCAACTGCTGCCGCCGCCGCCGGAGCTGCCTCCAGAGCCGCCACCAGAACATCCACCCCAGGTAAGCTTCATCCCGGGGGGGGATTCTGCGGGGGGCGGGGGGTGGGAGGCCGTTCCGCTATGGGTTTCAGGGGGCCGAATGCCAGTGCATTTGGCCTCACTGAAATCCGTGGCGGAATTCTCCGCCATCCCTAGATTTCACCCCCCTGGAATCCATGGAGGAATGGAGCAACCCGCCCCACCACCCTGCAGAATTCCCCCAAAATGGAGCCTACTCTGGCAGTGGCGGCTCCAGCTGCAGCATCAGCTCCAGTGGCAGCTCCAGTGGCAGCTCTGGCCGCTGCTGGGCTGCAGCTGCAAATGGCGGCTGCTACATCAACAGCCATTTGTGTCCCTGGCAAGCCGTGATAGGCTATGTAAATATTTACGTAGCCTATCACGGAAAAAGCGGGGACGTAAATGGTGGCTGCTACGCCATTTGCATCCCCGCTTTTGCCGTGATAGGCTATGTAAATATTTACATAGCCTATCACGGCTCAGCGAAGGGACATAAATGGCGGCCGCTATGCTGGCCGCCATTTGCATCTGCATACCTGCCGCAGTGGATGCACCTGGCCAGCGGCTTCGCAGAGTCACTGTGGAGAGGAGCCGGCCAGGGAGAATTTCAGGGGGAGGTACGGAGCGCCTCCCCCCCACTGCGGATGTCACCCTTTGAAAAGGTAAGCGACTTTCCTACACCCCTACATTTGTGTCCCAGCGGCTGGAAGTCCTCAAGCAGCCGGAGCTGGCCGGTCGCTCCACAGACTCACTGTAGAGCGGAGCCAGCCAGTGAGGATTCCAGGGGGGGAGGGACGGATTGCCCCCTCTGAACCCCCTGCAGACCCCCCACAGACTCAAGGTAAGGGGGTTTCATACATCCCCAACTTTTTCTAAGCTTACAAAGAATGAGCCCAATAAAAACTGGGATGCGGGGAGGTTGCCCCTCTCTACTTAAGATGCAAGTGGAGGTGACCAGAGTGTCTGAGATGCTCTTCCACTTCTCTTCTTCCACAGACCAAATTGTGTCCATAGCAAAATAGCATCCATCCCTGAAGTCGATCATGTGAGTTTCATTTGCAGTCACCATCATGGGATGTAGTGTGGATTTTCCCTCTGCCTCTACATCAGAGAATACAGAATTATGTGTCTTTCAACAGTACCACAGTAAGTGACCTATATGCTAAGCTGAGAGATGGCAGAGGGCATGGTTCATAGCACTCTTAGACAGAAGTGGTAGGGCTGTAAACCTGATTGGGACAGGTAAGGTCTTCACTCTTTTCTTCCCTTGTTCCATGGTATTGTTGCCAGGTCCCCAGTACAGAGGCAAAACCATATGTCCACATCAGTGCTCAGAAAGCTGTAGATGTGCTAGTCAGAGTGACCCTATATCATAATTTTTCTTTATATGTGCCACATTTCCCACAAAAATTGGCCACCACTTCTATAAGAAGCGAATGAAGCTACCTTTTACCCAGTCATATCACTGGTCCAAATAGTTCTGTTTTGTCTACACTGGCAGCAGTTCTCCAGGAATGTTTACCAGTCCTGCCTAGAGATACCAGAGATTCAATCTGGGACCTTCTGCATGCAAAGCATGTGCTCTTCCATGTGCTATGGCCAGGGTGGCCACATGCAAAAGGGGACAGGGCTCCTGAACCTTTGATAGGTGTGTAGAAGAGGAATCAGCAGGCACAGCTTGTCATGCAAGGTGTAACTTGTCCTCTTTTGCGTCTTTTTGCACCCTAGCTGTGACCCTTCCTGTTGCAGCAGAAAGCAAATGTGCCATCTAGGGATGTCAGAGAATTTCGCCACGAATATCGGGGAGGCCGAATGCCAGCGCATTTGGCCCCCCGAAATCGGTGGCAAAATGGTCTGCCCCCCCGCCCCCCCTGGGACGGGACTTACCTTGGGCGAATCTCCCTGGCGGCGGCGGCTCTGGCGGTGGTTCAGTGGCAGTTCGGCAGCTGCAGCGGCCGGTCTTCCGACCGGCTGCCGCTGCTGCCATTTCCAAGTTAAACAAAAAACAAAAATGTGATAGGCTACGTACATATTTACGTAGCCTATCACGGCTGAGTTAAAAAAAAAAACAACCGCGTGTATGCAAATAGCGGCTCCCATGGGCGCCGCCATTTGCATTCCTTATTTTGGCATGTCTAGTGTACGTAAACATTTACGTAGACTACGGCGAAAATAAGGGGAACGCAAATAGTGTAGCATCTACGCTATTTGTGTTCCCCTTATTTTCGCCGTAGTCTACGTAAATGTTTACGTAGACTAGACGTGCCAAAATAAGGAACGCAAATGGCGGCGTCCATGGGCGCCGCCATTTGCATATATGCGGGTGTTTTTTTTACTCAGCCGTGATAGGCTATGTAAACATTTACGTAGCCTATCACAGCTGACTGCAGGGACGCAAACGGCGGCAGCTACAGCCGCCGCCATTTGCAGTCCCAGCCGGCCAGGATTCGTGGCGGGAGGGACGGGTCGCCTCCCCCTTGGCCAGAATTTCAGGGGGAGGGACGGAGCACCTCCCCCCCACCGCGAATCAAACTTCATCACAGGTAAGTGACTTTCGTACATCCCTAGCTGCCATCTCATGTGAGCAGCTTTAAGGTGTGGAAAGGGGTGTTTGTCTTAAAATATTTTAAAACCTAAATAAAATAAAGCAGATCTCTACTTCCAGTTGTCATACGCATTAAAGAGGTCAACCATTGCTTTATAGGACTAAGTTGTTGCATGAAAGTAAGTCCCACCGATATCATTGGAACTTCCTTCATTGTAAGTATGCTTACATGGATCACAGCCCAAGAGTGCTATTTTACATTTTGAAATGGATGGTAGGAGACAACTCTTCCTGTTTGAAGGAGGGAGCGGGAGGCACTGTTGCAGGAATGCGAACAGTGAATGTGTCCTTGAAAAGTTGGTGGAAATCTTTTCAACAGCACAGTGACAATCTTCTGACAATCTAATAATGATGCACTGAGAAATCTGTCAATCCACTGCATCAACACCTAGCAGATTAAATGATTTCATCTCCATCAATTATTGCCATAGCATTTACCTAGCAGCAGGAGACTATTCATATCTTATGATAACTTTCCCCTCCACTGACATTTCTCTTAATTAGTCTTCTTTTTTTAATGAAAGTGTCTTGCCGAAGAAGCCAGATTGATAGTCCCCAAAACACACAGCTGATGCACACACAGATGATCTGTGTGCAACAGAGCATATTAATGCCACAAACAGCAGGAACTATAGTATGTAAAGCAAAGGTATTTGCTGAAATCCTATGTACACTTTCTCAAGCTGTGGAAAGACGGGATAGAAATATTTGACTCAGGATCAGCAGCAGCAGCACGCGGCATAGTTAGGCAAATACCAGGCCCCCCTAGACCTGGACACAGACCTGAACACAATTTGTGTTCAGAAATCCATACATTTCTGCATTTGTGATGTGTTCCCAAAAAAAAATCTGTTTGACAATAGGGATGGTGCGGAAGCCCAATTTAGTCTAGGAATCTGGCAAAACTGCCCCTGCCTGCACCCTCTGAGCCCTGCTCGCTGAGCCCCTGTGCTTGCTTACCCCCTGCCCACACTTGGCAAACATCCTGCACTCACTTCGTGGTCACCATTTTTTGAGAAATGGGAATTGCAAATATGTGCAAATTCGCGCACACACAAATGCACATTTTTGCAAGTGCGTATATTTGCATATGCGCAAAAACATGCATTTTAAAAATGTGCATTTTGCATGCACACAAATGCGAGCCTTTGCAAAAAATGTGCATTTCTCACATGAGAATATGTTCATTCACAGACATGCGCATTTTTGCGCGTACAAAGTAATGCACGCTTTTGTGATTGCCATTTTATTGTTCAAAACACTGGCAACCACTGAGCTCGCCAAGGTCTCTGGGGTGAATGTGGGCTGCTCACAGAGCATGGCAGGGGCTTGAGCACAGTCCGGGGACCAGCAAGCAGGAGCAGGGGCTGGGCGGGCATCCAGAGAACCTGGATGGGGGTGAGTTCGCACATCCATATTTGGCAATATGCACATATAAAAAGAAAGTCAAGAAAATGTGTACGTTTCCAAAATATACAGAAACCCATTTTAGTCAATGGGTGCATGAGCTCAAAAATGTGTACATTTTAAAAAGTGCACAAAATGGTTACATTAATGTATGCAATATGGGAAATATTTATGCATTTAAAAAAATGGTAGGCTTATGTGGAAACTGACATTTTTCAGTCAGTTTAAAAGCAAAAAACAACAACCCCTGACACTCTCCGTGAGACTGAAATTAACAAATCCATCCATCCTAGATAAAACAGACTAGTGCCTAGCTTGCTGCCTCCTAGGGTTGAGCATAAAAGAAAACATATTTTAAAGGGGTGCCACGGGAGCAGGGCAGGCAGTTACAGTGGGCAGGGTGGATCCCTCCAAAATGTTTTTTCCGCTGTTTCTTGGCACTGAGAGGCGTGTTGAGCAACTCCAATGAGCAAAGGAGCTATCTTTTTAATTCTTCCCCAGTTTCTCTGATTTAGCATTGCTCTGAATAGGGATCAACGAGCCCATCTCCATCCAGGATGGGGGGAGCTCACCAAGCTGCTCCTCGCAGCTTGCACAACCCAGGCCTGCTTGGTGAGCTTCCTTGCTTGCCCCGCCAGCCCATGAGCTGCCCGAGCTGCTCCCCTTCCTTGTGCCGACTGTCAAGGCCTGGTGCGGGGAAGGAGGGTGATAGCGGCAAGCCCCCAGCCTCTTGCCCTGGCTTCCAGAAGGTGTGTATGGGGGAGAGAAGAGGATAGGTGCCTTCTTCTTCTCTCTGTCCCCACCTGCTACAGTGGCAGCGACAAGGGAAAAGATGGTCGTTTTCCATAAGGCCAGGAAAACTTATGGAAAACAACGAGCCTGTCCTGTGCTGCTACAGCTGTAGCAAGGATGGGGGAAGGAGGAGAGGCACTGCCTTCTTCCCTTCTCCTTGCTGAGGGAGTGGGCTCCCGAGCTCTTGCTTGACTCAGCACGCCATGTGTCGGGCAAGAGCTCAGGTCCACGAGCTGGAGCCCAGGGGGATAAACCAGCAACTTCTCACCAGGCTTCTAGCCCCAGCCAGATGCTCACACCATCCCTACTCAGAAACAGAGATATATTGGAGCATTGAGGAGATCTAAACAGTTCCTCCCTCATGACACCTGTGTGGTGCTCCTTTTTGTGCCACCTCAGCTTGAACCACTGGAGGCTGGTGGATCTGATATCAGTGGTGAAGCCACTCCAGGTTTCAGTCAGAACAAGTCAGAACTCTAAAGGAGCTATCCAAATTGCACTGGATAGCTCCTTTAGAGTTCTGACTAGTTCTGATTGAAACCCAGAGTGGATTCACTGCCCCACTGACATCGGAGCCACCAGCCTCCACTGGTTTGAACTTACCTGTCCCCTTCATCCAATAAGTCCACTGGAGGCAAGATTGTTCAGGGAAGCACTAAGGGTACTTTCCTCAATGGTTCCTTAAACCCAGAGCCAGCCGTGCTTTGATTAATTACGTAATTCAATAATAAATTCATAAATAGTTTTGTTTCATATTTAGCTTCATAGCATCTAATGATCTCCAACCTTCCCCTATTCTTTTGACAGTAAACCGTAAGATTTGTATGTTCCACTTCACGTTCATTTGAACGCTGGCCGTTGCCTTAGGAGATCTAGCACTGTCAGTTACACAGGCAGACAAGGTGTAAAACTCAGGGTCTATTTATACATGCACTCCTTTTAATGTGCACTGTTGTGGTAAGGGCATAAAAAGCTTTGGTGCTTTGAGTATGACGAGTTGAAAGCATCTTATTTTGCAAGATGAACCATAATCTAGAGGAGCAGGCCGGGGGGGACTTCCTGATCAATATCAAAACATGTTCTGCAAGTATGATCAATACCATTATCTCAGCTGGCGAGTCGCTATGTGGCAAGTGGTTATGTGAATTCCAAGAAGCACTGTTGTCAAGAAACTGAAAGAAAGTAGCTGCCATAGAAGAACAGGCCAAACTAGGGATGGCGGAGAATTTCTCCCCGAAACTTCGGGGGGCCGAGCGCCAACGTGTTCGGCCCCCCGAACAAGTTTCGGGGAGAAATCCTCCCCCCCCGCCCCCCGCCCCCCCCCGGGACGGGACTTACCTTCCCTGAATGTCCCTCCCGGCGGCGGATCCGGCTGGTGGTTCGTCCGGTGTTCGAGCGGGGCGGGAGCGGCAGCCGGTCTTTTGACTGGCTGCCACCCCCGCCATTGCAATGAAAGAAAAAAAAAAAGTCCCCTGATAGGCTACGTGATGATTCACGTAGCCTATCACGGCAAGATTTGCAAAGTCAGCCATGATAGGCTACGTGAATCGTCACGTAGCCTATCACGGGTGACTTTAAAAAAAAAAAGTGTGTACGGATAATGGTGGCCCCCATAGGGAGCCGCCATTCGCGTTCCTTATTTGGTCGCTGTAGTCTACGTCAATGTTTACGTAGACTACGGCGAAAATAAGGGCAACGCTATTTGCGTTGCCCTTATTTTCGCCGTAGTCTACGTAAACATTGACATAGACTACAGCGACCAAATAAGGAACGCGAATGGCAGCTCCCTATGGGGGCCGCCATTCGCGTACGCGCTTTTTTTTTTTTTAAAGTCACCCGTGATAGGCTACGTGACGATTGACGTAGCCTATCATGGCTGACTTTGCAGATCTAGCCATGATAGGCTACGTGAATCGTCACGTAGCCTATCAGGGGACTTTTTTTTTTACTTTCGTGTTCGCGGCCGGGCGAGGCGGGAAGCCTCCTCCCCGGCCTGAATTTCGGCCGGGCGAGGCAGGAAGCCTCCCCCCCCGGCCTGAACTTCGCGGGGGGAGCAGCGAAGCGCTCCCTCCCACCGCGAAAAAGCTGCGAGAAAAGGTAAGTGACTTTCGTTCACCCCTAGGCCAAACACCAAAATAAGATTATGTGTCAGACTCATAAGAAAGAGATGGCTCATAAGAAAGAGATGGTTATTTCATTTCACCAGCATTAGCATTATAGTGCTAGTTAGTAAAGAAGTTCCAGTACACTCAGCAGACTTCACTTAAGCAACTCGGAAACAAAAGCTTCAGAGAAATCCATATATTTCTATGGTCATGACCTAGGGATAGGGATGAATGGACTCAACCAAGTCTGTGGTCAGCTAGTGCTTGAGGAGTTGCTGCTGCTGCCCATCCATGTGAGCCCCTGGAGGACTCATCGAGAGGTCTGGGAGTGCCCTGCAGGCACCTGTCCTCCATGCGAACTGCCATTTTAATGAAGATGGGGACTCTATTTTTTCATGTATCTACGGTTGCGCACAATGGTGGCCATAAAGGGCCATTTCTGCACCATTAGAGGCCTCTAATGTTGCGGAAATGGCCCTTTATGGCCACCGTTGTGTGCAACATTAGTTATATGAAAAACTAGAGTCCCCATCTTCATTAAAATGTCAGCTCGCATGGAGGATGGGCAGCTCCTGGGTGCAAGCGGCAGGGTCTGGTAAGTCCTGGAGGCTCGGTAGGCATGGGCAGCAGCTCACTGAGCCAGATTTGGGGGGCTGAGCAGAGGGGACTCCAATGGACACCTGGACCTAGGGTTGGCGGAGAATTTCTCCCCGAAACTTCAGGGGGCCGAGCGCCAACGTGTTCGGCCCCCCGAACAAGTTTCGGGGAGAAATTCTCCGAACCCCCCCTGCCCCCCACACCCCCCCGGGACAGGACATACCTTCACTGAATGTCCCTCCCGGTGGCTGGTCCGGACGGCGGTTCGGCGGGTGAGGCTGCCGAAGTGAGGCTGCCGCCACCGCCATTGCAATGAAAGAAAAAAAAACACGCCCCCTGATAGGCTACGTGACGATTCACGTAGCCTATCATGGCTAGATCTGCAAAGTCAGCCGTGATAGGCTACGTCAATCATCACGTAGCCTATCACGGGTGACTTTAAAAAAAAAAAAAGTGTGTACGGATAATGGCGGCCCCCATAGGGAGCCGCCATTCCCATTCCTTATTTGGTTGCTGTAGTCTACATAAACATTTACGTAGACTACAGCGACCAAATAAGGAATGGGAATGGCAGCTCCCTATGGGGGCCGCCATTATCCGTACACACTTTTTTTTTTTTTTAAAGTCACCCGTGATAGGCTACGTGACGATTGACGTAGCCTATCACGGCTGACTTTGCAGATCTAGCCGTGATAGGCTACGTGAATCGTCACGTAGCCTATCAGGGGGCGTTTTGTTTTTTTTTAACTTTCACGTTCGCGGCCGGGCGAGGCGGGAAACCTCCTCCCCGGCCTGAATTTCGGCCGGGGCGAGGCGGGAAGCCTCCCCCCCAGCCTGAATTTCGGCCGGGGCGAGGCGGGAAGCCTCCCCCCCCGGCCTGAACTTCGTGGGGGAGCAGCGAAGCGCCTCCCCCGCACCGCGAACGTCCTTCGAGGACAGGTAAGTGACTTTCGTCCACCCCTACCTGGACCCATACAGGCACCCATGACATCCCTACTTAGGGATGACTCACATTTTGCCCTCTTGACGAAGGAACATGTATATTCATGCTTGTAGTACCGGTCCTTGGAATTATATAGCAGGATGCTTCCCATGATGCATTAATGGCTGCTGATCTTCTTTTTCCATACTTAACAAGCAAAAGCTTTGTAGTGAATGAAAGGAAGGCTAAGTGCTACGGACGTACAGATTTTGATCAGTCTGCTCCGCCTGCATTTTGTGGATTGTCGGGTGGAATTGTCTTTCATTACATTGTCCATTCATTGACAAAATTGGATTTTTTTGTAGGAGAATTTCATTCTACTGGAGCTAATTTGATGTGTGCACATGGGCTCTTCAACATGTGCACACATCTGCTAATCTGCATTAACTAATGTCCATTAGCACTAATGTGAATGTGTGCAAATCTCCCCAAAAGTGAAAAAAAGAAGGAAAGTTGCTCAAATCCTCCCCAAATCCACGTTTTTACACTTTAGCCCATGGGGAAAAATGCGCATTTTTGGTCAGTGGGGTTTTTTTTGTGTGTGGGGGGGATTTTTGAATGACTAAATTTGCATGCAATTCCTGGAAAGTTTTTTTTTAAAAAATGTCCACACAATCTACACAACTGGGAAAATGCCAGTCTGCTACAGAATTCATGGGTTGGATTTATAGAAATCCAAACTCATTGAAATCCATTGTGGATGTCTCTCACATCCTTACTAAGGGCACAATCCTATGCATGTTTATACAGAACCCCCCCCCCCAATAATCTTGCTGGGGAATGCTGGGAGTTGTAGGCTTTTTGTTTCTTTCTAAACATGCATAGGATTGCACCCTACATCACTCAAAATAACTGAAAATTGCTTGTCCAGAATACTATTTAATTATTATGAGTATATCCCTGCAACAAGAAAACATATGGAATAGTTAGGAAACTACACTCATATACATTAATCTGCCTGGGTTGGTGTGTTTCATTTGACCTTTATGTTATTGAGTTCCATTCTCCTAAACTCTCCTCTACAAGAAGTCTCTTATTGCTTTTGCTGTATGCTGATGAAGCTGTGCTGTTTTCATTATCCAGAATAGGCCCAGATCTTTTACTATCTGTGTTTGCTGCCTATTATACTATGAACAGCTAAATTTTAAATTATAATAAGTCTAAAGTCTTTGTCTTTAGTAAAACTATAAATGGTACAAATGGGTTTTGAATGGTAATGAAACAGAGCAAGTTACTCATATAAAATATTTAAGTATTGAAATGCAAAATACAGTTTCCCTCATCTGGACAACAAAAACAGGCAATTGATTCTGCTAATTGCAGTGACCAGACCTTCTCAAGGGTGTTCTTTTCTTTTTTTGTAGAAGGAAGATGGCCATTTTATACTTGCAGCTATTCAAGATTATAAACCAAGTATTTTGCTTAACTTACCATTAGCATTCCCATATGGATTTCTGGCAACAACTTCCATTTGGAAATGGTTCAACCTATTTTCTTTAGAAAAAAGTTTGGGTTTACCAACCAATGAGAGGAATGTGGCTCTATATCTGGAAGTGAGTATACAATCAGCTGAATGCACAGCTTCGATAAATACCCTGAAATGGTGGTTGTGTTCGCACTTTTCCACTGTTTCCTGTAGTTACAGTCACTTAGTAGTCTCTGATTCCTTTTTCAGTTGGTGAATGTAGGTTATAATAAAGACAATTCTTATGCTGGGTTGCAGCCCTGAGGTTTTGAGTAATATGGCCTAATGAAGAGTCTAATGAGTCTTGCTCTCTACTATACTTAAGTAATCATCCCAATTTTGGAATTGCCCGAGCCTAATACTTGCAGGCATCAACTATTTGCAAATACATTTGTATTTGCTCACTTTAATGTGCTGCCCTCTGCTTTTCTATTTGGCCAGTTCAACAAGATTTTGCTCAATGGGATTTTGTCCATGTAGAACTTGAAAATAGAATCCATTTCCCATGTTCTTTTATATTGCAATTTGCATGAAAACCCAGAGAGAGGACGATTCTACCTTTATGAAAAACTGTACCCAGAAGAATCAGTGAAATTCTGGTTGTTGCCTGTTTAAGTCACAGGTGGGCAAACCATGCTCTGTCAGCCACATACGGCCCCTACCCTCCCTCTGCATTGCTTAGGGAAGTCACTTGTGCATCACTGAAGACGAGGACCAAAGATGGCACAAAGCGGCATATGTTAATTTATATGTATAGACACAAATTTATAAATAATTAATATAATTTAAGTAGAAATACAATACGTCTCACCATATGGGTAAGGATGGACGAAAGTCCCTTACTTGGTCCCGCAGCTTTTTTCGGGGGGGGGAGGTGCTCCATTTCTCCCCCCGAAATTCTGGCCGGGGGGGAGTGCCTGGTCTCCCCAGCCACGAAAGAAAAAAATAAAGTTAAAAAAAAAAGTGATAATCTACGTAAAGATTTACGTAGCCTATCACGGCTAGATTTTCAAAGTCAGCCGTGATAGGCTATGTAAACCTATCACAGCTGACTTGGGGGGGGGGGAAGCACGCCGCCATTTGCATTCCTTATTTGGGCACGGGTTCCTTATTTGGGCCCACGGGTGCCGCCATTTGCATATGCGCTTTTTTATTTTTTTCAAAGTCAGCCGTGATAGGCTACGTAAAGATTTACATAGACTATCATGGCTGACTTTGAAAATCTAGCCGTGATAGGCTACGTAAATCTTTATGTAGCCTACCACTTTTTTTTTTTTTTTACTTTACTTGGAAATGGCGGCGGCAGCCGGTCAGAAGACCGGCCGCTGCCGAACCACTGCTCAACCTCCACCGGGACCCGCCGCCATGAGGGACATTCGCACGAGGTAAGTCCCATCCCGGGGGGGGGGCATGGGGGTGTCGGAGAATTTTCCCACCAATTTTGGGGGTCCGAATGCGTTGGCATTTGGCCTCCCGGAGATTCTGGAGAAATTCTCCGACATCCCTACTGGGGGAGACTATGACTGGGTGATCTGTCCATCTGCTCTGTCAATAGTCCAGGTGCTATTGATGGGTAACTTCAAGGCCTGTGGATTCCTTTTTATGGTTCATTATCTTTAAACCAGACTTGGACTGAGCAGTCCTTCAAATCAAAGACTGTCCTCTGTAAAGTTGGACACAAGGCCACTCTAGTGTGGCCCATGACACCACTGTAAGTAGCAGCCACTGGAAAAAAGAAGACTGCTTTAGTCACAGAATGAGAATAGTCTTCAGACAGTCAGACACTCATGTGATTCTGAACATTGCCACTGCTTTTAGAGAAGAGGGACTTTGGAAAAAAAAGGCAGTCAAGTACACATGTAACCCAACCATAGAGTGTGGCACCTGAAGCAGCCCTTTGGAATGCTAGATGCCACACTCTGTGGTTTGGCCTTTGAGCTTGCATGTGCTTCTGAGAGAGACAACCAGATGTGGGGCCACAGAGATGGAGACACTGACATGTAACCAGAATGACCAGCAAAGTTTATTTTATATTCTATATTCTATGCTAGCTCCACCAGAGAGCTCTGAGTTGGAGGAAGGCAGGACCCCAGTGGGCTGACAGATAGGGGGCAGGCAGGTAGGCAGATGGGCAGGCAGGGTGTGAGAAGAAAAAAGGGTCCCAGAGGGAAGCAAGCTGGCTGGTAGGTTTGGCAGTGCGTGGTGGGTGCTTGTATGTGTGTTCATACATGGGTATGTGTGTATGAGGGAATGAATGGATGATGGGTGAATGAAGTGAGGAGAGAGAGAGAGAGAGAGAGAGAAAATGGAAATGAGCAGGGGAGGGAAAGGTATTCTTGCCCACTTTTGGCTTTGCCTCTGCCCACGGCCGGTGGTATGCTGGTGGTATGCAACCCCTGCTGGTGGTATGCAGCCCTTGACAACTTTCCCCCAAGGAAATGTGGCCCTCAGCCCCAAAACATTTGTCCACCCCTGGTTTAAGCAATGACATCAAGAGCAGCAGCAGCAAAATGCACTTCAAAATTTACCACTATACCACTTGGAATCTTATTTGTACCCTATGTTTAGACAAACAAGTTTTCAGAAAATGCAGAACATTGAGGCTTTCCTTTCCTTAAGCACTGCTGGTTGCTAATTTCCTGGCACCAGGCCCCATTGGAAATTACAGTTGTAGGTTTCCATCTGTCAGCATGTTGTAAATATTTTAAGCAATTCTTCCCATTTCCATCTGGATCTTTGTACTTGGCAGGTTTTTTTTTTTTAAGAGAATAATTGACATCCCCCTCCCTCTGAAGTGAATCAGAGTATGAAAATGCTAACATTTCAGATTTTTTTTGGAAGTTTAGGGAGTGTCTGAAATTAGGGGTGTTTGTTGGCTGAGCCAAGGGAAGCCTTCAGTTAGAACCAAGTGATCTTCATATTTTTGTTTCTTTATCCATATGTGGCATCCTTATTTTGGCACGTCTAGTCTACGTAAAGATTTACGTAGACTACGGTGAAAATAAGGGAATGCTATTTGCATTGCCCTTATTTTCGCCGTAGTCTAAGTAAATCTTTACATAGACTAGACGTGCCAAAATAAGGAATGCAAATGGCGGCGCCCATGGGCAGCTGCCATTTGCGTACGGGCTTTTTTTCCCCCAAAGTCACCCGTGATAGGCTACGTGACGATTTACGTAGCCTATCACGGCTGATTTTGGAAATCTAGCTGTGATAGGCTACGTAAATCGTCACGTAGCCTATCATGGGTGTGTGTTTTTTGTTTTTTGTTTACTTTTTTATTTTGTAATGGCGGCGGCAGCAGCCGGTCGGGAGACCGGCCGCCACCCCCACCCCCGCCAAACCACCACCGAACCGCCGCTGGGACCCGCCGCCGGGAGGGACATTCGGCCATGGTAAGTCCCATCCTGGGGGGGGTGGGGGGCTGGCGGAGAATTTCCCCAACACTTTCGGGGGGCGAAATGCCTCGGCGCTCGGCCTCCCGAAGATTTGTGGAGAAATTCTCCACCATCCCTACTTCTGGAACGGGGATGCTGTCTTGTCATTCACCCCAGGCAGCAATATGCCCCAAGGTTCAATATTCCCACAGAATTCAAAATTGTCATGAAACCAAGCCCCTTCTGTAAATGGAAGGATTTATTCCATTTATGGATGGGCACTGTTGGATCCAAGCCATTAAATGTAACAAGAAAACAACAACAATATTATTATTATTGTTTAAAATGCAACTTAGAGCAGATCTAGCATCATACAGAATAAAATCACGTTCCTAAACAGAAGATCTAAAAGGCCTGAGCAATGTTTTCTTTCTTTCTTTCTTTCTTTCTTTCTTTCTTTCTTTCTTTCTTTCTTTCTTTCTTTCTCTTTCTTTCTTTCTTTCTTTCTTTCACAAAAATAAAACAAAATAAAACAAAACAGACTTCATTTTCTTTAAATTTAAGCAGATAGCAGCCACAGGAGGAGGATACAGTTTAGCACCGCAACATTGAAGAAGATTTTTCAAAAAACCTTTTTCACTTGCATTCTCCCTGATGGATTGCCCCATTGAGGAAAACTAGGAATGTCAGAGGAATCCAGTGGGGGTGGGGGTGGAGCTTGATGAGCTTTGTCTCGGCTCCCCAGACTTGGGTCCATTTTCCACTAACTGGCCCAACTCGGTCTGCAGCGAGTTCAGCCAGTTAGCAGATTTTTCGTATGTGTTTTTTAAATTTGTGCAAATTACGGCAGCAGGTAGCACAAATTTGTGTAATTTGTGCAAATTTGTACAACCAAACTAAGGCCACAATTTGTGCAAGTTATGCAAATTTTGGCTGCAATTTGCACAAATTACACACATTTGCATGGTCTCTATTTGCACAAATTGTGGCCTGATCAAAAAGAAATCCACAGACAGTCCCTGGAATCATAGAATCATAGAATAGTAGGGTTGGAAGGGGCCTACAAGCCCTGGAGTTCATATGCAAGCTGAGGCAGGCAGGCAGCAGAAGTCTGTCAAGCCTCAAACGGAATGGATTTCCAAGCAACAGACATCCCTAGGGAAAACGTAATGTGTACAGCTTGTGTGCATGTAATTTTGTAGGGATGTACGAAAGGGACTTACCTGGTCCTGCAGCTTGCTTCGCGGTGGGGGGGAGGCGCTTCGGTTCTCCCCCCGAAGTTCAGGCTGGGGGGGGAGGCGCCCTGCCTCGCCCGGCCAAAATTCAGGCCAGGGAGAAGCGCCCCATCTCCCCGGCCGCGAAATACAAAAGTAAAAACAAAAACAAAAAAACCACACACCCGTGATAGGCTACGTAACGATTTACATAGCCTATCACAGCTGACTTTGGAAATCTAGCCGTGATAGGCTACGTTAATCATTACGTAGCCTATCACAGGTATGTTGTGTTTTTTTTACTTTATTTTGTAATTGCGGTGGCAGCAGCTGGTCGGAAGACCGGCCACCACCCCTGCCCCCGACGAAACGCTGCCGAACTCCCGCCGGGACCCACCGCCAAGAAGGACATTCAAGGGAGGTAAGTCCCATCCCGGGGGGGAAGGGGGGCAGAAAATTTCACCAACAATTTTGGGGGGCCGAATGCCTTGGCATTCGGCCTCCCTGAGATTCGTGGAGAAATTATCCGCCATCCCTATAATTTTGTCAATACTTGGAGCAAAGACATGAGACAGGTATGGGTGAACTAGCGGCACAGCTTTATTAACATGTTGCATAAAGATCTGCAGTGAGCCAATTAGAGTGTGGAATGGAAGGAGGGAGGCAGAGGTCATTGTGCTGCAACCTCCTCCCTACATAAGATATGATGGGCAGGCCACCATGCCATGGTCGTGAGCACTATCTCCACGCATTTGCCCAGCTGGCCACCTGTCCATTGAAGGAGAGCCTCCCATCTCATTATGGGACATGGGCGGGGACTCAGGAGATCCAGGTTGTAGTCCCCACTCAGCCATGACACTCGCTGGGTGACTTTGGGCCAGTCACTGACTCTCAGCCTGTCCTACCTCACAGGGGTGTTGCGAGGATGAAATGGAGAGGAGGAGGACAGTGTAAGCTTCCCTGCAAGAGGGGGAAAAGGTGGGATACAAATGTAATAACATAAAATAAAGCTCCCGAACCCAGAGCGGGTATTTCAGGTAAGCCTCTAAGGAGTTCCTTTCCCTGGCTCTGGTTGCCACAACCCCAAGGAAGAGTCTAGGGAAACCCTTTTTACCATATAACTGCCTCTGGGTGCTCACTGCTCTTGACTTACTGCTCCTCTCTTCCTGCACTCCCCTGCCCTACGGTTGTGACTGAACTATGTGTACAAGTAGCGCCACCCATTCAAGGTATGTGAAATCCTCTGCATTTCACAACCAGTCAGGTCAGGGGTGGGGGAAATCCTACTCAGCCCCACAGCAATGGCGACATTGCACTGAATCTACTTGGTCAGGTGAGTGGGTGGGTACTGAGAAGCAGCCAGGAGAAGAGGGACAGTCCTGGGCAGAACAGGCTTTTACTGTATATCCCATAGCTCTGTCTCCCTGCTGGCTGATGTGAGATGCTCTGTGTGCCCAGACATTCCTCCCTCGGTTCTGCCTCCCAGCCGCAGGGCCAAGTGGAATGCAGCCCTACCCACCAATATGCCTGATGTGAGCTTGCAGAGCCACCATATTCACCATTGTCCTGATCTACTTCACACACACCTTGTGGCTGTTATTTGCCAATGTTTAAAGAGACTAGAGAACCAGTCAAAGATCTTGATTGTCTTGTCTGATTTGGCCATTAGGATAAGGCAGCTTCACAGGTTTATCTACCTATCCAGGTTTCTTAGGGCACAACCCTATCCATGTAGGTGGCCGCCTCCGAACTTGGAGGCAACCGCCTATCCAAAGCAGGACAGGAGAAACATGGAGGGGATTGTTCCTGCCACACTTCTCCTGCCCTGCATTTTTGGCTAGGCAGCCGATTGCAGCTGTTTAGCCGCAGGAGGGCTCCGCGAGGGAGGATGCAGCTGTACAACAAATACGATGTGTCGTACAGGCATTTCTGCCCTGGAACGCCCCCAGAGACGCCCCTTTTCAGCTGCTCCACACTCCTCTCGGGAGCATGGAGGATGGGGCTTTTCCGTGCTGCCCGTGAGGCAGCACGGAAGTGGGGGGAGGTCGGTTCTCTGGGAACCGACTTTGGAGCGCGGTCTCCAAGGTAGGGGTGTACAAAAGTCACTTACCTCTTCAAAGGGTGACATCTGTGGTGGGGTGGAGGCACTCCATAACTCGCCCCAAAATTCTCCCCAGCCACCTTCACTCCGTGGCGACTCCATGGAACCGCCAGCCGGGTGCATTCACAGTGACAGGTCTGCGGATGCTAATGGTGGCCGGCGTGAAGGCCGCCATTTGCGTCCCTTCACTGAGCCGTGATAGGCTACATAAATATTTACGTAGCCTATCACGGCAAAAGCAGGGACACAAATGGCATAGCTGCCGCCATTTGCGTCCCCGCTTTTGCCGTGATAGGCTACGTAAATATTTATGTAGCCTATCACGGCTTGCCAGGGATGCAAATGGCAGCCGATGTAGCGGCCAAAGCCACCACTGCTGCCGGAGCCGCCACCGCCGCTGGAGCCACAGCCAGGTAGGCTCTGTTTTGGGGGACTTCCGCAGGGTGGTGGGGCGGGTTGCTCCATTCCTCCATGGATTCCAGGGGGGCGAATTCACTGGAATTCGGCCTCCCTGGGATCCGTGGCAGAATTCTCTGACATCCCTACTCCAAGGTCAGTTCCCTGAAAACAACATATCCTATGGCCATCTAGCCATTGTCTAGTGAACATAGGATTGCTCCCTTATTCTCCTTGTTAATTTTTTTGGAGGCTACACACATTCCAGGACTGAGCAGTTTTCTCAGTTGAGCTTCTTAGAGACTGCCTGGCTACAGGCTGGAAAATTGCCTCTTGGAATACCCTAAAAGAGTTGGTTTTTTGGCACAACAAGACGTTCTGCCTTATGGAAAGGACAAGATACAATGCAAACTTGAACCCCACAATACATTTTGGGTTAACTATTCCAAGTTTTTTCTTTGTCTGAAAATGTTTCTGAAGTTAATCCTATGCATTCTTTTCTGGCAATTCATTGTATTATATTATACTGTCTGCATAGAAAACAATCTTCTTCCAATATCCTCAGAATAAATTCTGATACAAGAGTAAATTTTAATGAATTATGAGGCAAAAACCCACAGTATTTTTTACTCAGCCCTAGCGATAAGTTCTTGGAAGCTAAACTGTGCATAAAAAGACAAAAATATCTTTCAGTTATTCTGCAATCTCACCAGATAATTGGCTGCACATTTGTCCCAGTTCTTTTTATCAGTGAATGCTGGTGGTAAAACTTATCCATGGGTATAGAACTCCTCCCTTTCTTGACATGAAAACCATCTCCCCGCCCCTTCCCCTGCTGCCTTGTAGGCAGTGTGGATTGTCCCTGGGCTCTGTGCTTGGAAGAGCAGAGTGGGGCTAAAGGGGGCGTTCCCAGGGGCGGGTAGGGTGGAAGTGCTGGTATGACACTTCCTATGCAGTGTCCAGCCCCCCCTCCCAAAAGTCTCATGGTTAGACAGCTGAAATCAGCCATCTAGCTATGAATGCAGGGTGGCGGGAGTGTAGGGATGTACAAATTGTGTACCTTCCGTGCTGCTTGACTTCTGCAGTTTGCGGTAGGGATGTACGAAAATCACTTACCTTTCGGGGATTATGCTGATGGTGCAGGGGGAGGCGTTCCGTCCCTCCCCCCGGAATCCTCACCGGGGGGGAGGAGCTCCGTTCCTCCCCCCCTCCGGAATCCTGGCCGGCCTGCTGCGCTCTGCAGCAATTCTGCGGAGCCGCCGGCTGGCTAGCAGGGATGCAAATGGCGGTGGCCGTAGCCGCCGCTGTTTGCGTCCCTGCAGTCAGCCGTGATAGGCTACGTAAATGTTTACATAGCCTATCACGGCTGATTAAAAAAAAAAAACACGCGTGTACACAAATGGCGGTGCTCATGGGCGCCACCATTTGCATTCCTTATTTTGGCACGTCTTAGTCTACGTAAACATTTACGTAGACTAAGACGGCGAAAATAAGGGGAACGCAAATAGCGTAGACACTACGCTATTTGTGTTCCCCTTATTTTCGCCATCTTAGTCTACGTAAATGTTTACGTAGACTAAGATGTGCCAAAATAAGGAATGCAAATGGCGGTGCCCATGAGCACCGCCATTTGCATACACGCGTGTTTTTTTTTTAATCAGCCGTGATAGGCTACGTAAAGATTTACGTAGCCTGTCATGGTGTTTTTTAAAAATTTAGCCGTGATAGGCTACGTAAATCTTTACATAGCCTATCACGTTGGTTTTTTTAAAAAAAACCCTGGAAATGGCGGTGGCGGCAGCACCGCCACTGGAGCCGCCACCGGAGCCACCATCGCCAGAAAGATCTGCTCCAGGTAAGTCCCGTCCCAGGGGGTGGCGGGGGGGTGACAGGCCATTCCGCCACCGATTTTGGGGGGCCGAATGCGCTGGCATTCGTCCTCCCCGAGATCCATGGTGGAACTTTCGTACATCCCTAGTTTGCAGCCAGTGTTCCGTACCATCGTTCGCAAGCCCCCAGAATTCTTCTCTTTTTTTTTCCGCTCCGAGAATTACGAAGATAAATCCATACCGACAGCCGTAATTCCAGTGTCCAGCCATCTCCGTGAGGCTGCATAACTTCAATAAGAAAGGCTATTTTTCGTAGATATTTACGTATTTTTTCCCCTGCCCTGAGACATGCAGTAATTTCTTTCAGCCAAAACACTTCCTCCTCCTCAGGGCTTCCCAAAACAAGGCTGCCCTAGGTGTGCCTGAGCGATGCACTCTTTGTTTAAAGCAACACTGTTAGAAAGAAAGAAAGAAAGAAAGAAAGAAAGAAAGAAAGAAAGAAAGAAAGAAAGAACCTTTTAAAATGACCATGCCGGTCTGGAGCCCTGCACAAGTATTATTCTCCCTGCTAGGCTTTCTATTTCCACATCCAGCATTGTTGTTGACATTGTGAGGCTAAAATGGAGAGGCGAACCAACTCTGTGCATGTCTACTCAGAAGGAAGTCATACTGAGTTCAATGCGGCTTACTCCTACACATGTCAGCACCCCACTTGTCCCCAGCTCAGCTTTGTATTTCCACATCCAGCTCATTAGCAAACCTGTTAGTTATCTCACTGGGTGACTTTGAGCTGGACTCTAACCACTACATCATACTTCTGTTATATGAAACTCATGAAGAAAAAGAGACAGTGTAATGGAAAGTTCTTTCTGAAGCAGTTACATTTGTACAGATGCAGCATGAAGGGAAAGATCAGCAACCTTCTCTTTGTTTGAATAAAAAGCACACTCTGCACATGCTCAGGGAATGGACAAAATGAGGAATAAACATACCAGGGAATATGAAGAACTATATTATTCGTGTGTGTGTGTGTGTGTGTGTGTGTGTATGTGTAATCTCCCTCAATCCAGCGGTTCCCTGGAACCCCTCCCCCCATTCACCCAAGGGTCTTCTGAGATAACTAACAGGAGGTTTGCTAATGAGCTGGATGTGGAAATACAAAGCTGAGCTGGGGGCAAGTGGGGTGCTGACATGTGTAGGAGTAAGTTGCCTTGAACTCAGTAAGAATTACTTCTGAGTAGACATGCACAGAGTTGGTTCTCCTCTCTGCTCAGATTTCTATTTCCACATCCAGTTAATTATCAGACCACCTGTTAGTTATCTCAGAAGACCCTTGGGTGAATGGGGGGGGGGGTTTCCAGGGAACAGCTGGATTGAGGGAGATTCCCCACATACACACACATAATGGAAGAATATAGTTTTTCATATTCCCTGGTATGTTTATTCCCCATTTTGTCCATTCCCTGAGTATGTGCGGAGTGTGCTTTTTATTCAAACAAAGAGAAGGTTGCTGATCTTTCCCTTCATGCTGCATTTGTACAAGTGTAACTGCTTGAGAAAGAACTTTCCATTATACTGTCTCCTTTTCTTCATGAGTTTCATAACAGAAGTATGATGTAGTGGTTAGAGTCCAGGCCAAAGTAGGGGTGTACAAAACGCCGCTCACCTGGCTCAGCCGGGTTCCGCAGGGGGGGAGGCGATCCGTCCCTCCCCCCCGGAATCTTGGCCAGCTGGCTCCGCTTTGCAGGGATTCCGCAGAGCCGCCGGCCGGCTCCACCAGCAGCCGGCCATCCGGCCGCTGGTTACCAGGGATGCAAATGGCGGCGGCCATAGCCGCCGCTGTTTGCGTCCCTGTATTCAGCCGTAATAGGCTACGTAAAGACTTACGTAGCCTATCACGTCTGGGTTTAAAAAAAAAAAGGCATACGCAAATGGCGGTGGCTATGGCCGCCGCCATTTGCGTTCCTTATTTTTGGCCGTCTTAGTCGACGTAAATATTTATGTAGACTAAGACGGTGAAAATAAGGGGGAACGCAAATAGCGTCCGCTACGCTATTTGTGCTCCCTCTTATTTTCGCCATCTTAGTCTACGTAAATATTTACGTAGACTAAGACGGCCAAAAATAAGGAACACAAATCGCGGCTGTAGCCGCCACCATTTGCATATGCATTTTTTTGTGTTTTTTTAACCCAGACGTGATAGGCTACATAAGTCTTTACGTAGCCTATCATGAATGGGGGGGGGAACAGACTGCAAATGGCGGCGGTGGCGGCAGCCGGTCGGAAGACCAACCACCGCCACCTCCTCCGAAGCCACCGCCATCCGGAACATCCACCCCTGGTAAGTCTCGTCCCGGAGGGGATCCGCGGGGGGGCGGGGGGGCAGGCCATTCCACCACGGAGTCTGGGGGGCCGAATTAGGGATGACGAAGAATTTCTGAGAATTTCTCCACGAATCTCAGTAAGGCCGACTGCCAACGCATTCGGCCCCCAGAAATTGGCAGTGAAATTCTCCACCACCACCCGCCCCCCCGGGATGGGACTTACCTCCTGCGAATGTCCCTCTCGGCGGCGGGTCCCGGCAGCAGTTCGGCAGGGGCAGCGGCCGGTCTTCCGACCGGCTTCCACCGCTGCCGCCATTACAAAATAAAGTAAAAAAACAAACAAACCCCGTGATAGGCTACGTAATGATTAACGTAGCCTATCACGGCTAGATTTCCAAATTCAGCCGTGATAAGCTACGTTAATTGTTACGTAGCCTATCACGGTTTTTTTTTTCACTTTTTGTTTCGCAGCCGGGGAGACGGGGCGCTTCTCCCCAGCCTGAATTTTGGCCGGGTGAGGCGGGGCGCCTCCCCCCCGGCCTGAATTTTGGCCGGGTGAGGTGGGACGCCTCCCCCCCTCGCCTGAACTTCGGGGGGGAAGCGAAGCGCCTCCTCCCCACCGCGAAGCCAAGCTGCGAAAAGGTAAGTGATTTTCGTATATCCCTAGGCCGAATGCACTGGCATTCGGCCTCACCGAGATCTGTGGTGGAATTCTCTGACATCCCTAGCCCAAAGTCACCCAGTGAGATAACTAACAGGTTTGATAATGAGTTGGATGTGGAAATACAAAGCTGAGCTGGGGGCAAGTGGGGTGCTGACATGTGTAGGAGTAAGTTGCATTGAACTCAATAAGAGTTACTTCTGAGTGGAATTGCACAGAGTTGGTTGTCCTCTCCATTTTAGCCTCACCATGTCACCAACAAGGCTGGATCATAGAATAGTCATAGAATAGTAGGGTTGGAAGGGGCCTACAAGGCCATCTTCCATGGATGTGGAAATAGAAAACTTAGCAGGGAGCATAATACCTCGTGCAGGGCTCCAGACTGGCATGGTCATTTTAAAAGGTATTTTCTTTCTATCAAAGAGCATTTCTTTAAACAAAGAGTGCATCACTCAGGCACATCTAGGGCAGCCTTGTTTTGGGAAGCCTGGAGGAGAAGGAAGTGTTTTGGCTGAAAGTAAACGGAGACGGAGGATTTCAACTGAAAAAGAACACCCACAAACAAGGCGGTGAGCACAATTCTTTTTTTTTTTTAAGTACGTATTTATTATTGGAATATACTACCTTGCATTTTTATTTACGAAAATTTCACAACTCTGTGCGGATGACAAAAAAAATGCTGCATGCCTGCTAGCTCTGCAGGACCTCATGGTGCCGTTCCGCAGAGTATTCTGTGGCACAGACTGAAGGGAATTTGATTCCATTTCAGTCCGTGGCAGAATTCTCTGACATCCCTACTGGAGTGCAGAGGAGAAGATCCCCTCCACGCTCCACCTGCCCTGCATTGGATACTGGGGAAGAGCAGAGGGTATTTCCAAGTAGCGCCAGAAAGAGTGAAGCGGCTGGGCCAAAGCCGAAAGGACACTCAGCTGTGGATGTGTCTGGTGGTGAAAAGAAAATCCGATGCTGTAAAGAACAATATTGTTTAGGAACCTGGAATGTCAGATCAATGAATCAAGGTAAACTGGAGGTGGTCAAATGTGAGATGGCAAGATTAAACATCGACATCTTGGGAATCAGCGAACTAAAATGGACAGGCATGGGCAAATTTAATTCAGGTGACCATTATATCTACTACTGTGGGCAAGAATCCCTTTGAAGAAATGGAGTAGCACTCATAGTGAATAAAAGGGTGGGAAAAGCAGTACTGGAGTACAATCTCAAAAAATGATAGAATGATCTCAGTACGAATCCAAGGCAAACCATTCAACATCACAGTAATTCAACAAGTCTATGCCCCAACCACTGAGGCCGAAGAAGCGGTGGTTGATCAGTTCTATGAAGACCTACAACACCTTCTACAACTAACACCAAAAAAAGATGTCCTTTTCATCAAAGGGGATTGGAATGCTAAAGTAAGAAGTCAAGAAATCACCGGGATAACAGGCAGGCATGGCCTTGGTGTACAAAATGAAGCAGGACAAAGGCTAATAGAGTTTTGCCAAGAGAACACGCTGATCATAGCAAACACTTCTTTCCAACAGCACAAGAGACGACTCTACACATGGACATCACCAGATGGTCAATATCGAAATCAGATTGATTATGTCCTTTGCAGCCAAAGATGGAGAAGCTATATACGGTCAGTAAAAACAAGACCTGGAGCTGACTGTGGCTCAGATCATCAGCTGCTTCTTGCAAAATTTCAGCTTAAATTGAAGAACGTAAGTAAAACCACTAAACCATTCAGGTATGACCTAAATCATATCCCTTATGAATATACAGTGGAGGTGAGGAATAGATTTCAGGGATTAGACCTGATAGACAGAGTGCCTGAGGAACTATGGACGGAGGTCTGTAACATTGTTCAGGAAAAAGCAACTCAATCCATCCCAAAGAAAAAGAAATGCAAGAAAGCCAAGTGGCTGTCTGATGAGGCTTTACAAGTAGCTGAGGAAAGAAGGGAAGCGAAAAGCAAGGGAGAAAGGGGAAGATATATCGAACTGAATGCAGAGTTCCAGAGAATAGCAAGGAGAGACAAGAAGGCCTTCTTAAATGAACAGTGCAAAGAAATCGAGGAAAACAATAGAATGGGAAAGACTAGAGATCTTTTCAAGAAAATCTGAGATATGAAGGGAACCATTTGTGCAAAGATGGGCATGATAAAGGACAAAGAAGGCAGGGACCTAACAGAAGCAGAGGAGATGAAGAAGAGGTGGAAAGAAAACACAGAAGAACTATACAGGAAAGACCTGAATGTCCCTGATAGCCATGATAGTGTGGTCACTGAACTTGAGCCGGACATCCTTAGGGATGCACGAAAGTCACTTACCTGGTCTCGCAGCTTGCTTCGCGGTGGGGGGGAGGCGCTTCGCTGCTCCCCCCAAAGTTCAGGCTGCGGGGGGAGGCTTCCCTCCTCGCCCGGCCGAAATTCAGGCTGGGGGGGAGGCTTCCCGCCTCGCCCAGCCAAAATTCAGGCCGGGGAGAAGCACCCTGTCTCCCCAGCCATGAACTTCAAAAGAAAAAAAACCAAAAAAACTGCCCCTGTGATAGGCTACGTAACAATTAACGTAGCCTATCACAGCTAGATCTGCAAAGTCAGCCATGATAGGCTACGTTAATTGTCACGAAAAAAAAAAGCACGTACGGCTAATGGCGGCCCACATAGGGAGCTGCCATTCGCGTTCCTTATTTAGTCCCTGTAGTCTACATAAAGATTTACGTAGACTACAGAGAAAATAAGGGCAACGCTATTTGCATTGCCCTTATTTTCGCCATAGTCTACGTAAATCTTTACGTAGACTACAGGGACCAAATAAGGAATGCGAATGGCGGCTCCCTATGGGGGCCGCCATTAGCCGTACGCGCTTTTTTTTTTCATGACAATTAACGTAGCCTATCATGGCTGACTTTGCAAATCTAGCCGTGATAGGCTACGTTAATCGTTACGTAGCCTATCACAGGGGCGTTTCTTTTTTCTTGTAATGGCAGCGGCGGCAGCCGGTTGAAAGACCGGCTGCCGCCCCCGCCCCTGACGAAGACCTGCCGAACCGCCGCCGGCACCCGCCGCTGGGAGGGACATTCGTGAAAGGTAAGTCCCATCCCGGGGGGGGGGCGGGGGGCGGGGGGGGAGAATTTCTCCCCGAACAACCTTCGGAGGACTGAATGCGTTGGCACTCGGCCCCCCGAAGTTTCAGGGAGAAATTCTCCCCCATCCCTAGACATCCTAGAGAGTGAAGTCAAGTGGGCCTTAGGAAGCATTACTAAAAACAAAGCTAGCGGAGATTACAGTATTCCAGCTGAGCTATTTAAGATCCTAAAAGATGATGCTCTTAAAGTGCTGCACTCAATATGCCAACACATTTGGAACACTCAGCAGTGGCCACAAGACTGGAAAAGGTCAGTTTACATTCCAGTTCCAAAGAAGGGCAATGCCAAAGAGTGTTCAAACTACCGTACAATTGCGCTCATTTCACATGCCAGCAAGGTGATGCTCAAAATCCTACAAGCTAGGCTTCAGCAGTATGTGAACCGAGAACTACTGGAAGTACAAGCTGGGTTTCGAAGAGGCAGAGGAACTAGAGATCAAATCGCCAACATTTGCTGGATCATGGAGAAAGCAAGAGAATTCCAGAAGAACGTCTATTTCTGCTTCATTGACTACACTAAAGCCTTTGATTGTGTGGATCACAACAAACTGTGGCAAATTCTTAAAGAGATGGGAGTACCAGACCACCTTACCTGTCTCCTGAGAAACCTGTACGAGGGTCAAGAAGCAACAGTAAGAACCGGACATGGAACAACCGATTGGTTCAAAATTGGGAAAGGAGTACGACAAGGCTGCATATTGTCGCCTTGCTTATTTAATTTATATGCAGAGTACATCATGAGAAATGCCGGGTTGGATGGATCACAGGTCAGAATTAAGATTGCTGGGAGAATTATCAACAACCTCAGAGACACAGACGATACCACCCTAATGGCAGGAAGTGAAGAAGATCTAAAGAGCCTCTTGTTGAGGGTGAAAGTGGAGAGTGCAAAAGCTGGTTTGAAACTCAACATTAAAAAAACGAAGATCATGGCATCTGGCCCCATCACTTCCTGGCATATAGAAGGGGAAGAAATGGAAGCAGTGACAGATTTTATCTTCTTGGGCTCCAAGATCACCACAGATGGTGACTGTAGCCATGAAATTAAAAGATGCTTGCTCCTTGGGAGGAAAGCTATGGCAAACCTACACAGCATAGTAAGAAGCAGAGACATCACCTTGCCGACAAAAGTCCATCTAATCAAAGCTATGGTTTTCCCAGTAGTAATGTATGGCTGTGAGAGCTGGACTATATGGAAGGCTGAGCGCTGAAGAATTGATACTTTCGAACTGTGGTGCTGGAGAAGACTCTTACGAGTTCCCTGGACTGCAAGGAGTTCAAATCAGTCCATCCTAAAGGGAAATCAACCCTGACTGCTCATTGGAAGGACAGATACTGAAACTGAAGCTCAAATATTTTGGCCACCTAATGCAAAGAGAAAAGTCACTAGGGATGGCGAAGAATTTCTCCCCGAATCTTCGGGAGGCCGAGCGCCGATGCATTCGGCCCCCCGAAGTTGGTTGGGAAATTCTCCGCTGGCCCCCCACCCCACCCCCGGTATGGGAATTACCTTCAGCGAATGTCCCTCTGGGCAGTGGGTCCCGGCGGCAGAGGATGAGATGGCTAGATAGCATCACTGATGCAATGAATATGAACTTGAGCACAATCCGGGAGAGAGCAGAGGACAGGAAGGCCTGGCATGCTATGGTCCATGGGGTCACAAAGAGTTGATCACAACTTAACGACTGAACAACAACAACCTATCCCCATAGGATTCCTCCTTCAATTATGAAAGAGAACTTTACAAATCACTAGAAATGGAACTAATTTGTAAGAGCCATCACTGAAGCTCAATTGAGTGTCACCTATGAATTTACATTTTGAACTCCAAAGCTCTCCCAGACTACTAAACCTTTGAAGACTGCCAGTTGGTAATCTAAATTCTGCCAGAACAGAAATATAATCAATTCCATTAATTTAACATAGAATATGTGCAACTGGAATCAATCCCTGGCGTTCCTTCAGCATAAAACAATCAATTTGTAATTAATCAGTCTCCATTAAAACGTATCTGAATATGAAATCTGCACAGTGCAAAATAATGAAAATATGCTTAAGTGATTGACAATAATTTAAACATTCATAACATCTTATTGGTCTTTCTTTATAACAAATAACTTTCAGATGAATTGTTAAAGCTTACACTTGGTTTTATGTTACCCTGTCATTCAACAAAGATGAGGCTGATAGATTCACCACATTTGTGGAGCACCTATGTGAAACAGAAGAAAGGGAAGCAATTACCGTTTCTGACCACCTTGGTTAAAATGAGGATGATGGAACACAGAACTCTTGGCAAAGACCAGCAGCACATCCTGGGCTAGTCTAGTTTTATTTCATTTGTAAGGTAAAAAACAGCAGCTATGGACAACATCCAATACAGGCTCTCCATTCTTCCGTGGAGCATTGGGAGCAAACAAATGAACAGTTCAGGGCTTTGGGGGAACAGTAGTTCCTCTCAATGAATACCAAATGACTTAAAGGCAACAGACAGGTGATACTAGTGTTCAGTTGACCAAGGGGGCAGCATAAAGGATTGTGCTGCTACTTACTTCTTGACCATTGGGGATTTGGGCTGGACGTGGAAATGCCTGCAAAATATATGTTTCTTCATTACAGAACTGCAGTGAAGGTGCTGCATTTATAAAAAGCTTAGCAGATCCACTGAAGCATTTTAAAGGCTTGATTCCATCCTGGGTCTTCTTTCATAGGTATTTTATTATAGTGTCTGACCCTGTATAATCAGACCAGAATTGGTTCTCTGTTCAAAGACATATTTGTGTGTAGTAAAATTCGAGTTCCGCAAGGTTTCCAATTCCAACATAGATTGAAATGCTAGAAAGGAGAAAACACTCTGGGCTTTTCTTTGTTTGTTTGATTTCATATTAACCAGATGTAAGCTGAAAACCCCTAGTGTAAAAACAAGCTGGTCTAGTGAATAGTAAAGAGAGATACATGTTGTGCGGTGTGCACACCACAAGAGATGAATGTGAACATGTTAAAAAGATAAGTAGGCTTTTAATGGAAATTATAACACTCATAGCCCTCTTTTAGAAGTGTGCATAAATGGCCTCTTGCAAATCTCCACCTTATTTGGGAGCAGAGCAATGGGAGGGGGCAGATCATTTCACTGACTGTATCCAGAGGAAAGAGACATCCTCCAATAATTTATCACAGGCAGGGCTCACCATTGGCAAGGGTTGTAGCACCACTTCTTACTTTCCCTGCAGGTTTTTTTGGTTCTTTGCGCTCCCACTGCACGTGCAAGCAACAACATCAACTGTATTGGTAGCCTGGCCGCCATTTTGCATCCTCCACAATATATCTAGCATCATTCCAAGGCATTTGGCGTGGGGGGGGGGACAATGCATCCACTACAAAAGTAACGGTGAAGACAATGGGGAGAATATTATGCAAAGTGGCCTTTTATTTCTAGGTGGGTAATGAAAGGACAATCTCAGGACTTTTCTGTGACAAATGTCTCCTGAGAAATTTCTGTGCAGCTCTAGCTGTCATTCTTCAGGGTTCACATAATCCCCAGGATCTTCTAAATGTTAGATGCCTGACCTGTGATTGCGGATATATCTTGTCTATAATGCAGATGCTTATAATATTGTTCCTTCCCTGCAAGACCTGTAGTGGGTGTGTGGGGGGCAATGTTGTATCCAGCCCCAGGGAAGAGATAGAGCTGTGCCAAAGTCTGACCTCCAATGTCCTGAAAGTTTTCTTCTCCTATGAAATAAACTTGTTTGTGTCATTCTCAGGGCATTTTATAATTTATTTAGAATTTATTTTGGTGGTGTTTTTTTTTTTTTAATCTTATCTAATCATTACAAGGTGGCCAAGCACACTGTGTTTTCTTCTTCCTATCACACATCTCTCCATTGCTCTGAAGTATCCCACTGCTTTGCACTTTCTGAACTGAAAAAGCCCCATAGGAGGAATTACCTCATGATATCTTGCCCTGGGCTTTAATTGAAGTGTGGGAAGCTGCGGAGGTTTGTTTGGAAGAGATTGTCTGAGAGTGTCACCTGGAAAGAGTGGCAGTGGAGGAATGGCTTCAGGACAGGCTGAGAGCCTGAGGAAGACAGCAGCAGCTAGACTGGGAAGCTAAATAGAAAGCAGGCAAGGCAGAAGAAGGCCAGTAAGTGCAGAGAGGAAAACTCCAAAAGTAGGGATGGATGGGCACCCCCCGTCCATGTTCTCTGGGTGCCCACCCAGCCCCTGCCCCACTTGTGTGCCCCCAGACATGTGTTCAAGATCCCTGCCACTCAGTGAGCCACCCGCACTCACCTTGGCCCCATTCTCGAGTTCTGATTGCTGGGGGGGGGGATGTCAATTGCAAAAATGCACACATTTAGATGTATGCAAAATTGGGCTGTGAATAGCCCATATACACAAGATTACAGGCATTTACACCTGTAATCTTGCATATATGGGCTATTCATGGCCCCATTTTACAGATGTCTAAATATGTGCATTTTTGTGACTGCCATCCCCCCCCCCCCAAGTGGGTGTCATGGAACTCAAGAACAAGGCATGGGTGAGTGCAGGTCACTCACCGAGGCGAGCAGTGTGTGTGTCATGGGGTGTCAAGCGTGGGCAAGGGCTCAACGAGCATGGCTCAGGGTCGTGGACAGTGGGTGGGGGATCCATCGGATTCCTGGTTGGAATTGGGTGTCCACACCATCTCTTTCCAAAAGCAGGAAGAGCTGAGGCCTGGGTAACAGTTGGTGGAGGTCTGAAAACAGAGCAGCTGCTGGACCAGATTGAAGACTTCAGGAGAAGTCTGGCAAATGGTCATTAAAGGTCCCAGGTAAAACTCAAACCTTACTAGTGCATCAAATGCTCAGTAGAAGGCCTGTGTGTTAATTGGGGCAGAGTTTGATAGGAGAATTGGCTTATGTTTGGTTAGGGTTAAGAATGGTAGCTTCTGTAATCTGATTGTAACAATATAGAAACCTTGTTCTTAAAGTAACAGCAATCATAAAAGCTTTCTTGTTTTATTTCTTTTCGTATATATATATATATATGTGTGTGTGTGTGTGTATGTATGTGTATATATATATATATATATATAATAAAACAAGAAAGCTGTTATTATATATATATATATATAGAGAGAGAGAGAGAGAGAGAGAGAGAGAGAGAGAGAGAGAGAGAGTTTATTTTCTCTGTACTTCTGACTGGTTTGGCTCATGCCAAATGACCAGCTATCTTACATAAATGGGGTATATTAGTGTGTGTATGTGTGTAGATTTATGGCAGCAGAAGTGCATGGTGAGAAAATCTATACAGGATTTCTCCATTTTGGTGTTAGTAGCAGTGGGATGGCCTCAGTGAGAATGGGTGATCCTCCACAATTGGTGGCTATTGGGGGATTGCCCTGGAGTAGAGTCCCACCTAGGATGTCTCTCCACATGCTATAATTGTATATCAATGATGGCTGAACTCCTTTTGGCTCCTTGTTAAATAAGGTTACATTTATGAATGGGTTGGATCCAGACTTCATCATACATAGAGTAGACACATTGAAATCAATGTAACTTAAATGAATCTAACTTAAGTCCCACTGACTTCATCAATCTACTCTAATTATGACTGCCTGGATTCAATCCTATGCCACCAAAAGGGGGAAATTTATTTTGATTAGCGTATCATTTTGTGCACATCAGCATTTCTTTTCAAGGACACATTCACATTCTCACAATGCCACCTGGAAATTTTAGTGTGGAAAGGCAGCTCAAGCTAGAAAATTTTGGTACATCAGTGGCAGAGTCTCCTACCAAGAGATGGGTAATAGCTGCAGTCTGTCATGCTCAGGAAGGTATAGGAATGTATGAAAATTTCATTTTTGCTGGTAAAACATGTGAGCATGCCCCATTCGAAGCTTGAATGCAAGCACAGGCACACGTCTGCCAAATTGTAAATATTTACATATTTGTAAATTGCCGAACATGTGCTCTTGTTCATCTCATTCCTGATTCCCAGTTCAATTTGTGCAAATTTCCTAATTAGTGCAAATTTCCTCCATAGGCTGAATCAGCCCTGCTTTAGTCAATGGAGGAAAGTTGTGCAAATTAGGAAAGCTGTGCACACTTGGGGAAAGTTGAGTAAATCTCCAGTTTTGATTCCAAGAAATCTCTCTTGATTTCTGCAAGTTTCCTGTTCATGCAGAGCAAGCAGTGATCACAAACATGAATGGGGATCAGGCACAAGATAAGCAGCAAAACAACGTTCAGACAATCCTGGCATCCTGAACATCACTCCTTCACCCATCCCTAGGTAGATGCCAGCTCCTGTGGGACATCTCCTTCAGTTTCCTCTCTTTTGGTGCAAACAGAACTGTATCTCAGTAAATGACAATGTGGGCTTTTAGAACAGGTTTGCTTCTCTCTGATTCCCCCACCTCCCAATGTCATGAGTTTCTGTAAAGGTCACATTTGCATGCTGCATGCATTTTAGGTATGCTTTTTTATTATTGAACATAGACATTCCTGGGAAAATTGTTTGCTCAGCAGGCATCAAAGTATTGTTCAGCAAATTGCATTCAGATTTTTAAAAGTTCTAGCCGACAACAGCAGTCAATGACCATTTCATCAAGAACAACAGGTTAACATAATCAGCTTCTGAGCGTGTGGCAGCAATGGCTCCTGGCTCTGAGTGCCAAGTCGGATCAGTGCAAAATCAGGACACCACCTCATAATACTCTCATTTTTCATTCTGGCTCACATTTCTGAACTTCGGTGGCATCACCAATGATAGTATGCAGTATTGCTATGTCCCTTTACTAGCCATGCTTACAAGGGAGGAAGAGGTTTAAGAGCTCTTAGTCTTGTGGCTGGGGATTATACTGCTGCTGTGGTTACTACTGTGGTGGCTGGTTGCATTTTATCATTACTTTCTTCAAAAACGGAGAGTATATATAATTCCACAGACACTTTTATGCTCACAACAAAACTGTGAGGAAGGTTAAGCTGAGAGATAGTCTGGCTCATGGTCACCCAAATCATTTCATGGCTGAGCAGGAATTCGAATCCTGGTTGCTGTCCAACACCCTCACCATGGTGTCCTCCTTTTCTCAGGCTGGTTTCATGTAAGTTTGTTACTTTTTAATGCACAAAGGTCTCTTGTGCCTTTAATAGCTGAACAACTTGTAGAAAACAGGTTCATTGCATGTTTTCTACATGTTGTTCAGCTATGCTTCTATTAATAGAAGTATAGCTTCCAAATCCTGGAAAGTACTAGTTCCCCTCTACTCAGCACTGGTGAGGTCTTATCTGGAGTACTATGTCCAGTTCTGGTCACCACACTTTAAGAAGGATGCAGACAAGTTGGAGAGGGTTCAGAGGGGGGCAACAAAGATGATCAGGGGACTGGAAACAAGGCCCTATCAGAAGAGACTGAAAGAACTGGGCATGGTTAGCCTTGAGAAGAGAAGAAGACTGAGGGGAGATATGATAGCACTCTTCAAGTACTTGAAAGGTTGTCACAGAGAGGAAGGCCAGCATCTCTTCTCGATCATCCCAGAATGTAGGACACGGAATAATGGGCTCAAGTTACAGGAAGCCAGATTCTGGCTGAACATCAGGAAAGACTTCCTGACTATTAGAGCAATACGACAATGGAAACAATGACCTAGGGAGGTAGTGGGCTCTCCCACACTGGAGGCATTCAAGACGCGGCTGGACAGCCATCTGTCAGGGATGCTCTGACTTGGATTCCTGCATTGAGCAGGGGGTTGGACTCAATGGCCTTGTAGGCCCCTTCCAACCCTACTATTCTATGATTCTATGATTCCACCCACCCTGTTTGTGCACAGAGTTTCTGAGAAGGGTGAGTAAGCAGAAATTCTCATTTTCATCTAACTAAGCAGTGTCACATATCTTTTTTTAATCGGCCAAAGTTATGCAATGGATACAAGGATGGACACAGACATAAGAGTCTAAACGTCATTATAAATTATATTCCACTACTCACACATACATTTAACAGTACAAATATGAGTGATCTACTCATGAGGGCAGTGCAACATTGGAGAAAGAAATGCAGATATAGTGGGGGGGCACAGCTGGCCTCACTACTCTTCACACATTCCTCATACCCCTCACTTTTTTCTCCCTTATCTGGCCAAATCTATCTAGATCCACACTGCCACAGGACTCCATCCCTTTCCATCAGTAAGATAGTGCTAATGCCAATAGCTTCCTGTTTCTATGTCTTTCCCAGCACATGCAAACCTTATGAAATGACTTACTATCCCTGCACAGGTCTCTCAAGCTTTTTGTGTCTGGTTGTTACACAGCTAATAAGTGGCATCAAGTGGTTGAAATGAAGTATGGATATTCATTTATTTATTTGCAAAAGCTGCTTCAATCATATTTGATGAAAGCATCCATGGCTTATTCCATGGATAATTGTGAGATAACAATTGTGAGATAACAATTCTTTGAGTCACTTCAATCTCCACTTTGTTTGCATGGTAAATATGTTAATTAAAGACTGGAATTTATTTATTTAAAGTCATTTTGATAACTTTAAGTGTAGAATCCTCTCAAGCCAGTGATAGGAAGATGAAATCTAGGAAAACTGAAATCTATCCCACCGCCCATCCATTATACACTGGGGAAGGGCAGTAGCTTAGTGGTAGGGATGGATGAGTGCCCTCCCATCCGGGTTCTCCAGGTGCCCATCCAGCCCCTGCCCCCACTTGCTGGCCCTCTGGGCTGCACTTGAGCCCCCCTCCGTGCTTGGTAAGTAGCCCGCAACTTCCCAGGCCCATCCATCTCTATCCCGCTTCCCATGTTTTTTAAAAACTTAGCCATCAGCAGCTAGTGCCCATAGACTTATAAGCAAAATAGTGCTGTGAAACTAGAATATATGGGCAATTCACAGCACTTTTCGCATGTAAGTCTATATGCCCACTTAGACTTATACACAAAAAGCACTGTGAATCACCCATATATTCTAGTTTCACAGCACTATTTTGCTTATAAGTCTATGGGCACTGGATGCCGATCGCCATGTTTTTAAAAAACATGGCAATTGGGACAGAGACGGACAGGCCTGGGTAGATTGTGGCCTGCTTACCAAATGTGGGAGGGTGGTCCAGGGACTGGTGAGCGGGAAGGAGGGCTAAGGTGCAGCTCGGGGTGTGTGGCTGCTGGCGGTCCAATAGATTTGCTGACCGAAATGGGTGCCCACACCATCCCTACTTAGTGGTAGAATACATACTTTGCATGCAAAAGGTCCCAGATTGAATCCCAAACATCTCCAGATACAGCAGGGAAAGAACCTTCTTTGAAACCCTCGAGAGCTGCTGTCAGTCAGGTTAGATAATACTTAGATGGACCAATGGTCTGAGTTGATATGAGACAGCTTCTTATGTCCTCTAGGTAGGATCAGTGTCCTTTCTGTATTTTGCACAGCTGCCAGCCAGCATACCTTCAGTGCTAAATGGAGATCTAGGAAGAATCTTCAGTTGGGGCTAACAGGACCATAAAATACTGTTCCAATAACTAAGGCTGCATTCTAAGCATATGTACCTGGGTGGAAGTCCCACTGAACTCATCTGGAGTTCCTTTGAGTAGAGATGTCAGAGAAATCCACAATGGAACCAAATGAGCTTGGATTTTCATGAATCTCACCCGTGGATTGTGCAGTGGACCAGCTTTTCCCCAGTTGGGCAGATTCCATGGACTTGTGGACCAGTTTTCTAACTTTCCTGAATTTTGTGCATATTTCGTCGTAGAAAAATGGGCAAAATAAATAATTTTTTTTTAAAAAAACAGCAAAGAATTTGCATTTCCCCCCATAGACTAAAGCATGAAAATGCACATTGGGGGGGGGGGGATTTGGACATTTTTGCATGTGCAAATATGTGCAAATGCACATTTGTGCAAGTTTGGAAACAAAAACAAAAAAATCTGATTCCACCAGTGGGTGGACAACAGAACAAAAGGCCCTGCCCTGACAATCTGCAGAACACAGTTGGAATGGATTTTACACAATCCATACATCCTTACTTCTGAGTAAACATGCATAGGATTTTACTGTAAAGTTGCCTGGCCATAACACTATCAAATGAAAGTTCTAATGGGCATGACACAGTCAGAAATCGATCACTTTAAGTTCTAGTGTTTGCAGTGTGCCTCAGTAACTCTATCCAATTGAAATCAGTTGGACTTAACAGTACTTACCTTGGTCTGCATCATTCCCTATCACTGGCACAGAGAAACAGTTAAATCCTAAAAAAAACCCTTTGTGCTTCTAAGTTTTTGAATCCTGAACATCCAATGAATCCAAGTCATCCTGTCAGTGGCAGCAACATGCCAATGATCATAAGTCATGATTCAGGTAGGGTTTCGGGAGATAACTGACACCAACATTTATTAAACGAGACCAGTCTGTTTCCAAGTACAGAGACCAAACAAAGCTGTGCTGTTTTAGGGGCTATGTTTCAAAGACTCAGAGTCTGCATGAACATGCCACACTACTGTGATATGAAAAATAAGATTAATAGAAAATCACTTTTATTTCTCCTCTGCATTCGTTTGCATATAGGTCAACCTATTGAATAATGCATGTGTTCTTGTTCTTATTAACATAAGGTACTTGGAATCTGGCTTTTGATCAATTAAGCACATCTTGAGAGTCCAGAAAGAGAAAAAGATTAAGTACTTGCTGTACAAGACACACACACCCCACCCTGGCAAGAACTCTAATGGGGAAAAATAAAAATGAATAAATGAGATGCTTCTTATTCTAGCCAAATAAAAACTGACCTTAGGGAAGCTTATGAAATTCTCTCCATGCAAATTTCTACCAGGGAGTTGGTGTTCTGAATTACCTGAACTTGTTTGTGGAATTGCACCAATGCATACACAACTGCATACACATACAATTGTGTATGCATTTCTGTTTCACTTTCAGCCAGTAAGACCTGTTGCATTGAGGGCCTAGTCTTTGGGCACTATGAGTTCCAGGTCACAGCAAAGACTTGGGGCAAGTCATGTTCAAGAAATTCTGACAAAGTAGGTTTTCCAGAGAGACAGGAAACAGAGCAGCACCACAGAAAGCTCAGAGTGATGCTGGGACAGGAAACAAGTCAAGCTTAGCTGTATGTTACTCTCAGAGTAGCAGACTGTGATGGATCCTAAAGTATGATTTTGGTTTCCTTCAAGCTGGATAGCCCTACCTTCCTATTGATTGAGGCCTTCTCCCTTAAAGGGGCATGGTCTCTGTTGCAGCAGCCTCAGGCTGCAATGACACAGAAGTGATGGTAGCATAATGGTATCTTCATGGCTAGAGTCCTCAGAAGCTAGGGGCAGGAATGCAACCTCTTCTGGGCACAGGGGAGCTGGTCCCTGGGACTTTCCTAGAGATCCAGGTCTTAAAGAGGTGGGTACTTTATGATGCCCTTGTAACCAAGCCCTCCCCCTGATCCATTAACACAGGGGCCTTGTTTAGGACACTAGTATAGCAGGATCACATCAAGACTTCTTCCAGTGCCATAGTTTAATACATTTACACACATAATATGCACATCAATTAAATCATAGCACAATCACATCAAGATTCTTTTTGGATAGTGTTTTAATCAATTCAAATATCCACTTCAGAATGTTAGTAACTTGTAAGAAAGAAGAAGAGAGAGATGAACTAAAAAATAATGACATACTGCACAGGTGACAGTTCCAAAATCAGCCTTAGATGTTAAACTTGAAGACCAGTGGGGTAGAATATAGGGCAGAATCAACTCACAGAACAATAACAAAATGGAATGGAGGATACCCACTATACCTACCAAACATAAATAATATGCTTAAGATCACAGGAAGATGCAAACCATTCTTTTGTATGCTAACAGTGCAATCTTATACATGTCTACTCAGAAATAAATCCTATTGATTTTTTCCCTGGATGCAAGTCTCATTGAACTTACTTCTAAGTAGACATGCACAGGATTGCACTGTCAGTCTTCCACTGAAGCCCATTTGTTTAGCTGTCAGTCACCCAGGATGGAAGGAAAAAGAGGGCAGCACCAAATACAAAACAGCAAAAAAAGAAAAGAAAGAAAGAAAGAAAGAAAGAAAGAAAGAAAGAAACTGCATCCCTGGCTGTTATTTATTCCTGAAGGTCCTCTTTTGCAGGAAACAGTACTTGTGGAGGCAAACAGCAACACGAAGGAGGCAATTTTCAGCAGAACACCAGCATGGGCCCCCAATTCATATTGGGAGCAGGTTTGGAGAATAAGCGATTGCTTATTCTCTGAAATAGAAGTGGCTAAGGTACACACACATTTTCCAAAGTGTGAGCAACATCATGAGTAGTTTGACCTGTAGTGATCAACAGTTTTCTAGTGGTGGGAGAGAAAATAATAGCTTAGCCTACCAGCAATAGCTAACCTTAGTTAGACAGCAGGACATCCTAGTAAACAAATACTTCACAGTCCACAACAGATGACATATACCATGTTTTGTGGGAAGATCTTGCAAGGGTTTATTTTTCTGGGTAACAAAAAATAGGGAAACTATGCATGGCTGTGGGTTGCCAGCAACTGATTGGTGGTACTGTACATGTGACAGAAAAGACACTTCCACAGACATCAAACATTATGGCATAAACTTTCCCTACCCAAAGATAATATAATTATAATAGAACTGTATAAATGTGCTTCGTTACAGTGTTTTTACACTTCATGTTTTTTTATCCTCAAAGCAATCTTCTTCTCACACTACATATAGATGAGCAAGGTTTTGAGCATGGGGTACCCATAAAGGGCACGCGGTGGGCGGGGGAGAGAATTTAAATTCACCTACAATTTCAATTGCTCTACAATATGTGGACCAGAATGCAGCTATCCTTTCAATTGTGGACTTCTCTGGATTTTGTCATGCAGTTCCTCTCACACCAAGGATATGCCTCCAGGGGGAGGGGAGCTGGTGGTAGTGGGAAATTCAATCATTAGACAGCTGGGTTTGTGATGGGTGTGTAGACCGCATGGTGAACTGCCCGCCTGGTGCGAAGGTTGTGGATATCACACACCATCTAGATAGCCTGGTAGATAGAGCTGGGGTGGAGTCAGTGACTCAGTGGTCGTGGTCCATGTTGGTACCAACAATGTGGGGAAATGTAGTCATGAGGTTGAAGCCAAATGTAGGTTGCTAGGTAGGAGGTTGAAATCCAGGACCACTAAGGTGGCTTTTTCTGAAATGCTACCTGTTCCACACACAGGGCCAGTTAGACAGGCAAATGTGCAGATGAGATGGTGGTAGAGGGAGGAGGGGTTCAGATTTGTTAGGCACTGGGGAATGTTTTGGGACAAGCCAGGCCTGTACAAGAGGGATGGGCTCCACTTGAACCAAAATGGAACCATACTGCTGGCACTAAACATAAAAAGGGTGGCAGAGCAGCTTTTAAACTAAACCCTGGGGGAAAGTCAACAGGAGCTGAGAAGCATCCAGTTCAGGTTGCTCCAAGGGGATGGAGTGGTTTTTTTTTTAAAGGAAATTCTAAAGGCATGATTACAAACAATTCCAACAAGAAAGAAAGATAGAAGACAACAGAAGAAGCCAATGTGGCTTCACAAAAAGCTTTGAGATTACCTGAAAACAAAAAAAGACACATACAGGAAGTGGAAGGAAGGCCAAGCTACAAAGGAAGAGTACAGGCAGGTAGCACAGAATTGCAGGGATGGCGTCAGGAAGGCTAAAGCTGAGAACGAGCTGAGGTGAGCGAGGGATGCTAAAAGCAACAAAAAGGCTTTCTTCAGATACATGCATAGCAAAAGACAGAGGAAAGAAATGGTGGTTCAACTATTAAATAAGGATGGCAAAATGATAACAGATGACAAAGAAAAGGCACAAGTACTCAATTCCTACTTTGACTCAGTCTTCCCCTGAAAGAGGGTCTTTGCCCTGGCAAAGGCAAAGTACAGGCTGAAGGGGCAGGATAGAAGCTTGAGATCGATAGTCATATGGTCAAGGAACACCTAATTACTTTGCATGAGTTCAAATCTCCAGGGCCAGATGAACTGCACCCTAGAGTAATAAAGGAACTGGCAGAAGAGCTCTCAGAACCATTGTTTATTATCTTTATGAAATCATGGAGTATGGGTGAAGTGCCAGATGACTGGAAGAGGGCTAATGCCCCTGTCTTCAAAAAGGGCAAGAAGGAGGAATCTGGTACAGACCAGTGAGTCTGACATCAATCCCTGGGAAAATTCTAGAGCAGATTATAAAGCAATCCATCTGTAAGCACCTTGAAAACAATGCAGTGATTACTTGAAACCAACAAGGATTTGTCAAGAACAAATCCTGCCAGACTAATCTGATCTCATTCTTTGATCAGGTAACCTCCCTTGTGGACTGTGGGAATCCTCTGGACATAATATACCTCAACTTCAGCAAAGCTTTTTCACAAAGTGTCCCATGATATCTTGATTAGCAAACTTGCCAAAAGTGGGCTAGATGAAACAACTATAAGGTGGATCAACAGTTGGCTACAGGATTGGACTTGAAGAGTGCTTACCAATGGGATCTTCTCAAACTGGGAAGAGGTAATGAGTGGGGTCCTGCAGGGCCCAGTCCTGGGCCTAGTTCTCTTCAACATTTTTATTAATGACTTGGATGAGGAGGTGCGGGGAATGCTGATCAAAGTTGCAGATGACACAAAATTGGGCAGGATAGTACCCTGGAAGACAGAAACAGAATTCAAAGTGATCTTGTTAGGCTGGAGTGCTGGGCAGAAAACAACAGAATGAAATTTAATAGGGATAAATGCCAAGTTCAGCACCTAGGAGAAGGAACCAAATGCACAGTTACAAGATGGGTGATACTTGCCTCAACAATACTACAAGCCAGAAGAACTTTGGAATTGTTGTCGATCACAAGCTGAATATGAGCCAACAATGTAATGTGGCTGCAAAAAAGGCCAATGCTACTTTGGCTGCATTAATAGAAGTATAGCTTCCATATCCCAGGAAATACTAGTTCCCCTCTATTCAGCACTGGTCAGGCCTCATCTTGAATACTGTGTCCAGTTCTGGGCACCACACTTTAAGAAGGATGCAGACAAACTGGAGAGGGTTCAGAGAAGGGCAACAAAGGTGATCAAGGGACTGGAAACAAAGCCCTATGAAGAGAGACTGAAGAAACTGGGCATGTTTAGCCTTGAGAAGAGAAGACTGAGGGGAGATATGATAGCACTCTTCAAGTACTTGAAAGGTTGTCACAGAGAGGAAGGCCAGGGTCTCTTCTTGATCATCCCAGAGTGCAGGACACGGAATAATGGGCTCAGGAAGCCAGATTCCAGCTGAACATCAGGAAAAAATTCCTGACTATTAGAGCAATATGACAATGGAACCAATTACCTAGAGCAGTATCAGGCTCTCCCACACTGGAGGCATTCAAGATGAAGCTAGACAGCCATCTGTCAAGGATCCTCTGACTTGGATTCCTGCATTGAACAGGGGGTTGCACTTGGTGGTCTTATAGGCCCTTTCCAATCCTACTATTCTATGATTCTATGAGATGAAACTGCCTTTGAATGCCCAAATGTAGAAGGGAAGAAAATAGGTCAGGAGTACATGGTAGAACATAATAGCCAATCAAAGAGGCCAAAGTGCCATAGCAAAAGATGCATGTACCAGAGGCATCTGTGGAAAGATGCTGTGTATAGTTGCTTTTATGCAAATGCTAGAAGCCTCCGAGCCAAAATGGGAGAATGGAAGTGCTTGATTTTAAAGGAAAATCTGGATATAGTGGGCATTACAGAAATCTCGTGAAATGGAAAGAACCAGTGGGACACAGTCCCACTCTGGTTATAAACTCTACAGGAAGGATAGGAAAGGGCATGCTGGGGGAGTGTTGCCCTGTACGTCAAAATGGGCATAGTGGCGAGCAGACTGGAACACCTAAAAGGGGTAGGTTCTTCCACAGAAGTGCTGTGGGTGACAATACCAGGCTCCAAAACTAATTTAGTGCTAGGAACATGCCATTGTCCCCCAGACCAGAGTGCTCAGGGAGGCCTTGAGATGGAATATGAAATCAGGGAGGCCTCCAAATGAGGAAATGTTGTAATAATGGGCAACTTCAATTACTCCCGCATTGGCTGGATAAATTCAAGTTACAGTCATGACAAAGAGGTTAAATTTCTTGACGCCCTAAATGATTGTGCACTAGAACAGATGGTCATGGAACCAACCAGAGGAGAGGCGACCTTGGATTTAATCTTAAGTGGTTTCACCCAGGACCTAGTATAAGACGTAAATGTTGTTGAACCACTTGGAAACAGTGATCACAATGCTATCAGATATATATATATATATATATATATATATGGATAATTGTCCAGGAAGTCCAACAAAGTCACATTAGACTTCAAAAGAGGAAACTTCTCTAAAATGAGGGAACTGGTGAAAAGGAAGTTAAAAGGGGGAGTTAAGAGGATTAAAAATCCCATTAAAATGCATGGAGATTACTCAAAACCACAATACTAGAAGCCCAGCTAAAATGTATACCACAGGTTACGAAAGGTAGCACGAAGTCCTTGAGGTTACCAGCATGGTTAACAAGCAGGGTTAAGGGAGCTATTAGAGAAAAGATAGCTTCCTTCAGAAAATGGAAGTCTTGTCCAAGTGAGGAAAACAAAAGGCAGCACAAGCTTGCACAAAGGTGATGCAAGCAGACAATAAGAGATGTAAAACAGCATTTTGAAGAGCATATCACTAGCAACATCAAGGCCAACAATGAAGAATTCTTTAAATATATTAGAAGGAGAAAACCAGCTAGGGAGGCAGTTGGACCATTGGATGACAATGGAGTTCAAGGAATACTGAAGGAGGACAAGGAGACTGCAGAGAAGCTGAATGAATTCTTTTCATCTGTCTTCACTGCAGAAGATATAGGACAGATACCTGAGCTTGAACTGATGTTTTCAGGAAGGGAATCTGAGGGACTGAGGCCAATAGTAGTGACAAAAGATGAAGTTCTCAACCTTATTGATAAATGGAAAGCAGATAAATCACTGGGCCCAGATGGTATCCATCCTAGAGTTCTCAAAGAATTCAAATATGAAGTTGCTGATCTTATAATCAAAACATGCAACATGCGCCTAAGATCAGCCTCTATACCAGAGGACTGGAAGATGGTCAATGTAATACCAATTTTCAAAAGGGGATCTAGAGGAGATCTGGGACATCGCAGGCCTGTTAGCTTAATGCCTGTTCCATGTAAATTATTAAAGATAAAATGAGTAACCATATAGAAGGACAAGCCGTGCTGAAAAAGAATCAACACAGCTTCCACAAAGGTAAGTCCTTTTAGAGTTCTTTGAGAGTGTCAATAAACATGTAGATGGGGTGAACTCATAGACATTGTTTACTTAGACTTCCAAAAGGCTTCTGACAAAGTCCCTCACCAAAGACTCCTGAGCAAACTTAGCAGTCATGGAATAAGAGGACAGGTCCTCTTATGGATCAGTAACTGGTTAAAGAACAGAAAGCGGAGAGTAGGAATAAATGGCAAATCCTCCCAATGGAAGGAAGTAAATAGTGGGGTCCCACAGGGATCTGCATTAGGACCAATGCTTTTCAACTTGTTCATAAATGATCTATAATTAGGAGTGAGCAATGAAGTGGCCAAATTTGCTGATGACACCAAATTATTTAGGGTGGTTAAAACAAAAAGGGATTGCAAGGAGCTCCAAAAGGATCTCTTCAAACTGGGAGAACAGGTATCTAAATGGCAAATGTGGTTCAATGTAAGCAAGTGTAAAGTGATGCACACTGGGGCAAAAAAATCCCAATTTCAAGTATAACTTGATGGGATCTAAGCTAGCAGAGACTAACCAAGAAACAGAACTTGGAGTTGTGGTGGACATCTCGATGAAAATGTCAACCCAGTGTGCTGCTGTTGTTAAAAAGGCAAACTCCCTGTTAGGCATAATTAGAAAAGGAATTGAGAATAAAACTGCCAATATCATACTGTCTTTACACAAGTCTATGCTGTGGCCCCCCTTCATGGATCACTGCCTTGTTGTGGAGAAGGGGCTTGTGTAACTCAGTGAAGTCATAAGCTATGCCGTGCAGGGCCACACAAGATGGACAGGTCATGGCAGAGAGTTCTGACAAAATGTGGTCCACTGGAGAAGGAATTGGCAACCCACTCCAGTATTCTTGCCAAGAAAACCCCATGGAACGTATCACAAGGCTAAAAGATATGACGCCAGAAGATGAGCCCCTCAGGTCGGAAGGGGTCCAATATACTACTGGGAAGAGCAGAGGGTATTTCCAAGTAGCGCCAGAAAGAGTGAAGCGGCTGGGCCAAAGCCGAAAGGACACTCAGCTGTGGATGTGTCTGGTGGTGAAAAGAAAATCCGATGCTGTAAAGAACAATGTTGTTTAGGAACCTGGAATGTCAGATCAATGAATCAAGGTAAGCTGGAGGTGGTCAAACATGAGATGGCAAGATTGAACATTGACATCTTGGGTATCAGCAAACTAAAATGGACAGGCATGGGTGAATTTAATTCAGGTGACCATCATATCTACTACTGTGGGCAAGAATCCCTCAGAAGAAATGGAGTAGCACTCATAGTCAACAAAAGGGTGGGAAAAGCAGTACTGGGGTACAATCTTAAAAATGATAGAATGATCTCAGTACAAAACCAAGGCAAACCATTCAACATCACAGTAATTCAAGTCTATGCCCCAACCACTGATGCCGAAGAAGCTGAGGTTGATGGGTTCTATGAAGACCTGCAACACCTTCTAGAACTAACACCCAAAAAAGATGTCCTCTTCATCATAGGGGATTGGAATGCTAAAGTAGGAAGTCAAGAAATCACCGGGATAACAGGCAGGCATGGCCTTGGTGTACAAAATGAAGCAGGACAAAAGCTAATAGAGTTTTGCCAAGAGAACACTCTGATCATAGCAAACACTCTTTTCCAACAGCACAAGAGATGACTCTACACATGGACATCACCAGATGGTCAATATCGAAATCAGATTGATTATGTCCTTTGCAGCCAAAGATGGAGAAGCTCTATACAGTCAGTCAAAACAAGACCTGGAGCTGACTGTGGCTCAGATCATGAGCTGCTTCTTGCAAAATTTCGGCTTAAATTGAAGAACGTAGGGAAAACCACTAAACCATTCAGGTATGACCTCAATCATATCCCTTATGAATATACAGTGGAGGTGAGGAATAGATTTCAGGGATTAGACCTGATAGACAGAGTGCCTGAGGAACTATGGACGGAGGTCCGTAATATTGTTCAGGAGGCAGCAACGAAATCCGTCCCAAAGAAAAAGAAATGCAAGAAAGCCAAGTGGCTGTCTGATGAGGCTTTACAAGCAGCTGAAGAAAGAAGGGAAGCAAAAAGCAAGGGAGAAAGGGGAAGATATATCCAACTGAATGCAGAGTTCCAGAGAATAGCAAGGAGAGACAAGAAGGCCTTCTTAAATGAACAATGCAAAGAAATGGAGGAAAACAACAGAATGGGAAAGACTAGAGATCTCTTCAAGAAAATTGGAGATCTCAAGGGAACGTTTTGTGCAAAGACGGGCATGATAAAGGACAAAGAAGGCAGGGACCTAACAGAAGCAGATGAGATTAAGAAGAGGTGGCAAGAATACACAGAAGAATGATACAGGAAAGATCTTAATGTCCCTGATAGCCATGATAGTGCAGTCACTGAACTTGAGCCGGACATCCTCGGGAGTGAAGTCAAGTGGGCCTTAGGAAGCATTAATAACAACAAAGCTAGCAGAGATGACAGTATTCCAGCTGAGCTATTTAAAATCCTAAAAGATGATGCTGTTAAAGTGCTGCATTCAATATGCCAACAAATCTGGAACACTCAACAGTGGCCACAAGACTGGAAAAGGTCAGTTTACATTCCAATTCCAAAGAAGGGCAATGCCAAAGAGTGTTCAAACTACTGTACAATTGCGCTCATTTTACATGCCAGCAAGGTTATGCTCAAAATCCTACAAGCTAGGCTTCAGCAGTATGTGAACTGAGAACTACCGGAAGTACAAGCTGGGTTTCAAAGAGGCAGAGGAACTAGAGATCAAATCGCCAACATTCGCTGGATCATGGAGAAAGCAAGAGAATTCCAGAAAAGCGTCTATTTCTGCTTCATTGACTACGCTAAAGCCTTTGATTGTGTGGATCACAACAAACTGTGGCAAATTCTTAAAGTGATGGGAGTACCAGACCACCTTATCTGTCTCCTGAAAAACCTGTACGAGGGTCAAGAAGTAGGGGTGGATGAAAGTCACTTACCTGTCCTCGAAGGACGTTCGCGGTGGGGGGGAGGCGCTTCGCTGGTCCCCCCACGAAGTTCAGGCCGGGGGGGGGAGGCTTCCCGCCTCGGCCCGGCCGAAATTCAGGCCGGGGGGGAGGCTTCCTGCCTCGGCCCGGCCGAGATTCAGGCCGGGGAGGAGGCTTCCCGCCTCGCCTGGCCGCGAACGAGAAAGTTAAAAAAAAACAAAAACGCCCCCTGATAGGCTACGTGACGATTCACGTAGCCTATCACGGCTAGATCTGCAAAGTCAGCCGTGATAGGCTACGTCAATCGTCACGTAGCCTATCACGGGTGACTTTTTTTTAAAAAAAAAAGCGCGTACGCAAATGGCGGCCCCTATAGGGAGCCGCCATTCGCGTTCCTTATTTAGTCGCTGTAGTCTACGTAAATGTTTACGTAGACTACAGCGAAAATAAGGGCAACGCAAATAGCGTTGCCCTTATTTTCGCCGTAGTCTACGTAAATGTTTACGTAGACTACAGCGACCAAATAAGGAACGGGAATGGCAGCTCCCTATGGGGGCCGCCATTATCCGTACACACTTTTTTTTTTTTTAAAGTCACCCGTGATAGGCTACGTGATGATTGACGTAGCATCTCACGGCTGACTTTGCAAATCTAGCCGTGATAGGCTACGTGAATTGTCACGTAGCCTATCAGGGGGCGTGTTTTTTTTTCCTTTCATTGCAATGGCGGCGGCGGCAGCCGGTCGAAAGACCGGCTGCCGCTCCTGCCCCGCTCGAACACCCGCCGAACCGCCGGCTGGACCCGCCGCCGGGAGGGACATTCGGCGAAGGTAAGTCCCGTCCCGGGGGGGGGGGCGCGGGGGGGTGCAGAGGATTTCTCCCTGAAACTTGTTCGGGGGGCCGAACACGTTGGCACTCGCCCCCCCAAAGTTTCAGGGAGAAATTCTCCTCCAACCCTATCAAGAAGCAACAGTAAGAACCAGACATGGAACAACCGAGTGGTTCAAAATTGGGAAAGGAGTACGACAAGGCTGTATATTGTCACCCTGCGTATTTAACTTATATGCAGAGTACATCATGAGAAACACCGGGTTGGATGAATCACAGGTCGGAATAAGATTGCCGGGAGAATTATCAACAACCTCCGATATGCAGACGATACCACCCTAATGGCAGAAAGCGAAGAGGATCTAAAGAGCCTCTTGTTGAGGGTGAAAGAGGAGAGTGCAAAAGCTGGTTTGAAACTCAACATTAAAAAACTAAGATCATGGCATCTGGCCCCATCACTTCCTGGCATCTAGAAGGGGAAGAAATGGAAGCAGTGACAGATTTTACTTTCTTGGGCTCCAAGATCACCGCAGACGGTGACTGTAGCCATGAAATTAAAAGATGCTTGCTCCTTGGGAGGAAAGCTATGGCAAACCTACACAGCATAGCAAGAAGCAGAGACATCACCTTGCCAACAAAGGTCCATCTAATCAAAGCTATGGTTTTCCCAGTAGTAATGTATGGCTGTGAGAGCTGGACTATAAGGAAGGCTGAGCGCTGAAGAATTGATGCTTTCGAACTGTGGTGCTGGAGAAGACTCTTACGAGTCCCCTGGACTGCAAGGAGGTCAAATCAGTCAATCCTAAAGGAAATCAACCCTGACTGCTCATTGGAAGGACAGATACTGAAGCTGAAACTCAAATATTTTGGCCACCTAATGCGAAGAGAAAACTCTCTGGAAAAGACCCTGATGCTGGGAAAGACTGAAGGCAAAAGGAGAAGGGGACAACAGAGGATGAGATGGCTAGATAGCATCACCGATGCAACGAATATGAATTTGAGCATGGTCTGGGAGAGAGTGCAGGACAGGGAGGCCTGGCGTGCTATGGTCCATGGGGTCACGAAGAGTCGGACACGACTGAACGACTGAACAACAACAATGGTGTGGCCACACTTAGAATACTGTGTATGGTTCTGGTCACCACACTTAAAAAAAGGTATTGTAGAGCTGGAAAAAGTGCAGAAAGGGGCAACTAAAATGATGAAGGAGCTGGAGCATCTCCCCTATGAGAGAAGGTTACAACAGCTGGGATTGTTTAGCTTGGAAAAAAGGCCAGTAAGGGGAAACATGATAGAGGTGTACAAAATTATGCATGGTGTGGAGAATGTGGATAGGGAGACATTTTTCTTCCTCTCTCAAAATACTAGATCCCAGGATCATCCCATGAAAATTATTGGTGGGAGATTCAAGACAGATAGAAGGAAGTACTTCTTCACATAGTACATAGTTAAACTATGGAATTCACTACCACAGGTTGTAGTGAATGCACACCAGTTGCAGGGGAACATGGGTGGAAGGGTGCTTTTGTGCTCGTGTCCTACTTGTGGGTTCCTGGTCAACAGCTGGTTGGCCACTTTGTGAAAGGAATGCTGGACTGGATGGACCGTTGGTCTGATCCAGCAGGGCTCTTGTTGTTGTTGTTGTTCAGTCGTTCAGTCGTGTCTGACTCTTCGTGACCCCATGGACCACAGCACGCCAGGCCTTCCTGTCCTAGGGCTCTCCTTATGTTCTTATATTTAGATGTGTAACGCCACACACTCATGTCATGTCCCGTGGACTGATCCAGCATGGATCTTCCTGTGTTCTTGACTGTGAAAATGCATTTAAAAGTGCATATATTAGGGGGAAATGCATAAAAGGGCATGTTTTAGGTGGAATTGCACAGAAAAAACACTGCATTTTTAGGGAAATTGCATACAAAATCTTATTTTAAGGGGAAATGCATACAAAAATAAATGCAATTTTTGCCTTTTAAAAAAGAGTACAGACATATGCAGAAATTGGAATAAACAGACTTGTGATTGAACACATGTAAAGTGACACGTATTGGAAATAGCATGGTTGATCCATCACTAGCACTCCATACTAAAACCAACTGCCTCATGATTGACTGCTTTATATATTGATTTGTTGCACTTATATCCTGGAATTCCATGGAATTCAAGGTGCTGTATATAGGTTTAGCAAACCAGGTACTTCCAATCATGTACTGACCAGACACAGTCCTACTTAACTTCAGCAGGGTTTCAGCATTATATACCTTCAGATCATATCTGTTTAACATTTAGTTAAATTGGTACTACTGACATATATTCGGGGAAAATAATTCCAAAGGTAAATAAGGCTTGTTGTCTGAGGACATGCCCATAAGTCCAAAGTTAGGGAAAACTGTTCTGTGAATTATTCATATCCATTAAGAAATGATCACTTTAAGGCCTTTGGCTGCAATGCTCCAGATAGTTGCACTGCCCAAATCCCATGGAATCCAGTGAGATTTAAATAAGCAGCCGATCTTGGCACAGGATTGCAACCTTTGTGAACACTGAAAGTCATGGTCATAAAAGCATGCTGGCAAACTCTTTCTGTTCTCAGCTTCACAGCTTGCCTCGAGGTGCGGTACATCTGAGTAAAATGGCTCCTCTTCTAAAATTACTGTACTTTATAGCCTGTCCTCTGGGCTATAGAGATAAAGGTTAAAAAAATTAAAATGACCTGTCAGCCTTCCACAGTAATATGTATCAGTGTGGTCTCCCCTCCCTCAAGAGCCAGTCTGCCAGACATGTGCTGACTTAAGAGGCCTGTCAAGGAAGACCTTTCCTATGACTGTCAGAACTAGTTCAAAAAATAATCTTTTTAAATGTACAAATCAGTGGGTTACTTGCTTCCGATTTCCCTTTCTGAATATATTTCCATGGTTAAAAAATATACTATATCTATTTTGGTTACTTTGCATTAATAAATAACTTCCTCTCTCAGGTAGCTAGCTTTCCTCAGCGAAGGCTAACAGATGGATCTGATTCAATATTAACTACTTCATGCTAGTAATGATGGTGAAGTTCATAATTACTTGGCTCACGGTGTGAGTTTCACAAACTCTTAATGCTCAGCTTATATCCAAATTGAGTGCTCAAAATATTAAAGAAGATGCTACATTTGCACAGTTGCATTCAGGAAAGCCAGTTGTCCAGATGTTGTTTACTGATAACCACATGCTGACAAAAAATACTACCATTGATAGCTATGAAAGTCATACCATGTGAATTGTTTGAAACAAACATTTCTGCCACAGTCCATCAGGGATTCCATCATCTGCTCTTGGCAGTGACGCCGGCGAGGGGCACAGTGTGGGACATACAAGGAAAACAGGAAAACTTAGCATCAAGGCCAGCACAGCAGGTAACAGCCAAGGACTGGGGATGAGTTCAGGACCATGGAGAGCAACCCTGCAGCTAGAGTTCTGTCACGTTACTCTCTAGTGGCTTAGAGAAACTGGAAGGGTGTTATAGCCAGGCCAGGAGAGTCTTTCTGGGAGATTCACCTCCTCAGGCATTGCATCTGTTGTTTTTTTTAAGGGCCAGTGTCCTTTCCCACAGTCACTGGCTTATTCTAGGTGATAGGGGGAGTTACAAGATGGTTGAGGAATGCTTCTCAGGGCCGCCTTGCTCTCTGAAGGAGTCGGTGCTCCACTCCTCAGAGTCAGAGGGCAGTGGCACCTCATGGGGATCAAGAGGACAAGGTGGTGGATCTGAATTGGAGAGCCTCACTTGTGAACATCCAGGAGCAGGCTCTGACTCCTCTTCAGAGCTGCTGTCACTAGAAACCTCAGGGCCAAACAACGCATTATGTTAATTACATAGCATGTAGCTGAGGCTTGCTTACTTTTTACTCCCATGTAAGAGAGAGAAAAAGTCTCCGTTGACTGTCAGTGGAGACTTTCTTTTTACACACACACATCCCCAAAGACATAGGTGGAGGGGAAGCTTTAAGTGCCATGGTCCCAATCCAAGGTTACACATGCTTACCCAAGCCTCATTTACATGCCTTGCAATTAGTGTAATGTGGTATTTGGCTCTCTGAGGGCTCTTAGTACTAGCCCATGACAGTGTCATTTACCAAAAAAAAAAAAAAATTACAATAAAATAAATGATCTTTCACACAGCCTGGCAAGTTTAAAACCCCTTAATATTGAAATCTTGTTTCACTTGCACAACTGTTTCCTGAAATTGGACTAACTGAAGAAGATCAATTCAGGTCAGGAGAATAAATGTGTGCACAGCTAGAAATCCATCCCTGGACCTTCTCCAAGTATTCCAGTCAACCTGAAGCAATCAAATCAAGAGCCCCAGCTTATCAAACATTTTTCTTGATCATCTTCTCTTCTGCAAACATATTACATGGGTGGCTGTATTCCTGCTCCCTACTCCTCTCTGGATGTGTAGGAGGGAATCTCCCATGGAGCTGTGATAGAGGTGATGTTAATTCTTGTTGGTTGAAATTTTCTGTTGTAGGTGTGAATGGATGCCCCCTGCCCTGACCTAAAATTCTATCCCTGTTTCTTCCTGAAACTTGAGTGGATGATTGATTAGGATAGAAGCTGGCTGTCATTATCATTTTTTTTTCATCTTTGGGTGTATTGCGGATCCCATCTATTCCCATTCTGTCTCCTGACCTTAGCATCCTTCTCTCACTCAGTCTAAGGGCATTTTCCAAGTGGCTGTGGTCAGCAGATCTGGCTAAAATCAGAGCAGTCTTCACTGGTGTCAGCCTGTCTGTTGTGGATTGTGTATAATCTGTCCCATCTGCATCTCATGGATTGTCAGGCGCCTTTTATTCTGTCATCCACTCATCAATGGAATCATTTTTATTTTTATTTTAGTTTCTGAATTTGTGCAAATCTGTGCAGATTTGCTTGTGCAAAAATTCACAAATCCCCCCAATGCACAAATCCCTCCAAAATGTACATTTTCACATTTTAGCCTATGGGGGAAATGCATATTTTCAGTTGTTGTTGTTGTTTTGTATATTTTTCTATGACTAATTTGTGCAAAATTCCAAAAATTTAGAAAGATGGTCTGCAAGTCCACAGAATCTGCCCAACTGGGGAAAAGCTGGTCCTCTGCAGAATCTGTGAGCCAGATTCATAAAAATCTGAACTCATTTGGTTCCGTTTCAGATTTCTCTGACATCCCTAGTTGTAAGGAGGATTAGGAATGGCTAGTTGCTTCAAAACATCTAAAGTGCAGGAGGGGGATGAAAAGAATCCACATCACTGAGACCCTCCCCACCCCCAAAAAACCCTTAATGGACCCTAACTGCTTATCTAAAAAAAGAGAGAAAAAGTGAAAGGGTTAAAAAAATAAAATTAAAAAAGCATTTTACCATGAGGGAAGTTGGGGAGGCATGATAACAAGATTTCCCCAAACCCACCCAAAACACTGGGGGAAGCAACCAACTGTATATATTGGGAGAGAAATAAAAAAAGAAACAATGTTTTTAGCTGGAGGTTTCAGAAGAAGAATCCAAAGATACAGATGGACAAGCTCACCTCAGTCCAGGGTCTCGGAGTGCTCAGTGAGTCTCCACTCCTGTGTATGTCCCCAAGCCCCCCCTGCTTACCCAGAGCCACTCGCCAATCAGCTTCATGACCAGCGAGCAGGTCAAAATACTCCATGTGCAACAAGCAAAATATTATAGAAAAAAACCTAATTCCTAATCCCAAGAGGTAGTGAAACAATGCTTCTATTACATGCCCCCAGTGCACATGTACCAATATTATCAGTTGGGAGAAAACTCTCAGAAATAACTTGAACTGTCCCTGAAAGTATGGAAAGACAGAGGCAATTACAAATTGAGATGCAGTGAGTTCATCCATTGCTACATCACACAACAATAGGACCCCTAAAGAAGGACTCTAGTCTGAGATGTTCAATTTATAGGCAGTGCACACATACGAAGGTGCTACAGCTTACCATGAATACTCAACAGGAATATTTATCAACTTGTAAACCCTTTCGCAATGCTCAAGTAGATTTCCCTTTAATGCTCAATAAGCCCTGCTTTATACCTCAGTTGATATTCAACTGCCTCAAATCCAAAAAGTTTAGAAGTGCCTGAAGGTGCCTAGAAGAGCTGCATATGGTCAGTCAAGCAATCTATGTGTTTCCTACATTTCAGTCCTTGAAATTACTGTTTGTAATGAAAACTGATGCTGAGAGCCCAAGAAATCAAAACTTCATAATGGGCAGGGAGATTTTTCCAATTTCGTATATAGACTTATGATTATGACCAGCCATACATGTTTGGATAAGATACTTCAACCCCACTCAGAAATTGATGAGCACTCACCCTGGAATCTAATAGTAGCAGTAAATTTGCTTTTTGTAAACATAGTCACAGTGAATTACCTTAAAAGTCAAAATACATGAGAACTAGTACATAACAGACTAGAAATGACAGTGGGCATGAAAATGGTACTCCATTGAAATGAAAACTCTCTCTCTCTAGGGATGTCAGAGAATTCCGCCACGAATCTCGGGGAGGCCGAATGCCAGCGCATTCGGCCCCCGGAAATCAGTGGCGGAACAGTCTGCCCCCCCAGGACGGGACTTACCTTGGGCGGATCTTCCTGGCAGTGGCGGTGGCAGCTCCGGCAGCGGTTCGGCGGTGGTTCGGCAGCGGCGGCTGCGGCGGCCGGTCTTCCGACCAGCTGCCACCGCCACCATTTCCAGTTTTTTTTAAAAAAGTGATAGGCTACGTAAAGATTTACGTAGCCTATCACGGCTAGATTTTTTAAAAACACCGTGATAGGTTACGTAAATCTTTACGTAGCCTATCACGGCTGATTTAAAAGAAAAAGAAAAAAACACGTGTACGCAAATGGCGGTGCCCATGGGCGCCGCCATTTGCATTCCTTATTTTGGCACAGTTTAGTCTACGTAAACATTTACGTAGACTAAGACGGCAAAAATAAGGGGAACGCAAATAGCGTAGACAATACGCTATTTGTGTTCCCCTTATTTTCACCGTCTTAGTCTATGTAAACATTTACGTAGACTAAGATGAAGAAAAATAAGGAACGCAAATGGCAGTGGCCATAGCCACGTCCATTTGCATACATTTTTTTTCCCTTACCCAGAGCCCTCTGCGGCCGGAAATCTGGCTGCAGATGGCCCTGGCCTGGGCCTGGCCGGCTGCTCTGCAGAGCCGCTGCGGAGCACAGCCGGCTTTCGAGGATTCCAGGGGGGAGGACCGGATCACCTCCCCCCCCCGGCAAGGATTCCGGGAGGAGGGACGGAGCACCTCCCCCCCCCCAGCGGAACCCGACGGAGCCAGGTAAGCGGGATTTCGTGCACCCCTACTTCTGAAAGATCACACAGAGGGGGAGGGGGAGGTGAGCAGATGCCAAGGCACCAAATGTATCAATTTGAGAGAGATCTGGCTGGCGGGAGGGGAAGGGGAGAGGAGAAGGAGGTGGAAGAGGAAAAGGGAGTGAGCTTTGCTATGAGTCAGCCTCCATTTGCTCATTGTGAGAGAGATGGTGTTAGTGCAGAGGAGAGAACTGTCTGAACATTATTTGGCTAAAGCAGTGGTCTCCAAAGTGGGGTGCATGCACCCCAGGGGGGGCACAAGACAATCCATTGGGGTGCATGAGTCACCTGATAATTGAGCAGCCTCTTGCTGCCCTGACAAGCTGCCATTGTTTGCAGTAGTGGTGGCAGCAGCAGAAGGATAGGACAGGAGTGGGAGGGAAACTCCATGGCATTTCTCTCTCCACTCCACTCCTATCCTGATGCTGCTGAGGCCACTGGGAACAACTGCACCGATCTCTGCCAGGCATGGCAAAAGAAGCCTTAACCCTTCCCATTCTCCTTTGCCAGAACGAAGCGGAGTGTTGTGTGTGTGTGTGTCTACACACACACACACACACGTATATCTTTCCCTTGTTCTTGCCCCCCCTCCACCTCTCCTTCTCATTTCCTGTATTCCTTCCCTTCCCATTTTTGATCTGTTCTCGCTAAAATAATAATAATTAGTTTAGTGTTTGCTTTTCTTTTGTTCGTGTGTGTGTGTGTATGTGTGTGTGTGCTTGTGCTGCATGGACAAGCAAACAGTATGTTTCAAAGGAGTACACACAGTCCACACAGACAACACATTAACAGCTATTATTTAAATAATATAATACTACACTGTTGCAAAGCAAGCAAGCCCACTATGGGGCATCTTTGGGGTCTTGGCAGGGGCAGAGGTGGGCACAGTGCTGCCGTGCCCTCCTGGCGGGGCTGCTATGTTGCTTCCTGCCTCTGTCAGTCCAGCAGACAACTGTCATTGCTCTTCATTCAAGTCAATGTGCTACCTGGCAGTGTTGCTGTCTTTGCCTCCTGCCTACCAGCCTGTGTTTTCCCAGCCAGTTCAGCCAAAGAGACTATGAATTATTGATTATGAATAGGAAAGTAGTACTATTCGCAGTTCAAAGAAACCTACAGCAGAGTTAAGGGATAATGACCTCCTCACCACTTCAACACCTATCTTGATTATCCCTTTATGAACTTTGCTTTGAGTTTCTGTCAGATAATTTCGCCATGGACTCAAGTGAGGCCTGATTCTTTAGAATCTGGCTGCTCGGAATCCATGGCGGAACGGCCTCCCCTTCCCCGCCACCCTGCAGGATCCCCCCAGGATGGAGCGTACCTGGCAGCGGATGTGGCAGCTCCAGCAGAGCGGATGTGGCAGCGGATGCGGCGGCAGCTCCAGCTGGTCTCCTGGCCACTGCTGGGCTGCTGTGGCCGCAAATGGCAGCTGTCGTAGCGGCCGCCATTTGCGTGGCTGCTTTTCTTCATGATAGGCTACGTAAATAGTTACGTAGCCTATCACGGCAAAGAGCAGGGGTGCAAATAGCAGCCGCCACAACATTTGCGCTCCTGCTGTTTGCCGTAATAGGCTACATAAGTATTTATGTAGCCTATCATGAAGAAAGGCAGCCATGCAAAGGGCATAGTGGCCGCCATTTGCGTGGCTGCCTTTTTTGTGATAGGCTACGTAAATACTTATGTAGCCTATCATGGGCCGCCACCATTTGCATACGCGCTTTTTTTTCCCCCAAAGTCACCCGTGATAGGCTACGTGACGATTAACGTAGCCTATCACGGCTGACTTTGGAAATCTAGCCGTGATAGGCTACGTTAATCGTTACGTAGCCTATCAAGGTTTTTTTTTTTCACTTTTTGTTTCGCGGCCGGGGAGACGGGGTTCTTCTCCCAGGCCTGAATTTCGGCCAGGCAAGGCGGGACGCCTCCCCCCCCCTCGCCTGAACTTCGGGGGAGAAGCGATGCGCCTCCCCCCCCACTGCGAATCCAAGCTGTGAAAAGGTAAGTGACTTTTGTACATCCCTAGCGGCCACAGCCTGGCAGCGGCTGGAAGACCACCCAGAACCACCGCCAGAGCTGCCACTTGTTAGGGTCCATCCCGGGGGGATTCTGCGGGGTGGCAGGGGGGATTGCCCTGTTCCTCCATGGACTCCAGGGGGGCGGATTCTAAAGAATCTGGCCTCACTGGAGTCTGTGGCGGAATTCTCCAACTTCCCTAAAAACAAGTGATTTGGATGTCTGAATCTTGCTTCAGTTTCAGAACCGAGTCGAAGCAGAGGGGGTCTGAATAGGTCCAAAGCGGAGTCGGGCTGCTTCCAAAGGTCTGAAGCGGCATCTGAAGCGGAGGGTCCATGCACAGACCTAGTTATTAGAATGTGTTATGTCTACAGGAGCACCTGAGGAAGACTTTTATAGTCAAAACAGAATTACACCAGGGATCCATAGACTGCTAGATATAACTTTTCTTTAAAATTGACTGCCAGATATAACCGATATTCTTGTATTTGAAGAATTGATTGACTGCCTACAATTGATATGGCTGTTCTGAAAACAGTGGTGGTGACGCCGGCTGTTGGCGGTGTGGAGGCAACTTGTTGGACATAATCGTGATTGTACTGTTCCATCTTCTGTTTTCCATTGGATCTCTTGCCTATCCCTTTCCCTTTGACTGATTTTTCCCCCCTTCTTCTACCCTTCTTTAGTCTCCATTTCTACCTCCTATTAAGCTGCCCAGGAGCCAGGGGTATGGCAAAATGTAGGCTTCCTAGGGAGGATGAAGGGAGAAGAAAATAGACAGAGGGACGACCAAGAAAGAGAGCTCCTTCTCTCTAACTCTCTCTCTCTTCCTGCCAGAATGCCATCATATTTTAGGGATGTCAGAGAATTCTGCCACGGATCTCGGTGAGGCCGAATGCCATGAAGCCCCCGCCCCCCCACCCCACGAAGGTGCGCAAAACAGAGCACTTACCTGCTGCTGTCTGCGCTGACTTGCGAATTCGCTTCCTCATCATAGCTGTGATAGGCTACATAAATACTTACGTAGCCTATCACAGCTAATGCAGGGACGCCATTTGTGTCCCAGTGGAGGCTGTGATAGACTACGTAAGTATTTATGTAGCCTATCACGGCAAGCTTTTAAAAAAAAAAAAACAGCATATGCAAATGGCAGTGGCTACGGCGGCCACAATTTGCACTCCCCTTTTTTTGCTGTTTTAGCCTATGTAAATATTTACGTAAGCTATTACGGTGAAAAAAAGGGGAATGCAAATAGCGTAGTGGGCACTATTTGCGTTCCTTTTTTTTCACCGTAATAGCTTACGTAAATATTTACGTAGGCTAAAACAGTGAAAAAAAGGGAACGCAAAGGGCGGCCGCCGTAGCCTCAGCCATTTGCATATGCTGTTTTTTGGGGTGAGCTGCAGGCTGCCCAGCGGCTGGATGTCCGGCTGTGGGCGGCCCTGGCTGGCGGCTCTGCAGAATCTCTGCGGAGCGGAGCCGGCCATGTTAGGATTTTGTGGGGAGGTGCGGACCGCCTCCCCCCCCCACGAATCACCCCATCGAAAAGGTAAGTGACTTTCGTACATCCCTATTTAAACAGGAGAAGCTGCCAGTGCCACTGAAGAAGCTGGGTAAGGAGGTTTGGGGACATAGAATGTGCATGTTCTCTCACACAAAACCACACACCAGCCATTGGTTTGCTCTTGCTGGAGTTGTGGATTAGGTACATTGTGTTTTGGTTGCTGGGGAGTGGGGGGATAATACATCACCTCTGAAGCCTTTTGTCAAGAGAAGGTGTTTGGGTTCCTTACAACAACTGAATGACAGCCACTCATTTATCACACAAAAAGGGACCCTCACATGGAGTGAAATTAAGATAGAAGCACAAGCAATATTTTATAATAAAAGAGAACAGAAGAAAAATGGTAGAGTTAAGGGTTTTTTTCCTCATAAACTGTGTGAAGATATTGCCTGTTCCAGGGGAAATCAAATCAGATATCCTATCAGATATCCCATAGGTAGCTGAAATGGGAACTGATACTAAAGAGAAACTATATTACACTTACCAGTTTGAGTCAAGTGTATACCAAATTCTGACCTCTTTTTGCCATAGTGATAATTGTACTCAGGAAGTCTGACTTTAGATTGTAAGCTCCTTGCAGGCAGGGGCTTGTCAGACTCTCTTTCACTTTCTCCGTGTGTGCTTGTGTAGAATTTCTGAAGTGTGTGTGTATAGACTTGACACAATAAAAGCAAGAATATTATACAGAGACTGAAAACATGAAAACGACATATTTTGTAAGGTCAAATTGAAAAGATGAGTCTGTACACCCTTTCTAACAGGCAAGACAGTGGGGAGCCCATCACAGTTCTTGAGGGAGCATATTCCATAGTTTGGGTGCGACATGGGAGAGTTTTCATGCGTGCCTGACAAATGGGCCTCTGTGGGTAATGGCACCCTCAAAAAGGTCTCTCCTGCAGATCTTAATACTTGAGCAGGTTCACAGTGAGACAGGTGGTCCCTTAGATTAGATACCTAGGCCCTAAGCCATTTAGGGTTTTAAAGATTAAATCCAACACTTGGAAAGCAATTGGCAGCCAGTGCAGGTCCTTCAGGACAGGTGTAATATGGTCCCAATACCATGCACTGTTAGCAGACAAGCTGCTGTATTTTTCACCAACTGAAACTTCTCTACACTGTTCAGGCTTAACCCCATATAGAGCACATTGCAGTTGCCTAAATGTGATGTAGCCTTTTGCCAGAACAAAAGGAGGAGACATTCAAGCAATCTTGTGCCACTCAATTAGGGATGGTGCGGTCCCCCAACTGGGTCCAGGAATCCATTGGTCTCCCCCCAGACTGCACCCTGGACCACACCCTGCCATAATAATATTATTAAGCCTCTAATCATGCATAGATCAAGCTTCCCCAGCCTGAATGTGCACATCTTTAAATATACACATTTTTAATTAGCTCATTAAAAAAAAAAAAAACTTCAGGGTGTGGACACTTGCAGACAGGGCCCAGGGTGAGTGCGGGTGGCTTGCCGAGCTCATGGGGGCTCGAGTGCGGGTCCAGGGGGACTTGAGGAGGGCTGGTGCTTCAGCAGGCACACCAGGCAGGGGTGGGTTCATACATCCCTACACCCAATCACTGTGAATAACACAAACTGTAATGAATTTTACAGGTTTAGACAAGTGAAGACTTTTCTGGGTGAAGAAAGTAGTAATACTAAAAAAATTAATGATTCAGCTCAAAGAATACTGCAATTTAAGCAGGAGTAGTAGGATTACTACTAGGGCCGCAGTGGCTTAGTGGTTAAGACGCTGAACTGCAGACTGGAAGGTCGACAGGTCAGCAATTCGAGACCCGAGTGCTGCATGACGGAGTGAGCTCCCGTCTTCAGTCCCAGCTTCTGCCAACCTAGCAGTTCGAAAGCAAGAAATTGCAAGTAGATAAATAGGTACCACCTCGGCGGGAAAGGTAACAGTGTTCCGTGCACCTTGGTGTTCAGTCATGCCAGCCACATGACCATGGAAGCGTCTTCGGACAGTGCTGGCTCTTCGGCTTAGAAACGGGGATGAGCACCGCACCATAGAGTCAGACACAACTGGTTGGGGACACCTTTTTAGTAGGATTACTAGGTCTGGGGGATGGAAGAGAGCACTGGAAAAATAATGCATAAGATATATGATATGATTTTTGTTTTCTTTTAAAGCAAATCAAGTACCTGTAGGGTTGCCTCTGCTTTTATTTGTTTTTTTTTCCCCCCTGATGGAGATGGAGTGATAGGTGAACTTCATCTGTTCATTTTCTCCCACTCATGCAGCTGTTAAGGGCACAGCAGCCTTGCCAGATTTTTTTTTTTTTTAAGTGGCAACCCTATGCACTCGATTGAGCTTTCGTCCTTTACCTGGCACTGTGAATATCAAGTAAAAAATGCAGCTCATTCATTTTGCAACAGAGGAGTGACATTGTTAAGACTCTACTTCACAACATGTCTGCTGGATTTAGAAATACCAATACGAGCTTTAAAAGCAAGCCCAGAAGGCTAGGCATTTCAGGTGTACCCTTGACTATTTCACACCAGAGATACATTTTCAGACAAGCAGAAATGTCAACAGCACTATATTTTTAGAATAGCTTGCTGCTGCTATAAAACAGTACCAAAATGAGAAGAACAGGTAGTGATGCATTGACTGTAAAGGGGGGAAAGGAACCTTAGCTGGGTTTTTCTTTCCATCCTTTTAATCTTGAACCTGTTGGTACTTGTGCAAATCTGTACATCGCATTACCCTGTTTTATTATTATCTAAGTGTGTATTGTTAAAATAAAACAATTGTTTTATGACCATTTGATGTTTGATCTGATTTCATACCATGTCGTAAGTATAAACACTATTAGTCTGACAGCCCCTTTTTTATAACTAAAATTCCTCCATTAAGGGCGCAATCCTATGCATGTTTAGACAGAGAAAAAGCCTACAAGAATTGTAGGCTTTTTCTCTATCTAAACATGCATAGGATTGCGCCCTAAAGAAGAGAACTGTTTCATTTTAAGATCCTCATTAACATGGTTTGGCAGCTTGATCTTTTAGCTGCAAAAAGTCCCATTGAAATGAAGGGAATTGAGCTCTGAGTGTGAGTATGAACTATCAGTTCCTCACAGAAAGCATAGTAAGCTTCTCACTTCCTAGATGACCTTGTTTCTAAACAGTTGTGTGACTTAACAGCTGAAATCAATATCCATTGATTTCTTTCCCAATTTTGCCCTGCAAATTTTGAATGAGAAATCTTGAATTCAAAATTCGTATTCTCAATACAGGTGTGAAATTTTAACCTCCACATTTGAAATTTGAATCTGTAGATTTGTTGGCATCTCTTGATAATTTTGATTTTGGCAAAGATGACATCTCAATGGAACATTGTCAATTGTCAACTGCTAATTATCATCCTTGCATTAACAAGCATGACATATTCTAACACCTCACAGAATTAATACCTTTGTGCCAAACCAGTTTCTGTAATCTTACAAAATCCTGTGATAATAACAACTTTCACTCTGTGGCCAAATCAGTTTACGGGAGAATGCCTCAGAGACTGTGTCCATGCCTAGAAATAGATAAGACATCTGACACTGGATTAACTAGGGCCACAACTTCATTATCTTTACACCAGAGGAGATCTGCAATGGATCAAACGGTTCAGGAATTGTTCAGGCAGGAGATGAATACCACCTCCCTTTGCTGACTAAAGAAGGGTGAACCTGACCTGGACTTCAGTCCAGAGACAGCGGGCTGCCTGTCTCAGTCCCCTGAGCTCAAGGGTGCAGAATCCATCATCTATGGTGGGGGTGGGGGTGTAGATTGTCCCTTACCAGGCCCTCCATGGGCCAGATGATATCAATGAGTGTGGCCATGCCCAGTGATGTCATCACCCAGTCCATTAACTTCCTTTCATGTTCCATGCCTCTCCATGTTTCACTTTCTTCTGGAGTTCCATGCCTTTCCTCAGCATGGGGAAAAGGAAGCAGGCAATGCTGGAGGAAGCAGCCCCTCTTCCCAGCAGTGGCTGAGTCCCCAGGTATTAACTCCTCAATACACCTCATTGGCTGCACTAGGTATCTCCTTAGCAGGCTTCTTACCATCTGCATTGGGAGTGGGGAGAGGCCCGTGAAGAAAGAATAATCCAGCAATGGGAGGGTCCCCCACTGCCTGTATCCCCACTGTTATCTCCAACCTGACATTGGATATAACAGCAGGGATTCCTCCAGGGGAGAATCCTCCAGGGACAAGGCTTGGATGAACCCAAGATGGCGTCACAGCCCAAATTAGGGAGCTTGGAGGACTGGATAAGGCCCACCCCATGTGCAAGGAGTTCTGTAACCCTGCCTTGGATACACCTACTGAGGAAGGCCATCCTGATTCCTGAGCCAGAACTTCCTGGGTCCTAAGACTATGTCTTAGGGTTCCCCAAAGGGTTCCTTTTCCTACCCCCAAGTCCTATAGCCCTGAGTGGCTACTCTTGGGAATTCCCTTTTACGTCCTTATTTCCTCCAGGTGCTCTCCAATTACTATACCTTGCATCTTCTTCCCACATTGCCCATCTACTGAAAAAGAAAAGCATCTGATTAGTCCTTTTTCACCCCACCTGCGGATCTCAGAGATAGATGCAGATCTCAGAAGAAGAAGTCATCCTGTCTATACAGATACTGCAGGGAATAAATGTTCTCTAGGGCAGATAGTCTCCCATTCCTTTCACCACTGTTCACCTTCCTCCAGGCACCTTGAATCTCCTCCTCTCCAAATATTCTGGGGAAGCAACTCGGGCAATGATGTGCACCCTTAGCCATTAGGCTTGAATGACCTTACCATTAGCTAAGGCCTGCAGTATCAATGCCTTGCTGTTCATAAGGCCTAGGCTATTGTGACTGATTTCTATTATGAGCACTTGTGGTGGCTAACTCCTCCCCTTTCAAAAAGGATGGGTGGGAAGTGGCTCCACCTCATGCCACATCTGGCCAGCCACTTCACTGAGTCCAACTTGTGATCCACAGCCAGAATCATGTGCCCACTGACTGGCCCCAAAACTACATATAAAGACCCTGACACACTCTATTCCTCTACTCAAACCTGCAGGAAATATAAACATTAGCAATTAGAACATTTTTTTTTAAAAAATATCCCAATCTGTTGTTCTGCCCTGCTTGATTTGTTACTATACTTGACACCCCATTCATTAACAGTTTGTTGATAAGGGCCTTATCTCCCTATGGAAGCCTCAGAACATCACCTGTTCACTTCCTGTATTTCCCTACCTTGGAAACCTAAAAGTGCTGCCTTGGATGCAGCACCAAAATGGAACAAAAGCACCCCAACATGACTGTAGGTAACTGGGCACCAGATTGGAGAACCCAGGCTTATATTTTTCATAGGCTGAATGTGATTACAAAGACCCCCACAAAATGAATTTATGGTTTTCCTGTATTAGATTAGCTAGCCTACAAGATCCCCTCTGACTCAATAATTCTATGAGAGAGTAGACCTTGAATTATTTTAAACAGTAGAAAGGTGGAGATCCTGTTGCTTTGTGGTCAAAGTGAAACTAATGATATCATTTGCCCTTCAGTTGAGTGTTTGCCACAAAATGGATAGACCAATTGTATTTCTGTTCCAAGGAACAAGCAATGTTTTATTACAAACAGTTTCTTATCTGTGCAGAAAGCTAGATGACAAATTTTACATGTACATAACAGTGAAAAGTTTAAAAAGAGAGCTTGGAAAGCATGTAATTTGTTCTTTATCTGCTTGGGATCAGGCAAAGATCAAAACAACTTTTCGGAATGCTGTGTGTGTGTGTGCGTGATATTTTAAAGATTTCTCTTACATTCTGCTAGTAAAGAAATACATTAGGTGAAATTATGATTTTATAAAGAAATATAATTAGCTTCCAATTAAGAATTAAAAACTGTCACTGGGCTCTCAAGAAATGTTATCATGTTTCACCTTACAAATATATTGCAGATGTTCCTCAGATTGGGTATAAAATGCAAATCACTTCCCTGCAATCTTCTTGTTGATATTATAGGCTAGTTATGACCCGCAGTCCATCAACAATGGCTAAAATCACTGCTATTTTCTCTCCTTCTGGGAAAAAAAAATGTTTCCATCTCTAATGGCCTGTTTTATAAAATCTGGAGCATTATGATTCTTATGGCCAAATTCCTTAACAATGGCCCCATTCGATTGCTACTGTTTGAGTTGGTCTTGTGCCTAAGATAGAAATCCCAGGTTACATGGGTGGTGTACATGGGGAAAGTCAGGACAGCATTGGGGCGGGGGGGGGGCTACATTTAATTAGGATGTCCTGAGGATCCTGAGCTGTGATGGTGGACACCATATCATTTTGCGTTGCCTTCCAAATAACTCCATCAAATTGTGCACAGGTGGTGCTGGAGCTTCTGAAAACAGCTGCTCCCTAAATTACTCTAAATAAAATCATTATGCAATCCAGCTTCTAACAGAAATGCAGTGGCATACACAATCAAGAGCATGTTTGCAAATTTGCAGTTGAATTGTAGAAGATGGATGAGATGTGATTCATAAAGAGCTAAAGCGTTTCATCTGAGTACGAAAACATACTCATAGAGGCTCAGCTCTGCCAGTCATTTAAGGAGACACATGGGGTCCCATTCCCTGCAGTTTCTAGGCAAGGCAATGAATTCAGTCAGGCTCCATTATTACTCCAGATTTCACTAGATGAGGATTAGACTTTGAATATTTATTGGAACAGATCAAACAGTGTTGGAACTTTAGAGCATTTTGCTACTAGAATTCTGCCTGCATGCCAATTGCTTAATAATGACACAAGCTTCATCGGTACCAACATGACTTTTATGTGCTGGATTAGATCCCACATGAGATACTATTGTAAGCTTTTTGTGTGTGGGGGGGGGTAGTGCTGCTGCAAAGCAATATTTGCACATGACATCACTTTGGACCTCACATGGCCACAAATTTGCAGCTCAGAAAGTTGTGAAATGTTGCCAGTGACCTCCTTCTCTTAAGCCTATTCTGGTAGTATGAAGAGAATGAAGTAATTTTGTCTGGGAAGAGGAAACAGGTTTGAGCAGCAGCAAAGGCTGCTGGCCAAATAAAGACTCATTTACAGCTTATCAGGGTGTTGGCATTGCCAACACACATCAGTGTTCCAGGCATATAGCCTCCACATTTTCTGTCATTCCAGGCCAGCTGTAGGAAAATAACAGCCTAACTGCTTATAGTTTCCAAGTAGTTGTTCCCAAAGGATTGCAAGAGTTGACATCCTTGTTCGAATGCATGAGAGTCATCAAGGCCTGGCAAAGTGGTTACAAAGCAATGTGCTGGGCAATGATCTACAGAACTGGATGTAAAATAAAAGATGGAAACTTATAAAATATACACACTTGGCAGACAAAAGCATAAACATAAGTTCCTTACTGATATAATTTTGCTGGTAGAAAATTTTCAAAGATCTCTATGAAGCATAGGAGAAACACGCTTGCTAATCTTTGTTGTTAAGCTTTCCATTTACCCATTTTACATGTGGCTGTCTTGACCGTGTTGTCTCTCTTGATTATGTCGCTCTAGTGCTCCCTCATTTCCTCATATTCTTCACAATCACACCAATGTAGCAATGTTGCCCAACCATAATCTTTATCTATTATGTTATAGGGTGGCAAAATAAAATAAATAAACCTTAGCCAGCCTTCCCCAACCTGGTGCCTTCCAGACATTTGCACTACAACTCCCATGAGCCCCAGTCAGTTTGGACAATGGTCAGGAATGATGGGCATTGCAATTCAAAAGATCTGGAGGACACCAGATTGGGGAAGGTTGCATTAGGCACTGTGTTTCCTGTATTTTCTTCTCTTTAGTTCCTTCCTAGTTTTCTCTAATTCCTTTCAAATGTTATTCCCAGACCTGGAATTAATAAGGCAAGACATGACATCAGATTAAGCAGGGCCAGAACTTTTTTTTAACTTACAACAAAGGAGATCTGAGACGGGTGAAACTGTGCAGGTATTGCTAAGGCAGGAGATTAGTATCACCTCCCTCTGCTGACTAAGTAGAGACCCAACCCTGAGTCCAGAGATAGTCCACTTCCTGTCTTTGTCCCCTTAGCCATGCTTCTTAGGTGCTGAGGGAGGCTGTCCTTAATCACAACCCACCAGGCCCCAAGATTCTGAGTGTCTGGCACAGTCAAACCACAAAGGGGTGCTTTCCCTGTCCCCAGGTCCCATAGCCCTGAGTGTCAGGAATTTGCTTTCACGTTCTTGGTGCCTCCATATGACCACCAATTACTATACACACCAATTACTGTGCCCTACATCTTCTTCTTGCACTGCCCCTTTTCTGACCAAATGCCCAGCCCTATTTAACACCCTCATAACTTGATACCAACTACTGATTTCTATCATGTAAAGTAGTACAGAGTAGACAAAAAACCATCACCCCCTGCCAAGTTTAATGATGCACAAAAAAATCCTACTTGGCCCTTTATGCAGCCAGCCTTGACATAAAGCTGTCCCATCCCCCCACCCACCCACCCACCCACCCACTATGAGGCTTTAGTGGAAGGAGTGAGAATCCACTTTTCCTTCACCCTTCATTCACTGTGATCTAATGAGTTCAGATCCTGCTTCTTCTGTTCTCTCTTTTCTTATTATTGGTGCCTAATTTTCCTGTTGTATCTCATGGAAATTTCCCATCCTGTTCTTGTAGAGATCAGGGTTCATTGGGGAAAACCTATCAGTGCCTGTAATTAAAAAGCAAAAACAAACATTCTAGCTGCTTGGTTGAGAACATCCGCAGAGCTTGGTTAAGCAAGCTTTGGGGATACAGTTTCTTTTTTCCTAAAGCTTCAGAGTAGGGAAGTATGAGAAATTTGGACCAAAACATAATGTGTTTAACAGCATGCATATGTTTGAGGAATGGGCATGAAAAAACTGTGTCCTTTTGAAAAATGCACAGAAATAAACTTTAATGAATGGGAGAAGAATGTGTACATTTCAAAGATGCACACAATTGATGTGTACATCAGGGAAAATGCACACAGATTTTCATGGAAAGAGACAAAAAAAGCTTGTAATCTGATATGGACTTCAGTTGGAATGAGCTTCAAGATGGAATTCAGAGAAGTTTGGTGAGCTCAGTGTTTGTTGATTCACACATATCTACTTCAGAGTGTGACTGTGCTTGCCCACCAGTCCATGAGGACTTTAGAAATGAACTTCAGAGGCATTTGCTATTTTCATACTCTATATAAGTAAGCAGCAATCTCATTTTTTGATCAGGTGACCTCCCTTGTGGACTGTGGGAATGCTGTGGACATACAGTAATATATCTCAACTTCAGTAAAGCTTTCGACAAAGTGCCCCATGATATCCTGATGAGCAAACTAGCTAAAAGTGGGCTGGATGAAACAACGATCAGGTAGATCCACGGTTGCCTAGAGGATCAGACTCAAAGAGTGCTTATAAATGGGATCTCAAAACTGGGAGAGGTAATGAGTGAGGTACCGCAGGGCTCAGTCCTGGGCCCAGTGCTCTTCAACATTTTTATTAATGACTTGGAGGAGGAGATGCAGGGAATGCTGATCAAATTTGCAGATGACACAAAATTGGATAGGGTAGCTAATACCCTGGAAGACAGAAACAGAATTCAAAGTGATCTTGATAGGCTGGAGCACTGGGCAGAAAACAACGATATGAAATTTAATAGGGATAAATGCCAAGTTCTGCATCTAGGAAAAATAAACCAAATGCACAGGTAGAAGATGGGGGATACATGGCTCAACAACACTACAAGCAAGAAGGATGCTGGAATTATGGCAGATCACAAGCTGAATATGAGCCAACAATGTGATGTGGCTGCAAAAAAGGCACGGGCTGCATTAATAGAAGTATAGCTTCCAAATCCCATGAAGTACTAGTTCCCCTCTACTAAGCATTAGTTAGGCCTCATCTGGAGTACTGGGTCCAGTTCTGGGCACCGCACCTTAAGAAGGATGCAGACAAGCTGGAGAGGGTTCAGAGGAGGGCAACAAAGATGATCAGGGGACTGGAAACAAAGCCCTATGAAGAGAGGCACAGCACATTTACCTGTGCATACCACACAAACTACTGGGCCAAACTGTCTGACATTTGGCAGCTTGAATCACCTCCATGGGGGCTGATAGGTCACCAAATTTCATGTATTTATCATGAAAACTGAAAAAAAACTTATGGCCATTTCTGTTTTTCAATGCAAGACAATGAGAAAATGTCAAATCTGAATAATTGAGATATCCAAATCTCACTTTGGATCCGAATCTGAAGCAAAGCAGATTGGGTCTGAATCAGTTTGAAGTGAAGCGGGGCTGCTTCAGAAGGTCTGAAATGGCATCCAAAGCAAAGTGGGGGGTGGGGGGGGATATCTATGCGCAGCCCTAGTAAAATCACAGTGCATTCAATAAACAAGTTTAGTAAAGAGTGTATTGCAGGCTTGCAGCAGGTAAACACATGAGGCTTCATGGTTAGATGTATTTAAGTGTAGAACTATGTGACATAAGGCAAGGTGAACTAAAATTTCAGTTCATACTGCCAACTTATGGGGCTAAAAGAAGGCTTTCTATTGAGGAATAATATTCAAATATTGCACCCCCAGACCTCATTGTCCAAATACTTTTCCTTGCATGGCAGGGGACATTGCAAAGAAGAGTCAATAAGTCTCTGTGGGAGAGAAATTTGCATGTTGTAACAAAGCAAGCTTTTGATACAGGCAGAAGAATAGGAACTTCTACTGGATAAAATAAATGCAAGCCATCACCATCAGACTGACCATCACCATCAATTATTATTTGCATGATATTAACAACTTTGACCACACCATTCTACACCATCTGTTTGCAACTGTACAAAAATAGATGCTCTTGTTAAAAAATGTGTATTAATCATGCCAGGGAAGTCCTTACAAGTCTGGCTTGGAAATGTACTTTGAGGTTTCTTAAAAGCTCACCTCAATGGATGAGCTCACCCCATCCCCAAGACCCCTCCCCACCAGCCCCAAAGCAACTTCCCAATTTTTCCCTTCGTTTACCAGCAAGTGGGGGATACAGAAGCACCACTAATGGTGAGTAGAGGCCAAGGAAGAGGGAAGTTTCTCCTTTCCTCCTCCTTCCCTCTTCATCACCCCAATATGTTGGGGGATGCTATTGCTGTACTTTTTGGGAAGACAACACATTTGAAAGGCCATTCCTCTTTAAGACTGGGTGCACCTCTCCACAGTGTGTCTGTCATGGAAGGCTTAAAGAACATAACCATCAGGAAGCTAAACAAGACCATTATTCTCTGTCTCTCTCTTTGTCTGTCTCTGACAAGAACAGAACAGCAACAGGAAACTCCTGACTCTAAGTACACAGCTAAGTCCAGTGCCACCTAGCCCATTCTTTTGTTAAAAGATACTTCCAAGGGGTGTGTGTGTGTGCAGGACTGGATTTGTCACAGCCTTATTGAACCCAGTGGAGCTTACCTCTGAGTAGACATGCATAGGATTGCACTGAAATATGTCTACCCTTCTGGAATGTATTATATTATGGTACCTGGTCACTCAAATGCCAATGCCCTTTTTTGTTTAATTTTTCATATACCAAAACCAAGAGTCTTAAACATTGAAGTCTGTAAGACCCATTGTAATCAATGAGATTTATTTGTAATCAATGGGATTTATTATCTAACAGTCTGTAGATTCCCAGGTCAATTGATTTAGATCATTCATCTAACTGAATTTTATTTCTACAGCTTTGTATTAATATTTTATGAAAATAAAATTGTACCTGTCCTCTTCACTCTTAAGCACCTTGATATCATTAAGCTACTATGCCAGATGTTCCCTTCAGTGTAAATTGGTTTTCAAAAATCCTACGTGATGATTAAGGCATTGTGCTCAAACAAAATTAATGATTATTTGTCTCTTTCTGAATCACTGGGTTTTGCATGGTCCGTCATTAACCTTTGTGGAATCAAATCAATATGATTACTTCTAGAGTTGCCTTGAGTAATAATTGTCACTCAGCTCAGCTCAGAATATTTCAGTGTAGCCTAATATTTTAGACCTTTCATTTACAAATGCATCTGTCCTGTGATTGCATAAAGTTACACTGAAGGCAGAGTGGTTTCTGTAATGTTTGCTAGACCCTCTGGCTCTGAGCCAACAGTGTGGGAGTTGTTCACCTAGCGCTGTCCATGCATAAACTTTTAAAGGAAGTTAGGATCATATAACTCCTGGAAGAGAGAGGAGGGACTTGGGGCTGGGGGGGGGGGATGGAACTGGATCTGCATTCCCACTTGGGTGAAGACCCTTTGCACACACACAGATAAATGCATGCAGGCTCTCCTTCCAAATGTTCTGATGAACATATGAGGATACATCGGCATTGGGGTCACATGCATATGGGGTGATGAGCAAGGAGCCACTTCCCTCTCATTGGCTATATTTGTAGAGCGGGGTCTTGTGAACAGAACACCCCATATGAGAGCAAAAATGAAAGGATAGAAAAAGAGAAATTTCTGTGGTTTTAGTAAGTGAATGCAGTAACATTAGTGGGCCATGTGTCTCTGCTTTGTATGTAATGATTGATCATATATCAATCATTGTGTGGTATACCTCCCCTTCATTGTATGGTTTATTTGTCAAAAGAACATAAATGCTTACAAAATCAGCCAGAAGGCCAGATTCCATTAATTGGAAGGGCTTCTGATTCTTTCAGTTCCCTTATTTATTTACCAGTACTTTAATTGCAACTACCGTACAATTATTGCACTCATTTCACATGCCAGCAAGGTGATGTTCAAAATCCTGCAAGCTAGGCTTCAGCAGTATTTGAACCAAGAACTACCGGAAGTACAAGCTGGGTTTCGAAGAGGCAGAGGAACTAGAGATCAAATCGCCAACATTCGCTGGATCATGGAAAAGGAAGAGAATTCAAGAAAAACGTTTATTTCTGCTTCATTGGCTATGCTAAAGCCTTCAATTATGTGGATCACAACAAACTGTGGCAAATTCTTAAAGAGATGGGAGTACCAGACCACCTTACCTGTCTCCTGAGAAACCTGTACATGGGTCAAGAAGCAACAGTAAGAACCGGACATGAAACAACCAATTGGTTCAAAATTGGGAAAGGAGTACGATAAGGCTGGATATTGTCGCCCTGCTTATTTAACTTATATGCAGAGTACATCAGACACTGGGTCGGATGAATCACAGGTTGGAATTAAGATTGCCAGGAGAATTATCAACAACCTCAGATACGCAGACAATACCACCCTAATGGCAGAAAGCGAAGAGGATCTAAAAAGCCTCTTGTTGAGGGTGAAAGTGGAGAGTGCAAAAGCTGGTTTGAAACTCCACATTAAAAAAAACTAAGATCGTGGCATCTGGCCCCATCGCTTCCTGGCATATAGAAGGGGAAGAAATGGAAGCAGTAACAGATGTCATTTTCTTGGGCTCCAAGATCACTGCAGATGGTGACTGTAGCCATCAAATTAAAAGACGCTTGCTCCTTGGGAAGAAAGCTATGGAAAACCTAGACAGCATAGTAAGAAGCAGAGACATCACCTTGCCGACAAAGGTTTGTATAATCAAAGCTATGGTTTTCCCAGTAGTAACGTATGGCTTTGAGAGATGGACTATAAGGAAGGCTGAGTGCCGAAGAATTGATGCTTTCAAACTGTGGTACTGGAGAAGACTCTTATGAGTCCCCTGGACTGCAAGGAGGTCCAATCAGTCCATCCTAAAGGAAATCAGCCCTGACTGCTCATTGGAAGGACAGATACTGAAGCTGAAACTCAAATATTTTGGCCACGTAATGCAAAGAGAAAACTCCCTGGAAAAGACCCTGATGCTGGGAAAGATTGAAGGCAAAAGGAGAAGGGGATGGCAGAGGATGAGATGGCTAGATAGCGTCACCGATGAAATGAATATGAACTTGAGCACACTCCGGGAGAGAGAGGAGGACAGGAAGGCCTGGCGTGCTATGGTCCATGGGGTCATGAAGAGTTGGACATGACTTAACGACTGAACAACAACAACAACTTTAATTGTATTGTGTCTAGTGAAAAATGTTGTGGAGATTTTTCTTCTTTTATTAACAATATTCTTGTGCAACCAGGGCAGGCATTTGACACTTTCACTGCATTTTTTCCTGTCACTTTTTTTTTAAGCTATGATATTTAAATATCCCCCTTCCTCCTTTTCTCTAACTGCTGCTGGATATAATAAGCCATGTACACAATAGTCCCCAAAGTGACTGTCTTTAATCAGTTTTAAAAGATTGCCTCTCCACATCTGTAGCAAAATGTGTTTAATGTAAACAATAGCTCCCCCATCTTTCTGTTCAACACCGAGACTACTTAAAACTCAATGAAACAAGAGTAGAGACAAGAATGAAAACGGATGCTGCTGTTTAGAGTGGGAAGAATCACCCTAAATGCTCATTGCAAGTCAATCAGTGAAAGAGTCTGGTGTGCCTCTGTGTATGAATCTTGACTGTGCCTGAGATGAACCAAAGCTATTAATCTCTTTTTGTTCCTTTGTATTTTGCAAAGCTGATATGAGCATTGGAAAGTCAATTAGTTCAGTGAAGTTTATTCCTACTGCTATTGCCGCTGCTGCTACTGCTGACATGGGATGGTGGTGGCTGCCTTTTAACATTTGGTTTGGCATAATGCTATACATCTGCATTCTCATGCTTGCCTTTTGGGGCATACTCACTGAAGACTTAAACGCTCTCATTATCTGTAATTGTCTAACCTGTATCCATGGCTATGCTTTGTGATCTGCACTACTTGCCAAATTTACTAAGTACTTGCAGAACACCGATTGTTATGGTGGGCAATTGTGGAGGAATGGCTTGTGCGTTAGCAAGATCCAATGGTTGTACAGAGGCACATTACGTGCACATGCCACATTCAAGATCCCTGTTAAGAGATGCCAGAGCAACCCACTCAGGAGTGAAGGGTAGGTCCTACATTGCAACAGTGTCCCCAAATGCAGTGCCATACTGTTTCCCACATTGGGTGAAAAAGAACCATTCATTTATAGGGAGCTAAAACAAAAGGATGCAGTCAGGGATACCATACAGGTGAGGCCAAACCTCCTCCTTGCTCCTGGTGACACCAGCCATTGAGAAACAAGCCAGCCACTATCTTCCACTTAACCTTGCCCTGAGTTCCATCTCTTGGTCCTGCAAGACTGTGACAGAATGTTGGGAGAGTAATGCTGGAACTCGCATTTGGGCTGAAATCCTATGCCTGATTAGATGAAAAAGGTCTTACAGCTCCCAGTATGCTCCAGCCAGCATGGCTGGCTAGGGAATGCTGGGAGTTGTAGGACCTTTTTCTGTCTAAACATGTATAGGATTGTACCTTTAGATAGATGACATTTGACATCTCCATATGTTCCAAATATTTTAGTTGCAGCCCAAGACTACATTCTGCTATGCAGTAATACACTAGAACGATGTGTCTTTTAGGCTGTGGATAAATAAAGTTTCCTGTGGTCTATTAATAGAGGAAGAAATAGAGGAAGCCCCTTTGAAATACTGAAAACAGAACAGAAAAGGTCAATATTCATGTTAGAACTTGGTGTTCTTCTTTTCTTTGTTTTTTCACCTTTCCCCCTCCACAGTGTTTAGAACTTTTCATAAACCAGGTCACCTTCTTGACACTTTCTTGAATTGTTGTTAATGAAGCTGTTGGAAATAAAAGGGAGTTGCTTGTAGCTTTTGTTATTGAACTTTGTTTCACCTAAAGACAGAACAAGACAAATGCCTGCAAAGCTCAAAGGCAAAGGGAAAAAGTGGAAGGAACAACTAGAAAAACTGGATGTTTCTTGCTTAGGAACAACTGAAAGCAACTTGCTCACTAAGAATATCTAAGCAGTGCTCTTTTAAAACAAGTCTTTTGTGATTTTTAAAATTTTAATAATGCTTCTTAAATTTTTAGCAATGCTTCTTAAATTGATCAAACTAAGGACATACCAGGTCATTTTTTTTTACTGCTGACTATGAGGCTGCATATATATTTTGCATATCTGTAAATAATGGAGTGTCAACAAACTGATCCAAAGGCATGTTCGTAGAAGAGCTTACTGTTGTTCTGGTTTGGTGTTCAATCAAAGTACAGGAAAGAAGGTACTGTGTGGTGCATATGGATAGGAATGTGAGAACACATTTCAGTTAAGGTTCTCCAGGCACCCCCAAGCATTCCCCCTGCTCGCTGGCCCTCCGGGCTGCAGTTGAGCGCCCGCTCCGTGCTCACTGAGCAGCCTGCAACTTACCCAGGCCTGTTCGTCTCTGAGCCGATAGCCACTTAAAAAAAAAAAAAAGGCTATCGGTAGCACTTGCCCATAGAGTTATATGCAAAAGAACTCTGTAAACTAGAGTCTATGGGTGATTCACAGCGCTTTTTGTGTATAAGTCCATGTGGGCACAGTATAAGTCTATGTAGTTTGCAGAGCTATTTTGAGTATAACTCTATGAGCAAGTGCTGCCGATCGCCATTTTTTGTTTTAAACATGGCGATCGGCACAGAGATGCATAGACCCCAGTAAGTTGAGGGCTGCTCATCGAACACGGAGGGGGTGTTTGACTGCAGCCCGGAGGGCCAGTGAGCAGGGGGGAGCTTGGTGGTCCCAGATCGGCAGTAGGGATGGACGAAAGTCTCTTACCTGGTCCCGCAGCTTGCTTTGCAGTGGGGGGGAGGTGCTCCGTTTCTCTCCCCTTAATTCTTGGTGGGGGGGAGGCGCCCCGTCCCTCCCCGCCAAAATTCTGGCCGGGGGGGAGGCGCCCCATCCCTCCCCACAGAAATTCTGGCCGGGGGAAGCGCCCCGTCTCCCCGGCCGTGAATCTCGTCTCCTGCCGGGACACAAATGGCGGTGGCCGTAGCTGCCGCCATTTGTGTCCCTGCAGTCAGCCGTGATAGGCTACGTAAATGTTTATGTAGCCTATCACGGCTGACTTTGAAAAAAAAAAAAAGTGCATACGCAAATGGCGGTGCCCATGGGCACCACAAAAAACACTATCACGGTGTTTTTTGAAAATCTAGCCGTGATAGGCTACGTAAATCTTTACGTAGCCTATCACGTTTGTTGTTGTTGTTGTTGGTTTTTTTACTTGGAAATGGTGGCGGCAGCAGCCGGTTGGAAGACCGGCCACCGCCGAACCACCGCCGGGAGCCGCCGCCACAAGGGACATTCGCCAAAGGTAAGTCCCATCCCCGGGGGGGGTGGCGGGGGGGTGGCGGACTGTTTCTCCACCAATTTCGGGGGGCTGAATGCGTTGGCATTCAGCCTCCTGGAGATTTGTGGAGAAATTCTCTGACATCCCTACTCGGCAGGCACGGGCACCAGCAGTCTGTCAAATTTGTGGACCAAAACGGGTGCCCACAACATCCCTACATGTGGACTCTGACCCTGTGATTTCCCATTTCCATGTGGAAATGCAGTGCAGAAGGTAATTTCACTACTGGCAGTGCAACTACAGGTAAGTGAATGGTTGTCAGGAGCACCCTAGCTGCCTCTTAAAGTCCCCTCCAGTAGCCAACTCAAGACACAGACGAAAGGGATTCTTTCCAAGGCTTTATTCCTTTACAACTCAGTTACTCTTTCAGATGCTAATTTCCAGCAACTAAGCAAGGAACTGCACTGGGGTAGTTAGCAGAGTAGCCTAAGCTCCAGGTAAGGCAGTTGGTCCCCATTTGAAGGAGTAGATTGGGAAAACTCTGAATTTATGGGCTATGGAGAGGTCCTCCCTCTTGCCCATGGGTCCTTGGGATGCGACCGTTGTCGTAGCGCCAAGCGGGCAAAACACTTCCTCTCAGCGCCCTCCATCTGGCACTGCTCTCTGCATCTATGCCAAGCATCCAGCAAGACCCCCTCCCCTGCTCTCTCACTGCCATGGTCACTATCTATCCCAGGAATGCTGGCAGGAGGAATCTCTCCCTGCAGCTGCACCTCTGAGAGATGAGCGGGCTCCTCTCCCACAGGTTGTTGCTCTTCCTCAGAATCAGAACTTCTCTGGGGCTCTATGGGCTCAATCTCCACCCTGACATCGGTGAGGACAGCAGCAGTGTGTCCTGTCACTAGGGAGAAATCCTCTGTGGACTCCAATGAAGCTGGATTCTTTGGAATCCAGTCTCCGGAGTCTGTGGCGGAACGGTACCTCTTACCTCCGCTCCGGAGGATTCCTGCCGGACTGGCACTCCTGCTCCAGATCCTCCAGTGATATGGTACTTCTGTTTTGCTTTGAGAAAGACAGCCATAAAGCCCTGAGTTTTATATAAATAAAGCCGTAAACGGCTGCGAGGGCTTTACGGCCACACGTGGCGCTGTCTTTCTCAAAGCAAAATGGCAGTGGCGGCTGCCATTGCTGTATCACTGGAGGCATGCCAGTCCACGGAACCCAGCAGATGGGTGGCTGCTGAAGAGGATCCTGGGGGGGAGGAATGGATCACCTCCACCCCTGCAGACCCCCCCCTGGAACGAAAGGTAGGGGTTCCACACATCCCTACCTGTCACTCAACCATGTGCAGTACAAGAGTGCAGACAGAAATGTATACCATGTTTTCCCCATGATGATTTTGTATGAAATGGTGATCACTCAAGTGGCTGTAGAAGGCTAGAGATGTCAGAGAATTCCGCGACGGATCTCGGTGAGGCCAAATGCCAGTGCATTCGGCCCCCCGAAATCCATCGTGGAACAGCCTGACACCCCCCGCCCCCCCCCCCCGCGGATCCCCCCCAGGATGAGACTTACCTGGGGCAGATGTTCCGGACAGTGGCAGCTCCAGCGGCGGCTTAGGCGGCGGCGCCGGCTGGTCTTCCAAATGGCTGCCGCCGCCACTATTTGCAGTCTGTGTCTTCCCCCCCTCCCATAGACGTGATAAGCTATGTAAAGACTTACATAGCCTATTACGTCTGGGTTTTAAAAAAAAAAAACACGTACGCAAATGGCAGCGGCTACAGCCGCCGACATTTGCGCACGCGTTGTTGTTGTTGTTGTTGTTGTCCAGCTGCGGACAACCCTGGCCTGGGCCTGGCCGGCTGCTCCGCGGAGCCACTGCGGAGCACAGCCGGCTGTTGAGTGTTCCGGGGGGGAGGACCGGATCGCCTCCCCCCCGTCAAGGATTCCGGGGGGAGAGATGGAATGCCTCCCCCCCCATGAACAGAATCCATGAAAAGGTAAGTCACTTTCATACATCCCTATAGAAGGCTCAGTCAGCTACTCTGTGTAGAGGAAGGGATTATCTTCTTCAATACTTACCTTCAGCTATCAAAAATGGAAATCTAGTTCCTAGGGTTAAGTGGTAAAATTAGTACAGACAGTATCTTCAGGACATTCAGCTTTAGGATAAATACAGACAGTACATGTTCCATTAGTAATGTTATGCAATTTCTCCCAGCCTTATCAAGATGTGTGTTCATATCCTATTGTGTGAACTGGGCAATCATAGGGATGTCAGAGGAATCCATCTGGGAGGTCGAGCTTACCAAGCTTCCATTAGCTCAGCACCTCAGACTTCAGCTCATTTTCCCACAACCTGGCCTAACTGGATCTGCATCGAGTCAGGCTAGTTTGCAGATTTGGATTTTTTTTTTTTTTTAAAGCATGAATGGCAATTTTTGCAAACTGTGCCCATATTTTGCACAATTCTACAAATTTCATGTGTAATTTGCATAATTTGTGCAAAATGCAGTCAAAATTTGCACAAATCATGCAAATTACAGATGAAATTTGTGCAAGTTGCTATGTACACAAATTTTTAAAGCCTGAAAAAGTTTCCAGATTTCTAAAAGAAACCTGTGGCTCAGGTTGCAAATCTAAGCTGAGTCAGCGTTGCTGTGGAAAGCTGGTGATCCCCAAAAGGGCCAGATTTCCTGGTGATGGACATTCCTACGCAATCATGACATGATCAGTTGTTTCTTGCCAGAAAAATGGCAGCAGTTTGTCCATTTGGGGAATTTCTGGAAGTCCAGTCCAGCTCACCCTACAATAAAATTATTTCTTATCCGAATTGTCCCTCAGAATGGGAAAATCAGAGCTGCCTAATGTTTTGAAAGGCCACTTAATTTTGTAGGTGTAGAAGTGTGAAACGTTGGCATGTGGTTATTTATATGCTAGCCTCAATTATGTGCTACCAAACCAGTCCCTGATTTAGAACAGATATATTAGTATATATGTGTTTATAATGGGTGGAAATCATAAATATGCAGCATAAGATCTGAACAGATCATAAATGGATACATTTCTTAGTAATCTTTTACTTTCGTCTGAAAGGAATTTCCTTTTAAAGTGAATTTATTAATCAGGATTTGGTGTTGTGTGTGTGTTGTTTTGATTTAGCTGCAGGATTAGATATATGGATATCTAAAGTTTGGCATTAGCCCTATGAACTGATGTCTGTTCAGATCAATTGGTACCATATGGTCTTAGTGTAAAAACTAGTAGAATAGCAATGAAGAAAAGAGTACTCTTATCAAATGTTAAGCTGAAACATAGGGATGTCAGAGAATTCTGCCATGGATCTCGGGGAGGCCAAATGCCAGTGCATTCAGCCCCCCGAAATTGGTGGCAGAATGGCCTGCCACCCCCCTGCCACCCCCCCGGGACGAGACCTACCTGGGGCGGACCTTCTGGGCGGCAGCGGCTCTGGCAGCGGCTCCAGCGGCGGTTCGGCGGCAGCAGCGGCCGGTCTTCCGACCGGCTGCTGCCGCCGCCATTTCCAGTTTTTTTTAAAAAAAAAGACGTGATAGGCTCCATAAAGATTTACATAGCCTATCACGGCTAGGTTTAAAAAAAAAAACCGTGATAGGCTACATAAATGTTTACGTCCGCTACGCTATTTGAGTTCCCCTTATTTTCCTCGTCTTAGTCTACGTAAATCTTGACATAGACTAAGACATGCCAAAATAAGGAACGCAAATGGTGGCGCCCATGGGCGCCGCCATTTGCGTACGCGCGTTGTTGTTTTTTAAGTCAGACGTGATAGGCTATGTAACCATTTACGTAGCCTATCACGGCTGACTGCAGGGACGCATTTGCGTCCCTGCTAGCCAGTGGCTGGATGTCTGGCTGCTGGCGGAGCCTGCCGGCGGCTCCGCAGAATCCCTGCGGAGCAGAGCCAGCCGGCCAGGATTCCAGGGGGAGGGATGGAACGCCTCCCCCCCCACCATCAACATAATCCGCGAACAGGTAAGTGACTTTCGTACATCCCTACTGAAACATACTGGAGAAATATACATGGAAGTGAGGCAGGTGACTACTAGGAGGAGGGCTTTTTCTGCTGTGGCACCCCGGCTGTGGAATGAGCTCCCTAGTGAGGTTCGCCTGGCACCAACATTGTATTCCTTTCGGCGCCAGGTGAAGACCTTTTTTATTTTCCCAGGCATTTTAGCATTTTAGCTTTCTAGACTTTTAGCTTTGCTGTTCTAAATCTGTATTTTAAATTCCTGCACTGCTGCTAGGTTTTATTGTGATTGTATTGTTATATTGTGATTTTAATGTTCTATATATTTTAAATTGCTTTATTGTGTGCCGTTTGGTTTTAATTTTTGTGAACCGCCCAGAGAGCTTCGGCTATTGGGCAGTATAGAAATGAAATAAATAAAAAAATATGCAGAACTGTTCATAATATTTCCTTACATCACTGGGCAGCACAGCGGATACATTTCTTGACCAAGACATTATTTCCCTAAGTAAGTGTCATATAGGGATGCATGAGAATTTAGTTTCAGTTCATGCCTTCAGCTATTGGGTGGTATAGAAATGTAATAAAATGTAATAAAATAAATCACTCAGAAGTGCCCCATTCACAACCCTGAACACAAACAGGAGCACATGTTTTCTGACAATATTTTAGGGATGTATGAAAGTCAGTTACCTTTCCGTGGATTATGTTGATGGTGGGGGGGAGGTGTTCCATCCCTCCCCCCAGAATCCTCGACGGGGGGGGGAGGCGATCCGTTCCTCCCCCCCTGGAATCCTCCCTGGCCGGCTGTGCACTGCGGCAGCTCCGCAGAGCAGCCGGCCAGGCCCAGCCAGGCCAGAGCTGTCCGCAGCCGGATTTCCAGCCGTGGAGGGCTCTGGGGGAAAACAACAACAACAACCGTGTATGCAACTCCACCTACAGCCGCCGCCATTTGCGTTCCTTATTTTTGACATTTTAATCTACTTAAATATTTACGTAGACTATGACGGCGAAAATAAAGGGGAACGCAAATAGCGTAGCGGGCACTATTTGTGTCCCTTTTTGATTCACCGTTTTAGCCTACGTAAATATTTTTACGTAGGCTAAAATGGTGAATCAAAAAGTGACGCAAATACCGCCCGCTACGCTATTTGCATTCCCCTTTATTTTCGCTGTCACAGTCTACGTAAATATTTACGTAGACTAAGACGGCCAAAAATAAGGAATGCAAATGGCGGTGGCCGTAGCCGCCGCCATTTGTGTACGCGTTGTTGTTTTTTTAAAAAAATCCAGCCATGATAGGCTACGTAAACCTTTACGTAGTCTATCACATCGTTTTTGGGGTTTTTTTTACAAGACAAGACTGCAAATGGCAGCAGCGGCAGCCGGTTAGAAGACCAGGCGCCGCCGCCACCGAAGCCGCTGCCGGAGCCGCCGCCGCCCGGAAAATCCGCCCCAGGTAAGTCTCATCCCAGGGGGGATCTGTGGGGGGGCAGGGGGGCAGGCCATTCTGCCACGGAGTTCGGGGGGCCGAATGCACTGGCATTCGGCCTCACCAAGATCCGTGGCGGAATTCTCTGCCATCCTACAATATTTGCAATTTCCCAAACTTGCATTCAAGTTTGAAAAATGTGCACTTTTAAAAATGCAAAACTTTTGAAAAATACATCATTTCCCCCTCTGAATGAAAGGAAAAAGAGGTCACAAATGAGAACAGGATAGAGCTGAACCAGCTTTGAAGTAAAGTTCAGAGAGTTCCAGTGAACTCAAGCATCCCTGGTTCTCCCATCCCTAGTGATATAGAATGAACAATCTTGAAATATAAATATGAATATTCAAATAGAAGGAAAAATATGCTTCATGCTATTATTTCCACAGCTTGTCAATATTCCAGAAGAGCAACTGAGACCACTGAGTCCTGTCAAGCGATTACATCTCAAGATAGATAAGAAATGCCATCTAATTATATAAATTATTATTATGTAAAGCACTCCAAGCAGGTGACATTCAATGATCCTAGGTTATGAAGGAGGAAGAAAACGTAGTGCAATCCTATAGATGTCTACTCAGAAGTAACCCCATTGAGTTCAGTGGGTTTTACTCCCAGTTATGTGTGTATAGAATTGCAGCCCAAATGTTATGTACTCCATTTGGTTTTGCCTACGCTTTTCTCCATAAAGTTCTTAATGAAAATAATTTCTGAAAAGCAGTTAATGTAGGGATGTACGAAATTGGCCTTACCTGGCTCCGCTGGGTTCCGCTGGGGGGGGAGGCACTCTGTCCCTCCCCCTGGAATCCTGGCTGGCCGGCTCCGCGAGGATTCCACAGAGCCACCCGCCGGCTCCGCCAGCAGCCGGACATCCGGCCGCTGGCTAGCAGGGATGCAAATGGCGGCAGCCGTAGCTGCCGATGTTTGCGTCCCTGTAGTCAGCCATGATAGGCTACGTAAATCTTTACATAGCCTATCACGTCTGACTTTAAAAAAAAACACACGTGCGTACGCAAATGGCAGCGGCTACGGCCGCCACCATTTGCGTTCCTTATTTTGGTCCATCTTAATCTACATAAATCTTTACGTAGACTAAGACGGCGAAAATAAGGGGAATGCAAATAGCGTAGTGGACGCTATTTGCGTTCCCCCTTATTTTTGCCGTCTTAGCCTACGTAAATATTTACGTAGACTAAGACGGGCCAAAATAAGGAACGCAAATGGCGACAGCTGTAGCCACCACCATTTGCGTATGCACGTGTTGTTGTTTTTTTAAGTCAGATGTGATTGGCTACGTAAAGATTTACGTAACCTATCACGTCGTTTTTTGTTTTTTTAAAAAAAACCCTACCCATGATAGGCTACGTAAATCTTTACGTAGCCTATCATGTCTTTCCCCCCCCCCCAAGACTGGAAATGGTGGCGGCGGCAGCCAGTCGGAAGAACAGCCGCCGCAGCCGCCGCTGCCGCCGCCGCCCAGAAGATCCACCCCAGGTAAGTCTCCTCCCAGGGGGGATCCACGGGGGGGCGGTGGGTGGCAGGCCGTTCCGCCATGGAGTTTGGGGGGCCAAATGCACTGGCATTCGGCCTCACCGAGATCCATGGCGGAATTCTCTGACATCCCTAAGTTAATGAAAAGAACATACTGAATATTCAGCATTTGGAAATATAAAGTTTTACTAGTTCATCTTAATACAGTAAAAACTGTATTTTGGATAGTACCTTGCTCAAAATGATTTTGTATTTTGTAGGTCTAAGAGTGTTCAAAGAATTGTCTTATTCTTTCTCTTGTGTCCATTACATTTTAATAAAAGGTTTTATGGGCAGTATCTATGGATATACGAAAGTTCCGCCACGGATCTCGGGGAGGCCGAATGCCAGCACATTCGGCCCCCCGATATTGGTGGTGGAATGGCCCCCTGCCCCCCCGCTCCTGCCCGGGACGGGACTTACCTTAGGCGGATCTTCCTGGTGGCGGCGGCTCCGGCAGTGGTTCTGGCGGTGGTTCGGCAGCGGCAGCGGAGGCGGCCGGTCTTCCGACCAGCTGCCGCCGCCGCCATTCCCAGGTAAAAAAAACAAAAAAACAAAAAAATGTGATAGGCTACATAAAGATTTATTTAGCCTATCATGGCTAGATTTTAAAAAAAACACCATGATAGGCTACGTAAATGTTTACGTAGCCTATCACGGCTGATTAAAACAAAAACAAAAACACGCGCATATGCAAATGGCGGCGCCCATGGGCGCCACCATTTGCATTCCTTATTTTGGCATGTCTTAGTCTACGTAAACATTTACGTAGACTAAGACAGCGAAAATAAGGGGAACGCAAATAGTGTAGATGCTATGCTATTTACGTTCCCCTTATTTTTGCTGTCTTCGTCTACGTAAATGTTTACATAGACTAAGACGTGCCAAAATAAGGAACGCAAATGGGTGCAAAATAAGGAACCATTTTATTTTGCAAATGGGTGCAAAATAAGGAACCAAAATAAGATGCTACCATTTGCATACGCGCGTTGTTGTTGTTGTTGTTTAATCAGCCATGATAGGCTACATAAACATTTACGTAGTCTATCACGGCTGATTGCAGGGACGCAAACGGCGGCAGCTATGGCCGCCGCCATTTGCGTCCCTGCTAGCCAGCGGCCGGATGTACAGCTGCTGGTGGAGCTGGCTGGCCAGGTTTCCAGGGGGCAGGAACGGAGCGCCTCCCCCCCGGCCAGTATTCAGGGGGGAGGGACGGAATGCCTCCCCCCCCAGCATCAGCATAATCCGCGGAAAGGTAAGTACCTTTTGTACATCCCTAGCAGCATCCCATTCAACATTAGTAACAGTAGCATCAAATTGTATACTCCCCTTTGAGCCAATCTTAAATCAGATTGTTTTTATGGGCATGCCACTTAAGATTAATTGATGAATGAATGAATTACTAAATACTATAAACTTAGAGGTTGTCCACAACTGAGCTCAATGTGCATTATAGCGGCTAAAATAGCTAAAGAGTTATTACACCAAAATAGGACTTACCCAGATGTAAGTGATTATTACATTGCTCTGAAGGGGTACTACACTTTGGTGCATTCAGTCTGCAATAATTATCATTGTTAAAAGGCCTTGGGGTTAAACAATAAAGCAATGATAAAGAATTTCTCATGTGCACAGAAATTTCCACCCATCAAAAGAACATCAGTACAAAATTTTACCTTACTCGACAGTTGGTATAAAGGTAATAATTGTTATTACAATAATAATTATATGCTTAGCTGGCTTGGTAGACATGTACAACAACAAGGCAGTACCTGGGGACTATCTAATAGGCTACTGCAGGTGTTCATGGCAGCTGTTCTGTTTAGGAGGTAGAAAACCAAGCTGCAATCATCCCCCCCCCCCAATATTTTTGGAAAGTCTCTTTTGGGTACATTCATTGCCCTGTGTAAGTAGCAAGACAGTCTAGGTCATTATGTTCCCTCTATGACAGTAATGATGCACATGGATGCTCTGCTTTTAAAACAAACAAAAACAAAATGACTTTCTAAGTTTTAAGAGTCCTTGGTGTATTGCCCTGACCGTGGGCTGACAAGATTGAGAGGTGCCGAGATAGTGATAAGCCAGATCCAGGTTTGCTTACAAGGAGACTTTATTGAGTGCTTACAGCACACAGGCATATCCAATGGTTGGATTAGACAGCTTTGTTGAACCCAGAGCTGTGATGCAAGATGGGTTTTATACCATACATGTTAGCAGTGAGGCAGCATGACAGCAGCAAGCATTAATTAGTGTTCATCTGCAACTAGGGATGGTGGAGAATTCTACCACAGACTCCAATGAGGCCGGGTTCTAAGAATCCGGCCCCCCGGAGTCCGTAGTGGAACGAAAGACTCACCTCTGCCACCCAGGGGAATCCGTGCTGGCCGAATCCTACCTGCCGCCGGCCGGCTGCTGCCAGCCGCTGCCACATGTCTTCAGACACAAATGGTGTCCAGCGTAGCAGATGCCATTTGCGTCCCTGCCTTTTGCCGTGATAGGCTACGTAAAAATTTATGTAGCCTATCACGGCAAAGAGCGGGGACGCAAATAGCGTCCGCTACACCATTTGCGTCCCTGCTCTTTGCCATGATAGGCTACGTAAAGATTTACATAGCCTATCACGGCAAAAGGCTGGGACACAAATGGCATCCGCTACACCAGACGCCATTTGCGGCTGCAGACTGGCCATGGCAGGAAGTCTGGCAGTGGCCGGAGCTGGCCCACAGCTCTGTGGACTCGCCGCAGAGCGGAGCTGGCCAGGGAGGATTCCAGGGGGAGGACCGGATTGCCTCCCCCCCTGCAGACCCACGGGCGGACGAGGGTGAGTATAGTCCGTACACCCCTATCTGCAACTTTCCCAGCATAGACTAACAGTGCTTGTTCAGAAGGAAAACAATCAGAACTTTCCCAGCACAGACACCTGTAGCTTTACAACAAACAGAGCTTCACTTCCTAGGCACATGTGAGACTCTGATAAGATACCAGAGCTCCTTAGCATGGAATGTGCTGAGGCAGTGATATTGACCTTTGACTCATCTTACCAGCCAAGACGCCCACCTTGCAAGAGAACTGCACTAATAATGAACCAACGCAAAGAGCATTATGGATCTCTAGGCCCCTCTAAAAGTACTGGCGACTTGGTCACAGGCCTGGGGCCATTACACTTGTTAGCAGAAATCTGTCTTGCTATTGTATTGTTTAGTGCATATTTGAGCATGTTTTTTAGCCCTAGCTCTCTTATCATTATATATTGGTGCATTCCTATCAAATTTACATCTGAAATACTGCATGTGTGTGTAGGAGAGACAGACAGACAGACAGACAGACAGACAGACAGACAGACAGAGGTCCAATGCTCACACTACTCTAAAGACTGCACTAGCACCTCCAACTTTTCCTTTTTTGTTCTAGAGTACTAAGTACAGACATCCTGATCTGAATCAGGACCCTCATGTGCGGAGTGGAGGGGGATAACCATTTCCCCCCTGCTGTGGTCCTGATCTGGATCAGGAACCCCATACCTGCAATATATACTGTGAAATCCTCATCCATTTGCTTTAAATGGATTTGCTTGGTCAGAGTTGACCAAAGAAAGGATTAGAGCCTAGGGGTGGACGAAAGTCACTTACCTGTCCTCGAAGCTTGTTCGCGGTGGGGGGGAGGCGCTTCGCTGCACCCCCCGTGAAGTTCAGGCTGGGGGGGAGGCTTCCTGCCTCGCCCGGCCACGAACTCCAAAGTTTTTTTTTTTAAAAAAAAACACCCCCGTGATAGGCTACGTGACGATTAACGTAGCCTATCAGGGCTAGATCTGCAAAGCCAGCCAGGATAGGCTACGTTAATCATCACGTAGCCTATCACGGGTGACTTTAAAAAAAAAAAACGCATACGCAAATGGCGGCCCCCATAGGGAGCCGCCATTCGCATTCCTTATTTGGTCGCTTTAGTCTACGTAAAGATTTACGTAGACTGCGGCGAAAATAAGGGCAACGCAAATAGCGTTGCCCTTATTTTCGCCGTAGTCTACGTAAATCTTTACGTAGACTACAGCGACCAAATAAGGAACGGGAATGGCGGCTCCCTATGGGGGCCGCCATTATCCGTACGTGCTTTTTTTTTTAAAGTCATCCGTGATAGGCTACATGACGATTAACGTAGCCTATCATGGCTGACTTTGCGGATCTAGCAGTGATAGGCTACGTTAATCGTCACGTAGCCTATCACGGGGGCATTTTTTTTTCTTTTATTGGAATGGCGAGGGCAGCAGCCGGTCAAAAGACCGGCTGCCGCTCCCGCCCCAGACGAACACCCGCTGAACCGCCGGGCGGACCAGCCACTGGGAGGGACATTCGGCAAAGGTAAGTCCCGTCCCGGGGGGGGGGTGCGGGGGGCGGGGAATTTCTCCCCGAAACTTGTTCGGGGGGCCAAACACGTTGGCGCTCGGCCCCCCGAAGTTTCGAGGAGAAATTCTCCGCCATCCCTATTAGAGCCCTAGAAGGACAGGTGGTGGAACCTGTCTGTATAGTGCAGAAGAAAGGGTAGGAGAAACCTAGTATAACCATAAGGACAACAGTGGGCACCATAGAGCAGTGCAAATATTGGAGTGGGGGGACAATTGTATGTAACCATGTGCCTGGGGGATTAAGCTTTAGCATTTTAATTAGACTGTGGTGCCACTTGCAACATTATCCGCATCTACCTAGTGAATCCCAATATTCCATTGGAAGAGACTATCAACTTTTGAGAATATATAATCACACTCCATCATTCAAAACCAAATGGAAAAATACAAACACAAAATTTCTACACAAAGACAAACAAGAAACACAGGCTAGAAATGTTGGTTGTAGATGACCGGAGAGCAGAACCACTGCTAGGCCTTAAGGCAGTCCATTAGTATTACTTAGACATGCCCAGTACGCCGATCATGAGCCAAGGTGTGTAACACCACATAGCTGAAAGCAACACCCACAAGTTATTTGGTTACAATTATTAGCATTGTGCCAAATCCCCTCCTGGTCTCTAACAATCTCTTTGCTTCCCTGTGAAAAAGGAAGATGTTTTTCTGCTTCCTTCACAGAGGTAGTGAGGATTTCAGAAACATTTCTCAGTGGGCAGGGCTTCAGGGTTTACCTTATTGTAGGGGTGGGCAAATCACTTACCATGTTCCAAGTGGGGGGGTTCCCTGGGGGTTCCATGATCCATCCCTCCACCCGGAATCTATCTGGGCTGGCTCTACCCTGCGGTGATCATGCGGAGCCGGCTGCCGGCTTCACATCGCTGGCAATACGGCCGGCCACCATTGCCATGCCATATCACTGTGCTAAGTCCGGATGCAAATGGCATCCACTACTCCATTTGCATCCCTGTTTTTTACACGATAGGCTATGCAAATATCTATGTAGGGATGTACGAAAGTCACTTACCTTTCGCGGATTATGTTGATGGGGGGGAGGCATTCCGTCCCTCCCCCCAGAATCCTTGACGGGGGGAGGGCGATCCATTCCTCCCCCCCGGAATCCTCCACGGCTGGCTGTGCTCCGCGGCAGCTCCACAGAGCATATGGCCAGGCCCAGCCAGGCCAGAGCCATCCGCAGCCGGACTTCCAGCCGCGGAGGGCTCTGGGGGGAGGGGAACCGTGTACGCAAATGGCGGCTACGGCCGCCGCCATTTGCGTTCCTTATTTTTGCTGTCTTAATCTACGTAAATATTTACGTAGACTAAGACGGCGAAAATAAGGGGAACGCAAATAGCTTAGTGGACGCTATTTGCGTTCCCCTTATTTTCGCTGTCTTAGTCTACGTAAATATTTATGTGGACTAAGACGGCCCAAAATAAGGAACGCAAATGGCAGCGGCCATAGCCTCTGCCATTTGCGTACGCTTTTTTTTTTTTTTTTTTACCCAGACGTTTTAGGCTACGTAAAAACTTACATAGCCTATCACGTCTCTGTAAAAAAAAAAAACTGCAAATGGCAGCGGCGGCAGCCGCCCAGAAGATCCACCCCAGGTAAGTCTCGTCCCGGGGGGGATCCACGGGGGGGCGGGGGGCAGGCCATTCCGCCACAGATTTCAGGGGGCCAAATGCACTGGCATTCGGCCTCACCAAGATACGTGGCGGAATTCTCTGCCATCCCTATATCTACGTAAATATAATTTGTGTAGCCTATTGTGTTCCTGGAGACTGGGGATCCCATCACAGGCAGATGCTTCTTGCCAAACATGAAGGAAGTGGTGACAAGGCTGAGGGATGGCCTAGTATGGCAGGTAGAGCCCCTGTACTGGAAGAGGATGTACATGTCGGCCACCATGTGCAATCTGTGCCTGAAAAATGGCCTTTATGGGGAAAACTCCCAGATGGTGTGGCTCAGTATACTGGTGGGGCAAGTGAGGGGGGAATGGGCAAAGAGGTGGGGAATCCATGGGGTGGGGAGGCTGTGCTCCGCAAGGACTCCGGGGTTGGAAACTGGCTTGGGGGCCGCTTACCTTCCCACCTGCCAGTCAGAGCCACTCGCCTCCTCCCTGTCCCTGCCGATTGCCATGTCTTTTCTTAAAAAAAACAAAAACAAATGGCGATCGGCAGGATTAGGGATGGCGGAGAATTTCTCCCCGAAACTTCGGGGGGCCGAGCGCCAACGTGTTCGGCCCCCCGAACACGTTTTCGGAGAAATCCTCCGCCCCCCCCGCCCCCCGGGACGGGACTTACCTTTGCCGAATGTCCCTCCCAGTGGCTGGTCCGGCCGGCGGTTCGGCGGGTGTTCGAGTGAGGCGGGAGCGGCAGCCGGTCTTTCGACCGGCTGCCGCCGCCGCCATTGCAATGAAAGAAAAAAAACAACGCCCCCTGATAGGCTACGTGACGATTCACGTAGCCTATCACGGCTAGATTGGCAAAGTCAGCCGTGATAGGCTACGTGAATCGTCACGTAGCCTATCACGGGTGACTTAAAAAAAAAAAAAAAAGGCTATTTGCGTTGCCCTTATTTTCGCCGTAGTCTACGTAAACATTTACGTAGACTACAGCGACTAAATAAGGAACGCGAATGGCGGCTCCCTATGGGGGCCGCCATTCGCGTACGCACTTTTTTTTTTTTTTAACGTCACCCGTGATAGGCTACGTGACGATTCACGTAGCCTATCACGGCTGACTTTGCAAATCTAGCCGTGATAGGCTACGTGAATCGTCACGTAGCCTATCAGGGGGCGTTTTTTTTTTTTTTTTTTACTTTCACGTTCGCGGCCGGGCGAGGCGAGGCGCCTCCTCCCCGGCCTGAATTTCGGCCAGGTGAGGCGGGAAGCCTCCCCCCCCGGCCTGAACTTCGCAGGGGGAGCAGCGAAGCGCCTCCCCCCCACCGCGAACGGCCTTCGACGACAGGTAAGTGACTTTCGTCCACCCCTAGGCAGGTTGTGCCCATAGACTTAGATACAAATAGAGTCATGAATCATGTGTCTAAGTCTATGTGTCCATAGGCTTATACACTAGATTCACGGTTCTATTTTGCATATAAGTCTATGGGCATATCCTGCTGATTGCAATTCTTTTTTTTTTTGTCCTCAGCATGACAGTGGTGCACATTCTCCATTTTCATGTCCCGAACTGTGATGCACTGTTATTCCCTTCCCCTTACCCTCTGGCATGTAGGGACTTTTCTTTCTGTAACTGTCTTTCATTTGCTCTTGCTGTTTGCCCCAGGGCGGTAGACCCCAGTCACCCCTCACAGTCATCCCCTATTAAGGAATATGCCTTGTTTTTGCCTTTCTGGCCACAAGCCACTCTTCCCTAGCGAATATGCCCTGGTGTTGTTTGGTTTGTGGCCCCAAGGCCACTCTTCCCTACATGGCATGCCCTAGGCTAGAATGCACTTTGGTTCATTCATAGAATCATAGAATAGTAGGGTTGGAAGGGGCCTATAAGACCATCAAATCCAACCCCCTGCTCAGTGCAGGAATCCAAGTCACAGCATCCCTGACAGATGGCTGTCCAGCCTCGTCTTGAACGCCTCCAGGGTGGGAGAACCCACCACTTCCCTAGGTAATTGGTTCCATTGTCTTATTACTCTAACAGTCAGGACGTTTTTCCTGATGTTCAGACGGAATCGGGCTTCCTGTAACTTGAGCCCATGATGTCCTGCACTCTGGGATGACCGAGAAGAGATCCTGGCCTTCCTCTCTGTGACAACCTTTCAAGTAGTTGAAGAGTGCTATCCTATCTCCCCTCAGTCTTCTCTTCTCAAGGCTAAACATGCCCAGTTCTTTCAGTCTTTCCTCATAGGGTGTTGTTTCCAGTCCCCTGATCATCTTTGTTGCTCTCCGCTGAACCCTCTCTAGCTTGTCTGCATCCTCCTTAAAGTGTGGTGCCCAGAACTGGATACAGTACTCCAGATGAGGCCTAACCAGTGCTGAGTAGAGGGGAACTAGTACCTCCCAGGATTTAGAAGCTATACTTCTATTAATGCAGCCAAAATAGCATTTGCCTTTTTTGCAGCGACATCACATTGTTGGCTCATATTCTGCTTGTGATGGACAGCAATTCCAAGATCCTTCTTGCTTGTAGTATTGTTGAGGCAAGTATCACCCATCTTGTAACTGTGCATTTGGTTTCTTTTTCCTAGATGCAGAACTTGGCATTTATCCCTATTAAATGTCATTCTGTTGTTTCTTGACCAGTGCTCCAGACTATCAAGATCGCTTAGAATTTTGTTTTGTCTTCCAGGGTATTAGCTACCCTGCCCAATTTGGTGTCATCTGCAAATTTGATCAGCATTCCCTGCACCTCCTCCTCCAAGTCATTAGTAAAAATATTGAAGAGCACTGGGCCCAGGACTGAGCCCTGTGGTACCCTGCTCATAACCTCTCCCCAGTTTGAAAAGATCCCATTGATAAGCACTCTTTGAGTCCGATCCTGTAGCCAACTGTTGATCCAGCTTATAGTTGTTTCATCTAGCCCACTCTGAGCTAGTTTGCTCATCAGGATATCATGGGGCACTTTGTCGAAAGCTTTGCTGAAGTCAAGGTATATTATGTCCACAGCATTCCCACAGTCCACAAGGGAGTTTACCCGATCAAAAAATGTGATCAGATTAGTCTAGCAGGACTAATTCATCCCTCCCTCTTTCTTTCTTTCTTTCTTTCTTTCTTTCTTTCTCTTTCTTTCTTTCTTTCTTTCTTTCTTTCTTTCTTTCATAGATCCTTTATTTAGAAAATCAGTGTAAGTATTCCCAAGGTCCAGGGCTACCCCCAGGCCAGTCTTCCCTATAGAAACACTTGTTGGGATTTATTAGGTCTAGGTCAGTTCCTGCCTGACAGGGTTGCTGCTTCTTGCTGCCTGAGACAAGACCAAGGTCATTGCTCTCAGTGCAACGTGATGTGCCCTGCTGGCAAGGTTGCTGGCTGTGTCTTCCTGCCTCTATCAGACAAGACAACTGAGAGCCTGATGTCATCCAACAGCAGAGATTTGGATAGTAGTGACCTCCTCTGCTTCAAGATCTCAATTTGTTTTGTGAGTTTGGTTTGAGTTTCTCAGAACAGCACATTTCACCTGCGCATAGCACAAAAGCTCCTGAGCCAAACTGCCTGAACTTTGGTGGGTGGGATGCCCTCGGGGGGGGGGGGCTGAGGGGGGCCCAGATTTCAAGCACTTCTGTGGAAACAGTAAAAAGTTATAGCTCTTTTGTTTGAGAGTTTTTGTGGAAGAAATCAAATTTTACCTACACCTAGCATAAAATTTTACCTGCACCTTTGCCTTTCTGAAATTTGGCAGGTGGACTCCCATCCAGGGGGATGAGAGTTCCGCAAATGTCATGTATGTATAATGTATAAGTTCTGGCCATAGTTCTTGGGGCAAACAAACCCCAAGTGAATAAGTTATTTCCTTGGAAAGTAGTGAATTCGCCCATGTTAGCTCACACGTAGGGATGTACGGAACCCCTACCTTTCGTTCCGGGAGGGGGTTTCCCGGGGGGGGGGGAGGCGATCTGTTCCTCCCCCCCCCAGAATCCTCCAGAGTGGGTCCGTGTCCACGGGATTCTGCAGAGATGCACTCCAGCTCCGTACCACAGCCGATACGGCCATGGCTGGCACCATTACCATTTTGCTTGGAGACAGCTGCAAGTGGTGTAATGGACGCCACTTGCAGCCATAAAGCCCTGGGTTTTATGTAAATAGAGCCATAAACGGCTTTGATTAGGTAAAACTCAGGGCTTTACGGCTGCAACTGGTGTCCAATACGCCATTTGTGGCTGTCTTTCTCCAAGAAAAACAGTAATGGCGGCTGTATCACTGAGGATCCGGAGCAGGAGTGCTGGTCCGCAGGGGATCCTCAGGAGGTGGAGGTGAGTGGTGCCATTCCGCCGTGGATTCCGGAGGCTGGATTCCAAAGAATCTGGCCTCATTTGAGTCCGCAGTAGAATTCTCTGCCATCCCTACTCACATGAGAGTTTTCCTTTAATACAAAAGCTCATTCAATGTATATGAGTTTTTGTGCATGTGCCAGCTCAGCATGATATCATGCACCACCACACTATACCTCATTGTTTGTTTTCACATGGCCTACTTGAATGATGTGATCTTTATTCCTCATTGCCAATCACTAGTATATGGAAGAGAGAAGAAGGTGGATCTGCAGTCCTCCTCCTCCTCCTCACAGAGCCAGAACTGCAGCAATGACAACCATGAGGGGAACAGTGGTGGACACAGTGGAGCATTCAAGGGTTAAACCAACCAACTCAGTGCATGCACATAAATGGTGTTGTTTAGATGCCCTGCGCATGCTCCGGAGCTCGCTATCAGTTCCAAAATTAATAGCAAATGCATAATACGTTGATCCAGGCTCATTACAAAGATGAGCATTATGAATGGATGACGTTCAACCAACAAGCTGACTAATTGTGAATTTCAGCCGTCACACAGTTTGATGCTATAGGTAAGGGGTGAAGAACCTCAGATCCAAGGGGCAAAATCTGGCCCTTCTTGGGTCCCAATGTGGCCCTCCGGGGTTTTCCAGGAGGCCATGCCCCCTTTCCCTGACTCCACCCTCTTTTCCCCAATCAGCAATTGTTTGCTGGTTTCCCAGCTTGTGTGCAGGTTTTTCCCCTACTCTCAAAGGCTGAAATGCCTCTCCTAAGGCTTGGTTACAGGCAGTAAGGGCTTAAATCTAAAGTATGCTGTTATTTTTAGTTTTTTGGCCCCATCTTTTTGCCTTTGGCCCCTCCCACCATTGGAAGGCAGCTCCTGAGAGCAGCTCTGAAATAGAATTATGCCCACAGGCTGAAAATGTTTCAACACATCTGCTGTGCATGGAAGCATGGCTGGTAGAAATTTACACATCATCTGCCTTCAGAATGTATGTAAAACTATGTTTAAAACCCCCCAAAGAACTAGCCTGAGACAATCTGGATATAGGTAAGAAAGCAAGTAAGGTCTCTTTCACCTAAGATGCTGAAGAAAACTTAGTTGGGAAGGGCCATACCTCAGTGTGATAGAGCACATGCTTTACATGCATAAGGTCCCAGGCTCAATCCCCAGCTTCTCCAGGTAGGGTGAAGAAACAATCCTGCCTGAACTCCTGGAGAGCTGCTGCCAGTCAGTGTCGACAGTACTGGGCTAGATGGGCCAATGGTCTGACTCAGTATAAGGCACCTTCCTATGTTCCTAGTTTAAGCATTAACTTGGAACTCAGTCTACTGCACACCACCGATAAATCTTGAGAGAAATGTGTTTTAAGTTACACATACTGGCTACAACATTCAATTCTCACAAGTCAAGTGTTAGCCCTTCCCAGTTTAGAAAGAAAGATTTCCCCCTCTCTCTGGGAGTTAAAATGATAAAAGGGAGTCCCAGTTTTGGAATAACATGATAGATTAGTAACAGAATGATAAAAGATGGAGGAGTGAAAACAAAGAGAATGTCAAATATTATTGTTCCATTAGATGAACCTCTTTTAGTGGATTATGGAAGATATTAAGCTTCAAGGAGCGTTTCAAGTCTGGAAGAGGAAGCTAAATCCAAGAAGCCACTCAATTATTTTCATGCCTCATGTGGATGAGCAGTTGAAGTGAATAGGGCATCTGGCATTGAATTTACATTTCCATAGTGATGAAATTGATTGTCAAGCTGTAAAAAAAAAAAAAGAGAGAGAGAGAGAGAGAGAGATGCTGGCATAAACTTTACACCTGTTTGGTTGGATGCTTACTTCATGCAGAAAAGCATGAATAAATCAACTCAGCTGTGTTTATTTATTTATATTGATGCACTCCGTCCATAATACTAGTCACTTTTCAGCTAAAGAAGCTGTCAATGCAAGTTATAAAAAATGACACCCTCCCTTTCTAGAATCAGTGTGCAAGTCTCCCCCAGCCCCTGCTACCTTACCCTACAGTGGATTTGCAGCTGCATAGCACCACTACGAACCTTGCAGGTGCACCAGGAAGTAACAATCATCTGCCAGGGAGGGAGTGGCGCTGTGCCCCTTACTCCCAATTTGACATGTGGAAGTGGTGGGGCTACTATAAGTAGGGACACCTGCAGCCTGCGGGTTGCCAGTTGGCCTTCACTGGTCTCTCTCTTTGTGCAGCATTTTAGTGGTGATGGTAAACCTGTGCATTATGTTGCTGTTTATGTTAAGGTATGTGGGTGGGGAAAATATGCATATTGTATCCATATTTATTTTAAGGTGTGTGTGGGAAAACATGTATATTATATCCACGTTCTGAGGAAACCAGCTCCAAGTCAAATGGCTTCCTATGAGCAGTGTCCATTCAGTGTGCTTTCCTGTGTCCACCTGTGGACTCCTAGGAGATTTCTGCTTATCATAGCTAACATGCATCCTTGTGTAAATCCATTTTTAAAAAAATATTAATCTTCAGTACCTATTTTGCTACCTACTGCTTCATTCCTTAAGCAGACAGGAGCCCTGTTTGGTCAGGTAAACTGGGTAAACTAGGTAGGGGATGTACCCATGTGTGCCAGTCCCTGACCCTCCTGCATCAGAAAACAGGGCCAGCAATTGAATTGCACAAGAGAGTTCTGCTTGCATTTGACAAATGCAAGTAGAACTCCCCTGTAGACCTTGCCACACAGAACAGCAAGCTTGGTGAATGGGGGTGGGGGTAATGTGCATGGCCCTTCCCCTGTCCCCAGCTGAAAGAGGGCAGGAAGCAGCATAGTAAAGGGAAGCAAGAAGTTAGTACCTTACAAAACTAAAAACAGACAGAAAGAAATCAGGAGGCAAATATTTCTCTGAAGTAAATGATCTCAGGAGTTGTTTTTAAGCCTGATTCCTCTCATTTGGGGGAAAATTGAACAAGCTAATCCAGAGCTTTCTCAGCTACTGACTGAGACTGCAATCCTATACACACTTACCTAGGAGTAAATCCCATTGAACTGCTAAACATCACTCTTGGGGCATGGGGTGGGGATTGGCACCCTCTCATATTGTCAGTCATAGCCATTTGTAATGTAAACAATGAGGAACTTTTGGGAAATGGAAATAAAATATTTCAAAATGGAAATGATCAAGGCCCAGTATAGTGTAGTGTTGTGCTTCAAGTGTTGGACTAGGACCAGGGAGTCTCAGGTTCAAATCTCCACCTGCCACACCACTCAGTGGGTGACCTTGGGCCACTCTGTCTTAGCCTAACCTACCTAACAGGGTAGTTGTGAGGATAAAAGTGTGTGTATGCGTGTGTGTGTGTGTGTGTGTGTGTGAGAGAGAGAGAGAGAGAGAGAGAGAGAGGGAGATCATATATACTACCTTGAGTTCCTAGGAGAAAAGGTAGAATATAAATGTAATAATAAATTTAAAAAATAAAGAATAAAAATGAATGATTAAATCCCAGATAATAGTTAGCCAATGATTGGTTATATCTGACTTATAGTAACTAATTACATTATTTATTTATTTTACTGAAAATGTAAAAAGGTTGTGGTTCTTCCAGCATAATGCTATGTTGGGCAGATGCAGAGGAAGGGTGGCCACTTATGAATTGCCAGCAAAGAGGAAATGTATCTCCCAAAAAGAGGACAAAAGGGAACAGTGATTTGCATGAAATGGGTGGGGAACCTCTTTCAGCCTGAGGGCCAATTTGAATTCTGGAGAAGCTCAAGGGAGCCACAGGGTATAGTCTGAAGGCACTTGAGAGAGCCACCTTGCTGAAGCTAAGCAGGTTTGGGTCTGGTCAGTGCTTGTAGGGGAGACCACCTGGGAAGCACATGTAGCCACCTTGAGTTCCATCATGATGGAAGAAAGGTGGGATATAAATGTAATAAAAAAAAATTCCAGTGGTGAGTAGATCTGAAGGCAAAGGAGGCACCCACCCACCCACCCCCTATCAGCATATTGTAATTTAAAGCTCTTATTATTGCCAGGAACTAACCCTTAGGAGAGGACATGGATCACCGTATCTGGGGGGTGAAGTGCAATGGAGAGGAGGGGGAGTCCTGTTGTATGCATAGAAGTCCATGTGTGCTGCTTTTATGTGGAACCTATGATCATAATATTTACATGGTTCTAGATGTTCTAGTGGCACAGGATGCGCTTGCATTCATTTTGAATCAACGTAGGTTGCAATCAGGTGATTATTCAATGCACATAGCAGCTGTTTAGAATTCACCCATCTCCAGTTCTTATTGCAGTGTGGCTACATTCAGCTTGTCATATGGTTGGCAAGAAATGGTTTTCCATAACCACATTATATGGCAATTTGAAAATATAGTGGACCTACAAGATACAATACTATTCAGTTCACATTATTGCAGGCCACAGACCAGTTTTTCAGATATATTTGACTGTGATTAAAAATGCACTTCACTAGCTCTGTATTGCCCTCAATTAATGATTACGTATAAGATTTTAAGCATCAAAAAAGAGGTGGTATCAGCTTCCTGGCTGATGCTGTTGATGTTCCAATCTGGAATTAATTTGGCTAGACCTTTACTGAGCTAGATTATACTGTTGGCTACTACTTCATCTGATGGGAGAATGTTCTAAAGCAAGGTCAAGTGCACATGGTGTGAAAAATAATGTTTGATTTCATCCTGTCTTAATTTAATTTGATGTCTCTGATTTCAGTATCTGTTTTTCCCACCCACTCATTTGTTGTTGTTCAGTCGTTAAGTCATGTCTGACTCTTGGTGACCCCATGGACCATAGCACACCAGGCCTTCCTGTCCTCTGTTCTCTCCCGGAGTGTGCTCAAGTTCATATTCATTGCATCAGTGATGCTATCGATTATCCTTCCAAATCAATAGCTGTCTCTTTCCTACTTCAAGGTTTCTGTCTTCAGTGGCAGATGTAATGTACTGCCCAAGCCCCACTGAGTATAGCTAGTGTTATTTTTCCCAGTGTTCTTCACTGTGCTCTTATCAAGATTGAATTTTATCTGCCATTTTGTTGTCCATTCTCCTAGTTTTATAAAAAGCCTCCTGTAACTCTTTTCAATCTGCTTTAGACTATACACATTTAACTTAGAACCATCTGCAAGGGTTGCTACTTCACTGTTGGTGACCTTTAAAAAGACATTTCTGTTTCAAATTCTCCACTGCAAAATGTTCCTATGAACTCATATATGCACAAGGCCTCAGGCATATCCAATCCAAATATTTCAGTACAGTTTTCTTTCCTTTGCAAACCAGTAAATGAGGGTTGCTGCAAAGGACGATGTTCCGACAATCTAACATTTTCTCTAAATGTCAATGGAAGGTTATTCAGTTTCTGCAGGTTATACAGCATCTGATGCACTTTCTAGATACATAAACCTGTAAACCAGGGCTTTTTTTAAGCTGACCCCTTGCCTGCCTGCTTCTCATACTAACAGTGGTGGAAAGTATACAATTTTATGTACATTAAGCTTTCAAGTGGGAAGTGTTAGCAAGCAGTAATCTCTGGTTTCCTGTAAACTAAAACAGCATATTAAAATGTAGGCAGGGTTCAAAAGTTGAATGAAATATCTTGGGGCATAATTCTAAACATAATTATGTGTAACTTCTATAGAAATCTGTGGGCCATACTTCCATGTTGTTTGTTTAGGAAACGGTAGCTGCTTTGAGAAAAATACCATCTGATTTCTTAGAGATGACTTTACTGTTCTCTGTATATATTTACCACAGCTTTTTTTTAAGGGGGAAAAAAAAAAAACAATATGGGAACACTGTATATATCAATGTCATATTGGATACCCTTGTGTTTAATGTAGGGATGGATGAAAGTCACTTACCTGTCCTCGAAGCTTTTCGCGGTGGGGGGGAGGCGCTTCGCTGCTCCCCCCGCGAAGTTCAGGCCGGGGGGGGGAGGCTTCCCGCCTCGCCCGGCCGAAATTCAGGCCAGGGAGGAGGCGCCTCACCTCGCCGTGAACTAAAAAGTTAAAAAAAACACACAACCGCCCCCATGATAGGCTACGTGACGATTAACGTAGCCTATCACGGCTAGATCTGCAAAGTCAGCCGTGATAGGCTACGTAAATCGTCACGTAGCCTATCACGGGTGACTTTAAAAAAAAAAAAAAGCGTGTACGCAAATGGCAGCCCCCATAGGGAGCCGCCATTCGCGTTTCTTATTTGGTCGCTGTAGTCTACGTAAATCTTTACGTAGACTACGGCGAAAATAAGGGCAACGCAAATAGCGTTGCCCTTATTTTCGCCGTAGTCTACGTAAAGATTTACGTAGACTACAGCGACCAAATAAGGAACGGGAATGGTGGCTCCCTATGGGGGCCGCCATTATCCGTACGCGTTTTTTTTTTTAAGTCACCGTGATAGGCTACGTGACGATTTACATAGCCTATCACGGCTGACTTTGCAGATCTAGCCGTGATAGGCTACGTTAATCGTCACGTAGCCTATCGAAGGGACGTTTTTTTCTTTTTCTTTTATTGGAATGGCGGTGGCGGCAGCCGGTTGAAAGACCAGCTGCCGCTCCCGCCCCGGACGAAGACCCGCTGAACTGCCAGCCGGACCCGCCGCCGGGAGGGAGGGACATTCGCCAAAGGTAAGTCCTGTCCCGGGGGGGGCGGGGGGGCGGAGAATTTCTCCCCGAAACTTGTTCGGGGGGCCGAAAACGTTGGCGCTCAGCCCCACGAAGTTTCGGGGAGAAATTCTCCGCCAACCCTAGTTTAATGTTACTTGAAAGAGTAGTCATGCTCACATCCAGAAAGAGAGGAACGAGACATATTATTGGGTTGAACATGGGTAGAGGTAGGCAATGTGGTGTCCATGGGCACCAATGCACCCCAAGACACCTTTATTGGTGCCCACATTTTTTAAAAAAATCACATTTTCTTACTGACAGGTGGGATTGCTTGTGACAGAGGTTTCTGTTGGAGCTGAAAACGGTCAGTTCAAAAGAGTTATTTAGTGTGTTGGGGCTCAGACTCCACCTCTGCCTTGGGGCAGATTACTTGTCCTTTGCCACACCTCCCATGGTAGCCATTTTTTGATTGTTCCAAATGTTTCCTAAATTGTCAAATTTGCCCATGCCCCCCCCCCCCAAGTTGCCTAGCCCTGAACTAGGGCTACAATGTTATTAATTTTTACAGAACACATCTGCAATGAATACTGAACTACAGAGCAGGTAAATTCTTAGGCAGGAGTGCCGATCAATATCCTGCCTCCCCCGTACCTGTGGGCAAGCTGTCCCTGGCTTGAAGTCTGAGAAGCACTCCTTGGCTGGTCCTGACTCTGGCCACACTTGTGTTGAGAGAGGCTTGCACACATCACAGTCCCCTTAGTCCCAAACTTCAAGATCTGTCCTTAGGCACAGAGCTCTGCTCGTAGAAGTGTTCTTGCAGCAGCAGGGGGAAGGTAAGTATTTGAAGTGTATAATTATATGTCTGTACTGTGATCAAAATGACTCAATATAAAGGAGAATTAGGTGCTGTGTTATTATCTGGGACAGAGATGGGGAACGTCTGGCCTACAGGCCTGAACCGGATAAGGCCTTTGTGGGTTCCCTACCCATCCTGGTAACTCCTTCCCCTAGCCCTGGCCCCTCTGCCACAAAGGAAAATATTCTTATCTCTGATCAGCAGCTGCACAGAGATAAATGCTTCCTTCTACTTAGTACTGAAAAATGCTCCCTTCCTCAGTGCTCAATAGAAAAACACTTGTCTCCGATCAGTTGCTGAGTGGAAATAAGAGCTGTTTCCTGAGGAGCAGAGGGGACAGGGGAGGAAGCTCCTGAGTGATTCAGGCAGGATTCCTTCTGATCCTTGTGTCATACTCTAGTCTGAGTAGTCTTGCAGAACCTTGCCCTGCTTACTTCTGAGTTCACATGCTGCTCATGCTTACTTCTGAGTAGACATGCAGAGGCTTGTCCTGCTTATCTCTGAGGATACAGGTTCCTTGTGCGTAGTTCTGAGTAGTCATGCTTCTTACTATAAATTGGTAACAATGGGAGGGGGATGATTTTTCAGTCTGACCCACCACTGGAATGTGGCCTTTAGGAGCTCCTCTGAAACAGAATCTAGCCTTCAGGCCAAAAAACATTCTCCGCCTCTGATCATGGTCCACAGGAGTGGGCAGAAAGTAGATCTCCAGATGTTTTGGACTTCAACTCCCAGTAATCCTGATCACTGGCCATGCTTGCAGGGGCTTCTGGGAGTTGAAGTCCAAAACATCTGGAGATTTACCTCCCACCCACCCTTGATTTAGGATATACAGAACATATGTACAAATATGTTCTAAATTAGATTCTGCAGTGAACTGGTAATTTGTCTCTCTATTGTATTCAAGGAAGTGCAAGTTCCCCATTTATCAATAGGGATGTACGAAAATCACTTACCTTTCAGGGATTATGCTGATGGTGCGGGGGGAGGCATTCCGTCCCTCCCCCCAGAATCCTCGCCGGGGGGGAGCACTCTGTTCCTCCCCCCCCCCCGGAATCCTGGCCGGCCGGCTGTGCTCCGCAGCAATTCTGCGGAGCCGCCGGCCAGCTCCGCCAGTGGCCGGACATCCGGCCGCTGGCTAGCAGGGATGCAAATGGCGGCGGCCATAGCTGCCGCTGTTTGCGTCCCTGCAGTCAGCCGTGATAGGCTACGTAAAAGTTTACATAGCCTATCACGGCTGACTTTAAAAAAAACCCAAAAACGTGTGTACGCAAATGGCGGCACCCATGGGCGCCACGATTTGCGTTCCTTATTTTGGCACATTTTAGTCTACGTAAACATTTACGTAGACTAAGACGGCGAAAATAAGGGGAACGCAAATAGCGTCGCGTCTACGCTATTTGCGTTCCCCTTATTTTCACCGTCTTAGTCTACATAAATGTTTACGTAGACTAAGATGTGCCAAAATAAGGAATGCAAATGGCAGCGCCCATGGGCGCCGCCATTTGCATACGCACGTTGTTGTTTTTAATCAGCCGTGATAGGCTACGTAAACATTTACGTAGCCTATCATGGTGTTTTTTAAAAATTTAGCCATGATAGGCTACGTAAATCTTTACGTAGCCTATCACTTTTTTTTATTATTATTTTAAACCTGGAAATGGCGGCGGTGGTGGTGGCAGCAAGACCGGCCACCGCCGCCGCCGCCACCGCTGAACCGCCGCCGGAGCCGCTGCCAAAGCCGCCGCTGCCAGAAGATCTGCCCCAGGTAAGTCTCGTCCCGGGGGGGGGGGTGGCGGGGGGCAGGCCGTTCCGCCACTGATTTCGGGGGGCTGAATGCGCTGGCATTCGGCCTCCCCGAGATCCATGGCGGAATTCTCTGACATCCCTATTTATCAATATGTCCCCAGCACATCACAGTTTCCCTCCACTTGGGAGGGGTATAGTAACCTAAAGTTTCCAAGGTGTCCCAGGCCAGACAACTTGGAATTAACTATTAGTAAATTAATAATAATTATTAATAATTAGCTAGTCAGTGGCTAGACAGCGATAGAATAGGTCGGCACTCATAAGAGCAGCACAGAGCAGCAAAAATGGGGAATTCCCACAGGTGGGGCAGGGAGGTCAGAAATGCCAGTATAACACATCCTATGTGTTGTCTGGCTGCTGCTTTTCATGTTCTGAAGTCCTGCAGCTAGATACCCAAAATTGGTTGTCTTGCCACAAAAGCTGGGCAGGGGGAGTGAGGAGGAGATCCACTCCTCACCACTCCTCCTGCCCTGCACTGGATAGGCAGTTGCCCCCAGGCTAGGAGGTGACCATCAGTCCAGATAGGATTGCTTCCTCCAAGTGAAAGTGCATAGGGATAGTGGAGAATTCTGCCACAGACTCCAGTAAGGCTGGATTCCTTAGAATCCAGCCCCCCAGTCCATGGCAGAACAGACTGCTCCCCCCACCACCCCACGAAGTCCCCGTGGACCAGATCCTACCTGCCTCTGGTGGGTCCGGATCCGGCCGCTGCAGTCTCCTGGTCTGGTGTGCAGCTGCGAATGGTGTCCTGCATAGGCGGTGCCATTTGCATCCCCACTTCAGCCATGATAGGCTATGTAAATATTTACGTAGCCTATCACGGCAAAGAGCAGGGACACAAATGGTGTCCGCCATGCCATTTGCGTCCCCGCTTTAGTCGCCGTGGAGCGGAGCTGGCTGGGGAGAATTCCAGGGGGAGGAAAGGATCGCCTCCCCCCCCCCCGGTGGACCCCCCATGGATGCAGGTGAGTGGGGTTTTGTATACCCCTAAAAGTGCATCAAGAACCCTAGTCAAATTCTTCCAAGCTCAAACTCTTCCAGCCTCTTTACATGCCAGTATTGCAGTGCTGCAAACGCCATTGGGATACAGGGAGGGAGGGGGTGAAAGAGGAGGGAAACAAACAACCCAGAGACTGAGAAAACAAATCATGATTTGTTCAATCATCTGCCAGACAAACACTGGGTAGGGCAATAAACCGTGGTTTAAATAAACCATGGGTTAGTGTTATGTGCAGATGAGGCCACTGCCAGCCTCGCTACACTGTCATAGGGATGGGCCAATCTGTCAAGCTCGATTTTGCTTGGGTTCTCAGTTTTTCACTTTGAAGTTTGTTTCTTCTCATTCCTGCATCAGATTGATTTTTTTTCATCCACATGAAAATGTGTAAATTTTTGTCTGTATTTTTGCAAATGTTCACATTTTAAACAATTTTGCATTTAATAAAACATTTTGTTCATTTTTTTCCCAAATATATGTTTTGTGTGTTTTATGTATGTTTTTATATATTTTTTTGTATGTTTTTAAACTTGATGCCATTTTTTGCACGTTCTCTGAAATGATGCATTGTTCATGCATTTCATTTTGCAAACTGTTTAAGAAAGTTCATGAATGTACAGATTTTGATGGTACATTTGTGTTTCGGAAGTGTGAATTTGGTAATCTCACATTAAAATGTGAAGGAAACAAACTTCTCACCCTTCCCTCTACTGTCAACATCTTCACTTTACCAACCTTTGGTAGAAGGTGGAGAGAACTAGGTGGCATTGAGCAGGGGGTTGAACTTGATGGTCTTGTAGGCCCCTTTGTTCAGTCGTTCAGTCGTGTCCGACTCTTCGTGACCCCATGGACCATAGCACGCCAGGCCTTCCTGTCCTGCGCTCTCTCCCGGAGCGTGCTCAAGTTCATATTCATTGCATCCGTGATGCTATCTAGCCATCTCATCCTCTGCCGTCCCCTTCTCCTTTTGCCTTCAGTCTTTCCCAGCATCAGGGTCTTTTCCAGGGAGTTTTCTCTTCGCATTAGGTGGCCAAAATATTGGAGCTTCAGCTTCATTATCTGTCCTTCCAATGAGCACTCAGGGTAGGCCCCTTCCAACTCTACTATTCTATGATTCTATGTATCTTTTGTCTTGGAGGCAGCCACTTTTGTTGATCTGTTTTAATTGGGTTGTGTGTGTGTGTGTTAATGCTGCTTTTATAGATTTGCCATTTTAACCTATTTTAATGTATCAGTTCTTTTATGGCCTTAAAAAAATATCACAAGCTACCCTTATGATAATGTATTGAAGGGCAAGGCATAAACTTAAATAATACAATTAAATAGATGGCTACAGCCTGGCGCTACCTGATCCTAGTCTCCAAAATGAGTTAACTTTCCTTGGGGGCGGGATGGAATGAGTTAGCAAGCAGCAGAGTCAATCAGCCTCTTCAAGAATTGGGGCTGAATGCTTGAAGGGCCTGATTCATTTACAAGGTGAGCAAAAGGATGCTCTCCGATCTCTACTGTACTGCATATTTTTGTACAGTATGCGTGATTCAGCCAATGAGCTATAGTACTAGGAGCCAACTGCTGTAATTTGAGCAGGGAAAGCCACTACACAATGGGGAAGTGTCTGCTTTTCTTAACCATTAGTTCAGCTAAGAGATCCTGGCAGAGAAAAAAATCCTGCCTTGTAGCCTGTAGAGGTGGCTGGTTGGCCTACTTCCAGTATCAGGCTAGATGAAATTGGCTAGTGTATGGAGCTATAATCTCTCTTGTAAGAGGAGGAGAATCCTGGGCAAAAGACCCTGTTAAGGAATACCTTAAAGGTATTCCAAGTGTGGATAGATGAATCAGTCTATGTCTGGTCACTTGTGCATATAAACCCTCCAATTTCCAAATCAGGATGCATTTTAAATGCATTATTTTTATATGCAAGTTTTCCTGACATACATATTTTCTATGTAACTTTCCCTAACATGTGCATTCTTAAAAAAAATATACTTTTTTTTCCTATTTTTATCTTTATAAATGAAATAAACAGTTTTGTTGTTGTTTATTCAGTCAGTCACTTCCGACTCTTCGTGACTTCATGGACCAGCCCACGCCAGAGCTTCCTCTCGGCCGTCGCCACCCCCAGCTCCCCCAAGGTCGAATCCGTCACCTCCAGAATATCATCCATCCACCTTGCCCTTCATCGGCCCCTCTTCCTTTTGCCTTCCACTTTCCCTAGCATCAGCATCTTCTCCAGGGTGTCCTGTCTTCTCATGATGTGGCCAAACAAAGTACTTCAGTTTTGCCTTTAATATCATTCCCTCAAGTGAGCAGTCTGGCTTGATTTCCTGGAGTATGGACTGGTTTGATCTTCTTGCAGTCCAAGGCACTCTCAGAAATTTCCTCCAGCACCACAGTTCAAAAGCATCTCTCTTCCTTCGCTCAGCCTTCCTTATGGTCCAGCTCTCGCAGCCATAGGTTACTATGGGGAATACCATTGCTTTAACTATGCGGACCTTTGTTGTCAGTGTGATGTCTCTGCTCTTCACTATTTCATCAAGATTTGTCATTGCTGTCCTCCCAAGAAGTAAACATCTTCTGATTTCCTGGCTGCAGTCAGCATCTGCAGTAATCTTTGTGCCTAGAAAGACAAAGTCTGTCACTGCCTCCATGTTTTCTCCCTCTATTTGCCAGTGATCAATCAAGCTGGTTGCCATAATCTTGGTTTTTTTGAGGTTTAACTGCAACCCAGCTTTTGCACTTTCTTCTTTCACCTTTGTCATGAGGTTCCTCAGCTCCTCCTCACTTTCAGCCATCAAAGTGGTATCATCTGCATATCGGAGATTGTTAATGTTTCTGCCAGCGATTTTAACTTCAGCCTTGGCTTCATCAAGCCCAGCAAGTCGCATGATGTGTTCTGCGTACAGGTTGAATAGGTAGGATGAGAGTATACTACCCTGCTGTACTCCTTTCCCAATCTTAAACCAGTCCATTGTTCTGTGGTCTATTCTTACCGTTGCTACTTCGTCGTTATACAGATTCCTCAGAAGGCAGACAAGATGACTTGGTATCCCCATCCCACCAAGAACTTGCCACAATTTGTGATGATCCACACAGTCAAAGGCTTTAGAATAGTCAATAAAACAGAAATAGATGTTTTTCTGAAACTCCCTGGCTTTCTCCATTATCCAGCAGATATTGGCAATTTGGTCTCTAGTTCCTCTGCCTTTTCGAAACCCAGCTTGTACATCTGGCAATTCTCCTTCCATGAATTGCTGGAGTCTACCTTGCAAGATCTTGAGCATTACCTTACTGGCATGTGAAATAAGTGCCACTGTCCGATAGTTTGAACATTCTTTGCTGCTTCCCTTTTTTGTTATGGGGATATAAGTTGATCTTTTCCAATCTGTTGGCCATTCTTGTGTTTTCCAAATTTGCTGGCATATGGCATGCATCACCTTGATAGCATCATCTTGCAAGATTTTAAACAGTTCAGCTGGGATACCGTCATCTCCTGCTGCCTTGTTATTAGCAATGCTTCTTAAGGCCCATTCAACCTCACTCTTCAGGATGTCTGGCTCTAGCTCACTGACCACACCATCAAATCTATCCCCAATATTATTAACCTTCCTATAAAGATGTTCTGTATATTCTTGCCACCTTTTCTTGATCTCTTCTGCTTCTGTTAGGTCCTTGCCATCTTTGTTTTTGATCATACCCATTTTTGCCTGGAATTTACCTCCGATGTTTCTAATTTTCTGGAAGAGGTCTCTTGTCCTTCCTATTCTATTATCTTCTTCCGCTTCTGCGCATTGCTTGTTCAAAAATAATGCCTTATCTCTTCTGGCTAAGCTCTGGAATTTTGCATTTAATTGGGCATATCTCCCCCTATCACTGTTGCCTTTTGCTTTCCTTCTTTCTTGAGCTGCTTCCAGGGTCTCAGCAGACAGCCATCTTGCCTTCTTGGTTTTCTTTTTCTTTGGGACATTTTTTTGTTGCTGCCTCCTGAACAATGTCGCGAACTTCTGTCCATAGTTCTTCCAGGACCCTGTCTACTAAATCTAGTCCCTTAAATCTATTCTTCACTTCCACTGCATATTCATTAGGAATATTCGTGAGCTCATATCTAACTGTTCTGTGGGTCTTCCCTATTCTCTTTAGTCTGATTCAAAATTGTGCAATAAGAAGTTTGTGATCTGAACTACAGAAATAAACAGTACCAACAACCTAATCAGTATCTACAGTTTCCCAACAATACAGTGTTCTTAGGAGGACACAGCAATAATGAAAGAGAGAAAAAAAGAAAAGTAAACAGAAAACAGAAGGAGAAGGAAGAAGAAAGCAAGAAAGAAAATGAAAAATATAAAAAAGTTACTTAAAAGGATTAAATTTAAACTCCATCACACACAAACTTCAAATACCATTCTACTTAGAAGTTATACCTGTAACATTGTCAATATTACAATTCAGTACAGCATAGATAATCATATTCAATATCATATCATCAGTCAAGGAAGCAGGCCTACAATTCATTTCCAATAACCATATATTGCCCTTCAGTTAACATATAACAGTTGAGCTTAACATTTTAACCAGCCAAAAATATTACTAAACAAGCTCATAGTAATGATAGTAATAATAATAAAAAGGAAGGAAATTAGAAAGGATAAATAATAATAACAAATCACTAATATATTATATATTGTTGTATAATAATAAATCTTAAAATCAACCTTACAACAAATGCTAATGTATTTTGTACTAGATATATAAATGAGTGTGCACATTTCTATACACCCTCAGACAGTAAATTTAAGTACAGTATATCATATCCATTTAAAGAGAAAGTATTTTTAAAAAGAGGATAAAAAAAGAAAAAAATGAGAGAAAAAAGACAAATATATATGAGCAATTATCTCTGGCCTAGCCTGGATCTTACAGGCTACACATAGCCAGTTAACAAAACATGTTTATAAATTCCAATTCATGGGGCTGGAATAGAAGTCTCATGTATTTTTGTGATTAGCCACAGCTCCGTCATTTCGTGATTTAGAAACTTCTTTATCTGACCTTCAGAAAAAATGCAAAATGTAACTGGATATTTTATATGATATTGTAAGTTCATTTGTTTTGCCAGGTTTTTCACCTTGGTAAATTGCCTTCTTTTATCAGCAATTACTTTGGCATAATCCAGAAATAACATGACTTTATCTTGTTTTGATCCCAAAAAAAGACTTCCGCAGGATGTAATTTTTTGTGGCAATTCTTGCAAATTGGACTATAATCATATAACCAGTCCCTTTGGTATTTGGCACACAGAATACCTGCTCAATATCAAGTAAATAATCAGATGACACAGGAAGTATCTCATGCAGAAGCTTATCTACAAAAGTAGACAAATTTACATCAGTAGGTAGATCTTTAATACCAATAATACATACATTTGCCCTGTGTGTGAGAGCCTCAAGTTGGGAGATTCTGACAGAAAAAATGTTGTAAAAAGCTTGTGATGCAGTCTCGTTCGCTGCCACCCAATCTTGCAGCTCATTAAACTTCACCTCCATTTTTTGCCAAGAAGTGTTAATTAAGTCTGCAGCCCTTTGCATGGTGGTGATGGAATTTTGAATTGTATCCAGCCCCTTAGCCTGTTCAGCAAATTGCAAAGACAATTTTTTTTTTTATCAGAGCAAGCAACTCCTCTGTATTTTTGCTTCTTGGAGCCTTTGCCATGGGAGGTATAGGGGGGTAGGTGGAGATCCTGCTCCTTTTTTCCTCTTTGATGTAGCCATCCTTCTCTTCAAACAGATCTTGCGGGTCCTCAAATATTTTTGGTATTTCTTAATCCATAAACTACATTGGAGCACGTCAGCCCTGATTTCTCCTAATTAGATAGGAGTTTCAAAACAACTTTGAGCGATGATTAAGCTCTGGCAGACTAGCCTCGGAGCCCAGTCCCTTTGCTGCTTCACAAAGAGGGCTACTCTTCCAAGACTTCATCCGGATATTGCTCTTGCCTCCCCTTTTCATTCCAGGGGACGATGAAAAGGTTTTTGTACCTTTTAAAAGCTGTTTAAGATAGCGTCCCGTGGAAGCTCCGCGGAATGCTGCCAGGGCGACACTGGCTCCGACCGGAAGTCGTAACACGTGCATTCTTGTATGGGAGGGATAACAGACAAAAGAATGTGTCCACACTCCTTTTTGGCCTTGTCTCCCTGGTGCCTTTTCTGCTACCACCAGGTACAAGTCTTTATTTCCCTGGCTGGTTCCACCAAGTCAGCTTTAAAACTCTCTGGGTCTCAGGTATTTACTTTAGGTAGTGTAGGAGTTAGCTATTGTTATAGATGTCAGAGGAATCTATTGGGGGGGGGAGCTCAGTGAGCTTCAACTGGCTCAACCCCCCCCCAAACTCTGGTCCATCATCCACCAGCTGGCCCAGCTCAGCCCACACCAAGTCAGGCCAGCTGGCCAATTCTCTGCTTTTGCATGGCGGCATGGGTGGAAGGATGTGAATGAAGTGGCACAAATGTCTCCTTCTTTCTCTGGGGCCCTGCAGCCATATGCAAATGGGTCCCAGGAGGGGGATAAGGAGTCATTTCACAGTGACCTGCTGTGCATAAATAGCTCTTTCTCTCCCCACCCCCTCCAGGACCAGGGAAGAAGAAGAGAGACTTGCATGTAGCGCCCCTGCTGCTGTGTGCAAATGGCTCTTTCTCAACTCCTTCTCCCCCTCCCTTCTCCCCCTCCCAGTGTCAGCAAGGAGAGCATGAGTGTTTTGTGCACAGTGGCGGTGGGTAGCAGTAGTGGGAGTTGCTGCTGCTGCCACCTGCTGCCCACCAGCAATGGTGCGCAAATTTGCACACAGCGCCCACAAGTTCTAGAAGGGAGCCCGTGGCTCTGCTCACTAAAGAAAGCTGAGCTGGGGGATTGGGGGAAATCCGTCAAGCCCCAAAAGGGCTGGATTTCCCTGCACTGGACATCCCTAGCTATTATGCATGGAGTGGACAGCCCTCCCCTCTGCAAGAAAAGAGATCATAAGGTTTCAAATAACAAAGTTTAAATTTCACTGGAGAAAAATCTTAATAGGGAAAAAGTTATAAAAACTAAATGGGTTCACACACACACAAACCATATGAGCAATAGAGTAGTAAAACAACCAGAGATAAATGCATCCAGACAACCTAACTAGACTGTGGCCTTGTTCTACCCAGGACCCTTACCCAAGCAATGATATTGGTTCAGCTCTCTCAATCACTTCTCTAGTTCCAGCAACTTTGCCCTCCCTCCCTCCCTCCCTCCCTTCCTTCCCCCCCCCTCTCTCTCTCTCTCCTTTTTGCTGTTTTTTCTCTCTGCCTTAGTTTTGCCTCTTAAAATTAGTTCTCTCTCTCTCTCCCCCCCAACTCCAGCCAATCTGGTGGGTAGTCTCTTGTTCATTTGTTCAAATGAAGTTCCTGTTTTCTGAGATAAAACCTTTCTCTGCCTCTGACATTCTGTTGAACTGTATAATCTCCTGGCTTCCTGAGCATACTTCCTGCTCTCTATGTTCTAACTAAACTTTTGACCTCTCTGAACTGTTAACCTTTTGCTGAAACTAATTAAGACACACACAAAGGGATTTAACCTTTATATTATCGTAAAACCAAACTAAACACAAAAATGGAGGCCAGCACTAGTCCTTCCCTGCAACTTTCTCTAATTCACATATTTTTGTATGCAACTTTGCCTGATATATCCATTTTTGTACACAACTTTGCTGAATATATACATTTTTGCATGCAGTCTTTGGGCTGAGAACTGCATCACAAAATTTGGAGAAGCGCACAGTCTGAGGGTTACTGTGTTTTATTCTGCATATTAATCCAGGAAGTGTGAATTAGGTCAGACCAAACCATGTTGTCCCCCATCCCTATTATCAAGTTCTTTTGTGTATCAGCCTATGATCACGAATCCATGTCAATAGATATTATATATTAATCACTTGTAATTGCATCATTGGTCAGGTCAGACCATTAACTGAAAATGATAGTAAACATAAGCTCAAACACTCATCTCTGTTGGACAGCTAGACTATGCTGTTGTTTACATATTCAGTCTTTCAAAGTTGCTGTTTGGACCTGAGCAGTTCAATTGCCCTCTCAAACCATTTTGCTTAAGAAGTCACTTCCCCTGGAGCTGAAAGTGCACTTTTATGTTTGGAAGGTACAAATCCCCCACTGACATCAGTGGGAGGCTCTCTGTGAGGAAGAAGTACAGGATAACATGACCTAATGTGAAAAACAGTAGGAACCTTAGAAGGTTGGTAGCCATTTACTCTGCCCATCAGGTGGCTGTTCTGTTCTCAAAACTTTCTGACATGTAGGCAAAAGCCTTAAAGGATATTTTGCTCTAAGCAACAGGGGGTACTATTTTGTCACTGCAAATTGAGCAATTAAAAAAACACACAATCTAACCACATATATGCTGATGGGAATTTAATTGGCTTTCACTAGGCAGGAAAGAGATCTTCAGGTGGTGACTGATAGCTCACTGATAACATCAGCTCAGGTGCAGGGGAAATATTAGGATAGGAATTGAAAGTAAAGTGGCTGCATTGTAATGCTTTTGCATACAGCTAGGTTTGGAATACTGTGTGGACTTCAAGACATCCCATTTCAGGATTTCATAGCACCTGGAAAGGTACAGAAAAGAACCAAAGTGATCAAGTATTTGGAACACCTTCCCTTCTAAGAAAATTTAAAGTGTTCAGGCTTTTTAGTTTAGATAAAGGAGGATTATAACACTGTGAATGCTGTAGAGAAGGTTGATAGGTAGATGCTTTTGTCCCGCTCATAATTTTAGAATTTAGGCAGAGATGCAAAACCTCAGGCTGGGAGCCAAATCTGGCCTGCCTAGGGTCCTAATCCAACCCTCCAGGCAGGGACATTGCTAGGTACTTAAAAGATCCGGGGCACAGGCCCACACAACACAAATTTGCATATGTGTGTGTGTGTGCATGCGCGTAGGGAAGTACGAAAGGGACTTACCTTGTCCTGCAGCTTGCTTCGTGGTGGGGGGGAGGTGCTTCGCTTCTCCCCCCGAAGTTCAGGTGACAGGGAGAGGCGCCCCGCCTCGCCCGGCCGAAATTCAGGCCGGGGTAGGAGGCGCCCCACCTCACCCGGCCGAAATTCAGGCTGGGGAGAAGCGCCCCGTCTCCCCGGCCGCGAAAGAAAAAGTGAAAAAAAAAACACAAAACTCCGTGATAGGCTACGTAACGATTAACGTAGCCTATCACAGCTAGATTTCCAAAGTCAGCCATGATAGGCTACGTAAATCGTCATGTAACCTATCACGGGTGTATGTTTTGTTTTGTTTTTTTATTTTTTATTTTGTAATGGCGGCAGCGGCAGCCGGTCAGGAGACCGGCCGCCGCCTCTGCCCCCGCCGAAACGCCGCCGGGACCCACTGCCAAGAGGGACATTCGGCCACGGTAAGTCCCATCCCGGGGGGGGGGCGGGGGGGCCGGCGGAGAATTTCCCCAACACTTTCGGGGGGCCGAATGCCTCGGCGCTCGGCCTCCCAAAGATTCGTGGAGAAATTCTCCGACATCCCTACATGCGCGTGTGTATCCAAGTCTAAGTGGACCTCTAATATATGTGTGTGGTGTGCATGTGGTGTGCTTACGTGTTGGCATAGATTACATACATACACACATACATGAGAAGTGTGCACTGACCCCCCACCCCACCCCACCCCACTTCAACTCAGACCACAATTCAGCATTTTGGAAAACATCCCACTTCTGCTCAGACCAATTTGTAGTCAGACCACTTCAGCTCAGTACCGAACCTGAGTCAAAGTTTGGAAAAATGAGTCTTTATGCTTCCCGCTGACTATCATGGGGAATTAGTAGGGATGGCGGAGAATTTCTCCATGAATCTTCGGGAGGCCGAAGGCCAATGCATTCGTCCCCCCGAAATTGGTGGGGAAATTCTCCGCTGGCCCCCCGCCCCCCCAGGATGGGACTTACCGTGGCCGAATGTAACTCTCGGCGGTGGGTCCCATCGGTGTTTCAGCAGCGTTTCATCAGGGGCGGCAGTGGCGGCCGGTCTCCTGACCGGCTGCTGCCGCCGCCATTGCAAAAAAAAAAAAGTAAATTAAAAAAAAACACACACACCCGTGATAGGCTACGTAATGATTTACGTAGCCTATCACGGCTAGATTTCCAAAGTCAGCCATGATAGGCTACATAAATCGTCACGTAGCCTATCACGGGTGACTTTGAAAAAAAAAAGCGCGTACGCAAATGGCGGCGGCCCATGGGCGCCGCCATTTGCGTTCCTTATTTTGGCACGTCTAGTCTACATAAACATTTACGTAGACTACGGCGAAAAGAAGGAAACGCTATTTGCGTTGCCCTTATTTTCGCCGTAGTCTACGTAAATCTTTACGTAGACTAGACGTGTCAAAATATTGAACGCAAATGGCGGGGCCATGGGAGCCGCCATTTGCGTACGCGCTTTTTTTTTTTTTTCAAAGTCACCCGTGATAGGCTACGTGACGATTTACATAGCCTATCATGGCTGACTTTGGAAATCTAGCCATGATAGGCTACGTAAATCGTTACGTAGCCTAGCACGGGTGTGTGTGTGTTTTTGTTTTCTTTTTACTTTTTTTTTCTGGGCCGGGTAGACGGGGCGCTCCTACCTGGCCTGAATTTCGGCCGGGCGAGGCGGGGTGCCTCCCCCCCCTCGCCTGAACTTCGGGGGGAGAACCGAAGTGCCTCCCCCCCACCGCGAAGCAAGCTTCGAGAGCCGGTAAGGGACTTTCATCCATCCCTAGGAATTAGAAAAAAAAACTGTAACTTATTTCTCTTGGTCAGAACTGGATGGTAATTTCTGGCATAGTAGCCCCCTAGAAGGGGATTACACCTGTCCAATGTCCGAAAAATAGGTGAGGGTTTGTATTTTGATTTTCTTTTAACGGGAACTGCCAATAGCATTGTTATTCCTTGGAAGAATTGGATAACAATTTCAGGATTCATTGCCCCATCGGAAGAGATGATGCCTGCCAAATTTCAGAATGATAGCCACAAGGGGTTTTGTGCAAGGGCGGTCTTGACATTTTGAGGTCTCCAAAAGAGGACATACTTATCTCCCTATTTTCCATGTGGACCATTGTTCTGAAATTCACCAACAGCCCAGAGGTGTCCCTAAGTAAGAAACCAGCAAAGTTTCAGAAAGATAGGTGCAGCAGTTCATGTTGAAGGGGAGTTCTCCAATTTGGAGAAGGGAGTGATTTGCTTCCCTTTCACCCCCTACCCAATAGTTTTTGGGTAGATTTGTATGAAAATTCACAGGTCACTAGAGGTGTCCCTCAGGCAAGAAACCTGCAGTTTCTGAAGGATATTAAAAAAAAAAGGTAAAGGTGTCCCCAACCAGTCGTGTCCGACTCTAGGGTGCGGTGCTCATCCCTGTTTCTAAGCCGAAGAGCCAGCTCTGTCCGAAGACGCTTCCGTGGTCATGTGGCCGGCATGACTGAACACTGAGGTGCACGGAGCACTGTTACCTTTCCCGCCGAGGCGGTACCTATTTATCTACTTGCAATTTCTTGCTTTCGAACTGCTAGGTTGGCAGGAGCTGGGACTGAAGACGGGAGCTCACTCCGTCACGCGGCACTCGGGTCTCGAACTGCTGTCCTGCCGACCTTCCGATCTGCAGTTCAGCATCTTAACCACTAAGCCACATGCATGCAAATATAGAATTACTAGAATTTATGTACATTTCACCAATGTTATCAGCAGGAGAACATGAGTGGGAACGTGCTATTGCACTCATGTGCTGCTTGTGGGTTTCCTGTGGGCATCTGGTTGGCCACTGTGTGAACAGAATGCTGGACTAGATGGACTTTAGTCTGATGCAGCATGGCTCTTCCTATGTTCTTAACTATAGAGTGCCTCTATTTTTAAGCATATGCAGAATGCTTTTCTGTCACCACTGAGCACTTACATTGTCCCCCTACTGATTCTATTCCACTCCATGCAGCCATCCCTCCTCATCCTACCATCCTCCAGCAACTCTTCATAAAAACAGATGTCTTGTTTTGTGCAACTCCTCTCTACCTCATTATACACAAGATCTCATTGTGTCTTCCTCCGCATAACTTAATTTGCGCCAAGATTTCACCAGGATTCAGCCAATGAGTCTGTTTTCAAAACCAGGGCTAAGTTAAGGAGAAACTCTGATCATGTACTGAGTGCCTTTCCCTCACTGCTGAAGTTAGAGTTCATGCAAACCCTCCCCCCGCCCCAGACAAAACATGCATCGGACTGAGCTGAAAGGGTAGTCAATTCATTAGCCAGAACTGGGTAGGCAGGCACTGTATTAAGACCTCAATACCATGCTCACAACTCAGGACTTATTTCTGAGTAAGCATGCAGAACATCAAGGTGCAAACCTGACCTCCCTGCAAAAGTAACTTGTGCTGGAATCCTATGCACACTTTCCTGAGGGTAAGCCTCATTATACATAATGGGACTTCTCAGTAGGCATACATAGGATTGCATAAATTAGCAATATTTATCTCCCCTCCACTTAAAAACAAACAAAAAATGCCTATTTTTATTACAGCTTTCTGTTCGGAGGAACATAGGAAGCTGCCTTGTACTGAGTCAGACCCTGAGTCCATCTAGCGTAGTATTGTTGACACTGACTGGCAGCAGCAGCTCTCCAGAGTTTCAGCCGGATTCTTTCCTAGCCCTACCTGGAGATGCTGGGGATTGAACCTGGGACCTTCTACATACCAAGCGTGTACTCTACCATTGAGCTGCAGCCCTTCCTATTGCTAGATAATGGCAACTGACAAACAAAACAGCCCCAGATTTGTTCCTCTGCAACCATGTGAACCCACTCTTCTCAAGACTTGAGTGAGGAGAAGGAGAAAAACAAACCCTCTTGTCTGTTCGTATAAAGACAAACACAGTTCAGAACTTCTCTTCACCACCAAAGGGAATTTACTTTACAAATTCCCCAAGATATGCTCGGGGTGGAAAGAAGAGAAAGAAAGAACAGGATAGGGGAGGAAAGATGAAAAGAAGGGTGCTGGAAATGGGGGGGGGGGATTCCTGAAGCCAAGTGGTTCCTTTCAGAGAGGTAGTTACTTCAGAGGAATTTCGGAGGCCGTGGAGGGTTTGTAAGGATTGCAGTATTTAAATTATCTTTATGAGGTGAGGTGGCTGAGGGCTTTTTCTAGATTTTTTTAAATCTGTAGAACCTATTTAAAAGCCTCAGCAGTTCCTCAACCAGTATTTCACATGGAACTTTTTCTTCCCTTCCATCTCCCTCTTCAAAATTTCATTGCAAGCAAGCTCCCAGAGTGGGCATGTAAGAACAGAAAAGTAGAGGGAGAGAGGTTTTTTGCACCTCAAAACACACACACACACACACACACAAGAAAAAACCCTACACCAGTGATAGTGACCTCTAAATTGTCACCTTAAACACCTTCTGATTAGGATCTCTAATCCCCTGTGTGGCTTGACAGTTTTTACTTTTTGTTTTAGTCTTTGAGAAAAGGAAACTTTATGCATGGCTAGCACAAAAGCTACTGGACCTAACTGTCTGAAATTTGACAGGTTCAGTCAGCTCCAGAAAGGCTGCCAAGTCCCCAAACTCCATGCACTTATGTGGAAGCACAAAACAATTATAGCTCTTTGCTTTGACATATTTTCTTGAAAATACCAAAATTTCCTGTGACTAGCACAAAAACCACCTAACAACACCCCTGCCTCCAGGTTTCCCCAAATGGCCATGCCCCTTCCCCTGGCCCCACCTCTCTCTCTCTACTACTGATTATTTTGTAGTTTCCCAGCTTCTGTTGACTTCCCCCCATTCTAAAAGGTTTTAATTAGTGCTGTCCTGAAAATTTCTCCTACATTTTTTTCAACCATTCTCATTCAATTTGATAGAAAAGAATTTGCTTCTGAAAAGAAACTCAAAGGACAAGAAATTTCAGAGAAATTATCATGGGTTGGGTTTGGGATTCTTGCTCTTACTTTACTTATGAGGTGGCCATGGCGCATGTGTCCTGTCTTTCATTGTACAGTCATCTCTGTGGCAGCCTGTAGCCTCCTTGGCTTCCCACACTTCAGTTAAAGCCATCATGAGGAAGATATCATGAGGCAATTCCTCCCATGGGGCTTTTACTGTTCAGGAATGGAAGGTGGCTTGGGAGGCTGCAGTGCAATGGAAAGATGTGTAAAAAAGAGAGAAAACACACACGGCACCCTTGGCCACCTCATAGTGATTAGGTAAGCTCAAAAACCAAAAGAAAATCAAAATTCTGCCTCCAAAAAGTGGAAGCCTTGACATAGTTGACGCTGTTGCCACTTGCAGGAGCAGTGCAGTAAACCAAAACCCCCTAGGAAAAAAGACAGAACCTGTGCTACAACCCCTGCCAATAGTCAGCCCTATCTGTGAAAAACTGTTGGAGAATTTCTCCTCGACTAGGAGAAATTCAGTGAAATTGTCCCCCAATTTCTCTACCCACAAATACACTGGAGAATTTTGAGAGGCCATTTGCACACAGCTGTAGTTGAAATGACTCTCCTAAGGCATAGTTACAGGCAGTAAGCGCTGGAAGCTCTTTAGGATGGTTAAAACAAAAAGGGATTGAGAACAGCTCCAAGTTTTTGTCAGAATCATAGCATTAAGGAAAGAGTTAATTTTAGAGTTTTTATTAATTTTTTAATTTTAATTTAATTTTAGAGGAAAGAGTTAATCGGCAGCGGGGGTGGGGGGTTCAGCCAAGGGCCACATTGCCTTCATAGAAACCTGTCAGGGTGGGGCCAGAAACCAAAGAGGGTGGGGCCAATGCAAAACTGGGTGTGGTTGGTGCTGGCAGCAGGCAGGGCCACTTCTCACATACTGTATGAAGACACATGTACATGCTCTCTTGCTGGATTGCCAGCTCTCAGTGTTGTCTTTCCATACACCAAGAAAGGGGAACAATGCAAATGTGTCATTTTGCTAGCAAAACAGGACTAGGACGATAGATTGTAAAATGCCATACATGGCTCTGGTAGTTCTTTCCTAGACTCATCCTTCTCCCACAAATTCCCACACTAGGGATGTCAGAGAATTCTGTGACGGATCTCGGTGAGGCCGAATGCCAGTGCATTCAGCCCCCCGAAATCCATCACGGGACAAAGTCCCTGCCGCCCCCAACCCACAAAACGTGCATGAAATGGAGCACTTACCTGCTCCCGTCCACGCTGCTTTGCGAACAGCGGCCGTCCTGCGGCAGCCATTCACTTCCTCTTCTCTTCATAGCCATGATAGGCTACGTAAATACTTACGTAGCCTATCACGGCTAACGCAGGGACGCCATTTGCATCCCTGTGGAGGCCGTGATAGGCTACGTAAGTATTTACATAGCCTATCACAGCAGGGGGAAAAAAACCCAGCGTACGCAAATGGCGGTAGCCGCCGCCATTTGTGTACACTGGTTTTTTTTCTCCCTGCCGTGATAGGCTACGTAAGTATCTACATAGCCTATCACAGCTAAATACAGGGATGCAAATGGTGGTGGCTATGACAGCCGCCATTTGCATCCCTGCAGGGCTGCCCAGTGGCCGGATGTCTGGCTGCAGGCGGCTGGAGCCGGTCGGTGGCTCCGCAGCTTGGCCGCGGAGCGGAGCCAGCCGGGCAGGATTCTGGGGAGGAGGACCGGATCGCCTCCCCTCCCGTCAAGGATTTTGGGGGGAGGGACGGAGCGCTTCCCCCCCACTGCAGAAACAACGGAATGGAAGGTAAGTGTTCCGTCCATCCCTACCCCACACTGACCATGCTGCAGAAGGGCTTTTTCTTCAGTACCAGCAGAATTGTGCCAAAGATTCCTGACCTAGCCACATGAAAAGGTTTGTTCCCAGATCATAGGACTAAATTCCATGTTACCTTCAAATAAGATTTTTTGCGTGGGAACATAACAAACTAATCAGTTATATCTATCTTGGGTGAAACATATTTTAAATCATAGTCAAATTTAATTTCCATCTGGCGGGCAAAAATAAATGCTTTAAATAAACAGGAATAATTATTTTGCTGAGAAGCTTTCAGAAAGAACACATAAACTCTTATTATCTGCCAGAACTTCCACCGCTCTTAGCATAACATGAAAAGAATTCCATTAATAACTTTAATCATGGCATGAAAAATGGATATATATTTTCCCACTTGTACAAAATAAGATTACCTTCCATTCCTGTATTTTTCATCCAAATAATATCTGCTGCAGACACAATCACAGCTGCTAATTTGTGTATTTTCTTTCTTGTTCCTTCTATTCATTCCTTGCCCATGATATATGTTCCCTGGGGATAGTTGAAGGGAAATGAAGTGGCTCATTTGTAGAACAGAATGGCAGAAAGACCACCCAGAGCTTTACCATTGCTAGCTGTCACAGCAGAAAGCATCCCATGTGCTCACAGACCTCAGATGGCAAAAGGAGATCCATTCATGAATGAAGCTCTGATTTCAGCATCTGTCCATTGTCTAGACTCCATGTGCACACAGGGCTCCCATCACCAGCTATTTACCTTCCATTGGCAAGCATGGGATAAGCCTAACTCAATGGGGTAGCACATACTTGCTGGGATGCATATTCAAAGAACTACATGCTGGATCAAACCTCTACTGTCTTCCTTTTCAAAGCTTTGTGTGTCATTATCATGTGAACAGATGCTGAACTGCAGACCGGAAGGTTGACAGGACAGCAGTTCGAGACCCGAGTGCTGCATGACGGAGTGAGCTCCTGTCCAGTCCCAGCTCCTGCCAACCTAGCAGTTCGAAAGCAAGAAATTGCAAGTAGATAAATAGGTACTGCTTCGGCGGGAAAGGTAACAGCGTTCCGTGCACCTCGGTGTTCAGTCATGTCGGCCACATGACCACGGAAGCGTCTTCGGATAACGCTGGCTCTTTGGCTTAGAAATGGAGATGAGCACCACACCCTAGAGTCGGACACGACTGGTTGGGGACACCTTTACCTTTTTATCATGTGAACAGCTTGTGATCCACTGAGCCAAACATAGCTTTTACATATCTCCCCTGGCTTGATATTTACAATGCCGACAAATCATTACATATAGGCAAAAGAGGGCTAAACAAGATGTTACATTAAATATGGTTTTTAAAATGCTGACTGGTTTTATTTTTGAAGGTAAACTAGCCATACGTGGCCCCAATCTGCAGTGTACTCCCAATCGAGACTGAGGTCTGTCACCAGTTTCCAAATGAAAATCCTGTTCCTAATTGCCCTGCCCAAAGGAATGGTTGCAGGAAAAAGCACTTTCAGGCCCAACAGAAGTTGGCCTGAACTTTTCAGCGGCAGAGCTTTCCAGCAGGAAACCAGTTTGGACACTTGATCTCACTTGGGAAGATGAACTGTGTTGAGGCCTAGCAAGGCTGGTTTTCCTTCATAATAAAACTGGCCAGCTGAAGCATGCTTTTGAATGCATGTTTAATACAATGTGCAGCTTGGCCTAGAGTAGAGGTGGGAAGCCTAGTTTGGCCCAAAGTGTGAACTGGTTTGGGAAAAGCACACTGGGGGGGGCGGGGTATGCCAAGGTGGGTTGGCCCATAGCCCAAAGTAGACAAGGACACCACCACTGCCGGCATGCAGCCCCAGTGTGCTTGTCCCACTACACACACACACAATGACACACAGACATATGCATGCACACAGAATCCCCACCACCACATGGGACTCAGCCAGTGTCTCAAGGAGCTGAACTGAATCTGCCATGAAAGCTGCTCCTCCCTCAGCAGTTACCATCACCAGCCATTCCAGCAGGCTGAGCTGGGGGAGATGAGGTGGAGAGCAGGGCCATTCCACCAGCCATACTGAAGTAATCATTTCCCCACTCTTCCCACCCCATTCCCTTTTTCCTTGTGAGTCTTTTTAGATTGTAAGCCTGTGGGCAGAGACTACTTTGTTTAATGAATTATATGTGAGCCACTCTGAGAGACTTTTTGGCTGTGGAACGGTATACAATATATGTATGTATGAAAATAGAAATAAATAAATTAAATTCAGGTCAAATGTCACTTTAGATGAAATTTTGGTTGCAACTCAATGCAGATCACCCCCCCCCCTGTTTCTTTACCTCTATGTTGGTAGGACCAACATGTCCAGCAACACTTTCAACAAACAAGCAGAAGCAGAGAATCTAGTTTCCTGCTGACCCATTAAGAATGTTGTAAGAGGGATATGCAGTGACTGTGCATTATTCAGGGCCATTCTTTCAACCTACAAATGGAGAAAAATATGTGTGAGAAGAACTTTGCTGCTTTCCACTTTGTAAACATGTCTTAGGATGACAGAAGATCAATACATCACCAGCTGGATTTTCTCTTCTGTTGTGATACCACAAAAAGGAAAAGATGCTCTCAACTAAGTTGACCCTTAATCTTAGACTCTGGAAGTTATGAAGAGTACAATGTGCTAATGAAATGACATGATGTTGCTTTTTTTTTTGGAGGGGTCACGCCTGGTACATGAGTTTAGAGCAAAATAGTTTAACAGCAGGCTATAAACATAGGAAACTGCCTTGTACTGGGTCAGACCACTGGGCCATCCAGTCATGTACCATCTGCCTTGACTGACAGCTTCACAAGCAGGGACTGGCACCTTAAGAAAAACCCCCAAGAAGAACCATGCTGGATCAGACCAAAGGCCTATCTAGTCCAGCATTGTGTCTACATAGTGGCCAGCCAGATGCTCATGGGAAGCCCACAAGCAGGACGTCAGCACAATAGCACCCTCCTCCTGCTAGTGTTCCTCAGCAACTAACATACAGAGACACACTGCCTCTGATATTGGTGGTAACATATAGTCATCATGACTAGCAGGCTTTCATACCCTTATCCTTCATGTTTCTCAGGCAGGGACACTTTCCAGCTATGTACTTGAAATATCTGAACTAGAGATGTCAGGAACTGAACCTAAGATGTTATGCTTATAGCTCTACCAGTGAGTTATAGCTGTTCCCCAACTACTGTCCTAATCCAGTGAGGATGGTGTATAAATAATACTTCCTTATATGAGCATTGGTGGATTAGCAACTCTGCAGAACACTGCATGCATAATTTCTACCAACAGATCACCTGCACATTCACCTGTTCAGTAGTGAATCAGGATACATTATCTGACAATTACAGATGTGTGTTACATTTGAAAAACAAGAAATAGTCTTGTGGTACCTTGAAAACTACCAGATTTATTGCAACATGAGTTACTCTGGACTAGTGCATCCTTCACAAGGCACTTGAAGTCAGTCACTCAGTCTGCCTGTCTGTCTAGATATAATTCAGGCACCTGATGAAATGAGCACAAGTATGCACACAGTAGCTCATGCTGCAATAAATCTGTAGGTCTTCAAGCTACCACAAGACTGTTTATTGATTTTGCAATCTAACTTATATCTAGTAGATAATGGATCCTGATACACTGTTCATCTGTTGTTAAATGCCTTCCCTTCTCCAAATTAACTGCCCTGTTCACAGGCATTGTGTGGGGAAAATGGTGGCTATCAGAGAGAGAGAGAGAGAGAGCAAGTGGCACCTACCTTTCTTTTATTTTATCTTTTATCTTATCTTATTTTGGTGGCCACCATTTTTCCCATACTGCCCCAGCATTATGCTGCATCTGAGACAGTCTTAGGGGAAGAAATAGCAGCTGTCAGGACAGGAGGCATCCAGTGAGAAGATCTCTGTTGCCACTGCTGACTTTTTTTTCTTTCAATTTTTCAAAAGTTAAACAAAACCCAAACTCCTGTGCTCCTGGTTGCACAAAGATGTGCCCTAACCCTGGCGTCTGGCAAAAGGGGGGGGATATTGCGGGCGGGTGGGGTGAGAAGAGGTGGCTGCTGCCTATTGGGTGCCCCCCATGGCACCACCAAGCAGGGGAGGAGTCGGCAGAGCCCTCGTAAGCTCTGCGCCCCCTCCAAACCAGCTCTCTCACTCTCGCGGCTTGAGAGACTGACCGGGAAACGACGACCGACTCCTGACTGTCATCAGAGCCGTCTCGTCACTCCCGCCAAGATGGCCCGGGCGCTCGCTTTGGCGGCGCACGTGGCCCCTGAACGCGCCCGATCTCGTCTGATCTCGGAAGCTAAGCCTTTGCCTCTCGGCTCATCAGGGTGCAATTCCCCCGCCAGCGGCCGCTCGCTCGAGCGGCATGCGTGCCGCGTGGGACGCTCCTTGCCTCCGGCTCGCCGGGAGGCACGGTCCTCTCCCTGCGCTGCTGGGTGGGCCGGCCCTCGCCTCCTCGTTGTTGGGAAGGCGACCCTCTCCCCGGCGCTTGCTGCGCCTCGGGGGGCACCGACCCTCACGGCTGCGGCGCGCGCGCCCCTCGCCTCCAGCTCGCCGGAGGGCGCGGCCCCGTGCTGGGTTTGGCCGCGGCTCCGGGGGCGTCGGCGCTTGCTGCTCCGTGTGCCAGTCCCTTTCCTCCAGCTCGCCGGGAGCCAGGGCCCTCCTTTGGCAGCGTGCATCCTCCTCACCTCCTGGTGTTGGGGGGGGGGGACGGCCCTCTCCCTGGCCCTTGCCGCGCCTCGCGGGGCGGTGACGTTCGTGGCTGCGGGGCATGCGCCCCCCGTCTCCTGGCTCGCTGGGAGGCGCGGCCCCATGTGGGGTTTGGCCGCAGCTCTGGGGGCATCGGCGCTCGCTCCTGCGTCCGCCCGCCCCTTACCTCCGGATCGCCGGGAGGCGCGGCCCTCTTGCCGCGCTGCCGGGTGTGCCGGCCCTCCCTCGGCGGCGCGCATGCTTCTCGCCTCCTGGTGGTTGGGGGGGGGCCCTCTCCCCGGCGCTTGCCGCGCCTCGTGGGGCGCTGACTCTTGCGGCTGCGGCGCGCGTGCCCTCCGGCTCGCCGGGAGGCGCGGCCCGGCGCTGGGTTTGGCCGCAGCTCCGGGGGTGTCAGTGCCCGCTCCTGTGGGCGCCCGCCCCTTGCCTCTGGCTCGCCGGAGGCGTGGCCCTCTTGTCGCGCTGTCGGATGCGCCGGCCCTCCCTCGGCGGCCTGCATGCCCCTCGCTTCTTGCTGTCTGGTTGCCTCGGTGCATGGCCCTTGTTCCTTTCTGCAGATGTTCTCGCTGCTGTAGAGGCATCAGCATTGGAGACCCAAGTCATGTAGTTGTGAGTGCATTGGTCTGGGGGCCGGGTGACCCCGGTTCTAGTCCCCACTCAGCCATGGAAGCTCACTGAGTGACTTTGGCCGGTCACGGACTCTTAGCCCGACCTACCTCACAGGGTCGTTGTTGTGAAATTGTAGAGGAGGATAATATAAATGCAATAAATAATAAGAAATAATAAATATAGATAATGCAATACCTTTTCCAGAGAGCAACGCGCTCAGCGCGTATCTTCTCTACCCTCCCCCATTCATATCTGGCAGTCCTGTTGGCCGATCATCCTTGGCGTTGCCCTACCTGGATTGGCGGGCAGTGTCCTGCCTGCGCTTGCCAGGCATTCAGCCCACTCATACCCTCGGCCTGCCTCCGCCCTACAGTAAGGGGCTATGGGTGCTGCCTCGGTTGATCTGGGGTCCTGCTGGTAGCCCTCTCTAGGATATCCTCTCCTGTGGGTTTACGCCCCTGCCTGCGTTTGTGCTTACAGGAATTGCTGCGTAGTGGTTGGAGTATTGAACTGTGACCTAGGTCCTTGTTACCTTCCCTGCCACTAGGCCTCTAGCAGCCTGATACCAAGCACTGACCCGGAACTCCACCTTCTTACATCATGCCCCAGAAGAAGGGCCATGGTGGAAGGAGGGGGAAGGGTAGGGCCCTCCGCCCCCCCCCCCCCCGCCAGGAGACCTCAGCCTGGGCCCAACTCCAGGTCTGAGGCAGAGGCGGGCCCAGTTCTGGCCTTAATCCTTGCGCACCTGGAGGCTGCTGAGCGTTCCTCAGGAATCCGTCCCCCTCCCCTGGCCAGGCCTAAGAAAACCTCAGCGGTCCAATTCGATAGGATGCGACAGCAGACCCAAGATGGCTGTTTTCTATTTCAGCACATCTGGATGCCGTTGCAGCTTCCACCTCCTCTTCACCGGCTATGCTCGAGAGCCCACTGCCCCCAGAGGGGCTCTTTCCTCCTGTGACTTCCCCATCCCCCGTCACCCAAGCGACGCCACCCACTTTGCCGGTTGGGGATCAGAACATGGCCACAGTGGGTTCAGTGCATCTGGATGCCATAGAAGCATCGCCCAGCCACCTTGTCTGCAGCGCATCTGGGCGCCACTGCGGCATCCACCTCTTCTTCGCAGGCTCACCTTGGCAGCAAGCCACCGCTGGAGGCAGCCCGCCCACCTGAGGCAGCTCCGCCAGCAGCAACGCAAGTAGCATCATTCCCCTGGTCCGTTGGGGATCAAGGCGCTGCAGCCCCCGATCCATCACGTCTGTACACCATTGAGGCTACGCCCCGTCTTCGCAGGGTCTCCCAGGCGGCACACCACCATTGGAGACGGTTCACCCTCCTGGGACATCCTATTAGCAGCACCGTAAGCAGTATCATCCCCCCTACCTATAAGGGACCTTGGCACGGCTGCCCTGGGTATGAGTGAGACAACCACACACCCTATATACGACTTCAGGGCTACATGCGGCTCCGTCAGACATATTTCCAGTATCACTTCACTCCCTTTCGCTAGCGTCCGGCTGAGTCCTGCAGGGTTAACTTAGGATCTCTTGTCCCTACCCCCAGACGCCCACATACGTGGCAATGGTAGGTCCCTTCGCTAATCCCGTGAAAGGAGCAATTCCCATCCAGGCCGCTTCTTCTGCAATTGGCCTTCAACTTGGGAGTGGCACACCTGCCTTATGTCAAGGCCGTCTGTGGAAGGGCTGCCCCTAACTTTCTATGCGCTGGGACCTGAGAGACCAGGGCCTTTGGGCTATTAGTTATCTCTCCTTCCCTGCCAGATTGCGGCAATAGGTCTGACAGTGGCCTCCACCTATTGCGGGCCCAGTGTTTTGGCACTGCATGCTGAGCTGTTAGTACAGCCCCATGGTCACATGCTCCCAAACCATTGCCATTTTCTGTCACATGTGCTCCCTTGGTAGCAGGTAGCACCCATCCACCTCCTGTCCAATAGCCCAGGGGTGGCAGGGTCCCCCCCACGGGGGGCCAAGTCTGCGGGAAGCCTGTAGCAGGTTACTGCCCCTCCCAATGGGCCCAGCCTGGTCAGAAGGGTGCCGTTCCTTCAGTTTTGTTTTTTTTAAAATGCTATCCCCCATGACATCCCTTTGGGAGTCCAGGCTAAGCCATAGCCTCTCTTTCCCGTAGGCCAGCCCGTTCATGACGAGACCCCCTGGGTATCTGGGCCCTGTATGAAACACTTCTTCTGAAGATATGAAGATCAGATCGACAGGCTCTGAGCCTTACCCTCGTGGATCTGTCTGTTACTAGGTACCATGCTTGCAAGACTACATGGGACCGGTGTACCAAAGATGAACATGTTATCCTAAATTACATAGCTCTACGTACTGGTGCCACCATGGCGGGTATGTGGTCCCGCACCTTAGGAGCAAACGTCAGTCAGGACTCATGGCCCTTCCCTATAGAGCCTTGCTGCAATTCTGCATCTCTTTGAGGAATAAGGGGGATATCTGCTAGAGCCAGGAGGGCCGAGCTGGCCGTTTTTAGTCTGGGCCACAACAAGGAGAGTTACTGACACCAAATTAATTTCCAGTGCCAGGCGTCCACTGTGAGGTCGTGGCACGGCCGCCTCCACCTTTTAGCAGATTATGGGCACCCTCTCTCCAGATTCCCTTCTTGGGTTCTGAGATATGGCCCTCCATTTGCCCTTCCCTGTATGGCGTTTCACTGTCACACGCTGCAGCCTTAACGGCTCTCTTCGGGGCCCTTGGGATTTTCAGGGTTGTTTTGGGTTCCTTATCTGGCTTGTCCAGAAGGGCCTTCAGATACTACGATGTACAGGTCTTTCCCACTGTACTCCACCTACCCATTCAGAGGTTAAGGCCCATTAGGGTCATCACAGGTTTTACTGGGATACTGCATCTGGAAGGGACCCTTGTCTTGTCAGTATGACAGTTCACTATTAACAAAATTTCAGTTGGGCCACTACCACATCAGCTCTAGCTCGCTAGGCCAGGTAATTTTCGATAGGAACCCTCTTTTGGTATTGAGCGGTCTCCAAGGCAGCCACTTTAGGTGTCTCTCACAGGCAAGTTATGGCGGTGGAATGATGGCAGTTCGAAGCATTCCAGCAGGGCCCTCACAATTTGACCGCCTTCTTTCTGTTGCAATGTCCCTTTGCTTGCCCTAACGTTTTTCTTCCTCAGACTGCCGGACTCGACGTACGCTAGTACGGGTGCTCTTATGCAGGCACGGTATGGTGCTTTGGGCTGCACGTATGGTTCTATGCCAGACTTCAGATCTTAGTTTCCGCTACCCAACACGCTACGATCCAGTGGCTTAGCAGATGGAACATGCAGTGGGAGTCTCCACCCTGTTCCACCAAGGTTTGGTCAGTCTTCCTCTGCAGGTACAGGTGCTACACGATGGAGGGAACGACTTGGGCTGTAAGCCAGGGAAGGACCCAATCGAACGGGCCTTGATGAATGTGCAGGTGGTCCGGCATACCTGGCCGGAAGTAGCCATTATGATTCTCACTGCTCCCTGGATCAATTGGAAGACCCGGAACGACGTTGCCGTTGTCAGGGCGCGTCAGAAAGTGAATGGAGAAATGGCTTATGGCCTATGTGAATGGGTGATGGATGCACCACCCACAGGAAATTCTTGGACAAGGAGGGAGCGTTACAGGCAGGACGATGTCCACCTGTCTAATGTAGGGAATAGCATATTTCTGTCAGATCTGCAAAGGGGCCTGCGGAAGTTCTTCTGCGCAGGTGGGGGGAGTTCACAAGCTCTAGGCTTGTGACTCCTGTGGCGGCTAGGATGGGCAAAAGCAGAAAGGGATTAGGGATGGTGTGCATGCAGAGGCACTTTATGGTGACAGGTGACGCCTGAGGCCCCCCAAACGGGTTGTGCGGCTTGGCGGGGGGATAAGGGTTGCCTGGGAGACCAACCCTCCTCACTCACCCAGGTGTTGTGCGGCACCGCGTTGGGGGTGACACTGGAAGGTCTACCTCCCCCAGAAGGGGCAGTCCGGAGGGGTGGCGAGATTGACGCCACCCCTCAGGCTGGGTGTGCTTTCGCCCGAGAAGTGCCAGCTTGTCGCTGGCACAGTCAGATGCCCGTCCTAGGTTCCCCTTTGCAGATATTTCAATAAATGTGGCCCAATTTTCAACCCAAGCCTTGTTGTCTGACTCTTCTTTGACCCATTTCCGCTCGCAAGTGCCCTAACCCCGGCGCCAGCTTGTCTGGCAAAAGGGGGGGGATATTGCGGGCGGGTGGGGTGAGAAGAGGTGGCTGCTGCCTATTGGATGCCCCCCATGGCACCACCAAGCAGGGGAGGAGTCGGCAGAGCCCTCCTAAGCTCTGCGCCCCCTCCAAACCAGCTCTCCCGCTCTCGCAGCTCCCTCCCGCCCTCCCTTAAGCAGTGTGGGTTTATGCCGGTTGCCCTTTTGGGAGCCTTGCAGGAATTTTTGGCTCACAGTTAAAATTGACCTTCTACTGTGTGTCTTTTTGCCTACTTCACACTGTTATCGGGGCTAGGGTGCGTCCAGTAGGCAAATACAGTCCAATCTCTCATAGGTCACATTTTCGTGGCGGCTAGGACAGGCAAAAGCAGAAAGGGATTAGGGATGGTGTGCATGCAGAGGCACTTTATGGTGACAGGTGACGCCTGAGGCCTCCCGAACGGGTTGTGCAGCTCGGCGGGGGGATAAGGGTTGCCTGGGAGACCAACCCTCCTCCCTCACCCAGGTGTTGTGCGGCATCGGGTTGGGGGTGACACTGGAAGGTCTACCTCCCCCAGAAGGGGCAGTCAGGAGGGGCGGCGAGATCGACGCCACCCCTCAGGCTGGGTGTGCTTTCGCCTGAGAAGTGCCAGCTAGTCGCTGGCACAGTCAGATGCCCGTCCTAGGTTCCCCTTTGCAGATATTTCAATAAATGTGGCCCAATTTTCAACCCAAGCCTTGTTGTCTGACTCTTCTTTGACCCATCTCCGCTCGCAAATGCCCCCTTCAGGCACCCCGACCTAATTGCCAAAATGACTCTCGAATCTCAATTGTGAACAGGGCAGTCAATTTAGGGGCAGTTTTAGTTTAGCACTCATTCTCTCTCTCTCTCTCTCACACACACACACACACACACACCCCTCAGCTAAGGGTAACATTTCATGCACACGATGAAGACAGCTCTAGTTCATGAAAATGTATACCAGAATTAAACTGTTCTTAAAGTGCCACAGGAGAGGCTGCTTTAGTTTTGTTTTGTTTTGTTTTATTTTGTTTTGTTTTTTGCTTCAGCAGACTTACATTGATATTTCTCTGTAATTATATTTGAGTTATTTAAATACACAACCAGTTTCATAAAACCTTCTCTCACCACATATGGGCTTAAATAATGAGTTCTGCTTGGATTTGCCAAAGCAATTTTTTTTAGCACTCCGTCGTTAATCCAAGTTCTTCCTGTCACCTCTCCACATGCAAAGCAAATTCATTACGAAGGATGAAATAAAATGCAAATGAACAGAAAGTGATTGACTAAATTGTCACAGAATCACTGGCAACACACATACATACAAATACAAACACACACACAAGTAAAAACCATTGTCTAATTTTTTACTTTAATCCCTTTGGAAACCATCCAAGCAAGGTGGAATAACTCAGAGTGGGATTCTTGCTCATTATGAAAGGCACTTGCCAATGATCTAAAATATAGGCCTCATAAATGAATTTTATTAAGTCCATTAATAATGATTAAATTGATAGAGAGACAGATATAATTATATTAAACTGATGTGATTGTTCTGGAATCTGAAAGCGTTGTGATGCTTAAAATGGTGCTGAAAATGTCTAGACTTTATAGAACTGTGCAGTTCTGTAGCTATCTAATGTTGGTGTGAACTTTTTACCTAGCTACTTTGCCTCATGTCAAAGTGTTTAGTAGGGATGTATGAGAAATTTGTTTCAGTTTGTTTTTGATCAGGATTTACCCAGTTTCCACCTTCCAGACTGAATATGGATTTGGACACAATCTGAGGTCGAAGTCCATACATTTTTGAGCTTGCAATGTGATTCACAGACCAAACAAATGAGTTTGACAGTATGCATATATTTGAAAAAGGCACATGAAAAATGTGCACTTTGAAAAAATGCACACAAACATGTTTTAATCAATAGGAGAAGAATGCAAACATTTTAAACATGCACACAATTGATGGAAAATATATGCATGAAAATATGCACAATGTTTCAACTGAAAATAAAATTAAAAAGATCACAATTTGATATAGACGTGAGACCAAACAAGCTTCAAGGTGGAATCTGCAGAACTTCAACAAGCTCATTTTGCTTGTACACACATCCCTAGTGTTTAGTTTATTAAATAAACACTAGAGTTCCAAAATAATCTCTGACATGAAAATAGCGACTAGATAACCCACAAGAATTACTTTGCTTGATCAGATCAAGTTTCTTCCAGTCTAGCTAATAGTGACTGGTTGGACCATCTGCCATCAATTTGTTTGATTTTCCCATATAAGCTATTGTCTATCACTATTGTGGTAACTAATTCCATACAATATTGATCTACATATCTAATTCTATTGAATTTCTATCCTGTGCTTCCCCCAAGGAACTCTGGTCATCTCTATTTTTATCACCATTTTTTATCAGCACAATAACTCTGCGAGATACATACACTTCATGACTAGCAATAGGTGAACAAGTCATTTTCATGATCTCCCAGATTCTCCAAGCACCAATTTGAAGCTTCTCTTGCTTCATTTCCTGTGTTTGTTTGTGTGCTTTTCTCATTTTGGTTAAACAAGAAAAATGTGCATTTTGAATAGGGAAAAAGTGCATTTTTGAACGCCCCCTAAATGCACACTTTCACTACATAAAGCATAAAAAAATGCATTCATAACATGCACACTTTTAAAGGCACAACCTTTAAAATTTGCAATTTTTTGAGTGAGAGAACATGAGTTCAGGAATTTGAGCATTTTTAGAGAATCCTGCTTGCATTCAGGGTTGTGATCATGGGAAGTTTGCATAATTTGCAAACATGAATGAAATTCTCATACATTCCTTTCCACCACTGGGTGGGATTGGAATCCTGGTTTCCCCATCCAAGCTCAACGCTTTATCCACCATAAGAGTATGCTGTTCTTTTGACTCTAAGCATACAACTCCTAGGTGGTTTATCTTCCTTTGAACATAACATCCAACAGGTTTGTTAATAAACCCCTCCTGAACACTGCTTTGCTAGCACATCTCAGGGTCCAGCCATATAGCAGTCAGGATAGTTTGATGTGTGCATGCTATACATTTTTGTAATTTATACTTTATGCTTTCAGTTCCTTCATGGCAAAAACTGTAAAGCATTATACAGATCCTTTGTATTATGCACTTATGCCTGGCAATTTAGTATATGTTTTCCTGAATATGCTATGGACCATCAAGGAAAAAAAGTTCCATCTCTAATCCAAATTCACTTTCCTGATAATTTTGCTTTAATATGTGACATTCCATTACACGTGAAGTATTAACATGGTAAATTCAGTTTCAGGTTCTGATCCTCATTAATTAAAAGTTAAAATGTAATAAAACTAAAAAGAACCTTGATGGATGTGGCTAAACTGGAAACAATGAAAGTGACTTTTTGTTGTTAGCAACCTTCATTTTTCCAAATCCTCAGACATACAACAATCCTTTCCAACATACCACTTCTAGATGTATGAGGATCTGTTCACACATGCAAGTTTACCAACTGATGACAACTGCAATATCAAGTGATGGCTTTCATATATGCAAGAGCCATCCCAAATCAAACATCATATGCACACACTATACTTCTTACTCCCCTTCATGGATCACTGCCTTGTTGTGGCGAAGGGGCTTGCGTAACTCAGTGAAGCCATAAGCTATGCCGTGCAGGGCCACCCAAGACGGACAGGTCATGGCAGAGAGTTCTGACAAAATGTCCACTGGAGAAGGAAATGGCAACCCACTCCAGTATTCTTGCCAAGAAAACCCCATGGAACGTATCACAAGGCTAAAAGAGATGACGCCGGAAGATGAGCCCCTCAGGTCGGAAGGTGTCCAATATGCTACTGGGGAAGAGCAGAGGGTATTTCCAAGTAGTGCCAGAAAGAGTGAAGCGGCTGGGCCAAACCCGAAAGGACACTCAGCTGTGGATGTGTCTGGTGGTGAAAAGAAAATCCGATGCTGTAAAGAACAATATTGTTTAGGAACCTGGAATGTCAGATCAATGAATCAAGGTAAGCTGGAGGTGGTCAAACATGAGATGGCAAGATTGAACATCGACAACTTGGGAATCAGCGAACTCAAATGGACAGGCATGGGCGAATTTAATTCAGGTGACCATCATATCTACTATTCTGGGCAAGAATCCCTTAGAAGAAATGGAGTAGCACTCATAGTCAACAAAAGGGTGGGAAAAGCAGTACTGGGGTACAATCTTAAAAATGATAGAATGATCTCAGTACGAATCCAAGGCAAACCATTCAACATCACAGTAATTGAAGTCTATGCCCCAACCACTGAGGCCAAAGAAGCTGAGGTTGATCGGTTCTATGAAGACCTACAACACCTTCTAGAACTAACACCAAAAAAAGATGCCCTCTTCATCATAGGGGATTGGAATGCTAAAGTAGGAAGTCAAGAAATCACCGGGATAACAGGCAGGCGTGGCCTTGGTGTACAAAATGAAGCAGGACAAAAGCTAATAAGAGTTTTGCCAGGAGAACATGCTGATCATAGCAAACACTCTTTTCCAACAGCACAAGAGGCGACTCTACACATGGACATCACCAGATGGTCAATATCGAAATCAGATTGATTATGTCCTTTGCAGCCAAAGATGGAGAAGCTCCATACAGTCAGTAAAAACAAGACCTGGAGCTGACTGTGGCTCAGATCATGAGCTGCTTCTTGCAAAATTTCGGCTTAAATTGAAGAACGTCGGGAAAACCACGAAACCGTTCAGGTATGACCTAAATCATATCCCTGATGAATATACAGTGGAGGTGAGGAATAGACTTCAGGGATTAGACCTGATAGACAGAGTGCCTGAGGAACTATGGACGGAGGTCCGCAACATTGTTCAGGAGGCAGCAACGAAATCCATCCCAAAGAAAAAGAAATGCAAGAAAGCCAAGTGGCTGTCTGATGAGGCTTTACAAGTAGCTCACGAAAGAAGGGAAGCGAAAAGCAAGGGAGAAAGGGGAAGATATACCCAACTGAATGCAGAGTTCCAGAGAATAGCAAGGAGAGACAAGACGGCCTTCTTAAATGAACAATGCAAAGAAATGGAGGAAAACAACAGAATGGGAAAGACTAGAGATCTCTTCAAGAAAATCGGAGATCTCAAGGCAACGTTTTGTGCAAAGACGGGCATGATAAAGGACAAAGAAGGCAGGGACCTAACAGAAGCAGATGAGATGAAGAAGAGGTGGCAAGAATACATAGAAGAACTATACAGGAAAGATCTGAATGTCCCTGATAGCCATGATAGTGCAGTCACTGAACTTGAGCCGGACATCCTAGAGAGTGAAGTCAAGTGGGCCTTAGGAAGCATTAGTAACAACAAAGCTAGCGGAGATGACAGTATTCCAGACGAGCTATTTAAAATCCTAAAAGATGATGCTGTTAAAGTGCTGCATTCAATATGCCAACAAATCTGGAACACTCAACAGTGGCCACAAGACTGGAAAAGGTCATTTTACATTCCAATTCCAAAGAAGGGCAACGCCAAAGAGTGTTCAAACTACCGCACCATTGTGCTCATTTCACATGCCAGCAAGGTGATGCTCAAAATCCTACAAGCTAGGCTTCAGCAGTATGCGAACCGAGAACTACCGGAAGTACAAGCTGGGTTTAGAAGAGGCAGAGGAACTAGAGATCAAATCGCCAACATTCGCTGCATCATGGAGAAAGCAAGAGAATTCCAGAAAAACGTCTATTTCTGCTTCATTGACTACACTAAAGCCTTTGATTGTGTGGATCACAACAAACTGTGGCAAATTCTTAAAGTGATGGGAGTACCAGACCACCTTACCTGTCTCCTGAGAAACCTGTACGAGGGTCAAGTTGCAACAGTAAGAACCAGATATGGAACAACCGATTGGTTCAAAATTGGGAAAGGAGTACGACAAGGCTGCATATTGTCACCCTGCTTATTTAACTTATATGCAGAGTACATCATGAGAAATGCCGGGTTGGATGAATCAGAGGTCGGAATTAAGATTGCTGGGAGAATTATCAACAACCTCTGATATGCAGACGATACCACCCTAATGGCAGAAAGCGAAGAGGATCTCAAGAGCCTCTTGTTGAGGGTGAAAGAGGAGAGTGCAAAAGCTGGTTTGAAACTCAACATTAAAAAAACGAAGATCATGGCATCTGGACCCATCACTTCCTGGCATATAGAAGGGGAAGAAATGGAAGCAGTGACAGATTTTACTTTCTTGGGCTCCAAGATCACCGCAGACGGTGACTGTAGCCCTGAAATTAAAAGACGCTTGCTCCTTGGGAGGAAAGCTATGGCCAACCTAGACAGCATAGTAAGAAGCAGAGACATCACCTTGCCGACAAAGGTCCGTCTAATCAAAGCTATGGTTTTCCCAGTAGTAATGTATGGCTGTGAGAGCTGGACTATAGGGAAGGCTGAGCGCCGAAGAATTGATGCTTTCGAATTGTGGTGCTGGAGAAGACTCTTACGAGTCCCCTGGACTGCAAGGAGGTCAAATCAGTCCATCCTAAAGGAAATCAACCCTGAGTGCTCATTGGAAGGACAGATAATGAAGCTGAAGCTCCAATATTTTGGCCACCTAATGCGAAAAAACTCCCTGGAAAAGACCCTGATGCTGGGAAAGACTGAAGGCAAAAGGAGAAGGGGACGGCAGAGGATGAGATGGCTAGATAGCATCATGGATGCAATGAATATGAACTTGAGCACGCTCCGGGAGAGAGCGCAGGACAGGAAGGCCTGGCGTGCTATGGTCCATGGGGTCACGAAGAGTTGGACACGACTGAACGACTGAACAACATACTTCTTACTATTTGCATGTTTGATTTTTAACAACACACCTTTCTATGCTGAGGATACATCATGTAGTGCAGGAGTGGGTAGAAAGTAGAACTTCAGATATTTCAGACCAATTCCCAGAAACCCCTGCCAGCATGGCCAATAGTCAAGAATGGTTGAAGTTGATGTCCAAAACATCTGAAGCATTACTTTTCCCCCACACTTGATGTGGTGTGTACATGAGTGAAAAGGAACCCATTTCATGGCTTTGTACTTTTCTGGAATGACCTGTAGTTAGATTTTAAGCTATGGCTACTTGTTATGGGAAGGAATCTTAGTTCAATGGTAGAGTACATGGTTTGCCTGCATAAGGTTCAAGGTTCAACTCCTGGAGTTTCCAAAGGGGTCAAGTAGTAGATGAGACAGACCTCTTCTAGAGAATTTGGACATCTAGTCAGATTAGACAATGATGAGCAAACTGGACAACCTACCTATGGTGGCCACCTTCCTATGCTTCTGTTATGCCTCTTCGTTGTTGTTGCTGTTGTTCAGTCATTCAGTTGTGTCCGACTCTTCATGACCCCATGGACCATAGCATGCCAGGCCTTCCTGTCCTCCTCTCTCTCCCGGAGCATGCTCAAGTCCATATTCATTGCATAAGTGATGCTATCTAGCCATCTCATCCTCTGCCGTCCCCTTCTCCTTTTGCCTTCAGTCTTTTCCAGAGAGTTTTCTCTTCACATTAGGTGGCCAAAATATTTGAGCTTCAGCTTCATTATCTGTCCCTCCAATGAGCACTCAGGGTTGATTTCCTTTAGGATGGACTGATTTGACCTCCTTGCAGTCCAGGGGACTCATAAGAGTCTTCTCCAGCACCACAGTTTGAAAGCATCAATTCTTCGGCACTCAGCCTTCCTTATAGTCCAGCTCTCATAGCCATACGTTATTACTGGGAAAACCATAGCTATGATTAGATGGACCTTTATCGGCAAGGTGATGTCTCTGCTTCTTACTATGCTGTCTAAGTTTGCCATAGCTTTCCTCCCAAGGAGCAAGCGTCTTTGAGTTTCATGGCTACAGTCACCATCTGCGGTGATCTTGGAGCCCAAGAAAATACAATCTGTCACTGCTTCCATTTCTTCCCCCTCCATATGCCAGGAAGTGATGGGGCCAGATGCCATGATCTTCGTTTTTTTAATGTTGAGTTTCAAACCAGCTTTTGCACTCTCCTCTTTCACCCTCAACAAGAGGCTGTTTAGATCTTCTTTGCTTCCTGCCATTCGGGTGGTATCATCTGGGTATCTGAGGTTATTGATAATTCTCCCGGCAATCTTAATTCCAACGTGTGATTCATCCAACCTGGCGTTTCTCATGATATACACAGTTGGCGATTTGATCTCTAGTTCCTCTGCCTCTTCGAAACCCAGCTTGTACTTTCAGTAGTTCTCAGTTTGCATACTGCTGAAGCCCAGCTTGTAGGATTTTTAGTAGGGATGTCAGAGAATTCAGCCACGGATCTCGGTGAGGCCAAATGCCAGTGCATTCGGCCCCCCGAACTCCGTGGCTGAATGACCTGCCACCCCCCTGCCCCCCGCGGTTCCCCCCCGGGATGAGACTTACCTGGGGCGGATGTTCCAGACAGCAGTGGCTCCAGCAGCGGCTGCGGCGGCTGGTCTTCCGAACGGCTGATGCCGCCGCCATTTGCAGTCTGTTCCCCCCCGCCATTCGTGATAGGCTACGTAAAGACTTACGTAACCTATCACATCTGGGGTTTTTTTTTAAAAAAAAAAACGTGCACGCAAATGGCAGCGGCTATTTGCATTCCCCCTTATTTTTGCGGTCTTAGTGTACGTAAATATTTATGTAGACTAAGACGGCCAAAAATAAGGAATGCAAATGGTGGCAGCCGTAGCCGCCACCATTTGCGTACGCTTTTTTTTTTTTTTTAACCCAGACATGATAGACTACATAAGTCTATGTATCATGGCTACGGCTGCCACCATTTGCGTCCCTGCTAGCCAGTGGCCAGATGTCCAGCTGCTGGCGGAGCCGGCCGGCAGCTCTGCGGAATCCCCGCGGAGCGGAGCTGGCCGGCCAGGATTCCAGGGGGAGGCGCGGAGTGCCTCCCCTCCCGGCAAGGATTCCGGGGGGAGGGACAGAGCGCCTCCCCCCCCCAGCGGAACCGGGAAGAGCCAGGTAAGTGGGGTTTTGTACACCCCTAATTTTGAGCATAACTTTGCTGGCATGTGAAATGAGCTCAATTGTACGGTAGTTTGAACACTCTTTGGCATTGCCCTTCTTTGGAATTGGAATGTAAACTGACCTTTTCCAGTCTTGTGGCCACTGTTGAGTGTTCCAAATTTGTTGGCATATTGAGTACAGCGCTTTAACAGCATCATCTTTTAGGATTTTAAATAGCTCAGCTGGAATACCGTCATCTCCGCTAGCTTTGTTGTTAGTAATGCTTCCTAAGGCCCACTTGATTTCACTCTCGAGGATGTCCGGCTCAAGTTCAGTGACCGCACTATCATGACTATCAGGGACATTCAGATCTTTCCTGTATAGTTCTTCTATGTATTCTTGCCACCTCTTCTTCATCTCATCTGCTTCTGTTAGGTCCCTGCCTTCTTTGTCCTTTATCATGCCCGTCTTTGCACAAAACGTTGCCTTGAGATCTCCAATTTTCTTGAAGAGATCTCTAGTCTTTCCCATTCTGTTGTTTTCCTCCATTTCTTTGCATTGTTCATTTAAGAAGGCCTTCTTGTCTCTCCTTGCTATTCTCTGGAACTCTGCATTCAGTTGGATAGATCTTCCCCTTTCTCCTTTGCTTTTCGCTTCCCTTCCTCAGCTACTTGTAAAGCCTCCTCAGACAGCCACTTGGCTTCCTTGCATTTTTTCTTTGGGATGGATTGAGTTGCTGCCTCCTGAACAATGTTACAGACCTCCGTCCATAGTTTCTCAGGCACTCTGTCTATCAGGTCTAATCCCTGAAATCTATTCCTCACCTCCACTGTACATTCATCAGGGATATGATTTAGGTCATACCTGAACGGTTTAGTGGTTTTCCCTACGTTCTTCATTTTAAGCCGAAATTTTGCAACAAGAAGCTCATGATCTGAGCAACAGTCAGCTCCAGGTCTTGTTTTTGCTGACTGTATAGAGCTTCTCCATCTTTGGCTGCAAAGGACATAATCAATCTGATTTTGATATTGACCATCTGGTGATGTCCATGTGTAGAGTCACCTCTTGTGCTGTTGGAAAAGAGTGTTTGCTATGATCAGCGTGTTCTCTTGGCAAAACTCTGTTAGCCTTTGTCCTGCTTCATTTTGTACACCAAGGCCATGCTTGCCTGTTATCCCCGTTATTTCTTGACTTCCTACTTTAGCATTCCAATTCCCTATGATGAAGAGGACATCTTTTTTTGGTGTTAGTTCTAGAAGGTGTTGTAGGTCTTCATAGAACCAATCAACCTCAGCTTCTTCGGCCTCAGTGGTTGGGGCATAGACTTGAATTACTGTGATGTGGAATGGTTTGCCTTGGATTTGTACTGAGATCATTCTATCGTTTTTGAGATTGTACCCCAGTACTGCTTTTCCCACCCTTTTGTTGACTATGAGTGCTACTCCATTTCTTCTAAGGGATTCTTGCCCACAGTAGTAGATATGATGGTCACCTGAATAAAATTCGCCTATGCTTGTCCATTTTAGTTCGCTGATTCCCAAGATGTCAATGTTCAATCTTGCCATCTCATGACTTTCCCATGCTTCCAGATCAGCAGTAGAGTCATTTATAGTGACACCTGTCCCAGATAAATGCCTTTTCTGCCAGGCCATACACCAAGGTGACTTTGAAAGCAAACTATAAGGTAGCCTTGCCTAAGCTGGTCTCCTGTTTTGGACTTGAACTTCCATAAACGCTAGCCAGCATGGCTAATGTTCAGGAATCCGGGTAGTTGTAGTCTAAAACATCTGGAGGGCACCAGCTCGGGGAAAGTTGCAGTAAGGAGTAGAAACTACATATGGGCTAGGGAGCTAAGGAAGACATATGAATGAAAAGTACTAGGCTATGCTTACATCACATTTGGCCCTTTTTCCTCCCCTTAGCAACAACTAGAACTACTTCCCCATCCCGTTAGAATTTTACTCATTCTTTGATTTACCACCTCAGTTACATCTTTTGTTAAGTGTCATACATTGCCAACGACATAGAATCTCCAGTATTGAGAATAGACTATAGAACAGGCAGATTTCTTTAGACCTTGCAATGATATCTTAATTGCCTTTTGAATGTAGACTGTGATATCACAACTGATTTAACTTTAAATTGATGTATGCATTTCCAGTGATTATATACATACATATGTTCCCTTGCTCTTCTGATACAGAGCAATGAACTCTTACTTATGTGAGATTCACTTGTTTATGATCTTTCTCAGTATTGACCGAGAAATATTGATCTCAGCAGGATTTCAGAGCTGCCTCCCGCAGACACTGATGTTATTTTTCACTTTTGGAAGCCCAGAAAATTACATGATAGGAAACAAAGCAATTACAAAACCTGCCGCGTTTTAAATTCTTGAATAAGATGGCAGAAGCTAGTCAAATTACATATAGACCAAGGTGTAATTTTGTGCTGCCCTTTAAATGTATTGAATGCTTGAAGAGAAGGCACTGCTCTTTTGCCAGTATCAAATCTGTTTCTGAAGCATCTCTTTAGCATTTTACCAGAAATAATGTTTAGCATAGTCACAGAGGATAGGTTATTAAGGGCTGTATCTTCAGTTGTTAAAAGAAATGGTTTATAGTGTGTGAATCCTCTAGTCCACAGTTTTAAATATACTGCACCAAAGTTCTACAATGGGCTAGAACAACCTTCATATTAAAACACTGAGACTGAGAAATAAAGAGTCCTGTGTACATGCTCAAGCACTGCCATATATACTGGGGCACTTCAGTAATGCCCTCTTTTGATTTCAGCTCCTGTATGCTACATTGGGAGCCCCCACACACACACACTTTTAAGGATAGGGTTTAGACGATTTATACCTGCAATGTTGGGTAAATGGGCTTATTTACAGCCATCATTTGCATAAAAAACCCTTTATGTAAAAGAAGCCACCTTTTCCCACAAAATGGCCACTTGGTGAGGGAGTGGGCAGCTGCACACCGCTCACTAGGTGCTTGTGGAGTGGCCGGTGGCTATCACCCCATGCCAAACAGGGTCAGGCAGCCAGTGGGATCCATGGACTCCAGTCTGGGGGTGGGGGAGCTGAACAGGTAGATATCTGTTGGACTACACACACACAAACACACACACACGTATCAGCAACATCTCTAAGTAGAACTTCAATCTTGCTTGCTGCAGATTGAATTCTCCATCCGAAGAGCTGATTGCCCAGGGTTCCCATCTTTGCAGAGGAAAGCTTATGTGTACAAAAGAAGCATCCTGCACCTTCAGACTGGCACTACTCACATAATGGCAGGAAGTGTGGCCAGTGCTTGTGGTGACATCGAGGTGGGATTAGCCCTATGCATTCCCATTGGCCCTTCCTCATGTTCAGTACCGCTGGGTACCAAATGTCTGACCAACTAAGATTCTGTTGCATCATAAAGTGGATGGACTTGAGGACCCATGATGACCATTCCAGGTCTTTGGAGCCTTTTTCTCTAAACTACAATCTTGCATTAGTCATGCTATTAGAAGATCATTCCATGGGGGAGGGGGGAGTGGAGCGGGAAAGGTAGGGAACATTTTTCATCCCAAGGGCCATGGGTAACCTTCCAGGAGCAATATGCCAGCAGCAGGCAGGGACAAGTCCAAATGCTGATGAGGCCAAAGCAAAGTATGCTATCTTAAATAACCTATAATATTTGCATTACCATCAATATTCCTAATGCCAAATATAGTAACTAACTACAAAATTATTATAAAATATCATCATGGAGTACCTTTAATACAGCCCAAACACTATGAATGTCTCAAAAATTCTAAATAACAGTCACAACAGACACAAAAATAGCAATATAAATACCACACAAAGCACAACTACCACACATACCACAAGTAAAATCACTCCACCTTGATCAATCAAGATTACATATACACCTGTTTGCTTGCATCTGGTCCTTTAGCTTTGTGTTGGCAGTCATGCATGCTAGAACCTTCACCTTTTTTTCTAGAAGAAAAGGCTGGGATTCTCAAGAGACTGACAGTGCAATCAGTGGAGGCTGGTGGCCCAGATTTTGGTGAGCCCATAAATCCATTCTGGGCTTCAGTCAGAACCAACCAAAACTCCATCAGAGCTATCCATGGTGCTGAACCATATCCCCAAAATAGTCTCAGCACCTTGGATAGCTCCTTTATAGTTCTGGCTGGTTCTGACTGAGACCCAGAATGGATTCACAGCCCTACTGGAATCGGAGCCACCAAATTCGTCTGAGTGCAATCAAATGCATGCTTGACCAGTCCAGAAGTATTTTCTTCTGTGTTCAGTGGGGATTACTTCCAACTCAGTGTGTATAAGACTGAAGTGTAGTAGTAGGGGGGATCTTCTGTCGTCTAAAGAATTGCATTATCTCACATTGCAGGGCAGCTTGAAAAGAGAAACCGACAACAACCCGAAAGATCTGAGTTTTCTAAAAAAAATATTCCACCAAAGGTAGAAGTGAAATATTTCCCAAATATGTTCGCATGCTGTACTCAGTCCCAGGCAGCTACTAACTTCACAGTATTATATGTGGTACACAGGAAAGTAGGCTTTGCGGAAGGGCACAACCACTTGTCACCTTGAGGAAGTTCAGCTCGAGGCTACTGATTAATACATCTGTAAGGCAGCCAATGCATGGGCCTTTGATAAATCAGATTATTACTGTATCAAATAAATGGCTCATTTATCAGCCTTTGTGTAGCCCAGCTGTGTCTGCACGCATGCCACTGGAAGATAATCAAAGTGCTTGGAAGAAAACAAAATTGGCTTGTTCTAGCTAGTGTGGTAATTAGGAAAAATTGGAGGAGCGAGATCAAAGGTTCATGGCTAAGAAATGTTCAGTAGTCAACAGTGGTGGAGAAATACATAAAAGCATGTCCGATTAAGATACTTTGTTGGACTAAAAATCCTGAGCATGACAAAAGCCTAGTATTAACAAGCACGCAGAAAGCTACACATTCTGCCTGACTGTATGACTAATCCTCGGGATTATTTATTGCATGGACAATTAGAAAATGTTGGAGTGTTTGTTCTCATCTATAATGTAAAGAATATAGAGACATGCTGTGACTGGTTTGTTTACAGTGCAATCCTATGTGTTGTCTACTCTGAGGAAAGTCCCATTGAGTTCAATGGGGCTTACTCCCAGGTAAGTTAGTGTAGGATTGCAGCACTTGTGTATTTTTATCCGATTTATTTATTTTATTTATTTATTAAATTTATTAATCGCGCATCTGGCTGGTCACCCAGCCACTCTGGGTGATGTACAATAATAAAAACAATTTAAAACAATAAAATTCTACATTTAAAAACATATTTCTAAAAATACCCTAACCCACCCCAAATGCCTGCCTGAACAACTGCATTTTTAATACATGGTAGAAGCTCATTAAAGAGTAGGGATGTACGAAAGTCACTTACCTTTCCGCGGATTATGTTCATGGGGGGGGAGGCATTCTGTCCCTCCCCCTGGAATCCTCAATGGGGGGGAGGCGATCCGGTCCTCCCCCCGGAATCCTCGACGGCCGGCTGTGCTCTGCGGCGGCTCTGCAGAGCAGCCGCCCAGTCCCAGGCCAGGGCCGTCCGCAGCTGGATTTCCGGCCGCGGAGGGCTCTAGGTAAAAACAAACAAACATGCATGCAAATGGCGGCGGCTATAGCCACCGCCATTTGCATTCCTTATTTTTCATCGTCTTAGTCTACGTAAATATTTACATAGACTATTATGGCAAAAATAAAGGGGAACGCAAATAGCGTAGTGGGAGCTATTTGCATCCCTTTTTGATTCACCGTTTTAGCCGATGTAAATATTTACGTAGACTAAGACAGCCAAAAATAAGGAACGCAAATGGCGGTGGCTGTAGCCGCCGCCATTTGCATATGCCATTTCTTGTGGGGTTTTTTTAACTGGGATGTGATAGGCTACGTAAGTCTTTACCTAGCCTATCACATCTCTGTAAAAAAAAAAAAAAACCCAGGCGACCAGACTGCAAATGGCGGCAGCAGCAGCCGGTCGGAAGACCAACTACCGCAGCCATCGCCGCCGCCCGGAACATCCGCCCCAGGTATGTCTCATCCCGGGAGGGATCCGCGGGGGGGGGGCGGGGGGGCAGGCCGTTCCGCCACAGATTTCGGGGGGCTGAATGCACTGGCATTTGGCCTCACCAAGATCCGTGGTGGAATTCTCTGACATCCCTATTAAAGAGGGGGCATGGAGTTCCCTAGGGATGGAGTTCCACAGAGTTGGGGCCACCACAGAGAAGGCCCTCTCCCTCGTCCTCACCAGGCTAGCTGTCCTGGCTGATGGGAAGGAGAGAAAAGAAGGCCATCCAAGGCTGGTCTCGTTCAGCGGCCTGTCTGGTGTTGCTGGAGGCGCTCCTTGAAATAGGCTGGGCTGGAACCATATAGGGTTTTAAAGGTCAATACCAACACCTTGAATTTGGTCCAGAAAACAACTGGTAGCCAGTGCAACTCCTTCAGCACTGGAGTGATGTGATCACGCCAGCAGCTGCCTTTAGTCAGGTGAGCCGCTGCGATGCGCACCAACTGCAGCTTCCGAACCGTCTTCAAGGGTAACCCCACGTAAAGCACATTACAGTAGTCTAGAAGAGAGGAGACCAGGGCATGTACTACCGATGGGACCAGATGGTCGGGAAGGAAGGGGCACAGCCGCCATATCAGATGGAGTTGGTACAGCACTGTCTGGCTCACAGCTGACACCTGAGCCTCCATGGACAGCTGGGAGTCTAAAAAGACCCCCAGGCTGTGGACCTGGTGTTTCAAGGGTAGCCGTACCCCATTCAACACCAGGTCAACATCCCCCAGCCTCCTCTTGTCTCCCACCAAAAGTACCTCAGTCTTGTCAGGGTTCAGCTTCAGCTTATTCCTCCCCATCCAGCCACTCACCGTCTCCAGACATTTGGACAGTGATTCTATGGCCAACCTTGGTGAAGATTTGAATGCGAGGTAGAGCTGTGTGTCACCTGCATATTGATGACTCCGCACCCCAAACCTCCTGATGATAGCCCCCAGAGGCTTCACAGAAGTGTTAAATAGCATCGGGGAGAGGATGGAACCCTGTGGCACCCCACAAGTGAGTGGCCATGGGTCCAAAACCTCCTCTCCCAGTGCTACCCTCCGGTACCTTCCGGGAGAGGAAGGACTGGAACCACCGCAATATGGTGTCCCCAGTGCCCAACCCCTCAGGCAGTCCAGGAGGATACCATGGTCAATGGTATCAAAAGCCACTGAGAGGTTGAGGAGAACAAGGAAGGAGCATTCACCCCTATCCAGAGTCCTCCTCATATCATCCACCAAGGCGACCAAGGCCATTTTTGTTCCATGCCTGAAGCCTGACTGAAATGGATCTAGATAATCAGCTTCTTCCAAGTGTGCCTTCAACTGCATCGCCACCATCCGCTCCATCACCTTGCCCCAAAATGGCAGATTCAAGACTGGGCGAAAGTTGTTCAGAATTTGGGGATCCAAGGAGGGATTCTTTAAGAGTGGTCTTATCACTGCCTCCTTGAGGGCTGATGGCATCACTCCCTCCTCATAGGAGGTGTTCACCACCGCCCTGATCCTCTCACCCAATCTCTCTTTGCAGCCCATAATGAGCCAAGATGGGCAAGGATCAAGTAAGCAGGTGGTCGGCCCTACAGATGAAAGCACCTTGTCCACTTCATCAGGAGGAAGAAGCTGGAACCGATCCCACAAGACCGGTTTGCCACAGACCGCCTCTTGTTCACTAACTGTATCCACAGTGCACAGAATAACACTCCTAATCTGATCAATTTTATCTGCCAAGTGCCTTGCCAGGGTCACAGGTGGCCTTAGAATGTTCCAGCAGTTCCGGAGCAACTGGACCAACCAGGCTCCGGACCACTTGGGACAGCCTCCTGGGACAGCACTCTGTGGACATGATAGAGGCAGCATAATATTCCTTTTTTGCTGCCTTCACCACCACGTGATAGGCTGAAGATACAGCTCTAGCCTGTGTCTGATCGTCTTTGGACTGAGACTTCTGCCATGGGCACTCTAGCCGTCTCACCTCCTATTTCAGAGCTCATAAGTGCAGATTGAAGCATGGTGCAGTCTGAGCCCTGTTCAGGGAGAGAGGGCGTTTCGGAGCCACCCAATCTAATGCCCCAGTGATGGCAGCATTCCAGCCACCCACCAGGGTCTCGACCAAATGGCCGTTGGCATGCTCCAGAGAATCCCTAAGCACATTCAGGAATCCATTTGTAGGGATGGCGGAGAATTTCTCCCCGAATCTTCGGGGGGCCGAGCACCAACGCATTCGCCCCCCCGAAATCGGCGGTGAAATTCTCCGCCCCCCCGGGACGGGACTTACCTTTGGCGAATGTCCCTCCCGGCGGCGGTTCGGCGGCAGTTCGTTGCGGGTGGGGGCGGCGGCCGGTCTCCCGACCGGCTGCCGCCACCGCCATTGCAAAAAAAAAAACTAAAGTAAAAAAAACCCCACACCCGTGATAGGCTACGTAACGATTTACGTAGCCTATCACGGCTAGATTTCCAAAGACAGCCGTGATAGGCTACGTAAATCATCACGTAGCCTATCACGGGTGACTTTGAAAAAAAAAAAACCGCATACGCAAATGGCGGCGGCCCATGGGCGCCGCCATTTGCGTTCCTTATTTTGGCACGTCTAGTCTACGTAAAGATTTACGTAGACTACGGCGAAAATAAGGGCACGCTTTGGGTAGACTTTGGAAATCTAGCCGTGATAGGCTACGTAAATCGTTACATAGCCTATCACGGGGTCTTTTTTTTTTTTTTACTTTTTGTTTCATGGCCAGGGAGACAGGGCGTTTCTCCCCGGCCTGAATTTTGGCCGGGCGAGGCGGGAAGCCTCCCCTCCAGCCTGAATTTCGGCCGGGCGAGGCGGGAAGCCTCCCCCCCTTCGCTTGAACTTCAGGGGGAAAAGCGAAGCGCCTCACCCCCACCGCGAAGGCAAGCTGCAAAAAGGTAAGTGACTTTCGTACATCCCTATCCATTTGGATCCATAAGATGCCTGGGGTGGGGGACCAGTTTAATGGGTCCTCCACCCTTGCAGAGGGGTTGTGGAACCGAGAAGTCCAACGTCACCAGATAGTGATCTGACCATGACAAGGGGGTGGTGGATATACCCCCGACTTCCAGATCACTCCCCGCTTCTCCAGAAATAAACACAAGGTCTAGCGCATGACCAGCTACGTGGGTGGGCCCAATTGGAATAGGGTGCAGCTCCGAGGAAGCCATGGTCTCCATGAAGCCCCGAGGTACTCCCGTGAGGATGGCCTCTGAATGTACATTGAAGTCCCGCAAGACCAATAAGTTAGGGGACTGTACACGCACATCAGAGACCACCTCAAGCACCTCGGCCAGGGAGTCAGTCGTGCAGCGGGGTGGGCGGTACAAAAGCAGAATCCCCAGAATTCCCTTTGGGCCCAACCTCCAGTACATGCACTCAGCAACCTTGGTCTCCTGGGGAGCAGGTCTGGTGAAGACCAAGGACTCTCGGTAGATAACAACCACTCCCCCTTTCCTATCCCCAGCCCTCAGCTGCTGTGCATATGAAAATCCGGCTGGAGACATGGCCACCAGAGTTGGAGCAGCAGCCTCAGCCAATACATGCCAGGTCTGCACCCTCATCCAGGATCATGTCATGGATAAGGGACGTTTTCTGGGTAACAGACTACAGACCTGGCATTGCAGAGCAGCAAATGAAGGCCAGAAGGTGGAGTCACGCTTCACCCAGCCATCCTTTGGCTCTGGACAGGCTCAGAACAAGGGGCAGATATTACACATCTTTCCCTTGTTCCCCTTACCTGGCATGGCCTGCCCCTAGTGTTCCACCAGCACCTACCGCCCAGCCTTGGTACATTCTGGCCCTCAACACTCCCCCCACTGCCTCTGTCAGGTGGACACATGCCGCCTCACTCCCACCTATCAGGCAGGCTACCCACCCCTAAAAACACAACAGAATCCCCCCAAATCCCACCCCCCACCAATTAAAAAGAAAATTAAAAATTAAAAAAAATTAAAAAAATACATCCCCTTTAAAAATATTGCCAGGCAGCAGCGGGCAGCCCTTCTTCCCCAGGTGGTGGTGGTGGTGGTGGTGGTGGTGGTGGTGGTGGTGGTGGCGGCTTCTTCTGCAGGCCCTGGCTCCCAGGCCACCTCAGCCAGCCAGCTTATGTAGCCCCTCCAAGAAGGGGCAGGTGGAAGCAGTCAGCACAGCTGGCTCAGTACCGGGGGGCCTGGTCCTGCAGGGACTGGCAGTCTGCCGGGCAGAAGTCTAGGGATGGCGGAGAATTTCTCCCCAAAACTTCGGGGGGTCGGGCGCCAACGTGTTCGGCCCCCCGAACAAGTTTCGGGGAGAAATCCTCCGCACCCCCCCGCACCCCGCACCCCCCCGGACGGGACTTACCTTCACCGAATGTCCCTCCCGGTGGCTGGTCTGGCCGGCGGTTCGGCGGGTGTTCGAGCGAGGCAGGAGCGGCAGCCGGTCTTTCGACCGGCTGCCGCCACCGCCATTGCAATGAAAGAAAAAAAAAACGCCCCCTGATAGGCTACATGACGATTCACGTAGCCTATCCTGGCTAGATTTGCAACGTCAGCCGTGATAGGCTACGTGAATCGTCACGTAGCCTATCACGGGTGACTTAAAAAAAAAAAAAAGTGTATGGATAATGGCGGCCTCCATAGGGAGCCGCCATTCCCATTCCTTATTTGGTCACTGTAGTCTACGTAAACATTTACGTAGACTACAGCGACTAAATAAGGAACGCGAATGGCAGCTCCCTATGGGGGCCGCCATTAGCGTACGCGCTTTTTTTTTTTAAGTCACCCGTGATAGGCTACGTGACGATTCACGTAGCCTATCACGGCTCACTTTGCAGATCTAACCGTGACGATTCACGTAGCCTATCAGGGAGCGTTTTTTGGGTTTTTTTTTTACTTTCGCGTTCGCGGCCGGGCGAGGCGGGAAGCCTCCTCCCCGGCCTGAATTTTGGCTGGGGCGAGGCGGGAAGCCTCCCCCCCGGCCTGAATTTCGGCCGGGCCGAGGCGGGAAGCCTCCCCCCCCGGCCTGAACTTCACGGGGGGACCAGCGAAGCGCCTCCCCCCCACCGCGAACATCCTTCGAGGACAGGTAAGTGACTTTCGTCCACCCCTACAGAAGTCCACAGGAAAGCACTGGTGTTGGTGGCAGCAGCAGCCACAGCAGGCCCAGCAGCATCCTACCTTTCTTCCATAGAGTTCAAGGCAGTGTACATGATGGATCTCACCCTCCATTTCATCCTCACAGAAACCATGGGACAGTGAGCTTCAGGGCTGAACAGGCTCTGGAATCTAGGGCATGTGGAAGAGGGAGTAGGGATGGCCCAGGCCCTTGCCACCAGAAGTTGTGTTCAGCCCTCAGGCTTATATCATACAGATTTCAAGTTCTGTATGATCTTGAGCGAGACTCTCACTGTTTTTAGAATAACAAAAGGAAGGATTTTCAGGATGATTATCCTTCACTTGCACTATCATGCTACATCTACTCCTGCATATATTTTCCGGCCAGCTCATGTGTCAGTTCACAATATAATAGTCCACTGCCAAGAACTGGATTAACAAGAATTTCTGTAAGATGCTTGGAGGTTAGATCTGAGTCACGCAGATTCCACAGATTTTCAGACCATTAAAAAAAACAAATAAACCTGGGGGCATTTGAGCAAATGCACATTTGCACAAGTGTGCACTAGTGCAAACGTGCATTTGCAAACATGAACAACATTCTCGTACATCCTTTAAAAAATCAGATTCTGTCAATGAGCGGATGAAGGAACGAAAGAATACTGACAATCCACAAAACACAGATGGGTTTAACAAATCTGTACATCCTTAAGGGACACACATGCCAGCCTCTCCCTCTCCACCCACTACCTTTTGCCATTTTGATGAGGAGGTTTTCAATGATGCTGCGGTTCTGTAACTGATAAGGCAAGGTTCCCAATCATGTGGATCTCTTCAACTATGTTCAACGAAATGTGGTTATAGTATAACCAATAGGGATGTATGGACTGTGTAAAAACCACTCCGTCTGTGTTTCATGGATTGTCAGGCACCTTTCACTCCATCTGCCCACAGACAGATGCAATTTTTTTTTCATTGTGCAGAAAAATACGCAAACAATTCTGTAGGTATTTACATGAGTATTTACATAATTTACCTCAGTATGTAACATTTAGCATATTGTCCCCCATTCCATTCAACATTTCCTCAGCAGAAATTTACGTATTTTCCTACAAATTTATTTCGGGAATAAATAAATTTTGGGAAAGTAAAAAAATCATCCAAAAGTCCTCAAACTCTGCACAGCCTGAGGGGGTCACTCTGCAGTGGATTCCGCAGTCCAGATTCTTAGAAATCCAAGCTCATTTTAGTACATCTCGAATTTCTCCAGTATCCCTAGTAACCACAGAGAAGAAGTTAAGAAATTTTTGTAGAACGGTAAAATACACAAGATGCATAAAAAAATACATAAGCAAAAAATGATGTCACCTAGATTCTGAGGAGGGGTCTTTGAGGAAGCTTGACCACTCTATTATAACAAATCACATCACATGTCATTTTCAAGTGTAAAACTATAAAAGTGAAGGGAAGATACTGGGCGTGGTTGCTCCTGGCAGTGGGTAACCTCTGGTAACAGAAAGCTATTATATTGGTATTGGTAAAGTATGCACTATGTCATGTTTCCCTTTCCTACTTTAAAGTTTTTCAACAAGTAACATGGTACCATTTTTTTTCCTGTACTTGTCTTACATATATTTGCTTTTTGTTAATAAATGTTTTAAAACGTAATCTAAGTATATCAGCATCTATTCACAAAGTAGCTTTGTTTCCTATTTGATTCAATGTAACCTAGCATCAAGACAAACCACAGTGTGGTGTAGTGGCAAGAGTGTTGGACTGGGAGCTGGGAGATCCGGGTTCTAGTCCCCACTCGACCATGGAAGCTCACTGGGTTACTTTGGGCCAGTCACACACTTTCAGCCCAACCTACCTCACAGGGTTGTTGTTGTGAGGATAAAATGGAGAGGAGGAGGATCATGTAAGCCACCTTGAGTGCCTTGCAAGAGGAAAAAAGGCGGGATATAAATGCAATAATAAATAAAAATAAAATAAAAATGTCTAACCCTAAGCCAAGTTATTTGGCAAATAGAAGGGGTTTGCCACAAGTGAGTTTGATTAAAATAGATATAAATTATTTTCTTCAGAAGCACCATTGTAGACTTTCCCCATCAACACAGGGAGTTCCCGGGTACAGGGCTCAGGGCCAGCCAGAGTGTGTGTCCTTGACACCATCCACACTTACAAAAACTGAAAGCCTGAAGGGGGGCAATAGAAGAAATTGAATCATATAATACATACACTCCTCGTGTAGAGTGTTCAAGGTGTATCTGGTTCTCTTCAGTTTTAAAACAGAATGACATGAACAGATTGTGTGTCTGAATTTCTATCAAGCATATACACATGGTGCTAGAACAGCCTGTGAAATATAAAGGTTCCCAGGCATTTCTTAAAATATAGGTCAAGGCAATTCCACCTGGAAAAAGCCAGACTGCCTTGTTTTGCTTTTAACTCAGTGTTTTTGTACTGAATTATTTATGTTGCACAGCTATTTTAATTTCATTTTATTTAATTAGCTGTTGGCAAAACAAATGTATCTTCCTGACAGGTTTAAATATGTACTGTGAAAGGGGAAGGGAAATCTGTTAAAACAGAAATTAAGCTTTGCTGCTTCATTTGATAAGGAGGCCTAAAATGAGATGGCTTCTGGATGCTCAAATGGCATCACTCCCAAATCATTTCATAAATTATCTCTCTTGATCTCTTCAAATAAATTACTCAATTATTTCACTTGCTCAAAGTTCCTTGTACAGTGCAGTTGTTGCATCTTTGTGTAGCGAAGTGCAAACGTGGTTTTACGTGCTCTCTTGGCCTCCTGAACATTCTCTAAAAATTAACTCTGATCAATTAAGATTACATCTTATTTTGCCATATGATATGCTGCACTGATACTATTTGTTTGTACCCCTTATCTGAGTCATGGTGTGAGCTGAACATAAACTTGTGAGGTGTGGCCTCAAAGCTGGGGAGGTGGCTAGTTGGTGTCACCATTTTTGGGATAGTGATGGCAGGAGATCACAGTAATAGAAAGTTTCAACAAAGGGCTAATCAGCTGTTAAAATATTTGAGATGTGATAGCAGGGGTCACCCGGGATTGCAGAGCTAAGCACTGTCCTGGATACATGCAGTAGGTGCTGTCTACTAGCAAGGCAGAGCCAAATAAGTTTTGGCTACTTAAATCAGGCCCTTTTTGGCTCATAAAAATCTCAGTCCCTGTAATGTTTGCATGTGCCTTTTGCAACCAGGTAAAGTTTGCTTTGCCAAGCCTTAACTCTGTAGACTCAGTTATTATTCAGCAACTTTTACTAACAACCATAGCCCTTTAAAGCCTCCTTTCCTCACTGCTGGCCAGAAATCAATGGAGGCACTATCTTTCAAAAAAGGGAAATCAAAATGGCAGGTTCTCCCTGGATGTACAAGGCCAGCCTAGAGGGGTGAAAGAAACTTCTTCAGTTTGCACCATGAAGGAGGAATTGATGAAGGCAGAACTTGGTATCTCTATGGTTCAGCAAGTCTTTTTAAAGAGGGCTCACTGATTTTTTGATGGGGACTTTGTTGGGGGGTGGAGCACAAAGGCACCAAACTATCTTCAGTTGGCATTATGGCTGTAATCGGTTGGCACTATGGCTGCTCCTCCCTTCTTATGATTCTTTATCCTTACATTTAAGATTTATTATTAACATTAATTTACCACCTAATTTGCTAAAAAGCTATTAAAGAAGCAGTCCTATGCATGTTTATGTATTGCTGGCTGGGAAATGCTGGGAGCTGTGGAACTTCTTTCTGTCTAAATATACATAGGATTGCACTCTAAGGCTTTTTATGAGACTTGGACTGAACAGCCCTTCAAACAGATCATAATGTCAAATTGAGGACAGTCACGTGTAAAGTAAAACATATGGCTGCCCTATCTCTCTTCATATCTGAAACTCCCCTAGGGCCAGAGCCCTATAACAGACTTGCAAATGGTTACTATCTTGGCCTGACTTCAACAACTCACCTATTTATCAACTACACATTGAGAATTCTCAGCTAAGTTGTGGAAATGGCCAAAAATATTTTTTTCCCAGCTTTTGTTTCTGAACAACTTTCAACATATATTCAGAAGATCATTAGAGGTGGTAACACTAGCATGGTGTGACTTTTTCTTTGTCATGGCAACAGTAATTTGTATGCTCTGAAATTTCACAGATACAAGATCACTGCTAACATCTTCCTTAATCCAGATTTCATCAATCTTTCAAGAGGCGATGTGCTACTTTCTCAGGACAAACAGCAGCAGTGGTAGAGGCGGTGGAGACAGTGGAGATGGTAGCGGCGGCAGCAATGATGGGCGGCTCAGGTAAGGACCTGGAGGTGCTGGTGAGGCTGGGCCGGGGCTGCCAAAGCTTCAAAGTGCACTGAGGTGCTTCAGAGAGCCCCCGACCCGCTCTGGGTCGCTTCATGCCCCCTCTGCTTTGCCTTGGAAGGGGCTTGAAGTGGCCCAAAGCAGCCCACTTTGACTCAGGCTTGGGGCCTCAGGCCAAAGCGGTGCACAGCCCTAAATAAAACCCTGAATAGAATCACAGCCCCTCCAGAACTAGAGTCACAAGCCGCCACTGATCTTTACTGAATCTCCCACCATCCATTTCTCCACACCATAATTCTACTCAACTTACTCACCCTTTTTCTAAGCTAAAAGAGCCCCAAATATGGTAATATTTCTCCATCAGGTATTTGCTCCAGCCCCTTGTAATTTAGCTTATCTTCTTCTGCACACTTTCCAGCTGTCCAGTTAGTACTCAGCTGAAAATTGCTTCCACATTTTTTCCTCATTCTCATTCAATTTGATAGAAAATAAATTGCTTTGGAAGGGAAATTCAAAGGAGTAGAAAAATTCAGATAAATTTTCATAAGTTGGGTTCAGGTTTCTTGTGCTTACCTTAATGAGGAGGTGGCCAAGGTGTGTGCACAACTGCCCTGTCTTTCATTGTACAATCATCTCTGGCAGTCTGCAGCCCCCTCAGCTTCCCACACTTCAATTAAAGCCCAGAGGAAGACATCATGGGATAATTCCTCCTATAGGAATTACTATAGGAGGAATTACTCACACCTGCATTGTGTTGGATGCAAAATGGGGACCAGGCTGCCAACACAGGTGATGCTCTCACTCCTTGCAGTGGCATTACACCCCCCCCCAAAAAAAAACCCTTAGGGGGGAAAAAGACACTGTGCTATAATCCCTGCCAATGGTAAGTCTTACCTGTGAGAAACTTTTGAGAATTTCTCACATCCCCCTAGAGAATTTGGATGAAATCTGCTGCAATTTCTCTAACCCCCGCCCCCAATGGTGGATAATTTCAAGAGGCCATTTTCAGACAGCTCTATCTACAATATCTTTTTTGAGATGTGACCATAAATGTATACAGTATTCTATATGTGGTCATACCATGTATTTGGATTAAGGCAACATGATATAGGCAGTTTTATTGTTTAGTCACAAATTCCAGCAAAAGTAGATGTGGATGATAAGTGGTACTTTTATTCCTCTTCAGTCACCAGAAAGAACCAAGAATCCAAATTTTGTGGATAAAATAAAGCTGAGATTATGTTATTTGTCAGAACAATGTACCATGGCAGGAGGCATTACAATCTCTGACAATTTCTTCCTGTTTAGAGGAAATACACCCTTGCAGTTGTTTCCTCCAATCACTTCAGTAAATTAGGTCTGACTGCTCTGGAATGAGAAGTTGCTTAATCGTAATGGTTTTCTCTTGGCAAGTACATCTGAATTTGATTCCTACTTCTTAGAGGAAATAACAATAGTTGCTTCTATTTGGTAGCTGATTTTGTCACACCCGATTACCTCAAAGAGGACCCGGATCCAAAAATTCCATTTCAAGATATCTAATTGCTGTCATCTTGGATTTTGAGAAAGGATGGAGTGACTCTTCAAGACTCTTCTGGGAAAGTTGCCCCTGAATTTTGGATTGTCTTGTCAAGCAGGATTGGGTAACTTGTGGCCCTCCAGGTGTTTTGGCCTACAACTCCTATCAGCTTTAGCAGCATAAGCAATGGGGAAGGATCTCTGGAGTTGTAGGAGAAAATAAATATCTGGAGGGGCCCAAGTTGCCTGCCCCTGGTTTAAGGCATGTGAGAGAAGAGAAGTGATCTGTTACCTAAGAGTTCTGATGCATGCATAGAGCTCCCTGGTCAGATTAGCTTCCCCATTCACCTCAGCAGAGGAAGCTGATCATTATTTTGAAACTAATGGGAATCTCTACAAGTGCCAGAGATCCATATTCACTCAGACGTACACACACAGCTCCAAACACAATGTCAGGAGAGGAGAACAAAAATAAAAGAAAATATTATGTAAGGGGGTTTTTTTTGGGGGGGAGGGGATGACAAAACATAACACTCACATATATTTAGTGTAGAAAAATAAATTATTAGGAGTTTAAATATTGCATTTGAGGAAGACTTCTAACTCGGTGTTAGCTTTGAAGTATACACAGTGCATTTTGTCTCTTTAATTTTAGTTGGCTATCAAAAATGTGAGAAATACTACTGAATAACAAATGGGAGTAGCGATCCTTACAATAAGTACCAGGCTCTAGGAAGTGAGGTTTCATTTGTTTGTTTCTTGCAGGAGGAAGCAGGCATGGGGATTTAAGAAAGGCGCCAATTGTCATGAAGATATGGGCCAATGAGGCAGCTCCATGCTTGGAGGCAAAACTTCTCCACTGTTGGCTATGGCTAGGGATGTCAGAGAATTCTGCCACAGACTGAAATGGGATCCAATTCCCTTCAGTCCGTGCCATGGAATCCTCTGCGGAACGGCACCACGAGGTCCTGCGGAGCCAGCAGTCATGCGGCTTTTCCCCCGTCGTCCGCAAAGAGTCGTGGAATCTTCATAAATAAAAACGCAGTGTAGTATATTCCAATAATAAATCCATAAGTTTTTTTAAAAAATGAATTGTGCTCACCACCTTGTTTGTGGGTGTTCTTTTTAAATTGAAATCCTCCATCTCCGTTTACTTTCAGCCAAAACACTTCCTCTTCCTAGGGGCTTTCCCAAAGAAGGCTGTCTTAGGTGTGCCTAAGCGATGCACTCTTTGTCCAAAATAGGGCAGCAAGATTGCTAACAGGGACTGGCCAGCGAGCTTATATTACGCCAGTACTTTTTCAGCTGCACTGGCTGCCAGTTCATTTCCGGGCCCTATCCAAAGTGCTGGTATTAACATTTATTAAAGCCCTTAACGGCTTGGGGCCAGGTTACCTGAAGGATCGCCTCCTCCCATATGTGCCTGCTCAGACCTTAAGATCATCGTCAGAGGCCCTTCTCCGTGAGCCCCTGCCAAAGGTAGTGAGGCGGGTGGCTACTAGGAGAAGGGCTTTTTCTGCTGTGGCACCCCGGCTCATTATCAAACCTCCTGTTAGTTATCTCAGAAGACCCTTGGGTGAATGGGGGGGAGGGGGTTTCCAGGGAAACAGCTGGATTGGGGGAGAAGCTCCCCTCACACAAACACACACACATAATGGAAGAATATAGTTCTTCATATTCCCTGAAGAATATGAAGTCCAGTTTGGCCCTTAGATTAAACTGAATTATGACCCATTTCTGTGAGCTGCTGCAACATAGGAGTGCTAGAACTCTTTGTATTTATTTATTTATTTATTGTATCTGCAGCAAGGAGTTCTTTTGGTGGTTAGCACTGAGCTGACTGGTTTATGTAATTTCACAATAGTTTTTTCCAGAGATGAAGGCAAGATAGCATGACCATGAGAGTGTTTCCATGACCAATAAGAAGAACTATCACTGATGCTATTTTTTGAGTATAGGTGGATGTATATATGGATATAGTATATGGATGGATATATGGATGTATATATAGTATATGGATGTATATAGAGAGTATATGGATGTATATATGGATATAGTATATAGGTGGATGTATATGGATCTTAACCCCACAGGTGTCAATAGGTGTTGATATTTGTAGTTTTAGGACTGCAGAGGACTAAGAATAAACCAAACATGACAACTTTTAAAATATTGTTCTAGCTATTATTCCCAATGTTATTTATGTTTATGCTTCTATATTCTTCTCTTCCTTGGAAAGCTCAGAGTGGCTGGAAATGGTATGGACTCCCATCTAGACACTGATCAGGTTCACACCCATTTAGCTTCAGCACTGCTATGGCATTGCATGTTCCTCAGCATCTCACTGCAGAGTCATCATTCAAAATTATCTATGAAAACCTACTTAAAAGAGTCTTCTCATATTGCAGTGCAATTCATATTTTTTTTAGGTAGCAGTAAACATCTTCCATGTAATGCCAATATGAGTGCTTCTGACTATATAATAAGTCAGTTGAAGTGTAAATATGTAATTTCATTTAACCTTTATATTTAACCTTTGGTTTTTCTAAAGAACATTGTCATAAAAAATCATTAAAAATGAAGACTGAGTTTTAAAATATATATTGCAGTGAGCTATTGTAAACAGCTTATACAGCTTTTAATCTCATTTGATTTTCCCCACTACCTTTCTTCGTTTTCAGTGTATCTTTCATGGGGCTGTTTAAATATCAGGGCTATAGCTCATTAATTTAGGAATGATTTTTGCAGTAACTATCCACATAATATTCAGTTTATATCTATACACACACACACACACACACACACTCACACACACTCATAAAGAGGCTTAAATAAAATGGCAGATTCACATTGACCTAGAAAACTCCCTAAACACTTAAGCTGCAATCTTTACCCATTTACCTGGAAGTAAGCTCCATTGCATTTGGTGGAGCTTATCTCTGAGTAGACACATATAGGATGGCACTGTTAAATCATTAAACTAGATGAAAAAAAAAGCTTTTAACATTCATTCGTTTGTCCATTTCTATCCCATCAACAGGGCTCCATAGAACCATTAGGCTGCAATCCTAGGCACACTTAGCTGGAAGTAAACTCTACTGAAAACAATGAGACTTACTTCTGAGTAGACATGCCTAGGATTTCACTGTTAGGGTTCTATTTTGTGGCAAATTAATAATTCCTATCTAACAACTAGAAGCAACTAAAAATTCAGATGGATCAACAAAACAGCAAATGCAATAGCCTAAAAGCAGCAAGAAAATACATCATCATCCCCATTTTTTTCCCCAGGAGTTGATCAGTGTCTTAAACTTCCATGGATTTCACTGACATGATGATTATGTGGGAAATCCAGTTAACCTGGATAAAGGGAGTTTGGAAACTCATTTCAATAACGATCACTGTATTCTCTTTCACTGAGGACTGTATGATGTCATTAAGTACCTTGTCAGACTAATCAATGAGAAAAAACACATCACTGAGCCATGTATAGCATTTACACACATAATTAGAATGTATTAATTGGTGTTAAAACGAAAGAGATCCATTTTTAATCAAATGTGCCTTCTAGAGCAGGTAGCGTTTTCATTCAATTTATTGATGCAGGACACACATCAATAAGCATTGTGTGTCACTTGTGAATACAGCCCAAGAGAAAGTTGTTTAAAGCAGGAATGACCAACTTGCAGACAGCAGGCTAAATTTAACCACCAAAGCAATTTTAGCAGGCCCTTAGCTGCCCTACCAAATATTAATCAAGATGTCATAGGAAGATTGCTCGCAGTTTCACTCACATGGAAAGCTGTGCTCCAAACTTTTAAGAAACAGATGTTCTAGACTTTAAGCTTACACCTCTCTTTGGATTTGATTTTGTATATAATGCACCAGCTATACCTGCATGAATCCTCCAATAATTAGGAAGCTTTTACTCTTAGATGGCACAAGTTTGATTATAGGGTCTGAACACTTATGATGGGATCAGTTTGCTATTCAAACTACATTTCAACCCCCTGTACGACTATCTGGAGAATTACAGCAGCTCCAGAGAACACAGACATTAGCTATCCATCATTAATAACATAGCATATACATTAAGGAAGTTGAACATGCAACAACATTTGCAATATGGAGTTCAGAGTAGGGATGCTGGAGAAATTCAAGATGGACTAAAATGAGCTCGGATTTCTAAGAATCTGACCTGCGGAATCCGCTGAGGAGTGACCTCCTCAGGCCGTGCAGAATCTGTGGTCTTTCGGATGATTTTTTTTTTTACTTTCCCGAAATTTATGCATATAAATCTATAGAAAAATACATAAATTTCTGCTGAGGAAAAGTTTAATGGAATGGGGGATGATACACTAAATATTACGTACTGACATAAATTATGTAAATACTTACATAAATACTTATGTAAATATTTATGTAACTATTTCTGTATTTTTTAGGGATGGTGGAGAATTCCACCACGGACTCCATTTCTTTGGAATTCAGCCTCTGGTGTCCATGGCGGAAGGGAGCACTTACTTCCTCCCTCCGGAATCTGGTCTGAGCCGGCTCCTCTGTGCGGCGATCCCAAGGAGCCAGCTGGCAATGCAGCTGGCCACCATTGTCATGCCGTATTGCTGGCTGACTGAGTGAGGGCTAACTCCGGATGCAAATGGCGTAGTGGAAGCCATTTGTGGCCATAAAGCTGTTAGATTAGCCTAAATGCAGCCATAAATGGATCGCCTTCCCCCGTGGTCGGATTCCCACCCGGACCAGCAGGTAGGGAATCCGACCATCCCTAGTATTTTTCTGCATGACGACAAAAAAATATTCACATCTGACTGTGGGCAGATAGTGGAACGAAAGGATTGCCTGACAATCCGCGAAACCCAGACGGAGTGGAATTTACACAGTCCATACATCCCTAGTTCAGAGTCCCAGTCAGGAAGACATGCTCTAGGATACTCCATTTCATTGCCTTGCCTCTGAAATTTCCTCTCCCACCCCCTCAACAGCCAGTAAGCATTTCATGGCCAATTTTTGTCCTTCTGAAAATGTTGGGATTTCCCCAAGCCGCTTTCTTCTTGTACATGGGTGGTGTCATTTTGGCTACAGAATGAGCTGCTTTTGGAACTGAGTTCACTATCTGTATGTCTGATTAGCACTGTTTTTATAACACTACCATCAGGCAGGATGTGATGAGTTGCCCATAATTGTCATGATACTTTTCAGTTTAGCTTTCATTAGTTTCAGATGCTAAGAAGCAGTGATATGTGATATCTCACTACATGATCACTGATGTGTGCAAGTTACAGAATCATAGACCTACAGTATATTATAATGTATCAAATGGTAAACATTCAGTCCAAAACCCTGATTCACAACAGGAGGGTGCATCTGTATATTTGGCTTTTCTTTTAAATACCTCTTTGTCCCAACTTCCGAGGTTGTTCTGAGATGTGTTTTGAGCACACCTATCAAACTGAGCCCTGGAAATACTAATGAAAATGTATCTAAGTATGCAATTCTATGGTCACTGGGGGAGTGTTGCAAAGTCCATAGGAGGTCCACCCACAAAGAGGTGCACCCACAGATATTCTTCCTGGATGACAGTGGAACTTTTCCACAGTGGAACTTTTCCAGTGGTAGGAGGGGGGCAAAACAAAACAGGGTGGTTTGGGGACATGTCAGGGACAGATGAGGATCCACAGGATTATGGGCTTCCTAATTTCTCCAATATGTCCCCAAACAAATCAGAAACTACTCCAACCCAAGATCTGGTGTAATTTCCATCCCATTGCCTTCCATTATAGGCAATGGTAGAGGGAAAAAAAAAGTGGGGAGATGTTCCCCCATCTGCCCTAGCTGGTGTAAACCAGTAGGGCATAGGAAGTGGCAGGTCCTCCACCATGGCCCTCCCCACCACCACTGCTTCAAGGCTGATCTTCCTACGATACTTGTTTTTATGCAAGTATTATGTAAGGGTATTACACAAATATAATTATTTGGCATTGTGTCGTTGTGCGTCACTGTATGTGTTTTTCCACATTAAATTTTCAATTTGTATTCAATAGCCATACTTGGAAGAGTGGCTCAGGAGTAAGTCCTACTGCACAATCCTATACATGTCTACTCAGAAGTAAGTCCTTTGCATTCAGTATCAGACTTGCTTCCAGGTAAATGGGGATAGACTTGAAGCCTTGCCAAGGAGTAAGCCTCATTGAACTCAATAGTTCTTACTTCTCAGTAGACATGCGTAGGAGTGTAATGGGAGGCCCAGCTTCAAATCCCTTTTCAGTGACAAATTTCACTCGGTGACCTTGGTTGAGTGTCTATCTCTTAGCTTAACTGCACCTCACATTATTGTTGTCAGGATAACAAGGGAGGAAAATAACCTTGTATGTCCCTTCTAGCTCTGTGGAGATTTACATCAGAACTTCAGTTGTTTAGGTCCAAGTCAGACATAACACTAAACACTGAGTTTCTGTCAAAGGCTTGTATGCACCAATGGCGCTGCTGATCAAATTGGCCCTCAGCCTGCAGTCACTGCCCCCCACTCCTCTGCACTCCAAACCTGGCTGCAGAGGATTGGGGCATCATCTGCAGCAGATCTGGGGTGTGTGCAGGAGGGCTGAATGGCAGAGGAGGGGAAGGGAAACTCCCTTAGCATGAGCAGAAGTCTGCTCACATAGCATTGGGTTTAGCTCACATAATATCAGGTTTATGTTGAGATCCCCACCACCCCGTATCCAATTGAATATATCGAATATTGTAATGTCACAATGGGTCAGTTCACATGACACCACAACCCATCGTGGGTTAATTTACCACAAGGTGCTGCAGCATGTTCTGCATGCCCCAGCTGGGGTTTCCAAACTTGGCTGGTGGGGGTTATTTGAGGATTAGACAACCCTCACATATCCTGTGGTCTGTTTTAGGGTTATGTGAGGGTTGCTTAACCCTCAAATAACACCCGCCACCTGGGTTCAGCTGCCATAAGAGCCACAGCAAACCCCGGCCAGGGTTTGCATATGCATAATGGTGGTGGATGGAGCACGCTGTGCTGCCTCAAGCACAACAGTGGGCTGTTGTGTCATCTGAACCAGATAAATGTCTTATTTTAGAGATATTGGTGAAGTCTGGCAGACACAGCCAGAAATGAGAATTGGGGATTGGTAATGCTTACCTCAAAGGAAAGGCAAATATTTAAAGGCCCCAAGGACTTCTCCAACTTGGACTAAAACTGATTGCAGGGGGGAGGGGGGAATAGGGATGTCAGAGAATTCTGCCATGGATCTTGGGGAGGCCGAAAGCCAGCGCATTCGGCCCCCCAAATTGGTGGCGGAATGGCCTGCCACGCCCCCCCGCCACCCCCGGGACGAGACTTAACTGGGGCGGATCTTCCGGGTGGCGGTGGCTCCGGTGGTGGCTCTGGTGGCAGTTCGGCGGCGGCAGCTGTGGCGGCCAGTCTTCCAACAGGCTGCCGCCACCGCCATTTCCAGTTAAAAAAAAAAAAAGACATGATAGGCTACATAAAGATTTACGTAGCCTATCACGGCTAGGTTTAAAAAAAAAACTGTGATAGGCTACGTAAATGTTTACGTAGCCTATCACGTCTGACCTTAAAAAAAAAAAAAACCACTCGTACGCAAATGGCGGCGGCCATGGCCGCGACCATTTGCGTTCCTTATTTTGGCACGTCTTAGTCTATGTCAAGATTTACGAAGACTAAGACGGCGAAAATAAGGGGAACGCAAATAGCGTAGCGTCCGCTACGCTATTTGCGTTCCCCTTATTTTCGCCGTCTTAGTCTACGTAAATCTTGATGTAGACTAAGATGTGCCAAAATAAAGAATGCAAATGGCGGCGGCCATGGCCGCCGCCATTTGCGTATGCGCATCGTTGTTTTTTTTTTAAAGTCAGACGTGATAGGCTACGTAAACATTTACATAGCCTATCACGGCAGTCTTTAGGGACGCAAACGGCGGTGGCTACGGCCGCCGCCATTTGCGTCCCTGCTAGCCAGTGGCCGGATATCCAGCTGCTGGCAGAGGTGGCTGGCGGCTCCACAGAATCCAGCGAGGATTCCGGGGGGAGGGTCGGAATGCCTCCCCCCCACCATCAACATAATCCGCGAACAGGTAAGTGACTTTCGTACATGCCTAGGGGGGAATCTGAAAACCTCTGAGTTAATCCAAGGTGAGCAGCAGAGAAAATGACCCATCTCTAGTTTCCCTGCCCCCCTTCCCTCTACCCAACTCCATATAATTAGCTGTCATAAAGTCATGACATGGTTACATTTAGATATATATCACAGAGGGGAAGCTAAATGTTGTATGAAGTATAAATATATAGAAAAGTAGTTTACTTTATACTGAGCAAGAAAAAGTCAATTCCTCCACCGTTGTTTAACTTAGGGAATATTTCCCAAAGGGGAAAAAAAATGAAAATCCTACTACTTATGCTATTTAAACATGTGGGGAATGGATTTGCAAATACGGATGTACGAAAGTCACTTACCTTTTAGCGAAATTGATTCAAGGTGGGGGGGAGGCGCTTTGTCCCTCCCCCTGAAATTCTGGGTGGGGGGGAGGTGCTCCGTCCCTCCCCCCCGAAATTCTGGCCGGCTGGCTCCACTCTGCAGGGATTCTGCGGAGCCGCTGGCTGGCTCCGCCAGCGGCCAGACATCCGGCCGCTGGCTAGCAGGGACACAAATGGTGGCGGGCGTAGCCGCCGTCGTTTACGTCCTTGCAGTCAGCCGTGATAGGCTACGTAAATGTTTACGTAGCCTATCACGGCTGAGTTGAAAGAAAAAAAAACGTGCGTACGCAAATGGCGGCGCATTCCTTATTTTGGCACGTCTTAGTCTACGTAAACATTTACGTAGACTAAGACAGCAAAAATAAGGGGAACGCAAATAGCGTAGCAAATAGCTATTTGCGTTCCCCTTATTTTCGCCGTCTTAGTCTACGTGAATGTTTACCTAGACTAAGACGTGCCAAAATAAGGAACGCAAATGGCGGCGCCCATGGGCGCCGCCATTTGCATGTGCGCGTGTTTTTCTTTCTTTTAAATCAGCTGTGATAGGCTACGTAAACATTTACGTAGCCTATCACAGTGTTTTTTAAAAATCTAGCCGTGATAGGCTACATAAATCTTTACATAGCCTATAACCTTTTTTGTTTTGTTTTATTTTTTTTAACTGGAAATGGCGGCAGCGGCAGCCAGTTGGAAGACCGGCCGCCGCAGCCGCCGCCGCCGAACCGCCGCCACTGAACCACGACCGAACCGCCGCCAGAGCCGCCGCCGCCACCAGGAAGATCCGCCCAAGGTACATCCCGTCCCAGGGGGAGCGGGGGGGCATACCGTTCCGCCACCGATTTCGGGGGGCCGAATGCACTGGCATTCAGCCTCCCCGAGAATCGTGGCGGAATTCTCTCACATCCCTATTTGCAAATGAATGGTATGGAACATTTTCCTCAATGGCTATGATAGATAAGAAACTCTGTGTCACATGTCCCCCCCCCCAATTTGGATTTCTAAATTGTGCATCTAAGAACAGCATACATTTTATATTCTGAGCTTCGGTCTCTCTGGATAATATGTAGGAACCTTGGTTTCTGAAACCAAAGCTTTATATACACAGTGCAGCATATTAAGCTCTGATTTGTACTAAATCAAATACTAAAATTAGGGATGGATGAAAGTCCCTTACCTGATCCCGAAGCTTGCTTCACGGTGGGGGGAGGCACTCCATCCCTCCCCCCAAAATTCTGGCCAGGGGGGAGGCGCCCTGTCCCTCCCCCCTGAAATTCTGGCCAGGGGGGAGGTGCCCCGTCCCTCCCCCCTAAAGTTCTGGCCGGGGGGGAGGCGCCCCATCCCTCCGGCCGCGAAACCTCCTCTTCTGCTGGGACGCAAATGGCAGCGGCCGTAGCCGCCACCGTTTGCGTCCCTGCAGTCAGCTGTGATAGGCTACGTAAATGTTTACGTAGCCTATCATGGCTGACTTTAAAAAAAAAAAAAGCGCGTATGCAAATGGTGGCGCCCATGGGTGCCACCATTTGCATTCCTTATTTTGGCATGTGTAGTCTATGTAAACATTTACGTAGACTACGGCAAAAATAAGGGGAATGCTATTTGCGTTCCCCTTATTTTCGCTGTAGTCTACGTAAATGTTTATGTAGACTACACATGCCAAAATAAGGAACGCAAATGGCGGCACCCATGGGCGCCGCCATTTGCGTACGTGCTTTTTTCCCCCCCAAAGTCAGCTGTGATAGGCTACGTTTTTTAAAAATCTAGCCACGATAGGCTACGTAAATCTTTACATAGCCTATCACATTTGTTTGTCCTTTTTTTTTTTTCTTGGAAATGGTGGCGGCGGCGGAGGCAGCCGGTCGGAGGACTGGCCGCCACAGCCGCCGCCACCGAACCGCTGCCGAACCACTGCCAGAGCCGCCACCGCCAGGGACATTCAAACAAGGTAAGTCCCATCCCATGGGAGGCGGGGGGGCAGACTGTTTCTCCACCAATTTCGGGGGGCCGGATGTGCTGGCATTCAGCCTCCCCAAGATTCGTGGAGAAATTCTCTGACATCCCTAACTAGGGATGGCGGAGAATTTCTCCCCGAATCTTCGGGGGAGCGAGCGCCAATGCATTCGGCCCCCCGAAATCGGCAGTGAAATTCTCCCCCCCCATTCCCCCCCCGGGACGGGACTTACCTTTGGCGAATGTCCCTCCCGGCAGCGGGTCCTAGCGGTGGTTCGGCGGCGGTTCATCGCGGGCAGAGGTGGCGGCTGGTCTCCTGACCGGCTGCCGCCGCCACCATTGCAAAAAAAAAAAACTAAAGTAAAAAAAAACACACACACCCGTGATAGGCTACGTAACGATTTATGTAGCCTATCATGGCTAGATTTCCAAAAACAGCTGTGATAGGCTACGTAAATCATCACGTAGACTATCAAGGGTGACTTTGAAAAAAAAAAGCGCGTACGCAAATGGCGGCGGCCCATGGGCGCTGCCATTTGCGTTCCTTATTTTAGCACGTCTAGTCTACGTAAAGATTTACGTAGACTACGGCGAAATAAGGGCACGCTATTTGCGTTGCCCTTATTTTCGCCGTAGTCTACGTAAATCTTTACGTAGACTAGACGTGCCAAAATAAGGAACGCAAATGGCGGCGCCCATGGGATGCCGCCATTTGCGTACGCGCTTTTTTTTTTTCAAAGTCACCCGTGATAGGCTACATGATGATTTACGTAGCCTATCACGGCTGACTTTGCAAATCTAGCCGTGATAGGCTACGTAAATCGTTACGTAGCCTATCACGGGGTCTTATTTTTTTTTTTTACTTTTTGTTTTGTGGCCGGGGAGATGGGGCGCTTCTCCCCGGCCTGAATTTCGGCCGGGCGAGGTGGGAAGCCTCCCCTCCTTCGCCTGAACTTTGGGGGGAAAAGCGAAGCGCCTCCCCCCCCCCCCGCGAAGCCAAGCTGCGAAAAGGTAAGTGACTTTCGTGCATCCCTAGGCATAGCCACCTAACCCAATTGCTTCACTAATGCCCATCTTAACCAATGGGTGCAATGCACCACAGCCCTTTCAATAAAGCCTCAATACAAGGTCCAGATTACCAAAAGGACCACAGGCCACCTGTTAATTACTGGGGCACACAAGAATAGTTCTCTTACCTAGGACAGATACGTCCCTCCCAAGACAACACTCAGATTAGGAATCGGTGTCAGCTCCAGGTTTGGGGAGGAGGGCTTTGACAGGTTTCTGCCATGGACACCCCTCTCACAGTGGGCCCATTTCCTCCTTTCCACTGTGGCTGTTGCCCATTGTTGGCCCTTTACCTCCGGGCACAATATGCACTGCTGCCCAGAGGAAGAGTGTTAAAGCGAGTGGAACATGCTATGTAGAGGACAGGTGACCAAGCAACTGCCAGAAGGAGGAGAAGCAGAAGAGCCAGCCCCCTGTAGGCCCAGCCATGAAGGTGGCCCTGTTCAGGATATATGAATCTGCTAGCACTGTTCACATAGTCATACTCAAAGCTGGCTTCCCTTGAAATTTCTAATCCATTCACTTCAATTGCAGGAAACAACCACCGCCTTCTGCTCCAGGCTGTTGAGGGTGCCAACACAGGAAAATAAGGGTGCCAACACTTCTCGAATGATGAGTAAGGAAGGAAGATGTGGGCTCAAAAGGAAGCACTGCCCTCCATTATCCTCATGCTCCTTGGGCTAAGGATGGGGAAGGAAGTTGTTTAGTTCACATTTTATTGCATGCTTACCTAATTTCAGAATTGCTAACCCCTCTGTGAACCAAAACTTAGGGCACAATCCTATGGGGATTGTCGAACTTGGAGGTAGCTGGCGGAGCATGGAGGGCATCATCTCCTCCTCTAGCCACCTTGCATTTGTGGCCAATTTTGGCTGTCTAACCTGAGTGCCTCAGAGTGGGAGTGGGGAGGATGAACAGCCGAACAGCACATGGAAACATCACAGTCCCCTCCCTGCCCCCAGAATGCCCCTTTTTCGGCCGTTCCGCACTGCTCTTCTGAGCACAGAGGATTGCTCCCTTAGTTATCATTTGAAATTCACACTTCCCCAAATGTCATAATGGAGTTCTCCAATAATAATTACAAATGGATACAAAAACACATATACTACATGAAATAATGTTTAAAATATCCAATATATTAGGAAAATGTCTTGCAATAAAATGTGTGTATTAGACCGAATGCATACAGAGCTTCAGCCTATAGACATATGCATTTGCACATGTGCAAAGGTATTTTGGATCGTTTTGACTTGTATTCAGGGAGAGGAAATATTTACTGCAGATGTATATTTTGCATAAACCCACAGTAGGAGATAGTAGCCAATAAAATATGATTATCTGATTTGCTTGTGACAATATTTCTCTAAGTACATTTTTCATGTAGTCTAGATTTACTATTTTTAAAAAATCATCTTTCTTTTTTTTGAGAAGCACATCTTTCCTAAATGGAATAGACTGTGATAAAAAGAAATAGTTCCTCAAAGCTATGATGATAGCAAAATAAGTTAATTGCATGCTGATAAACACTTCCAATGTTTATCAGCAAGAACAACTTGCGTTGTACCTACCAGTAAGTTATCTAGACTGGAAGTGTCTTTCGGACAGAAAACCTGCCTTTCAAACTGAAAGATAAATTGTAAACCTTATGTTCTCCTTCTCTTGATGCTAGCATTAAAATATGTAAATTTGTTATTAATTATTAACTATTTTAGTGCTGCATGATGTATAGATAAATGTGACGGCTTCTGTGAGCCATCAGCCGATCACTCGCCATGTCTCCTTCTAGCTCCTTGATTAAAATGCTCTCTATAGCAGATCCCCTGCAGCATTTCCCATAATAACTCCTCACAGTGATTTATTATTACCGTGTGTGTAATATCATAGTAGTTACTTTGAATACACATTTCTCTATTTTATATATGAAGGGATCATGCAAAACCATATTTTGTGCTTTCTTGACATATGATCCCCAAACAGGGTGGGTTGTTCAGATGTAAGGCCAAGAGGATCTTCAAATCCACATCACATGTGACGATGAATAACTTCTGATCCTGGATTTCAGCAAATCAGTCGTATGTCCCTCGGGCTGTTGAAAGTGCCCTAACCCCAGCGCCAGCTTGTCTGGCTAACGGGGGTGGGATTGCGGGCAGGCGGGGTAGGACATAGGGGCCTCTCATTGGTGCACCCTGGTGGCACCACTATGCAAGGAGGGGCAGGCTGAGTTGCCTTAAACTCAGCCCCCCTCCCAATCTCGGCTCTCTGGCTCAGCGCAGCTGGAGAGATCCTCCTGGAAGCAACAAGGGACACCTGCCTGCTGGAGGCCTTTTCGTTGCTCCCAAATGCCCACGCAGCCAGCGCACCCGATCTGCTGAGCCTCCTTCTAGGGGCACCGGCGTTTGCTTCAGAGGTGCCTGCGCCCCTTGCCTCCCTGCTCGTCAGCAGGCGCGCGGCTCCTCTCCTCTGTAAAAAAAAAAAAAAAAGACGTGATAGGCTACGTAAATCTTTACATAGCCTATCATGTCTGACTTTTTTTAAAAAACACACGCGCGTACGCAAATGGCGGTGGCTACGGCCGCCGCCATTTGCGTTCTTTATTTTGGCCCGTCTTAGTCTACGTAAATATTTATGTAGACTAAGATAGCGAAAATAAGGGAAACGCAAATAGTGCAGCGGACGCTATTTGCATTCCCCTTATTTTCGCCGTCTTAGTCTACGTAAATATTTACGTAGACTAAGACGGGCCAAAATAAAGAACGCAAATGGCGGTGGCCATAGCCACCGCCATTTGCGTACGTGCGTGTGTGTTTTTTAAAAAGTCAGACGTGATAGGCTATGTAAAGATTTACATAGCCTATCACATCTTCTTTTTTTTTTAACCTAGCCATGATAGGCTACGTTAATCTTTACATAGCCTATCACATCTTTTTTTTTTTTTTACACAGGAAATGGTGGCGGCGGCGGCAGCCAGTCGGAAGACCGGCCGCTGCTGCTGCCGCTGCCGAACCGCCGCCGGAGCCACCACTGGAGCCACCGCCACCCGGAAGATCCATCCCAGGTAAGTCTCATCCCAGGGGGATCCGCGGGGGGGGGGGCGGGGGGCAGGACGCTCCGCCACAGATTTCGGGGGATCTCCTTGAGATCTGTGGCGGAATTCTCTGACATTCCTAGTTACAGGACTCTTGGCCCTTACCTGTGGACCACTAGTTACAATTCTGCATACATCTGCATAACAAGGGGCTCTGCTAGGATGTATTTTCGTACATCCCTAGCGTGACGGAGTGAGCTCCCATCTTCTGTCCCAGCTTCTGCCAACCTAGCAGTTCGCAAACAAGAAATTGCAAGTAGATAAATAGGTACCACTTCAGTGGGAAAGGTAACAGCGTTCCGTGCACCTCGGTGTTCAGTCATGCCGGCCACATGACCACGGAAGCATCTTTGGACAGCGCTGGCTCTTCAGCTTAGAAACGGGGATGAGCACCACACCCTAGAGTCGGACACGACTGGTTGGGGACACCTTTACCTTTACCTTTTTAGGGATGTCAGAGAATTCTGCCATGGATCTTGGTGAGGCTGAATGCCAGTGCATTCGGCCCCCTGAAATCTGTGGCGGAACAAAGCCCCCCCACCCCCCATCCCGCAAAAGGCGCGCGAAACGGGACACCTACCTGCTGCCGTTCGTGTTGACTTGCGAATGGTGGCTGCGGCCACGGCCACCATTCGCTTCTTCACTATAGCCGTGATAGGCTACGTAAATACTTACGCAGCCTATCACGGCTAATGCAGGGACGCCATTTGCGTCCCTGTGGAAGCCGTGATAGGCTGCGTAAGTATTTATGTAGCCTATCATGGCGAGAAAAAGGGAACGCAAATGGCGGCGGCTATGGCGGCCGCCATTTGCATTCCCTTTTTTTTTGGCCATGATAACCTACATAAATATTTACATAGGCTATTACGGCAAAAAAAAAAGGGAACGCAAATGGCGTAGTGGCCGCCATTTGCGTTCCCTTTTTTTTTTTTGCTGTAATAGGCTATGTAAATATTTACATAACCTATCATGGCAAAAAAAAGGGAACGGAAATGGCGGCTGCCGCAGCCGCCGCCATTTGCATTCGATGTTTGGTTTTTTTTTTCACTGTGATAGGCTACATAAATACTTACGTAGCCTATCACGGCAAAATACAGGGATGCAAATGGTGGCAGCTACGGCAGCCGCCATTTTCGTCCCTGCAGGCTGCCCAGCGGCCGGATATCTGTCTGTGGGTGGCCCCGGCCTGTGGCTCTGTGGAATCTCCACAGAGCGGAGCCGGCTGGAGAGAATTTCAGGGGGAGGGACAGAGCGCCTCTCCCCCACCGCAAATGTCACCCTTCGAAAAGGTAAGTGACTTTTGTACATCCCTAATATGTACTTTCACCTAGCTTATGGATTTTTGTGTGTATTTTTCCCTAATGTGTGCATATTTTATGTGCTTTTTGTTTGTTTGTTATAGTGGAGAACCTTAACACAAAAATGGGAAAAGTGCAAATTTTGGTGCACATATGTGTCCCAGTTCATTTATTTGTTTGGGAGGTACAAATTTAATAAATTAGCATAAATACTCAGAAGGAACACATTTCTTACCCATCCCCAGCTTGTACTCTCTGGAGAAGTCTGTATGTTAACAACGCTGGCAAGCAGCAGAGTTGTCTGAGTATGGGCTTCGAAATGAACTGTGGGGGGGGCAATAAAAGTCTACTTCAAAGGGGCAGCAAACTTTTTTCTCTGACTCAGATCAAAATCCAAGCTGGAGAAGAATATACACCTTCACCCTCCCTGCTGAACCCTACCATCCATTCCAATCCCCCAGATCCCACCCTGCTTCCATGATCTAACCTTGCAAGCAGCAGTGTTGATGGCAGCAGCATGGATGGGCATGTGGGGAGAGGACAGGAGGGTGTTTTATTGTCCCTCCTTCTTCATTGCCCAGGTACACTGGGTAACGGTGTCAGGGCACAAAGCCCAGGAGCACTATGGGAGATGTAATTCTTTCAACAGCTGCTGCAATTGCATTTTGATTGGCACATAAATGAGCCCAGCCATTTTCCTATTTGGGGCGGGGAAAATGGCTTGACTTAATTCTGAGGCAATCTGCCATGAGTCATGTGTAGCTTGTCCCCTTCTAGTATCCAGTATACAATATGGTCCTCCAGTTTCCTCACAGGGGAAAAGGGCTTTGTAAATCATGCTGTCTCTCTCAGGGAAGAGAGTTCAGAAATAAAGTTGCATTTCCTTTATGACCTTTCAAAAAGAGATGAGATGCTTATATAGATTTTGTCAGCTGAGGTGAGACTACAGAGCACACACAATGATTGCTTGTGATTCACACATTGCCTAATGACTTTATGCAAATTTATGCAGATTTCATTATACTGTCAAGACAAAACAATGTCATTGTATGCCTGTGGAGATGTTCCCCTGAATACTAAATGAAAATGAAATGAGACTAGTCTCAATAAATGTCTGCTTCTATGATGCTGCTGTGTCAAAATTGTGGCATAGTATTTCTTGGGAGATGATATAGTGGCGTCCAGTTAAAAGCTTTCTAAAGAAGGAAATGAAGTCTTTATTCTATAACACAACGGTACAGGATAATATTACCTTGAAAACAGGCCCTTAACAAACATATGCACATATCTTAGTGGAACATTCTCAGGCTGATTCTACAAAGATGATTTTGTGGGGCCTAGATAAATATTCAACTCAGATTTGTATCTGAAATTGGTGTGACTTTCTGCTCAGATATTACTGGACATACAAAATGCTGAAAGGTAGGGACATCAGAGAATTACGCCACAGATCTCGGTGAGGCCGAATGCCAGTGCATTCGGCCCCCCAAACTCCGTGGCGGAACGGCCTGCCACCCCCCTGCCCCCCATGGATCCCCCCCGGGATGAGACTTACCTGGGGCAGAAGTTCCGGACGGTGGCGGCTCCAGCAGCGGCTTCAGTGGCAGCAGCGGTGGCGGCTAGTCTTCTGACCAGCTGCCGCCGCTGCCGCCATTTACAGTCTTCCCCCCCCATTCATGATAGGCTACGTAAAGACTTACGTAGCCTATCACGTCTGGCTTTTAAAAATAGTGTATGCAAATGGCGGCAGCTACAGCCACCACCATTTGCGTTCCCTATTTTTGGTTGTCTTAGTCTACGTAAATATTTACAAACTATAAGACAGCAAAACTAAGGGGGAACGCAAATAGCATAGTGGATGCTATTTGCGTTCCCCTTTATTTTCACTGTCTTAGTCTACATAAATATTTGCGTTCTCTATTTTTGGTTGTATTAGTCTACATAAATAATTACATAGACTAAGATGGAGAAAATAAGGGGGAACGCAAATACCGTCCACTATGCTATTTGCGCTTCCCCTTAGTTTCGCCGTCTTAGTCTACGTAAATATTTATGTAGACTAAGACAACCAAAAATAGGGAACGCAATTGGCAGCGGCCGTTCCCACCGCCATTTGCGTATGCTTTTTTTTTTTAACCCAGACATGATAGGCTATGTAAGTCTTTACGTAGCCTATCACGGCTGAGTTCAGGGATGCAAACGGTGGCGGCTACGGGCCGGCCGCCACCATTTGTGTCCCTGCTAGCCAGCGGCCAGATGTCCGGCTGCTGGCGGAGCCAGCCGGCGGCTCCGCAGAATCCCCGCAGAGCGGAGCTGGCCGGCCAGGATTCCGGGGGGGAGGTGCAGAGTGCCTCCCCCTCGGCGAGGATTCTGGGGGGAGGGACAGAGTGCCTTCCCTCCCCAGTGGAACCCGACGGAGCCAGGTAAGGGGGGTTTCGTACATCCCTACTGAAAGGTGAGGAATTGGTTCATCATTTTAAAAGAAGTTTCTCCCAAACTTACCTGGTGGCGGCAGCAAGCCCTTCTTCCAGCAGAGAGGCTTTTCTTTAAGCTTAAGCTTCCAGAGAAGTACCTGTCTTACTCTATTGCAACAAAAACAAAAAAGGGTTGGATCCAGGATCTGTCTCCCATGAAAGGAACAAACCTTCCATGAGAGGGAGGGTTCTGCTCACAGAAGTTCCCTCCACCTGTTTTGGGGGAATCCACCTCACCCACACCCCACAGCTCACCCCATTCAGCAGGGTCTCATAACCCTTTGTGACGAAGGGCCTGCCATGTGGAGGAGAGGGCAGGGAACTCCACTTCCACCAGCTTCAGGTCTAACAAACAGGGATGGTATGGGCATCCGATTCCGTCCAGGAATCTGTTGGGATCCTCCCTGCCTGCACCCCTGAGCCCTGCTCACCAAGCCCCTTCCCCCACTCAACCCCTGCCCATGCTTGGTGAGCAGCCCGCATTCACAACAGCAGTCCCATTGAGCTCTGCAGCCGCCATGTTTTGAAAAATGAAATGGTGATCACAAAAATGTGCATATTCGAAGCCATTGGGAGAGGTCATTAGGAGTTTTGGGGTGGGGTGTCACCAGTGTGCTGATAATCCTCAGTTCTATTACTCCTTGTTGTCAGAGTTGGCTGAGGCGCTGAAAGTGCTGGACCAGTGCCTGGAGGCTATAATGGGCTGGATGAGGGCCAATAAACTGAAGCTAAATTCTGACAAGACAGAAGCTCTGTGGATTGGTGGTTCCTGAGTCCGGGAATTGGGTAAGCGACCTGTCTTGGATGGGGTTGCACTCCCCCTGAAGGAGCAGGTGCGTAGCTTGGGAGTACTCCTAGATCCATCCCTGTCATTGGAAGCCCAGGTGGACTCCTTGGCCCGGGGTCCTTGGGCCAGCTTCAGCTGATCCGCCAGCTATGGCCTTTCCTGGACAGGGACAACCTAGCCACAGTAGAAAATGTGCTGGTAACTTCCCGATTAGACTTCTGCAATGCACTTTACTTGGCTACCCTTGAATGCACATTTTTGCACACACACAAATATGAACATTTTTGCTATTGCCATTTTATTTTTCAAAAAATGGTGACTGTGGAGCTCAACGAGGCCACTGAGGTGAATGTGGCCTGCTTGCCAAGTGCGGGAGGGGCTTGAGCATGGTCTGGAGACCAGCAAGTGGAGGTAGGGACTAAGTGGGTGCCTGGAGAACCCAGATGGGGGAGGGTTCGCACATCCCTACTAATAAATTTATTATGGCATAATTGTTCGAGGACTAGAGTCCACTTCATCAGACACATTAATTGTTATCACATCTATTTAGGGAGGTACACACAACCTCATCCACACATTGAATGAATGCATGGAGGCGGGTTCCACTTCATTGGAGGAGCATGGCAGCTGGTGGGGCTAGACCATGTAACCAGACTGTGACCCCCTTCATATGTTTGTTTATTCAATGCATGGATGGTGTGTGTGTGTTCCCTTTACACACATGGAGGTAGAAGGAGAAAATGTAAAAGGTGGAGTTAGGGGAAAATGTAGAAGGTGGTGTTAGATGATGATGACAGAAAGTGAAACAATTCATGTCTAGAACTTCTTCACCAAGTGAAATAAATAGAAAAGTCTTGTGAATGAGGGAGAACATTGTGTGTGCACACTGCGCACTAGACCTCCCATGCTCCAAACAGATTTCTCAGTCAAGGCATGGATGTTTACCAACAGGGTGATATATATTTTTATGATATTTTATTGTAATATCAATAGAATATTTTTCTGGCATTCAAGAAGGTTGAGTCTGTGTGATCTAGATAGCATTGATCTCTCAAGTGTGATTGTGTAATCCCACCAAGAAAATGGGAAAGAATTCACTAATTCCTCCATTGAGCACTCAAATAATTTCAAGGTATTCTTAACACAGACAGCAATTTTCTCATCATGGCATCTACTAAAATATTCTAATAATTAAAGACTACCACTGGACCGTAATTAAACACACACACACACACACACACACAAACACACACAGATCTTGATTGTTTCCCCAATTTCCCCAAATAAATTAGTTTTCTTAATTTCCCTCAAAATGCCTCTAAGGAAATAAGGAGATGCAGCACTCTCTCATGATAATGAGGATTTACTTTTTAGTGGGAGAGGTATGACACAATAATGCTCATGATTACTGTGACACTGCTTAGATTTCTGAAATATATATTCAACCATGTTTTTGTTCCCACATGAATTCTGATAAATCTTTTAGGAATGAATAACTCTTGCCTATTGTTCTCTTCTATTGACCTCTTCCCTTAAATTTCTAATAGCTGGGTGTTACTAAGGTCCCTTTTAGGGTTCAGATGCTGGGAACAGAGGGCTTAGAAGAAGGAAGCTATGGAATGGAATAAGAATGGAACAGGAATGAAACTTTGGTTCAGAAGCAGGTTGGGATGTTGGAGAATTCTGCCATGGACTCCAGTCCCCCCGGAGTCTGTGCCGGAATGGACTACCCCCCGTCACCCCCGTCACCCCCCCCCCCCGAATGGACCTACCTGGTGGTGGCAGTGGCAGCAGCAGCTCCAGCTGCGGAAGCTCTGGTGCTCTGGAGGCAGCTCCAGGTCGTCTTCCAGCCACTGCTGGGCTGCTGCGGCTGCAAATGTCTCCCTACGCTAGGCCGTGATAGGCTACGTATTTATTTACATAGCCTATCATGGCTAAAGCAGGGACACAAGTGGCATAGAGGATGCCATTTGTGTCCCTACCCATGCCGTGATAGGGTACGTATTTATTTTAGGGATGTACGAATTGTGTACCTTCCGTGCCACTTGACTTCCACAGTTTGCAGCCAGTGCTCTGTACCGTCATTCGCAAGACCCTGGAATTCTCCTCTTTTTTTTCCGCTCCAAGAATTACAAAGATAAATCCATAATTCTGCATGACTTCCAAAAGAAAGGCTATTTTTCATAGATATTTACGTATTTTTTCCCCTGCCCTGAGATGTGCAGCAATTACTTTCAGCCAAAACACTTCCTTCTCCTCAGCGCTTCCCAAAACAAGGCTGCCCTAGGTGTGCCTGAACGATGCACTCTTTGTTTAAAGCAACACTGTTTGAAAGAAAGAAAGAAAGAAAGAAAGAAAGACCCTTTTAAAATGACCATGCCCGTCTGGAGCCCTGCACGAGGTATTATTCCCACTGCTAGGCTTTCTATTTCCACATCCAGTCTTGTTGGTGACATGGTGAGGCTAAAATGGAGAGGAGAACCAACTCTGTGCATGTCTACTCAGAAGTAGGGATGGCGGAGAATTTCTCCCCGAAACTTCGGGGGGCCGAGAGCCAACGTGTTCGGCCCCCCGAACAAGTTTCGGGGAGAAATCCTCCGCACCCCCCCCGCCCCCCGCCCCCCCCCCCGGGACAGGACTTACCTTCACCGAATGTCCCTCCCGGTGGCTGGTCCGGCTGGTGGTTTGGTGGGTGTTCGAGCGAGGCGGGAGCGGCAGCCGGTCTTTTGACCGGCTGCCGCCACCGCCATTGCAATGAAAGAAAAAAAAAAAACAACGCCCCCTGATAGGCTACGTGACGATTCACGTAGCCTATCATGGCTAGATTTGCAAAGTCAGCTGTGATAGGCTACGTCAATCGTCACGTAGCCTATCACGGGTGACTTTAAAAAAAAAAAGAGTGTACGGATAATGGCGGCCCCCATAGGGAGCTGCCATTCCCGTTCCTTATTTGGTCGCTGTAGTCTACGTAAATGTTTACGTAGACTACGGCGAAAATAAGGGCAACGCTATTTGCGTTGCCCTTATTTTCGCCGTAGTCTACGTAAACATTTACGTAGACTACAGCGACTAAATAAGGAACGCGAATGGTGGCTCCCTATGGGGGCCGCCATTCGCGTACGCGCTTTTTTTTTTTAAAGTCACCCGTGATAGGCTACGTGACAATTGATGTAGCCTATCATGGCTGACTTTGCAGATCTAGCCGTGATAGGCTACGTGAATCGTCACGTAGCCTATCAGGGGGCGTTTTTTTAAAATTATTTTTTACTTTCGCGTTCGCGGCTGGGCGAGGCGCCTCTTCCCCGGCCTGAATTTCAGCCGGGCGAGGCGGGAAGCCTCCCCCCCGGCCTGAACTTCGCGGGGGGAGCAGCAAAGCGCCTCCCCCCCACCGCGAACGGCCTTCGACGACAGGTAAGTGACTTTCGTCCACCCCTACTCAGAAGTAACTCTTATTGAGTTCAATGCAACTTACTCCTACACATGTCAGCACCCCACTTGCCCCCAGCTCAGCTTTGTATTTCCACATCCAACTCATTATCAAACGTGTTACTTATCTCACTGGGTGACTTTGGGCTGGACTCTAACCACTACCTCATACTTCTGTTATATGAAACTCTTGAAGAAGAAGAGACAGTATAATGGAAAGTTCTTTCTGAAGCAGTCACACTTGTACAAATGCAGCATGAAGGGAAAGATCAGCAACCTTCTCTTTGTTTGAATATAAAGCACACACTGCACATGCTCAGGGAATGGACAAATTAGGAATAAACATACCAAGGAATATGAAGAACTATATTCTTCTATTATGTGTGTCTGTGTGGAATCTCCCTCCATCCAGCTGTTCCCTGGAAACCCCCCCCCCATTCACCCAAGGGTCTTCTGAGATAACTAACAGGAGGTTTACTAATAAGCTGGGTGTGGAAATACAAAGCTGAGCTGGGGGCAAGTGGGGTGCTGATATGGGAGTAAGTCGCATTGAACTCATTAAGACTTACTTCTGAGTAGACATGCACAGAGTTGGTTCTCCTCTCCATTTTAGCCTCACAACATCACCAACAAGGCTGGATGTGGAAATAGAAAGCCTAGCAGGAGGAATAATACTCATGCAGGGCTCCAGACGGGCATGGTCATTTTAAATGGTTTTTTCTTTCTTTCAAACAGCATTGCTTTAAACAAAGAGTGCTTCACTCAGGCACACCTAGGGCGGCCTTGTTTTGGGAAACCCTGAGGAGGAGGAAGTGTTTTGGCTGAAAGTAAACAGAGATGGAGGATTTCAATTGAAAAAGAACATCCACAAACAAGGCGGTGAGCACAATTCTTAAAAAAAAAAACCTTACATATTTATTATCAAAATATACTACCTTGCATTTTTATTTACGAAAATTTTGTGACTCTGTGCGGATGACAAAAAAAAGCTACATGACTGCTGGCTCCACAGGACCTTATGGTGCTGTTCCACAGAGGATTCCATTGCACAGATTGAAGGGAATTCGATCTCATTTCAATCCATGGTGGAATTCTCTGACATCCCTAATTAATTAACGTAGCCTATCACGGATAAAGCAGGGTGCAAATGGCGTCCCCTACGCCATTTGCATCCCTGCTTTAGCTGTGGTAGGCTACATAAATAAATACATAGCCTATCACAGCCTAGCATAGGGACGCAAATGGCGTCCCCTACGCAGGACGCCATTTGCGTCCGCAGCAGCCCAGCAGCAGATGGAGGCCCTGCTGTGGATCGGCTCGGCAGGAGGCTCCACGGACTGGCCGCGGAGCAAAGCTGGCCAGGCAGAATTCCGGGGGCAAGGACCGGATCACCTCCCCCTCCCATAGACCCCAGTGAAGCAGGATAAGTGGGGGTTTGTACACCCCTAGAAGCAGGCCTGTGTTCCCTTAAGTACAAAAAGTTTTGCTGCCTAGAGTGTGAGATGCAGGCGACTGTGCTGACAAAGCAGCGGTCAAGTTGTGAACAACTTGAGAGAAGAGGTTGCGATGTTTGTTGCTCCCCACAGCTAGCAGCTCCATGAGTTTGGGATTTTCCCATGTACCCTGTTAAGGCCTAAGATTACATTGGATGCCTAAAACTATGGGAAAACACTGTTTTGCAGGTTTCTGCCCACCTAATATGTCTTTCACCAATCCAGAACCAAATTTCTAGTTGACAACTGAGAAGAAGAAGAAGAAGAAGAAGAAAAAGAAGAAGAAGAAGAAGAAGAAGAAGAAGAAGAAGAAGAAGAAGAAGAAGAAGAAGAAGAGTAAAAAAAAAAGGCTGATCAGAAAGTGGGAACAGGGGAGTCAATGAATCAAAAAGAGACTGGACCCTAAGAGGAAGACTTCGGTTCAGTTTTTTTCTGTTTTTGTTCTGTTGGCATAGCTGTAGCTTTGACTAACATGTTTTTGCAAGTTTGGGGCCTTCGGGGCCATAGTTAGCATTTTTGTTTTGAGAGAGAGAGAAAGAGAGAGAGAGAGAGAGAGAGATTTCTTACTTTGACCACATCCCTTCTTCTGTTTTTAAGGCTGTGGTTAGCCATTCTTTCTGATCTAGCTTTTGGGGGCTAGATGCCTCGCTCCTAAGCAGCTTGATTGGGTTTCCTCCAACTATTTTATCTTACTCACTGGGGAGGCTCAGACTTCACTTTTTTCTATTGTAAAATATTTTCTCTACTTTCTATCTGGATTGCTTTTCCTATCTGGGCTTTTCTGAGTCCCACACCTTAGACTCTAGCAGAGGTCTCTTTCAACCTTCCTCTGGGTCTACAAAAGCTTGTTCTTCAGAAATGTGCTTAGGATAGGTAGCTATTCATTCCTTTCAGTTCTCCCCACTTTTCCTTCTTTCCTTTTTCTCTAAACGTTTGGGCCATACAGCTATATAGTTGAAACCTTCAAACATTGCATGTAACTAATTCAGACTAGGGATGTCAGAGAATTTCTCCACGAATCTCGGGGAGGCCGAATGCCAGCGCATTCGGCCCCCCAAAATCGGTGGCGAAACGGTCTGCCCCCCGGGACGGGACTTACCTTGGGCGAATCTCCCTGGCGGCGGTGGCTCCGGCGGCGGTTCGGCAGCGGTTCGGCGGTGGTTCGGCGGCGGCAGCTGCAGCAGCCAGTCTTCCGACCAGCTGCCGCCACCACCATTTCCAAGTTAAAAAAAAAAAAAAACATGATAGGCTACATAAACATTTACGTAGCCTATCATGGCTAGATTTTTTAAAAATACTGTGATAGGCTACGTAAATGTTTACGTAGCCTATCACGGCTGAGTGAAAAAAAACAAAAAACCCGCGCGTACGCAAATGGCGGCGCCCATGGGTGCCACCATTTGCGTACGCGCGTTTTTTTGTTGTTGTTTTCACTCAGCCGTGATAGGCTATGTAAACATTTATGTAGCCTATCACGGCTGACTGCAGGGACGCAAACGGTGGTGGCTACGGCTGCCACCATTTGCAGTCCCGGCAGGACAGGATTCTCAGCGGGAGGGATGGGGCGCCTCCCCCTGGCCAGAATTTCAGGGGGGAGGGACGGGGCACCTTCCCCCCAGCCAGAATTTTGGGGGGGAGGGACGGGACGCCTCCGCCCTGGCCAGAATTTCGGGGGGAGGGACGGAGCGCCTCCCTCCCACCGTGAATCAAATTTCGTCACAGGTAAGTGACTTTCGTACATCCCTAAAATTTCAGACTGGTGGAAGTTGAAGTGGGGCTAAGTAAAGTAACAGTTCAGCTGCCTATTACTATCTTAGCATTGTTTTCTAATAGGCTGTAGCAAGAGTTAAACTAGTGTATTTTGCATTGTGTACACATGTATTTTCTGTGTAATCATTGCATGTTTTACATTCTACTTCTGGATGTGATGTTCTTCTGCATTTACTTTTCTCTAGAAACCATTCATATATTAAGACTTCCTGTGTGGCATGTTTCATTTGTTTTACAAGTTTAAAGAGTATTCACTGTCTTCCTCGTTACGTTTGCAAAACATATTGCACTTTTAAAGAGCCTTAACTGAGTTCTGGTTACATTCTCTTGCCCACTGGGGAAAGGCCAGAACTTCATTTTCACTGGGGTGCACCTTTTTTCCTGAATCAGACTTGGAAACACCTTTCAGGTTTACTCTCCAAAAGGCATGCTTGAAGGAGGATACCCTTCACAGCAGCAGGATCAAGGGTTTTCTGTCTGTCAAGAACAGCAGGGTGGCACCCTGGCGCCACCCATGCCCATTTCCTCACTGGCAGTGCTCCACTCAAACCTCCCATACAGCCATATTGTCACACTGGATGAGTTGGCAGCAGTAGGCTGGATAGGCTAGCAATGCTGTTGGAACTGTCGGCACCACTTGTGCTGCTGGTGATTGACCATCAGGCTTCAAGGGTAGGGACGTAGAAGAAATTTGTTTCAGTTCATTTTTTTTTATCACAATTTACCCAGTTCGAACCTTCCAGAACACAGACTCAGACACAATCTGTGGTCGAAGTCTGTACACTTCCGAGCTTGTAATGTGATTAGGGATGTCAGGGAATTCCTCCACAGATCCCAGGGAGGCTGAATTCCAGTGAATGTGGCCCCCTGGAATCCATGGAGGAACGAAGCAACCCACCCCACCATCCCGTGGAAGTCCCCTGAAACGGAGCTTACCTGGCTGCGGCTCCAGCGGCGGCTCCAGCGGTGGCTCCGGCAGCAGCGGCGGCTCTGGCCACTGCTGGGCTGCAGCCACAAATGGCGGCCGCTATATCGGCCACCATTTGTGTCCCTGGCAAGCCATGATAGGCTACGTAAATATTTACATAGCCTATCACGGCAAAAGCGGGGACACAAATGGCGGCCGCTACGCCATTTGCGTCCCTGCTTTTGCCGTGATAGGCTACGTAAATACTTACATAGCCTATCATGGATCAGCAAAGGGACGCAAATGGCAGCCGCTACGCCAGCCGCCATTTGCGTCCGCAGACCTGCCGCTGCGAATGCACCCGGCCGGCGGCTCCGTGGAGTCGCCGTGGAGCAGAGCTGGCCAAGGAGAATTTCGGGGGGAGGTATGGAGTGCCTCCCCCCCACTGCGGATGTCACCCTTCGAAAAGGTAAGTGACTTTCGTACACCCCTAAATGTGATTGGCAGACCCCCAAAACAGTGTTCGACAGTGTGCACGCTTTTTAAAAATGCACACAAATATGTGCTTTAATCAATGGGAGAAGAATGTGTACATTTCAAGGATGTGCACAATTGATGTGTACATTTGGAAAAATACGCACAAAAATATACATGGATTTTCATGTGACAAGAAAAAAACAAAGCTTGGAATCTCATATAGACTCAAGTCAGAATGAGCTTTCAGATGGAATTCAGAGAACTTTGGTCAGTTCGAGTTTTGCTGATTCACACATCTCTATTCAAGGGAGACAGGGGGAGATGAAACATTAGGGTGGCCCCATATGTATCGCCAAAATAAGAGGATGAAAGAGAACACTAATTTGTATAACACTTGCATATGTTACTGTATATGTATAGAAACAAACTTAGAAATAAGCACATATTTTAAATAGAAATGTAATACATCTCACTATAGTAAGAAAGAATGACTAGGTAAGCTATGTGCCATTCTCAGTCTGCCATCTAGGTGCTAAATGTTGATGGAAACTTCAAAGCCCCTGCTGCCCTCTCTCCTTATGGTTCTTTGACTTTAAACCTTTTGATTGGCAGTCCATCCAACAGAGGACACCTTCAAACAGAGGACTGTCCTCTGCCAGCTCTCCAAATAGAGGGCCGTCAACTGGACATGCTATGAAACATGATATATATATATATATATATATATATATATATATATATATATGGGGGGGGGGGACAAGAGACAGAGAAAGAATATGTGTGACAACAAGTCTAAACAATGCTTGGGACCAAAATACCTAAATGGGTGCCTCTTTCTTTACCAGCCGTGCATATCTTAAGATCTTCCACTTTGGTCCAATTAGATTCCTTGTAAGAAGTATGTTATATAATCACAAAGGAGTAGGGATGTCAGAGAATTCCACCACAGATCTCGGTGAGGTCGAATGCCAGTGCATTCAGCCCCCCGAACTCCGTGGCAGAATGGCCTGCCACGTCACCCACCCCCCCGCGGATCCCCCCAGGATGAGAGTTACCTGGGGCGGATCTTCCAGGCGGCAGCAACTCTGGTGGCGGCTGCGGCAGCGGCGGCTGCAGCGGCTGGTCTTCTGACCGGCTGCTGCCCCCACCGCCATTTGCAGTCTTGTAAAAAAAAAAAGAAAAAAGAAAAGATAGGCTACGTAAAGATTTACGTAGCCTATCATGGCTGGGTTTAAAAAAAAAAAACGTGTACGCAAATGGCGGTGGCTACAGCCGCCATTTGTGTTCCTTATTTTTGGCCATCTTAGTCTACGTAAATATTTACGTACGCCATTTGCATACGTGGTGTTTTTTGTTTTTTTTCCCAGAGCCCTCCGTGGCCGGAAATCCGGCTGCGGATGGCTCTGGCCTGGCTGGCCCTGGCTGGCTGCTCCGCGGAGCTGCCGCGGAGCACAGCCGGCTGTGGAGGATTCCGGGGGGAGAACGGATTGCCTCCCCCCCGTCGAGGATTCTGGGGGGAGGGACGGAACGCCTCCCCCCCCATCAACATAATCCGCGGAAAGGTAAGTGACTTTCGTACATTCCTACAAAGGAGAAGGTTTTCTCAGTGGTGGTGACCCAACTTCGGAATGTCCTCCCTAAAGAGGTATACCTGGCATCTATTTACCCCTGGCCAAAACCTGGGCATCCATGTTCAGTGTGAGTCCAGGACTACACTCAGACTGCAAGTCTGAGTCTTCAGGAGGAGTGTAATCCCATCCAGCCATGTGGCCTGCCTGATGATCTCAGTTGCAGATGTGCAGTCAAAGGCACTGTTGATGTAAGAATCAACTAAGAGTCTAGTTTGCTTCTGGATGTGGAAATGGGAGTGAGGCACAATCTTGAGCCACCATGAGCAATGGACAGCCTCCTCTGTAATTCCGCCATCTCTTTCTCTCTACAACCCTATGCAGGCATTCACCCACACACACAAAAGGGAGAGGCCCATAAGCCCAGCCCCCCATGTCCCAGTGTGTCAGGTTTCCCAATCCCCCCAGCAGACATGCTCACACATCCTGGCACTGGACACCTAGAAAAGTGAGATTTCTTTATTGCAGGAAATCCCATGACAAAAGCTTAATGGTTACACTCTTCAGAAATCATATAGCTGATGGTCAGCACCTATAGGCTCTATGTAATTCCAGAACAGGCCAAAGCTAAACACTACCACCATGACTCCCCTTCATGGACCACTGCCTTGTTGTGGCGAAGGGGCTTGCGTAACTCAGTGAAGCCATAAGCTATGGCCTGCAGGGCCACCCGAGATGGACAGGTTATGGAGGAGAGTTCTGACAAAATGTGGTCCACTGGAGAAGGAAATGGCAACCCACTCCAGTATTCTTGCCAAGAAAACCCCATGGAACGTATCACAAGGCTAAAAGAGATGACGCCGGAAGATGAGCCCCTCAGGTTGGAAGGTGTCCAATATGCTACCGGGGAAGAGCAGAGGGAATTTCCAAGTAGTGCCAGAAAGAGTGAAGCGGCTGGGCCAAAGCTGAAAGGACACTCAGCTGTGCATGTGTCTGGTGGTGTAAAGAAAGTCCGATGCTGTACAGAACAATATTGTTTAGGAACCTGGAATGTCAGATCAATGAATCAAGGTAAGCTGGAGGTGGTGAAACACGAGATGGCAAGATTGAACATCAACATCTTGGGAATCAGCGAACTAAAATGGACAAGCATGGGCAAATTTAATTCAGGTGACCATTATATCTACTACTGTGGGCAAGAATCCCTCAGAAGAAATGGAGTAGCACTCAAAGTCAACAAAAGGGTAGGAAAAGCAGTACTGGGGTACAATCTCAAAAATGATAGAATGATCTCAGTACAAATCCAAGGCAAACCATTCAACATCACAGTAATTCAAGTCTACGCCTCATCCACTGAAGCCGAAGAAGCTGAGGTTGATCGGTTCTATGAAGACGTACAACACCTTCTAGAATTAACACCAAAAAAAGATGTCCTCTTCATCATAGGGGATTGGAATGCTAAAGTAGGAAGTCAAGAAATAACGGGGATAACAGGCAAGCATGGCCTTGGTGTACAAAATGAAGCAGGACAAAGGCAGATAGAGTTTTGTCAAGAGAACACGCTGATCATACCAAACACTGTTTTCCAACAGCACAAGAGGTGACTCTACACATGGACATCACCAGATGGTCAATATCGAAATCAGATTGAGTATGTCCTTTGCAACCAAAGATGGAGAAGCTCTATAAAGTCAGTACAAACCAGACCTGGAGCTGACTGTGGCTCAGATCATGAGCTGCTTCTTGCAAAATTTCAGCTTAAATTGAAGAACGTAGGGAAAACCACTAAACCATTCAGGTATGACCTCAATCATATCCCTTATGAATATACAGTGGAGGTGAGGAATAGATTTCAGGGATTAGACCTGATAGACAGAGTGCCTGAGGAACTATGGACGGAGGTCTGTAACATTGTTCAGGAGGCAGCAACTCAATCCATCCCAAAGAAAAAGAAATGCAAGAAAGCCAAGTGGCTGTCTGAGGAGGCTTTACAAGTAGCTGAGGAAAGAAGGGAAGTGAAAAGCAAAGGAGAAAGGGGAAGATCTATCCAACTGAATGCAGAGTTCCAGACAATAGCAAGGAGAGACAAGAAGGCCTTCTTAAATGAACAATGCAAAGAAATCAAGGAAAACAACAGAATGGGAAAGACTAGAGATCTCTTCAAGAAAATCGGAGATCTCAAGGCAACGTTTTGTGCAAAGACGAGCATGATAAAGGACAAAGAAGGCAGGGACCTAACAGAAGCAGATGAGATGAAGAAGAGGTGGCAAGAATACACAGAAGAGCTATACAGGAAAGATCTGAATGTCCCTGATAGCCATGATAGTGCGGTCACTGAACTTGAGCCGGACATCCTCGAGAGTGAAGTCAAGTGGGCCTTAGGAAGCATTACTAACAACAAAGCTAGCAGAGATGACAATATTCCAGCTGAGCTATTTAAAATCCTAAAAAGATGATGCTGTGAAAGTGCTGCACTCAATATGCCAACAAATTTGGAACACTCAACAGTGGCCACAAGACTGGAAAAGGTCAGTTTACATTCCAATTCCAAAGAAGGGCAACACCAAAGAGTGTTCAAACTACCGTACAACTGCACTCATTTCACATGCCAGCAAGGTGATGCTCAAAATCCTACAAGCTAGGCTTCAGCAGTATGTGAACCGAGAACTACTGGAAGTATAAGCTGGGTTCCGAAGAGGCAGAGGAACTAGAGATCAAATCGCCAACATTTGCTGGATCATGGAGAAAGCAAGAGAATTCCAGAAAAACGTCTATTTCTGCTTCATTGACTATGCTAAAGCCTTTGATTGTGTGGATCACAACAAACTGTGGCAAATTCTTAAAGAGATGGGAGTACCAGACCACTTTTCCTGTCTCCTGAGAAGCCTGTACGAGGGTCAAGAAGCAACAGTAAGAACCAGCATGGAACAACCGATTGGTTCAAAATTGGGAAAGGAGTATGACAAGGCTGCATATTGTCGCCCTGCTTATTTAACTTATATGCAGAGTACATCATGAGAAACACCGAGTTGGATGAATCACAGGTCGGAATTAAGATTGCCGGGAGAATTCTCAACAACCTCCGATACGCAGACGATACCACCCTAATGGCAGAAAGCGAAGAGGATCTAAAGAGACTCTTGTTGAGGGTGAAAGTGGAGAGTGCAAACACTGGTTTGAAACTCAGCATTAAAAAAACGAAGATGATGGCATCTGGCCCCATCACTTCCTGGCATATGGAAGGGGAAGAGATGGAAGCAGTGACAGATTTTATTTTCTTGGGCTCTGAGATCACCACAGACAGTGACTGTAGGCATGAAATTAAAAGATGCTTGCTCCTTGGGAGGAAAGCTATGGCAAACCTAGACAGCATAGTAAGAAGCAGAGACATCACCTTGCCGACAAAAGTCCATATAATCAAAGCTATGGTTTTCCCAGTAGTAATGTATGGCTGTGAGAGCTGGACTATAAGGAAGGCTGAGCGCCGAAGAATTGATGCTTTCGAACTGTGGTGCTGGAGAAGACTCTTACGAGTCCCCTGGACTGCAAGGAGGTCAAATCAGTCCATCCTAAAGGAAATCAACCCTGACTGCTCATTGGAAGGACAAATACTGAAGGTGAAGCTCAAATATATTGGCCACCAAATGCGAAGAGAAAAGTAACTGGAAAAGACCCTGATGCTGGGTAGGATTGAAGGCAAAAGGAGAAGGGGATGACAGAGGATGAGATGGCTAGATAGCATCACTGATGCAATGAATATAAACTTGAGCACACTCCGGAAGAGAACGGAGGACAGTCCATGGCGTGCTACAGTCCATGGGGTCACAAAGTGTCGGACATGACTTAACGACTGAACAATAACAACACCATGACTGAGATCATCATCAATGCATTTTCCCCATTGTCATCTCCATGGCTCTGAACACAAGGGAAGAGACTTGGGATTCCTGGCATATCAAACCCAGGCAATCCATACATGGGGTTCCCAACCCCAGAGAAGGAATGGGAATGATATCTGGAATGATCCCTCAGGCAATCAAAGGGTAAATTCTTGAAAGGCCTAAACAGAACCACACCCACAGGAAGTTAGTCCAACTTTGGATGTTTTGTTCATAACTCCAGGCTACATGGTCAAGGCCTATCAAGACCAAGGGATGGATAAACCCATGCAAGGAGTTCTGTGCCACCGCTTTCATATTGGTAACTCCATGCTGAATGAGTCCAGGCAGAGGAAAGTCCAAAAGTCATAGATCAAGCCCAGCCTGGCAGTACACTGAGCTGATGAAAAACAAAGACACACAATGCACAGCAAATGGAAGTTCAAGTCATGAAAAGACTCAGTAGTTTTCATGACAAGTCTTTAGGAATCCAAAGTTCTATTTAAGGGAGAGTCCATGTGCAGAGTGCCTCCAAAAGCCCAGACAATGATGGATCCAAACAGAGAAGGCTTCAGGCAATGAAGATGAGATGTTCCTAGTGAAGGCTCTTTTCCTTTGCATCAGCTTAAAAGAGGAAAATGACTGTAAGACACCACCTCCGGATCCCTTGACAGACAAGGGCTTTTAGCCTTTCAGCAAGGCCCCTGTCTAAACCAGGCATTGCTGCTCAGCCCTCCAGCAGTGATGCTTCAACCTGGGTGACCCTTCTGCAAAACCCACCCCACCTCTGTCAGATTCTCATGGACAGCTTCCAGTCACCCTGCCTGCCAAGGCCGGACCAGCAGGCGGACAGGGAGCTGGGTGACTCCCCCTGGCTCTGCCCTGAGAACACTGACAGAGATAAGCTCACACAGATTCTGACATTCCAGAGGCTGCATGGGCCCAAGTCCTTCCAGGCTATTTCTAATCAAATCCTGGCTATAACCTACAAGGCCCACTGCACTGCTGAAGCTGAGCCCTGACACTGTGTGCCAGGCTGCCTGTTAGGACTTTGTGCGTTTAGCCTGAAGAACTGGAAAGGGCTCTGTAACCATTTTTGGCAGAATGCACTTAAAGAGCTCCCATGATAGGAAATCCTGATATAGCAGGAGCTCTATAACTGTGGTCAGCCAAATGCTGTTACAAAGCCCTTTCCAGGCCTTTGTGCTGAATGCATAGAATGAAGGTCTAAAAGGCAGCCAGGAGGGCTTGGACATTGGGAGCAGGGGCTTCCGTGCACACCTGTGTCACCCTCCCCACTTTAGCCCTACATGTATGCATCTGGATGCCCGCATAGGTCTTACATCAGGAATGCCAAACCTCTTTCAGCCCAAGAGTCAAATTCAGTTTTGGAGATGGTCTCGGGGGCCACATGCCAGTGGTGGGTGGGGCTGAGTTTAAAAGGGGTGGGGCCAAAGGCAAAGAAGGTGGGGCCAAAGGCAAAGGGGTGAGGCAAAGGCAAAGGGGTGGGGGCAACAGCAAAAGGAGTGGGGCCAAAATACCAGCAACCTTTAGCTATAGCTCTTACTGCCCATAACAAAGCCTTAGGAGAGATATTTCAGTCTTTTAGAACAGTAGAGGAGGGAGAAATGCACAAAAACTGGGGAACCAACAAATGTTTGGTGGTGAGAAAAAGAGGATTGGGCTAGGAGAACGGGAGTAGGGTGCAGCCTTCTGGGCAACCCAGAAAGGCCTGAATGGGACCCCAGGTGGGCCAGATATACCCCTGGCTTACATGATACTCTGTCACCCCAGTAGGCTCTGGTTGGATGGAGGAAAGTCAGGGCAGGCAGATAATGGACAACCTCCTCCTCCTCCTCCTCTGAGAGTAGGTAGTTTCTTTCTCCCAAGATTGTTCAGCAATTTAGGGTGCAGTCCTATGCATGTTTAGGCAGACAAAAGTCCTACTACTCCCAGCTAGGGATGTCAGGGAAATCTGCAGCAGAACCAAATGATTTTGGATTTTCATGAATCTGACCCAGTGATTCCACTTTGTTGGGTGGATTCCATGGACTTGCAGGTGTTTTTCTAACTTTCCCAAAGCTTGTGCAAATTTTGTCATAGGAAAATATGCAAAATTTTAAAAATGACCAGAAATGTGCATTTCCCCCATAGGCTAAAGCATGAAAATGCACATTTTGAAGGATGTATGCATTTTTGCATGTGCAAATTTGCACAAATGCACATTTGTGCATATTCGGAAACAAAAACAATCTGAATCTGTCGACAAGTGGATGACGGAATGTAAGGCTCCTGACAATCCATGAAACACAGATGGAATGGATTTTACACAATCTGTACATTCCTACTCCCAGCTAGGGGTGTACAAAACACTTACCTGGTTCCGCTGGGGCCATCCGCGGTGGGGGGGAGGCGCTCCGTCCCCCCCCCAGAATCCTCCCTGGCCCGCTGAAGCCAGAATTCTGGCTGCGGCCGGGCTGCTGCAGCCACAAATGGCGGCTGCTACACCAGCCGCCATTTGCCTGGCTGCCAGCCATGATAGGCTACGTAATTACTAGGGATGGCAGAGAATTTCTCCCCGAATCTTCGGGGGGCCGAGCACCAACGCATTCGGCCCCCTGAAATTGGCAGTGAAATTCTCCACCCCCCTCCCCCCCTGGGATGGGACTTACCGTTGCCAAATGTCCCTCCCGGCGGCGGGTCCCAGCGGCGGTTCGGCAGGCTTTCGGAGAGGGCGGGGGTGGCAGCCGGTCTTTCGACCGGCTGCCGCCGCCGCCATTACAGCTGAAGTAAAAAAAAACAACAACCCCGTGATAGGCTACGTAACGATTAACATAGCCTATCACGGCTAGATCTCCAAAGTCAGCCATGATAGGCTACGTTAATCGTTACGTAGCCTATCACGGGTGACTTTGAAAAAAAAAAAGCACGTACGCAAATGGCGGCCCCCATGGGGTGCCGCCATTCCCGTTCCTTATTTGGTCCCTGTAGTCTACGTAAAGATTTACGTAGACTATGGCGAAAATAAGGGCAACGCAAATAGTGTTGCCCTTATTTTCGCCGTAGTCTACGTCAATCTTTACGTAGACTACCGGGACCAAATAAGGAACGCAAATGGCGGCGCCCCATGGGGGCCGCCATTTGCGTACGCGCTTTTTTTTTTTCAAAGTCACCCGTGATAGGCTACGTAATGATTAACGTAGCCTATCATGGCTGACTTCGCAAATCTAGCCGTGATAGGCTGCGTAAATCGTTACGTAGCCTATCACGGGGTCTTTTTTTTTTTTACTTTCATAGTTCGCAGCCGGGGAGACGGGGCGCTTCTCCCTGCCTGAATTTTGGCCGGGCGAGGCGGGAAGCCTCCCCCCCCGGCCTGAATTTTGGCTGGGTGAGGCGGGACGGCTCCCCCCCCTCGCCTGAACTTCGGGGGGAGAAGCGAAGTGCCTCCCCCCCACCGCGGAGCAAGCTGCGAGACCAGGTAAGTGACTTTCGTATATCCCTAGTAATTACTTACGTAGCCTATCATGGCTGGCAGCCAGGCTGGTGTAGTAATTACTTACATAGCCTATCACGAAAAAGGCAGCCATGCAAATAGCAGCCGCTATGCCATTTGCGTGGCAGCCTTTTTCGTGATAGGCTACATAAATACTTACGTAGCCTATCACGGCAAAGAGCAGGGGGGGGAAATGGTGTAGCAGCCGCCATTTGCACCTCTGCTCTTTGCCGTGATAGGCTACGTAAGTATTTACATAGCCTATCACTCTAAAGCAGCCACACAAATGGCGGCCACTATGACGGCCACCATTTGCGGCCGCAGCAGCCCGGCAGTGGCCGGGAGACCAGTTGGAGGAGCCGCCGCCACCGCTGTATCCACCACCACATCCGCCGCCGCTGTATCCACCGCCACATCCGCCACCAGAGCCGCATCCACCGCCAGGTAAGCTCCATCCCGGGGGGATTCCGTGGGGTGGCGGGGAGGAGGCCGTTCCCCCACAGATTCCGGGGGGGCAGATTCTAAAGAATCCAGCCTCACTGGACTCTGGCAGAATTCTCTGACATCTCTACTCCCAGCATTCCCCAGCTAGGATAGCTTTCTGGGGAATTCTGGGAGTTATAGGAGTTTTCTCTGTCTAAACATGCATAGGATTGTGCCCTTAATGAATTAATTTATCTCAGCACATTAGCATGCCCCAGCACTGAGCATGGGCCTGACTGCTCTATTGATTGGAGGTAGCAAAACAGATTTATTTCTCATTACGTGGATGATGAGTCTCTGAAAGTGATGAGAACTTGCATTTAAAAATGACCTCTTTTTTATTCCTTTTTTTTTTGGCTGTTGATGCTATCACCTCTTGGTTTTCATGCACATTGTTCAAAAAGCATTGTTTCACAGAATAATGTATATGAAAATGTATATGAAAAGCCCAACAAAAATAAATGATGCATTGTATAGTAGCATCAAACAGAGCTTGGTCTTATTGCTTTGACTCCCTCCCCAGTCCTGTCTGGCATTTTTCATGCTTTAACAAAAAGACGACCATTAAAACACATTAGATCAAATTCCTACTATGTAATTTCATTCACTGCAATACGGTTACATGAAAGCTTAATTTGGCCTCTGGAGAGCTCTGAAACAAAGTGATTCTCGCATAGTATTTTTACGGTCTAATTTGGCTGGCAGAAATTCTGTCATAGTTCTACGTGGATTTAAAAAAGAAGCACAGGTGACAAACCTAAGTGTGGCTATGATAAAATTCTGCATGTTAAATGTCTTTTAAAGGCTTTTGAAAGTCAGATGGACACATCTGTATTTTACACCTGTATTCCACATGTCTTCAAGGTGGTGAAATAAAGAAATCAGATCATAGAAGTTTTTTCCCCAGTATTCAGAATGCACACATATTCTAATTTAGAAATACCTACAACATCCCTGCAAGGTAGGTGAGTCCTATTATTCCCATATGACAGATTGGAGTAGGGTAGGGGTACTTAGCCTTACATAGAACAGCTTACCTAAGGCTATCCAGTGAATTAAAGGCTGGCTGACATGCAGATTGAATCAGGTTCTTCCTGGCTGACCCTGAACAACTATGCAAACCATCTCTGTTATCAAAAACATGGCAAACCTAATTTGAAAGTTCATAGTCTGATCTTCCACACCCTTTGTCCAGAATTCAAAGAATCTTTGAATTTCACTTCAGGGACAAATACAACAGAATAATACTTAAAATTGTTCGAAAGAAGCAACAATGATCTTCTGCACTGCAGAATCTACAGGGCGGGGCTGTAGCTCTGTGGTGGTACAGCACGTGCCTAGAATCTCCAGTAAAAAAGATCTCAAGTAGCAGGTGATGGGATACATCTCTTCCTGAGACCATAAAGAGCTGCTGCCAGCATGGGCACCTGCAGGGTGCAGTCAGTAAAATTATACACATTGTAAAACCATTTATATAAAAATCTATAAATAGCACACACAGAGACAACATATATCTAAAAAACTATTTTAAATAATCATAACATTGACAGCTTTGCATGACTAGTCCTGGAATGATTTCCTTCATCTTGGAAACATTGGTGAACACTGTCTAGAGCGGTCTTCCCCAGCTCGGTGCCCTCCAGATGTTTTGGACGACAACTCCAAGCATTCCTGGCTATTGGCCATGCTGGCTGGGGCTGATGGGAGTTGAAGTCCAAAACATCTGGAGGGCACTAGGTTAGGGAAGGCAGCTCTAGAGAACAGCAGCCAAGTCTGTGGGGTGTGTCTTTAGCAGTGGGAGGAGAAATGGGTATGCCTGATCAGGGTATAGGGTTCTAGAAGAGCCTGGATTACTCATTTTACTTTTCACATTGTTATTGGCCACTTTTTACATCAACAAAAAATACAACTTTTTTCGGCTTGAATTTTGAACTGCAGTAATGTTATCATGAAACTGCACATTTTGTATATGGTTGCATGTTTTATAAAAGCCCTGATAGCATCCACAGCTTCCGGTAGATCTGCTGACTGAGGCTGAATCTCCACATAGCAGTGTTACTGTTATCATACTACTGGTGTCCATTGGTGTCATGAGCACCAATAGTTATCACTGCAGTATGATAACGGTAAAACTGCTATGTGTAGATTCAGCCTGAGCAGTGACAAGGCCTGGGCAACAGGTCTACCAAGATCATGTGACTCATTGTCAATGGACATCCAATGGAAAAGACTTAAAGGTGATGATGAGGGACCAATGGGAGGCTAAGTCATATTTAAAAACCCTGGAACCTCGCACAGTGTACAATTCAATGGAAAAATTATAAGCCTTAATAAGCAGGACAATGAAGCAATGGCTCTCTTCAAATCCTAGTTAACCCATTGAAAATATCAAACAAGAGAAGAGGAAAGGGTACAGGGGAAAAGAGACAAAGAGGGCAGCTGGCTAGGTGGCCAGGATGGACATAAAGTGGGCTTCTTCATGATATACTCACAAATCTCACAAAGTCAAGTTTCCAACCCAAACGGTGATAGGGCTTGCTGGAGCTGCTGTGTCGGAACTGCAGATATCCATGTTCATTAAAGTTTAACGTTGGAAGTAAGGGTCAGGGAAGTGTGCAACTTGGAGTAGGCAATGAGTGTAGCGCTATGTCCCAAACAAAGCATTTGAAGACCTGACATGAATCACTTTTGGAAAATCAAGCTTTTGGAAATCAAGATTTGTGGATAAACATGAACTTTAGGTCAAAAGAAAGCTTTCACTTCTCTTCAGATCTATGCCAGATAAAGTTTGAGGAAGTTTAGCATCATTCTTTCAGATGATACATTATTATCTACTGGGTACGTCTGCTCAAAATGTGTTGTTCTGCAGCTATCATCACAGACAAAGCTTTACTCCTTGTAAATTCTAGGCAGCCTTGCAGAAGGTCATAGCTGAAACAAAACTGAAGGGCATATCATTGACCTGGTGCCACTATTCATAGTGATATGTATCTCGTCATCAAAGCCCAGTGTCATGGCCATGCCTGATGAAATGAAATAGCCCATCTAGATTGTGAAGGTTATGTGTGATAAATCAGAAAAGAAGGGATGCATTTCTTTAAGAGGAGAGGATCTTGCAACATTGGTATCAGTATTGCTACTATTAACTACTGATGGTAAGATTTAGAAAGATTTTTAAAATCATAATAATAGACTGAAATATGGCTGTATTTCAAATTAATCTTAAGTTAACCCACAAAAAAAAGAATGAATGGCTAAATATAAAATTGATTGGGGTGGCTGTGATTAAGTATGGAATTATTAAATGTAAGAACACTTCGAACATTCTGCAAAAAATATGAATTCAGTATGTCCTGAATGAGCTTAATAATACTGCCTGAAAAAGCATGGAAGTTCCTCAGTTTATGTCATGAGACATCCAAAGTCAAGCATTTTCAATTCCCATTGATTCCAATGGGAGAAAATTGAGCATCTGTTTAAACATACAAAGCTACCTTATATGGAGTTTGCCCACCTAGCTCAGCAGTACCTGTATGAATGACAATGGCTCTTTAAAAGTCTCAGGCTTTTCCAGTTCTGCAGGCCAAACTAGACGGGATGATGAAGATGTATGAATAGCAGTCCAATCTCTTTAAACTTTTGTAAACTGCAATTGTGGGTAGGGTAGATCCAGATTGGGCCTGTGTTGTAGGCTTAACCCTTTCCCCACATCATGTTCCAAATGAAAAATTTCCCCAAAGCTTCTATTTTCTCTCATATAAAAAGTATACATCACACCGGTTCTTTTCATAACAAGGCAAATAGCAGGTAGGGGAGTATGTAGATTTTCATCAGGAGGAAAAGGGTTAAGCCCCCATCCTCTGTGCCATAGCATTGATCCAGATCAGGTTCCCCCTCTAGCTGCTATCTGTAAAAGTTTAAAGAGACTTTGGAGATCTTTTCTCTAATCTCTGCCATCTTGTCTAGTTTGGGATTTACATCTTTTAACTAGAGATTCTGGGGCTTAAACCTAGGACTTTCGGTATTTCAACTCACTGATCTATGGACCCTTCCTCATTTGATCCGATACATCAAAGAGATTTGATAGTGCTTAACATTGGCTATAGTTTTCAATTAAGTAAGCCTTTTATGTAGGTAAAGGTCATGAAATTTGTATTTTGTGTCTTTCATGCAACTTACATGCAAGTTTGTTTGTTTTGCAGTGGAGACTACACATAATAAAAAATAGTACCAGCCTCCCAATGTAAAATTATATGAGTTAAAAATATCCCAGGAGAAACTTTCCTAGCTCTTAGTATTACCGGACATAAATTCCCTCAGAAATTTTCTAGCTGTGAAAAACCTAGGGAAGCTCACCAAACATTTCTTCTAAGCATGTGTGAGAATTTCAATTCAGTTTGGTTTTGGTAAGAATTTACCAAAATTCACAAAGTTCTCCATATTCAGGACAAAAAGAACTTGAGATTTTTTTATTTTTTTTTAAATGTGGGAAAAACAGAAACTGACAGATTTGTCCATCCAGGCCCAGGGCTTTGAGTACTTCGCTTTTAAAGCTCTGTGTTTAAATCCCTATGTATTCAAGCATGTTAGTGCTGAATTAGATTTGCTACCTTTTTTCTGAGCTTTTCTACACAAGCCTGTTAATTGGCTGTCAATCCTCTGTATCTCAGTTTTGTTGCAACTCATGTGTGCTATTCCACTATACCACCATGCCACCTAGAGGTTATGCAGCAGAAAAGCAGGAAAGGAAATGCTCTCCGTGTAGTGCTCAGGTCTCAGTTTTGTTGCAAAACTGAGCTTTGAGCACTACACGGAGAGCATTTCCTTTCTTACTTTTCTGCTGCATAACCTCTAGGTGGCATGGTGGTATAGTGGAATAGTGCAAATACACAAGAGGAAATCACACTTTTTTCCACTTTCACAATTAAATGCTGCATTGTCTCTGCCCTTTTAAAAAAACTTGCTGAAAGTGCTGGTCAGATACAGAAGTGAAACTGGAGGCTCATGACTTTGTCTAAAAAAACCATGAACAATGATGCCCGGCTAGGTGATATTCAACCTGTTCTGGAGGGGGTTGCACTCCCCCTAAAGGATCATGTTCATAGTTTGGGGGTGCGCTTGGATCCAGAACTGTCACTTGAGGCACAGGTGAACTCAGTGGCATGGAGCACTTTTTATCAGCTTAGGCTGGTATACTAACTATGCCCTTATCTGGACAGAGATAGCCTAGCTCCAGTTCTCCATGCTCTGATAACTTCTCTTCTGGATTACTGCAATGCATTATACATGGGGCTGCCTTTGAAAATGATTCGGAAACTTCAGCTGGTCCAAAATAGGGCAGCAAGATTGTTAACAGGGACTGGCCTGTGAGCTCATATTACGCCAGTACTTTTCCAGCTGCACTGGCTGCCAGTCCATTTCTGGGCTCCATTCAAAGTGCTGGTGTTAACATTCAAAGCCCTTAATGGCTTGGGGTCAGGTTACCTGAAGGATCGCTTCCTCCCATATGTGCCTGCCCAGACCTTAAGATCATCGTCAGCGGCCCTTCTCTGTGAGCCCCTGCCAAAGGAAGTGAGGCGGGTGGCTACTAGGAGGAGGGCTTTTTCTGCTGTGGCACCCCGGCTCTGGAATGAGCTCCCTAGTGAGGTTCACCAGGCACCTACATTGTATTCCTTTCGGCGCCAGGTGAAGACCTTTTTATTTTCCCAGGCATTTTAGCATTTTAGCTTTCTAAATTTTTATCTTTGCTGTTTTAAATCTGTATTTTAAACTCCTGCACTGCTGCTCGGTTTTATTGTGGTTGTATTTTTATATTGTGGTTTTAATGTTCTATATATTTTAAATTGTTTTATTGTGTGTTGTTTAGTTTTAATTTTTGTGAACCACCCAGAGAGCTTCGGCTATTGGGTGGTATAGAAATGAAATAAATAAATAAATAAATGAAATGAATGAATGACTAAATAAATAAATAAATAAACAGTGCATGATAGATGCCTTTTTTCTGACATGCTCTTAAATTTTAGCATGTATATAACAGGCAGGTACATCATGGTCCTCTCCATTCTGGAAATAGCTATACTTATTGAATTTGGAAAAGCTCTATACAGTCAGTAAAAACAAGACCTGGAGCTGACTGTGGCTCAGATCATGAGCTGCTTCTTGCAAAATTTTGGCTTGAATTGAAGAACGTAGGGAAAACCACTAAACCATTCAGGTATGACCTCAATCATACCCCTTATGAACATACAGTGGAGGTGAGGAATAGATTTCAGGGATTAGACCTGATAGACAGAGTGCCTGAGGAGCTATGGGCGGAGGTCCGTAACATTGTTCAGGAGGCAGCAACTAAATCCGTCCCAAAGAAAAAGAAATGCAAGAAATGCAAGAAAGCCAAGTGGCTGTCTGATGAGGCTTTACAAGTAGCTGAGGAAAGAAGGGAAGCGAAAAGCAAAGGAGAAAGGGGAAGATCTATCCAACTGAATGCAGAGTTCCAGAGAATAGCAAGGAGAGACAAGAAGGCCTTCTTAAATGAACAATGCAAAGAAATGGAGGAAAACAACAGAATGGGAAAGACTAGAGATCTCTTCAAGAAAATCGGAGATCTCAAGGGAACGTTTTGTGCAAAGACGGGCATGATAAAGGACAAAGAAGGCAGGGACCTAACAGAAGCAGATGAGATTAAGAAGAGGTGGCAAGAATACACAGAAGAACTATACAGGAAAGATCTGAATGTCCCTGATAGCCATGATAGTGCGGTCACTGAACTTGAGCCGGACCTCCTAAAGAGTGAAGTCAAGTGGGCCTTAGGAATCATTACTAACAACAAAGCTAGCAGAGATGACAGTATTCCAGCTGAGCTAATTAAAATCCTAAAAGATGATGCTGTGAAAGTGCTGCACTCAATATGCCAACACACTTGGAACACTCAACAGTGGCCACAAGACTGGAAAGGTCAGTTTACATTCCAATTCCAAAGAAGGGCAATGCCAAAGAGTGTTCAAACTACCGTACAATTGTGCTCATTTCACATGCCAGCAAAGTTATGCTCAAAATCCTACAAGCTAGGCTTCGGCAGTATGTGAACCAAGAACTACTGGAAGTACAAGCTGGGTTCCGAAGAGGCAGAGGAACTAGAGATCAAATCACCAACATTTGCTGGATCATGGAGAAAGCAAGAGAATTCCAGAAACACATCTATTTCTGCTTCATTGACTATGCTAAAGCCTTTGATTGTGTGGATGACAACAGACTGTGGCAAATTCTTAAAGAGATGGGAGTACCAGACCACCTTACCTGTCTCCTGAGAAACCTGTACAAAGGTCAAGAAGCAACAGTAAGAACCAGACATGGAACAACCGAGTGGTTCAAAATTGGGAAAGGAGTACAACAAGGCTGCATATTGTCACCCTGCTTATTTAACTTATATGCAGAGTACATCATGAGAAACGCCAGGTTGGATGAATCACAGGTCGGAATTAAGATTGCCAGGGGAATTATCAACGACCTCAGATATGTAGATGATACCACCCTAATGGCAGAAAGTGAAGAGGATCTAAAGAGCCTCTTGTTGAGGATGAAAGTGGAGAGTGCAAAAGCTGGTTTGAAACTCAACATTAAAAAAACTAAGATCATGGCATCTGGCCCCATCACTTCCTGGCATATAGAAGAGGAAGAAATGGAAGCAGTGACAGATTTTATTTTCTTGGGCTCCAAGATCACCACAGTAGCCATGAAATTAAAAGACGCTTGCTCCTTGGGAGGAAAGCTATGGCAAACCTAGACAACATAGTAAGAAGCAGAGACTAGAGATGTATGAAACACTTACCTGGTTTCGTCCAGGGACATCCCCGGTGGGGAGGGGAGGCGCTCCATCCCTTCTCCCAAAATTCTCCCAGACATCAGGCCACTGGGCTGTGCAGGGACACAAATGGCATCCCTGCATTAGCCGTCATAGGCTACATTAGTATTTATATAGCCTATCACGGCAATAATGAAGAAGCAAATGGCGGCTGCAGACATGGCCGCCATTCACAAAGCAGCACGAACGGCACCAGGGAAGTGCTCCATTTCACATGCCTTTCGCGGGGTGGGGGGGTGGGGGGCTTCGTTCTGCCACAGATTTCGGGGGGCCGAATGCACTGGCATTCGGCCTCACTGAGATCCATGGTAGAATTCTCTGACATCCCTAGCAGAGACATCACCTTGCCGACAAAGGTTTGTATAATGAAAGCTATGGTTTTCCCAGTAGTAACTTATGGCTGTGAGAGCTGGACTATAAGGAAGGCTGAGCGCCGAAGAATTGATGCTTTTGAACTGTGGTGCTGGAGAAGACTCTTATGAGTCCCCTGGACTGCAAGGAGGTCAAATCAGTCAGTCCTAAAAGAAATCAACCCTGACTGCTCATTGGAAGGACAGATACTGAAGCTGAAGCTCAAATATATTGGCCACCAAATGCAAAGAGAAAAGTCACTGGAAAAGACCCTGATGCTGGGAAAGATTGAAGGCAGAAGGAGAAGGGGATGGCAGAGGATGAGATGGCTAGATAGCATCACCGATGCAATGAATATGAACTTGAGCACACTCCGGGAGAGAGTGGAGGACAGGAAGGCCTGGTGTGCTATGGTCCATGGGGTCATGAAGAGTCGGACACGACTGAACGACTGAACAACATTGAATTTGGCCGGTGCAGTTGGGTGAGAATTTCACATCAGTTCATTTTTGATAAGAATTTACCAAAATTTGTAAACTCCCTCATATACAGGAGAGAATGAACCTGAGATTTATAAAATTCAAGTGCATGAGAAAGCAGAACTGACAGATTCACCTATCTGTAATTTGCAACAAGGTAAAAACAGCAGCAAAGACAAAAAACACAAACAGACAGGACTAGAGGTCAAAAAACAACAGTCAAATACCCTTGTGTTCAAATTACTCTTGTGCTCCATCAGATGATGTTTTCTTTCTCTGAAGTGAGCTTCCCAAGGACCAGTACTGACAAAATAGCAGGACAAAAAGAACAAACAAGCCAAAATAATGTCTTTGATTGATTGATGCTATCATGTGCTTAAGGCAATATCATACTATAATTCACAGGAAATGAACTGAGACAAAGCAGGGTGGGGATGGGAGCCCCAGAATGTTTTCCAACAGTCCATACACAAAACTGACAAAAAATGTACAGCTTTAAAAAGTGTGAATATTATTGATAAACTATGGATTGCTGATTGTATTGTAAAATTGATCAGGACTTATCATGCAATGGACTCTGTCATACAGTTATAGATTAATCTAAGCACACAGTAGCCTGAGTGCTTAGAAAACCACCTCAGGGCACACTCGTATGCGTGTTTAGACAGAAAGGAGTCCTACAATTCCCAGCATTTTCCAGCCTGACATGCTGGTTGGTGAATGCTGGGAGTTGTAGGACCTTTTTCTGTCTAAACAGGCATAGGATTGCACCCCAAATCTCAAAAATTCATGTCACTGAATTGGCTTCAACTATAGAATTTGCACTAAATCTAAGGGAATCTTCTGGTCCAAGCCTTAGATATTAAAGGCAGCAACCTACCTAGAGTTAAGTCATTTTAAATGCCATTGGTTTCATTGGTTTTCACTACCTTAATTTGCTCCCATTGAAATAAAGAAACTTAAAATGATGAATTGAATCTAGGGCCATTAAAAAAAAATTTTTTAATCCATCTTTATTTTGCCATGATAAGCTACGTAAAAAAAACAGGAACGCAAATGGTGGCCACTACGCCATTTGCGCCCCTGTTTTGTTTGTTTTTTTGCCGTGATAGGCTACGTACATATTTACGTAGCCTATCATGGCCAAAAAACAGGAATGCAAATGGCGGCCGCCATAGCCGCTGCCATTTGCTTCCGCAGGCTCCACACGGCACCTGCAAATGCACCCAGCCAGCAGCTCTGCGGAGTTGCCGCGGAGCGGAGCCGGCCGGGTTAGGATTTCGGAGGGAGGTGTGGAGCGCCTCCCCCCCACCGCGAATCACCCCGTCAAAAAGGTAAGTGACTTTTGTACATCCCTAGTTGTTGTGCTGATAAAATTGAGAGGAGGAGGAGGATCATATATGCTGCCTTGGGTTCCTTGGGAGAGGAAAAAATGTGGGATATAAATGTAATAGCAAAAAAAAATGTATCTATGTATGTATTTATACATGTATTTATACATTTATGAGTTGCCTTTCAGCCCAAATAGTCCCCCGGACAACCATTCATGGACTCTGGGGGAAGCAGCTACAGTATCTACCACCTTTGCACATGCTCAGGTGTTTTGTATTTTAACCCATTACTTACTCCATATCTATCTGGTCTATTTGTAAACAAAACACATGTGACAATGTCCAATCAGAGGATGATGCGTTGTGATGCATGTTATGATACATAGAATCAGAAAAGGAATATTGCCTTAAACATATCAGCCATGCCCCAAATTCACTCTGGAGAAACACCTGGGAGATCTCAGAAGGAATGACCAGGGCGGGTACCATTTCTATTCCCCCAGCATCCACATCTTGAGGCAGCTGCTTCACTACTATGCTTAATGGTTGGGGAAGGGCTATAGGCATAGCTCAGTGGGAGAGCACCTGCTTTCCATGCAAAAGGCTCCAGGCTCAGTCCCTGGCATCTTCAGGTAGGGGTAGAAAAACTCCTTCCTGAAACCTTGGAGAGGCACTGCCAGTCAGTGTTGACAATACTAGGCTAGATGGACCAATGGTCTGACCCAGTACAAGGCAGCGCAGCTTCCGATGTCCCAGTGTTCCTAGGGCTACCCTGTGTCTAAATGCTTGTGGTTATTCCATCCTTAGTTTTGTGTTCTCCTGGGTATGTTTCTGTTATATAACAATTAAATTTATTTTCCATATTGCATACTTCAAATGTTATTATTATTTAAAAAAAAAATTCATGAAAATAGTTTGACGTTATAAATTGACCTATGCATTGAACGTATTGCTCTGGACAGAATAAGCCTCCCTAACCCCTTGACTGCATCTTCTTTACAAGTGACATTAATCTCAGGCAGAGGATATTCACAGCTTTGAATGATCCCATATGTCAAAAACTGCCTGGCCATGGAAAGCTGTTAGGTTAGGGAGAATTATTCTCGCCTGGTTTTCTACATGCAGTTTTTGATGTAGAGGATCATTCAAACATGCAATCCTCCATCTGCTTTCTGAAGTGATACAATCCCAGGAGGGCTACAACACACATGCTTTAAGAACATGAACTATAGAAATGGGATTGAGACAGACCAGTTATTTGCTGGGCTCTCTCTCTCCCTCTCTCTCTCCTTTGAGGGAGCTGGGAAGTCTTGCCTTATCTTTGGGGTGAGGGTGAACGCTAGTAATTTTTGATGATGGGGTGGGGCTTACCATTAAGATAAGGCAGCAGAGGGCAAAACACATTTCTCTCCTTTTGAGATAGAAAAGATGTTGCCATACTTGTGACATATGCATCACATAGCTTTATTTCCATTGGGGCATTGTATAGAACTGAAGAAAAGGATGGGCTCTCATAGTACTTCTGCCGCCATTTGAAGCAGTGGTAAAGCCTGTTGTATTAAAAACAGAGAAAAACAGTTTTACCTTCTATTGCCTCATCTTAATGATAAGTCCCACATCAACACTGAAAATTACTAGCATTCATAGCGCTATCCCCAAAAGTCACCCCAAATGCCTCCACCTTCACAGAGGGGAAATGGTCCAGCAAATATTTGGTTGGGCACTCAAATGGGATGCATTAGGTAACTGTATCTGAAGCACAGAGGAAGGGCTCATGAAGAGGCCCTTCTTTTTGAGATGGCTGCCTTCAGAGGCATGTTTGGTGGTGATGCAAAAGAAGGCCTTCTTGGAGGCCACTCCCTGGCTGTGGAACTCCTTGCCAAGGGAGACTAGGTTCGCTTCCTTTCCGGTATCCTTCTGCCAACAGGTAAAGACCACTTTCTTCAAGTAGGCCTTGTAGGGATGGTGGAGAATTTCTCCACGAATCTTTGGGAGGCCGAGTGCCAACGCATTCAGCCCCCCGAAAGTGTTGGGGAAATTCTCCGCTGCCCCCCCCAGGATGGGACTTACCTTCGGCGAATGTCCCTCTCAGCGGCGGGTCCCGGCGGCGTTTCGGCGGGGGCGGGGGTGGCGGCCAGTCTCCCGACCGGCTGCCGCCACCACCATTACAAAATTTAAAAGTACAGTAAAAAAAACCCCACACACCCGTGATAGGCTACGTGACGATTTACGTAGCCTATCAAGGCTAGATTTCCGAAGTCAGCCATGATAGGCTACGTAAATCATCACGTAGCCTATCACGGGTGACTTTGGAAAAAAAAAAGCCCCATGGGCGCCACCATTTGCGTTCCTTATTTGGACAGGGGTAGTCTACGTAAAGATTTACGTAGACTACGGCGAAAATAAGGGCACGCTATTTGCGTACGCGTTTTTTTTTTCCCCAAAGTCACCCGTGATAGGCTACGTGATGATTTACGTAGCCTATCATGGCTGACTTTGGAAATCTAGCCGTGATAGGCTACGCAAATTGTTACATAGCCTATCACGTGTGTGTGTGTGTTTTACTTTTTTTTTCGCAGCCGGGGAGACGGGGTGCTCCTCCCCGGCCTGAATTTCGCCGGCGAGGGATGGGGCGCCTCCCCGCCGGCCTGAATTTCAGCCTGGCGAGGCGGGGTGCCTCCCCCCCTCGCCTGAACTTTGGGGGGAGAACCGAAGCGCCTCCCCCCCACCGCGAAGCAAGCTGCGGGACAAGGTAAGTCCCTTTCGTCCATCCCTTTGGTGTGGAAGTGGGTCTGTTGGGCTGGAGGCTGTTTTTACTCTATTACCATTGTGTTTTTAATTGTTTTAATTGTGTTTAATGTATTTGTTTTATTATCATTTTTATCAAGTATTACTAGTGATTGTAAGTCACTTTGAATACCACGTTTGGCAGAAAGGTGGGGTACATATCAAATAAATAAATAAGAGACTTACATGTTAATGACTCAATAATACTAAGTCTAAAGTTAGTGATATTGGGGGATAGTATGTCCATTTTGGACAAATACATTTTCACATGGAAGTTAGAAGAGGATGTTCAAGCAAAAAGTTATTTCAAGCACTGCTTTGGATGTACAAAATGACTGGGGACAGGAGAGAATCTCATTTCAGTTCATTTTTAATAAGCATTTACAAAAATTCACAAATTTCTTCAAAGCTGGGATGGAAAGAACTTTTTTTAAAAAAATCTGAATACTGGAGGAACCAATACTGAGAGACTCATCCACCCAATGGCTTTGACTGCTTAACTCTTAAAGGTCTGGGTTTGAATCCCTGTGTATTCAGCCACATTTGCAATGCTGAATTAGGGTTGCTACCTCTCTTTTTTTCTGAGCGGCCCCTCATCTTTAACAGCTCTATGCAGGCAGGTACAACATGGTCCTCTCCATGCTGGGAATTCAAATGCAGGAGAAAGCAAAACTGACAGGTTCATCCATCCCTAAAAATGACCTTCACTCAAGTATAGCATTATAACAAAAGATTTTTATTAATGTCTTTTGATTTATCATGGTTCCCAACTGCAGAAAACGATGCTGTCTTGTGCAGAGGTGAAAGGTTACTGTTTGACAGTTATGAATGTAGCCAGTGAAGGTAAAATAAATTGGAGCTTTTGCAGCCTTAAGAGCTGCTGTTGTTTTGAGGGAACTGATTATGTTTTAAAGACTAGCACTGAGTATTTGGGTGCTTGCCAGCTACCTACTGCTTTAGCTTAATACTTTATAAATAAATAGATATTACAAAAACATTACAGCGCCCTCAACCTCTGAACTGCAGTTTGCTTAAAACCATTATAACAGAAGCTTAGATTTGTTGTTGTTGTTGTTGTTATTATTATTATTATTTCTTACATTTCTATACTGCCCCATAGCTGAAGCTCTCTGGGCGGTTTACGAAAGTTAAAACATTAAAATGCAATATCCAAAGGTTAAAAATCATTTATATAAAAGCAAACGGACAACATATATAAACAACATATAACTAAAAATAGCTTTGAACTAAAAACATTTTTAAAAGAAATCCAACAATAAAACAATGCAGCTTAAAAAAAACACACAACTTAAAACAGTATACAAAAGTCCGCAAAAGGAACAAGACTTCTCAAAAGGGAAGGCCTGCCGGAATAATCGAGTCTTTAATGTCAGCTTAAAAACCTTCAATGAGGTCAGCAGGAGCATTTCAACTGGCAGGTCATTCCACAACTGAGGGGCGGCAAAGGAGAAGGCCCTCTTGCATGTGGCTGCCAGTCTGACATTAGGCAACTGCAGCAGACAGCTCTTACATGACCTTAGGGGGCTGACTGGGACATAGGGGAGAAGGTGCTCCCTGAGGTACCTTGGACCTAGTCCATGTGAGGCTTTAAAGGTAAGAACCAGCACTTTGTATTTTTCCTGGAAACAAATTGGCAGCCAGTGTAAAGATTTTAAAACCAGTATAATATGGTCTCCACAGGGTGCCCCAGACACCAACCTGGCTGCCATATTTTGTATCGGTTGAAGTTTCTGAACTAAATATAAAGGCAGCCCCAAGTACAGCGTATTGCAGAAATCAAGCCTAGAGGTTACCAGTGCGTGCAGCACCATTATCAGGTCTACAAGTTCCAGGAATGGACGTAGCTGGAGTATCAGCCGAAGTTAATAACAGGCACTTCTCACTGTTGCCTCCACCTGGGGTGCCAGGAGCAGGGCTGGGTCAAGAAGCACCCCCAAGCTGTGAACTTGCTCCTTCAGGGGGAGTGCAACCCTATCCAGAACTGGTTGACATACCTCAATACCTGAATTAGAACCCTTCACAGTGAGCACCTCTGTCTTGCCTGGATTCAAGTCCAGCCTGTTCTCCCTCATCCAGCCCATTACTGACTTCAGGCAGTCATTCAGAGGACTCATACCTTCCTTGGATAAAAAGATATTAAGGAGAAATAGATTTGTGTGTCATCAGCATACTGATAACACTCAGCCTCAAACCTCCTGATGATCTCTCCCAGTGGTTTCACGTAGATATTGAACAGCACTGGGGGCAGAATGGAGTCCTGAGGGACTCCACATAATATTTCCTTTTTGAGGAACAACTATCCCTGAGCGACACCATCTGGAACCATCCTGAAAGAAAGGAGTGGAACCACTGCAGAGCAGTGCCCCAAACCCTCAACTCCCTCAGGCAATCCAGAAGGATACCATGGTTGATGGTATTGAATGCCACTGAGAGATCCAAAAGAATCATCAGGGATGCACTCTCCCTATCAATTCCCAGGCAAAGATCATCCACCAAGGCGACCATGTAAGGGTGTACGGATCCCCTACCTTTCCGGTCCAGGGTGGGGTCCATGGGGGGAGGAGGTGATCCATCCCTCCTCCCAGGAATCCATCCGGGCCAGCTCTGCTCCATGGGGATCCTGCGGAGCCTGCCACCGTGTCCGCCTCACTGGCGATACAGCCAGCCGCCATAACCATGCCATATTGCTTCACTGGGCTAACTAACTCCAGATGCAAATGGAGTAGTGGACGCCATTTGCATCCCAGTTCTTCTCACAATAGGCTATGCAAATATTTGTGTCGCTGCATTTAGGGTAATCTACCAGCTTTATGGCCACGTCCGGAGTTAGTTAGCCCAGTGAAGTGATACGGCACAGCAATGGTGGCTGGCCGTATCTCCAGCAATGCGGACACAGTGGCCAGCTCCGCAGGATCGACACATTGAGGGGACCCGGCCCAGATGGATTCTGGGGCAGGCGGAGGTGAGTGCTCCATTCTGCCACAGGCCCCAAAGGGGCCAGATTCTTGGAATCCAGCCTCATTGGGGTCCGTGGTGGAATTCTCTGCCATCCCAATGACCATGGGAGTCTCAACTCCATATCCCACTCTGAAGCCAGTTTGAAATGGGTCCAGGTTATCAGTTTCATCCAAGACTGCTTGAAGTTGAATGGATACAGCTTTCTTGATTACCTTGCCCCCAAATTGTAAATTAGTTACTGGCCTATAATTATTGAAGTCTAGGGGGTCAAGGGAAGGCTTCTTCAGAAGTGGTCTAACAATTGTTTCTTTCAGACATGATGGAAACTTCCCTTCCCTTAGGGAGGCATTAATAATATTCAGCAAAAATTGCTTTACCATCTCCCCTCCCTGGACTACCAGCCAGGATGGGCAGGGAAGGGATTGAGAGGGCAAGTTGCCTTTTTGACCAAACCAAGCAGCTTGTCCACATTATCAGGAGCCACAGTCTGAAAATCATCTAGTTTAAACAAGCAAGCAGAGTTGCTGGACACCCCTTTCCAGCAATCTTTCATTATAGGGATGTCAGAGAATTTCGCCACGAATCTTGAGGAGGCCGAATGCCAATTGGTGGCGAAACGGTCTACCCCCCCACCCCCCCCGGCACGGGACTTACCTTGGGTGAATCCTCCTGGCAGTGGCGGCTCTGGCGGTGGTGCGGCGGCAGCGGCGGCGGCCGGTCTTCCGACCGGCTGCCGCCGCTGCCATTTCCAGTAAAAAAAAAAAAAAAGTGATAGGCTACGTAAATCTTTACATAGCCTATCACGGCTGAGTAAAAAAAAAAAACCACGTGTACGCAAATGGCGGCACCCATGGGCGCCGCCATTTGCATTCATTATTTTGGCACGTCTAGTCTACGTAAATATTTATGTAGACTACGGCGAAAATAAGGGGAACGCAAATAGCGTAGCGTCTACAGTATTTGCATTCCCCTTATTTTTGCTGTAGTCTATGTAAATGTTTACGTAGACTAGACGTGCCAAAATAAGGAACGCAAATGGCGGCACCCATGGGCGCTGCCATTTGCGTACGTGTGGTTTTTTTTTTTTACTCAGCCGTGATAGGCTATGTAAACATTTACGTAGCCTATCACGGCTGACTGCAGGGATGCAAATGGCCCGGCTGGCCAGGATTCGGGGGTGGAAGGACGGAGCGCCTCCACCCCCGGCCAGAATTTCAGGGGGGAGGGACGGAGCGCCTCCCTCCTCGACCAGAATTTTGGGGGGGAGGGACGGAGCACCTCCCCCCTGCCAGAATTTTGGGGGGAGGGACGGAGCACCTCCCCCCCATCGTGAATCAAATTTCGTTCAAAGTAAGTGACTTTCGTACATCCCTACTTCATATATATACTGTATATGTATGTATGTATGTATGTATTAGGGATGTTAGAGAATTCCGCCACAGATCCCAGTGCAGCTGAATTCCAGTGAATTAAGTCCCCCGGAATCCGTGGCAGAATGGAACAACCCACCCCGCCACCCTGCAAAAGCCCCACAAAACGGAGCCTACCTGGCTGCGGCTCCGGCGGTGGCAGCTCCAGCGGCGGCAGCTCCAGCGGCAGCAGCTCCAGCGGCAGCGGCTCCAGTGGCTCCAGTCGCTGCCGGGCTGTGGCTGCAAATGGCAGATGCTACGCCAGCCGCCATTTGCGTCCCTGGCAAGCCGTGATAGGCTACGTAAGTATCTACGTAGCCTATCACTGCTCAGGGCAGGGATGCAAATGGCATAGCGGCCACCATTTGCACCCCTGTCTTTTGCCGTGATAGGCTACGTAAATATATACATAGCCTATCACAGCAATAGGAAGGAATGCAAATGGCGGCCGCCATAGCTGCTGCCATTTGCGGCCGTGTCTTTAGCCGTGATAGGCTAAGTATATATTTACGTAGCCTATCACGGCTAAAGACATGGACGCAAATGGCGGCTATGGTGGCCACCATTTGAGTCCCTGTGCAGCCCAGCGGTCGCATATCTAGCTGCAGGCAGCCCTGGCAGGCGTCTCTGCAGAGTCGCCACAGAGCCGGCCGGGGAGGATTCTGGGCGGAGGGACGGAGCGCCTTCCCCCCACTGCGGATTGCCCAGTGCGGAGCCAGGTAAGAGTTTCGTACATCCCTAGTATGTAAGTATGTATATGGAAAGGCACAAAGAGTTCCAAGGGGAAGCTAGCATGATTAATGAGGAGAGTCAAGAAAGCCATAAAGGGCAAGAAGAGGGGAGAGAGTGGAGATGCACTCATTGGTCCTGCCTCCTCCATTCCATTCCTGATTCCCTGCCCATGTAGCTCTCCGCTGGGGCTGATGTTTTGCGGTGGGGAGGCTGCTCTGCCATGTAGACTCCCCATGCACTTTAGAACATTGATCAAACATGTAAGAGGGAACCCCAGAATAGTAGATGGCTTTAGAAGGGGATTAGACAAATTCATGCAGGATAGTCTTACCAATGGCTATAATGGCCATTTAGGATCATGTTCAGAGTCTTTATGCATCGGAAGACCATATGCTTGGGGGGTGGGGCAGTGGGGAGGGCTGTTGTTTTCATGTCCTGTTTGTGGGTTTCCAAGAACTATCTGTCCCACCATGGTTGGAAATGGGATGGTAGATTAGATTGACCTTTGGTCTGATTCCACCGCATCCGTCTTATGTTCTTACACACTCCTCAGAAGGGAACTGACTGTAGAAAAGGCTGCCGCTGTACCTGTAACTTCCTTCTGTTTGTGGAAGCAGGGAGCACAAAACAATTTGCGATTGGCTTTTAATCTATACAATTCTCCTTGTTCCTACTCCATGCCTAAAAACTCATTCAAGCCTGCTACACAAGGAGCTGCTGTACTTCATGATAAGGAAACAATTCTTGAATGAATGTAAAACTAATAGCAAAGGAAAATCTCATTAGAGAAGCCATACATTTGGAATGTTCTTTTCTAGCTCATGTTGGCATTGCATTGTTCAATTATTTGTTTTTCTTGTACTGTTGCTTCCTAATAGGCTTCTAAATCATATATAAGTTCTCATGAGGACAGGCTTTGCCTCATGATTTTCCAGCACAGCATCTTCTTTGGAAATGTTTCAGTGCTGAGGTAAGTCAATAAAGCAATAAATAGTAGGGCTGTGCAGGGACCTCTTGATCCAACTCAGAAGCTGCATTGCATCTTCTGAGGTGGGCCCGATTCAGCTCAGGCGGATTCAGGGGGCCCCTGACTGGACTCGGCCCCAAACCCAAACAGGTATTCAGATGGTGAACCCTGCTTTGGGTCCCCCCCTGACACCCCCACGAACCCCCCCAGCTCCTTACCTAGGCCACCTCCTCCTCTGCCACCACCATAGCTGTCACCTTCTCCGCCACTGCGTTCTCCTCACTGACATGCTACCTTCTCCATCACCACCTTCACTGCTGCCTTCTCCATTCCAGAAGGTTCCTAGAAAATGGTGACTCCCTGCAAGAAGAGTCACCACGTGTCCAGGGCTCAGGAGCTGGCAGCGGTGGCAGTGGAGAAGGCAGTGGCAGCCGTGGTGATGGAGAAGGCAGCGGCGACAGAGAAGGCAGTTCAGGTAAGGACTTGGAGGCACCAGGGGCTGGGCTGGGCTGGGGTTGAAGCCCTGAAGTGCACCAAGTACTTCAGAGATCCCCCAACCCTCTCTGGGTTGCTTCCTGCCCCCTCTGCTTCAACTCGGAAGGAGCACAACCCAAAACAGCCCACTTAGACTCAGGGTTCGGGCCTTGGGCCAAAGCTGTGCAGAGCCCTAATAAATCGTGGTCTCACATACAGATTTTTAATTTTAATGAGATAAATGTTTTGTGTTAGGTAATGTGATGGCATGGGAGGTACCCCCTTTGTTACCATAGGTTGTAGATTGCCACCATCCTTAACAACCAGCAAAACCAACACAACATAGAGACAAGCCCTATGCAGGTGTTCACTTGCAACACAAGCAGGGTTAAACCAAGGAGGAGTTGTGGGCATGCCTGTAAACCCCACGCTCAACATCCCCATACAGCCAGCTGCTTTAGAGAACTTCACATTAAATATGGACATAGCCCAGTTATTTCTGAGCCCAGTTACAAACCCTTTTCCAAACCTGTTGCACCAAGCATGTGAACTGGGGTCACATGAAAGCAAGTGAATTGGGGAAACGGTGAATAAAATAAGAGAAAGATGCGGGGGGTGCAAAATAAATTGTCCAGGACAATTTAATAAGACTACCATCACAATATTTATGATTCCCATAGCAATAAACACTATTAACACGGTAAGAAAAAGCCCATGGGGGCAGGAGATGGAGAATCGTTAGCAAAAGAACGGCCACTTCTGCCAGGGCAGAAAGTTGTGGTTGTGTGGATTGGATTTTCTCCCCCTTTTTCCTCCTTTTTTTGGTGGGGGGGTCTTTTCATTTCCCTCGCCCTCCAAATGGTTTCAATGGGAGGTAAAATATGCCAGCCCCCCACCACTTGGGTCTGGATATGCATCTGGGGAAAGAGGGTTTTTTGGATCTGGTGGATCCAAAGCCTCCCTCCATCTGCACCTGACACAGGGCCAGCATCAGTAGGCATGGTTGGGCACCTGCTGAGAGTCCACACCCCAGCAGGGGCCCACTGATAAGAGCCCCCTGGAACTGATGCTCCTCTGCACCATTGCAGCCTGCTTGTTGGCCCTCCTATCTCTCTAGCCCAGACAGTGATGATGAGGAGAAGGAGGTGCAGCAGTTGCCAGTGCCTACTTCTTGACTGGCTCCTGGCCTGTCAAGCAAGTGGTAGCACTAATGAGAAAGAGGATGAGGGGCAGTAACAGCTGGTGATAATGGTGTTGAGAAGGCAGATTCATGGAGGGAGGGGGACCTGTGAGGATATCTTGCCCAAGGGTCCTCAAAAACCTGGAACTGCCACTGACCTGACTCCCCCACTGCTGTCATACCCCCCTTCAGCCCCTTCCACTGCCAGAGAAACAATGGTGGTGGACCGTTGTGCTGCCGCAAAGATGTCCCTGGGGTCAGTCTTTCTTCTCCCTGTGGAGAGAAGGAGATACAGAATATCCAAATGCCCTTCAGTCACCCTCCCTGGGAGCTTAGGATTGCTCCTTAAATGTACTTTTTTTTATTTAAAACATGTATATGCCACCTTTCATCAGAATAGATTCCAAGGTGGTTTAACAAAAATACAACAAGTAAAATACAAACCAATTAAAACTAAGCAATTAAATAAGCAGTATCATACTGGCAAGAAGAAGAAGACATTATCTCCAGATAACTTGTTCTTATATTCGGAACATACTCTAGCAAATATAATGGGTTACTCCATTAAGGGCAAAAACCTATGTATGTTTAGACATTAAAAAAAAGTCCTACATCTCCCAACATTCTGGCTGGGGAAAGCTGGGAGTTGTAGGACTTTTTGCTGTCTAAACATGCATAGAATTGTGCCCTAACAACACAATCCCTTACAGGTTTACTAAGACATATGTCCACTGAGTTCAATGAGATTTATCCTCAAATGTGTCTGCATAGGATTACAACCTAAGGCAATCCTACATCCAAGTAGACCTGTATAGGATTGCATTGTCAAGAGCTGTAATCCTCTACACACTTCCGAGTAAGCCCCATTGAATTCATTGACTCGACAGGCATAAGATTGTGCTGTAAATTGACCAAAATGGCAAAACAGTCACTCTGTTAATTTTCTCCATTTGTTCTATGGTGTAGCCTGGAAACGGGAAGAACTAAAGGGTTCAGACCAGTTCCTGTACTTCGTCAAACAGGTACTTGGCAAGTCAACTTGCACTGCAGCACTAAGAGAAGGTAGCCTATAAAGGGCAAGGTCTTATCAAGAAGAGAATTAAATAGATAAAAGTGCCTTTCTCTTGCTCCTACCTAAGGACTTCTGGTCTAACGGGTTGCAGCATCAACAGAGCCACCTGTGTTGAGATCAATTAAGTTGTTTCTCTCCAACAAGCATTCCAAACCATGTGCCAGAGCTTCAGGGAAGGTAGTGGAGGAACAGGCTGTGCTGGCTTTATCTTTAGGCAATTCCTTTAGTTAATTAAGGGAGATTTTAGTAGCCTAAGTTCCCAGTGGAGTTAGACTACAATCATAGACTAGTAGGGTTGGAAGGGGCCTACAAGGCCATCGAGTCCAACCCCCTGCTCAATGCAGGAATCCAAGTCAGAGCATCCCTGACAGATGGCTGTCCAGCCTCATCTTGAATGCCTCCAGTGTGGGAGAGCCCACTACTCATTTAGACTAAATCTCATTTAGTTTCATTTGCCTCCAATATGTTTTTTAAGAAGTAGTTGGGAGGATCTTCTACATGCATAGTCTCTTGTTTTAGAAGAAAAATGGTGAGTTGTGCAGCAAATTCTGTTCAAATATTGCAGGTATTTTGTTGCAATAGGAAGGTTTCTAACATGCTCTTGGATATAAGATTTTGTACTTATAGATTCTGTTCTTGGAAGGCTCCCCTGAGCACAAACCTGTTGAAGAGTTACATAGAAATAATATCCTCAAATATTCATCAGGGGGGTTGGGGGGGTGAGGGTCATTTATTTAAAATATTTCTAGGCCACCCTTCTAGCCTCCATCCGCAGGGACCTTGGCAGTGGCCATTAAGAAGGCCCTCTCATGTGTAGGGATGGCGGAGAATTTCTCCCCTAAACTTCAGGGGGCCGAGCGCCAACGTGTTCGGCCCCCCGAACAAGTTTTGGGGAGAAATTCTCCACCCCCCCGCCCCCCGCACCCCCCCCCAGGACGGGACTTACCTTTCCCGAATGTCCCTCCCAGCGGCGGGTCCGGCCGGCGGTTCGGCGGGTGTTCGTGTGGGGCGGGAGCGGCAGCCGGTCTTTCGACCGGCTGCCACCGCCGCCGCCATTTCAATGAAAGAAAAAAAACAAAAACGCCCCCGTGATAGGCTACGTGACGATTAACGTAGCCTATCACAGCTAGATCTGCAAAGTCAGCCGTGATAGGCTACGTAAATCGTCACGTAGCCTATCACGGGTGACTTAAAAAAAAAAAAAAAGCATGTACGGATAATGGTGGCCCCCATAGGGAGCCGCCATTCCCGTTCCTTATTTGGTCGCTGTAGTCTACGTAAATGTTTACGTAGACTACGGCGAAAATAAGGGCAATGCTATTTGCATTGCCCTTATTTTCGCCGTAGTCTACGTAAAGATTTACGTAGACTACAGCGACCAAATAAGGAACGCGAATGGCGGATCCCTATGGGGGCCGCCATTTGCGTAAGCGCTTTTTTTTTTTAGTCACCTGTGATAGGCTACGTGACGATTAACGTAGCCTATCATGGCTGACTTTGCAGATCTAGCTGTGATAGGCTACGTTAATCGTCATGTAGCCTATCACGGGGGCGTTTTTTTTTTAAAAAAAAACACCTTGGAGTTCGCGGCCGGGCAAGGCGGGAAGCCTCCTCCCCAGCCTGAACTTCGCGGGGAGAGCAGCGAAGCGCCTCCCCCCCACTGCGAACAAGCTTCGAGGACAGGTAAATGACTTTCGTCCACCCCTAGTCATGTGTCACCACAAAATATGACTCCAACAGCAGTTGAGAAGGACCCAGGTAGGCTCACCTGGGAGAATGCATTCTTAAAACCCAGGTAGGCTCACATAGGAGAATGCATTATTTCAATGTATGATTCTACTCCTCTGCCTTCTGGTGCAGATGGTTCAGTGGTACTCTGTGGACATCTCTAAAGGACCACTGCTGGCCTTGAATTGACCTCTGTTTCAATTAGGATGGCCACTTTTGCACCACCAACAAGGAGGAGATGTATCACCCTACCCCCCAAAAGGAAAAGAGAGCACAGAGATTTGCATAAAATTTGTGTATGCTGTTATATGTGCTCATGCAAATTTAGGAATAAGTAGGAATAAGTAGAAATTGTGAGCGGAGATGGGGAAATAAAGAGACTGACACAGGTTCTTGGGTTCAAATTGAGTCACATTTATTGATAAATCTGCAAAGGGTAAAACAGGACAGGCAGCTGAACTGGGGCAGCCTCTAGCTGTCCCTGACATGGGTGAAAACATGCAAAGCCTGTGTGGTGGCATATCATCTCACCACCCCACAGGTCTACCCCTTTGGGGGGAGGTAGGCCTTCCCCTGTCACCCCTGCCCAAGCCGCACAACACCAGTTGGGTGAGATGAGTTGGCCTCCCAGGTAACCTTTATCCCCCCCCCGATGGGTCACAAAACCCAGAGCGGGAGGCCTCAGGTATCACCTGTCACAATAACTGTGCCTCTGAATGCACACCGTCACTATTCTCATCTCCAATGCCCGTCCTAACAGCCACAGGGAGTGACAAGCTCAGTCAAACTCCCCCCACCTGCGCTGAATTACTTCCTGCAGGCCCCTTTGCAGATCCATCAAAAATATATAATTCCCTAAATCAGACAAGTGCACACCGTCCTGCCTATATAGCTCCTCCTGTGTCCGTAACATTTCTGGATGAGGAATAACCCCATCTCCATGCTGGAATAGCCCCAGAGCTATTTCCCTGTTAACTTTCTGCCAAGCCATTTCAATGTCCCACTGGTTCTCAACATTCTGCCAGAAAAGTCTGGGGAGCAAGCATGGCCAAATGATGGTGACACCAGCCAACAGTGCCTAATAACCTGGAAATCCCTCAACACTTGCAAAATAAGGCCTTTGCCTTTTAAATGTTGTTCCTCCCATCTGCTGATTACATCGGAAATCATGAAATTCCCTACCTGCCTTGTCGTAAGCAGCTCTGGTGTTAGGACCTATGGAGTTCATCATGGTGAGGTCCGCCTCAGTCTGCCAGTCTCCCATAGGGCTGCTGATATGGGTTCTGGCAATGGACATGCCCAAGGGGCCAAATTCCAGAACCGTTCGACCTGGTTACACGACAAAGCATTGGCAATCGGATTATTAAAGCCAGGTATGTGTCGGGCGCAGAACCAGATATTATGTCACAGACAATGCAGCGTGAACGCTCTTACCAATGATGTAACTCTGGTGTTGCTGGAGGACAGGTTGTTGATGACATGGGCAGTGGCCTGATTGTTACACCAAAAGTGAACCACTGAACTGGCAAGTTGGTCAGCCCATATGTGCACTGCTACGTAAATTGGAAAAAACTAAAAAAATGTTAAATCCTTGACAATTTGGTCTGCTAACCAACCCTCAGGCCATAGTTCCATGCACCAATGATCACCCCAAATTACCCCAAAGTCCAGGGACCTGGCAGCATCAGAATGGACCTGCAAGTCAGCCTCTAGGAGCAGCTCGTGGCTCCAGAAGGAGACACCATTAAACTCCTGCAAAAATTGAAGCCAAACCTCCAGATCACAAGTTCACAACACATGGCCGAGGTGACTCTGGTTTGGTGGTGCAGTCACTGCAGACCATCCATGGCCCAGCAGAGCCTTCTTAGGAAGGCCCAGCCTGGGGCAACTACCTGACATGCAAAATTTAAATGACCAACCACATCTTGCAATGCATGGAGGGTGGCTTTGCAGGAATGCATTATTATGTGTATCTTTTCCCCAGAACCAAGAGTTTGTCATCTGGGAGCCTGCAACATCAGTTGATCATATCTAACTCAATCCCCCAAAAACATTAAAACAGAAGATGGGCCCTCTGTTTTTTCCTGAGCCAGAGGGACACCTAGCTCATCCGCCATGGAGGTGAAACCCTGTATTAAGTCGGCACACTGCATAGAATCGTGAGGGCCAGTGAACAAAAAATCATCCAGATAATGGACCACACTCGGGGTCCCCATTTTATCTCTCACTGCCCATTCCAAGAAAGTGCTAAACTTCTCAAACCTGGTGCAGGAGGTGGAGCATCCCATGGGGAGGGCCCTGTCCAGGTAAAACATTCCTTGGAAACAGAACCCCAAAAGGTAAAAATCCAAAAGATTGACAGGCAAGATGCGAAACACAGACTTTATATCTCACTTGCCCATCAATGCCCCTTGCCCGAGATTCCGGACCACAGATATTGCAGAATCAAAGGGAGTATAACACACCAAACACAGATGCTCTGGGATCTTGTCATTTACAGAACTGCCTTTTGAGAAGGAGAGGTTGTGAATCAACCTGTATTCCCCCATCACCTTCTTGGGAACAATGCCCAAGGGAGAAATCCACAAGTTAGGGTTAGGTGGTGCTGTAAATGGGCGAAGAACCCAACCCAAGGCCATTTCCTTGTTGATTTTGGCTTCTACCACCTGGACCATACTGAGAACAGAGTTCTGATTCTTAGGGAATTGAGCTTTACACTAGGGCTGTTGGAGAATTCTGCCATGGACTCAAATGAGGTCAGATTCTTTGGAATCCAGCCTCTGGAATCTGCAGCAGAATGGATCACTTACCTCCACTCCAGGAGGATTGCAGGTGGAATGGCACACCAGCTCCACGGCACTGGCGATACGGTAATGGCAGTCGCCATTACTTTATCGCTGGGAGACACACAGCTGCAAATGGCATAGTGGACACCACTTGCGGAGTAAAGTGCTGAGTTTACCCTAATTGCAGCCACTTACAGCTCTATTTATGTAAAAACCAGTGCTTTACAGCTGCAAGTGGCATCCACTACACCATTTGCGGCTGTATTAACCCAAGGAATATGGTAATGGCAGATGCCATTACCATATTGCCAGTGCCGCAGAGCAGGAGTGCGGCTCCACAAAATCCTCCAGATGTGGAGCAGCCCTAGAGGATTCCAGGGGGGAGGAACAGATCGCCTCCCCCCTGCGGACACTGTTGCGGAACAGACAGTGAGTGATCTGCCCACCCCTAAGTGGGTGGCTGTTTGGCCAAAATACGACCGCTGTCTGATCTATCACCAAATCCTGGCCTGGTCAGAGTCATGAAGTGAAGCCACAGATCCTGTTCCTTGATGTCCCAGTGGAGGGAGGGGTCTACAGCAGCCCTCATACGAAAGGCCTCATCATAGGCCAGCCAAGCCCCACCTTCATATTTGGAGTAGGCCTTCTAAATCATATCATATCCAGATATTTAGTAAGGACCCACCCCTGCCCAGGGAATTTTTGTTGTAATACCCCCATATAAATAGAACAACCTGGCAGCCAATTGGCCCAGGTGTGAGCGACTTTCTTTCGCCTGCCTTTTTCTTGATCCTTATCACCCGATTTCTACTTATCCTTAGGGTCCAGGTCCCAAAATAACAGGGAGAAAACATCAATGAATTCTCCACGTAAAGTCTTATCCCTAGTGGTGGGCAAAAGGTGAAAACCTAGAAGTATAGATGTACTACCGGTGTGTATGGCATCCTTGTTAACATTGGCATATGGGTAGGGGTGAACGAAAGTCACTTACCTTTTCTCGCAGCTTTTTCGCGGTGGGGGGGAGCGCTTCGCTGCTCCCCCCGCGAAGTTCAGGCCGGGGGGGGAGGCTTCCCGCCTCGCCCGGCCGAAATTCAGGCCGGGGAGGAGGCTTCCCGCCTCGCCCGGCCGCGAACACGAAAGTTAAAAAAAAAAAAAAAAACATCCCCTGATAGGCTACGTGACGATTCACGTAGCCTATCACGGCTAGATCTGGAAAGTCAGCCGTGATAGGCTACGTGAATCGTCACGTAGCCTATCACGGGTGACTTTAAAAAAAAAAAAAAAGCGCATACGCGAATGGCGGCCCCCATAGGGAGCCGCCATTCGCATTCCTTATTTAGTTGCTGTAGTCTACGTCAATGTTTACGTAGACTACGGCGAAAATAAGGGCAACGCAAATAGCGTTGCCCTTATTTTCGCCGTAGTCTATGTAAACATTGACGTAGACTACAGCGACCAAATAAGGAACGCGAATGGCGGCTCCCTATGGGGGCCGCCATTATCCGTACACACTTTTTTTTTTTTTTTTAAGTCACCCGTGATAGGCTACGTGACGATTCACGTAGCCTATCATGGCTGACTTTGCAAATCTTGCCGTGATAAGCTACGTGAATCGTCACGTAGCCTATCAGGGGACGTGTTTTTTTTTTTTTCTTTCATTGCAATGGCGGGGGCGGCAGCCGGTCGAAAGACCGACTGCCGCTCCCGCCCCGCTCGAACACCGGACGAACCGCCAGCCGGACCCGCCGCTGGGAGGGACATTCAGGGAAGGTAAGTCCCGTCCCGGGGGGGGGGCGGGGGCGGGGGGGCGGAGGATTTCTTCCCGAAACTTGTTCGGGGGGCCGAACACGTTGGCGCTCGGCCCCCCGAAGTTTCGGGGAGAAATTCTCTGCCATCCCTCCATATGGGTCTACATGCATCAAGGAGGATTGAGACTGGATTATATCGGCGGGTCCCGCCGGGCCCTGCCAAACAGACGTACAGGCCATTGTTGCCGAAGAAGGCGGATGTGAACCAGCCACTGGCAATGTGACCGATTGCCCTGCCAAGGGCCCCAAAAGGAGTGCGGTGGCACCTCCTGGCTCTGTCTGGGGGGAAAGGAAGTATCCAATGTGCTTGCAGCAGAAAGAGTGTCAGAGCTAGGGATGGCGGAGAATTTCTCCCCGAAACTTCGGGGGGCCGAGCGCCAATGTGTTCGGCCCCCCGAACAAGTTTCGGGGAGAAATCCTCCGCCCCCCCGCCGCCCCCCACACCCCCCCCGGGACGGGACTTACCTTCACCGAATGTTCCTCCCGGTGGCTGGTCCGGCCGGCGGTTCGGCGGGTGTTCGAGCGAGGCGGGAGCGGCAGCCGGTCTTTCGACCGGCTGCCACCGCCGCCATTGCAATGAAAGAAAAAAAAAAAACGCCCCCTGATAGGCTACGTGATGATTCACGTAGCGTATCAAGGCTAGATTTGCAAAGTCAGCTGTGATAGGCTACGTAAAAATATTAATTCTCTTATCAAATTAAAGAAAAAATTAAAGCAGTCATTTGGAAGAGGAACAGCTTACAGAGAAAAAGTAATACTTACATTTGTTCATTTATTTCTTCATTTAATTAAGATCACAGGTGGAACTCCACTAAACAGTGAGTCTGTTGCAGAACTCAGAGTCAGAGAGACAATGGAGTGAAGGAAAAAGAGTTTTTCTTTACTTAACGCGTGGGCTTAAGGCTGGAATCACTTCCAAAGAGCAAAAAGCCCCGATTTACATCAGCAGATTGTTTTTATAGACATTATGATACATATGCAAAATCTCCCCTGCCTCTTTCTGTGTGGGTTTGCAGTATTCAGCATTTCCTCTCCTAGCACCATTGTTTATAATACAAGCAATGGGTTATAGGGTAGTCATGATAAGCAGAGAACAGCAGAGAACATGATATACAATTCTATGACCTTAGCCTTTGTTGACAAGATAAGAAATTCCTTTGTCTCATCAGCTTACAAACATATATTTCATAGGGATGGCGGAGAATTTCTCCCCAAAACTTCGGGGGGCCGAGCGCCAACGTGTTTGGCCCCCCGAACAAGTTTCGGGTAGAAATTCTCTGCACCCCCCCCGCCCCCCCCGGGACAGGACTTACCTTTGCTGAATGTCCCTCCTGGCGGTGGGTCCGGCCGGCGGTTCGGTGGGTGTTCATGCGGGGTGGGAGCGGCAGCCGGTCTTTCGACTGGCTGCCGCCGCCGCACCATTCCAAGAAAAGAAAAAAAAACAAAAACGCCCCCGTGATAGGCTACGTGACGATTAACGTAGCCTATCACAGCTAGATTTGCAAAGTCAGCCGTGATAGGCTACGTAAATCGTCACGTAGCCTATCACGGGTGACTTAAAAAAAAAAAAGCGCGTACGGCTAATGGCGGCCCCCATAGGGAGCCGCCATTCCCGTTCCTTATTTGGTCGCTGTAGTCTACGTAAAGATTTACGTAGACTACGGCGAAAATAAGGGCAACGCTATTTGCATTGCCCTTATTTTCGCCGTAGTCTACGTAAAGATTTACGTAGACTACAGCGACCAAATAAGGAACGCAAATGGTGGCTCCCTATGGGAGCCGCCATTAGCGTACGCACTTTATTTTATTTTTTTTTAAGTCACCCGTGATAGGTTACGTGACAATTAACGTAGCCTATCACGGCTGACTTTGCAGATCTAGCCATGATAGGCTACGTTAATCGTCACGTAGCCTATCACGGGGGTGTTTGTTTTTTTTTAAAAAAACTTTGGAGTTCGCGGCCGGGCGAGGCGAGGCGCCTCCTCCCTGGCCTGAATTTCGGCCGGGCGAGGCTGGAAGCCTCCCCCCCGGCCTGAATTTCGGCCGGGCGAGGCGGGAAGTCTCCTCCCCCGGCCTGAACTTCACGGGGGGAGCAGCAAAGCGCCTCCCCCCCACCGCGAACAACCTTCGAGGACAGGTAAGTCACTTTCGTCCACCCCTAATATTTCAGAGAGCAAGAGCTCAGTAAGAACATGAAGCATGAGGCTACTTAGTCTGACCCCTGATATAGCTGCTACATTCCCCCCTTAAATGCATAATTTCATTACAATTATAGCATTTCTGATAAGCGAATGCTCATAATAGTCTGCAAAGCACAATACAAAACTTTTTATAACAGACATATTACTTAACCTCCTCTTGGGCTATTAGAGCGTAGAGGGCGGCAGTTTTACTAGCCGAGACATAAAAGATTGGTTAAACAGCGCATAAGACAAGGAATGCAAAGGCATAACAGTATCCCTATGAACAACACTGGTAGAATTAGGATGAACAACGCTTTAAGCCAGCTAAAATTTGGGAGCCAAGGGGTTAACCAATTTAGCTAATTGTTTTGTCCCATTGTTATGTTAGCTACTATATTATGCATGCAGATTATTGATTTGAACATCTACAGCATTACTATTATTAGTCAAATTAAATGATGGAGGAGAAAAAGATAAAAAAGCCTGTTTGCAGGTATATCTCTTGGCAAACAAAAATGTTTTACTCTCGTGATGTTAGCCAGGTGAAGCCAGTAATTATCAGCGAATCGCTGGGACAGATTTCCCTCTCTAGGGGCAGACCCCCCTTTTTCGTACCTTATTAAGGAAACACAATGCAACACTATTAACACTACAACACGCATATTTGATCTTCTTTGGGATCTGACCGTATGCTGGGCAGCTATTCATCTGGCAAGCTGCAGTAGGGTCTAGTCCCCTTCTTCAATTCTCCAGTTGCAGGTCTGACCGTATGCAGGGTGGACAGTCTCCAGGTGTGCCCACAGTAAGGTCTAGCCTGAGTCTTCTTGCTGTTTCTTTAGAATGACTTTTAAAGGATTTTCAGCTACAGTCCACTTTCCCTTTTGCTTTTTTGACTCGTGTCCAATATATCCAGGGTTTAACTCCAGCTACTTTTACAGCTGCGGGGGTGGAAAGTATGACAGTTTTCGGTCTTCTCCACTTGGGAGTTAAAGGGTTATTTTTTCCCTCTTTAACTCATACTTCATCTCCTGGTTGGAAAGGATGAACTTCTGTGATGGGAATTGGGGCCTATTTTCTAAGACAAAACGACGCTGGGCTTGAAGAACTTTGCCCAGTGTTTGGACTTCTTGTTTAAGGCTAACGTTTGCTTGCTCTTGATGCCACTCCAGTGTCAATCATGAAGTCAATGTCACGGCCCCTCACAGTGGCAGTGACTAGGGGCTTCTCGGGGCTGAGATTAAGGGGGCCTGGTTTGTCTTATTTAAGACTTTTGGCTTTAGCCACTTTAATGAAGGGGGCTTCTTTATACATTTTTATAGACCCCTGCTTTTGCTAGTTTGGTTGCCAACCAAGCTGTCTCTTCTCTCGCCCATTCTGGCCCCTTTGGTTTTCTCCTTTGTGTACTTGATTTATTTTATTTGGGCATTCATGCCACCAATGTCCATCTTGTCCACACTGGGCACACTGGTTCTTTCTTAAGAATCCTCTGCCTCTGCCGGGTCTTCTTCTATTTTTTCGTCCACGTCTTCTTGGGCCTCTGGGTTGAGGGGGGTATACTGACGATAGGCATTTAAAAGACGCTCTAAGTATGCTCTGGGGCCTCGGTGGCACCTTGCAGCACTTTAGACACCTTGGTCATATTAACTGACTTCTTCATACTTGCCCTCATAGCTTTTAACAGCAGGGTTTGATACTGGGTGAGGTGCTCTAGCCCCGCTTGTGTTTTGGGATTCCAGTGAGGGTTTTTTTTTTTTATAAGGAGATAAAAAAGGAGTTTTTTTTATTGGGTAACTTACAGCACACAGGCGTACCTAATGGTTGGATCAGACAGCTTTTCTGAACCACGAGCCATTGGGCTAAATGGGTTTTATACTATACATGTTACCCATGAGGCAGCACAACACTAGCAAGCATTTTCAGCATAGGCCAGAAGTGTTTGGTTTTCAGGCACAGCTTTCTGTAAACAAACTTCGCTTCCCAGGCAAAGTGCTTGATAACACTTTGACTCATTAGTATGGGAAGAGAAATCTTTCTCTCTTTCTTTTGCTTTCTTTTTCTTGCTGATCTGCCTGTATTGCAGATCATGTTTCAAACTTTTTACATAAAACTTTCCGCTCCATGCACCAGCTTTGTCTCTGTATTTGTCTTTTTTGCAAGTTAAACTCACTTACTTAAACCTCTCTGCCCTACACTAGTCCCAATGACGCACATTTGGGATAGGCTCTTCTTCTCCTTCTAGTTACATTTTCTCATCTTAAAGAACTATTACATTATTGTGGCTACTTTACCCCCAGGTAATAAGCTCTAGGCATAATCAGCTGCTTTTAATTCACCCTGGGGGCAACTAATGCCCTCACCCCAGCGCCAGCTGGTCTGGCTAAAAGGGGGGGGGCATTGCGGGCGGGTGGAGTGACAAGACGTAGGGGCCTCTGATTGGTGCACCCTAGTGGCACCACCATGCTAGGAGGGGCAGGCTGAGTTGCCTTTAACTCAGCCCCCTTCCCAATCTCAGCTCTCTGGCTCGACGCAGCTAGAGAGAACTACAGCTCTGCCGAGACAACGAAGGACACCTGCCTGCTGGAAACGGTCGTCGTCATCGTTCCAGCCACTTGAACTTCTCCTTCTCCTCGGTTCCTCCTTCTTGGTCCCGAGGGCTCAACGCGCCTGCTGCGGCTCCAGCTTTTCCAGCAGCCACGGCGGAGGCGCACGTGCTCGGGCCTGACTTCCTGCTTGGTCGCGCCAGCAGGAAGTCAGGCGGCTGTGCCAGCGGCACTCACCCGGGGGTGGCGCCGATTGCCCGCTCCTTGTGCGCGGCCCCGCCCGGCCAAGACTCCTCCGAGCGCCCACCCCCTTCATCGTCCCCCATCGGGCGATTGCTGCGTGCCTGTGCCGCCGCGGCCCTGGTGTTGCTGGCGCTTGCGGCGGGGGCGCGTTTGTGTGGGTGCCGCCCCCTCGGCTGGCGCTTTTCACCCGACGGGGGCGCCGTTGGCTGTGACGGCACGGGCCCGGGCGCGCCACCTCCAGTGCGCTCCCCTGCTGTGGCGCCCATGCTCCCGGCGGCCAAGCGCCTGCCCCCCCCACTTGCCTCCTCTGGCGGATTGCTGCACGCCTACACTGCCGCGGCCCTGGGGTTGCCGGGGCTCGCGGCAGGGGGCGCGTGTGTGTGAGCGCTGCCCCATCTGCCAGCACTTTTCACCCAATGGGGAGGCCTGGACTGTGACATCGCGGGCCCGGGCGCAGCGCCTCCTAGTGCGCTCCCCTGCTGTGGTGCCAACAATCCCGGCGGCCGAGCGCCCCCCCGCTCGCCTCCTTGGGCGGATTGCCGCGCACCTACACCGGCACGGCCCCAGGGTTGCCAGCGCTCATGGCGGGGGCGCGTGTGCGCGGGCGCCGCCCCCTCAACCGGCGCTTGCCGCCTGTCAGGAGCGCGGGTGGGTGTGCGGGCGCGCGCCCGGGCGCTGCGCCTCTTGGCGCGCTCCCCTGCTGGGGCGACCGCGCTCATTAAAAAAAAAAATAAATAAATAAATAAATAAAAGCAGCCAGGCGCCCGCCCACCCCACCGGGGGGGGGGGAGCGCCTGCTTGACAAACCAGGGGTCCCAGGTTTGATCCCCGGCACCTCCAGGCAGGGCCAGGAAAGAATTCTGCCGGAAACCCTGGAGAGCCACTGCTGCTGAGCAGTGCTGGCACTCTGGCTGGAGGGAGCAGTGGTCTGGCCCCGTATAAGGCAGTTTCCCACGTTCAGCCAACAGCAGCAGCAGCAGCAGCAGGCGCTTTTGTTCTCGCGGGCGGTTGCGCGGGCCTGGGCGCCGGCTCTTGCTGCCTCCCGCGAGCGTGGGGAGCTCGCAGCGGCAGCACGTGCACCCCCCAAAAAATGCACAAACGAACTCGAAAAGAAACAAAACAAAATAACCCCCTGGGGGCGCCCGCGCTCAGGAGCAGCTCCCGTGGCCGCAGGCCCTTGCTGCGCCTCTTGGGCGCCGGGCTTAAAGCAGACAGCAACTGCGCCCCCTTCACAGCCACTGTGTTGTAGTGGCTAGGGTGTTGGACTGGGACTTGAGAGTCCCAGGCTCTAGACTCCTTTCCAGGGGCATCGCTTAAGGCTGAGCCCCTGCTGGGCATGCAGAAGGTCCCAGGTCCAGTCCCGGCATTTCCAGATAGGGCTAGAAAACCTCTATCTGAACCCCTGCAGAGTCATCGAGTGAGCCACAGATTCTCCACCCCTGCCCTATAAGCTAATAAATTTAATGGCTAGACACACGGTGTCTTAACTGTGAACACATAGACACATACAGAGAGAGGGCCTATGTTTTTAGCGCACCTCTCTAGCCGCTGCCAGACACTGAGGGTGCCCTCCCCGGTCTGGCGGTAGTGGCGGCACTGCCGCCTGTTGCCCGGGGTGCCCAGTGACTAGCCCACTGGAACCTCCTGCTATGTGCTTTGACCCTTGCCGCATTTACTACTTGGGGTGGTGGTTGGTGTGTTGGACTGGGTCCGGGCACATGGGCCCTTGCTTCTTCTTGCCAATGTCATGCCAAGCTTACCTCACTTTCTACATCATGCCCCCCCCAAGAAGGGCCTAGGTTGAAAGATCGAGAAGGGTAGGGCCCTGGAAGAGTAGGGCCCCGCCTCCCATCCCCGACAGTCCTCTGCCAAGGCCCGATTCTGAGTTGAATGATGAAACGGACCCGGTTTTGGTGGCAATTCTTGCTCAGCATTCTTCAGGGATCCTGTTGGTCCAGCCTAAGTGAACGCGACAGCAGACCCAACGCTCACTACTTATTTCTATTTCAGCTCGTCTCTGGGTTCAGTGCACCCAGACGCCATTGAGGTCTCCATCTCGCCTTCGCAGGTTCACCATGGCAGCATTCCACCACTGTAGGCAGTCCACCTTCCTGTGGCATCTCCGTCAGCAGCGATCCAAGCAACATCCTCCTCCTTGGGGTTTCGCCCAGGCCAGGCGACACACCACAGCTGGAGGCGGTCCGCCCTCATGGGGCATCTCCATCAGGAGCACTACAAGTGGCATCGCCTCCCTTGCTCCCGGGGACCCAGACACGGCTGCCCTGGATATGGGTGAGATGACTGCACCTCACCCCAGCTGTCCAGTCGGGTGACCTTCAGGGACGTGGGGTTGCCACCTTAGGTTACCTCCCTGGGGCGGATGTCCCTCCCAATGTCATCTCCCTATATGATGCTCGGGCCGCTTGTAGCTCTGCCAGTCACACCCCAGTAACCCCAGCCGCTTAATGCAGCATCTTACTGGGATTTGCTGGATTAATTTAGGATCCCTCGCCTGCCCCCGCCCGTTCAGGCATCCACGTAAGGGGCATATCAGATCCCTATGCTAATCTGGCAAGTTGTATTGTCACCAGGGCTACTCCTTCTCGTAATGTCTTTCACCTGAGGAGGTGTGTGAATGGCTTGTTGAGGCCTCTCGCAGGAGGGCCGCCATTGCCCTGCTCTGCGTAAGGACCTGTTGGACCAGGACCTTTCGCTCCAATTGTTGACTCCTTCCCGGTCGGGGTTGGCAACAGATCTGGCAGTGGCCACATTCACCAGGCGGTCTCCTGCACTGGCCCTCGGCCTGTGGCGGGTCCGCTGCTTCAGCACTGCTATCTGTGCAGGGAATAGAGCCCCACGGGCACATACTCCCAGGACACGTGCAGTTTCCGTCGTGAGTGCTCCCTTGTAGCAGTCAGCACTCATGCACCTCTTGTCCAATGCCCGGGGATGGGGAGGTCCCCCTTGGAAAAGCCGAGGCAGTAGGCAGCTCTGGATGGCCCATGCCTAGTTAGGTTGGCGCCGTTACTCCGGCTTTAAGACACTACCCCAACTGGGGGAACGCGTCTTAACTTGGAACTTGGTCTATGCTAGGTTCTAAGCGGTTAACAAGGCAGTACTGGCAGAAGGGTTTTAGCCCCCCCTTTTTCTCCACACCCCGTTAGCTACTCTAGGGATCTCCCTTCTTGAAATGGTACCCAGGAAATCCTCTAGGGAGTTATCCTGATTCGTAACCTCTCTTCCCTGAGGGCCAGTCAGTTAATCACAAGTTCCCTGATCATCTCTGCTCAGTGCGACACACCTCTTCATGAGGCAGCTGTCTTGGTCTGGGATCCCGTCCACGGGTCCCTGAGGGGCATGTGCTACATGGAGTCCAAAGACGGTGGTCAATGTTCTGACCTAATGAAAATATTGCTCCCCTTTCCTGTTACTTCGGTGCCCCTTAGCTCGCAAAGGCTGAGGGCCTGTTTCCCACAGCAACATTTGGTGAAGCCTATCTGATACCCTTAGGTGTTATTCTCACTTCCCTCAGGACAACTTTCAGGTCTTTTAGGCACAGCTCCAAGCAGTTATACATCAGGCATGGCTTCAACTTAGTAGGGCTTTAATGGCACCTCCTTCCGGAAGCGTGAGCCTCTCCTCAAAGCCGGACTGCGGACTCACATGGTTCTGCCGCTACCCCAAGGGGTTTCAGACTCTTAGGGCAGGTCCAATCGTGCTGTGGGTAGTGGCCTGTAGAGTGGAGACTGCTGTCCCCGCCAAGCACATGGTGGGATGACCTTATAGCCAAGTCAGTAACCCCCCCCCCTTCGGTATGACAACATGACCACATTATTCATTCTCCATCCTCCTGAAATTGGAGGGTCATGTCATGTGTCAGTGTGTTCACGCTCCAGAGTCAGTGTTACAACATCTGGTTCTGGGTCCACCATGTGCCGGGTTAGGCAAACCCAGTTGTCAATGCCTTGTCATGCAATTAGGTCAACATCTTCCAGGCTTCAGCCCCGTGGGTGCTCCATTCCCAGATCCCATCCTTGCAGTACTATGGGAGACCGGGATATTGAAGCCAGGCATGCCAGCCTGCATTCCATGGCTCTCCGTACAGGAGCTGCCTGCGACAGAGCAGATGGGGTGTGCCGCGCATTAGGCAAAGCCTCAGTGATAGGATTCATGGCCATTATCTATAGATCATTGGCCACAATTTCACATCTCCTTAAGGAACAACAGAATATTTGGGACCATAAGTCGCAAGCTGGCCATTTAGCCTTTGGTCCACAAAGGTGGGTTTCACTGACTCCATGTCAGATTTTAGGTTTCGGTGTGCAAGATAGTGTTGGGCACAGATGTTGCCTGCCTTAGTAAATTAATCACCCTCTCTCTCCGGATACCCCTTTCAGGCTCCAGGGGTAATGGCCCTCCATTTGAGCTTTCCAGTAACACTTTCCCTGTTCCACATAGCAGCCTTAACAGAATTCAGGGTTGGTCGGGGCTCACAAGGCCGACTCGTCCCGGAGGGCCTTGATTTGCTTCAAGGTACAGGTCTGGCCCAATGTAATCCATTTACATATTTGTTGATCAAACTGATCGGTATGGCAAGGGCATGGCAGTGGCCCACAGCCAAACGCAAGTCAACGGATTATGCTCTGGTGGCTCCTTACGGGTTTTATGGAATGCCACGGGTCTGAGGAGGGGCCTCCGTTTTTATTAATTCAACAGTTTACTGTTGACTTAAGGGCAATTGTGCAGTTTCTGCATTAGCTTTACCCTGCTATGCCTAGGTAATTTGCAGTTCAGAACCCACTGTTGTTTCATGGAAGCAGTCTCCATGGCAGCCTCTGGAGATTTCTCTCTCAGGCATGTTACGACATTTTAAATGGGGCTTCTCAGCATTTTGGCCTGCATTCGCGAGTTGTCCGCTTCTTCCTGACGCAATTTTCGCTTTGCTTGCCCTAATGTGCTTATTCCTTAGACCAGCAGACTCGTCGTACGCCGGTATGGGTGCTCTTACAGGGACACGTTATGATGTCTGGAGCTGCACGAAGGGCGTGTATGTCGTCTTCAGACGTCAGCTTCTGTCACCCCATCACATTAAGATCCAGTGGCTCCATAGACGTGGCATACGGTGGGTGTCCCCTCCTCACTCTGTCCCACCAAAGTTTGTCAGTCTTCTTCCGCAGGTCCAAGTGCTGCACATTGGAAGGAATGACTTCGGCTGTAAGCCAGGCGAGGACCTGATCGAACAGGCCTTGGTTGAGATGCAGGTGGTCTGGCATACCTGGCCGGAAGTAGCCTATTGCAGCCCTCAGTCCTCCCATGGATCAATGGGAAGGAATGGAATGACGTTGCCAGTAGCAGGGCACGTCTGAAAGTGCACAGAGTGCACAGAAAGTGCACATGGCTTATGGCCATGTGAATGAGGTGATGGATTCACCACCCACCAGGGAATTCTGTGGACATGGAGGGAGTGTTACAGGTAGGACGGTGTCCACCTGTCTCATTTAGTGAATAAACATATGTCTGTCTGATCTGCAAAGGGGCCTGCGGGAAGTTCTTCTGCACAGGTGGGGGGAGTTTCACAAGCTCTAGGCTTGTGACTTTTGTGGTGGCTAGGACGGGCAAAAACAGGAAAGTAGGGATGGTGTGCATGCAGAGGCACCTTATGGTGACAGGTGATGCCTGAGGCCCCCCGAACGGTTTGTGCGGCTCGGCGGGGGGATAAGGGTTGCCTGGGAGACCAACCCTCCTCACTCACCCAGGTGTTGTGCTGCACCGCATCGGGGGTGACACCGGAAGGTCTACCTCCCCCAGAAGGGGCAGTCCGGAGGGATGGCGAGATCACCGCCACCCCTCAGGCTGGGTATGTTTTCGCCCAAGAAGTGCCAGCTAGCCGCTGACACAGTTAGATGCCCGTCCTAGTTACCCCTTTGCAAGTATTTAATAAATGTGGCCCAATTTTCAACCCAAGCTTGTTGTCTGCGTCTTCTTTAACCCATCTCCGCTCACAAATGCCCTCACCCCGGCGCCAGCTGGTCTGGCTAAAAGGGGGGGGGCATTGCGGGCGGGTGGGGTGACAAGACGTAGGGGCCTCTGATTGGTGCACCCTAGTGGCACCACCATGCTAGGAGGGGCAGGCTGAGTTGCTTTAAACTCAGCCCCCTTCCCAATCTCAGCTCTCTGGCTCGACGCAGCTCCCCCCCACCCTCCCCTAAGCAGTGTGGGTTTATTACCAGTTGCCCTTTGGGAACCATGTAGGAATTTTTTGGCTCACAGTTCGATTGGCCTATTAATGTGCGTCTTTTTTGCCTACATCACACTGTTTTGCTGGTCGAGTGTGTCCCGTAAGGGAATATGGTCTTTATCATCGGTCACATTCCAGTTGGCGGCTAGGATGGGCAAAAACAGGAAAGTAGGGATGGTGTGCATGCAAAGGCACCTTATGGTGACAGGTGACGCCTGAGGCCCCCCGAATGGGTTGTGCGGCTCGGCGGGGGGATAAGGGATGCCTGGGAGACCAACCCTCCTCACTCACCCAGGTGTTGTGCGGCACCGCGTCGGGGGTGACACCGGAAGGTCTTCCTCCCCCAGAAGGGGCAGTCCAGAGGGATGGCGAGATCACCGCCACCCCTCAGGCTGGGTATGTTTTCGCCCAAGAAGTGCCAGCTAGCCGCTGACACAGTTAGATGCCCGTCCTAGTTACCCCTTTGCGAGTATTTAATAAATGTGGCCCAATTTTCAACCCAAGCTTGTTCTCTGCATCTTCTTTAACCCATCTCCGCTTGCAATGGCCACACTTCTTCTTTACAAATGTCTTTTCTCTTTGCCTCTTACCTCCTCTTTCTTCTTCTCCCCCCCCCTTCTCTATCTGTCTGCCACTTTCTCTATTGCTCTGTCTTTTTCTACTTGTCTTTGTCTTTTCTCTTGTCATCCATTGGGAACCACACTCAGTATCATTTGGAGTTGCAACTAACACTAATCTGCAAATGTCACACATATTTTATGATATCTAAGAAATCATAAAATATACACAACAAACTTTTTTCAATTTAACACAATGAATGGGAAACACTTCTTGCATGGTAAGGCATGATGGAGCAGATCCAGCAATTATACTGCTCCTCTGGATGCATGCTCAGGGCTCATCAAAATCAAGGGATGGGCATATTCACACATGCAAAGAGTTCTAGGTCACCATTTTTGCATTGGCAACTTTATGCTGCATGAGTTCTAACAGAAGGAAATCTAAAAGTCATAGATCAACTCAGCCTGTTGTACACTGAGCTGACTACAAACACAGACACACAGTCTACAGCAATGAGAGTTCAAGTTTATGAAAAGCCTCAAAGCACTGTGAAAAGGGGGGAAGCTCTCGGGGCTATCTATCACTAGACAAGCTAGCCAGGGATTTACAATATCACACACAAACACACACACCTCTTTTCTTCTCTTCCCCTTCAACTTGGTACATGAAAGCAAAGTGCCGAAACTCAGGACGGTGGGGGGTGATGGGCATCGCCTTATACTTGCATTTTTCAGGCAGCCATTAATCTTCTTTGGGGAGGCAGTGGGGTGATTTGCAGGACTTCAAAGGCAAGCTTCTCAGTTTGTTTGTATTTGTAAATCCCAAGCTTAAAACAGGACACGATGAGGTACAGGGCAGCCAAATCTTTGCTTTGGCACAGGCAACAAATAACTCAGGTCAGCTTTCTTCGCTGGGGTCTCAAACAGGAAAACAGTCTTAATTTAAAGTTGTAACATTACTGACAGCATCAGCCAGCCAGGTACACAGATCTCACTGTTTTTTTTAAGACAGTTACTCCAATATCTTCTTTTCTTCTCAATCAGGTTGGGTCTCCCAGCTTACACAGTTTATTGCAGCTTCCAGGAGCATGGTAGTAGCGTGATTTTGGCTTGGCCAGGAACATGCTGTCTGGTTTCTCGGTCTCTTCAGCACACACACTCAGGCAGTCCAACACTGGACACTCGAATCAGTGAGATTTCTTCATTGCAGGGAATCCCACAGCAAAAGCTTAATGGTTATGCTCTTCAGAAATCATATAGCTGATGGTCTACAGGCTCTATGCAATTCTAACACAGTTCAAAGCTAAACACGGCTACCTTGACAGAGATCTTTAATATGGTCTCTCCACTTCATTCTGCCTTGGGACAGTCTTATGGCACACTTTCCACTCGAAGAGGGGTCTAGCCTGTGCCCTGGGGGCTGATTCTTCACCTTTATTCCATTTTGCGCCTTTATCTTCTGGGTCTTCATTTTCAGTTTCTATTTCTTAGGGATTTCATCTCAATTAGGCGAGTTGATGATGTTGCACAACTCAGAATGTTGTGGGCAATTCTCCTGCCTAGGGATGTACAAAAGGGACTTACCTTGTCCCGCAGCTTTTTTTGCAGTGGGGGGGAGGTGCTTCACTTCTCCCCCTGAAGTTCAGGCGAGGGGTGGAGGCGTCCCACCTCACCTGGCCGAAATTCAGGCCGGGGGGGGGGAGGCGCCCTGCCTCACCTGGCCGAAATTCAAGCCGGGGAGAAGCACCCCATCTCCCCGGCCGTGAAACAAAAAGTGGAAAAAAAAAAACCCATGATAGGCTACGTAACGATTAACGTAGCCTATCATGGCTAGATTTCCAAAGTCAGCCATGATAGGCTACGTTAATCATCACATAGCCTATCATGGGTGACTTTGGAAATAAAAAAAAAGCGCGTACGCAAATGGCAGCGGCCCATGGGCGCGGCCATTTGCGTTCCTTATTTGGGCCCAGGTAGTCTACATAAAGATAGCGTTGCCCTTATTTTCGCCATAGTCTACGTAAATCTTTACGTAGACTAGACGTGCCAAAATAAGGAACGCAAATGGTGGCGCCCATAGGCTGACGCCATTTGCGTACGCGCTTTTATTTTTATTTTTCCAAAGTCACCCGTGATAGGCTACGTGACAATTAACGTAGCCTATCACGGCTGACTTTGGAAATCTAGCCGTGATAGGCTATGTTAATCATTACGTAGCCTATCATGGGGTTTTGTTTTTTACTTTATTTTGTAATGGCGGCGGCGGCAGCCGGTCGGAAGACCGGCTGCTGCCCCCGCCCCCGCCGAACCGCCGCTGGGACCCACCGCCGAGAGGGACATTCGCAGGAAGTAAGTCCCATCCCGGGGGGGGGGCGCGGAGAATTTCACCGCCAATTTCGGGTGGCCGAATGCGTTGGAATTCAGCCTCACCGAGATTCATGGAGAAATTCTCAGAAATTATCCGCCTCACCGAGATTCATGGAGAAATTCTCAGAAATTATCCGCCATCCCTACTCCTGCCCCCGCTCTCGGTGCACTAGGCTAACGGCTACTTCTTCGGCCTCACACTACCATGCTTCATTAAAAGCTAGGCTGTCCTGCAACATTTCTCTAATTAACAGCCTCAGATCTTGTTCTTTTTTTTCAGCTTGGCCTTGAGCTTTTTGCTGTTCCCTCTCTCTATTCTGAATCCCTTAAAAAAAAATCTTTTTCCTTTTTTTTTTTAACATACATCTCAAGGGGGTGCAAGTCTTGCTTCCCTCACTTCCCATAGCCTCCCTCCTAAGATGAAGACAGACACAATGAAGGAAAGGGGATTGGTCAGTGAGTAAGGGGTCTCACTGGCCGACACGAGAGGAATTTCACACCATGCACTTTGCTACTGGCCTGGGCACCCAGACGGTCGACGGTATGCAACAGAAACCGCAGTAGCCACTCACACAATCATCAATTTCACCACTTCATTCATATGTCCCTGCCACCCACTTTCCCACTTTTCCACTAGAGCGAAGCAGTTTCCTCAGCGCCTTGCTGAGTATTAGTGCCTTCTCGGGGGAGTGATCAAGTCCCCCCCTCCACCCCCAATCGGGTGGGTCACCTTTTGTATACGTATCCTAACACTGGCCTTCTTCATAAGGCGGGGCCCTCTTTTTTTCTGCCCAGTGGCCTTTCTCTAAAGGCAGAGCCCTCTTTTTACTCCATATACTTTCCTTTCTCCTGAAGGCTTCCAATGTGGGTTTCAACTCAATTGCAGCTGCAGTATGGGCAGGGCTCAAGTTCCTTCCTCCGCTTTCCAAGGTTCTCTTGCTGCTCATTGCCGTTTGGGCGATCCCGGCGCAGGCTTTCTCCCATTCACCCGACAAAAAGGTCGGTGGCGCCAAGAAAGGGAGGCGTGCGCCGAGCTCTCCCTCCCGGTGTAGCGATTAAGAGCAGGCAACTGCCACCTCCCTGTCTCAGAGCCTGCCACATCCGAGTCACGGCACCATTTATGTTGCAGAACTCAGAGTCAGAGAGACCACGGAGTGAAGGAAAAAGAGTTTTTCTTTATTTAAGGTGCGGGCTTAAGGCTGGAATCACTTCCAAAGAGCCAAAAGCCCCGATTTACATCAGCAGATTGTTTTTATAGACATTATGACACATATGCAAAATCTCCCCTGCCCCTTTCTGTGTGGGTTTGCAGTATTCAGCATTTCCTCTCCTAGCACCATTGTTTATAATACAACCAATGGGTTATAGGGTAGCCACGATAAGCAGAGAATAGCAGAGAACAGCAGAGAACATGATATACAATTCTATGACCTTAGCCTTTGTTGACAAGATAAGAAATTCCTGTGTCTCGTCAGCTTACAAACATATATTTCAGAGAGCAAGAGCTCAGCAAGAACATGAAGCATGAGGCTACTTAGTCTGACCCCCGATATGGCTGCTACAAGTCAAAGCAACAATGACCCATTTAATGTTAATTACATTTTCTAAGTTTATACTCCCCTAGTTTTAGATATGAGTCCATTTAGTGCATATTATTTTTGCTGTGCCATGATACCTTTGAGCGTTGCTTTGTACAATGTATTTAAGATTGATTAGGTTGGTTCACTATACTTTGTAAATAAAAGGATGTATGGAAACTTGCCAAAAATACTGTTCTTGGAGCAATTTTTCTTTAAACTTCTTGCTGATCCAGTCCCAACATGCCTGCTTCCTAATGTATTTTGAATTAAATATATTTTAGATGACATGTCAGAATCTGGTGTGAGTTACTTTTGCATCTATGTACTGTTATTTTATTCTCAGTCTTGCTAGGACCTGCAACCCACCTTTAGATAGGGATGTACGAAAGTCACTTACCTTTTCGAAAGGTGACATTCACGGTGGGGGGGAGGCACTCTGTCCCTCCCCCCTGAAATTCTGGCCAGGGGGGGGAGGTGCTCCATCCCTCCCCCCCGAATCCTGGCCAGCCGGCTCCGCAAATGGCAGCAGCCATAGCTGCTGCCGTTTGCGTCCCTGCAGTCAGCCATGATAGGCTACGTAAATGTTTACGTAGCCTATCACGGCTGATTTAAAAGAAAAAAAAACACACACATACACAAATGACGGCGACCATGGGCGCCGCCATTTGCATTCCTTATTTTGACACGTCTTAGTCTATGTAAACATTTACGTAGACTAAGACGGCGAAAATAAGGGGAACACAAATAGTGTAGATGCTATGCTATTTGTGTTCCCCTTATTTTCGCCGTCTTAGTCTATGTAAATGTTTACGTAGACTAAGACGTGCCAAAATAAGGAATGCAAATGGCGGTGCCCATGGGTGCCGCCATTTGCATATGCGCGGGGTTTTTTTTCTTTTAAATCAGCCGTGATAGGCTACGTAAACATTTACGTAGCCTATCACGGTATTTTTTAAAAATCTAGCCGTGATAGGCTAATTAAATCTTTATGTAGCTTATCATGTTTTGTTGTTGTTGTTGTTTTTTACTGGAAATGGTGGCGGTGGCAGCCGGTCGGAAGACCGGCCGCTGCAGCTGCCGCCGCCGAACAGCCGCCAAACCGCCGCCGGAGCCGCCGCCGTCAGGAAGATTCGCCCAAGGTAAGTCCCATCCCGGGGGTGGGGGCAGACCGTTCTGCCACTGATTTCGGGGGGCCGAATGCACTGGCATTCAGCCTCCCTGAGATTCATGGTGAAATTCTCTGACATCCCTACCTTTAGCACAAAAAGGCATTTCAAGACTCACTGCTCAGTTTTTTTTTAAATTCTATTGTATGGTGGTAGTGCTGCTATGCAACCAAGTTGGTCCCAACCCACCCATTGTAGACCAAGGCATCTCTACACCAGCCTAAAATCCTGCATTTAAAATGGGGCTTTCTGCTTCCATTTTAAATGCAAGATCACAAGGACTCCCTTTTTCACGTACTTCCTTTCCCCCCACCCCTTCCCCCCTCCTTCTCCCCTGCTGAGGCTTCCATTATCTTTCATTAATCTCGTTCCTCTTCTTGCCACTTGAACTCTTTTGACTCAGGGAACTGAAGAGGAACACAATGGGGCAATTTGATAACTCATTATCTGCGATCTATTTAAAAATGGAACAAAGGGCAGAAGATGCCTGCGATGATCACTGCATCATGTAAAGAGCCTGCAAACTTCCATGAAGGAGCAATCTCAATCACAGGATAAAAGCCTGGTGTGAAGGAGCCCTAAGGATTGTGCTACTGCTGAAAATTATCCTTTGTTTGTCCCCAGAAATTTCTTTTTAGTCAATATGAATGACCAACAATTACGCATGATAACACGAAGTCAGAAATGGCACAAAATCTGTGAATAATAAAGGATAAAAAACCCATTGTGTTTATGTGAAAAAAATATCATACCGCAATCTTAACCCACTGTTGTTGATGGCTGGAGAAGGTTAGGAAGAGTACAGACAGGTAGCACAGAATTGCAGGGATGTCAGGAAGGCTAAAGCTGAGAATGAGCTGAGGTTAGTGAGGGATGCTTAAAAGTAGGGATGTTTTCTCCCTCTATTTGCCAGTTATCAATCAAGCTGGTTGCCATAATCTTTCTTTTGTTTTTTTGAGGTTTAACTGCAACCCAGCTTTTGCACTTTCTTCTTTCACCTTCGTCATGTGGTTCCTCAGCTCCTCCTCGCTTTCAGCCATCAGTGGTATCATCTGCATATCTGAGATTGTTAATGTTTCATTCAGCGATTTTAACTCCAGCCTTGGCTTCATCAAGCCCAGCAAGTTGCATGATGTGTCCTGCATACAGGTTGAATAGGTAGGGTGAGAGTATACAACCCTGCTGTACTCCTTTCCCAATCTTAAACCAGTCCGTTGTTCCATGGTCTGTTCTTACCGTGGCTACTTGGGCATTACAGATTCCTCAGGAGGCAGACAAGATGACTTGGTATCCCCATCCCACCAAGCACTTGCCACAATTTGTGATGATCCACACAGTCAAAGGCTTTAGAATAGTCAATAAAACAGAAATAGATGTTTTTCTGAAATTCCCTGGCTTTCTCTATTATCCAGCAGATATTGGCAATTTGGTCTCTAGTTCCTCTGCCTTTTCAAAACCCAGCTTGTACATCTGGCAATTCTCGTTCCATGAATTGCTGGAGTCTACCTTGCAAGATCTTGAGCATGACCTTACTGGCATGTGAAATAAGTGCCACTGTTTGATAGCTTGAACATTCTTTGGTGCTTCCCTTTTTTGGTATGGGGATATAAGTTGATCTTTTCCAATCTGTTGGCCATTCTTGTGTTTTCCAAATTTGCTGGCATATGGCATGCATCACATTGACAGCATCATAGACAATGGTCATAGACCCTCTTTTGGGAGAAGACTGAGCCAAAATAGGAATTGAGCACCCCTGCCTTTTCTTTGTCATCTGTTATCATTTTGCCATATTTATTTAATAGTTGAACCACCATTTCTTTCCTCTGCCTTTTGCTATGCACGTATCTGAAGAAAGCCTTTTTGTTGCTTTTAGCTAGGGATGTACGAAAGCCACTTACCATTTCATGGATCTGCTTCGCGGTGGGGGGAGGCTCTCTGTCCCTCCCCCCGGAATCCTCAATGGGGGGGAGGACCTCTGTCCCTCCCCCCGGAATCCTGCCCAGCCGGCTTCGCTCTGCGGGGATTCTGCAGAGCCACTGGCCGGCTCTGCCTGCAGCTGGACATCCAGCCGCTGGGCAGCAGGGACCCAAATGGCAGCGGCTACAGCCACCACCATTTGCATTTGCTATTTTTAGCCATTCTAGCCTACGTAAATATTTACGTAGGCGAGAACGACTAAAAATAGTGAACGTAAATGGCAGCCACTGTAGCCGCCATTTGTGTACGCTGCGCCCAGCCAGGAGACCAGCTGCCGCCGCCACCCCTACTGCCGCCTCGCCCCTGCCCCTGCCACCCCCGTCACTGCCACCACCCCCTCACCTGCCGCCGCCGCAACTGCTGCCCCCGCCGCCACAACTGTCGCTCCTGCCACCCCTGCCGCTGCCCCTGCCGTCGCACCCACCGCCGCACCTGTCGCTCCCGCCACTGGACCTGCTGCCCTCACCGCCACGCCTGCAGCCGCCGCACCTTCCACTGCCGCCGCACCTGCCGCCCCCGCCGCTGCACCTTCCAACCCTGCCACCGCCCCCACTGCTGCCCCCACACCTGCTGCCCCGCCACTGCCCCTTCCACCACCGCTGCTGCTGCCCCCGCACCTGCTACCCCCACCACTGCACCTTCTGCTGCCACCACACCTTCCGCTGCCCCTGCTTCCACACCTTCCACCGCTGCTGCCACGCCACTGCACCGCCGGTGCACCCACCACTGAAGCCGCCGCTGCATCCAATGCATCCGCCCCAGTAAGTGCTGTCCCAGGGGGTTCCACAAGGCGGACAGGGGATTTGTGCATTCAGGGATTCGTGAATGCATGAATCCAGTGCATTCGGCCTCACTGGAATCTGTGGCAAAATTCTCCACCATCCCTAATTTTAGACAGACTTTGTCTTTCTAGGTGCAAAGATTACTGCAGACGCTGACTGCAGCCAGGAAATCAGAAGAATATGTTTACTTCTTGGGAGGACAGCAATGACAAATCTTGATAAAATAGTGAAGAGCAGAGACATCACACTGTCAACAAAGGTCCACATAGTTAAAGCAATGGTATTCCCTGTAGTAACCTATGGCTGCGAGAGCTGGACCATAAGGAAGAAGGAGTGAAGGAAGATAGATGCTTTCGAACTGTGGTGATGGAGGAAAATTCTGAGAGTGCCTTGGACTGCATGAAGATCTACCCAGTCCATACTCCAGGAAATCAAGCCAGACTGCTTACTTGAGGGAAGGATCTTAAAGGCAAAACTGAAGTACTTTGGCCACATCATGAGAAGACAGGATACCCTGGAGAAGATGCTGATGCTAGGAAAAGTGGATGGCAAAAGGAAGAGGGGCCAACCAAGGGCAAAGTGGATGGATGATATTCTGGAGGTGACGGACTCGACCTTGGGGGAGTTGGGGGTGGCAACAGCTGACAGGAAGCTCTGGCGTGGGCTGGTCCATGAAGTCATGAAGAGTCGGAAGCGACTGACCAAATAAACAACAACCCATGATATCTTGATCAGCAAACTAGCCAAAAGTGGGCTTGATGAATCAACTATCAGTTGGATCCACAGTTGACTACAGAATCGAACTCCAAGAGTGCTTATCAATAGGATCTTCTCAAACTGGGGGGAGGTGATGAGCGGGGTACTGCAGGGCTCAGTCCTAGGCCCAGTGCTCTTCAACATTTTTATTAATGACTTGGATGAAGAGGTGCAGGGAATGCTGATCAAATTTGCAGACGACATAAAATTGGGCAGGATAGCTAATACCTTGGAAGACAGAAACAAAATTCAAAGTGATCTTGATAGGTTGGAGCACTGGGCAGGAAACAGCAGAATGAGATTTAATAAGGATAAATGCCAAGTTCTGCACCTAGGAAAAAGAAACCAAATGCACAGTTACAAGATGGGGGATACGTGGCTCAACAACACCACAAGCAAGAAGGATCTTGGAATTGTGGTAGATCACAAGCTGAATATGAGCCAACAATGTGATGTGGCTACAAAAAAGGCAAATCCTCTTTTGGGCTACATTAATAGAAGTATAGCTTCTAAATCCCATGAAGTACTAGTTCCCCTCTACTCAGCACTGGTTAGGCCTCATCTGGAGTACTGTGTCCAGTTCTAGGCACCACACTTTAAGAAGGATGCAGACAAACTGGAGAGGGTTCAGAGGAGGGCAACAAAGATGATCAGGGGATTGGAAACAAAGCCCTATGATGAGAGACTGAAAGAACTGGGCATGTTTAGCCTTGAGAAGAGAAGACTGAGGGGAGATATGATACCACTCTTCAAGTACTTGGAAGATTGTCACAGAGAGGAAGGCCAAGGTCTCTTCTCAATCATCCCAGAGTGCAGGACACAGAATAATGGGCTCAAGTTACAGGAAGCCAGATTCTGGTTGAACATCAGGATAAACTTCCTGACTGTTAGAGCAATACAACAATGGAACCAATTACCTAGGGAGGTGGTGGGCTCTCCCATACTGGAGACATTCAAGGTGAAGCTGGACAGCCATCTATCAGGGATTCTTTGACTTGGATTCCTGCATTGAGCAGGGTGTTGGACTCGATGGTCTCATAGGCCCCGATGGTTGGCATTTGGCCTCCCGGAGATTCGTGGAGAAATTCTCTGACAACCCTAGTCCACATGCTTCAAACATCATGAATGCATTGTACAGAAATGGGGCTGGAATCCTGAATAAATGTGAAGAGTTTATTTTTCCTCAGAAGAGCTCTTCTGCTACTGTCCAGAAGACCTGAGGTAGTATTGCAGCTTTCCCTTAAAAAGGTATGTCCTTTCTACCTTGAAATTACCTTGAAAATCTACCTGCCTACCTACCTTTTGGGGAATTAAATCAGATGAGACAATCGATGTTTGAAACTTGTTAAATGGTGAAAAGTCTGCTTGTCCCAATATTAATCAAAGGCAACACTAACAGCACAAAATAAAAATGTATTTCTCTTCCTCGTGCCTCACTCCCTTCAACAAAGATTGATCTTACACAATATAATAGAATTTAGAAGGCTTGCACATTTATTCATCTATTTAAGAGACTTGTAACCTGTAACCAGAGTGGGTTTAGATTCTAGAATATTAGGAAGAAACCTTATGAGCCACATTTCCATAGTTCCATTTTTTACCCACACCAAGAAATTAGTTTGTTCTTAAAGTGGTCCACGCCCTTCAGCAAGTCAACAATCTGAAGAATTAGTAAGGTAAGTAATTACCTGGAACTGAGCCCAACTGAACTCAATTGTACTTACTTCTGCGTAGACATGTATAGGATTTTACTGTCAATCTGTTAATGAGTTCTTGGCAGAGCACATACTTTGGGTAATTACATGAAAACACAACTCCTGTGAAGACACTCATGAGTCATGACATCCTCACATATTACAGAGTGTGTGCTTTTCCCCCCAACATGTAGAAGCATATACTTTCCATGAAAAGTGTCTGCGGGTGGGATGCAGCATTATGTAAACCAGACAGTAAGTTTATTTTGCTTTGATATATCAGCATAAATTATATATTTCTTTTCCGTTATATTAACTTCAGCTCAAGTTTTCAACAAAATGCTACAGTTGAACCTTTACTGCTTTCTGATGCAAAATGAGTGCTTGAAACTTTTATGTACAAACAAGTACAATGGCTGAGTGAACTTCAGCTAATGGGAATGTAAATCAGTTCACAGCTTTCACTATTCATATGCAGCTGAGTCATTATGCTGTGCATGTAAGCATGGGATGATATCAATGTCATCCTGAACAATATTGTCTTCTAGACAAGCACAGGAGAGGATGGGATATGAATCAATAAAGCATGAAGTCAAATCTTAATTATAGGGAAATTCAGTTCAGCTTTCAGCCAGCCAAATCTCTTTTCTTCCAGGCATATTTGGTATTCATATTCAAATATTTTTGCTGTCTAGCAGCAGGTACTGGATTTTTTAAAAAAACTATCTGTAAAGTGCCACTCCCTTCTAGTATATTTCCTTAGGTGGCTTTAAAACGTATTCATGCACCATGGAGCCAAATGATAAGGCTTTAAGTAATATGTTCAGGTGACTAGAGATCAGCTAGAGCAGTGAATTGAAAGGGTGGATGATAAAAACAAACAAAAACCCAGCAGTAAATGATAAATCAACTGCAGAACATTCTGGCTTCACAAATTGAATGTCACTAGTTAAGCTTCAACTCTGATCTGATAGATTAATATCATCCATTTGCTGTGAGTTCTGAATGGATAATGGTGCCAGATAAAGATGTGGGCAGTAACTGGCACCTTTCCTTTATTGTTTTTTAAACAATCACATTGTTTTTTAGCTTTTATTACAGAAGAAACCAAAGAAGAAAATGAGCATATTGTTTGCACCAAATCTGTTTAAGGGAGTTGATGACAGTTCATGAATCACATCCAATTTATGGCAAAGTGATCTAAAATTTCATCAGGTTCATACTTTGTGGGCAGTAGATATCACTCAGAAAGCAAGGTAATATCTATTGTGTGTTTTTATCTCCTTCCTGCTATATTTTGCAGCTATCATGTATTGACTTCAGCATAAAAACAAAACAAAAGCAATCTGGTCTGAGAAAAGTAGCTGAAATATACTAGGAGTCTTGCACTGAAGGGTGGCTTATAAATTCACCAAATAAAAAAATAACGTAAGCAATATTCAAGTGACGATATGGTCTTCTGTGAAAATCCAGAGTCCACCCGCATATACAGAGGGCCAAATGCTCACTTAAAGAAAAGCATCCAGTCCAGGCAGGTACCCCCTCTCCATTCAATAGCAGAGAAGGCCTTTTTCACTTGGCTACTATTCCTGAAGGCTATGTGTTATCTCCAGTAGTATCAAAGAGATAGTATGTCTCTGTAAACCAGTTACTGGGGAACATAAGCAGGATGTCAGGGATGTCAGAGAATTTCGCCAGAAATCTCAGGGAGGCCGAATGCCAGCGCATTCGGCCCCCTGAAATTGGTGGTGAAATGGTCTGCCCCCCCGGCCCCCCTGGGATGGGACTTACCTTGGGCGAATCCTCCTGGCGGCGGCGGCTCCGGCAGCAGTTTGGCGGCGGTTCGGCGGTGGCAGCTGTTGCGGCCGGTCTTCCGACCAGCTGCCACTGCCACCATTTCCAGTAAAACACCACCACCAACAACAACAAAACGTGATAGGCTACGTAAAGATTTACGTAGCCTATCACGGCTAGATTTTTAAAAGTACCGTGATAGGCCACGTAAATGTTTACGTAGCCTATCACGGCTGAGTAAAAAAAAACACTGCGCGTACGCAAATGCATTTGCATTCCTTATTTTGGCACGTCTAGTCTACGTAAACATTTACATAGACTACGGCGAAAATAAGTTGAACACAAATAGCATAGCGTCTACACTATTTGCGTTCCCCTTATTTTCGCTGTAGTCTACGTAAATGTTTACGTAGACTAGACGTGCCAAAAAAAGGAATGAAAATGGCGGCGCCCATGGGCACCACCATTTGCGTACGCGCAGTTGTTGTTGTTGTTTTTTACTCAGCCGTGATAGGCTACGTAAACATTTACGTAGCCTATCACGGCTGACTGCAGGGACGCAAACGGCGGCGGCTATGGCCGCCGCCATTTGCGGCCCGGCCGGCCAGGATTCAGGGGTGGAGGGATGGAGCGCCTCCCCCCCAGGCCAGAATTGGGGGAGGAGGGATGGAGCGCCTCCCCCCCTGACCAGAATTTCGGGTGGAGGGACAGAGCGCCTCCCCCCCACCGTGAATCAAATTTCATTCAAGGTAAGTGACTTTCGTACATCCCTACTACTTATGGGCTTCCCACAGGCATCTGGTTGGAGATTGTGGGAACAAAGTGCTGAACTAGGCCTTCTTCAGCAAGGTTCTACTTAGGTTCTTATATTTATATAATTGTCATAGGGACTGCAAGAGTACAGGAGCCAAGCTGGAGAGTGTTGTTTGACAGGCCCAGTTGGAGCAGTCTGGAGCCAATTTGGGGGCTTGGTTTATTTATTTATAATTTATTTTTATTTTTTTATTTAATGTATTAATCACCCATCTGACTGGTCAGCCAGCCACTCCGGCCAATGTACAATAATAAAACAGTTCAAAACAATAAAATTCTACATTAAAAACATCATATTTCTAAAAATACCCTAACCCACCCCAAATGCCTGCCCAAACAACCACATTTTTAATGCATGGTGGAAGCTCATTAAAGAGGGGGCATAGCGGAGTTCCCTAGGGAGGGAGTTCCACAGAGTGGGGGCCACCACAGAGAAGGCCCTCTCCCTCATCTTCACAAGACTAGCTGTCCTGGCTGATGGGACAGAGAGAAGGCCATCCAAGGCTGATCTTGTTAAGCGGCCTGTCTGGTGTTGCTGGAGTGCTCCTTGGGATAGGCTGGGCCAGAACCATATATGGTTTTAAAGGTCAAAACAACACCTTGAATTTGGCCCAGAAAACAATTGGTAACCAGTGCAACTCCTTCAGCACCGGAGTGATGTGATCACACCGGTGGCTGCCTTTAATCAGGCAAGCCGCTGCGTTCTGTACCAGCTGCAGCTTCCGAACTATCTTCAAGGGTAGAGTGCATTACAGTAGTCTAAGAGGAGGTTGGGGAATGTTGGAGGTTGGGGAATGTTGACCTGGTGTTGAATGGCGTACGGCTACCCTTGAAAGAGCGCATTACAGTAGTCTAAATGAGAGGAGACCAGGGCATGTACTACCGATGGGAGCAGATGGTCAGGAAGGTAGGGGCACAGCTGCCATATCAGATGGAGTTGGAACAGCACTGTCTGCCTCACAGCTGACACCTGAGCCTCCATGGACAGCTGGGAGTCCAAAATGACCCCCAGGCTGCGGACCTGGTCTTTCAAGGGTAGCCGCATGCCATTCAACACCAGGTCAACTTTCCCCAACCTCCTCTTGTCTCCCACCAAAAGTACCTCTTATTTCTTATTATGTGGGCAAGACTCTAGCTTCAGTGCTACAGTGTTGTAGCTGGAATCCATATCTTTTGGGCAGCAGCAGGGGAGAAGAGGAAGACGGGAAGGAGAGACAGCAACAGCCATACAATAGCATCTGTGATGCATTTTGAGGATGTTCACATGCATGGGTGGTGTGGTTGAGGAGGTGCCATGATGATGGGAATTGGGATACCTGAGTTCTGTGGGTGTTGCTCATGCATCAGCCTCCCCTGCTGCCATGCGATGAGAAGGGGAGAGGGCAATCCTTCATGCAGTCCTCTGATAGTTAGCACTTTGAATCTTGGGATCAGCATGACATGTATGATGTGATCTTCCTGGCTTGGACTCACATGGCTAGTTAGCCAATAGCCCTAGTGGTTACAGTGGATTGCCTGGTCATAGGCCATGGAGAGTTGCACGTCATGTTCTCTACTCCTTTGTAGGTCATTGTGGAAACAACCAGTGCTAGCAGATTGCAATTCAAAGACACCACTGCAAAGTGCAAACATACTTAAGAATAGGAGGTTAGGGAAAGGGACACAGTTTCAACAATTAGCCATGACGGTCGGTATGTGCACCCTGCTCCTTTTGGCTGCTGATGGGAGAGATGTGTGGTATAGCAAACCATCTGAAACAGTGAACTGCAGACAAAACACAGAGGGGGAAACAAGGGAGACAGTTCAAGCAATTCACCCTATGGAGGAAAATTGCATAAAGTGGGAAGTTTGTGCAAACTTTGAAATTTGAGCAAACTGGGAACTTTGCGGAAATCAAATGGGGTTTCAGGAATGAGATGAACGTGAGCACGTTTGACAATTTATGGATATTTTCAGCAGACACATGCTTGCACTAGTGTTCAGAGTGTCAAACGGGGCTGGCTTGCACGTTTTGTGTATCCCTATAGATGCCTGTGCCTGCATCAAGCAGGGGGCTGAACTATATAAGCATAGAAGCCCCACTCCAACTATATGATTCTATGACTGGATAAAAAGAGCCCTGCTGAATCAGACCAAAGTAGGGATGGGCGGATTCTCTACCTGCTGGTCCATGGGGAATCCATGCGCAGGGGGGAGGAGATCTGTTCCTCCCTCTGGAATCTTCTTCGGCAGGCTCTGCTCCGCAGCGATTCCATGGAGCCACCAGCCGGCTCCGAAGCACCAGCGATATGGCTGCCATGCCGTATCGCTGGCTGAGGGGTATCGACTGTGGACGCCACCATTTGCGGCCATAAAGGTCTTAGTTTAAGGTAAATGCAGCTGTAAATGGCTGCATTTGCGTCCCTGCATTTGCATCCCATTTGCGTCCCTGCTTTTCATTCATGCGATAGGCTACGCAAATATTTGCATAGCCTATCACGTGAAAAAACAGGGCCACAAATGGCATCCAGGATGCCATTTGTAGCCGTAAAGGTCTTAGTTTAAGCTAAATGCAGCCATTTACCACTGCATTTACCTTAAACTAAGACCTTTACGGCTGCAAATAGCATCCTGGATGCCATTTACATCCCCAGTCAATCCCCTTCGGCCAGTGATGTGGCATGGCAGCCACATCGCTGGCAATCCGGGGCCAGAGGTTCCGGCCGAAGAGGATCCCGCAGGGAGGCAGAGGTAAGTGTCCTGTTCTGCCACGGACTCCGGGGGGCTGGATTCTAAAGAATGCACAGTCTGCACCTAAACTATGTCATTTCTGTGCATGTGTTACATTGGTTGATTTAAGCCTTGAATGATCTGGTGTGTTCACTGTTGCTTCCCTCATTATCGCTGCCCAGACGCCTCTAGTTATTTAGATAGTTATCTAAAGAATCCGGCCTCATTGGAGTCCGTGGTGGAATTCTCCGCCATCCCTAGACCAAAGGCCTGTCTAATCCAGTATCCTGCTTCTTTCAATGGCCAACAAGAGACCTCTGGGAAGCCAAGGAAAATTTTGGCAGTGAGTGACAGGTGGCTATGCAGTGAGGTGAGAGAATTTTGGTTGTACTGTCACTGCTGTAGTGATGGTGGTGGAAGCAGCAAAAACACCGCTCTAGCTGGCAGGTGCCTGCCATGTTGCCATGTTGATTCCCCCACAATTATCATTGATATAGAGTTGCTCTGGATTTGTGATCGGTGAACTTACCCCAAGGGAATTTTTTATTTCCTCAGAATGTAACAAATTCATCCATGTGAGCTCAGATTAGAGTTCTCCTTTAATAAGAGATCTTGTTCCATGTATACGGGTTTTTGTGCATGCACAATATCAAAGTGCATCTTGCCAGCTGTAGTTTGGAATTGAACAGAACAGCATGATGCCATGTGTCACCACAGTATGTACCCCCTTGCAGATAGGGATGTATGAAATGTACTTACCTTTCTGCGGATTATGTTTATGGTGTTGGGGGGAGGCGTTCCGTCCCTCCCCCCGGAATCCTCGACAGGGGGGGAGGTGCTCCGTTCCTCCCCCCCGGAATCCTCAATGGCCGGCTGTGCTCTGCTGCGGCTCCGTGGAGCAGCCGGCCAGGCCCAGGCCAGAGCCATCTGCAGCTGGATTTCCGGCCACGGAGGGCTCTGGGTAAAAACACACACAAAAACGCATACGCAAATGGCGGCGGCTATGGCTGCCGCCATTTGCGTTCCTTATTTTTGGCCATCTTAGTCTACGTAAATATTTGCGTAGACTATGACAGCGAAAACAAGGGGAACGCAAATAGCGTAGCGGGCGCTATTTGCGTTCCGTTTTTTTTGCCGTAATAGCCTACGTAAATATTTATATAGGCTAAAATGACAGGGGGAAAAAGGAACACAAATGGCGCCCACTACGCTATTTGCATTCCCCTGTTTTTCACCGTAATAGCCTACATAAATATTTACGTAGGCTAAAACTGCTAAAAATAGGGAATGCAAAGGGCGGCCACCATAGCTGCTGTTTGCGTACGCTGTTTTTCTTTTTGGGGTCTTGCTGTGGTAGGCTACATAAATACTTACGTAGCCTATCATGGCAGCTTCGCAGGACGCAAATGGCGGCCGCTATGGCGGCCACCATTTGGGTCTGCAGCAGCCCGTCTGCGGCCGGAACTCCGGCTGCGGACGGTCCAGGCCGGCGGCTCCGCGGAGCCGCCACAGAGCAGAGCCGGCCCAGGGAGGATTCTGGGGGGAGGGATGGAGTGCCTCCCCCCCCCCATGAATCCAAGCTCGGCAAAGGTATGTGACTTTCGTACATCCCTACTCTCAGTCATTATCAACCTAGAGGGTTGGTGTGAAGACAAAATAGGCTAACCTTGTGTATTCTATCATCAATTCTTAGTCTAGTGTACAAATACAAAAAATAAAATCAAGCTGATAGTACGAACGGGTTGGGGCTATAGAATTTCTTCAGTGAAATTCTCTGAAGATTTGATCATCAAGCTATATCAGAAAATTGATTTGGATAATTGCGCATATGAAGGCTACATAATGTAACATGGTTAATGAGATTTTAATTCACAAATCCATCTTGTGAATGAGTGCAAGGAGTGGTAGTAAACCATGATGCTTTGTGAGATACTTTGTATGTATTAACCAGTCCATGGATTCATTATTTATGTAATTCCAGGAGGGAAACCATTTTCCTCCCTCTAATATTAGAGACGTATTCAAATATTCAACCAGACAAAGATGAGTTACAGTCATTTCCTTTTTTAGTGATGAGGTTCCCCAAAGAACATCACAAAGAATCATGCTGCTCATCTGCACACATGACACACTGTTTTTCACAGTGTTTTTGTTTTGCTTCCTGTTATATTGTACCATGGATCATTCCATGGTGATCCATGTTCTGGTAACCGCCAGATTAGACTACCTTAATGCAATATATGTGCGGCTGCTTTAGAAAATTGTTTGAATGCTGCAGTTAATTCAAAATACAGTCACTTGACTCCTAACTGGGATGGGGTGATGGGAACACATCTCCCTTGTACTGATACAAGTCTCCTGGCTCCCAGTTCATTGACAAGAATAATTCAAAGTGCTGATCCTTAGCTTCAAAGTCTGTCAGAGCCTGGGTAGCTGAAGGTTCACCTAATCCAACGAGAGCCTGCTTGCATGCTCAGGACATTTTCAGAGGTCCTCCTGTGAGTGCCACCACTGTTTGAGCTGAGATTGGTGTAGGGATGTCAGAGAATTCCACCATGGATCTCAGTGAGGCCGAATGCCAGTGCATTTGGCCCCTCAAACTCCATGGCGGAATGGCTTGCCACCCCCTCGCGGATCTCCCCGGGACGAAACTTACCTGGGGCAGATCTTCCGGGCGGTGGCGGCTTCGGCGGCGGCTCTGGCAGCGGCTCCAGCAGCGGCGGCAGCTGGTCTTCCAACCGGCTGCCACAGCCACCATTTGCAGTTTTGTAAAAAAAAAATAATAACGATGTGATAGGCTACGTAAATATTTACGTAGCCTATCATGGCTGGGTTTAAAACACACACACAACCGCGTATGCAAATGGCGGCGGCAATGGCTGCCGCCATTTGCATTCCTTATTTTTGGCTGTCTTAGTCTACGTAAATATTTACGTAGATTATGATGGTGAAAATAAAGGGGAACGCAAATAGCGTAGCAGGCGCTATTTGTGTCCCTTTTTGATTCCCCGTTTTAGCCTACGTAAATATTTATGTAGGCTAAAACGGCGAATCAAAAAGGGACGCAAATAGCGCCTGCTACGCTATTTGTGTTCCCCTTTATTTTCGCCGTCATAGTCTACGTAAATATTTACATAGACTAAGATGGCCAAAAATAAGGAACGCAAATGGTGGCGGCCGTAGCCACCGCCATTTGCGTACGCGGTTTTTTTTACCCAGCCATGATAGGCTACATAAATCTTTACATATCCTATCACATCTTGTAAAAAAAAATTAAAAAAATGACAAGACTGCAAATGGCGGTGGCGGCAGCCGGTCGGAAGACCAGCCGCCGCCGCCACTGCCGCCACCCGGAACATCTGCCCCAGGTAAGTCTCGTCCCGGGGGAGATCCACAGGGTGGGGTGGCAGGCCGTTCCGCCACAGAGTTCGGGGGGCCAAATGCACTGGCATTCGGCCTCACTGAGATCAGTGGTGGAATTCTCTGACATCCCTAAATAAAACAGAAATAGATGTTTTTCTGAAACTCCCTGGCTTTCTCCATTATCCAGCGGATATTGGCAATTTGGTCTCTAGTTCCTCTGCCTTTTCGAAACCCAGCTTGTACATCTGTCAATTCTCCTTCCATGAATTGCTGGAGTCTACCTTGCAAGATCTTGAGCTTGACCTTACTGGCATGTGAAATAAGTGCCACTGTTCAATAGTTTGAACATTCCTTGGTGCTTCCCTTTTTTGGTATGGGGATATAAGTTGATCTTTTCCAATCTGTTGGCCATTCTTGTGTTTTCCAAATTTGCTGGCATATGGCATGCATCACCTTGACAGCATCCTCTTGCAAGATTTTAAACAGTTCAGCTGGGATACCATCCTCTCCTGCTGCCTTGTTATTAGCAATGCTTCTTAAGGCCCATTCAACCTCACTCTTCAGGATGTCTGGCTCTAGCTCACTGACCACACCGTCAAATCTATCCCTGATATTATTATCCTTCCTATACAGATCTTCTGTATATTCTAGCCACCTTTTCTTGATCTCTTCTGCTTCTTTTAGGTCCTTGCCATCTTTGTTTTTGATCATACCCATTTTTGCCTGGAATTTACCTCCGATGTTCCTAATTTTCTGGAAGAGGTCTCTTGTCCTTCCTATTCTATTATCTTCTTCCGCTTCCTCGCATTGCTTGTTTAAAAATAATGCCTTATCTCTTCTGGCTAACCTCTGGAAGTTTGCATTTAATTGGGCATATCTCCCCCTATCACTGTTGCCTTTTGTTTTCCTTCTTTCTTGGACTGCTTCCAGTGTCTCAACAGACAGCCATCTTGCCTTCTTAGTTTTCTTTTTCTTTGGGACATTGTTTGTTGCTTCCTCCTGAACCATGTTGCAAACTTCTGTCCATAGTTCTTCCGGGACCCTATCTACTAAAGCTAGTCCCTTAAACCTATTCTTCACCTCCACTGCATATTCATTAGGAATATTCGTGAGCTCATATCTAACTGATCTGTGGGTCTGCTCTATTCTCTTTAGTCTGATTCTAAATTCTGCAATAAGAAGTTTGTGATCTGAACCACAATCAGCTCCAGGTCTTATTTTTACCAACTGCATAGGTGTCCACCACCTTTGGCTAAAAAGGATGTAGTCAATCTGATTTCGGTGTCGACCATCTGGTGAAGTCCATGTATAAAGTTGTCTCTTTGGTTGTTGGAAGAGAGTGTTTGTTATGCACAGTGAGTTGTCTTGGCAAAATTCTACCAACCTATGTCCTTCTTCATTTTGTTCTCCCAGACCATACTTGCCTGTAATTCCAGGTGTCGTTTGACTACCCACCTTAGCATTCCAGTCTTCTGTAATGAAAATAACATCTTTGTTTGGCGTACTATCCAGTAGGTGCTGCAGATCCTCATAGAACTGATCTACTTCTGCTTTTTCAGCATCTGTGGTTGGGGCGTATATTTGGATCACTGTGATGTTAAATGGCTTACCCTGAATTCGAATTGAGATCATTCTGTCATTTTTTGGATTGTAACCAAGCACTGCTTTAGCCACTTGATTATTAATTATGAAGGCTACTCCATTTCTTCTGTGGTCCTCTTGTCCACAGTAGTAGATCTGGTGGTCATTTGTTGTGAAGTGGCCCATTCCAGTCCATTTCCAAAATGTCTATCTTTAATCTTGACATCTCCCCAATAACCACATCCAATTTGCCCTGGCTCATAGATCTTACATTCCAGATTCCTATGGTGTGTTGATCTTTAGAACATCGGATTCGTCGTTCACCACCAGCACCATCGGCTGCTAGCCGTCCTTTCAGCTTTGAGCTAGCTGCATCATCACATCTGGGGCTAGTTGAACTTATCCTCTGTTCCTTCCCAGTAGCATTTTGACCATCTTCTGACCTGGGAGTCCCATCTTCCAATGGTATACCGACATATCTGTGGTTGTACTGATCCATTTAGTTTTCATGGCAAGAATACTGGGGTGGGTTGCTGTTTCCTTCCCCAGGGATCGTATTTAGTCTGACCTCTCTGCCATGAACTTCCCGTCTTGGGTGTCCCTTCATGGTTTAGCTCATGATCTCATTGAGGTGCTCAAGCTCTGGCACCATGACAAGGTAACAAACTCCTTTGCTGGAGAATTATTCAATTACCTAATTGTAATACAAGTAGGTAATTAATTGTAATACAATACAATTACCTAATTGTATTGATTAGGTAAGCTCAAAAATATCACAAAAATAAATTATAAAACATCCTTCAGGCAGAAAAATGGAAGCCTCTTTCATGGGGGAAGAAAGCATTTAGGAAATTGGAGGCCAGATTTAGGCACAACTTTAGCTCCACCTCTTCCCTGGAGCTAGACACAACACTGCCCCCATCACTCCTGTATTGTGCTGGATGCAAAATGGAGGCTTGTCTGCTAACACAGTTGATGCAATCACCATTTGCACTAGCAGCACAAACAAAAACCAAATCCCTTAGGAAAAAAGAAAGAAGATGTGGTACAACCCCTGCTAATGGTGAGCCCTACCTGTGAGAAACTGCTGAAAATTTCTCCTCCTCCTAGAGAAATTTGGTGAAATTGTCTCTACCCACAAATGAGGTGAAGAATTTTGAGAGGCCATTTGTGCACAGCTCTATATAGGAGTGCATTTAAACATACAAACCCACCTGCAATCTCCCAAGAGTACTGTACAAAGGTGAATACCTTTTTCCAAGGCTTTTAGCCTTTCAGGGTTTCTTTTAGTATTAGTTCATTTGCACTGCTGATGGCTTTTATCTTGGTTACTACTTTGGCTTTATTCTGTTTTAAATGTATGGTTTTATATTATGTTTTACTATGATATTGTATTTTATGGTTTTACACTTGTCTTGTAAACCACCCAGAGAGCTTCAGCTAATGGGTGGTATTATAGAGATATAATAAGTAAATAAATACTTATTATAGAGATATAGTAAGTAAATAAATAAATTGTAAATGATTATTTTGAATGTGTACGTTGACTCTTAATTAATCCACCTCTCTATCCTTCCACCCCTGGCCTGGTAGAGAAAGAATATAATGATTTGTTTATTTATGTATTACATTTTTATACCGCCCAATAGCCAAAGATCTCTTGGTGGTTCATAAAAAGCATAAAAGCATAAAAACAATATAAAATGTAAAAGCTTAAAACTACAGTATAAAAATACAATCAGAATAAAACCTAGCAGCAATGCACAGATTTAAAATACAGTAACAGATTTAAAACAGCAAAGCTAAAAGACTAAGGGAGCAATACTATGTCCACTAGACACTGTCTAGAGGGCCATAAGATATGGTCCTTTCCGGGAACTGAGCTTGGAGCCCGTGCTCCGAAAGGAGCATATCTACATGCTTGGAAAGGAAAATGTCTTCACCTGGTTATTTTCAGCAACACATGTACTGGTGTTACAAAAACTATGTTCTTTTCCCTGGTAGAATTTCCAATTTGTTTACCAAGAACGAGAGGAGGCAGAGATCTGGTCCAACACGATTTTATTCTGCAGAGTAAGGCAACCCTTGGGGCTAATGCTCCAACAAAAGTCACAATCAAGTGATGCGATCCAAAAGTTTATATAGGCAAGACCTTTGGGGGCTGTCTTATGCTTGCGCTGTACTAATCTCTTTGTCTAGCTGAGAGGGAAACAAAAAACAGGCAGCACCTTTTACATATCTAGGCATGCGCAGAGAGGTAGCCTTGTACTCTAGTAAACACATTCTTGGCATTCCTGAGTCTCTGATAAGGCGCTGTGTCTTTGTTTAGCATGGCAGTCTCACACTGAGGTAAAATAGACATAGCCTAGCTTATAAAATCATGGGATAACAGACATACTACAACTGAAATTTCTATAACACTGAGGGGTAGGTGGGAGATGGAGATCAACCTGTTCTTGGAACATTTTTTTTATCTCAACTGACTGAGGGTGCAATCCTAGGCATGTTCAGACAGAAATAATCCTCCAATTCCCAGCGTACCTGACCCAGCATGGCTGACTGGAAGAACAGTAGGGGTTGAAGACCTTTATTCTGTCTGAACATGAGTAGGATTGGGCACTAAGCTGGACAGAGATCAAAACTGATGCCTTGATCATGAATGTAATAGGGATGGCGGAGAATTTCTCCCCGAAACTTCGGGGGGCCGAGCGCCAACGTGTTCGGCCCCCCGAACAAGTTTCGGGGAGAAATCCTCCGCCCCCCCCCGCCCCCCGCACCCCCCCCCCGGGACGGGACTTACCTTTACCGAATGTCCCTCCCGGTGGCTGGTCCGGCCGGCGGTTCGGCGGGTGTTCGAGTGAGGCGGGAGCGGCAGCCAGTCTTTCGACCGGCTGCCACCCCCGCCATTCCAATGAAAGAAAAAAAAAAAACTTCCCCTGATAGGCTACGTGACGATTCACGTAGCCTATCATGGCTAGATTTGCAAAGTCAGCCGTGATAGGCTACGTCAATCGTCACGTAGCCTATCATGGGTGACTTTAAAAAAAAAAAAGAGAGAGTGTACGGATAATGGCGGCCCCCATAGGGAGCCGCCATTCCCGTTTCTTATTTGGTCGCTGTAGTCTACGTAAATGTTTACGTAGACTACGGCGAAAATAAGGGCAATGCTATTTGCGTTGCCCTTATTTTCGCCGTAGTCTACGTAAACATTTACGTAGACTACAGCGACTAAATAAGGAACGCGAATGGCGGCTCCCTATGGGGACTGCAATTCGCGTAAGCGCTTTTTTTTTTTTTTGAAAGTCACCCGTGATAGGCTACGTGACGATTCACGTAGCCTATCACGGCTGACTTTGCAAATCTAGCCGTGATAGGCTACGTGAATCGTCACGTAGCCTATCAGGGGAAGTTTTTGTTTTTTTTACTTTTGCGTTCGCGGCCGGGCGAGGCGAGGCGCCTCCCCCCCGGCCTGAATTTCGGCCGGGTGAGGCGGGAAGCCTCCCCCCCCGGCCTGAACTTCGTGGGGGAGCAGCGAAGCGCCTCCCCCCCACCGTGAACGGCCTTCGACGACAGGTAAGTGACTTTCGTCCACCCCTAGAATGTAACATGCTCTTTCAGTTTGATATTATTTAAACACATTTCTTGCACATTAATATAGGTTTGTTCTACAAGTATAGCAGTGATCAGTTTGTTTTAGGCTGCAGTCCAATGCACACTTTCTTGGGAGTAAGTTCCTTTGAGCTCAATGGGGCTTTCTTCTGAGTAGACATGTGTAGGATTGCACTGTTAACATTCTTAACTTTTCCTTAAATTGCCTGATGGTTAAAAGGCTGTTTTTCCTTTTATCAGTCAATGCAGAATTGAGATTGTGTGCATGCAAATGTACCTCATAATTCAAAAAGTATAATGGAATGCAGGCCACATTTTCAATAACATCAGAAATGTTGTGTGTCTATTATCTCAACACACAGAATGGGTTATTTTCTACCCAATACTGCTTTGATAAATGGTACTTCTTATGTTCTTTTGGACTAATGAATTATTTGGCATATAAAGCTGCCACTCTCCATTTATACTGAAAAGTAAGATTCACATATTTTACAAAACTGTCAAAATAAATATCTTCCTGCTAATGGAACAGTGCCTAACACTTTGCTTACTGTCGAACAGATTAATTTCTAATTAACATAAATGGAAATTTTCCTATATGATTTTTAAATGGAGCAAAGGCAAGCAGCATGATTCAAATATGGAGTGTAACTGTGATTTTCAGTGAACTTGTATGCACGTAATGGCTATTGACTGAGTCCACCTGCATGTGAAAATGCATATTTTATTTGCCATATATTATCTATGCAGTTGACTGACCTACATCTCAGTACTGTACATACTGAAGTTTCTACCAATCCTGCCTGAAGAATTATTCCAACTCAGAGGCCTAGTTCAGACTTAATAGAAACCTAGGATTGCTTTCTATGTGAATAAAATGTGGTGAGCCTTGGGCTAGCATGCTCTTTCTCCTTTCTCCTCCTCTTTCTTATGTCAGAGAAGGAAATCAGAAGAAATTTAGTTCTCCATAGGGATGGACGAATCGCTTACCTCCAGGTCCAGCAGGGGGGTCCGTGGGGGGGGGAGGCGATCCGTCCCTCCCCCCAGAATCTGTTCAGGCCAGCTCTGCTCCGTGGCAATCCTGCAGAGCCGGACACCAGCTCCACTCCGCTGGCGATACGACCAGTTGCCATTGCTGTGCCGTGTTGCTGGGGTAGGGTAAGTGAGTCTCCGGATGCAAATGGCATAGTGGATGCCATTTGCGGCCATAAAGCTGATAGATTAGCCTAAATGCAGCCATTTACAGCTGCATTTAGGCTAATCTACCAGCTTTATGGCCGCAAATGGCATCCACTACACCATTTGTGTCCCTGTTTTTCCCCACGATAGGCTACGCAAATATTTGCATAGCCTATCATGTGAACAGGGATGCAAATGGTGTGAACAGCAAATTCTCCCCCCATCCCTAGTTCTCCATGACATTTGAACTTGGGGGACTATGGTTTGTTTGAACTCTGGTTTCGGAACAAGTAAGAATATGAAACCATGGTTTGTTCCTGATTTGTTCTCACTAACCACAGTTTAAACAAATCACAGTTCCCAAAGTTCAAACACTGTAGTGAACTGTGATTTCTTTACAATCATAAGCCAAGCTTCCAAACTCCTCTGGTTCTCAAAAGAGGTGGGGGGGGGCATGGCACACAAGACCAAGGGTCACTGTGTCTCACTCATCACTGATGTTGAAGAGTACAAATGAGATGTAATTCTAGAAGCAGCTTCCGTCAGGGGTTTATCTGGCCCCTTCTTTGCAGGTCTTCATGAAGGCTCGGTTTCAGTGGCCTTTTCATAATATGTGGGTTACATGTTTTATTGCTGTTATCTGTTTTATAGTTTTTTACAGTGTTTTATTGTATCATTATTTATGGCCTATTTGTACACTTTTTTTATTTTGTGTGCTGCCTTGAGAGGGTTCCACTCCTAATGGTAACCTAAAAATAATTTGAAATAAAAATAAAAATAACATTAAAAAAATGTTTGCTTAATTGATTAATATACATGATAAGGAAGCTATGGTGACAGGAAATACTAGGGGTGTATGAAACCCACTTACCGTTCTGGTCCGGGGGTGTCCGCAGGGTGTGGGGAGGCAATCCGTCCCTCCCCCCAGAATCCTGCCTGGCCAGCTCCGTTCTGCAGTGAGTCTGCGGAGCCACCGTCCAGGCCCGTCTGCAGCCGGACTTCTGTCCACTGCCGGGCTACGGCTGCAAATGGCGTCTGGCGTAGGGGATGCCATTTGTGTCCCTGCTCTTTTCGGTGATAGGCTTCATAAATATTTATCTGCTATGCCATCTGCTATGCCATTTGCATCCCTGCTCTTTGCCTTGATAGGCTACATAAATATTTTTTACTACCGGCTGACAGCAGGTAGGGTCCGTCTGGGGAGGATTTTGGGGGGTGGCGGGAGGGGGAGTAGTCTGTGGTGGATTTCTCCGCCATCCCTAGGAAATACTTCCTCCTGAAGGTAACAAGGTCTGGTTGTTTGGTGTGGGATCATGGCATAATGGAAAAGAAAGTTTAACAGTGTCTACTATCAATATGAAGAAATTCTCAGGCAACAAGTGCCTTTTCCTTTACATCACTCTTTTACTTCCTTCAAGATACCTTCCTCATTGTTTCCCACCCTGTATTGTCCAACTAAGTGCTCAGGCAAATTACTTCTTCCCTACTTCCCCAGATTCCTGATTGGGTGTGGATATGTGATAAAAATTCTCCTCAACACCTGGCTGGATCACTTGACAGCCAGGTTTCTTGTGTGGTTAAATTCATGTACTGTGCTAGGTCATGCACAGATTTTCTGTACTTTATGCACAACTATTATTAGGTATATGATTCCTGCTTCTAGCAGCATGGAGTGTTGTGAGGGATCAGTTGACCACCTTTACCTCATCTAGGAGTCACAGGGATAAGAAACCGGAGTAATACTGACTCATGACAATTTTGCATGGAAAAAAGAGAGAAATATATTTCTAGCTTGAGATTATTTTGGCCCCACAGATTCTACTATTGTAGTAAAAGAGGAAATAAAAAAATGGAATATAATAACCAGTATTTTCTGTGATATGCACTACAAGATAGTATCACATGCTTGCTACTATCAACATTATTTAATTATAGTAACTCACATTCCTTGAGGATTTTGTGTTTGGTTTGACTGTGAGGCAAATTCTTTTTTTGAAACAAGAAAGAGTTTCTTTTCTGAGCTTAAATCTATGCTGTTCATTATTAAACTGAAAACTCACTGTTCACTATTATTAAACTGACAATAAGTGAGTACTCTATCTGACATGTAAGTTGCTCTACAACCTTCAAATAATGATGGTACCAAAGTAATGCACAATATCTGTGGAAGAGTATAATGTCTAACTGGCCCAGGCAATCACAGACATGTGTCATACCAGTGTAAAGTATTCTAGGAATGCGAAATACTTGCAAACATCAGGCAGAAGAGATGAAGAGGATAAAGTCTCCATTTTATATTATCCCCATCCTTTCCTCTCTGATATTGAGATCCTTTTTAGTATTATCTTTTTTAAGATGCTGAGAGGGAATCAATGAGCAGATATGTTTGAATTCTCTTTTGCAGATGACACAACATAACAAAATAAGCAACATTTCCTTCATAGTTTCTAATGTCTATTCCATAAAGCAGATATGTTTAAACTTTGGGAGACAGCTGCCACATATTTTTTGCCATTAAGCTGTGCAATGATCCATTAGCTGAGACTATCCAGAGCAAACCTTTTGCAACAATTGAGGTAGCATGAATAATCTCTTTCCATGCACAAGGTATTTCCAATAATGGCAGTATAAAGCCATAGTGTAACCATGTAATGCCTATATATAACAGCGCTGTCATTTCACTGCATTTATACAGGAACCACTCAATAACCAAGATGACTGGGTTTTTCACAAGTTTCTGCACTCTGAGTTTATATACAGCTTGCTATAGATCACCCTTAGGTATTTCTCAGACATTTCAATACATTTATCTCATCTGCAGGCTACTGTATTATGCAATGCTCTCCATTGTGATCAATCACTTTTCTTTAGGTAATGGTCTTCACAAACAAAAGCGGGCATCTTATTATTCTGTAGTATTATCTTGTGACAAGTAACACATGCATCAGTGTCTCCCTATAGATATTGTTACTCTTAGAACTGTGTTACTTTCACACTTTTCATTGTATTTGTTGCTCAAGGTCATGGCCAAACTAACTAGTCAATGAAGACAGACATTTGAAGGGATTCTACTTCTTATTTTAAAAACGATGGTTTGGGGCCGAAACCTCTAGAGGAAAATATTCTTATAGTAGCTAATGATGCCCATCTTTTCTGTAGCTAATAATACCAACATTTGTGTAGGTCATTATAGGAACTTTTGGAAAACAGTTGGAAAGAAATTAAATTCCCATTCAATTATATGCACATGCAAGAGAGTTGGTGCAATAAGCAGCAGTTACACTTTGGAAGCAAGAATCAGAAGTAGGGATGGCAGAGAATTCCGCCACGGATCTCAGTGAGGCCGAATACCAGTGCATTCAGCCCCCCAAAATCTGTGGCAGAACGGCCTGCCGCCCCCCGCCCCCCGTGGATCCCCCCCAGGATGAAACTCACCTGGGGCAGATCTTCCGGGCAGCAGCGGCTCTGGCGGCGGCTTTGGTGGCGGCGGCGGCTGTGGCAGCTGGTCTTCCGACTGGCTGCCGCTGCCGCCATTTCCACTCTTGTAAAAAAAAAAGAAAAAGACATGATAGGCTACATAAAGATTTATGTAGCCTATCATGGTTAGATTTTTTTAAAAAAAACATGACGTGATAGGCTACGTAAATCTTTACATAGCCTATCATGGCTGGGTGGGTTAAAAACAAAACAAAACTGCATACGCAAATGGCAGTGGCTGCGGCCGCCACCATTTGCGCTCCTTATTTTTGGCCATCTTAGTCTATGTAAATATTTACATAGACTATGACGGCGAAAATAAAGGGGAACGCAAATAGCGTAGTGGGTGCTATTTGCATCCCTTTTTGATTCCCCATTTTAGCCTATGTAAATATTTACGTAGGCTAAAACAGGGAATCAAAAAGGGACGCAAATAGCACCCGCTACGCTATTTGCATTCCCCTTTATTTTCGCCGTCATAGTCTACGTAAATATTTACGTAGATTAAGAGGGCAAAAATAAGGAACGCAAATGGCGGCGGCTGTAGCTGCCGCCATTTGCATACACGGTTTTGTTTTTTGTTTTTTTACCCAGAGCCCTCCACGGCTGGAAATCCGGCTGCGGACAGCTCTGGCCTGGTCAGGCCTGGCCGGCTGCTCTGCGGAGCTGCCGTGGAGCACAGCTGGCCACAGAGGATTCCGAGGGGGAGGAACAGAGCACCTCCCCCCCCGGCGAGGATTCCAGGGGGAGGGACAGAATGCCTCCCCCCCACCATAAACATAATCTGCGAACAGGTAAGTGACTTTCGTACATCCCTAATAGAAGGGACTACATTGAATTATCACTGACCACTGAATTACGTCCCCACCCTCTGTTCACATCATATAAGCAACTGTGGCTCCTGGATTATGCTGAGGCATTTATATGTTCATTCCACATCCACCTAGGGATGGATAAGCACAGGGAAAATGGCTTCCATACATATGCTGCCCCCAGGAGGATCTTCCTGAGTATTTTCTAGAGGCTTAGAAGTTATACTGCTGTGATGTCCTAAATGACACTTAATATATTGAAATTTGGAGTTGTGGATGAATGATTGAGCAAAATGTTTTATTTTAAGTGCAAAGATTGAACAAAAAAGGAATTAAAAACTCAAACCAAAATTTAAGGAGATGAAAGCACATTTGTATGGAGGGATCATAGCTCACTGGTAGAGCACCGGTTTTGCTCGCAAAAGGCCCCAGGTTCAATCCCTGACATCTCCAGGGCCCCACCTACACCAGGCTTTTACTCTGGGGCAAGTGCGAGTCGAGGTCCCTCGTGATAGATGACACAGTCGTGACTTTGCAGCCATCTGTGGTTTTCACCTGGAAAATGTGGAGTTCCAAGGAGTCGTTTTACTGCAATTTGGGGGGTTGCTGTGGGTTCCCCATGGCTGCAGGCCATCTGTTCCTTCCCCAAACTGACTTTGCATTTTACAGTGGGTGTGTTGTGGGCATGCGTAGTGTCTGTGTCACTCTGTCACACCTCTTTACTCCTGCCATCCCTTCACAGCTGCGCAGTTACAGAGGCACAGAGGGGTGTTCTCATCTATTTAATCACACTTTCACACAGTTTTGTATCTTCATATCTTTGCAACGGTTGTGGACTCAGTACCCAAGGGCTGCAGGGTGGGGGTCTTGGGGAAGGACCAACTTTTCTCCTGCCACCATTTTGGAGTGATGGCTAGGCAAGTAGCACTCACGCTTGTGGGTGCGAACCATCACGAGAGTCTCAGGCAGAGCCTCTCAAATACAAAACAGCCACTGAAGTGTTACATCCCCACACTCATGGGACTGCAGAGCTGTGCATTTCAGTAAATGGCAAAAAAAAGGGGCACGGCAAGTCTGTAAGGGAAGCATGCAGTACATTGTGAGTGTATTGTAGGGCATGCTGACTCAAAGCCTCATTGCTGCACAGTTGCGATGGGGGGGGGTCAAAGCGATGACACACAGATACTAGGTAGGGCTAGGAAAGAATCCAGCCTGAAACCTTGGAAAGCTGCTGCAGATCAGTGTTGACAATACTAGGCTAGATGGTCCAATGGTCTAATACAGTATAAGGCAGCTGCCTATGTTCCTAATATTTTTAAAGTTTCTGTCCCAGAACTGAAGTGAAGTAAAATATATCATGAGTCCCAGCATGGATGCATATTCATGCACTAGAATAAGGGTAGACAATCTGGTGTCCTCCAGATATTTTGGTCTAAAACGCCCATCAGCCCCAACCAGCTTGGCCAATAGTAAGTAGGGATGGCGGAGAATTTCTCCCCGAAACTTCGGGGGGCCGAGCACCAACGTGTTCGGCCCCCCGAACAAGTTTTGGGGAGAAATCCTCCGCCCCCCGCCCCCCGCCCCCCCCCGGGACGGGACTTACCTTCCCTGAATGTCCCTCCCAGCGGCGGGTCCGGCTGGCGGTTCGTCCGGTGTTCGAGCAGGGCGGGAGCGGCAGCCGGTCTTTCGACCGGCTGCCGCCCCCGCCATTGCAATGAAAGAAAAAAAAAAAAAACACGTCCCCTGATAGGCTACGTGACGATTCACGTAGCCTATCACGGCAAGATTTGCAAAGTCAGCCGTGATAGGCTACGTGAATCGTCACGTAGCCTATCACGGGTGACTTTAAAAAAAAAAAAGCGCGTACGCGAATGGCGGCCCCCATAGGGAGCCACCATTCGCGTTCCTTATTTGGTCGCTGTAGTCTACGTCAATGTTTACGTAGACTACGGCGAAAATAAGGGCAACTCAAATAGCGTTGCCCTTATTTTCGCCGTAGTCTACGTAAAGATTGACGTAGACTACAGCAACTAAATAAGGAACGCGAATGGCGGCTCCCTATGGGGGCCGCCATTCGCGTACGCGCTTTTTTTTTTTTTTTAAGTTACCCGTGATAGGCTACGTGACGATTCACGTAGCCTATCACGGCTGACTTTCCAGATCTAGCCGTGATAGGCTACGTGAATCGTCACGTAGCCTATCAGGGGACATTGTTTTTTGTTTTTTTTTACTTTCGTGTTTGCGGCCGGGCGAGGCGGGAAGCCTCCTCCCCGGCCTGAATTTCGGCCGGGCGAGGCGGGAAGCCTCCCCCCCCGGCCTGAATTTCGGCCGGGCGAGGTGGGAAGCCTCCCCCCCCGGCCTGAACTTCGCGGGGGGAGCAGCGAAGCGCTCCCCCCCACCGCGAACAAGCTGCGAGAAAAGGTAAGTGACTTTCGTCCACCCCTAATAGTAAGTGATTATGAGAGTTGTAGTCCAAAATACTGGAGGGTGCCAGGTTGTCTCTTCCTGCACTAGAGGATGTATTAGTCACTTATCCTCACCTGCCATACTGTCCATATTATTTATACCATCTCAATATTTCAAAAGGTTAAATATTTGTTCCCTTACTGGCCAAGAAAACCAAAGCTTCAGTTTATCTAGACTAGAGGTGAGCAACTAGTGGCCCTCCAGATGATTTGGCCTATAACACCCATCACTGCTCACCATTGGCTATGCTATCTAGAGCTGATGAGAGTTGAAGTCCAAAACATCTGGAGGACCACTACCCCTGAACACAACACTTTGTTATTCTCTCTCTCTCTCTCTCTCTTTCTCTCTCCCCCCCTTTGCAGCACAATAGTTCTCTTGAACATTCAGATATTGGAATGCAACATCTCAACATGAAATATCTTACTTTCAGTTTTATATCTCTGGCTTCAGGACAGGCATTGTGTTATACTGGGTTCAATTCAAAAGTTCCTTTCCCATGTATAGAAGAGGCTTCTGCAAGGCTTTCTCTGATGCAAGGATTCTTTCTGTCAGAGGAAGATTCCTTCCTTTGGATCCACCCCATAGAATCTTTCCTTTGGATCCAACCCAGTGTACTTTGAGTTTTCCTGTCCCATCATTAAAAACAGGTGCAGAAATTCAGCTGGTATCACATGAAGCTTAGAATTGTGCCCTGAATATGTGTGGCACATTTTATTTCAATATCTCAGTGTTCAAGAGAATCTTCAAGTAGGGGTGTCAGAGAATTTCTCGCTGAAACTTCGGGGGGCTGAGTGCCAACGTATTCGGCCCCCTGAAGTAGTTTCGGGGAGAAATTCTCCGTCCCCCCGCACCCCGCACCCCCCCGCACCCCGCACCCCCCCCCAGGATGGGACTTACCTTTCCTGACTGTCGCTCCTGGTGGCGGGTCGCAGTGGCGGTTCGGCAGGGCTTCGACAGGGGCGGGGGCGGCAGCCAGTCTTTCGACCAGCTGCCGCCGCCGCCATTCCAAGAAAAGTAAAAAAAAAAAAAAAAACGCCCCCGTGATAGGCTATGTGACGATTTATGTAGCCTATCACGGCTAGATTTGCAAAGTCAGCTGTGATAGGCTACGTAAATCGTCACGTAGCCTATCACAGGTGACTTTAAAAAAAAAAAAGCGTACAGCTAATGGCGGCCCCCATAGGGAGCCGCCATTCGCGTTCCTTATTTGGTCGCTGTAGTCTATGTAAAGATTATGTAGACTATGGCGAAAATAAGGGCAACGCTATTTGCGTTGCCCTTATTTTCGCCGTAGTCTACATAAATCTTTACGTAGACTACAGCGACCAAATAAGGAACGCAAATGGCAGCGCCCCATGGGGGCCGCCATTTGCGTACGCGCTTTTTTTTTTCAAAGTCACCTGTGATAGGCTACGTGACGATTAACGTAGCCTATCACAGCTGACTTTGCAGATCTAGCCATGATAGGCTACATAAATCGTCACGTAGCCTATCACGGGGGCGTTTTTTTTTTAACTTTTTATTTCGCGGCCGGGCGAGGCAAGGCGCCTCCTCCCCAGCCTGAATTTTGGCCAGGCAAGGCGGGAAGCCTCCCCCCCCGGCCTGAACTTCGGGGGGAGCAGCGAAGCGCCTCCCCCCCACCGAGAAGCAAGCTGCGAGACCAGGTAAGTGACTTTCATACACTCCTAGCTTCAAGCTAAAAACAGAGATATCTGAATGAAATAAAGCTGATGTGTGCATGTTCAGGATACCATTCTACATTTTCAGGTTCAGATACCAGCACCAGTTATAAAATGTCATATCATCTGCCTTGAGGATTAAGAAAGGAGAAAGGAAGTTGGTGTGGACAGTCAGAATTTAAAGTTTAAATACCTACCTGATTCCCATATCTGTTTTCAGGCATGTATGTTAGTGGGGGGAGGGGGAGAGAAAGATCTGAAATAAGACCTCTCAAACATTGTGCTTCACTAGCATATCATTATTTTACAGAGCGTTATTTTAATATTTTGAACATTTATGCTCTCCTTGTTAAGAAAGTTGCAGCATGTGGCCTCAGAAGTGTCAGAATATATTTACACTAAAAATAATTGGCAACATCTTTTTTCTAGCCCAGTGCTAACAATTAATTTTCCTTTTCAAAAATCTGAGGTGTCAGGAAAGTAAATCCTTATAGCTCAGCAGTAAAGAGATGGACATTATAGTCTAAAAATGTGCATAATAAAAGACAGAGTTTTGATTCCCACCCCACAAAAAAAGAAAAGAAAAAAGATGTGTGCACGGTAAAGATAAAAAGTATAAGCTGGCTGACCTTTTGTTTACTTTATGAAGGCAAAACACCATTCTCTAGTGACACCTGTAACCAAGTTATTCAGTATTCTCTCAAGAGATGTAACTTCTAACTTTACCAAAGAAGCATTCCACTTTCAGGCTTACTGACCTTTTTCTCTGCCTGAGGCAGAATATTTATTCAGGTTTCATTAACAATATAAATAGCCAAAGTTAATTTACCATTTATCATTTCCTCCTGTCCACATCTCAAATCCTCCAAAAACAAACATGCATTTAAAGTCAGCCTGCCCATCCCAGGCACCTCCAACTAGACAACTCAAGGCTAGACAGACCCCCCAAAACAACATCAACAACTTGAAACCACCAGCCCAATGGGTGTGACCCAAAGAAACACCTTTATCCTTTAGGATGGGGAGGGCAAGGTCAGGGGGACCTGGGGGCCACTTCCAACCCTTGCCTTTGTATTGCCCTAGTGTGCCTCCCCGCTGAAGTGTTTATCTATCCATATCAAAGGAAGCGTTTGTTTGCATGTCCTCGATGGACTCAAAAACTGTACATCCAATTGTTATGAAAGTTTTAGGATTTGTTCTACCTCTATCTGGGATGGTTCTAGGGAGGGATGTCAAGAGAGTCCACAGGGGTATGTGTGGAATCTGATGACTCCCCCTCACCCACCCTCCCTGACCCCGCTCACTGAACTGCGGGGTGCTCACGGACCCACTTGGTGAGCACCCCGCAGCTCGGCGAGCTCCTGGCAGCTGCCCATCCTCCCTAGCAAGCCGTGATTGTGCACAGCAATGGTGGCTTGGGCACTTCCAGGTAGGTAATATTACTTAATTGCTGGCCGTAAAGGGCCATCTATGCAACCTTACAGGTGTGAATGCTCCATTCACGCCTGCAATGTTGCGTAGATGGCCCCTTTACTGCTGCCAATTATGCAACATTACCTGCCCCGAACAGCCTGAGCCACCACTGCTGTGCAAGATGGCAGCTCGCTAGAGAGGATGGGTGGCCTGCCCCGTGGTTTCATCGGGCACTCACTAGGCCACAAAGAAGCTCAGGCAGTGCTGTGGGTAGCTGCAGAGGCTTGGCAAGCATCTGACAAAGCTGGGCACAGGTGAGTCTGTCCATCCCTAGTTTTAGGTGTACTGAAAATTTGGCCTGCCATCTCGAAACAAAATGGTGGCCAATTGAATTTTTTAAAGATTTACACCCTCAGTGCCATTTGATCTTGCCATGATCATTCAGCACTGCAGCAAGCAAATTTTAACCACATATTTATCTATAATCGTAAATGAGGATGTTCTTTGTCAGTTTTTCTGTCTGTCCATCACTGCCATAGGACCAAGATGGTGAAAGCTAGACACCTGAAACGTAGCATGTATACTAAGGGGACCCTAGGACTGTGCACTTCAAGGTTATTTCATTTTAAAAACACATTAATTTAAATTAATTTGTGTCCATGTGGTTGAAGTTAGATTTTCAGCCACTAGGGGCAGACTTCATTAACTAGCACATAGCTTTGCACTCCATATAGTTTGAAGCCTCAGCAAATTAGTAAGTAACCCTCCCCCTACTATGGGGCAGCCCCGCTCAGGGACAGACCCTTCCCTCAGGGGCCTATAGGGGTGCACTATAGCAGAGGCTGTACCTAGAGGTGTCAGTGGATGTGGCTTCTAGGGACATACAAAACTCCCCTTACCTGGCTCTGCCGGGTTCCGCTGGGGGGGGGAGGCGCTCTGCGCCTCCCCCCCGGAATCCTGGCCAGCCGGCTCTGCTCCGCGGGGATTCTGTGGAGCTGCCGGCCGGCACTGCCAGCAGCCGGATATCCGGCCGCTGGTTAGCAGGGACGCAAATGGCGGTGGCCGTAGCCGCCGCCATTTGTGTCCCTGTAGTCAGCCGAGATAGGCTACATAAAGACTTACATAGCCTATCATGTATGGCTTAAAAAAAGGGGGGGGGGAAAGCACGTACGCAAATAGCGGCAGCTACGGCTGCCGCCATTTGCATTCCTTATTTTTGGCTGTCTTAGTCTACGTAAATATTTACATAGACTAAGACGGCCAAAAATAAGGAACACAAATGGCGGTGGCCATAGCCGCCGCCATTTGCGTACGCGCGTTTTTTTTTTTTAAGCCAGATGTGATAGGCTACGTAAGTCTTTATGTAGCCTATCACGTCTTGTAAAAAAAAAAAAAAAACCCGACAAGACTGCAAATGGCGGCAGCGGCAGCCAGTCGGAAGACCAGCCACCGCAGCCGCCGCTGCCGCCACTGCCGCCGCTGCCGCCACTGCCGCCGCCACCTGGAAGATCCGCCCCAGGTACGTCTCGTCCCGGGGGGGGGATCCGCAGGGTGGCAGGGGGGTGGCAGGCCATTCCGCCACAGATTTTGGGGGGCCGAATGCACTGGCATTCGGACTCACTGAGATCCGTGGTGGAATTCTCTGCCATCCCTAGTGGCTTCACTCAGATGGGGCAGGCACAATGTGTCCTACTCTGACAACTGTGTAGGTTTGCTTAAAGACATCAGTGTATCAACATAAGGGCTATTCCCACCTGTGTGAAGCTGGGTCCGTTCCCTAGTCATCTTATATTCTAAACTAGTTCTTTCCTTCCTGACCTCTGTTTTGGGGGAGGGGGGTGTTTCCTTCCTTCTTTTTTTAAATGCATCAAACTAAATAATTCACTCTCTCAGTAATGACTCTATGCTACCAGGCATCATCTGAAGGCCACTGTCAGCACAAACACTGGACCAACCAGATGGGGAGATTGCCCTCAAGTTTGTGAAAAATGGGAGTGAGGGAGAGCACAGAGATGGCTTGGTGTAATCATGGGGGTTGGGGGCAAACCAACTAAGTGACCCAAATAGATGTTCCTAATCAGCAGAGTGCCCTATCTATCTTCACTGTCTATCTTCTCTATCTTCTGTATATAATTCTAACCTTTAAAAAACTTAAGCAAAAGCAGGATCACTGCTGCTCATTCCTGCCAACCTGCCTGAGGCTTGTGGAGATCTCGCCCCAAGGACTTTCCTTCCTCCGCCATGTGAAATGGGAAAGAGGCTGGGGGAGGTGCACCTTAAATAAATGCACTTCCCACTCCCCCACCTAACCCAAGTGTCACCAAACAGCGACATGCAGGTGTTTCCTTCCTATCCCCATTTTAGCCTGAGGAGAGGAAGGGGCAAATTACCCCCTGGGTAAGGCCAGAGGAGAGGTATTTTGAAGATATCCCTAATTAAACATTGCTAGATAATAACATGTAAATTTGCACAGGGCAAAAGTTTGGTCTGAACTATACAGATCTTCTTGGTTTGGAAGCTCTGCTCTTCAAGGCTAGTAAATGATCTTTTCAACATGGAAACAACTCATATCTGCAGAACTATACACATTATTTTGTTTTGTTTTGTTTAAGACTGACATGCAAGAAGGTAATGTTGGCTGTGAACATTAGTTATTGGGCAGATTAGAAATGTACTAAATAAAATAAAACTAGTCTTCATGCGCTGGTACAGTTTTAGCATCATTCAATATACACTTTTAAAGAGCTGTGGGCAGCCAGTAGATAGATTCTGTTAAGATCCCTTAATTAAACAACTGCAGAGTTAAAACTGGTTTGATGAGCTCTTTTCACATGTGTTAAGAAGTCTTTGTGATTTTTTTGGCAAATAATTATTTCCTCAAGGTTAATTCCTTTACATGCTTAGGCACATTTTGTAATAATTATGGAAATGATACATGAATGTCAATGATAATTATCTCATTAAATTGGTTTTTACGCTAGAGAAAAGAAAGGATGGTTTTCAATCTACAAAATAACGCATTACACTATTTAATGCATAGACCCTAGGCTTTCTGAAGAACTAGGGAATAAAAAAGAATTCTGACATTAGTGTAATCTTAAAGAGCAAAGGCCTGTTTTGAACAATCAGCCTCATTGTCTTCCCTTTTGAGACAGACAGGAATTCCAGTTACATTATCTGTAGGTGGAACAAATAAAATGATTATGTCAAGTATCCTTTCAAGCAAGAGATGAAAGGGGTATGCAATTATTTTAAAAACTCAATCTTAAAAAAGCAAAACAAAACTGAATTGATATTGGTAGTTCATACTTGCTCAAATGATCTGTATGTTCTTCCATTTGCCAGAGTGACTTGGATGTCATGAAACATCATGGACTGGATCCAGACATAAGTCATGGTTAGAGTAGACCCAATGAAATCGATGGGACAAGTATGTCATGACTAACTTAAGTCCCATTGATTGAAATAGGTCTCCTGAAAGCATGTCTGAATTTGGATACACCCCAATAAAGTATATATTTTTAAAGCCCTATTTCTACTTAATGCCTCATACCACCCCTTAACTGGTCTGCGTGCTGCTTTCCATGTATTATTATTTTTATCATCATCATCCCTGTATCAAATGTAAAAGATAGTGGCATGTGCTAATTGAAATTAGGGATGTACCTAACGACTTACCTGTTTCGTTTTGTGACATCCGCGGTGGGGGGGATGCGTTCCGTCCCTCCCCCCAAAATCCTCACTGGCCAGCTCCGCTCTGAGGCAACTCCGTGGAGCCATCGGCCAGGGCTGCCCACAGCGACATCCGGCCGCGGCTGGGCTGCGCAGGGACGCAAATGGCGGCGGCCATAGCTGCTGCCCTTTGCATCCCTTTTTTTCACCATGATAGGCTATGCAAATATTTACATAGCCTATCATGGCCTCTGCAAATGGCATCCCTGTAGGAGTGCACGAAAGCCACTTACCTGGTCTCACAGCTTTTCGCGGTGGGGGGGAGGCGCTTCGCTGCTCTCCCCCCGAAGTTCAGGCCGGGGGGGGGAGGCTTCCCGCCTCGCCCGGCCGAAATTCAGGCCGGGGAGGAGGCGCCTCACCTCACCCGGCCGCGAAATAAAAAGTTAAAAAAAAAAGCCCCCGTGATAGGCTACGTGACGATTAACGTAGCCTATCACGGCTAGATCTGCAAAGTCAGCCATGATAGGCTACGTAAATTGTCACGTAGCCTATCACGGGAGCGTGTTTTGTTTTTTTTTACTTTTATTGGAATGGCGGCGGTGGCAGCCGGTCGAAAGATCGGCTGCCGCCCCCGCCCCTGACGAAGACCCGACGAACCGCTGCCGGGACCCGCCGCCGGGAGGGACAATCAGGAAAGGTAAGTCCCGTCCCGGGGGGGGTGCGGGGGGCAGGGGGGGCGGATAATTTCTCCCCGAAACTTCTTCGGGGGGCCAAACACATTGGCGCTCGGCCCCCTGAAGTTTCGGGGAGAAATTCTCCACCAACCCTACATCCCTGCATTAGCTGTGATAGGCTACATAAGCATTGACATAGCCTATCATGGGAAAAATCGTGAAGCGAATGGTGGCCGCAGATGCGGCTGCCATTCGCAAAGCAGCATGAACGGCACCAGGTAGGTGCTCCATTTTGTGCGCCTTTTACGGGGTGGTGGTGCAGGGGGGCTTCGTTCCGCCATGGATTTCAAGGGGCCAAATGCCAGTGCTCAGTGAGATCTGTGGCAGAATTCTCCGCCATCCCTAATTGAAATCCTTGCAGTAGTAAGTGAAGTGAGAAGCATCAGTTTGAATCGATGGTGGTGGTTGTGAAACCCACATCTAGCACAAAACACATATTTCAGATAATTGGGCTGCAATCCTAACCAATTCACCTGGGATTAAGCCCCATTGAATTGAATGGGAATTACTTCTGAGCAGACACATATAGGATTGTGGTGTTGTTCTGTCTTCACTTGCCACTTTATCTGGGCTGAGTTGGGTGAGCCCTCATTAGCTCAAAGTATGGAGAATAGAGATGCACATCAGATTTGACCAAAGCCGGAGCCAAATCAGGCCTCTTCAGGCTTTTTCTGGTGCATCCCAACCATCCCTCCAAAGTGACCAGAATCGAATCTGAATCCTGCACAAGGCTTTATTCATAATTTGGCTTTGTAAAGGCAAGCAGTGTATCTCCACAAATAGTTTGTGTTTGTTTTTTTCATTTCTCTAAACACTGGTGGAAGGAAGGGAGTGGTGTTGAGTGACTGACAAGTTCACCTTCTAAGCATTGGGCTCTGCAATCACTGTGCTTTGGGGATGGCAAGGATCGGTCCCTGAGATGACCATTCTTCCAACACCCCAGGCAAAAGCCTTAAACTGGTTTTCAGTCACCATAACTCCCAAGCCCCTGCTCCTATTCTTCTGAAACAGGAAACCAGATTCAAGAAACAGGTTTATTTGCCTGGAGACACCTCTATGACACTGCTGTTTTCGTACAAATTCATAATTCTAAAATCTATGGTCAGGCAATATCTTTATTAGGACCAATCAAATATGCACAAAATTTTGTCCAAAATCTCGATATCTCTTCATGAGGCAACATGTTATAAAGAGTAGGAGGGGGGTGGAGGAAGAGGAGGGAAAAAAGGCAGACTTGATACTGAAGTCATGAAGTGTGCATGATCAGAGTCTTATGATGGAATGGAGGAAGAGTTGCAGACTTAAATGGATTAGACTGGATTACCACAATGGATTACCACAAGAGTACAGAACTAATTGCCGGTGGGAGGCACATCCCCTAACATTATCGCCCCACCCATGTTTATTTTCTCTGCACTGAGGAGAGGCTCACATTGGAAGCAGATATGTGGGCCAGGGGAATAGCAGGTGGCATGTGAGTGGACTCGGCCAGCACTGGGAGGAGCAGCTCCACCCAGCACTGGTGGGAGGTCTCCTCCCAGTGCCCTTCACCATACCCACAGGGGGCAGAGAGTGGCACAGGAAGTAAGACTCAGACAGCACTGGGAAGAATGGCTGCTCTTCCCATCACTGGCCAAGTCCCCCAGTGCCTGCATCCTCACTGTTATCCCCAACTGAAGATAACAGCGGGGATTCCTTCAGGGGAGAATCCCCTGGAGGAATCTCAGGAGGCTCTGCAGGCCAGATTGGGAAACCCAGCAGGCTGGATTAGGCCCAGGGGTTCTGCACCCCTGCTTCACTAAATGTCATGCAGGTTTCAGGTTACACCTAGGGCTTCATCACATGAAATACGTGCAAACACTTTCCTATAGGTGACACATCAGAAGCTGCCTACTAGTAGGATCAGTTTTGTACAGTCCCATATTCAAGAACAATACTTTTCTATCCATATCACATTAGGAAAGCATCTTCCTTCTTGAATTCATAGCCTGCTATGTACTAGTGATTTCAAATAACAAAATAGTGTAGTGAAAATCAATACAGATCACAGCTTGCAAGGCTATTTGAGGGTTTCTGCTGCTGTTTTTAATGGTAGGATCATTCCTCTAACTCTTCAAATATAATACAGCTATGTATCTCCTTTACAAAATCGATACATTCTCAACTTATGGCCAGTAAGATTCTCAAGACAGGCTACAGATGCCTACAATTACACTCCACATATTTCTTCCTCCTGTGCTATTGTTTGCTGGAACTTCATAGTCAAAATATTGTGCGGCAAACACTAGAATCACACACCTTTATCTAACTCAATCAACAGCTATTTAATTTCTGGATTTACTTCTACTATAAGATCAGTTGTCTTTTACACTCTCCCTCCTTAGACTTAGTAGGTTAATTAGAAAAGATTAATTGAGTCTGAGGTGCTTTATAGGGCCTATTGGCCTCTTTGTATCACTTGACAGCAGCGGAACCCTCTGGCCAGCTGCACTGGTGACATCTCAGCACAGTTCAGAGCAGATGAGAGATGCATCTAGATCTGGTTGCCAAGTCTCCACTTCAAGACCACACATTGTAAAGTCCTAGCCCTGATGCAGAAAGACAAATGCACATGCCAGTAGCCTTCTTCATGTGTTCTTCCAAATGTGTGAGGATTAAAACTGGGAATGGTTATGCAGCTGGCCATGTTGGCCTCACCCCCAACTTCCCCAGGGATGCAATCCCCTCAGATCCATATCCATGCTGTGTTGTGGCAAGGTCTGCAGGGGAGTTCTACCTATGTTGGCATCAAAATGAGTAGAACATGACGTGTGCTCCAGGATAAAACTGTGTACGAATGGACTCTTGAAATTTTCCACCCTATTTGTGGGCAGAGAAATTTGCATGACAATTTCACCAAATTTCTCCAAGTGGGAGGTGAAATTCTCCAACAGTTTTGGGTAGGAGTGCATGACAGTCACTTACCTGGTCTCGCAGCTTGCTTCGCGGTGGGGGGGAGGTGCTTCGCTGCTCCCCCTGAAGTTCAGGCCAGGGGGGGAGGCTTCTCTCCTCGCCCGGCCGAAATTCAGGCCGGGGAGGAGGTGCCTCACCTCGCCCGGCCGCGAAATCAAAAGTTAAAAAAAAAAAAACGCCCCCGTGATAGGCTACGTGACGATTTACGTAGCCTATCACGGCTAGATCTGCAAAGTCAGCCGTGATAGGCTACGTTAATCGTCACATAGCCTATCACAGGGGCGTTGTTGTTGGTTTTTTTACTTTGCTTGTAATGGCGGCGGCAGCAGCTGGTAGAAAGACCGGCTGCCGCCCCCGCCCCTGACAAAGACCTGCCGAACTGCCGCCGGGACCCGCCGCAGGGAGGGACATTCGTGAAAGGTAAGTCCCATCCCAGGGGGGGCGGGGGGGTGGAGAAGTTCTTCCCGAATAACCTTCGGAGGACCGAATGCGTTGGCGCTCGACCCCCCAAAGTTTCGGGGAGAAATTCTCCCCCATCCCTAGTTTGGGGAGAGCAGGAAGGCAGCCACCACATATATGGTGAAGAATATTGGGAGACATTTTTTCAAAGTGGCCTTTTATTTTCAGGGGATAAGAAAAGAAAATTCTCAGAACAGAGAAAACGTGTTTTCTGATCAATTTTGGTTCAGCTCTAGCTGCCATTCTTCAGGATTCAGCATCCCTGTATTTGAGCTTCCCCAGTCACTGTGAGGTGGCTGAGATGTTGCGTGTGTATGTTTTCTTTCTACATATGTATCCATTACTCTGCAGCCTCCCAGGCTGCCTGCACTTCCTGATCTGAAAAAGTCTTATAGGAGTAGGATGTATGGATCCCCTCACCTGGGGTCCATGGGGGGGTCTGCAGGCAGGGGGAGGCAATCCGGTCCTCCCCCCCAGAATCCTCCCTGGCCAGCTCTGCTTTGCAGGGAGTCTGCGGAGCCGCCAGCCACCTCCGACCACTGCCAAACTTCTGGCTGCGGCCGGTCTGCGGACACAAATGGCGTCCAGTGTAGGGGGCGCCATTTGCATCCCTGCCATTGGCTGTGATAGGCTATGTAAATATTTCCACTACATCAGATGTCATTTTGTTCTGCAGCCCGGCAGCGGATGAAGATGGCAACCTGGACCAGCCACCGCTAGGTAGGTTCCATTCTGGGGGGGATTTTGGGGGGTGGCAGGGCGGTTAGTCCATTCCGCCATGGACTCCAGGGGGCTGGATTCCAAAGAATCCGGCCTCACTGGAGACCTTGGAGGATTTCTCCGCCATCCCTATATAGGAGGAATTGCTAGGGATGGGCAGCCCCCACCCTCTGTCTGAGTTCTCCAGGTGAACGCCCAGCCCCTTCCCCTTCTCGTGTACACCTGGACCTGTGCTCAAGCTCCCTGCTATGTGGGCAGCTCAGCAAGCTCCACAATCACTTTTTTTTTTTAAATGGGCCATTCATGACCCCATTTTGTATATACACAGATATGTTCATTTTCATAAATGCAGATATTCACATATACGCAAAATAGGGCTGTAACTGGCCCATATAGGCAAGATTACAGGCAAGCAAACACCTGTAATCTTGCCTATATGGCTGTTCACAGCCCCATTTTGCATATACGCGAATATGAGCATTTGTGAAAATGCACACAGTCATATATATACGAATATGCGCATTTGTGAAAATTCACACATTATCATATATGCAAATTGGGGCCATGACTGGCCCATATACACAAGATTCCAGGTAAGAAAATGCCTGTAATCTTGCGTATATGGGCGACTCATGGCCCCATTTTGCATATGTGTAGATATGTACATTTTCACTATCGCCTTTTTTTTTCAATAAAAAGCCATCACAGAGCTTGACGAGGCTGCCCAGATGAGTGCAGGCAGCTCAGCAAGCACAGACAGGGGGCAAGCCAGGGCAAGTCTCAGTGACCGTGGCTTGGGATTGTGGTCAGGGGGGTCTGCCAGATTCCCAGATGGAATCAGGCACCCGAACCATTCCTAGGTATTACCTCATGATGTCTTCCCTTGGGCTTTAATTGAAATGTGGGAAGCTGAGGAAGCTGCAGATTGCTGTAAAGATAATTGTACAAAGGAAGACAGGACACTTGTGCACACTCCTTGGTCGCCTGATAAGTAAGGCAAGCACAAAAAACCCAAACCCAACACAACACATCCCATGAGAATTTCTCTGCAATTTTCTTCTCCTTTGCATTTGTTTTCTAAGGAAATTTCTTTTCTATCAAATTGAATGAAAAAGGTTTTTTTAAAAAAAGTAGAAGAAACTTTTGGCACAGTAGTAATCCAGGACCCTACTTTATCTTGGTTTCATTAAGAAAATGTACTTCCATTCAAGTGAATTCCAGTAGAACTCCCCTGCAGACTTTGCTGCTCAACATGTCAAAGTTGAGGATATGAGGGGGAGGGAGGAGGATGCATGTCCCCATCCCCAGTGTTATCCTTCATGAAGTGAGCTATGCATGAAGTTCAATTTTTATTTTTATTTTTAAGATACAAAAATCACCCTACCCTAGGGATGGCGGAGAATTTCTCCCCGAATCTTCGGGGGGGTGAGCGCCAACGCATTCGGCCCCCCGAAATTGGTGGTGAAATTCTCCGCCACCCCCCCACCCCCCGGGATGGGACTTACCGTAGCCAAATGTCCCTCCCGGCGGCGGGTCCTGGCGGCGGTTCGGCGGGCTTTCAGCGGGGGCGGGGGAGGCAGCCAGTCTTTCAACTGGCTGCCGCTGCCATTACAGCTGAAGTAAAAAACAATAACAACCCCGTGATAGGCTACGTAATGATTAACGTAGACTATCATGGCTAGATCTCCAAAGTCAGCCGTGATAGGCTTCGTTAATCATTATGTAGCCTATCACAGGTGACTTTGAAAAAAAAAAAGCACATACGCAAATGGCGGCCCCCATGGGGCGCTGCCATTTGCGTTCCTTATTTGGTCCCTGTAGTCTACGTAAAGATTGACGTAGACTACGGCGAAAATAAGGGCAACGCAAATAGCGTTGCCCTTATTTTCGCCGTAGTCTACGTCAATCTTTACGTAGACTACCAGGACCAAATAAGGAACGCAAATGGCGGCGCCCCATGGGGGCCGCCATTTGCGTACGTGCTTTTTTTTTTTTTCAAAGTCACCCGTGATAGGCTACGTAACGATTAACGTAGCCTATCATGGCTGACTTTGCAAATCTAGCCATGATAGGCTGCGTAAATCATTACGTAGCCTATCACGGGGTCTTTTTTTTTTTTTTACTTTCGTAGTTTGCTGCCGGGGAGACAGGGCACTTCTCCCCGGCCTGAATTTCGGCCGGGCGAGGCGGGAAGCCACCCCCCCAGCCTGAATTTCGGCCGGGCGAGGCGGGACGGCTCCTCCCCCTCGCCTGAACTTCAGGGGGAGAAGCAAAGTGCCTCCCCCCCACCACGAAGCAAGCTGCGAGACCAGGTAAGTGACTTTCATATATCCCTACCCTACCCCTGCAAAACTATGCATTTTTATTTTTTTTTTAAGAAAGGGATGTCTTATTGTGATGAAGCAGAGCAGCTTGCAAAAGCATTATATAATTCGCAACCTGAATCATGGTCTGGTGGGAAGAACATGAAAGTGAACGGAGGATGAGCTGGGTGTTATATTGAAAATCTTCAGGAATCTCTTTCCTAGCCTTACGAAAGGCCAAACTATTATGCCTGCTTATAAAACAGCATGCTTTAACTGGCCAATTTTATTTTGAAGAAAAGAGGGGAGGGGGTGCTCTAGATCCAAATCAGGGTCCCACAGCATTTTTCTACTAAAATGTTACCCCTCCCTATGCACTGCTATTTTCCTTCACAACAACTAGGGATGTGCTTTATATTGGACTAGATCCTGAATCCCAAACTGAATTAGGCTAATTCAGACAGATGCATGTGACAGATATCTGAAACAAAGTGGGCTAAATCTGAATACTTCTGAAGATTCATTAGCAATTTGAATTTGGAGGGACACAGAGAGACAGTGTGTCCAAAAATTGATATATTTCTCCCCAAGCTTAAGGAATGCACCAGGGTGGGAGAGGAAGGTGTGTCATTTATGACTGGTAGCTCTAGCTTCTAATCACAATGAATGGTTTTACACGGATCTCCAATCTCAGTGTTCTTATCAAACACAAACTGAATTAAATTCTCGGTCATCCCTGGCCTGAACGTAGGGATGTCAGAGACTTCCGCCACGGATCTCGGTGAGGCCGAATGCCAGTGCATTCGGCCTCCTGAAATCCGTGGCAGAACAAAGCCCCTGCCCCCCAACCCACAAAAGGCATGGGAAACGGAGCACTTGCCTGCTGCCATCCGCACTGACTTGCGAATGGTGGCCACCCTGCGGCCACCATTCACTTCCTGATCATAGCCGTGATAGGCTACATAAATACTTACATAGCCTATCACAGCTAATGCAGCGACGCCATTTGCGTCCCTGCAGAGGCCGTGATAGGCTACGTAAGTATTTACGTAGCCTATCACGGCAAGCCAAAAAAAAAAAAAAGGACAGTGTATGCAAATGGTGGCGGCTGCAGTGGCCGCCATTTGCATTCCCTATTTTGAGCCATTTTAGCCTATGTAAATATTTACGTAGGCTAAAACGGAGGGGGGGAAAGGAATGCAAATGGCACCCACTACCCTATTTGCATTCCCTTTTTTTCGCCGTAATAGCCTACGTAAATATTTATGTAGGCTAAAACGGCTCAAAATAGGGAACGCAAATGGCGTCCGCTGCAGCCACCGCCATTTGCGTACGCTTTTTTGGGGGGGGGGCTTGCCGTGATAGGCCACGTAAATAGTTACATAGTTACTATCATGGCAGCTTCGCAGGATGCAAATGGCGGCCTCTACGGTGGCTGCCATTTGTGCCTGCAGCAGCCTGTCCGCGGCCAGAACTCCGGCTGCAGACGGCCCTGGCCAGTGGCTCCACGGAGCTGCGGCGGAGCGGAGCTGGATGATTTAGGATTTCAGGGGGAGGTGCGGCGCGCCTCCCCCCCACCATGAATCACCCTGTAGAAAAGGTAAGTGATTTTCGTACATCCCTACCTGAACGTAGCAGCCAGGATTTAAGCCCTTCCCTTTCCTGCCTAAGACAGTCAGATACCATCTCTCCTTTCAATATAACACCCAGCTCATCCTCTGTTCACTTTCAAGTTCTTCCCACCAGACCATGCTTCAGGTTACGAATTATATAATGCTTTTGGAAGCCACTCCGCTTCATCACAGTGAGTGATTTTTGTATCTTAAAAAAAAAGAATATGGCATGAGAGAGACAGAGAGATGAACTTGCAATATCTACATTAGCCAAAAAAAAAAAAAAAAAAAGCATTTTGTTAATCATCATTTCCCACTGGACAGACAGATAAAGAAATTGTGTATAGCTTTATATCTTATAGATAGCTATCCTATGTTGTTGTTTTAGAAAGCAACTATGGATACTCCATATTGACCATGAAGATGAGATGGGGAAACAAAATAGAATCTCATGTTGGAGTTACATTTAAAACAACATAAATATTTTTCCACTATTAATTCATTCTAAAAGACTGCTTTTCTAGAGCATTGGCACAGGCAAAATATGGCGGGAGGGATCACTTTGTAACTTATTGGTTAAAAATGGTAATCATTCTCATAAACATTTCCTCATTCACATCATTATATCATTAGAGAATATTGCTCAGATGTAATCACCAGGTTTTCCATTAAAAAGATTAATCTCTAATGGGAGTTGCAGTACATCTCTAACATACATCAGTATATCATGATTTTCCAATGCATAGTTATTAAAATGGCATGGGAGTGTAATGCTTTGGTTTCTCCTCTTTTGAAAAGAGCTTTCAAAGCTTCTGAGATAGTATTCCAAGCAGGATAAAAACATTAGAAAATTAATACAAAAAGTACTTTAGAAGTCAGCATTGCTCTGGTGGGGGGCGGGGGCATGGCAAAGACTCACTTTCAAACATTCCTCTGAATTTATATCAGTTCTAGTTGCTGGTGTTCCTTCAGATTAAGGAACTGTTTGGAGCACAACACCCAAAGGAGAGGGAAGAAGGAGAGCCCACACAATCCAGCACCCAAATAGCTCCTTGGACTGGAGGCCTACAGAGAGCACACACAGCCCTCCTCACAAGGGTTCAAGACTCACACAGGGTCTTTTGCCAAGAAGCCAAAGAGAACAGCCAGGACAAGAACAGACACAGACACATTGACAGCAGCAGTGTCCACTTGGCTTATGACATGGCGCATTGGGCTGGGAAACAAGAGATGGGAGTTTGAGCCCCACCAGGGAGAAGATAGAAACACATATGTATGCCACCTTGGGTTCCTTAAGGAGGAAAAAAGGTGGGATATAAATGCAATAAATAAATAAATAAATAAAATTTTAGTTTTGTATGCCTGGTTAGAAAAACAACAACAATCTGTCATCTCAGGATCAAAAGAGAAGGAGCTTTGAGCACGCAAACCCACACTGCAAATTACACAGAACAGTTCCACCCCCACCCCCACATTACCTCCACTCCCATTCCACCAGAACAGCAGACATGAATTAGATGCATCATGGGGCACTTGTCTTCCCCTCATCCAAACATCCAGTCCCCTTTGCCCACAAAGTTTTTCCCCACAAGAATGGAACAATATTACATGATGTCACAATGTAGCACCATTCATGGGAAGCATTGTGATGAAGATACAGCTGTTTTGGGGGAGCTCTGTCACTTCTGCAAAGACAAGAAAGGTCGGGGGTGGAAGAAGAAGAAGAAGAAGAAGAAGAAGAAGAAGAAGAAGAAGAAGAAGAAGAAGAAGAAGAAGAAGAAGAAGAAGAAGAAGAAGGTCTGCTGCCATTTCTCAGGTAAAACTCCCAGTCCATCTGATATTATCACAGTTTTTTCTTTTGCTCCCACCCATGTATCTTGCCTTTCTCCCCCCTTTACCCCCTCCAAAGCCCCTTGCAGCTCTGCGGGGGGTGGGGGGGAATTAACAGCTGAAGTTTTGACTGATATTTTAACAAGGACAGCCCAAAAGGTTTTAGTGCCTGAAGTCAAGTACAAGGTGGTGCCCCTGCTGCCACCCTCCATTCCACAGATAGAAGCCAGCTGGATTAGCAGTTGCATCTTACTTCAACACCAGAAAACATTGTCCTCCACCATATCTGGGGACAGCAGGCTAGTTTAAGAGGCACAGGTTAGGCTGCAGGACACACACAGCTCTGTCCTCCAAAACAGACAAATGACAATGCTATTGCTTCACACACACACACACACCCTCCAGCTTCTGCTGCCTAAGGCAGCCATCGCACTTTGCCTAATGGTAGGGCCGGCTCCATATTTTAAGGATACTGCTGTCCCGATGATCCAAAGCTGCAATCCTAAACCACTTACTGGGATGTAAATCTTACTGAAATGATTGGAACTTACTCTCCAGTTAACCTCTGTAGGAACAGGGTGTAAATGAATGGAATGCTTGTTATCGTCAGCTCAAAATTGGTCCCCAGAGCCATGGCTTCTGCCTCCAGGACTGCAACTTTACCAAAAACAGGCATAGCGTGACAGACAGTGATCTAGGAGTGTGAGAAAAACATAATAAAAATCAGTTGATTAAAAGACAGGACAGCGGCTGTCAAGAAAAGCACATTTATTGATAAATCAGTCAACCTTTGAACAAAGACAAACTGGAGTGGTAGAAAGTAATTGAGGCAGTCAATGAAATAAACAGCTTAGCATTCTGAACCATCACACCAATCTTGAACTGGATTCTCATTAACAAGATGGGCTTAGATCTAAGGATCAGAGCTGCAGCATTGGGCAACAAAGATAAATGTTTTCCATTGATTACTCCAATGATTTAAATAAAATAATAATAAAAAGACCTACACACATCTTCTTAGAAAAATATGTGGGGAGGTGAATATTGTCACAGAATGCAATTGGAGACAGGTGCTGCTTGTAATCAATGTGATCACAAAGACACTGATATATCCAATTTAGCTACAAGCTACAGCAGCGATGTAGTGAGGAAAGTCCATCTGCTACATTATCTTTCAGTTATTCAATATATAATGAGCTCCTACAATACATTAGGTATATATTCATGCCATATTAACTATTTCTCTGCTGCCCAAAAGACTTTTAGGTTGGCATTGAAGTGACTAAACTGCAGGTCTGTCCCAGGCCATTCCTACCATGTCTCCCATCTCTGTGCTGAATAATGGGGCTTGGGAGCCATTACTGTACCTCATTCCAAATGGTGACTGTTGGTGGCAGAGCAGCATTGGCCCATGCTGCTGTGCCCAAGCAATGGCACAAGTTAGATGACACTAATGGAATGCCACAGATTGTGACATTGTGTTGGCCCAATAGCCCTTGCACTTGGTCTCAGGTACTTATTTCAGGTCACTTAGGGAGCAATCCTATGGCCACCAGTCAGCAGCTAGACGGCCATAGGATATCTGGTTTCCTGGGAAATGACCTTCCCCCTCTTCCATACTGCACTTGCAAGAGGAGCATTTTGTTGTTTATTTGTTCAGTCACTTCCAACTCTTCGTGACTTCATGGACCAGCCCACACCAGAGCTTCCTGTTAGCCGTTGCCACCCTCAGCTCCCCCAAGGTCGAGTCCGTCACCTCCAGAATATCATCCATCCATGTTGCCCTTGGGCAGCCCCTCTTCCTTTTGCCTTCCACTTTCCCTAGCATCAGCATCTTCTCCAGGGTATCCTGTCTTCTCATGATGTGGCAAATGTACTTCAGTTTTGCCTTTAATATCCTTCCCTCAAGTGAGCAGTCTGGCTTTATTTCCTGGAGTATGGACTGGGTTGACCTTCTTGCAGTCCAAGGCACTCTCAGAATTTTCCTCCAACACCACAGTTCAAAAGCATCTCTCTTCCTTTGCTCAGCCTTCCTTATGGTCCAGCTCTCACAGCCATAGGTTACTACAGGGAATACCATTGCTTTAACTATGTGGACCTTTGTTGTCAGTGTGATGTCTCTGCTCTTCACTATTTTATCAAGATTTGTCATTGCTGTCCTCCCAAGAAGTAAATGTCTTCTGATTTCCTGGCTGCAGTCAGCGTCTGCAGTAATCTTTGTGCCTAGAAATATAAAGTCTGTCACTGCCTCCACGTTTTCTCCCTCTATTTGCCAGTGATCAATCAAGCTGGTTGCCATAATCTTGGCTTTATTAGGTTTAACTGCAACCCAGTTTTTGCACTTTTTTCTTTCACCTTTGTCATAAGGTTCCTCAGCTCCTCCTCACTTTCAGCCATCAAAGTGGTATCTTCTGCATATCGGAGATTATTAATGTTTCTTCCAGCGATTTTAACTCCAGCCTTGGCTTCATCAAGCCCAGCACGTCGCATGATGTGTTCTGCATACAGGTTGAATAGGTAGGGTGAGAGTATACAACCCTGCCATACTCCTTTCCCAATCTTAAACCAGTCCATTGTTCCATGGTCTGTTCTTACCATGACTACTTGGTCGTTATACAGATTCCTCAGGAGGCAGACAAGATGACTTGGTATCCCCATCCCACCAAGCACTTGCCACAATTTGTGATGATCCACACAGTCAAAGGCTTTAGAATAGTCAATAAAACAGAAATAGATGTTTTTCTGAAACTCCCTGGCTTTCTCCATTATCCAGCGGATATTGGCAATTTGGCCTCTCGTTCCTCTGCCTTTTCGAAACCCAGCTTGTACATCTGGCAATTCTCCTTCCATGAATTGCTGGAGTCTACCTTGCAAGATCTTGAGCATGACCTTACTGGCATGTGAAATAAGTGCCATTGTTCGATAGTTTGAACATTCTTTAGTGTTTCCCTTTTTTGATATGGGGATATAAGTTGATTTTTTCCAATCTGTTGGCCATTCTTGTGTTTTCCAAATTTGCTGGCATATGGCATGCATCACCTTGACAGCATCATTCATCTTGCAAGATTTTAAACAGTTCAGCTGGGATACCGTCGTCTCCTACTGCCTTGTTATTAGCAATGCTTCTTAAGGCCCATTCAACCTCACTCTTCAGGATGACTGGCTCTAACTCACTGACCACACCATCAAATCTATCGCTGATATAATTATCCTTCCTATGGAGCAGCCAAAATGGGGCATTCTGGGGGGCATTCCAGGGTGGGGAAGGTGGAAATGCAGTACAACACATTGTATGTGTCATCCAGCAGCCTCCTGCTCTGCTCCACCCTCCCATGGCTAGACAGCCAAAATCAGCTGTCTAGCTGAAAATGCAGTGCAGGGGAAGTGCAGAGGGAATAATCCCCTCCGTGTTTCTCCTGCCCTGCATTGGATAGGTGGTTGCTTCTGAATTCGGAGGCAGCTGCCTATCTGCATAGGATTGTGCCCTTATAGGATCAGGTTATAAAAAGTCTCAGAATTCAGTAAGGATGTCAGAGAATTCCACCATGGATCTCGGTTAGGCCAAATGACAGTGCATTCAGCCCCCCGAAATCCATGGCGGAATGAAGCCCCCCCACCCCCCTACCCCACGAAATGGGCCCGGAACAGAGCACCTACCTGCTGCCGTCCATGTTGACTTGCGAATGGCGGCCGCATCTGCAGCCGCCATTCACTCCTTCCATGTAGCCATGATAGGCTACGTAAATATTTACGTAGCCTATCACGGCAAAACTAAGGGAATGCAAATGGCGGCGGCTATGGTGGCCACCATTTGTGTTCCCTTTTTTTTTTGCCGTTTTAGCCTACGTAAATATTTACGTAGGCTATTACAGCAAAAAAAAAAAAAAAAAAAAAGGAATGGCAGCCACCATTTCCATTCTTTTTTTTTTTTTTTTGCTGTAATAGCCTATGTAAATATTTACGTAGGCTAAAATGGCAAAAAAAAGGGAACACAAACGGTGGTCGCTGTAGCTGCTGCCATTTGAGTTTGCTGTTTGTTTGTTTTTTTGCCGTGATAGGCTACGTAAATATTTTTAAATACTATTTACGTATTTAAATATTTACGTAGCATATCACGGCAAAATACAGGGACGCAAATGGCAGCGGTTACGGCAGCCGCCATTTGCTTCCCTGCAGACTGCCCAGAGGCTGGATGTCCGTCCGCAGGCGGCCCCAGCTGGTAGCTCTGCAGAATCTCTGTGGAGCGGAGCCAGCCAGAGAGAATTTTGGGGGGAGGGATGGAGTGCCTCCCCCCCACCGCAAATGTCACCCTTTGAAAAGGTAAATGACTTTCGTACATCCCTAGAATTCAGTGAGATTAGGCACCCTTCAGTTTGGTTCATGCCTTCCTTTCCCCAGAGGGTTTTTTCCCCCTGCAACTGATCCCTACTGTGCACATACATGTAAACACAAGAAGAAAAATGGTATGTGAACTGGAATAACAAGGATACCACATGGATTCACTCAACAGTAATCATGATTGTAGGAGCTCCAAAAAGATCTGCCATGATTTTGAAATTTTGCTGAATGTGTATGTGCAGCATACATATACCAATGGTTCACATGGTCCCTTCTTCTGATAATAATAACGCCAGCTGGGATGAGTAAACTAGGGTTGGCGGAGAATTTCTTCCCGAAACTTCGGGGGGCCGAGCGCCAACGTGTTCGGCCCCCCGAAGAAATTTTGGGGAGAAATTCTCCACCCCCCCGCCCCCGCACCCCCCCCCCGGGACGGGACTTACCTTTCCCGAATGTCCCTCCTGGCGGCAGGTCCCGGCGGCGGTTCGTCAGGTCTTCATCAGGGGTGGGGGCGGCAGCTGATCTTTTGACCGGCTGCCGCCGCCGCCATTCCAATAAAACTAAAAAAAAACAAACACCCCCATGATAGGGGTTTTGCTATTTGCGTTGCCCTTATTTTCGCCGTAGTCTACGTAAATCTTTACGTAGACTACAGCGACCAAATAAGGAACGCGAATGGCGGCTCCCTATGGGGGCCGCCATTTGCGTACGCACTTCTTTTTTTTTTTAAAGTCACCCGTGATAGGCTACGTGACGATTTACGTAGCCTATCATGGCTGACTTTACAGATCTAGCCGTGATAGGCTACGTTAATCGTCACGTAGCCTATCATGGGGCCATTTTTTAAAAAACTTTTGATTTCGCGGCCGGGTGAGGCGAGGCACCTCCTCCCCAGCCTGAATTTTGGCCGGGCGAGGCGGGAAGCCTCCCCCCCAGCCTGAATTTCGGCTGGGCGAGGTGGGAAGCCTCCCCCCCCCCCGGCCTGAACTTCGGGGGGAGAGCAGCGAAGCGCCTCCCCCCCCACCGCAAAAAGCTGTGAGACCAGGTAAGTGGCTTTCGTGCACCCCTGGAGTAAACAGAGTGAGAAGGAAATGCATGTGTGAAGTGGCCTTTAGAAACTAACTAATAAAGACAACCCTATTGCATTTTCCACTGCAAAATCCTTTTGTCTCAGATTTCTTTGCTTAGTATCCCCTGTCTTCTTGGTATTTTTAGGATAACACCCATTAAGCTTTTTTATTAGCAGTATCTGAGAAATTCGATCTTGAGAGAGCATAAATCTCGTCAGCTCCACTGAGGCTCAAAACCTTTTTTTTCTTTTTTTTTCTTTTTTTGGGTGAAACATGAACATATATAACACCCAATAAATTTAATAGGTAACCGAGTGTTTTACTGAGGGGTGAATTTCTTCAGTTCATACTCCTGTTCTATCTGGTTTAAAGGAAACCTAATAATCTCAGGATCACTAGACACAAGACTAGATGATCCCTTTTTTGTTATGCTTCTCTGGAATGCCTGTTGTATTTAAATGCTGTTAATCAGTCTGGGGGGCATGAGAAATGCTGCATTCTATTTTCGTTGCAAAGCCCATAGATATTTTCCTGCTTTTTAATGGCATTTAAATTTGTTTAAACATTAAATTTTATAATATTGAAACAAACTGTTCCTTCCAGAAATGCATGACTTCGTAAATGACCAAACCTACAACATAAGGAGTACTCGTAGTGAGTTGTTTTATGATCAAGTCATGGCAGCATCAACTGTCATCATCTTCTTTTTCAGTGTTACTTTCATAATGGATAATTAATTGATAATGGTTGTAGCGATTTTAAATTTTGTATTTTTTAATTCTATTGTAATTCAACTTGAGTCTTTATTTTGAGAAAGGCGTATAAGAAATTTAATACATCATCATCATCATCATCATCCTTTTATTTTTTAGATGTCTCTGAGAATATTCCTTTGTGAGCGGACATGGGTGAAAGTAGACACAGACAACAAGCTTGGGTTGAAAACTGGGCCACATTTATTGAAATACCTGCAAAGGGGTAACTAGGATGTTAGGGATGTATGAAAGTCACTTACCTGGTCTCGCAGCTTGCTTCGCGGTGGGGGGGAGGCGCTTCGCTTCTCCCCCTGAAGTTCAGGCAGGGGGGGGAGGTTTCCCGCCTCGCCCGGCCGAAATTCAGGCCAGGGGGGGAGGCTTCCTGCCTCACCCAGCCGAAATTCAGGCCGGGGAGAAGCGCCCCGTCTCCCTGGCCACGAACTTCAAAAGAAAAATAAAAATAAAAAAGCCCCGTGATAGGCTGCATGACGATTAACGTAGCCTATCACGGCTGACTTTGCAGATCTAGCCGTGATAGGCTACGTAAATCGTTATGTAGCCTATCACGGGGCTTTTTTTATTTTTATTTTTCTTTTGAAGTTCGCAGCCAGGGAGACGGGGCCAATCTAGCCAATCAATCTGACTTTGCAAATCTAGCCATGATAGGCTACGTTAATCGTTACGTAGCCTATCACAGGGGCGTTTTTCTTTTTTGTTTTACTTTTCTAGTAATGGCGGCGGTGGCAGCCGGTCAAAAGACCGGCTGCCACCCCCGCCCCTGACGAAGACCTGCCGAACCGCCGCCGGGACCCGCTGCCGGGAGTGACATTCGTGAAAGGTAAGTCCCATCCTGGGGGGGGGGGCAGGGGGGCAGAGAATTTCTCCCCGAACAACCTTCAGAGGACCAAATGCATTGGCACTCGGCCCCCCGAAGTTTCAGGGAGAAATTCTCCCCCATCCCTAATGGGCATCTAACTGTGTCAGCGGCTAGCTGGCACTTCTTGGGCGAAAACACACCCAGCCTGAGGGGTGGCGGTGATCTCGCCATCCCTCCGGACTGCCCCTTCTGGGGGAGGTAGACCTTCCCATGTCACCCCCAACCTGGTGCCACACAACACCTGGCTGAGTAGGGTTGGTCTCCCAGGCAACCCTTATCCCCCCGCTGAGCCACACAACCCATTCGGGGGGGCTCAGGTGTCACCTGTCACCATAAGGTGTCTCTGCATGCACACCATCCCTACTTTCCTGTTTTGCCCATCCTAGCCACCACAGGAGTCACAAGCCTAGAGCTTGTGAAACTCCCCCCACCTACGCAGAAGAATTTCCCACAGGCCCCTATGCAGATCGGACAGAAATATGTTATTCACTACATGAGACAGGCAGACACCGTCCTTCCTGTAACACTCCCTCCATGTCCACTGAATTCCCTGGGGGGTGGTGCATCCATCACCTCATTCTCATAGGCTATAAGCCATTTCTCTGTGCACTTTCCGACGTGCCCTGCCACTGGCAATGTCATTCCATTCCTTCCCACTGATCCATGGGACCAGTGAGGGCTTCAATAGGCTACTTCCGGCCAGGTATGCCGGACCACCTGCATCTTAACCAAGGCCTGTTCGATCAGATCCTCACCTGGCTTACAGCCGAAGTCATTCCTCTCAATGTGCAGCACCTGGACCTCTGGAGGAAGACTGACAAACTTGGTGGAACAGAATGAGGAGGGGACTCCCACCGTATGCCTCATTTGGGAAGCCACTGGATCTTAATGTGATGGGGTGACAGAAGCTGAAGGCTGAAGATGACATACAAGCCCTTCGTGGAGCTCCAGACATAACGCGCCCATGTAAGAGCACCCGTTCCGGCGTACGACGAGTCTGCTGGTCTAAGAGATAAGCACATTGGGGCAAGCAAAGCGAGAATTGTGTCAGGAAGAAGCAGACGACTTGCAAACACAGGCCAGAATGCTGTGAAGCCCCATTTTCAAAGTGCCATAACGTGCCTGAGAGAGAAACCTCCAGCGGCTACCATGGAGACTGCTTCAATGTAACAACAGTGGGTTCTGAACTGCGAATTACCTAGGCCTAGCAGGTTACAGCTAATGTAGAAACTGCCCAAATTGCCCTTATGTCAACAGTAAGCCGTTGAAGTGATAAAATGGAGGCCCCTCCTCAGACCCACGGCATTCCATAAAACCCATAAGGTCCCGACGGGGCATAACCCATTTACATGCCTTTGGCTGTGGGCCACTGCCGTGCCCTTGCCATACCGATCAGTTTGATCACCAAATGCGTAAGTGGGTTACATTGGGCCAGACCTGTACCTTGAACTATATCAAGGCCCTCTGGGACAAGTCATACTTGGGAGCCCAGACCAATCCTGAATTCCTAAGGGGGGGGGGGTTGAAGAAGGCCGTTAAGGCTGCTGCGTGGAACAGGGAAATGTCTTTCTGGAAAGCGCAAATGGAGAGCCATTACCCCCGGAGCCCGAAAGGGGTATCTGGGGAGAGAGGGTGGCTAAATTTACTAAAGCAGGCAACATCTGTGCCCAATCCTATTTGCCCGCCGAACCCTGACATGAAGTCAGTGAATCCCACCATTGTGGGCCAGAAGGCTAAATGGCCAGCTTGCGACTTATGGTCCCAGATAGTCTGTTGTTCCTTAAGGAGGAGCAAAATTGCGGCCAATGATCTATAGGTAAGGGCCATGAATCCTATCGCTGAAGCTTTGCCTAATGCATGGCACACCCTACCTGCTCTGTCGCAGGTGGCTCCTGTATGGAGAGCCAAGGCATGCCTGGCTTCAGTCTCCCAGTCTCCCATAGTACTGCAAGGATGGGATCTGGGAATGGATCACCCACGGGGCTAAGGCCCAGAAGTCATTGACCTAATTTCATGACAAAGCATCGACAATTGGGTTTGCCTAACCCGACACATGGTGGACCCAGAACCAGATGTTGTAATACAGACACTGGAGCGCGAACACACTGATACATGACATGACCCTCCGATTTCAGGAGGACGGAGAATGAATAACGTGGTCACGTTGTCATACCAAAGTGGGGGGGGTACTGACTTGGCTATAAGGTCATCCAAAATGTGCTTGGAGGCGGCAGCCTCCACTCTACAGGCCACAGCACGATCGGACCTGCCCTAAGAGTTTGAAACCCCCTGGGGTAGCAGCAGAACCACGTGAATCCACAGTCCGGCTTTGAGGAGTGGCTCATGCCTCCGCAAGGAGGTGCCATTAAAGCCCTACCAAGTTGAAGCCATGCCCATGGATACATGCGCACAGCAGAAGTGACCCTGGTTCGATGGTGTGGAAGCTGCAGTCCCTGCACTGCCCAAACTGAGCCGGTGCGAGAAGGCACGGTCAGGGGCCACTACCCTAACTGTGAAAAGAAGATGCCCTACAATATCTTGCCTGGCCCCCAAAGGAAAACCCTAGGAAGATGTATAGCTGCTTGAAGCTGTGCTCAAAGGACCTGAAAGTTGTCCTGAGGGAGGCGAGAATAACGCCTAAGGGTATCAGATTGGCTTCACCGAATGCTGATGTGGGAAACAGGCCCTCAGCTTTTGTGAGCTAAGGGACACCGAGGTAACAGGAAAGGGAAGCAACACTTGCGTTAGGTCAGAACGTTGACCACCGTCTTTGGACTCCATGTAGCATATGCCCACCAGGGACCCGTGGCCGGGATCCCACACCAAGACAACTGCCATGTCGACGAGGTGTATTGCACTGAACACAGATGATCAGGGATCTCGTGATTAACAGGCTGGCCCTCAGGGAAGAGAGGTTACGAATCAGGATAAACTCCCTAGAGGATTTCCTGGGCACCATTTCAAGAAGGGAGATCCCTAGAGTAGATAACGGGGTGTGGGAAAAGGGGGGGCTATAATCCTTCTGCCAGTACTGCCTTGTTAACCTCTCAGGAACCTGTCGATGCCTGGCGAGGAGAAATGTTGCTTACGAGGTAAGAATGGCATATGTTGACCTAGAAAAAGGGGGAGGGGTCCTATAAACTAGCATAAAACCGTGTTCCAAGTTAAAACACGTTCCCCCTGTTGGGGTAGCATCTTAAAGCCGAAGTAGCGGCACCAACCTAACCGGGCATGGGCCCACCAGAGCTTCCTACTGCCTCGGCCTTTCCAAGGGGGGACCCTACCATCCCCAGGCATTGGACAAGAGGTGGACGAGTACTGACTGCTACAAGGGAGCACTCACGACGGAAAAGGCACAGGTTCTGGGAGTATGCGCCCTTGGGGCTGTATTCCCAGCACAGACAGTGGTGCTGAAGCAGCGGACCCACCATAGGCCGAGGGCCAGTGCGGGAGACCGCCTGGTGAATGTGGCCACTGCCAGATCTGTCGCCGAACCAGCCGGGAAGGAGTCAAAATTGGCGCAAAAGGTCCTGGTCCAACAGGTCCGTGCACAGAGAAGGGTCAATGGCGGCCCTCCTGTGAACGGCCTCGACATAAGCCAGGCACACACTTCCTCAGGTGAAAGCCATTAGGAGTAGCCCTGGTGGCATCACAACTCACCAGATTAGCGCAGGGATCTGATATGCCAGTTACATGGATGCCCAAGCGGGCGGGGGCAGGGCGAGGGATCCTAAATTAATCCAGCAGAACCCTGTAAGATGCTGCGTTAAGCGGCTGGGGCTACTGTGGGGTGTGCCTGACGGAGCTGCAGGCGGCCCAGGCGTCATATAGGGAGATGACATTGGGAGGGACAGCCGCCCCAGGGAGGTAAGCTAAGGCGGCAACCCCACGGCCCTGCAGGTCACCCGTCTGGACAAGTGGGGCGAGGTGCAATCATCTCACCCATATCCAGGGCAGCTGCGGCCGGGCCCCGGGAGCAAGGGAGATGATGCCACATGCAGTGCTCCTGACGGAGATGACCCAGGAGGGCGGACCGCCGCACCTGTGGTGTGTCGCCTCCTGGGCGAAACCACAAGGAAGGAGATGGAGGCTTCAACAGCATCCAGACGAGCTGCACCCAGTGTGGCTGTGCTCTGATCCCTGACTGGATGTTGATGCTTGGGTACTCAGGGAAGAGGAGGCTGCAGAAGGTAGGAGCTCAACCGTGGGCGGTGAGCCATCCGGAAGAGCTAATGAAGAGGAAGTGGAGGCTACAACAGCGTCCAGACGAGCTGAAATAGAAAGTAGTAGCGACCGTTGGATCTACTGTTGTGTTCACTTGGGCTGGACAGCCGAGGGTTTCTAAGGCCTGGGAGGGGGAGAGATCCCCGAGGAACACTCATCGGCTTCCAAACGAGCAAGAATTGATGCCAGTACCGGGTCTGCTTCCTCATCAGACTCAGAATCGGGCCTTGGCAGCGGCCCTACCCTTCCCTTTCTTTCTACCTTGGCCTTTCTTGGAGGGCATGATGTAGAAAGTGGGTTAAGCTTGGCACGGTGTTGGTGAGAAAGAGGCAAGGGCCCAGGTGCCTGGACCCAGTCCAACACTCCAACCAGCACCCCTAGAAGTAAGTGCAGCAGGAGGCTACACACTGGACTCCGAGGGCAACAGGCAACACCCCCCAGGCCTCGAGATCCGCGGACCCGAGATCAAGTTAAGGCGGAGAGTCCTGGGATGGGAAGTGGGGAGCGCCTCCAGATAGGAGGGCCACACTCTGCAGCTGATAACGGCTAAAGAGGTGAGTGGTGCGGGGGGGGGCAAAAGGCGTGGGAAGGGCCCGCGGCCACAGGAGCCGGGCCTGAACACAGGCGCTGCCTTTCCCTCCCCCCATTATTATTATTATCATCATCATCATCATCATCATCATCATCATCATCATTATTATTATTATTATTATTATTTTGGTTTTGGTATGTGTGTGTGTTTTGCTTTGTCTTGAGGGGAAAATGTATTTATTAAATTAATGCCACTTATATCTTGCCCTTCTTCCATCACAGAATTCAAACTGGCATACATGGAGTTCCTAGATGGTCTCCCATCCAGGCACTGACCAGCCCCAGACCTGCTTAGCTTCAGCAGAGTGGCATTGCCACACACTCTCAGACACATCCTGGGGGGAGGGGTGGACGCTCCGCTCTGCGCTCCCGGGAGGCAGCGAGAGCAGGCGAATCGGGGGGGCACACTGCCGTTGTAAGCGCCGGCACCCCTGCAGGGGCACAGGACACAGGCGCCGCTCCCAGATGCACGCCACCAGCACATTCACAGGCGCAGCAAGATCCGACAAGGAGGGAGCTGCGTCAACCACGCACGCCCTGCCGCGAGCGACAGCACCCTGGGGGCGCGGTGGCGTTCGTACGCCGTGACCACTGGAGGAGGAGGTGGAACAAGGGGGTGGGCACGCCGCCGCTGTAAATGGCGGCGCCCCCACAGGGGCAGGGGAGTGGGACACAGGCTAGGGGTGCACGAAAGCCACTTACCTGGTCTCGCAGCTTGCTTCGCGGTGGGGGGGAGGCGCTTCGCTGCTCCCTTCAAAGTTCAGGCTGGGGGGGGAGGCTTCCCTCCTCGCCCGGCCGAAGTTCAGGCCAGGGGGGAGGCTTCCCGCCTCGCCCAGCCAACATTCAGGCCAGGGAGGAGTCGCCTCGCCTCGCCCGGCCGCGAAATAAAAAGTTAAAAAAAACCACGCCCCCGTGATAGGCTACGTGACGATTTACGTAGCCTATCACAGCTAGATCTGCAAAGTCAGCCGTGATAGGCTACGTTAATCGTCACGTAGTCTATCACGGGTGACTTAAAAAAAAAAGCGCGTACGCAAATGGCGGCCCCCATAGGGAGCCGCCATTCGCGTTCCTTATTTGGTCGCTGTAGTCTACGTAAATCTTTACGTAGACTACGTAGACTACGGCGAAAATAAGAGCAACGCAAATAGAAAATAAGGGCAACGCAAATTTCTCCCCGAAACTACTTTGGGGGCCGAATACGTTGGCACTCGGCCCCCCGAAGTTTCGGGGAGAAATTCTCCCCCATCCCTAACACAGGCACCACTCTGGGAGCAACGGCAACCCCGAGGGCACAGCATCATCGACACACCGCGACCACAGGAGGAGGAGGTAGACAAGGGGGGGCGGGTGCGCCGCAGCCACAAGTACCGGCGCCCCCGGAGGGGAGCAGGACAACAGGTGCCGCTCCCGGGCACACGCCACCGGTACAACTGCTGGGCCTCCCGCCGACACGGCAAGAGCCGGTTGAGGAGGGGGTGGCGCCCGTGCATGAGCACCCCAGCCGCGTGCAGCAGGAAACCCGGAGCCGGGTAGGCGCGCTGAGCCAATGGCAGGAAGAGAAAGGGGGGGCGGGCGAGCTACCATCGCAAGCGCCGGGGCCCTCAGGGGACCGCAACCACTGGCAGCGACAGGCGCTGTGCCTCAGTGCCTGCCGCCACCAACGCCAGTGCTCCTGCCAGCAGGGCAGGCGCTGGGCATGAGGCAGCCGTGCCAGAGCGCGAGTGCCCCGCCGCGAGCACCGGCAACACTGGAGCCGAGGCAAGTGTCAACGTGAAGCGGTTTAGGTGGCTGGAATGATGACGACGCCGGTTCCAGTATGCACGTGTCCTTCATTGTTTCCCAGCGGAGCTGTAGTTCTGTCTAGCTGCGTCGAGCCAGAGAGCTGAGATTGGGAGGGGGCTGAGTTTAAGGCAACTCCGCCTGCCCCTCCTTGCATGGTGGTGCCACTGGGGTGCACCAATCAGAGGCCCCTACATCTTGTCACCCCACCTGCCCGCAATGCTCCCCCCTTTCAGCCAGACAAGCTGGCGCCGGGGTTAGGGCATTTCCCTAACCACAGTAAAGCCCCTACCCCAGTCTACAGAAAAGAGTTGGGGAGAGCAACTCTATGCGCCCCAGCCAGTGTCTGGAGGACATAGGATATTTCAGTTTCCTGGAACTGAGCTCAGAGACAGGGCTCCAAGCTCAAAGGCAGGAAATGGGGCTCCATTCCCTCCCCTACTCCCTTGCAGCCAGTGTGGAAAGAACCGCACTGGCTGCTGCTATGAGCTCACAAATGCAAGTTTGTAAGGAGTGAAAGAGGGCATTCCTGGGGGCAGGGAGTGGGGGGGACTCAGGATGTGGGTCTATGAGGTATCCCCAGCCATCCCCAGCCTCCTTCTTTCCCCCTCACCGAAGACTCTCCTAGATGGGCGAAATCTCCCATCTAGTTAAAATGCAGAGCTGGAGGTGTGAGGTCCCTCCCGCTCTGCACTGGATACTTATAAGCCTCCAAGTTCGGAGGCTTAGAAGTATCCTATGTGGAACCCATAGGATTGAGCCCTAAATTTATTGATAATTCCTTATAAAGAAAATGGTGGCTTTCCTCCTGTGTCGATCTCCAAGCTGCCACTGTGCAAAAAAAAACCCAGCCAGCCAAGATGCTAGGACACTAGAGCTAGGGCCATTGCATACCTAGGCATGACCTAGCCAGACGCACCAAATAACCTTAGAAAATGATCTCTCCCACCTCTATGGGTGTCTTTTAAAGGGACAGCTTTTCACTTGACAATGCAGTGTGTGTGTGTTCTTTTTAATTCAGAGCATACAGCATTCACACACTGCACTACAAATGCAGCCCACCTACTCTAGCATGTGCTATGCCAGCACAATGCAATAATAATAAAAAATATTAAATTAAAAGTTTTAAATATCAATATTATTGTGTCACAGGAGTGACCAATTTGTGGCCCTCAAGATGTTTTGGCTTACAGCTCCCTTCACCTCTAGCCAGAATAGCCAATGGCAAAATGTGATGGCAGCTGTAGGCCAAAAATCTGGAGAACAACCAGTTGCCCACCCCTTCTGTACAGTATTAATATTAAAATAGCAGTAATATTAAAAATAACTCAGCTACAATCTTCCCTCCCCACCCTGGCTTAATATCCTCTAATTCTGGCTTTAAGACAACAGGGTACAATTCTGTCTAAGCCTGTACAATCTTCTGACATTGCAACTCAAGATAGCCGTGTCACTGGGAAACTCTCAGCAGTTGGCTTTGCCACAGACAAAAAGAAGGACTCAAACCTTTCCTCCATCGTGTTACTTGCATGCACATGCTCTGGCTTTTGGAGAGGGGTTGAATCAGGGGGCCACCATCTATGAAATGCAAGGAACAGTATCCAACCATGTCATTCTGTTAGTGTAAATGATGTGGTGCTAGCGGAAACTAGGTTCCTAACTATGCAGGAGAGGACTGCAACTAAAGTTATATTTGCAGAAGCGCAGTTTCACCAAGTGGCTGTGCATTATGGTTGTGTAACCAGTTGTGCATAACTCTGGTACAGCCCATTGTGCAACTTGTTGTGTAACCCATTTGTGCAGCTGGTTTCACAACTGCCTGCACAACCAGTTGCACAAGCATAATAGGCAACTGCTTGTGCAATGAAAAGATTCAGTGGAGCTCTATTCAGTGGGTACTATTCCACTAGTGCTATTTGAGTTTGAAGAATGATACTGTTGGATACTGCCCATTGGGGGACAACTAGTTTCTTGAATCGGGCAGTGGAAAACTTGCTCCCTATATAGTAGATGAGCGTATTCCTTGGGCAGGGGCCATTGCTCAGTGGTACAGCAGAAGGTCCTAAATTCCATATGCAGTTTTTTAAGAGCTCCTTCATGTAACAGGGCTAGGAAGTACTAGGGATGGCCAATGGCCATCTCTGGAAATCCTGTTTTCCTTTAACTCAACAGATCCCTGTGGTGTTCCCAGCTCAGTGTGCATTTGCAAGCTGAGTGGCAGGTCAGTTCCTTAAATTTGGGAACTTTGTCACTTTTTTTTGTATATGTGTGTGTCCTGATTTGCACAAAATTGCAGGTATAACTATTTATGGAAATCGCAATTTGCACAGAATTGTAGCCATAAATAGCACAATTTGTGCAAAATTGCAGGCAATTTTGCACAAATTGCACTATTTACCACTGCAATGTTGTGCAAATCATGATTTCCGTAAATAGTTATACTTGCAATTTTGTGCAAATTGCAACGTGTGCATATAAAAAAGCAGAAAACCGTGAGCTGGCCCAACTCATCATGTGATGAGTTGGGCAAGCTCAGGGTTGTGCAAGCTGGACTCCAAGTGGCTGAGCTGGCAAAAATTAGCTGAGCTCTACCCCCAAACGAATTCCTCCAGCATCCCTAGGAAGTACTTCTAGTCAGACCACAAAGAGCTGGTGTCAATCAGAATAGACAATACTGTGTTGATAGACCGGTGGTCTGGCTCAGTATAACACAATAAAAAGTGCTAAAGAGCACACAACTGATACAGTTAAAGCACTAGACACTAATGTTTATGTACAAGACATATATACAAAACATGAAGAAACACATTACTTACAACTGTATCAAACCTTTTACCACTTATGTGAAGGAACATAAACAGAAGAAAAAGTCAATGAGAGCTACTGCAAAAACAGAACTCCAAAGATCAGACCAATGTCCCAAGTATAATTTCACTCTTCCATGAAAATGCTGCTGTTATTTTTTTTTTCTAAAATGTCTCCTTATTATAGGGTTGGTTCAAAACATACAAACAATTGCAAGGATGCAATTCTTTTCTTTTTAATGATTTATGAGCAGACATGCCTCACTGAATGGTCACTTCTGTGCAAGATGATGGAATTTTTCCAATTTCTCATGTTGTGCATTTTCTCTAATCTTTGCATCTGTGCTAGGGATGTCGGAGGAATCCCATTGGAGGGGTGGAGCTCAATGAGCTTTTGTTTGCTCAGCCCCCTGGACTTTGGCTCGGCTTCTACTAGCTGGCCCAACTCGGTCTATAGCGAGTCAGGCCAGCTAGAGGATTTTCTGGTTCTTGTTGTTTTTCAGAAATAGACATTTGTGCAAATTCTGGCTGAAATTTGCACAATTGTCTATCTCTGCAAATTAAAAAATACAGAAAATTTGTTTGTTTGTTTGTTTGTTTATGCTTTCCATTTGTATACTGCCCAATAGCCGAAGCTCTCTGGGTGGTTCACAAAAATTAAAACCACAAAGCACAGCATAAAACAATATAAAATATGATAGTTTAAAATCACAATCTGGGAAAAAATTCCCAGATTTCAGGAAAACCAGGGCTTGGCTCGCAAATGCAAGCTGAGTCAGGGGCACCATAGAACTCTGGCGAGCCCCCAAAGGTCTGGATTTCCTGGTGGCAGACATCCCTAATCTGTGCCTACATCAACATTTTGGTAGGTATTTATGACCCTGAATGCAAACATGAACAAGAATGCATCCTTTCTGAAAATGTTTGCAAATTCCTGAACTGGTGTTCGCATTCACCAAATGTGCACAGTTTTCTCAAAATGCACAGCTTTTCCCATTTGAACAAACTGAAAAACAGGTCACAAACAAGAAAGGTAGCAAGCTGAAGTGAGCTTTGAAGTAAACTCAGAGAATTTCAGTGAGTTTGAGCATCCTTGGTTCTCCCACCACTACATTTTGCTTAGAATATTATTAGATGAGATGTTGTAGTACACCCTAGCAGTATACAAATAACACAAATTTGGAACTTGCTGAAACTAGGGGGAAGTTCACTTCAGCTGCTTAATTGACATGGAGAAGGGGGAGATTGGCAGTTAGGGTTGCCAATCATCAATGGGATGGGGCTTCTTTGGAGCAATGGTCAAACATCATTTGAATCACAACCTAACATTTCAGATCTGGTGCACAATCTAATAGATAGCCTTGCAAGAGTGTGCTAAGGATAATAGTTGTTGTTTTTGTTGTTTTGTTGTTTTTCCTGTTTGCTTCAGTGCTGCTCAGGGGCACATCATAAATTCTTGACCTGCCAAGCACAGAGAATTTTCCAGCATCCTCTCACAAGAAATATGCCAAGGCCAGGGGCACTGCAGTATGAGGAAAATGAACATTGTAATAAAGAACAGCTTACCCAATATTTTTGCTGGTTACTAGGGTAAAATACGAGGAGCCATTCTGTTAGGTGTACTCTTGAATGAAAGTTCAATTTGCCTCATCTGGCTGTATAAAAGCATTAAAGCAATGGCACAGGGTGATAAAAGTTTAAATGGCTGTTTTTTTTTATCCTCGGTAAACTCTAAGTGCACCTTTAACGAGATTTAAACATTCCCTTGATTTTTGATAGCTCACACATGAGTCTTAATAGAAAACAAGGAAGGGACTTTTGAAATGAGGTTATGCTTAACGGCCTTGATGTGATTAGTGAAGGTGTTACTAGATGGGAAATGTGTTTCTGTTCTGTGCCATCTCATTTTAAAACAGGATTTGTGATATGGAATTGAAGTGAGTCATGTGGTTTGATTATATGTTATTTATTTATTTATTTATTTATAAAATGTATATTCAGTACTTTCAAAGCATATTGATGTTCCAAGGGCAGCTTACAATAAAAAAGTAAATAAGAATACAAGAATTGCAATAATGACAATACAAACAACCATCTGAAACCACACCAACTGCAGAACAATGAGGAATATGCTCCAGACTCTCTCTCTCTCTCTCTCTCTCTATATATATATATATATATATATATATATATACACACACACACACACACACACACACACACATTTGCAATAGCTTACAAGAATTGAAATGCCTGGAAAAATAGGATATCTTCACCTGGTGCTGAAATGATCATAGCAGAATACCTTGGGAGGGTATTCTACTAAAAGTGGAGTGCCTGCCCACCTTAATTCTAAGGCTGTGGTCACCTGGACAAGACCCTCACATGAAGATCTCTGTTGCATGGGCAAGTAGCTAAAGAAGAAAAATTGTCCAATGACTACCTGGGGTTGGATCCAAAGCTGGCTTTCCACCAGCAGAACAGAAACCATGAGTGGAACAGATTTCCCCTCCCAGCTGTGATCTCCTGCATGCCCCCAAATCTGCTCCAGAGGGTTTGGGGATCCTCTGGAGCAGATTTGGGGTTGGTGTGAGGGCTGAAGGGGGAGGACAGCACAGTCCCACTGTGTGAGTAGATGTCTGCTTGCACAACATTAGGTTTAACCCAGTGGGCCCCACACCATTTAGGGCTTTAAAGATAAGAGAACTAGCATTTTCAATCGAGGCTGGAAGTGGACTGAGCTTTATGTTGCTCATACTTTCTCAAAATGAAATGACAATACCTTTTAGAGAAGCCATCAAACGTGACTTGCTACAAGGGGATTCCATCTCCCTTGCAATTTATATTATGTTGTTTGGTGTGGAGTCCATCACTCATTAGACCCCTTCATTTCACCAAGTTCCATTGGATTCTCACCAGTTCATGGTCCCAGTTCAGCTATGTTAATCACTGTTAAGGTCCATTGAAATAATGTGATAAATTAGTTGCAGTTTCAGTGGACTCCTGCAACTAATGTTAGTTGGATTGGACCCTAGGTCTTAAAAAAAAAAAAATGTGTGTGGGGGTATTGTCTTGAATCTGCTGTAATGCAGCTGTGACTATGAGACAAAGGCATTGGTAGACCTCCAAAATCAAGACTCATGAGAATGAAAGAGGTCTAAGGATTAGAGTCAAAGACCCAGATCCACAGACCCTAACAAGAATCGTGCTGTGGCATGCAAACATCTCCCACTATGTTGCACAGACCATCTGCTGTGGGGAGACAGAAGGGGAACAAATCTTCCATTGCCCCCAATCATTTGTTCTTCTCTGATGGAGCTGTGCACATAGCTTCAGGCACACATAGCCTGAGTTCAAATTCTTCCCTCTTACCAGACTTTTTACTTATGATGGATCCAGAGGGTTCTCCTCACATTATTTGCCCTTGGGTCATATTTTCTGCTGAATAACTGAACTGGTTATTGTGTAAAACTCAGGGCTGGCCACCCGGGATATGAGCACCTTCACTGGGAAGGAAAGCATGACTGTCACTGTCCTGGATGTAGACATGGAGCATCACAACAGAGCCATAACAAGCAGGTTTATACCCTGGACAATCCCATCATGGACCAAGACCCTGAATCCCGTCATGGACCAAGACCCTGAATCGAGAGCCAGTGTGGTGTAGTGGCTAGAGTGCTGGACTGGGCATCGGGAGACCCAGGTTCTAGTCCCCGCTTGGCCATGGAAGTCTACTGGGTGACTTTGGGCCAGTCACAGACTCTCAGCCCAACCCACCTCACAGGGTTGTTGTTGTGAGGATGAAATGGAAGAGGAGGAGGAGGAGGATTATGTACGCCGCCTTGAGTTCCTCGGAGGAAAAAAGGCAGGATATAAATGTATAATAAAATAAATAAAATCTTTGCCCTCAGAGGATCCTAACCCCTTGTTCTCAGAGGAGGCTCCAGAGTTAAAAGTTCAGAAAGAGTCACTCACAGAAAGGCATCACAAGTAGGGATGTCAGAGAAATCCGCTGCAGATTCAAATGAGGCTGGATTCTTTGGAATCTGGCCTCAGAAATCCACAGCAGATTGGGACCACTTACCTCTGCTCCAGGAGGACTGGAGGCGGAACGGCACTCGGCTCCTTCTTGATTGATTGATTGATTGATTGCATTTATACCCCGCCTTTTTTCCTCTTGCAAGGAACCCTTCTTCCAGCCAGAGCCATTCACCTCCTCCCTGTCCCTACCCATTGCCTTTAAAAAAAAAAGTATTTTTTTTTTCATGGCAATTGGGAGGATGTGCCCATAGACTTATACACAAATAGAGTCATGAATCTTGCATATAAGTCTATGTGTCCATAGGCTTATACGCAAGATTCACCGCTCTATTTTGCACATAAGTCTATGGGCACATGCGATCAGCAGGATGTGCCCATAGACTTAAATGCAAAATAAAGCAGTGAATCTTGCGTATAAACCTATGGACACATAGACTTATACGCAAGATTCATGACTCTATTTGCATATAAGTCTGTGGGCACATCTTCCAATCGCCTTTTTTAAAGACATTTTTTTTTAAAGGCAATTGGCAGGGACAGGGAATAGGCGAATGGCTCTGCCTGGCAGGAGGGAAGGTACCCCCCCACACAAGCCATCCCCCCCCCTGGAATCCAAGCAGAGCGAAACTGCTCTGGAGGATTCCGGGGGGGAGGAACAGATTGCCTCCCTGCCATGGATTCCCCACCAGAATAGACGGTGGGGAATTTGTACACCCCTAATCACAAGGCTTCCTGCATCCACAGGAGGTCGCCTTGGCATCTTTGGACTTTGAGGACTCCAGCCATGAAGATATTTGCATGCTGCAGATACTCCCGTGGTGTTACAGCTTAAGAATGCTAAAACAGGCCAGGGCCTTTTAACATAACAATCCTCAGTCAGTGTAGAGGTGGAGCTAAACAGCCCAAAGCCAACTAAACTCCTATGTAAGTCTCAGACATGATCTGCTCCTTGTTAGTGCAACATACAGGCAGCCCTGTCTGGCCTCCAGCCCCACTTGGAGTTTTCCATGGTGCTGATCTTTTCCTGTCTTGCTTCCCTGAGAAATCTGACCTAACCTGATACCTGCTAATAATCTGACCCATAGCAGAACCTTGAAATTCAGGCTGCAGTGCAGAGCATTGGCAGAACCCATGGCCTGAAATGGTATAACCCCCAATATATACAGTAGAATCCTATGCATGTCAACTTAGATGTTCCACTGTGTTCAACAAATGCACAGGTAGTATGTAAATGATTGTGGTGTTGGTCAATGAGAAATTGTTTCCAGGGTTATGTTTTGTTTTTGTTTTGTGGGAGACAAGGATGTCAATTTTGTATGATCAGCATTATAGCTGTATCTTACGAGAGATTCCAGGCTTCCTGAGTGGTTCACTGGACTAGGCAAACTCTTTCCTGGTGTTTATAAGGAAGATCTTCATAACTACAAATGCTCTCACAAAGTGGTCCTTAACACTTACTGTAATTGCTTCAGCACACAAGCAAAGTGAAATGAAAACAAAATTGGTTTTGATTAATACCATTTTAATGGTGATTCTGAATAAATACTATGGATATAAAATGTCTCCTATTTAAAGTTTTCAAGAGTTATTATCATGATTATTATTATGGTTCACAATGTCAGTTGTTTAAATAAGAAAATCTTTGTTCTGCAGAGCTGATATATGGAAGGTGCTAAGCAACTGGAAAAGGTCACATTCTCTGGAAAAGCGATACATTTTCAAAGAGGCATCTCAGAGATTTAAGTGGTATTTTTATTGCGTATTGTTATATTAGTCTCTATTCACAAAACAATTATCCACTTAAATCTTTTATTAAAAGTTAAGTCCTGTTGCCAATTACAAGAAGCAGTATAAATACAGTCAGACTGAAGGAAAGAGAGAACACGGCAACTGTGTCTATCCACTTTTAATTACAACTTTTCACAAATATTTTCAGGAGATTATATTTTGGATTTTCTAGCCCAGCTAGATCTACCCCTATTAGCCTTCTCAGCTCCAAGGTTCCTTCTTCTCCCTTTTAGGGTAGCCATGTGTCCTATTTGAAAGAGGACAGTTCTCTATTTGAAGGATGTTTGGTTTAAAGATAAGCAGAAGCCTTGGTCATCTTTGATCAAAGATGATCAGGGGACTGGAAACATAGCCCTATGAAGAGAGACTGAAAGAACTGGGCATGTTTAGCCTTGAGAAGAGAAGACTGAGGGGAGATATGATAGCACTCTTCCAGTACTTGAAAGGTTGTCACAGAGAAGAAGGCCAGGATCTCTTCTTGATCATCCCAGAGTGCAGGACACGGAATAATGGGCTCAAGTTACAGGAAGCCAGATTCCGGCTGAACATCAGGAAAAACTTCCTGACTGTAAGAGCAATATGACAATGGAACAAATTACCTGGGGAGGTGGTGGGCTCTCCCACACTGGAGGCCTTCAAGACGAGGCTGGACAGCCATTTGTCAGGGATGCTCTGACTTGGATTCCTGCATTGAACGGGGGGTTGGACTCGATGGCCTTGTAGGCCCCTTCCAACCCTACTATTCTATGATTCTATGAAGTTGCTCATCAGCAATTAGCACCTGGTCACAGTGTTTCCCACTATGTTGAGATGCATACTATATTCCTCTTTCACTAATAGTCATTATCTATACATATACATTAGCATATGCAAATTATGTCCCCTCATTTGCTCTTTTTTTTTTTGATGATGCAGTTCCTGTTTTGGAGATGTCCAGGTAGCCACCATACTCTGCTTCTTCCATGAGATCTTCTTCCTCAGATCTAACTAAAGCTTGAATCTTGACTTAATTCTGATGAGAGTTGCCTTCCCCAATCTGGTGCCCTTCAGATGTGTTGGACTACAACTTCCATAATCTCCAACCAGCTGACAATGATGGGAGTTGTAATCCAACATATCTGGAGAACACCACATTGGCTAAGGCTGAACTAGAACCTTTGGAACTCCCTCTTTTCAGGCCTTCCTGTTTTTCTAGAAAATGATCTGAAAGGAATGTATTTAGTTAGTTAATTGATTTAGTAAACACTTCATAAATAAAATTCTCTAGGCATTTTACTATAATAATGATGGTGATGATGATGATGATGCTATAAATAAAATCAAAACAAAATAATGCAAAATATTTTGCTTAACTTTACTGTCACATATAACCAAGTATTAACAACTAAAACTAAAATGTTTAAAATGCAAATATTTTAACACATTATTTGATAAAATGATGATGTCCTTAAATAAAGACAGAGAGTAAAAAAGAAATGTAATCACGTATATAATGAATAATATTCCAATTGCCACACACATTTCAACCTTATTGTCTTCTTCAGTGACATAAATGTTGCAAATAGTGGATTACTTAGCTACTCTGGAGTGTCAAAGTACAATCCAAACTGGCTTAAAATGGGAGTTGTGTTTATGTATTTCCTTCGATAACCAAGCAGCTTGTGAGAAATTCTCCACTCTCCAAATTCTCGAAATCTAGACAAAAGTGGTTCTAATCACAAGTCCAAATCATTACATGTAAGACACTGAAATAGGGATTCGTGAACCACCTCACTCACACCCCGTGTGCCGGTCACTGTACTCCCACCATTTACCCACCCCTGTTTGGTTCACTGGTCAAGCTGGCAGGTGGTCTGTGGGCACCTGGCAAATGGTACACAACCTCCTGACTCCTCAGGGAGCTGCCATTTTGTGTAAAAATGGTGGCTCATTATTTTATATAAAGTACATTTTACGTAAATGGCAGCCATAAAGCAGCCATTTACTTAGGATTACAGGTGTGAATAAACCACTCACACCTGCATTCTTGCATAAAGTGGTGGCAGTCTGTGGATGGGAGACTGGGAGGCTGATCAGGGGGAGTCCATCAGACTCCACCCCACTTAGACTCCCATGACATCCCTACCCTAAAAGTGTCCATCAAATTAGAGATGAAATTGTGTCTTTCAAAACAGCCATTTGATTTTCTTTCATGGACTGGCAGTGTTTTCCTAACTGTAACTCAAATCTAGTACCACATCCTTTGTGTGTGTGTGTGTGTGGGGGGGCTTATAGCTCAGTAGTGGAGCATGTGATTTACATGCATAAGTTCCCAGGTTCAACCCCAGCATCTCAACTGAAAAAGAATCCTCAAATACCAGGGATGGGAAGATCCATCCCTACCATAGATGGTGGAGAGCTCCTACCAGTCACAGTAGATCATGTGGAACTAGGTCGACCAATGGTCTTACTTGGTATATAAGGCAGCTTTGGAATGGATCCAGCCACTACTTACTACATCACCATGATCAGTAGTGTCAGTCAGCTTTGGATGTGCTGTTCTTCTTGTTAAAGAAAGTAGTGTCATATCAGAAGGAGGCTATGCTAGATAAGAACATAAGAAAAGCCATGCTGGATGCTGGATCCAAGGGTCCATCTAGTCCAGCATTCTGTTCACACAGTGGCCAGCTGTTACCCAAGAAACCAAAAGCGGGACATGAATGCAACAGCACCATCCGCCCATGTTCCCCAGCAACTGGTGTATATTGGCATACTGCCTCTGATACCAGAGCTAGCACATGACCAACAGGACTAGTAGCCATTGATAGCCTTCTCCTCCAGGAATTTATCTAACCCCCTTTTAAAGCCATCCAAATTGGTGGCCATCACTACATGTTTCATAGCAAATTCCAGAGTTTAACATAGTTCCATAGATTCTGCAAACCCCACAGATCCATCTATAGTGCCATCCATGGGGGGGGGGAATCTCAATGATCCCCCAAAAAGGAAGCCCCAGAAGTTGAAGTCAGGGAGCTGCCTATTTATACAAGCAGAGATCCTGAGCCCCTCTGCTTGGGAAGTCACTGCCAACCCATGACCACTGATTCCTCTCAGTCCCTCATTCCTACCTAAGGCAACAGAAGGCGCATCAGGAAACTAGCCATAACCGTTAGAGTGTAAAGCTGAAAGCTAAGGTTCTGGTCCTTTAAGATCAGTTCAGCTAGCAGTTGGGGGCAGTCTTAGAAGAACTAGCACTAAGAACAGTAGCAGTAAATATGGGGTTCTACTGGCCTATTACTCAACTTCTTTCTCTCAGAACTTCGTGACCATTTTGAAGTCCCTGTGGAAGAGTTTGTGGTTTCTATTTAGAACTCCTACAGAGCTTCTATTTGTTACTTTAGACAAGGCAACAGTACTCACATTTTATTGTAGACAGGACAATACTCAAGTTTCAATACTCAAGATGCAAGCATTTGTCAGAATGATTGCATCTTGTTAATAATGTTAAGTTAGTTGCATCCAACTGTGCTTTTTGATGTGACAGAGTCTTCCATGAACAGAAAGTGGATGGAGATGATTTTTGCAAATACTCTCTTCTGCAGCCCCCTACGCCACCTCCCATACTGTTCAAGAAGGTCCCCTAACCTTCTGACTGATGTGGGGGGGGGGGATTCAGGGAGTGCAGAGGGAAGAGGAATCAGCAAAAAACATCTCTCTCCTCTTTCTGTTCCCAGAAACTTCCACTGGTTCTTCCTGCGAGTGGAAAAACACAGTGAGATACAATCCAGATACTATATCTCTAGGTATAGGATAAAAGATAAAGGTAAAGGTGTCCCCAGCCAGTCATGTCCGACTCTAGCGGGTGGTGCTCATCTCCATTTCGAAGTTGAATAGGATAAATATCCGGTATAGGATAAATATCCCTAAACCAAACAAATGACAGAATCGTATGTGAAGAACCTTGAGAGACATATTGAAATGTCAGACCTATTTTCTGTGTCATTAATTCCTAGCTGTTCTTTTTAAAAGTGGGTTTACAACAGAATCTGTAAGTCCCCACAAAGAACTAACTAAAATGCAGTAGAAGGTTTTGACCAGTAAAACATTATTCCTATGTGAGTTTCCCACTTCTCACTTTCAAATAATTTTAATATTGCTTGAAACCAGAGCAAACTTCAGGAACGTTTTCTATTATACGAACAGAATATTGATCAACCCATTGATCCTAACTATAGTGTGATGGCCAGGGCCACAACAGGGCTTGAGAAAGCTCAGCAGGCATTTTTCTAACCAGTATTAGATTAATAATAGTGCTGCAAAGCACCTCTGAAGCACTTTCACAAGCCCAGATCCAATTGTTCACTTATTGTCAAATCATGGACTGGCTCAGAAAAGGATTGATGGATGCCCATATGGGAACTCATTATCAGAATGACAACAAAACAGGCTGCCAGCAGGTCAGAACACAGTGTGAGCATTAAAAAGCAGGGCTGGCACCTTAGAATCATAGAATCATATAATAGTAGGGTTGGAAGGGGCCTACAAGCCCATCAAGTCCAACCCACTGCTCAATGTAGGAATCCAAGTCAGAACATCCCTGACAGATGGCTGTCCAGCCTTGTCTTGAATCATGCCTCCAGTGTGGGAGAGCCCACCACCTCCCTAGGTAATTGGTTCCATTGTCATATTGCTCTTACAGTCAGGAAGTTTTTCCTGATGTTCAGCCGGAATCTGGCTTCCTGTCACTTGAGCCCATTATTCCGTGTCCTGCACTCTGGGATGATCAAGAAGAGATCCTGGCCTTCTTCTCTGTGACAACCTTTCAAATACTTGAAGAGTGCTATCATATCTCCCCTCAGTCTTCTCTTCTCAAGGCTAAACATGCCCAGTTCTTTCAGTCTCTCTTCATAGGGCTTTGTTTCCAGTCCCCTGATCATCTTTGTTGCCCTCCTCAGAACCCTCTCCAGTTTGTCTGCATCCTTCTTCAAGTGTGGTGCCCAGAGGGGAACTAGTACTTCCCAGGATTTGGAAGCTATGCTTCTATTAATGCAGCCCAAAGTAGCATTTGCCTTTTTTGCAGCCACATCACATTGTTGGCTCATATTCAACTTGTGATCGACAACAATTCCAAGATCCTTCTCGCTTGTAGTGTTGTTGAGCCACTTATCCCCCATCTTGTAACTGTGCATTTGGTTTCTTTTTCCTAGGTGCAGAACTTGGCATTTATCCCTATTAAATGTCATTCTGTTATTTTCTGCCCAGTGCTCCAGTCTATCAAGATCACTTTGAATTTTGTTTCTGTCTTCCAAACTATTAGCTACCCTGCCCAATTTGGTGTCATCTGCAAATGTGATCAGCATTCCCTGTACTTCATCCTCCAAGTAATTAATACAAATGTTGAAGAGCACTGGGCCCAGGACTGAGCCCTGCGGTACCCTGCTCGTTACCCCTCCCAAGTTTGAGAAGATCCCTTTGATAAGCACTCTTTGAGTCCGATTCTGTAGCCAACTATGGATCCACCTGATCATTGTTTCATCTAGCCCACTTTGAGATCAGGATATCATGGGGCACTTTGTTGAAAGCTTTGCTGAAGTCGAGGTATATGATGTCCACAGCATTCCCACAGTCCACAAGGGAGGTTACTTGATCAAAAATGAGATCAGATTCATCTGGCATGATTTGTTCTTGACAAATCCATGTAGGCTTCGAGTAATCAAGCCAATCAAGCCATTAATCTGGTAATGTTTCCTTTGTTAGCATCTCAGGTAGAATAACTTACAGAGAAATCCTATGTGTGCCTACTCTGAAGTGTCCCATTGAACTTAGTGGAGCTTACTCCAAGTTTACTCTCTAAGCCTGCAATTCTAAACACACTTGCCAGGGAGTAAGCTCCATTCAACAGAGTGGGAGTTTCTTCTCAGTAAACATGCATAGGTTTGCTCCATTATTTTCTCAAGATAAGGACCTACTTTGTTATCCTTCCCTCCTGAAAGATAGCTGTCACAATGTCCTTCCCTTTTTTATGTTAAACTGCACCTTTAGGTCCCAGTTCCTCTCATGACCAAGAGCTGATAACATCTTCTCTTCTGTGAATAAATGGCTGCTGAAAACCCTGTTTGAATGTGTGCTTGACGGTAGTGTAGCAGAACCAGGGCTTGCAGGGATGCAGCAGTGACACTCTTTTATTTGCAGGGATGCTGATGTCACCTCCCCCCCCCCGACTTTCCTGTTCCCTCTGAGCTTAGCTGCAACCCTCACAGTAGCTGAGGAAAAACTGGATCTCCCCAGCAAGAGTAGATTGTTCCCTGTTGTAATGCAAACTGTTTGGGGGGTGTCTTGGTCTTGAATGGGCAAATAAGACCCATTAGCTTTACAAAAGACCTGCTCCTGGTGAAGATTAAAACTGCTAGAACTGGTTTGTTGATATGGCTCAACACAGCTGCTTGCATGTTTGGACTCTCCTGCAGGGGAGGGGAGAGTGGCTACAGGGACTGTCATGGAAAGTTCAAAATTTACCACAACACCACTAGTAAATAAACTCAAATATTATTCTTGAGGAATCCTTAGGTTACGCAGGTACAGTGTGAGTGTCAGGGGAGGGGAATACAACCTGCAAATGCTTGACTGAAACTGACTTGAGAGAAAATGTGAATATATAAAGAATGAATTTAGGTATATGCTATTATATATACACTGGTTTGGGTCATTTAACTTAGGCTCCAATCCTATACCCACTTCCCTGGCAGTAAGCCTCATTAAATTCAATGGGATTTACTTCTGAGTAATCATGTATGGCAGAGATGTAGAACTTCAGGCCCCTGGCTCACTTGGGATCCCAATCCAGCTCTCTGGGGTTCCTTAGACGCCACCTCTACTTCCCCCGACCTGATCTCCCAAGCAGTGTGGGATGGAGGGGGGGCTCCTGGTGGAGGCAGAATTGTGCTGGGCTTGGATCCTAAGAGAAGTTACCTTAAGGAAGTTCATAGGAGGAAAATTTATCATGTCCCCCTTCCCCCATCAGATCCCCACATCCCAGCCCAGATTGCTTGAGGGGGGGGGGGACCCTGGCTCCTCTGGGAGTTGTCAATGGCTGCAGGGCAGGGGGGAGGAGGGGATAGACATCTTTCCTTCTATTAACTTGCTTAAGTTAACTTATCTTAGGATCCAACCCATTCTATCCATGCATTTTTGCATATTCAGGATATTTTTTTTCTGACACACCTAAAGAAATAGATTTATTTCAGAAGATGGGTTTTTTCCTTGAAGCATTTTATTAAACCATTTTATTGCCCTTCCAAGAAATTAGGAATGTTTGCAATCACAAGGCTACTTTTCATTAATAAAAGAATTGTGTTTTTGTCATCTTAAATAGCAGCCTCAGCCCATGTATATGTTCCAGAAAGAAAGAAACCATCAGGGAGAGATATGATGCAAAATCAATGTCTAATGTTGCATGCCTCTCATTTTGCTCAGTAAAATTTCCCAGTAGACAGCAATGCAATTAGTTCAAATGTAGCTTTTAATGTCTACCTCACACGCAATGCGTTTAATCACAAATATCCCATATATTATCATAAACCTTTGACAGAATTTCCCTGCAATGCCTCCATAATGCAGTGACTTTAAGGATAAAGATTAATAGTAGACTCAATTGTATAAGTTATCTCTACAATATGTCTTGGCCATTTGTCTATCGTCTTACTTGTAAAAAGCCCTCTTCTTGAGGAATGGAACTTTTGATTTGACACAGTGAACTAGCTGGCAAAAATATAGCCATCTATTGTTTTGAGTTGTCATCTGTTCTGGAATTTTCAATTTATCCTGTCAGTAGCTACTAGGAATATAGGTAAGGTATTTTAATAGAATATAAGTTTCCCCTGTGTATATACTGATAAACCTGGCCTGGGGGCAGAGGGAGGGGGAACACCATTCAAATGTAAGATAAAGTGTTGATCTCCTGGTAAAAGAATAAGCCAAGGAACATCTTTACTTCTTAAAGTGAGCATTTTCTGTGACTGAGTTGTTAGAAGAACCCACTTAGATCACTAGGTAGGTAGCCATTGGTGCTGTTCTGCTACTGGTCCTTGCAACCCACACATAAATGGCCATCTTATGTGACTTGCAAATGGCTATTGCAGAAGCCCTGGCTCCACAGCAATGTCCCAAGGCTGCATCAGCCAATCCATCCCATAATAAGATGTGCTAAGTGTTTTAAAGGACAAGCAGGACTCTGCCATCCATTCCTAGCATAAGAAGTTGTTTTAGGCCCAATAGCTCAAGTGTCATTATATGTATGTGGTGAAATTAGAGACAAAGGGCTTCTCCACACAGGGCTTATATTGTGCGATCAAGTTTGATTACTCACAGAAGTTTGCAGGCCCTTTACACAACATCATCAACTTCCAGGCCCCTCCCACAGTTTATCCTGCCTTTGTAAAGTGCAGGGGAAGTCGGATTTTTTCTCTAGGAAGCGCTATGAAGCACTTAACTTGCTGGGTATACTTCTGTAATGGCACAATAACAGCAGTGCCATCTACTGGTTGTAAAATGAAACATATAATACTGGCTGAGAAATAAAAATAGCCTGTGTCAGCCTGCGTAACGGAGAGAATCTTAATCCTGCAAAGAATTCAGAAGCAGAAGCCCCAGTAAGGATGCAGGAAATGCCTCGTGTGGTGAAGCCCAAAGTCCCAGGAAGTAAAAAGATATATTTTTCCAGAGATCTCTACAGGCTATATTTAAACTTTTTAAGTAAGTATACATAGGGACATGTTTTGTTTATAAATGTAAACTAATTGGTTCTATTGTCTGCTTTTTTGTATAGCCCATGAAGAAGGCCAAGAAATATATGGTACAGGGCCAAAACGCTTTGGGCTACTCCAAGGAATAAAACTCTATATTTATTTTTATTATTACATCCTTGGACTTCATCTCTCCTTTTCACTGTGTGATCTTGGATGTTTTCCGGTTTTGTCTGACTTTGGTTCTTTTTCTATTTCATTTATGTGGGCTGGAGAGAGCTTGCTTTTGCATACATTGTTCTAGGAGTCTGAAAAACCTGCGTTTTGGCTGAAATTTCCACCATCCCACACACTGGCACTGCATTTTCCAGTCTGGATGGTTATCCATAAGAGAGGATATGCAATGTTTGCAATAAAGCTCTGAATCATTGGTGTTTGGGATTCTTTCGAATTTCCGGTCCTTGATTGGCCTTGTTCTGGTTGTGGAGAAGCATCAGTTCATTTGTTTTCTGCTCTTTCAGTTTGCATTCATGGGATTTGTAAAGACCATTGCAATATGTAGCAGTCATTGAGGCCAGTGTACATGGTTTGACCAAATTTTTTTTTTTAGTCCTTTAGGGTGAAACCTTATGAGGATAGGCAGCCGCCTCCGAACCCAGAGGCGACCACCTATCCAATGTGGGGCAGGAGATGCACGGAGGGGATCATCCCCCTGGCACTTCAGCTGCCCTGCATTTGTGGCTAGACAGCTGATTTTGGCTGTCCAGCCATGGGAAAGCAGAGTGGGGGCTGCCGGACAACATAAATGCTGTTGTACCAGCATTTCCACCTTCCCCACCCTGGACACCCCCAGAATGCCCCATTTTCACCGCTCTGTGCTCCTCTTCTGAGCGCGGAGTGCAGGGCTGTTCTGAGCTGCCTGCGAGGCAGTGTGGGAGCGGGGGAAGGTTGGTTCCCGGAAACCCACATATCATATGGCCATCTAGCCGCTGACTAGCAGCCATAGGACTGCTCCCTTTTGTTGTTTATTCGTTCAGTCGCTTCCGACTCTTCGTGACTTCATGGACCAGCCCACACCAGAGCTTCCTGTCGGCCGTCATCACCCCCAGCTCCCCCAAGGTCACATCCATCACCTCCAGAGTATCATCCATTCATCTTGCCCTTGGTTGGCCCCTCTTCCTTTTGCCTTTCACTATTTATTTATTTATTTATTTAATTTATTAATCGCCCATCTGACTGGTCACCCAGCCACTCTGGGCCATGTACAACCCACCATAAAACAATTTAAAACAATAAAATTTTACCATAATTTTTTTTTTTTTAAATACCCTAACCCACCCCAAATGCCTGCCTGAACAACCACGTTTTTAATGCACGACAGAAGCTCATTAAAGAGGGGGCATGACGGAGTTCCCTAGGGAGGGAGTTCCACAGAGTGGGGGCCACCACAGAGAAGGCCCTCTCCCTCGTCCCCACCAGTCTAGCTGTCCTGGCTGATGGGACAGAGAGAAGGCCATCCGAGGCTGATCTTGTTAAGCGGCCTGTCTGGTGTTGCTGGAGGTTGCCTTTAATATCCTTCCCTCAAGTGAGGAGTCTGGCCTGATTTCCTGGAGTATGGACTGGGTTGATCTTCTTGCAGTCCAAAGCACTCTCAGAATTTTCCTCCAGCACCACAGTTCAAAAGCATCTATCTTCCTTCACTCAGCCTTCCTTATGGTCCAGCTCTTGCAGCCATAGGTTACTATGGGGAATATTGTTTTAACTATGTGGACCTTTGTTGCTCCCTTAACATCCTTGAAAATTCACATCAAAATCTCATGAAAGCCGATACACAAAACAACCTGTTTTTTAAAAAATCTTGCTGCATATTTAAAAAATAAAAATTAAAGTTTTGCTTCATCATACACCAGTATTATCATGTTTACGCATACCAGGGTTTATGTATTTCATCTTGGTTTCTTTGTAAAGCACCCTTGAAGGTTTGTTGAGGCTTCCATATTTTAAACCAGGGGTGGGAAACATCCATGGTTTCAGCCCCCCCACCCCACCCCGACAGGAACTGACTAGGCTGCTCCCCTCTCCAGAATGCCATACCTCCACCACTGATTTTGCCACCTTATTTTAAAATAAAATTTGCCCTGTTTTTGCTGCCGCTACAGCAACACCAAATTTCACTGCTGAAATCTGGTGGGGTTGGCAGTGGAAGGGGGTGGGGGGGCTGTAAAAAAGTTAGGAAGGTTCACGTTGCCTGCCCCTGTGTTTAAGCAAATAAATATTGTACACACCTGCCCTTTTGGTTTGAACTACAGCAAAAATTGTCTTGGCGGCTGGAATAGGGAGGAGATTGGCTCTTCAGTGGATGACTTGTGATGAACACTGTCTTCCTTAGGGTGGGTGTAGCAACCACTGGGTCTGCTGGGCAACAGAAGGAATCTGGAGTGGATGATGCACTAGCAGGACCAACAGGATGCATACAGTTGGACTGGCCTTTTTTATGTTTCCAACTTCCTTTCGAGATCAGCAGCACATTTGTATTTAGTTTTTATTTATTCTTTAGATTTATTAGCTGCCCATCTGGCCAGTTACCCGGCCACTCTAGGTGGCATACAGTATGAATAACAACACAAAATACAACATAAGCAACTGAACAAAGCAACATTGCTCTAAAAAAACAAACCCTAACCCACCCCAAATGCCCACGTGAACAGCCAGGTTTTCAAAGCCCAGTAGAAACTCATCAAAGAGGGGGCATGGTGGAGGTCACTGGGGAGGAAATTCCACAGAGTGGGGGCCACCACAGAAAAGGCCCTCTCCCTAAGTCCTCACCAGCCTTCCGAGGCCGATCTCATGGAGCAGTATCCCTGATGTTGCTGGAGGTGCTCCTTAAGACAGACTGGGTCAGAACCATATAGGGTTTTAAAGGTCAATACCAACACCTTGAATTGGGCCTGGAAAACAAATGGTAACCAGGGCAACTCCTTCAGTACTGGAATGATGTGATCTTGCTGAAGGCTGCCTTTAATCAGGCAGGCCGCCATGCTCTGCACCAGCTGCAACTTCCAAACTTCCCTTTCAAGGGAAACCCCACATAGAGTGCATTACAGTAGTTTAAGCAAGAGGAGACCAGGGCATTAACTACAGAGGGGAGCAGATTATTAGGGAGGTAGGGGTGCAGCCGCCATATCAGATGGAGTTGGTACAGTGCTGCCTGGCTCCAGACACTTGGACACCTGAGCCTCCATGGACAGCTGGGAGTCTATAATGACCCCCAGGTTGTGGACCTGGTCCTCCAGGGGCAGCAGCACCCCATTAAATACCAGGTCAACATTCCCCAACCTCCCCTTGTCTCCCACCAAAAGTTCTTTGGTTTTGTCGGGGTTCAGTTTCAACTTAGTCGTTTCCATCCAGCCACTCATGACTCCAGACACTTGGACAGGGTTTCTACAGCCAACCTTGGTGAGGATTTAAATGAGGGGTAGAGTTGTGTGTCATCTGCATATTGGTGCCACTGCACCCCAAAACTCCTGATGATAGCCCCCAGTGGCTTCACATAGATGTTAAATAACATCAGGGAGGGAATAGAACCCCATGGCAACCCGGAAGTGTGCAGCCAAGGGTCTGAAGTCTCCTCCTCCTGTTTAGTGAATCTAGACAGGCCAGTTGCCTTCCTTGCTAGGTTCTCGCCTGCCTCATCTTATCAATGTTGCTTTGAAAATTGTATCTCTTAGGCAGTGGCAGTGCACTGTTGCAATGTTTATCTGACATTAAACAACCATGGCAATATTAACATGGTTGCTCAACTGTTCAAGTAAGAATATTAAGGCAGGGACTTCAGTTGGATCATTTGGATCTGTGAAAAGCAACGTCAGCTACTTGAAAAAATACAAATAGCTGAGTTTTGTTTCAAAACTGGGATTGATCGATTGCTTCTTTGGGCTGCACTTCCGCCAGCACTTACTTGGAAATAGGGACGGGTGAGAATTTTGTTTCAATTTGTTTTTGAAAAGGATGTTCCAAAATTCACAAATTTAAGGTGCAATCCTATGCATATTTAGACAGAAAAAGGTGCTACAACTCCCAGCATTCCCCAGCCAGCATGTGTGGCTGGGGCATGCTGTGAATTGTAGGGGTTTTGTCTGCCTAAACGTGCATAGGATGCACCCTTATGAGATGTAAACAAAATTCAAATGGAGGAGAAACCAAAACTGACAGATTCACCCATCCGGCCCCAGAGCTTTGCGTGCTTAGCTCTTCAGAGTCTGGGTTTGAATGCCCGCGTGTTCAACCATATTTGCGATGCTGAATTAGGGTTGCCACCTTTTTTTCTGAGAGGCTCCTCCTCTGTAACAGCTGTATGGCAGGCAGGTGCATCACGGTCCTCTTCATGCTCAGGGTAGCTGTACCTATTGAATTTGGCCAGGACAGATGGGTGATCACTTTGTTTCTGTTCATTTTTGATAATAATTTACCAAAATGCACAATTTCCTTCATACTCAGGATGGGAAGAATTTCAATTTTTTTAAAAATGCAGGAGAAAGCAAAACCAACAGATGCATCTCCATCCCTACTTGGATGTTCTTGATTGCACATTCCCATATCAAATTTATCCCATCAACGTAATACAAATGCCAATATGCATTAGGGTGCCATAATGCTCATCTAGGCCCCATTCAGCTCCAACTGCCAGTTGCCCTAAGAATGCAGAGCACAATGGAAGCTACTCTGGCCTCTGCCATTGGCCGGGGAACCAAGGGCTGTTGGGAGGTTGCATCCCCTGGCTGCCTCCCAGGAAGAACATCACAGCTAGTGGAGAAGCAGCTTCAAGGTGCCGACTTCCCCTCCTCCCTATCAGAAAGAACACTCCACTCCAACTGCCTGTTGCTTGGACTGTAGAAGGGAGGGGAACCATGTTATGGCATCTGCCACCAGCCAGAGAAATAAAGCCCACTGGGCCATTTGCAGCCCTTCTATCCAAGCAAGACCACCAGCAAATGCCCTACCTCGCGTCCGGCTAGCCTAGCCACGGGGGAGGGGGGCATTGTGGGCAGAAGTGGGGTGAGAAGACATGGGTGGCCACCATTGGTAGACTCTGGTGGCACCACCAGGTGGGGGGGACCATGAGCGGCTCTTAGCTCTGGTGCCCCTCCTCAACACCTCTTTGCAGCACAGCTGAAAGGAGTACGGCAAGTGCTCCTACAGCTGAAGGAGGAGGTGTGCGAGAAGCGACTTTGGCGACGGGGAGCTTCTGCGGTCACAATGGGGAAGGCATCAGCCTGTGCACTGGGCCTTTTGAGAAGCGCCCAGCCTTTTGAGCAGATGTCAGGGTGGAAACTGAGCCCATAGAGCCCCAGAGCAGTTCTGACTCTGAGGAAGAGCAACAACCCGTGGGAGAAGAGCCTGCTCATCTCTCAGAGGCGCAGCTGCAGGGAGAGATTCCTCCTGCCTGCATTCCTGAGAGGTATAGTGAGCCTGGCAGTGAGAGAGTGGGGGAGGGGGTCTTGCTGGATGCTCAGTGCAGATGCAGGGAGCAGCACCAGATGGAGGGCACCGAGAGGAGGCGCTCTGCCCGCTTGGTGCTACAACAACGGTCGCGTCCCTAGGACCCACGGGCAAGAGGGAGGACCTCTCCATAGCCCATAAGTTCAGAGTGTTCCCGCTCTACTCCTTCAAACAGGGACCAACTGCCTTACCTGGAGCTTAGGCTACTCTGCTAACTACCCCAGTGCAGTTCCTTGCTTAGTTGCTGGAAATTAGCATCTGAAAGAGTCATTGAGTTATAAAGGAATAAAGCCTTGGAAAGAATCCCTTTCGTCTGTGTCTTGAGTTGGCTACTGGAGGGGACTGTAAGAGGCAGCTAGGGTGCTCCTGACAGCAGCAGAGGAGTTATGGCTGCGAGCTGTTTCTTGCTGGATGGCCCCTGTTCAGCTGGACCCTGCACAGCTCCCAGCACATTGTAGGAGGAAGTGCAGTAGGGCGTCTGCTACGCTATTTGCATTCCCCCTTAGTTTCGCCGTCTTAGTCTATGTAAATATTTACGTAGACTAAGACAACCAAAAATAGGGAACGCAAATGGTGGCAGCCATAGCCGCTGCCATTTGCATACAAGTTTTTTTTTTTTTTTAACCCAGACATGATAGGCTACGTAAGTCTTTACATAGCCTATCATGAATGTGGGGGGGAATACTGCAAATGGCGGTGGTGGCAGCCGGTCAAAAGACCAGCCGCTGCCGCTGCCGCCACCTCCGCCGAAGCTGCTGCTGGAGCCGCCGCCATCCGGAACATCCACCCCAGGTAAGTCTTGTCCCGGGGGGGATCCGTGGGGGATGGGGGGGTGGCAGGCCATTCCACCACGGCGTTCGGGGTGCTGAATGCACTGGCATTCGGCCTCACCGAGATCCGTGGCAGAATTCTCTGACATCCCTAACAGGTGGTGCTCCAAGGCCTTTCCATTTTTTTGTGCAGTCATTCCCCGGGCACTAAAGATGCAACGTTAAGTAGTGTTCAAGCTTACCTGTTGTTTGTCTTCCCTTAGATCATTGGACTGTTGGGAACTGGTGCATGTGTTCATACATGGGCACAGCAGTATGTTTTGGCCAGACAGGGCATTTCCAGGTCAAGCTGTGGAGCCAGCTTTGACTCAGCTGGTGTGCCATCATTCCATTGTTGGACAGAAATGGAATGGGCCAGACAGAGGGCTTCCAGGTCAAGCTGAGGAGGCATTGTGGATGCAGAAGGTGCCAACATTCAGTTGTTGGGCAGACACACAGTGGGGCCTGACAGAGGGCTTCCAGGTCAAGCTTTGGTGCCAGCTTTTACTTTGCTGGTTTGCCAACAGTCAAGTGTTGAGCAAATACAGCATGTGGTGGAAGTGCCTTCAGACCAGTTTGCTTTCCAGGGTGGAATGGAAGAATGGCTGTGGCCAGCAGGCCTTGGAGTGGGCCCTGCAGGAAGGCCAACCAGGAAATAGTCATGGGGCAATCTCTGCATGGAGATGTGTGCATCCCTCATCCTGAGTTTATGGACAAGGAGGGAGCTTTACAGACAGGTTGGGTTCACCTGTCCAACATAGGTATTGACCTGTTGTTGTTCAATCTTCAAGGGGGCCTGTGGGAATTAATTCAGTGTGTGGGGGGGAGGGTTTCGACTAAGCATTAGGCTTGTTGACCCATCCACCCACCCCCTTGGCACTCAGGAATGGTCAATGGGAGGAGAACAGGGATGGTGAACATTCAGGGGCACTGTGCCGGTGACAGGTGATGCCTGAGGCCTCCTGCTCTGGGTTTCGTTGCCCATCAGGGGGATAAAGGTTACCTGCGAGGCCAACTCATCTCACCCACCCAGTGTTTTGCAGCCTGGGAGGGAGTGACAGAGGAAGGCCTACCTCCCCCTAAAAGGGTAGTCCTGGGGGTGGAGATCTCTTTGATGCCACTCAGCAGGCTTTGAATGTTTCACCCGATATAGTGCCTAGCTAGTGGCTGGCACAGATTAGTTGCCTGTCCAGGTCTCCCCCTCTGCAGATCGATCAATAAATGTGGCCCAATTTGATGCCAATCACTAGTGTCTCGTCTCTTCATTTCCACCTTTACGCTCGCAATGAAAGATCAACCTGGCTTCATCTGGATATCAAAGCCCATTTTACAGCTCACCACTTTGTTCTGGCATTGTCAAGCTCATCTCCCTGTTCTATCTTTTCCCTCCACTCCCCTTTCCTTGTGTGTCTTAGGGATGTACGAAACTCACTTATCTTTTCACCGAATCTTTCGTGGTGGGGGGGGAGGTGCTCCGTCCCTCCCCCCGGTATCCTCGACAGCTGGCTCTGCTCTGCGCCAGGCCGCAGAGCAGCCGGCCAGGGCCATCCACAGCAGGATTTCTGGCCACAGACAAGCTGCTGTGGATGCAAATGGCGGCCGCCGTAGCCACTGCCATTTGCGTCCAGCCAGGAGGCTGTGATAGGCTACGTAAGAATTTATGTAGCCTATCATGGCTAACCCCCCCGCCAAAAAACCCCAGCGTACGCAAATGGTGGTGGCTATGGCGGCCGCCATTTGCGTTCCCTATTTTTTGCTGATTTATCTTATGTAAATATTTACGTAAGTTAAAACGGCGAAAAAAAGGGGAACGCAAATAGCGTAGTGGGCGCTATTTGCGTCCCTTTATTTTTTGCCGTTCTAGCCTATGTAAATATTTACATAGTCTAGAATGGCGAAAAATAAAGGAACGCAAATAGCGCCCACTACACTATGTGTGTTCCCTATTTTTCGCCTTTTTATCTTACGTAAATATTTACGTAAGATAAATGGGCGAAAAATAGGGAATGCAAATGGTGGCCACCATAGCCGCCGCCATTTGCGTACGCTGGGTTTTTTGTGGGGGGGGTAGCCGTGATAGGCTACGTAAATTCTTACATAGCCTATCACAGCTGCAAGGATGGCAATAGCGGCGGCAGCAGACTGGCCACGGCTGGCCAGGAGACCAGCCGCCACAGCTGCTGCCGCAGCCAAATCCACCGCATCCGCTCCAGGTAAGTGCCATCCCAGGGGGATTCTGCGGGCGGGGGCGCGGGGGTAGGAGGCCATGACGGAATTATCTCCCATCCCTAGTGTGTCTTGCCTTTTTAGTCTATTTATCTGAGAGCAGGGCCTATTTCTATTTAAAAGAAGAAGAAGATATATGCCACTTCGGGAATTATTTGAAAAGCAGGATATTCTTATTATTATAATTATTATTATGTATGCATCATGTCCCACTACAAAAAGCAGTCTCAAAGTGACTTACACTCACATAGAGAAATACACAACTAATATGGGGTGGGGGGGACACAAATGAAATCAATATAAACCATAACCAACACAATAATACCAACAAAAATAAACACCATAAAACATAATCTAAAAACAAAACAACACATTATGAAAAGTGTTCATATACAATACATTGATCTCCCTCTGCCCTCACAGTCTAGAATCAACACCCCAAAAGCAGACCACAGCGATTAAGCCATAACTAATGTTCAAATGCCTGGACTAATGTTCAAATAAGTGTGTCTTCGACTGGTGCCCAAAATATGACAATATTGGTGCCAGGTGAGCTTCCTTGGGGAGAGTTTTCCATAAATGTGGAGCTATTAGAGAAAAGACTTGTGTTCCCAAACTGCCTTCCCCTGAGATTCTCTCAGAGAGAGCACACAGAGAAAGACCTCTGAAGGTAACCTCAGTGACTGGGTAGGTTCATGTGGGGCGAGACGGTCCTTGAGATATTAGGGTCCTGAGCCATGTAGGGTTGTATAGGTTAAAACCAGCACTTTGCCAATTTGTTTCCAGAACACTCAATCAGTGAAGAGGAGCCAGGACTTGACTTATAAGTTCACATTGCCTAGTCCCAGTCAACAGCCTGGCCACCAAATCTGTACTAGCTGCAGTTTCCAAACTGTCTTCAAAGGCATCCCAGTGCAGAATGCCCTGCAGTAATCTAACCTCAAGGTTACCAGACCATAGACTTCTGAATGAATGAACACATTTCACTGGTTGGGTGTCCTTTCTGATGTGTATAGGAATGGGCATTGCCATGCAGAAACTAGTTTATTGAGGTGTCATCAATAAAAACCACAAGAATCCGGAGCTGTTTTTCTTATATTAATTCACTTTTATTTTATACCTAACCAAGTAAAGCTCCAACTCTCTGTAACAAAGTAGCTCTTTGTAACAATGGAAAGCCATCTCGCTTCTCCATCAGAGAGAAGACAGCAACACATGCATGCTGGGCGTGCCTGGATACATACAGGAAGTGGCTGCCATCAGAGGGAAAGAGAGAGTTTTACACTTCCTAAAGCCAATTCCATGGTCTAGGGCAGCCTTCCCTCACTGGCTACAACCCCTGTCTACAACCCCATGTCTGTGTTGGCTGGGCGTGATGGGAGTTGAAGTCCAGAGCATCTGGCAGGCACTATGTTGGTGAAGGCTGGGCTAAGAAAAGGGAGAAGTATTGTCATCCATGTGCTAAACCTGACAAGCTCAGGATCTCCTTTGTTTGGTCAACCACCCCACATCATTAAAAATGGAATAGCTTGCTTGACCATGTTTTTGGTTTTCAGTTTTGTTACCTGGGAAATCTCTGCTACACTCCTTCAGGATGACTCCTGTACTGTACACAAGCTAACTGGACTTATTCAACTTGTAAATTACTGGCCCTAACTTAGGAGATACAACAGTCTAGGATTAATTAGAAAATGCAGTTTGTTTTCTTTTGTATGCAGTTGCTGATTTCTCTTGCTCCTTTCTCTTGAATCTTTTAATAAAAGACTTGAAGTTGAATTAGAACTCTGGACATTGGCCAACTCTCATCCATTTGCCTAACTCTTCATCCAAACTACATGCTTGTAAGGGGAGGTAAAAGGAGAGGTAGAGACTCCTGCCTGGCCAGACCAGAGGTCTTGCTAAGAGTACATCCTTACCCTCAGAGTAATTCCTGCAGTTCTTAAGCACCTCTCACCTTGGGAGGAAGGGAGAATAAGGGCCAAAACAGACATTACTTTAACTGTGTGTCTACTAGCTATGTCTTCTTTTTTTCATTTTTACTTTAGAGTGAGCACTGGGCCCCCAATTTAGGTCTTAAAAGCCCCCTACCTTCCACACTAGAGTCCCAACCTGGATCAGAGTCCCTCCACCTACTCTAGAGTAAAAATGGGGGCAGGAGAGACATAGCTGCTAGACACGTATTGTGTCTGTTTTATCTGTTTTGGCCCTAAGGGAGGTGGTAACAGCTGGTTAATTAACTGACGGATGGGACACCTCACAGCCAGTTCTACCTCACAAGGAGGATGTGGGAGTGTGGACCCCTTTGCCACAGTTTCCATGTATCTTCCTGACATATAATAGATCACATAATAAATAATTTCTACATTGTTGTGGGCAACAGCAGGGCAATTCATATACCAGTTGATCTGGGAGCTCAACAAACCTGAGAATTTCTCATCTACCAGACTTTCAAAATGCACTACATATTCTCATTTGTTTTAGTGGGATTAAAATTGGCTCAAATCAAATCCAAAAACTCTAGCTGAGCAGATTTGTGGATCATATACATAAAGAAATTGTGGGTAGTAGTCTTATAAACCTTGTTGGACATTTGCCTTGCTGCAGTGACCAAATTGCTCATGTACACTGATTACCTAGAGGTAGGGTTGTACGGATTACTCACCCCATTCCACTGGAGCTGTCCACTGGGGGGGGAGGCAATCCGTCCCTCCCCCCCCAGAATCCTCCCGGCCATCTCTGCTCCGCAGGTAGCCTGCAGAGCCCCCGGCCAGGGCCGCCCGCAGCCGGGCTTCTGTCCATTGCTGGGCTGTGGCTGCAAATGGCGGCCACCGTAGCAGCCACCATTTGTGTCCCTGCAGTAGCCGTGATAGGCTACATATATATTTATGTAGCCTATCACGGCAAAAGGCAGGAACGCAAATAGCAGCCACTACACCATTGGCGTCCCTGCCTTTTGCCATGATAGGCTATGTAAATATATATGTAGCCTATCACGGCTACCACAGGGATGCAAATGGCAGCTGCTACACCATTTGCATCCCGGTATTAGCCATGATAGGCTACATATACATTTACGTAGCCTATCACGGCAAAAGGCAGGGATGCAAATGGCATCCCTGTGTTAGCTGTGACAGGCTACGTAAATACTTACGTAGCCTATCACAGCTAAAGTACAGAGGAAATGGAGGCCGCAGACCAGGGCAGCCATTTTTGGGGCAGTGGATGGCCAGCAAAGGTAGGCTCTGTCCACGGGGTGGCGGGGGGGATTGCTCCATTCTGCCACGGACTCTGGGGGTCCCGGTCCATGGACTGGAGTCCATGGCAGAATTCTCTAACATCCCTACCTAGAGGGGAAACAAAGTTTTAGAACTTTAAAGTGGAAAGAGAGGCAGAGCAGAACATAGAGCATAGGTAACCTACTCAAGAGTAACAAAATGGGAATTCCACATCCCTAACTGTTGCACATTGTATGTGTACTATTATCCACAGTTGTGTTAATCACACATCCTGTTCCCCATTCTGAAGCACAATGAATCATTGTTGTATTCTGCAAATAAAGAACAGCTTGCACATCCAGTTGTCTGTTTTCTGAGGGATCCAGCAATAATATTCTTCCCGTATGCTTCCCATTTGGGAGACTTACCAGTTGCTTCCCATTTGGGAGACCTGCAAAACTGAATATGCAGTTCTTACCCTGGAAGTGTAAACTCATGGATATTCACATCATCCCTAAGCAGAAAGTGGATATAGTGGATTCAGATTATTAACAACTTGTGGCATTCATTCCCATGACACATTCCGAATGGGTAGCAATATGCATTTCTCTTTCTCACCTGCTTCTCCTTTTGTTTGTCACATGGTTGGCTATAACACTGTCTGTTAAAGATAATCTAATGCAGGCTATAAAGACATAGTATTTGCAGGAATCAAAGAAGCCAACCAGTTTGTCTCTTGTTTTGCTTTGCATTCGGTGATTACTTGATTTACTTCTGGCCAAAAATCTAAGCTTTCAATGTTTCAGATTTCAGAGTACTCTCCTGGTACTCTGAGATCTTATGTGTGTCATCTCTGGCATTTTTTCCCTTATCTTCTCTGACATTTTTTCCTTCGTAGTTTTATCAAAGATTTTTTAAAAGCAAACACAGTTGAAGCACTGTGACCCAAAGCCAATCTACTCAGTTATCAGAAGGATCTGATAGGGACTGCAGAGCTTCAATAAACAAAGAAAGTAGAAACTCTTCCAAGAAATATAGTTGTTTTGAGAAGGCAGAAAGATTTTGTGAACAGAGCATAGAATAAAGAAGCGAGACACAGTCTTTGGGTTAAAACATGGGCTACAACTTTATTAACTGGTTTAAAGGACCTAGATCTGTGCAGCTAGATACATTCTTGTAAGTTACTTCATTTTTTTTATGAAATACGTTTATTCATTTTGAGAAACATAAACAATAACAAACAGTACATACAGTATAAAACCATGTAATGGTGGGTTGTTGTGGTAATGGTGAGTTCAATCATTGACTTAAATTGAGAACAGGTAAGGAAATATAATTCATCATGGTCCCAAAAGTTCATTGAGATGTCCAGGAACTTTTATCCCAAAAGGTCATTCCACAGTGACCTGCACATAGAATGGGAATAAATATAATTTTTATTTCTGTTTGCATAGTCAACAAATTTATTCCATATCTCGTAAGAAATGCCCCTGCTTTGTTCTGATCTTGTGTGTCTAACGTGCTTTGTTAATTTATTCCAACAACACTATAGACCTGAGTCTGTTTCTTGATTTAGCAAGAGTGACTGCCTGTTCTTGCTAGTTACTTTCTAACTCCAACCTGCAGTATTGGCAAGACTCCTTAAGTTAAGACAATGGATACCAAGTGTCCACTTGCCTCACACCCTGCCCCCATATCAGGATGTGTCCCAATGTGGATCCAAGCCAAAGAGCAGCTGCTATAAATACTTCTAGCTATTCACTACTACATATCCGAGGATGTATTGAGGGAGATCTGGCTGAATCACCTGAGACTATTTGGGAAATGTGAGGAGCAAGTCCCCAGGCCTTACTCTTTCCTTGAGCTTAGTACCCATGAGAAACTGGTCCAGGCAGCCCCTTCACCCTCCATGTTATGCCTCAGGAAACTCACCAATATCATGGGAACATAAGAAAAGCCATGCTGGATCAGACCAAGGTCCATCTAGTCCAGCATTCTGTTCACAGAGGCCAACGAGCTGCCCACAGGAATCTCACAAATGAGCGCAACAGCACCCTCCTACCCATGTTCCCCAGCAACTGGTGTACATAGCCATCCTGCCTCTGATACTGGAGGTAGCATATAGCCATCAGGACTAGTAGTCATTGATAGCCTTATCTTCCATGTATTTGTCCAGTCCCTTTTAAAGCCATTGAAATTGGTGGCCATCACATCTCATTCAACTAAATTCCATAGTTTAACTATGTGCTATGTGTAGAAGTATTTCCTTTTATCTGTCCTGAAGCTCCTGCCAATCAGCTTCATGATCATGAGAGAGGGAGAAAAATGTCTCCCAATCTACTTTCTCCACACCATGCATAATTTTGTGCACCTCTATCATGTCTCACCATACTCACCTCTTTTCAAAGCTAAACAGACCCAGATGTTGTAACCTTTCTAGGGATGGACAGACTCACCTCTGGCCACTTCATGCTCTAATCACTGGGCCCGGACTAGCTGGCTACCCCTGCTCACTGAGTGCAGCAGATGGTCTATTTATTCCTGTAATGTTGCGTAAATGGCTCCTTTAGAGCCTCCATTTGCACAAATGGTTACTTATGAAAAAAGTAAAAAGACGAGGGGAGGCACATCTGCACGGAAAAACAAGGAGACAGGAAAATGGAGAAATCCCAGGTGCCTATAGAAAAAAAAAGTTTATTATGGTTCTTTTATGTTGGCCCTTCACTGCACTTTTTCAAACTCTACAATATCCTGTTTTAGGTGTGGTGACCAGAACTGTACACAGTATTCCTATTTCTCTCTTTTGACCTACCCTATCTGTGCTAGCTGAGACCTGGTTAACTGAGTATCTTCTGATCAAATGTATGTCCCTGCTAAGGGATGCTCCTCCACCATGTAGAATAGGCAAAAAAAACAAAAACAAACCACCATCAAAAACACCCTCATCTTCATGGCAAATATGTGTTGATGGGTGGGGTGGAGGACAACCTGCATACTGCAGACACATCTGACTAATCTTGCACTGCAGTTAAGAACATAAGAAGAGCCATGCTGGACCAGACCAAGGGTCTAGTCAAGCATTCTGTTCACACAGTGGCCAACGAGCTGTCAACCAAGAACCCACAAGCAGGGCATGAGTGCAACAGCACCTTCCTGCCCATTTTCCCCAGCAACTGGTGTACATAGGCTCACTGCCTCCAGTACTGGAGGCAGCACATATCCATCAAGCCTAGCAGCCGTTGACAGCCTTCTCCTCCAGGAATTTGTCTATCCCCCTTTTAAAGCCACCGAAGTTGGTGCCATCACTATGTCTTCTGGCAGCAAATGCCATCGTTTAACTATGTGCTGTGTGAAGAAGTACTTCCTTTTATGTGTCCTGAATCTCCCACCAATCAGTTCTGGGAGGATGACCAGATACTGAGCAGCCTCCAAACTGTGTGTGTCTGTGTCAGGCTTCCAGCTTCAAGTAGGCCATTGGTGCCTGTTTCTCACTGGCCAGGCTGGCTGCACAAGTGCAGCTGGCTGGCAAACAACCTTCCCTTGCCCCTTTTCTGCACAAAGGCCCGGCACAATACCTCATTCCTGTCCACCCAGAATAGGGTGGCAGAGGACTAGTACTGTGTGGATTTGATAATCTCAGAACTACATGTGATGAGCTAAGGAAGTGTTATGAAATGAATTCACAATTTCATGGGAACATGGAGCCTCATGTATTCGCATTCCCTTTCTTCACATTTCCTTAGATTCATTTGTACATTAACTTGTAATCATTTAAAATCTGTCAATTTTTCCTTTTATCATTTTAAGACATTACATTACAGAAGAGGCAGAAATAATGTAAATGTATAAAACATGTAAATACATACATACATGTAAATACACACATGTAAATACATACATGTAAATACATGTAAATACATACTTACATGTAAATACATACATATTTATGTAATACATATATACATACATACATGTAAATACATACATGTAAATACATACATACATACATGTAAATACATACATATTTATGTAATACATACATACATACATGTAAATACATACATGTAAATACATACATGTAAATACATGTAAATACATACATACATACATTGTAATAAATACATACATTGTAATACATACATACATACATGTAAATACATACATGTAAATACATACATGTAAATACATACATACATACACACATGTAAATACATACATACATACATACATAAGAAATAATTTTTTAAGCGCATTGATTTGTAAATTGCTCATGTGCCATACTTACAAAATATACTGTACATGGGTCTTGTAATGAAATCTAGCAATGTGGAGTAGGGCTCCTATTCAGGTGTCCAGCCACTCTATTCCATTCCGCCACCCCCATGCAACAGTCATTCATTCTTTCATTCATTTTTTTTCCTATTCTGCCCAATAGCCAAAGTTTTCTGTGTGGTTCACAGCATGATAAAATATAATATAGAATTTTTAACATTCAAACATTTAAAACAGTTTGAAAACAAGTTAAAAACAATTAACAACAAAACTACCAAAACTTGATTTAAAAAAAACTAAAAAGCCCCACTATATGCTGTCAAATGCCTGAGAATAGAGGAAAGTCTTAACTTGGTGGTGAAAAGCTGGCAATGTTGGTGCCAGCCAGCCAGACCTCACTGAGGAGAGCATTCCACAGTCAGGGGGTTGCCACCGAGAAGGCCCTCACCCTTGTTGCTATCTCTGAACCTCCCTTGGAGGAGGCACTCAAAAGAGGGCCTCAGATGTTGATTGTAGTGTATGGGTAAGTTCATACCAGGGGAGCCATTCCATCAGGTATTGTTGTCCCGAGCTGTGTAAGGCATTATAGGTAAAAACCAGCACCTTGCACTGGACTCATAAATGTTCATGCAGCTAGTGCAGTTGGGCCAGAATCAGCATTATATGCTCAGACCTTGTGGTCCTTGCTATCAATCTGGCTGCTGCATTATGTACAAGCTTCAGCTTCTGAACCGTCTTCAAGGGAAGCCCACATAGAATGCATTGCAGTAATCTAACTTGGAAGTTACCAGACATAGACAACTGAAGTTAGGTTATACCTGGGCATAGGTGGCCACCAGCTGAAGCTGTTAGAAGGTACTTCATGCCACTGAGGTCACCTGAGCCTCAAATGACAATGGTCACTCCTGGAGAAAACCCAAAATACAAACCTGCTCCTTCAGGGGGAGTGCAACCCCATCCAGAACAGGTTGAGCACTTTCCATAAAGTTTTTTTTTTAAAAAAAATTACACTATCTTCTATAACAACATACTACAAAGTTTTATTTTTAATATCAAAAAATGTCAAGTATAATTAAACAAACATAATTAATTGCAAATTGGAGCAAAATGAAATATGAACACAAAGAAGTATCTGTACACCTTTTTCAACACAGGTGCAGGCCAAAGAATAATGATGTGCCAGCAACATATGGCTTGAAAACAAATCATGAAGGGATTAGGAGACACCTACAGTAAAAAGTAACCCAGTCAAAGTTTATGTATTGCTCAGAAAGGAAGTCTCTAGCTGTTAAATGTAACAAAATAACATATTAAAGGTGGTGTTTTGTTTTTGTTTTGTTGTTCTTGTTCAGTCGTTCAGTCGTGTCCGACTCTTTGTGACCCCATGGACCATAGCACGCCAGGCCTTCCTGTCCTGCGCTCTCTCCCGGAGCGTGCTCAAGTTCATATTCATTGCATCCGTGATGCTATCTAGCCATCTCATCCTCTGCCGTCCCCTTCTCCTTTTGCCTTCAGTCTTTCCCAGCATCAGGGTCTTTTCCAGGGAGTTTTCTCTTCGCATTAGGTGGCCAAAATATTGGAGCTTCAGCTTCATTATCTGTCCTTCCAATGAGCACTCAGGGTTGATTTCCTTTAGGATGGACTGATTTGACCTCCTTGCAGTCCAGGGGACTCGTAGAGTCTTCTCCAGCACCACAGTTCGAAAGCATCAATTCTTCGGCGCTCAGCCTTCCTTATAGTCCAGCTCTCACAGCCATACGTTACTATTGGGAAAACCATAGCTTTGATTAGACGGACCTTTGTCGGCAAGGTGATGTCTCTGCTTCTTACTATGCTGTCTAGGTTGGCCATAGCTTTCCTCCCAAGGAGCAAGCGTCTTTTAATTTCATGGCTACAGTCACCGTCTGCGGTGATCTTGGAGCCCAAGAAAGTAAAATCTGTCACTGCTTCCATTTCTTCCCCTTCTATATGCCAGGAAGTGATGGGGCCAGATGCCATGATCTTCGTTTTTTTACTGTTGAGTTTCAAACCAGCTTTTGCACTCTCCTCTTTCACCCTCAACAAGAGGCTCTTGAGATCCTCTTCGCTTTCTGCCATTAGGGTGGTATCGTCTGCATATCGGAGGTTGTTGATAATTCTCCCGGCAATCTTAATTCCGACCTCTGATTCATCCAACCCGGCATTTCTCATGATGTACTCTGCATATAAGTTAAATAAGCAGGGTGACAATATGCAGCCTTGTCGTACTCCTTTCCCAATTTTGAACCAATCGGTTGTTCCATCTCTGGTTCTTACTGTTGCTTCTTGACGCTCGTACAGGTTTCTCAGGAGACAGGTAAGGTGGTCTGGTACTCCCATCACTTTAAGAATTTGCCACAGTTTGTTGTGATCCACACAATCAAAGGCTTTAGCGTAGTCAATGAAGCAGAAATAGACGTTTTTCTGGAATTCTCTTGCTTTCTCCATGATGCAGCGAATGTTGGCGATTTGATCTCTAGTTCCTCTGCCTCTTCGAAACCCAGCTTGTACTTCCGGTAGTTCTCGGTTCGCATACTGCTGAAGCCTAGCTTGTAGGATTTTGAGCATCACCTTGCTGGCATGTGAAATGAGCGCAGTTGTGCGGTAGTTTGAACACTCTTTGCCGTTGCCCTTCTTTGGAATTGGAATGTAAACTGACCTTTTCCAGTCTTGTGGCCACTGTTGAGTGTTCCAGATTTGTTGGCATATTGAATGCAGCACTTTAACAGCATCATCTTTTAGGATTTTAAATAGCTCAGCTGGAATACTGTCATCTCCGCTAGCTTTGTTGTTACTAATGCTTCCTAAGGCCCACTTGACTTCACTCTCGAGGATGTCCGGCTCAAGTTCAGTGACCGCACTATCATGGCTATCAGGGACATTCAGATCTTTCCTGTATAGTTCTTCTGTGTATTCTTGCCACCTCTTCTTAATCTCATCTGCTTCTGTTAGGTCCCTGCCTTCTTTGTCCTTTATCATGCCCGTCTTTGCACAAAACGTTCCCTTGAGATCTCCCATTTTCTTGAAGAGATCTCTAGTCTTTCCCATTCTGTTGTTTTCCTCCATTTCTTTGCATTGTTCATTTAAGAAGGCCTTCTTGTCTCTCCTTGCTATTCTCTGGAACTCTGCATTCCGTTGGGTATATCTTCCCCTTTCTCCCTTGCTTTTCGCTTCCCTTCTTTCGTGAGCTACTTGTAAAGCCTCATCAGACAGCCACTTGGCTTTCTTGCATTTCTTTTTCTTTGGGATGGATTTTGTTGCTGCCTCCTGAACAATGTTACGGACCTCCGTCCATAGTTCCTCAGGCACTCTGTCTATCAGGTCTAATCCCTGAAATCTATTCCTCACCTCCACTGTATATTCATCAGGGATATGATTTAGGTCATACCTGAACGGTTTAGTGGTTTTCCCGACGTTCTTCAATTTAAGCCGAAATTTTGCAAGAAGCAGCTCATGATCTGAGCCACAGTCAGCTCCAGGTCTTGTTTTTACTGACTGTATGGAGCTTCTCCATCTTTGGCTGCAAAGGACATAATCAATCTGATTTCGATATTGACCATCTGGTGATGTCCATGTGTAGAGTCGCCTCTTGTGCTGTTGGAAAAGAGTGTTTGCTATGATCAGCATGTTCTCTTGGCAAAACTCTATTAGCTTTTGTCCTGCTTCATTTTGTACACCAAGGCCATGCCTGCCTGTTATCCCGGTGATTTCTTGACTTCCTACTTTAGCATTCCAATCCCCTATGATGAAGAGGACATCTTTTTTGGGTGTTAGTTCTAGAAGGTGTTGTAGGTCTTCATAGAACCGATCAACCTCAGCTTCTTCGGCCTCAGTGGTTGGGGCATAGACTTGAATTACTGTGATGTTGAATGGTTTGCCTTGGATTCGTACTGAGATCATTCTATCATTTTTAAGATTGTACCCCAGTATTGCTTTTCCCACCCTTTTGTTGACTATGAGTGCTACTCCATTTCTTCTAAGGGATTCTTGCCCACAATAGTAGATATGGTAGTCACCTGAATTAAATTCGCCCATGCCTGTCCATTTTAGTTCGCTGATTCCCAAGATGTCGATGTTCAATCTTGCCATCTCATGTTTGACCACCTCCAGCTTACCTTGATTCATTGATCTGACATTCCAGGTTCCTAAACAATATTGTTCATTACAGCATCGGATTTTCTTTTCACCACCAGACACATCCACAGCTGAGTGTCCTTTCGGCTTTGGCCCAGCCGCTTCACTCTTTCTGGCGCTACTTGGAAATACCCTCTGCTCTTCCCCAGTAGCATATTGGACACCTTCCGACCTGAGGGGCTCATCTTCCGGCGTCATCTCTTTTAGCCTTGTGATACGTTCCATGGGGTTTTCTTGGCAAGAATACTGGAGTGGGTTGCCATTTCCTTCTCCAGTGGACCACATTTTGTCAGAACTCTCTGCCATGACCTGTCCGTCTTGGGTGGCCCTGCACGGCATAGCTTATGGCTTCACTGAGTTACGCAAGCCCCTTCGCCACAACAAGGCAGTGATCCATGAAGGGGTGTTTTTGTTTTACATCTTTATAAACACAGGTGCAGGCCAAAATGCAATGATATGCCAGTAACATACAGCCTATAAAGAAATCATGAAAGTATTTACGTTTCCATGAGCCTTGTGCGCTCATTGGCAAACCTCAAGATCTAAGTTGTTGATGGACTGCCTGCAACAAGGACCTTACAGCAGCCACCCTGGAGTTTATGCCAAGAACATTGTATTTAAGGAAGCTTTGTAATGATAAAAGGTGTAACTCTCTGAATGTTTCATTAAATGCAATTCATTAAATTAAACCTTTTGTTAGATTTGCTTTTTCTCCACGAACTGGTTTTATTTTATTTTATTTCTATACTGCCCAATAGCCAAAGCTCTTTAAGTACTGGCATTCAGATAACTGAGTTTGCCAATAATATGTATGACATTTCCATTAGTGTCAGTGGGAACACCTGCCCAAAATCCAAAGAGTCCGGTTTAACTGATGTGTGGATCAGATACATGAAATGTATGGCTAGCCCCACAAAACTCATGAGATATTTGCCTTGCTGCAGTGGCCAAACAGCCTAGAGTAGCAGCCAAAGATGTGTACTGATTGCCTGGTACAATAAACGAAAACAAAAACCAAAATAGAGGGGCTGCCAAGTGTAAATAGTACAATAGATGCAGGGCAAAAACCGAAGGAAGGAAGGAAGGAAGGAAGGAAGGAAGGAAGGAAGCAAGGAAGGAAGGAAGCAAGCAAGCAAGCAATGAACCCAGAAGCAAATGTTCAAGTACAGTTAAAAATTGCATGTTGCATCAGAGTCCACTGATTTCCTGAATGACAGGACTGTCTGGTTGCCAGATGATACTAGGAGACAGGAGACAGGGATGCTCAGGGGAAAAAAAAATCAAGCTAGACTGGGGTGCTGTGACAGCAAACATTTTCATTTACCATAAGTTAACACAGGCATTTAGAACTTAAACACTTCACCTGTCTCTGAAGAGAACAACAGAAAATCCAGATGTTCTCTATTTTGTATTTATTTACTTACACTTACGAGAGCTGAGCCAAAATCCCCCCTCCTCAAGTTCACAACCTGCAAGTTGAAGGGGAGCATTTCAGCAATGAGGGACATGTGAACAGGGGCAAATTTTCACCCCACTTTTATTAGCAGCAATGTTCAGTTTTCCCTTTGCTGAAGAGCACTGTTTAGTTCCTTCCAGTCCTTCCTGTCCAGACAGGAAGAATGCTTCTTTCTTCTGCCCTCACTCTGATTTGGCTGCCATTAGAGTTAGGGCAGAAGAAGGAATCAGTGCTTCCCATCCGGACATCGAAGAATAGAAAATCCTTGAGATAAAGTAGTACTGTGATGAAACCTGTATGACATCTCACCTTGTGGAAGTGAGAGCACTAATGCAGGAATTACTAGCCTGCTGTCACCACTTGATGTATTTTTCTTCCATTACCCTGCCTGTACCCTCATGTAAGGATACTGGAGAAATCCACTGTGGACTCAAATTAGGCTGGATTCCAAATAATCTGACCTCCAGAGTCCACAGCAAGTCGGCTGCACTCACCTCCACATCTGGAAGAGTTCCCTCAGGGTGGCTCTCCAGCTGCAATTTAGGTAAAAGTAAGTGCTTTATGGCCACAAATGGCACAACATACACCATTTATGGCTGTAATTTTCCTGTGATAGGCTAATGGCAGCCACCATTCGTGTACCACGTTGTTTAGAAAGCTGGAGAGCTGCTCCGCTAACTCTGGTGGATGCAGCAGGGAACCAGAGGAATCTGCAGGGCCTCAGTGGCCCTGAATTGCCCCATGGCAGATCCCCCCAGACCAGACATTGGGGGGTTCGTACATCCCTATCCTCAAGTATACCAGGGCAACTATGTCACTGCTGTATAAACTGCCAGCTCCAGTTCACATGGGTATTGACTTCCACTAAACCTCAATGGATAAATAACAATGTTTCTGTTTTCTAATATAGTAACAGTAAGAGTTAATGTTCTTCCAAAGCCAAGGAAAGTAATTGAACCAGCACACACAAAGATGTTGGACTCCTTTTCCCTTAGCTTCCAGCCCAACTGCCCACCTTCAACTTCCAACTGTCATAACTGTCTCTCTCTCCCATTCAATTGTCAGAACCCTCTCTTAACCCCACAGACCAATCCCAGCCCAGGAATAAAGCTCAATTACCATAATGTTCCACCATCAGTATAGCTAACACCAGCAATAAATATCATCTGAACTTTAATAAAAACAACAGTTCTCCATTTTGCCACAATGTGCTCCCTATGTTAGAGAAATTCTTCCCTCCCTGTGAAATAAGCATTTTTTTTTCTGTCTTTATTGCAGGAAGGGGGAGAATTTTAAAGAAATGTCTAAGGAAGGAATGAGGGAGGGATTCAATTTATCTTATTAAGGGTATGAGGTGTCTGAGTGGTCTTCTGCCTCTTTTTAACTTTGAAAATGCCCCATGCACACCCACAGTATTGCAGCGTTCTCCTCAGAAAGGCTTTCAGCCCACAGCAGTTCCTGGAATGCCCATGTGACCCAATGACATCACTGGGTCACGTGGTCATTCTAGGAACAAGTGATGCTGTCAAATTTCATAATTAGTTGACTTGTTGGTTGACATCCATGCATTCATAATTAGGGTGAACTCATTCCCCATCTCCACCATGCGCCGCTCACCGCTTGCTGGACCCCTGCCAGCCACTCACTGGATCCCCGCCAGTAAATAGACCATTTACACCTCTAATGTTGCATAATGGGCCCCTTTACAACCACCATTTACGTAAAATCAGCCTTTACGGAAAAGGCTGAGCTGCCATTTTGTGCAGAATGGGACCTCAGTGGAGCAGCAGGGCCCACCTTGCTTGCCCAACTCGGCACGCCCTGAGCTGGGGAAGTGCTGTTGCCCACAGACTCCAGTCCGGGCAGCCAAGCTGGAGGTAATCTGTTGAGCTGAGCCCCCAATGGGACTCTATACCACCATCACCATTCATAATGCTCACCTTTATAGTGAGCCTGGATTGCTGTCTCACAAATTTGTTATTAATTTCAGAATCGATTGTCAGTAGGGATGGCGGAGAATTTCTCCACGAATCTCGGGGAGGCCGAATGCCAATGCATTCGGGCCCCCAAAATTGGCGGTGAAATTCTCCGCCCCCCGCCCCCCCCCCGGGATGGGACTTACCTCCCTCGAATGTCCCTCTCGGCGGCAGGTCCTGGCAGCGTTTCGGCGGCGTTTCGGTGGGGGCGGCGGCCGGTCTTCCGACCGGCTGCTGCCGCCACCATTACAAAGTGAATTTAAAAAAACACACACACACCCGTGATAGGCTACGTAATGATTTACATAGCCTATCATGGCTAGATTTCCAAAGTCAGCCATGATAGGCTACGTAAATCGTTACGTAGCCTATCACGGGTGACTTTGAAAAAAACAAAACAAAAGCGCATACGCAAATGGCGGCGCCCATGGGCGCCGCCATTTGCATTCCTTATTTGGGCCCGGGTAGTCTACGTAAAGATTTACATAGACTACGGTGAAAATAAGGGCAACGCAAATAGCATACGTGCTTTTTTTGTTTTTTTTCCAAGTCACCCGTGGTAGGCTACGTAACGATTTACATAGCCTATCACGGCTGACTTTGGAAATCTAGCCATGATAGGCTACGTTAATCATTACGTAGCCTATCACAGGTGTTTTTTTTTTTTTACTTTATTTTGTAATGGTGGCGGCGGCAGCTGGTCGGAAAACCGGCCGCCGCCCCCGCCCCCGACGAACTGCCGCCGAACTCCCGCTGGGACCCGCCGCCGAGAGGGACATTCGAGGGAGGTAAGTGCCATCCCGGGGGGGGCGGAGAATTTCACCAACAATTTCGGGGGGCCGAATGTGTTGGCATTTGGCCTCCCCGATATTCGTGGAGAAATTCTCTGCCATCCCTAGTAGAAGACGACTGCATACCAGTGGGTCTGAAAACTGCGTTGGAATCTCTGCGGTTGGAAAAGTGGTCAGCTAAAGGGAAGCAGCATGCAGGGCCTCTACCATGGCTGTTGCTGACAGCTTTAAGGGCTGTCAGGCAGAAGGAGTCAGAATGGAAAAAAACAGCAGAAAAGCTCAAGGCCAAGCTGAGAAAAGAGCAAGATCTAAGGCTGTTAATTAGAGAAATGTTGCAGGACATTGACTGCGGCCCCAAATGGCGTCCGGGATGCCATTTGTGGCCATAAAGGCCTTAGTTTAAGGTAAATGCAGCCATTTACGGCTGTATTTACCTTAAACTAAGGCCTTTACAGCCACAAATGGCATCCCGGACGCCATTTGCGGCCGTAGTCAATCTAGCCCACCAGCGATACGGCAATGGTGGCTGTATTGCTGGCACTTCAGAGCTGGTCAGCAGGGAGGATCTGGCCGGCGAGGATTCCTCATGGAAGCAGAGATAAGTCTTCCTATCCTCCACAGACTCTGGGGGGGGGGGCGGATTCTTTTGAATCCAGCCTCACTGGGGGCCATGGAGGATTTCTGCCCCATCTCTATAATAGCCCACCTCTGGGCTGTATCACAGAGTCAAAGCTCTGTATGTGCAAAATGAGAAAAGGGTGTATGAAACCCCGCTTACCTGGCTCTGCCGGGTTCAGCAGGTGGGGGAAGGTGATCCGTTCCTCCCCCCGGAATCCTGCCCAACTGGCTCTGCTCCGCGGCCAGGCCGCGGAGCCACCAGCTGGGCCAACCTGCAGCGGGGCCTCCAGCCACTGCTGGGCTGGTGCAGATGCAAATGGCGTCCTGTGTCGGGGACGCCATTTGCGTCCCTACGCTGGCCCATGATAGGCTACGTAAATATTTACGTAGCCTATCACGGCAAAAAAAAAAAAAGGGAACGCAAATGGTGGTGGCTGCGGTGGCCACCAGTTGTGTTCCCTTTTTTAGCTGTGATAGGCTACGTAAATATTTATGTAGCCTATCACGGTGAAAAAGGGAACGCAAATGGCGGTCGCCATAGCCACCACCATTTGCGTTCCCTTTTTTTTTTGTCATGATAGGCTACATAAATATTTACATAGCCTATCACAGCCTGCGCAGGGATGCAAATGGTATCCCTGCATTAGCCATGATAGGCAACGTAAGTATTTACGTAAATTTACAAAAGACGCGAATGGTGGCTGCAGACGCAGCCACCATTCAAGGAGCACTGGAAGAGCCGACAAAGGTAGGCTCCGTTCCGGGCCCATTTCGTGGGGGGGTCAGGGGGCTTCGTTCTGCCATGGATTTCGGGAGGCCGAATGCTCTGGCATTCGGCCTCACCATGATCTGTGGCAGAATTCTCCTAGAAAATACATCACCTAGAAGAGGGACTCCCCTTCTCCGACCAGATTTCAGACTGGTTTCAAGGAATCGGGGGGTGGGGTGGAAGAGAGTGGTTGCAATAATTCTGACTGTTATTGGCAGCTTTATAGCTTTGTGCACTTGCTGATATGGCTGTCACATGTTAAAGTATACATTTAAGTGGATGTCAACCCTCTGGTGATGAAACGGCAAGGCAGACTGTTATCGGACTTTGATCATCTGAGGGTGGATTCTATTGGCCCCAGGAGTGTAGCCAAGTCATTTATAGTGTTAGAGGGGCCTATAGATCCATAATGCTTCCTTAAGTTCACTATTGGTGCAATTCCCTTGCTAGTAAGCGTCTAAGGGGTGCTTGCTAGTTTTGTGCTGCCTCATTGCTGGCATGTACAGTATAAAAACCCATTTGACCCAATGGCTTGTGGTTCAGAGAAGCTGTCTGATCCAATCATTGGGTACGCCTGTGTGCTGAAAGTTACTCAATAAAGTACTCCTTTATCAGTAAACCTGGATCTGATTTTTCACTATCTTTGCAACTCTAACCTAAGAGTACAATGCCCACTGCAGGGGCAGTACACTCGGACATTGACTAAACTTTCCAGAACAAAATATGTGCTTGGGAGGGGTGCAGTAGCAATGATAATAAATTCATGGCAGATGCAGCAACAGTTAAGGAGAGCTGACACCCCCATTTCCTTTCTGATTATCTTGATTATCAGGCAGGCCATGTGAGAAAAACCAGTCAGGAAGGGGTTCAAAATGTGGTGAGGCATGACATCGCAATGCATGACTTGATTCCAAACTTCAGCTCCAACATGCAGTTTGATATTGCAAATGTGCAATACCCGTATACACAGAACAAGATCTTGAATCTAAGAGAACTTTCATCTAAGGTTACATGGATGAATTCATTACTTTCTGAGGGAATAACAAATTCACTTAGGGTAAGTTTTCCCATCACTACTACTAGGAACTGCTTCCATGCTCCTGCAAACAGGAACACCACTTTTCTAAAGTCTTAAGAGCTCATTCCGGAGTGGTTTCTGTTCTGTCAGCTTAGGAAGGAAGTTCACCTCACTTTGGGGCCCAGAAGAATCAGATTGAAGTGGAGCAATTCTGCTCAGGCTTCAGGCTTTGTCAGTGGAGGCTGGCAGCTCTAATGTCAGTGGGGCTGTGAATCTACTTTGGGTTTCAGTCAGAACCAGTCAGAACTCAAAAAGAGCTATCCAAGGTGCTGAGCCCAATCCCCCCAAATAGCTTCAGAACCTTGGATAGCTCCATTAGAGTTCTGGCTGGTTCTGACTGAAACCCAGACTGGATCCACAGCCCCACTAACATCAGAGCCACCAGCCTCCACTGGGCTGCATGCACATCACCAGTTCTAAGTGTTATGAATGCTAATTAACACATATTCTTTGGCTGAAAAAATTGATTTGGAACGCAGAAAATGTGTGCTCAAGCCATTTCCATCACTATAGGTTGTCTATCGTCTTCACTGTTGTTTACTAGCCTCTACAAACAGTGCTATGATGGGGCCATGCTGTTGTGAACCACATCCACATGTTGTAAAAAGCATAATGACCATAGGAAGCAAAGTTAACATGACCTCTAAGAAGGCATGTTAACTTTTGAAAGCAGAATTCAGGAAACAGGACTAGTAGATGTAGATACTTAGGAGAATACTGCATGGATAACATTTCATGGTCCCATTGGTCAGTTTGATGATGAATCTTGACTCACTGAAACTCATTATATCCTAAACTATATGCATGTCAATTTGCCTGTGTCTTGTGAGAAGATATACTGCAGTGCATCTCAATATAAACACCGTTAATGTACTGTGAAATTATTTTCCTCAAGTAGCATAAACAATTAGAAGTTAGAATGATAGAATTCACCATATTGAACAGCAGCCTCCATACACTTCTAAAATCAAAAACTAGCAACCCTATGGATCATATCCAGTAAGAATGATAACTATAGTGCCCTTGAAAATTACCTGATGTAATTAAAAAAGTAAGAGGTAGGTGTTCATTAGTAGTACAAAATAATGAGTGTTATGTTTTGAAATCTTGTTTCGATACTCTGGGACTCTTACTTGTTAAATGCGTAATGGCTGTAATTCTATAGTTTGTTCTCTGAGTTATTGTCAGGTAAACTGACACATTAATTTGTCACATTTCCCTGAAGGAAAGAGCCCTATGAAGAGCAATCTCATTTATGTTTCTGGTCCCTGGACAGCAATTTCAGCTGATGCCTACTTTTCATGAACTGTATTTCATTTGAATTGACTGTAGGTCATCTTGGATAGCTAACAAAACTGGGTTTAATATACCTGATTTCCATTCCACAGCAGTTAGCAAAACACTATGAATGCGTGTGGCTGGCTGTCATGGCCAGAAAAGGAAATGCAGGGAAATAATGAGAGAGTCAGAAGTTGTTCTCCTAAGTTAAGAAGTGAACCAACAGGTCCAGTTCTAATCCTCCCTCCTGCCCTACTATTAGGCAGTGTGAGGTGATTGCCTCAGGATGTGGGGCAGCAGTGGCCATCTCCCAGCTGTTCTTCCTGAACTCCCTGGCTGTTCCCCTCAGGATGCCACACAACCTGTCCTGCCCTCAACCCCTAAACAAGCCTGCTGCCTGAGATGTGGTGGAGGACACGCTCCCATTTCCAACTTTGAATTAAAATTCAGCTGCCAGTCCAGCTGGCTGGCTTCTGTACATGGAATGGAGAGGGGGCACCATCTTGTCCTTCATCTCAGGGAGCAAAATAACTTGGGTTTGCCCTGTAAACAACAGTTTACCAGAGCTGCTTGATTCATTACACATATCCTAAATTCACTGACATACAAGCAGGTCATATTATTTTAACAGAGCCTACTTCCAAGTAAGGATGCTTAGGCTCACAGCTTTAGGAGCAGTCAGTTACTCGTTGACTTCTCTAGAACTAAATTAATGAAAAATCAATTCCCTCCCATCTGTGGCAGTGCACAGCTTAAGATGTGAGTATGGTTCAATGACTGTGGCAGCAGGACACCCACCTAGTACAGGAACAGATCTGGAGGGACTGGAATGGGTCTGGAACATAGGAAGCTGCCCTATACCTAGACAGACCATTGGTCCATGTAGCCCAGTATTGTCGACAATGACTGTAGGAGTTATGCAGGGGTTCAGGCAAGAACTCCTAGCCCCACCTGGAGATACCAGGGACTGAACCTGGGACCTCTACATACAAAGCATGTGCTCTACTACTAAGATATGGCCATCCCTGGAGGGGGACTGGATCATCCCATCCTTAACAAATAAATCTTGCCACAAGGAGTACAAAACCAGCCATTCTCCTATGCTAGTTGTTCTTATCAATTTGACCTTAGGTGAAGGAAGTTATATCATTTAAATGTAACCATTAGGGATGGGGGAATGAGCAGTATTTGAGACCGCTAGGATCTCTAAACATCGTCTTGCTGCTCATCTTGTGCCTGATTCCTGTTTGTGTTTGCTGCTTGCTCTGTGCAGATGGGAAACATGTGCAAATTGAGCAGCATTCGAAGGGGAGATTTGCACAAATCTCCTCAAATTTGTACAAATCTCCCCAATTTGCACAAGTTCCCTAATTTGTGCAAATTTCCTCCATAGACTGAAGTGGGACTGATTCAGTCTACTGAAGAAATTTGTGCAAATTAGGAAATTTGTGCAAATCGAACTAGGAAACAGGAATGAGGTAAAGATGAGCCTCATTGTGTTTGACGATTTGTGAATATTTTCGGTGGAAACATGTTCATCCTCACATTTGGAGCTTCAAACAAGGGATGCTTGCATTTTTTGCAAGCAAAAATTTTTTTTTTCATGCATCCCTAGCAACTACACAGTGTGCTTTCTTTTTCAGGTAGCCTTCATGAAGAAACACAGGAGAGAAGGTTGACCCATGTGCAGTGAATGAAACAAATATATAAATGAATATCTATATAAATTGAATGACTGGGCATTGTATATTGTGCATGTATTGAACCAAAACCTAACTAGTAACTATCAAATCAATTGGCAGAATGACTGGTGTGTGTGTGTGTGTGTGTGTGTGTGTGTATAAATTATATAACTCACGGTGCAACATGATCAAGTTTGAAGTCATGCATCTGTCAGATGACACTTGATTGAAATGTGGATAGCAATATCCTACTGGAGGCGAAAGCTCCAGTCTCTTTCTTTCTTTCTTTCTTTCTTTCTTTCTTTCTTTCTTTCTTTCTTTCTTCATTAAGTCAGCAACTTCATTAAGTCAGCAACTCTCCTATTCATGCTGACGGAATCTAATTTACAGAGCAGAATCACCTATTTTCAGCAAACTTCATGTCCAATGGATATGACTGAACTAACGAAAATCCAGAATTGAAGTCCTTTTTATGCAGGCATTGTATTACTGAGTCCCTGTACTCATTCGCTGTCTCATTGACTTTGTTCATTATTTACTATATAGTACATGAACATTTTTGCCAGTCAGTCCTTTTCCTGGAATATTAAGAACCAGTTGGCATGAAGGGTCAGCATCCTCAGTCAACTACTGGGGCTCTTAGCGGAAGGGCCTATTGTTGGCACAACTACTGGGACTCTGGACCTGGAAGGGCCTATCACTGCTCCTTGATCTATTGTCACTGTGCAGGACCATTAGTTGCTGCCACTTGGCCTCTTTCTCTCTGGGTGGTCCCCTTCCTTGTTGCCTCAGCACCACATGATGATGGCTTCTTCTCTTTGTCTCATGGAGAGGGCAGGAGGCAGTGCTGGCTGCTTCTCCTTGCTGCTGTTGCTGCTGATTGATTGCTTTCTTGCCTCCTAAAGTGAGTGAGTGAAGATGGCAGCTAGGAGCAACAGTATCCTCCTGAAAAGGAGGGGGCATATGAGCTGGCGGTAACTGCTCCTTGCCACTGTTGCCAACGTGGACAAGTGAGTATCTGTTGGCGATGATAGCAACAGGACTGGTCTGAGACATTTTGCTGCCTGAGGCAATGGTCCAGAAGGTGCCCCCAGTGGATTCCATGTACCCAAACTGACCCAACTAGCAGCCAGGGATATGAGGATCAGTAAAATTGGAGCTTGACAAAGTTCTCCAAATTCCATCAGGAAGTTCATGCTGACTTGAGTCTGTAACAGATTGCAAGCCTTCATATGGGTTTTTCAAATGTGCACATGCTGTTGAACACATTCTTGGGGGTCTGCAAGTCACATTACAAGATTGGAAATGTATAGACTTCGACTGGAGATTGCATCCAATTCCATGTTTGGTCTGGAAGATGCAAACTGGGTAAATCCTGACCAAAAACCAACTGAAATATTCCTACTAGGAATGGATGGATGCACTGGTGTCTGGCTTTCCTGGGCACTCACTCAGCGACTGCCCCACTCATGTGCCCCCAGACATGCTTGGATAGGGGAGTGTGGTTCCCTTCACCTCCTCCTCCTCCCATTCCAGCTACCGTGGCAGCATTGGCAGGGCAGGATGATGATGAGAAGGAAGCCCCTCTCGTCATCTACCTGCCCCACCACTGCCTGTCATCTTGCAGAAATGGCCCCTTTTCAGGCACCATTTCCCCAACTTTACATTTGCAAAAAAACCCCACAAGTCACCATTTTAACACAAACTGCATAAAAATTAGTGCTGTGCTGAAAATTTATCCCACAATATTTTTTTGACCATTCTCATTCAATCTGATGGAAAATCAATTGCTTTTGAAAAGAAATTAAAAGGAAGATACATTTCAGAGAAATTCTCATGGTGGGCTGGGCTCAGGGTTCCTGTGCTTACCTTACTTATGAGGTGGCTGAGGAGTTTGCACAAGTGTCCTGTCTGTCATTGCACAGTCATCTCTGTGGCAGCCTGTAGCTAGGGATGGACGAAAGTCCCTTACCTGGTCCCATAGCTTGCTTCGCGGTGGGGGGGAGGCGCTTTGGTTCTCCCCCCAAAGTTCAGGCCGGGGGTGGAGGCGCCCCACCTCGCCCGGCTGAAATTCAGGCCGGGGAGAAGTGCCCCGTTTCCCCGGCTGCGAAATACAAAAGTAAAGTTAAAAAGAACACACACACACACACACACGTGATAGGCTACGTAACGATTTACGTAGCCTATCACAGCTAGATTTCCAAAGTCAGCCATGATAGGCTACATAAATTGTTACGTAGCCTGTCACGGGTGACTTTGAAAAAAAAAAAAAGCACGTACGCAAATGGCAGCGCCCATGGGCGCTGACATTTGTGTTCCTTATTTGGGCCCAGGTAGTCTATGTAAAGATTTATGTAGACTACGGCGAAAATAAGGGCAACCCTTATTTTCGCCGTAGTCTATGTAAATCTTTACGTAGACTACCTGGGCCCAAATAAGGAACGCAAATGGCGGTGCCCATGGGCCCCGCCATTTGCGTACGTGCTTTTTTTTTTCAAAGTCACCCATGATAGGCTATGTAACGATTTACGTAGCCTATCATGGCTGACTTTGGAAATCTAGCCATGATAGGCTACGTAAATCGTTACGTAGCCTATCACGTGTGTGTGTGTGTGTGTTTTTAACTTTACTTTGTAATGGCGGCGGCAGCCGGTTGGAAGACCGGCCGCCGCCCCCGCTGAAACGCTGGCGAAACGCCACCGGGACCCGCCGCCAAGAGGGACATTCGAAGGAGGTAAGTCCCATCCTGGGGGGGGTGGGGGGCGTTGACATTCGGCCTCCCCGAGATTCGTGGAGAAATTCTCCACCATCCCTACCTGTAGCCTCCTTGGCTTCCCACAGCTCAGTTAAAGCCATCATGAGGAAGACACCATGAGGGAATTCCTCCTGTGGGACATTTTCAGTTCAGGAAGTGCCAGTGGCCTGGGAGGCTGCAGAGCAATGGAAAGATGTGCAATAGAGTGAGAAAACACACACAGCACCCCTGGCTACCTTGCAGTGATATTAGTAGGGATGTCAGAGAATTCCGCCACGGATCTCAGGGAGGCCGAATGCCAGCGCATTCGGCCCCCCGAAAACGGTGGCGGAACAGTCTGCCCCCCCGCCCCCCCGGGACGGGACTTACCTTGGGCGGATCTTCCTGGTGGTGACGGCTCCAGTGGCGGTGTGGCGGCGGTGCGGCAGCCGGTCTTCCGACCGGCTGCCGCCGCCGCCATTTCCAGTTTAAAAAACAAACAAACATGTGATAAGCTATGTAAATGTTTATGTAGCCTATCACGGCTGATTAAAAAACAAACAAACGCACATACGCAAATGGCGGCGCCCATGGGCGCCGCCATTTGCATACGCGCGTTTTTTTTTTCTTTTAAATCAGCCATGATAGGCTATGTAAACATTTACGTAGCCTATCATGGCTGACTGCAGGGACGCAAACAGTGGTGGCTATGGCCGCCGCCATTTGCATCCCTGCTAGCCAGCGGCCGGATGTCCGGCTGCTGGCGGAGCCAGCCGGGGGCTCTTCAGAATCCCTGTGGAGTGGAGCCGGCCAGCCAGGATTCTGGGAGGGAGGGACGGAGCACCTCCCCCCCGGCCAGAATTTCAGGGGGAGGGACAGAGTGTCTCCCCCTCACCACAAATGTCACCCTTTGAAAAGGTAAGTGACTGTCGTACGTCCCTAGATATTAGGTAAGCTGAAAAATGCCAACAAAAGAAATTCAAAATTCTACCTCAGAAGAGTGGAAGCCTCAACACATTTGATCCTGTTGCCACCCACAGAAGCTGTGCATTAAACCAAAAAACCCTTAGGAAAAAAGAAAGAAGCTGTGCTACAACCCCTGCCAAAAGTGAGCCATATCTGTGAGAAATTGTTGGAGAATTTCTCCTCCCGTAGGAGAAATTTAGAGAAATTGTCCCCCCAATTTCTCTGCCCACAAACAGGCTGGATAATTTTGGGAGGCTATTTGTGCACAGCTCTAATAAAAAATGCTGACTCACTGCAGGTTGTAGACAGATACCAGGCGCTCGCAATGGGTCCAGGTAAGTTGCGGGGGCTTGCGTGGCTCAGTGGTGGGAGTGGGGCCTTGCTGAGCTGGGTTTGGGGGGGAGGTGGGGAGTCTGCCAGACTCCTGGACCCACTCAGGCACTCGCAACATCCCTAGTCCCTACTGGCAGCTGAAACCTATTTGAATACTGGCAGTGAGACCCCCACTGTAACTGAAGTCAGCAGGCTAGCTTGGGGGTAATGTGGTAGGCCATGTGGCATACATAGCTCTGTCCTCCAACATCTCACTGCCACTGTCTGTCCCCCAGCATCTCTCATCGGAGGTAGCTGCCTCATTCTGCCTAACCAGCCCTGGGTAGTAAGGAGCAGCCGCCACCACTGAAGGTGACACAAGAGCCCCTGTAGGTGGTGCTAGAGCCCCAAGTCTTAGAGCCCCTGAGAAGCTGCCATGTAGGACATCTTGCTAAATGACCCCACTCTCCAAACCTGGAAACAGCTCTCTTTATTTGTCACATGGGAGGGAGGAAAGAAAACACTTCTCAGGCAAGTAGTAATCAAAAAACTGTTCCTCAGTTCCTCAAAGACAGGCACATTGGTCTAATTTGCAACTAAAAATGAATTCTGGTATGCTAATGATAATAAGGAGATAATGCAACAAGCACTTACATTTGCTTTGGAAATCGCAAGGCACTGTCAAATGTATTTTGATACTCATGATTAATTGCCATCTGGATAAATGAATTTATAAGTGATCTGCTAAATGTACTTTCGTAAATGAAACTGAATCCGATGTAACGGAAAGCCATCTGTGAACTTCAGTGGAATTCTGAAATCTTGACAATTTATTATTGATGCTGTTTCCCTGTATTGTTGTCAATTGCTGTTCCAGCCCATGGCCAAATGAATCAATGGGGAGAGAGTGATGCTGCCATTATGCTGGTGAAATGACCACCAGATCCTATACCTGCTCATTCTAGAAGAGGGGAGGAAAACACACACCTTGGGATGGGTGAATCCGTCAGTTCCACTGTCTCCCACATTCAATTTTTTAAAATCTCTTGTCGTTTCTTTCCTTAATATGGAGAACATCACAATTTCTTTTGTAAATTCTTATCGCAACCAAACTGAAACAAAATTCTCACCCATCTCTGCACACAACCAGAAAGTCCCAGTCAGACAGCTTACTTGCATGTGGGCTTGTTTGCGTCCTCTGTATGGGAATTGCAGTTCCCTGCTGGAGAGAAAGTGTGTAATAATAGCTAGGGATGGCAGAGAATTCTGCCACGGATCTCGGTGAGGCCAAATGCCAGTGCATTCAGCCCCCGAACTCCGTGGCGGAATGGCCTGCCCCCCCACCCCCCTGCAGATCCCCCCCAGGATGAGACTTACTTGGGGCGGATGTTCCGGACGGTGGTGGCTCCAGCAGCGGCGGCGGCAGCAGCTGGTCTTCCGACCGGCTGCCACCGCTGCCGCCATTTGCAGTCTGTTCCCCCCCCCCATTTGTGATAGGCTACGTAAAGACTTACATAGCCTATCACGTCTGGGTTAAAAAAAAAACGCGTACGCAAATGACGGTGGCTACAGCCACCGCCATTTGCGTTCCTTATTTTTGTCCGTCTTAGTCTACGTAAATATTTACGTAGACTAAGACGGCGAAAATAAGGGGGGGGTGCAAATAGGCATCCGCTACGCTATTTGTGTTCCCCTTTCTTGTCTTCGTCTTAGTCTACGTAAATATTTACGTAGACTAAGACGGCCAAAAATAAGGAACGCAAATAGCAAAGCACTTCATGCCAGAGCTGTGTGCAGATGGACTTTCAAAATTATCCACCCTATTTTTGGACTGATAAATTGATTGATTTTATTTTGTACCCTGCCTTTCCACCAAAAATGGAACTGAAAGCAGCTAACCAAATTTCTCCAGGGGGAGAAGAAATTCTCTCATGGTTTCTCACAAGTAGGGCTTACCATTAGCAGGAGCTGTAGCACATAGCTTCCGCCTTTTTTCCTAAGCATTTTTGGTGGGGTTGCACTACCACTGGAAGGGGCAATAGCCTCAACTGTGTTGGTTGCCTAGCCCCACATTTTGCATCATCCACAATGCAGGTATGAAGAGGGCAGTGTTGTGTTGAGCTCCAGGGAACATATGGAACTAGTGCCAAAATCTGTTCTCCCACGTCCTGAATTTTTCCTTCCCCTTGAAAAGAGGCTTCCATTTTTTTGCCTCAATCTCAGGACATTTATAGTTTATTTTGAATTTATTTTGGACGGTGGAGTTTTTGAGCATACCTAATCACTGCAAGGTGGACGAGGGTGCTGTGTGTTTTATCTTTCTGTTAGACATCTCTCAATTGCTCTACAGCCTCGAAGGCTTCCTGTGCTTCCTGATCTGGGGGGAAAAAAAGCCCTATGGGAGGAATTATCTCTCATAATGTCTTCCCCTGGGCTTTAACTGAAGTGCACGACAACAAGGAGGCTACAGGCTGCCAGAGATATGATTGCGCAATGAGAGACAGGATATTCTCACACATCCCTTGGCCAGCTCATAAGTAAGGTAAGCACAAGAACCCACAAACCCAACAGCTGAGAAGCTCTCTGAAATTGTCTTTTCTATCATATTGAATGAGAATGGTCCAAAAAATGTGGAAAACATTTTCAGCTCAGCACTAGTTTAGGGAAGCCATCGTTTTCACATGTAGCAAAAGTGGTGGTAGGGATGATATTGGCAGCCGGGTGAAAGAAGTGTTCACACTTTCCCTTGAGTAGATGTCTTGGCCTCTTCACTTGTAGGAGGGGAGTGGGAACTGCTGTTTGGTGTTTGTGTCTTGGGTCCCAAGTTGAGCTAATCTGTTATGGTTCTGGGAAGGGAAGCATTAAGAATGTGATCAAGTTCCCATGAGCATTGGAGTCAGGCTGTTTTGTGCCAAGTGCCCTTCCTTCATACTTTCCTTCACCTCTTGTGAATTCTCAGTATGCACAGCATGAGTCCAGCAAAATATAGCCCCTTGCCATGCACCCCATTATGAGTTATGAGTAGAGTTTAGATACTGGTGGTCTTGAATGGGCCCCGTTCACATCTCCCTATGCTCTGTTGTGATCATCAACAGCTCATCATCTTAAACTTCTTAAACAGATCATCTTGAACTTTATTTTTCTCTTTCCATTGAAGTCAATGGGAGGGAAATTCCTTGCTCCAGATCCAGGGATGGTGTCAAGTTATGCCATTCATGGGGGGTCGGGGGGAGGCATTGTCTGTAGGATGTGTTGCCCAGGTCCCAACCATGACTCTGCCCTGTTTTAGCCTTTCCACAAGTGTATCTTCATCTGTGTAATGGCTGCATAGATCCAGTGTTCTGAGGTCTTGTATCTGGCTTATCTATCATATTGTGGCTTCTGCCAAATCCTATAGCCCCTCAGTCAGCAAAACTCAAGTTTAAGATTGTTCTGTTACAATTGTATGCCTTTTAAAAATCAGTGACTAATGTTTCTTCTTTTCCAACTTCTTCTGTGGATTTTTGGTTAACAAACCGTACTGAGGATTGTGTCCTCAAGCAGTCATATGCCTCTCATGGATCTCACCACAGATGAATCCCTTGAAAGTATATTTCTTATTTCTTTACTTCTATGTAATGTATGAGCCTGGCATGAATCTGCTTTTTTGTTGTTGTTGAAAGCCTAGTAAACCCATCTGAAATAAATTTGGTTTAAAAGAAATGGATGAAGGAACTATTATTGCTGAGGTACTACCTTCTCAATTCTAACAATTTGAACTAAGAGCAAAACAATGAAGAAGACTAAAGAGGTTATCCAAACAAACAAAAAATATTGAAAATTCCATTTTGCTTCCAAATAGAGGTAAACACAAGGGTATGTTATTGCCATTAACACTGGAATTAACTCCACAACTTGGCAATCTGAAGTCATTTTCTTAGGATTGTATTACCCCTGAGGTACTTAACTCAAGGTTACTTGCCTGACTTTTTATGCTAACAATTGTATATTTTTAAGTGTTAGAAATTTACCTGAGGTGCTTTGAGATAAGAAGAATTGGAAATGGGAGAAGAAACCCCTAAATCTATTTACCACTTCAGAAAGAATTACATAGATTTCAAAAGATCTGTTTGGAGGAAGCATTAAAGATACACAACTTCAAATCACAAAGTCTGCAGCTTGAATTTTGTTGTGCCATTTATTCACTAGTGACCTTAGGCAAGCCATTCTCTTAGCCTCCACACACACACACACACACACACACACACACACATACACACTGCAGTCTAAGAAAAATAATAATCCTAACCTACTTTGCAGGGTTGCTGTACAGATTACTGAAAGATAATATATGTGACACACTTTGAATGTGTGAAAGTGCTATTTAAATATGACCAATAGGGTTCAACAACCTGGCCTAGGATCAAAGAAACATACAGGAGTCTACCATGTATGCCAGCCAGGGGTGGGCAACTGTGGTAGGTCCAGGGATGCCCTTCGACCCTCCCCATGGGCCACACTACATGGAGTCCCATGCACTCCACAGGGCACCCTCGTTTTTATTTAACTCACTCTGTAGTGCTAAAAGGGCTTGTTCTCAGATTAATTTGGCCCATTTAGCATTCCAAGCATTGTGATATAATTCTCAGCAGTTTAAACAAATCCAAAATACTTATTTAAATATGTATTTTGAAACAAAATCCTAATTAAATATATATTTTGAAAGGGATTTCTAAAATGCGAGATGAATGTGAAAACAGAAAAGGATGGAACTAAGAGTAAAAAGAATGCAAAAGTGACACTGACTGGAAACAGACAGGTTTGTCTTTCCTCAGCTGCCAACTGTGTATGTCATGAGTCATGTCTTGCAATTCCATCACTACACAGACCTGGTATTTCAGACGCTTTCTCTCTGTTTCAAACCTATGTCATGAAGTAGCTGGAAATACTGATGTGACTAGCCCTTACAAATGTGCAGAATCAATGTAAAGTGTCACCATTCTAAACAGGTAGCATTTTAATCTATCATACTTCAAACATACAAATTCCTGTAAAAGAGGAAACTAAAAAAGAAGCAGGAAGGGAGGGGACCACATCCTTTACTTATACTAGTAATGACAAGCAGTGATCACATATAACAAATGATATTAGGCATAGAAGGAAGGAAGGAAGGAAGGAAGGAAGGAAGGAAGGAAGGAAGGAAGGTTCTGATCTTGGAGGCTTCCAAGTATCTTGTGCCCTGCCAGGCTGCTGCTGATAGGGTGGAAGGAGCAGCGGAGGTGATTTTCACCTCTCCAGCTTCCTATTTCCTCTAGACAGGCTTCTAGAGGAGTTGTGCTACCGGGGGTGGGGATGGGATGGAGAGGCCACAGGATGCTGTGTATCCTAGCTGCTCCTCTACTCTCCCCTCCCCTGCCCACAGGAACATTGTTTTTCCTCTCCCCAAAGTCATTTTTGGAGAGTGGTTCTTTCCATCGTGGTTGCTACAAGGGGGTGGGGGCAGAAGTGGGGGAAGGGACTTGAACTCAGAGTCCCCCTGCTAAGGTCATAGGAGAGTCAACAGTCTTGGAATGGGGACTCCAGAAAATCCAGTGATTCCTCAGACGCTCTCGTAGGAACAAAAGGGTTGTTCCATCTGGCTGAAATTCTATACACATTAACTTGGCAATATGTCCCATGGAATTCTTTGGGAGTTATTTCTGAGTAGACATGTATAGGATTGTGGTGTATATTATTTAGCCATTGAAGACAATATTCTTCTAAGCCACCAATTTTGTGTACTCATTGTCAAACTTGGGATGGGTGAGAATTTAATTTCTGTTCATTTTTGGTAAGGATTTACTAACATTCACAATGTTCTCCATATTCAGGACAAAAAACCCTTGATATTAAAAAAGGAGAAAAAAGAAAAGAACGTGAGATAAACTGAAACTGACAGATTTATCCATCCAGCCCCAGGGCTTTGAGTGCTTAGCTCTTCAAAGCCTGGGTTTGAATCCCTGTGTATTCAACTATGTTAGTGCTGAATTAGAGTTTCCACCCCTTTTTTTCTGATAGGCTTCTCATCTTTAACTGCTATATGGCAGCAAAGTAAAACAAGGTAATCTCCATCCTGGAAATGGCTGTATCTATTGAGTTTGCCTGGTGCAGATGGTGAGAATTTCATTTTAGTTTGTTTTTGATAATGATTTACCAAAATTCACCAAGTTCTTCATATTCAAGAAAGAAAGAACTTGAGATGTAAAAATTCAAATGCAGAATAATGTGAAACTGACCTATTGCTATGTCAAACATCATCATCATCATCTATTTATTTAGTTTCAGGAAAATATTATCATCTGCCATCTTTTAAAAATGTATATATACCATATATCTAGGGATCGAAAAATTTGTCAGTTTCACTTTCCCCCTTATTTGACTTTTTTAAAAGAATCTCAAATTCTTTCTGTCATGTTATGTGAAATATGTGAATTTTCGTAAGTTCTTATCAAACAACGAACTAAACAAAATCTTCACACGTTTTTACTGGCCAACGTAATAGGTATAGGTATTCCTAGCATGGAGAGTACCATGTTGTACCTGCCTGCCATGGACCCATTAAAGATGAGAAGCCTGAAAATAATAATAATAATAATAATAATAATAATAATAATAATGTGGTTGCTACTCTAATCCAGCATCACAGACATCATTAAATACTCAGAGATTCAAACCCAGACTTTTAAGAGCTAAGCATTAAAGTTCTGGACCTGGGTGAATGGATCTGCCAGTTTCTTCCACATTAGATTTTTTTTTTCCAAATCTCAGATTCTTTCCATCCCACTTGTGAAGACATTTGCAAATTTTGTTAAGTTCCTATCAAAAAATGAACTGAACCAAATCCCTATATCTATCTTTACTGTTCTAATAAAATTTTGTTGGGTTTACATATATATATATATATATATATATATATTCTCTGACAACTTCATGAATATGAAATGAATTCACACAAGTTTTAATGAATATTAGATGAATTACTAATGTCTGTTCATTCACTGTACAGTGTTGGGGAAGTTTTATGAGTGTAAAGAGACAGGATTGTTACTAGCAATTATTTATGTTTGTACAGTAATTAATATAACACAGTTTGCATATATAGCTGGAGTATATGTTAAACAAAACAAATATTACTTACATCACAACCTCTTAGGTGCTTTCTTTTCTTAGTGTGATATACGTCCCAGTGCTGATCACTGGATGCAGATTTGTTCTCACAATAAAGATCATGGATATGAATATTCCATGCATGGGACTGCAAGGGTTTACTTACATTGTGTTTATGCTCTTCTTATTTCAGGAATGGGGGTGTGCAGGGATTAGAAATTCACAGGCCTCTTCCCACCAACTCAAAAATGCACCACACACCAGCAGTGACTGCATTTGTTTTCTTTATCTATAGTCCTTGTAGTTTTGATGCAGTGTTTTGCACCTGTTCTCATCTCTGGTTATGCACTCTCATTTTGTATCTTTCCCTCACCGGAGAGCTCTCAAGTCACATTTGTTGTATTGAATTAGGGCTGCCACCTCTTTTTCTTTCTTTTTTTCCTGACAGGCTTTTGATCTCTAACAGCTATGCGGCAGGCAGGAACAACATAGTCCTCTTTACTCTGCAAATGTTCCTTTTGGATTTGGCCAGTGCAAATGGGTGAGAATTTTGTTTCAGTTTGGTTTTGATAAGAATTTACCCAAATTCAAATGTCTTAACGGAATGGAAAGAACTTCAGATTTAAAATTGTGGGAGAAAGCAAAACTGATATGTTTGTTCATCCCCACACAAATGTTGTGAACCACTCACCTAGGCTTGTATATAATGGTACTTATTCAAAACACTTTGAATGCCCATTTGATGAGGCATGGACCCACACCAAACAAAGCTTGTTGGCTTTGGTTTCTTTATATCATACGATTCTAGTGCAGATGTGTCTTAAATGAATGCCTGCTGTTGCTGCTTTCAGAACATCTGTCTCTGCCTCAGAGCAACCAACCCAGATTGTGTAAACTAGCAAGAGCAAGTTATTTCCTGTCAAGATTGACAGGAGTAATAGCTATTTTCACTTCCTGGGTATTTATGGGGTGGGGGGGAATAACTGAGATGACTACAGATATGAAAGAATTCTAATTTCAACCCATGCTGACATTTTACTATTTTCACTAATAAACAATGCAGCCCTGCAGTGGATTTCATCAATCTACTTAAATAAATACCCTCATCTTCAGATGAGGGTCTTCTATAGCCCTTATTTTTAAGATTGTTTTTCATGTTTACAAAAAATACTTGCATAATGAACAACAAAAATATTTTGTCAAAATGAAGGTACTTCATTTGACAAGGTACTCCTAGCACTTGTATAAGTCCAGGAAAGAAAGAGGCTGTCATTTTAAGATTATATGCAGTAATATTGAAAGCTAGGAGTCTCTATCCATCTTTCTATTTAGTCAATTTATAAGTCATCATTTGAGTATAGGAGTCTCAGCGGGGCTTACAATTCAAAACAGATACAATAATATCATAAAAGCACAAACAAAAAAATAGAGTCATATAAGTTATAGCAAAGCACACTGAAATCAGGTGTTTTTTTCCTATACTAAATTTCCCATACAAACCTCTAGGTCTATTAAAAATTTGAAATTGCATCTAATATTTAAGGAATGGGCTACAGTTGTTTTTGAATCCATGTAGCTTGTTACAGAACATTAAGATCAGTGCATCTACATCCATTTTGAGATTATTTGGTCATTGTATTAAAAGGAGGGAGAAACTTCCATTTTCTTGATGTTATCTATATGGGCTCCATGCTGCTGCTGTATAACTAGGTATAACCACAATAGCATTCTTTCAGTCTTGTTTGTGCTTTTGCTAATATTATTTTCATTAGGGATGCTTGAAGAATTCAATCTTCACAAATTGCTATACAAAATGACCTGATCTGCACCTCTTTGGACTGATGTACAGACCTAAACGTAACTATTCACCGGATTTTGTACTTCTCCGAACATTTTGGCACAGTCTTCGGTAGTCTGGATATATCAAAATGCACGGTTAAACATACATATTTTGAGGATATTTAAAAACAAAACAAATAAGTCACTGATTATGGCAGAAACGAAACAGGACATAATAATAGCTAAAAATATGTGAAAGCCACGTGAGCCAGAGATTCTCTGACCGCTCCCTAAGCTGAGAAGGAGAAGCCCTCCTTTGTGACCAACTTTTTGACTTTATTTCATTGACAAGCTCATTATAATCCAGATGTTTGTAAAGACTACAGTTCTTCATTTCATTTTCTGCAAGGAAATATGCCAATTTTCATTTACTATCTGAACTATGACCAATAAAAGGGGTGGATGTGGGGATACAAAACCTCACCTCAGTCAAGGCAGGCAGCAAAAGAAGTTAGTAACCACTGTTCATTACCTCAAACTAAATTTAATGATAAAAAATAATCTTGACCTGAAATGTATTCTACGAACATGCTCAATGTTGCAGCTATATTTTGTAAAAACACCACGCCTGCATTTTTCAGAGCTATTAACATTTCCTGCAGTCTCAAGCTGTGTATGGGAATACATTAACAGAAGACGATGTGACAGTTTCTAATTAGCCTGCTTTTTAAAAGCTACCATAAATATTAAATTTTAAGTGTTCCTTATAAACACAATGGGAGGTTGCAATGATAAACAAAAGTTATATAAAGAGACACTGGGAGTGTCTAACCCTCCAGGACCAGTACTTTCTTTCTTTTTTAATTTACAGCAATACATCTTTACTTTTTTTCTCATGAAATTTTATTTTATTTCAAGATAAAATTAACAAAATAAAGGCAACAAAAAAGAGGAAGAAGAACATACATACATAATAAATCAAGATAACTAAAGAAACAAAGGAATTTACTAATTATAATTCTTAGTTTATAACCGATATACTTATGGAACATCTACAGTAAAACACCCTAAGTGGGAGCTCAATACCTAATCAAAGAGTAAAAATACAGTTTATACAACATATAAAAGGAGTGTGTGTGAGTGTATGTTCGTTTGTGTGTATGTATGTATCAGAAACAAAATAGGCAACTGTACTTGGTTGGAATTTGATCAAATGTTTGAAGAGCTTCAGCAAAGGAAATAAAAGGAAACCATGTTGCCACAATATCTTTCTTCAAGTTAGGATTCCTTGCTCGCTGCACTTGCTGAGTAAGTTTATACATAGTCATAGTCTCCCAAATTTTATCAGCCCACCGCTCTGTAGTTGGTTACGTTGGAGACTTCCAATTACATGCTATACATAACTTTGCAGCTGTATACAATTGTTTAAGCAGGAATCCAGAAATGTTAGGTTCAAAAAGATGAAGAAGCTTGCTTTAGGAGTTACCAGTGGTCTAATGTGAAGAAATTCCTGAGAGTAATCAGCAACCATGTTCCAAAATTCCTGCACCGTAGAACATTCTGAACAAAGATGGAAATATGAACCAATCTGATCACACCCCTTCCAACAGTATTGACTATAATCTGGTTGTATTAGGTGAAGCCTCAAAGAAGTAATGTACCACCCATGCAGAACTTTGTATAAACAAATAAAAGAAATTCATTATAGGTAGGGAAACTGCTCAGTTTTTGCCACATAATATTTTCCCTAACTGGGCAACATTTTCCACTTTTCTAAACCTATACAAAACCTATTAATGGGAAAGAGATCTTGGGGTTGTGGTGGACAGCTCAATGAAGATGTCAACCCAGTGTGCAGCCAATGTAAAAAAAAAAAAGGCAAACTCCATGTTAGGCATAATTAGAAAAGGAATTGAGAATAAAATGCCCTACCCTGTGGCTTGCCTGGCCACAGGTGGGGGGCATTGCAGATGGGAGCGGGGTGTGGAGATGTGTGTGGCCACCATTGGCCAACTCTGGTGGCACCACCAGGAGTGGGAGGGGACTGTGATGTGCTTTTAGCTCTCCGGTGCCCCTCCTCAACACCTCTTTGCAGTGTGGTGGCAAGGAAAGCAGCACATGCTCCTGCAGCCGAGAGAGAGGCAGCGTCTTTTCTCGACCATGGGGAGCAGCTCCTGAGGCCACCATGGAGAAGGCATAGGCCTGTGCACTGGCCTTTCGAGTGATGGAGGTGTTCAGCTGGCGAGCTGCGATTAGTGGGGCGGTTGCTTTTCAGCCTGGAGCTTGCTGTGGCTGCTACAGAGGTGGCCTGTGTGCCAGTCTTTGGAGCAGCAGAGGCATTCTGCCTGCAAGCTGCACCTTGCTGGGCAGGCGCTTCTCAGCCTGGATCTTGCCATGGGAGCAGCAGCTCCCAGTGAGTTATAGGAGGTGGTGCAGCAGGTGTGACCTTAGCAGTGAAAGAGCAGGGGATGGGGTGTTGGTGGATGCTCAGCGTCAATGCAGGGAGAGGCTCCAGATGGAGGGCACTGAGAGGAGGCACTTTGCCCACTTGGCACTATGACAACGGTCGCGTCCCGAGGACCCACGGGCAAGAGGGAGGACCTCTCCATAGCCCATAAGTTCAGAGTTTTCCCGCTCTACTCCTTCAAACAGGGACCAACTGCCTTACCTGGAGCTTAGGCTACTCTGCTGACTACCCCAGTGCAGTCCCTTGCTTAGTCGCTGGAAATTAGCATCTGAAAGAGTCATTGAGTTGTAAAGGAATAAAGCCTTGGAAAGAATCCCTTTCGTCTGTGTCTTGAGTTGGCTACTGGAGGGGACTGTAAGAGGCAGCTAGGGTGCTCCTGACAGCAGCAGAGGAGTTATGTCTGTGAGCTGGTTCTTGCTGGATGGCCCCTGTTCAGCTGGACCCTGCACAGCTCCCAGCACATTGTAGGAGGAGGTGCAGTAGGGCGTCGATGGGCGCTCCAGTTACCCACCCTCCTGCAGGGCCTTTTTGTGTGTGCTGGTGTGTGGGATGGGAGCCACAGCTGCTGTTGTGGCCATTTCAGCTCCTCCTGCTTTCCAGGTTGCCCCCCTTCTTGGAGGAGGAGGAGGAGGAGTCCCAGCCTGTGCTGAGTGTTCTGGGGCTTGGTGGCCCAAAGGTGCTGAGGGTGGGCTCTGGGACTTTTTTCCTCCGGGGTGGTTGGGTGGAAATAGCAGCCTGGTAGTGTGGTGGGCTCTCTCTGGGCACACCTCCTGGTTTGGCCATATCTGCATCTGCTGAATGGCACGGTCTGAAGGAACATGAGGCTGCTGCCTTGCTGAAGCTAAGCAGGGTCAGGTCTGGTCAGTACTTGGAGGGGTGACCACCTGAGAATCCCATACATATATTTTGGCGAGGCATTTTCATTCTCATTCTTAGGTGTGGTGTGGTATCAGGTGACAAGGCCTGAATTCACACACACACACACACACACACACACACACCAGTAGGGGCTGTAGATCAATGTGATTGTGCACATGCTTTGTATGCAGAGAGTCCCAGGTTCAATCCCCCGTACAACAATGGAACCAATTACCCAGGGAGGTGGTGGGCTCTCCCACACTGGAGGCATTCAAGATGAGGCTGGACAGCCATCTGTCAGGGATGCTCTGACTTGGATTCCTGCACTGAGCAGGGGGTTGGACTCGATGGCCTTGTAGGCCCCTTCCAACCCTACTATTCTATGATTCTACTCCAGGTAGGGCAAAGAAAGTGTACTGACTGAAACCTTCAAGAGCCACTGCCAGTCAGTGTTGACAGTACTACGCTAGATGGACTAAGGGTCAGTTTCAGTATAAGGAAGCCTTCTAACACTATTACCCTTGTGGGGTGGGTGAATTCTCTTTTGGGGCCAAGGTGCCCATTGATATTAACAGGATGCCCCACAAGAAGGAGCAAGGGGGCAAGAACAGGAAGGGCAAAGCATCTTGCCCACTGGCCAACTGGCCTTTGAGGGGGCATGATTCTCCCTCCGATGAGGAGGCTGAGCCAGATTTATCTTTAATTTGCTAGATTGAAGGAAGTACTGAAAGACAAAGGGATTATGCCCACTCCTTTGCCTGTTGCGAATATGGCAGAGGGCTCTGGCCCAAGCAAACTTGGAGACAGGCCCAGCATTGCTTATTGCTTTCTGTTTCAGCATGCTTGGATGCTTCTTCCAGCCCTGTTCCACCACCCGTTGTGGGCCCAGCTCCTTCTGCAGTTGTCGAAGGATCCTGTGCCATAAGATCAAGCATCTGGGTCACTAACATCCATATCAGTTGAGCCTTCTACGTTGGCAATTCTGGATTCAGTATTACTGGACGCAATCAAAGCTTCTTCCAGCACAAGCTCTGCCATGGGCCTTGGGCCCAGTTCTTTCTGCAGCTCTAAAAGGATCAAGCCATCCTGTGTCTTTAGCACACTTGGACACAATTGATGCTTCTTCCAGCATGGATTCACCACACAGCACAGCTCCGCCATGGGCCTTGGGCCTAGTTCATTCTGCAGCTCTCAAAGGATCAAGCCATCATGTGTCATTAGGTATAGTTATCTGGGTCAGCGATTTTCCCACCAGCTTTGTAGCCCTCTGTGTCAGTAACTATGAACTCAGCACAACTTGCTGTTAGTAAAACCTTCTATAGTTTTATACTTACCTAGTGCTGGGTCAACTTCAGGTTAGTACCTATGCCAGCCATGTCCCAGGTGTCTCCAGTGGTGGAACCATGCCAGGCCTTTATGGCATTGCCATAGTAGCTCAGGATCAAGGTGAGAAGGGTTATGTGCTTGCATGACCTGTGCTTGAGGCGGTCTGTGCTCCACCGGGGCATATTACATGGGGCAGTGGTACAGTAGGGGCCGGTGTGCCCTGGCCCAATGGCATGCTCCCACTCAACCTTAGGGAGGGATGACCTGTATGTTAAGGTTGATAGAGAGGTAATTCTAACTGGCGGTACTACCAGACATGGTATGGAAGGTAGGGATGTATGAAACTCTTACCTGGCTCTGCACTGGGCAATCTGTGTGGGGGGGGAGGCACTCTATCGCTCCTCCCAGAATCCTCCCCAGCCAGCTCCGCTCTGTGGCGACTCCACGGAGCCACCGGCCGGGACCACCCGCAACTGGACATCCGGCCGCTGGGCTGCACAGGGAAACAAATGGCGGCCGCCGTAGCTGCCGCCATTTGTATCCATGTCTTTAGCCATGATAGGCTAAGTAAATATATACATAGCCTATCACAACTAAAGGCACGGACGCAAATGTATGTAGACTACAGGGACCAAATAATTTAGCCATGGGCGCCGCCATTTGCGTATGCGTGGTTGTTGTTTTTTTTAACTCAATCATGATAGGCTATGTAAACATTTACGTAGCCTATCATGGCTGACTGCAGGGACACAAACGGCGGTGGCTACGGCCACCGCCATTTGCGTTCCCAGCCAGCCAGGATTTGCAGCGGGAGGGATGGGGCGCCTCCCCCCTGGCCAGAATTTTGGGGGGAGGGATGGAGCACCTCCCCCCCACCGTGAATCAACTTTCATTCAAGGTATGTGATTTTCGTACATCCCTAGCTGTCAGTCAATTTTTGGACCCCATTCAAAGTGCTAATATTAACATTCAAAGCCCTTAATGACTTGGGGCATGGTTATCTGAAGGATCGCCTCTTCCCATATATCCCTGCCCAGACCTTAAGATCATCATCAGCGGCCCTTCTCCGTGAGCCTCTGCCAAAGGAAGTGAGGTGGGTGGCTACTAGGAGGAGGGCTTTTTCTGCTGTGGCACCCAGGCCATGGAATGAGCTCCCTAGTGAGGTTTGCCTGGCACCTACATGGTATCCTTTCTGGTGTCAGGTGAAGACCTTTTTATTTTCCCAGGCATTTTAGCATTTTAGCTCTTTAGACATTTAGCTTTGCTGTTTTAAATCTGTATTTTAAATCCTGCACTGCTGCTAGGTTTTATTCTGGTTGTATTGTTTACTGTGGTTTTAATGTTGTATATATTTTGTATTCTTTTATTGTGTGCTCTTTGGTTTTAATTTTTGTGAATCACCCAGAGAGCTTTGGCTATTGGGCAGTATAGAAATAAATAAATAAATAAATAAATTCCTTTTGACTCTGCAGTATGGACGTTAGAGAAATCAGCCACAGATTCAAATGAGGCCAGATTCTTTGGAATCCGGCCTCCAGAATCCACGGTGGATCAGCCCCACTTACCTCTACTCTGCGAGGATTCTGCGCAGGACAGCACTCGGCTGCTTGCTCAGCCGGAGCTGTTCTTCTCTGCGCCAATTGCCTTAAAAAAAAAAAAAAAAGGCTATCAGCAGGATGTGCCCATAGACTTATATGCAAATAGAGCCGTGAATCTTGTGTATAAGTCTATGTGTCCATAGGCTTATACGCAAGATTCCCGGCTCTATTTGCATATAAGTCTATGGGCACATCCCTCCAATCACCTTTTTTTTTTTTTTAATGGTGATCGGCACAGAGGAGAACAGCTCCAGTAGCAGGTAAGCCCCACTGAATTAAATGGAGCTTACACCCAGGTAAATGTACATGGAATTGCAGCCTAGATTATATAAAACTAAAAGGACAAAGAACATTCATTATCCCACATACTTCAATACAAAGATGTTATATCAACTACAGACCCACATAAATGCAAGTGTAGAAATATTTTGATTGAGAAGGCTTGAAAGTTATCCAAGAATTAGTTAAGTTTACTTAAGCAGGTTGCTTTTGTGTGAGATTTTCTTTTATTTTTAGGATAGATTATTTTAAAAAAGGAAACAGAACAGGGCTCCCCCACCCCCATATGTAATAGGGTGCTAGCATATTTTATGTGCCACATCACTGAATGGGGGAAAATGTATCCTTCTCTTGCCACAACAAAATCTTCCAAGATGCATTGTTCTCTCTTGGGGTTTAAATACATTCATTTTTTGTGACAATATGATGGAAATGTTTCATTTCAAATTTAAAACTTTGATTATATTCTGGTAACAGCCTGCTTCTGAAAAAATTTCAAATTTATGAGCACTTGTTAATTTTTAAAGATCAAAACAGGGAAAGTGGTGGCATATATTGCTTCAGAATCATGTTCTGACATCAGTTGCTTCATAAAAGCACACTGGAATGGTTTTGGAGCCAATACCTGCAAAGTCAGCAGCCACTGAATGCCTACTCTGGGTTTTTCTATAGCTTGTACAATCTGTGACACATACACATACCATAAGGCTCTGGAGAACACTGGAGAAGAAGAAAACTTTTCTGTGTGTGTTCAACCTGAAATTTGACATAAGGCATAGTCAGCAATATTTAAATACATGGCCTTCCCTAAAGTTTGTTACCTTGGCATAGGTATTACGTGCCACGGGGCTCAATTGAATTAAAGTAAAAGAATGAATCAACATGAAGTGTATTAGTTCAGCACTCTGAAGTGGTTATCTTGCTGCCCCAGGAGCATTTAGCAAATGCAAAGCATTCCTCCAGGAATTGATAGTGTTTCCTGATACATCTGAAAAGCAGAAGGGAATTCACTGGCTTACCAGAGGGGGCCTTGCATTTCATTTCTCGAAACTCATGGTGACTTCATCTCACCTCAATGTCACAGACAAATCAAGAGACGTTGATAAATAGGTTTCACCCTCAAATGGAGCTTTACAAGAACAGCATGTCTCCAAGTGATCAAAGTGTTTCATAAACCACTGGTTGAAAATCTAAATGCTGTGGTGCAGCTTGAGCAGAATCTGGAATGTCCTTGAAAGTTACAGCCATGGACAATACACTCCTTTGCCTAAATGGCAATACATGGGGGAAAGTCATGTGATTTTCAGTAGCACTCAGGAGGACCTTTAGTAGACTGCACACCACAAAATTGCATAGACACTTCCTGTTCCTGGTCAATATACCTCCTTAGTCGTGAGAAGAATCTGCAACTTTGGAGACAGCTTCACATGTTCTCAGTGCAAGTTGAGAGGTAATGTGCCAAAACAGGTATTGCTGCTTGGATCAAATTTGGTTTGTTTGTACAGGAGTATGCAAGCTTCGGATTTGTTCAGAAGTCTTTAGGCATAATGGTATGGAGACCATAGGAAACCTAACCAAACCTTGGCTAGTGTTATAATTATACAGCTCTCCTAAAGCAGGGGTGGGCAGCATGTGACCTGTGGTCCATGTTCACCCATGGCTGAAATCTGATGGCATGGCTGTGGCAGGAAAAAAACACACACACTGATTTCCCTTTAGAACAATGCATAGCAGAAGATGTCTGGGCTGCTGAACATAGCCCAGCCTGACCTAAAGGAAGGGCATTAAAATCAATTACATGTCAGCATCCTTAGCCTTTTAATGTTAAAAATCCCTTCGCAACTCTTGGCTGATCATACAGGGTTCTAAATCAAGACAACCACAGGGTTCCCACTGAAGACCTTCTTCTCCAACACATAGAAGGCTTCAAGGCCAGGTGATGGGGTCACTCACATCACAACAGAGAGAATGGGATGAGTAAGCACAGTCACACTCTCCCCTCACATGCTTGGGGGTTTCAATAACTGAATAGGGTCAGCACAATGAGTGCATATCTACATCTTCAAAGGTACAGATTAGATTTTATTTGCAAGTAAACTACATAATCAAAGCAATTATATGGAGGTGATACAACTTACATTTTAGACTTCTGGTGGAGAATCAAAGAATGCTGCCTCCACGTTAAAAAAATACCCCACACATTAATACCCCACACATCATCATCTTCTTCATCTTGCACAACAGGGAGAGGTCTAACGTACAACACTCCTCCCTAATATGCAAAGTGTGCATAACCAGGGAGATTTTAATATAGGTAAGCATTCATATGTATGACCCAACACCTATGTTATAAAGCACAACAATACTAGGAAGGCTGTCCAACATGTTATTTCTAAATGCACATATGCATCTTAGTAACCATGGCCTTGGCTTATGGATGTGTGAGAATTTATTTGTTTGTTTGTTTGTTTGTTTCATTTTCAGAAATTCATTTCAGTCATTTTTGACCAGAATTTACCCAGATTCCATCTCCTGGAACTGACCGCAGATCTGAACCTGGAGCCAAAGTCTGTACATTTCTGAGCTTGCGATGTGATTTACGGAACAAAACATGTTTTTGAAAAATGCACACATTTGGAAAAATGTGCACATTTGAAAAAAATGTGCATAAAAATTACTTCTGGAAAATGTGCACAAACACACTTTAATCTATGGGATAAAAGTGTGTCCATTCAAAACATGAACACAATTGATATATACATTGGAAAGAATGTGCATGAAAATATGCACAAATTTCTGCATGAAAAGAAGGGAAAAAAGCTCTCAGTCTGATACGGATACAAGTCTGAACAAGCTTTGAGATAGAATTTTGAGAACCTTGACAGGTGTGGGTTTTTGTTATTCACACATCCCTTGGCCCCCATACACATCTGGCATCACAACATGAGAATGTTAAGTCCAATTACCTAGGGAGATGGTAGGCTCTCCCACATTGGAGGCATTCAATATGAGGCTGGACAGCCATCTGTCAGGGATGCTCTGACTTCATTGAGCAGGGGGTTGGACTCAATGCCCTTGTAGGCCACTTCCAACCCTACTATTCTATGATTCTATGTAGCTTCAAAGAAGTCTCGGCAAATCTTAGAAACTAACCACTGGGAATATAACTGCTTTTGGGATGGGAAAACCTATGGCAATTGTCAATTTAATGAAAGTTCAATTATTCCCCCCACTCCTTCCTATTGACACTTCCATGCTGGTCAGATTCATATGGCCCTGTGGGCATAAAAGATGAAGAAAAATGCCCACAACTGTTTTGATTCAGTTTTCAGCAAAGACCATTTAAATGAATGTGCCTTTTAATTTGCTGTTTGCTTGATTTTCATAATGTTGTTGCTGCTATACCACACCATGTGTACATTCCTGATAAGTCTGCTCCCGCTTTTTCAACAGTTTGAACTGCTGACCTTGCATTCGTTTGCAATGGAAAGGCTGCTGCTGGCTGCAACAGATTAATATGAGCTCTGATCATGTTGTTTTTGATTAAGGTCCTGAGGTTACAAAAATGTAATTTGTACCCCACAAGGTGCCATAGTATGAACAGTGACAGCAATTAATCCTTCGCCTTCTGATGACAATGATAAAATGCCTGCTGCTGCCTCTAATAACTTTATTCAGGTTCCAAAAGGAAAATTTACCTTCCCCCCATGAATTATGAAAGGGATGGGGGGTCAGACTTTGCATCAGCCTGAAAGATTTTTGATCTTTGAAGTTAATGATTCTCCTTTATTTAAAAAAATCAATTTATTGAGAAATGTTTCAATAACATCTTTGCCTTTCTCATTTGAGGTATTAAAAAAATTAGACTCTCATCACTGATCCTAGATAAATAAATGAGATGGGATTTGAGGAAGCTTAATTAAAAAGAGGCACAAAATATAATAAAAAATGCCTTCAGGAAAAGAATTTGCTAATGTCAAGACACCTTGGTATATGATTGAAATGAGCAAGATTCTAAAGAAAGAACAACAGAGATTCTTTCTCCTCCTTCAAAAAAAGACCCACTCTAACTCAGATTTTCAGTAACAAGGCAATTTTCAACATAACATATGCCTTCAGTACTGAAATGAAGTTGAGAAAGATGAAGCACCCAGTGAAAACCACATGCATTCCAATTGAATTTCACTGGTAATGGTAAGGCTTTATCCTTGCACATGTTTTGAGAACATAACAAAAGCAAAAGACCATTGCCTCGATCTTGATAAGGAGATACATAGGCAGAAGCAGGATCACTTGCTAGATCAGGAAACATGTGTGTGGATCAGATATGCATCCTAAGGTGCAACTGAACATGGACGTTGACTATTTGCACTGCATTCCTTTTGATGAGAAAGGCGTGATCCCCATCCCTGTTCTGGTGCAACGAGTGACTCATAAATGCCCCATTTACATGTGACCAGAGCTGCATCATGTGCGTATCCTTTATTTAACAGCTGTTTGTCAATGATTTTTGTACAAGCAATCCAATGTTACAGTTCTATTTTGCGGAGTCTTGACAAGCCCCCAATTACTATTTATTCTATTTGCTCATTTTGCATATTAATACAGATCCTAAAGATAAATTATGTGGAGTTGAAGACCTCTGTGTATTCATTCACAGGCAGTAGACTACCACCTTATATAACTTGCCTAGATCCAGTGTTCTATATGTGTTCTTCTGATGCACATACTGAGCTCACTTGCCACTCACTTCATTAGTGAGATCAGCTCCCTGCATTCATATATTTGGGTGTCATCCAATATCATTCTGGCAGATGGGAGTTCCAGGAAGTGAACCCCTCCTTTCTTCAGCAGCCACCAGAGTCCTTTGAAAATGCTACACAAAGGGTTAGGGGACTCTCTTTAATGGGGTGAGTTGTGATACTGAAGCTGAAAGGGAAAGGAGGAGGAATCCCCCCCCAAAAAAAAAATCAGGTGGAGGCACCTTAACATGCAGGAGCTCCACCCATGGAAAGTGCCTCCACTTAATTTGGGGGGAGCCCCCTCTTGCCCCTCATCCCCTCTGCCACTGCCCACCCAGTCTAGGAGGGTCCCCCAATCCTCCGTAAAGCTTTTTCAGGGGACTCTGGGAGCTGCTAGAGGAAAGAGGAGGTGGGAAAGTTGGCTTCCTGGAACTCCATCCACCACTGCAATGTTGGGTGTTGCCTATAGTATACGTACATGGTGCTGTTCCACCACGGCAATGAAAGGGGAAGCCTTTGTAGACAAGAGAGTTCTTTATGTGCATTAGAGCTTCCATACTTGTAAGGAGCTGCTCACTGAGCATGCCTAGCATATGTTCTTGAAATTACATTAACAAATAATGAAACTTTCTGTGGCAAATACACAACTCAAAAGCTTTTCAAAAACTTCAAAAATGTGATGTGCAGCAACATGTAAGAACATTGGGAGCCATGGGATGCATGTTTCCTATGATAGTGAACATTCCTTGATGCTGGAGTGAGTATGTGAGTCAGCATGCAAGACCTCAATCCCTGCTGTGACATTTCTTGGACACCTTCCTGCTGTCCTATCTCTGGTTGGTTGACCAGAGTAGGATAAGGACTGTTGGGAAGTGCTCCAGGACACTCTGTGGTGGTGACTGAATGCCCCTCAGCCATGGCAGACAGTGGTGATGTTATTGCTGCGTCCCAGGCCCTGGGGCCCGATCCCCTCCCAGGTTTCTGTTAATTTTCAGACATTCACAGATGCTCAACAAATTCGTCACTTTACTCTGGAGTATTTCTGTATTGGATCTGAGTTTACTCATCAGTAAAACAATTTGATCAGGAAGTAATCCACATAATGCACAATTCATCCTAGTTCAGTGATAGGTAGGCTATTAATTACATATTTCTCTTTAAATTTTGATAGATCTCTAAACAGAAGTATATGACTAGAAGGCTACCTATAAGTGAACTACAAAAGCCAGGAGGGTCCTAAAATACAGAGCCAGTGTTTATAAAATCAGGAACCACAAAGTAATTGACAATCCAAATGGAGGATACTAATGCTGTTATACAACTGCAGGCAGGTAACAGGCAGAGAGCATATAAACAACCTTGGACCCTTTGCATGGCATTTGTGCATTTCTGAATATACAGTCACAGCACAGCTGAGTGTCTGCCCTCTATTGAGAAGTGTGCATTGAAAGCTTTCTGTATAAATAGGGGTTACTTTCTATTTTACAAGAAGCAACAGAAAGCAGATTCATAAGTAAAGCTAAGCTTCCACATATGGCTCTGTAGTTTCTTGTAACTGTGACAAAGGAACTCCGGCATGTCCTCTGCAGGTGATCAGCCCTACTGCACTGGAATTGTAACATCAGCAGCATCATTCCCCAGACAAAGGCTGATCTATCAGCTGAGCAGCTAGCATCTATTGGAGTCATCATATGGAGCTCCTGTGATCTGGAAGACACTTTCAGCATTTAACAGGACGCAAACACACCCATGACATCAAGCCACTAGGAACAGTTATTACTGGAATCGGAGCAGAATGCCATCAGAATGCTGATGACACACAGCTCTGCCTTCTTGTGACACCTGAATTAGGTGTGGAGTTCCATCTCTGTGGAATTTCCTACGAGTCAGTGTCAGGCAGGTGCCTACATTGGTCTGGTTTTGGCATCTGCTGAAATCATTTTTAGTAAAAGTGAAAGGCCAGTCACAGTTTTAGGGCCCAATCCTATTCAGATAGGCGGCCGCCTCTGAACTTGGAGGTGACTGCCTATCCAATGCAGGGCAGGGGAAGCACAGAGGGGATTGTTCCCTGTTCAAAGCATCCCCGACAGATGGCTGTCCAGCCTTGTCTTGAATGCCTCCAGTGTGGGAGAGCCCACCACCTCCCTAGGAATTGGTTCCATTGTCATATTGCTCTAACAGTCAATAAGTTTTTCCTGATGTTCAGCCAGAATCTGTCTTCCTGTAATTTGAGCCCGTTATTCCGTGACCTGCACTCTGAATAATGGGGTCACGTTTTTCCCTCTTCTAAGGACAATAAATACCTCAGGAGGCAAGCTTGAGCTCCTTCCCCATTAGTTCCTGCTTGTGTTTTTACTGGGAAATGTTAAGGTAATTTTTGCCATAGGGTCTCATTTGCCCAGAGTGCTAGCTCTGCTGTGGGGGTGGGGGTGGGGATTAAAGAAGTCACAATAGGATGATACATTGACCCCCTTACAATTATGAGGTGTCTCAACACAACAGTGACATTTGGCCCAGTGATGGCAGTGGTATAACCAGAGTGAATGCTGGCTGGTCATAGGATTCTCCTGGCTAAGGCAATTGCTGTGCCCTAGGATGACCCTGCTGAGGTGTGGTCTCCAACAGTGATGTTTGGCCCAGTGATGGCATTGTTGTAACCAGGGTGAATGCTGACCAGTCATTAAATTTTATCCTTTAAGCTTCCTCACAAAGGGAAGGAGCTTATGTCTTCTTTTCCTGCTCCCTGCCTCAAATCTGGCAGCATCTCACTCAGATTGGGCAATTTCTCCTCTTTGTATGCAGTGCCTCTACAAACCCCTCTGTATCCTGCAAGATCCCCCCCCCTGCATTTGACAACATGCACACATTTGAAAAATGTGCAAAGAAAAATGTGTGCATTTCTAAAATGTGAATAAACAAACTTTCATCAATGGGTGCATGCATCCAAAAATCCATGCATTTTAATGCATGCATTAATGTGTACCTTACCAAAACAAAATGCGCACAACTTTCCATACACATTTTTTAAAACTTTGTGTGGAAATAGGACAGAATGAGCTTGACTTTAAAAACTGATAATCATGGTGAGACCAAGCTTGACAGAACCATCCATCTGCAAGTAGAGATGGATGGTCCATTAAATAAAGTCCATTAAAATTCAGCTGGAAGTAGGTGAGATACAGAGTACACAGTCTACAAGAGTGGAGCTGTGGACAACATGGGGGTCATATGGTGGAGACATATGGGACATATGGTGGAGCTGTGGATGACATACTTCCCTGTTTCTGGAGAGCCAGTGTGGTGTAGTGGCGATAGTGTTGGACTGGGAGCCGGGAGATCTGGGTTCTAGTCCCCACTCGGCCATGGAAGCTCACTGGGTGACTTTGGGCCAGTCACAGACTCTCAGCCCAACCTACCTCACAGGGTTGTTGTTGTGAGGATAAAATGGAGAGGAGCAGGATTATGTGCGCCGCCTTGGGTTTCTTAAAGAGGAAAGATGGCAGGATATAAATGTAATAAATAAATATTCTGGTGTTCCAAGATTGTATCTTCAAAATATATGAAATACACGATGAAAGACCATCTGTGGTCCTAAGTGCATTGGGCTTTTGTTGAATAAATTTGTGTTTTGCCATTCTATGGATTTCTGAACCACAAAGATGAGATGCATATCAAAGAGCTGCTAATGGAACTCTAATCTATGGATCTCTGCCAGTGCAATCCTGCCAAAAAAAAAATTCATCCTGTTGATTTCGTTGGGTTGTAGACTAAGCCATAAAGTAGTAAAGCTTTCACTAGAGTCAAGTATTATAGCCTAGCAAACTCTTCTGCTTCACCATTGCTTTCCAATAGTACAGTGCAGCCCGCTATCAAATCTATACTGTTTGCAATGAGATTTAATACACTTCCTTTTAAAAAATAAAAATAGTTATTCTTTGGAGAGAGAGAGAGCTAAATCAAATTATTTTCAAAGCAGATTTCACTGCCCGCATTTCATACATAATAACAGCATATAATTACACTCTATGGTCTGTAAATGCCCACACACCTGTTTCACTAATAAAAAACCAAGCCATTTTCAGCTGAGACTTTTCAAAGCCTTTGAAAGCTGCTAGTAGCACAATCACAATGGGAATGCATTTATTTATAGTTACAGAGTTGCCCAGCGAAGTGAGCAGACTCAAAATGATAATAATATTAGTACTACTGCTGCTGATTCTAGTTAACTTTGTTTTAAATTAGAATACATGAGGCCCAGGAATCAGTAATTTTATGTTTTCTGCCCAGAAGGCTTATAATATAATAATTGGGCCCCTTCATGGATCACTGCCTTGTTGTGGCGAAGGGGCTTGCGTAACTCAGTGAAGCCATAAGCTATGCCGTGCAGGGCCACCCAAGACGGACAGGTCATGGCAGAGAGTTCTGACAAAATGTGGTCCACTGGAGAAGGAAATGGCAACCCACTCCAGTATTCTTGCCAAGAAAACCCCATGGAACGTATCACAAGGCTAAAAGAGATGACGCCGGAAGATGAGCCCCTCAGGTCGGAAGGTGTCCAATATGCTACTGGGGAAGAGCAGAGGGTATTTCCAAGTAGCGCCAGAAAGAGTGAAGCGGCTGGGCCAAAGCCGAAAGGACACTCAGCTGTGGATGTGTCTGGTGGTGAAAAGAAAGTCCGATGCTGTAAAGAACAATATTGTTTAGGAACCTGGAATGTCAGATCAATGAATCAAGGTAAGCTGGAGGTGGTCAAACATGAGATGGCAAGATTGAACATCGACATCTTGGGAATCAGCGAACTAAAATGGACAGGCATGGGCGAATTTAATTCAGGTGACCATCATATCTACTATTGTGGGCAAGAATCCCTTAGAAGAAATGGAGTAGCACTCATAGTCAACAAAAGGGTGGGAAAAGCAGTACTGGGGTACAATCTTAAACATGATAGAATGATCTCAGTACGAATCCAAGGCAAACCATTCAACATCACAGTAATTCAAGTCTATGCCCCAACCACTGAGGCCGAAGAAGCTGAGGTTGATCGGTTCTATGAAGACCTACAACACCTTCTAGAACTAACACCCAAAAAAGATGTCCTCTTCATCATAGGGGATTGGAATGCTAAAGTAGGAAGTCAAGAAATCACCGGGATAACAGGCAGGCATGGCCTTGGTGTACAAAATGAAGCAGGACAAAAGCTAATAGAGTTTTGCCAAGAGAACATGCTGATCATAGCAAACACTCTTTTCCAACAGCACAAGAGGCGACTCTACACATGGACGTCACCAGATGGTCAATATCGAAATCAGATTGATTATGTCCTTTGCAGCCAAAGATGGAGAAGCTCCATACAGTCAGTCAAAACAAGACCTGGAGCTGACTGTGGCTCAGATCATGAGCTGCTTCTTGCAAAATTTTGGCTTAAATTGAAGAACGTCGGGAAAACCACTAAACCATTCAGGTATGACCTAAATCATATCCCTGATGAATATACAGTGGAGGTGAGGAATAGATTTCAGGGATTAGACCTGATAGACAGAGTGCCTGAGGAACTATGGACAGAGGTCCGTAACAATGTTCAGGAGGCAGCAACGAAATCCGTCCCAAAGAAAAAGAAATGCAAGAAAGCCAAGTGGCTGTCTGATGAGGCTTTACAAGTAGCTCACGAAAGAAGGGAAGCGAAAAGCAAGGGAGAAAGGGGAAGATATACCCAACTGAATGCAGAGTTCCAGAGAATAGCAAGGAGAGACGAGAAGGCCTTCTTAAATGAACAATGCAAAGAAATCGAGGAAAACAACAGAATGGGAAAGACTAGAGATCTCTTCAAGAAAATTGGAGATCTCAAGGGAACGTTTTGTGCAAAGATGGGCATGATAAAGGACAAAGAAGGCAGGGACCTAACAGAAGCAGATGAGATTAAGAAGAGGTGGCAAGAATACACAGAAGAACTATACAGGAAAGATCTGAATGTCCCTGATAGCCATGATAGTACGGTCACAGAACTTGAGCCGGACATCCTCGAGAGTGAAGTCAAGTGGGCCTTAGGAAGCATTAGTAACAACAAAGCTAGCGGAGATGACAGTATTCCAGCCGAGCTATTTAAAATCCTAAAAGATGATGCTGTTAAAGTGCTGCATTCAATATGCCAACAAATCTGGAACACTCAACAGTGGCCACAAGACTGGAAAAGGTCAGTTTACATTCCAATTCCAAAGAAGGGCAACGCCAAAGAGTGTTCAAACTACCGCACAATTGCGCTCATTTCACATGCCAGCAAGGTGATGCTCAAAATCCTACAAGCTAGGCTTCAGCAGTATGCGAACCGAGAACTACCGGAAGTACAAGCTGGGTTTCGAAGAGGCAGAGGAACTAGAGATCAAATCGCCAACATTCGCTGCATCATGGAGAAAGCAAGAGAATTCCAGAAAAACGTCTATTTCTGCTTCATTGACTACGCTAAAGCCTTTGATTGTGTGGATCACAACAAACTGTGGCAAATTCTGAAAGTGATGGGAGTACCAGACCACCTTACCTGTCTCCTGAGAAACCTGTACGAGGGTCAAGAAGCAACAGTAAGAACCAGACATGGAACAACCGAGTGGTTCAAAATTGGGAAAGGAGTACGACAAGGCTGCATATTGTCACCCTGCTTATTTAACTTATATGCAGAGTACATCATGAGAAATGCCGGGTTGGATGAATCACAGGTCGGAATTAAGATTGCCGGGAGAATTATCAACAACCTCCGATATGCAGACGATACCACCCTAATGGAAGAAAACGAAGAGGATCTCAAGAGCCTCTTGTTGAGGGTGAAAGAGGAGAGTGCAAAAGCTGGTTTGAAACTCAACATTAAAAAAACTAAGATCATGTCATCTGGCCCTATCACTTCCTGGCATATAGAAGGGGAAGAAATGGAAGCAGTGACAGATTTTACTTTCTTGGGCTCCAAGATCACCACAGACGGTGACTGTAGCCATGAAATTAAAAGACGCTTGCTCCTTGGGAGGAAAGCTATGGCCAACCTAGACAGCATAGTAAGAAGCAGAGACATCACCTTGCCGACAAAGGTCCGTCTAATCAAAGCTATGATTTTCCCAGTAGTAATGTATGGCTGTGAGAGCTGGACTATAAGGAAGGCTGAGCGCCGAAGAATTGATGCTTTCGAACTGTGGTGCTGGAGAAGACTCTTACGAGTGCCCTGGACTGCAAGGAGGTCAAATCAGTCCATCCTAAAGGAAATCAACCCTGACTGCTCATTGGAAGGACAGATACTGAAGCTGAAGCTCCAATATTTTGGCCACCTAATGCGAAGAGAAAACTCCCTGGAAAAGACCCTGATGCTGGGAAAGACTGAAGGCAAAAGGAGAAGGGGACGGCAGAGGATGAGATGGCTAGATAGCATCACGGATGCAATGAATATGAACTTGAGCACGCTCCGGGAGAGAGCGCAGGACAGGAAGGCCTGGCGTGCCATGGTCCATGGGGTCACGAAGAGTCGGACACGACTGAACGACTGAACAACAACAACAACAATATGCCAGTTCATACATGCCCCTTTCCTCCACCTAATCTTGGTCATGCAGATTCTGTCCAAGAGAGATTGATGCCTGAGGCAGCAATTCTAAATAGCATAACAAAAGCAATGACAATTTGCTGCCCCGTTAACAGTATTGAAAAATTGCTGCTTGAAGCAGCAGCTACACTCTGATCATGTTCCTATATAAAGTATTGCATGAACATCAGACTACAAGAGCCCTGCTTGATCAAATCAGATCAAGGGTCTATCTATTCCCACATTGGTCTCCTGCTCTTTCGCTACAGCAGCTGTCCATAAATTTGTCTAATCCCCTTTCAAAACCATCTAAACCCATGGCCATTATGACAGCAAGCAGCAGCAAAATCCATCAATTAATTGTTCATTGGGCTATACACAAAAAGTGGCACTCCTTCACCTGCATGTGTGTGTGAAAATTTTTACCGCCCCCTTTAAGAAAGATGGGCAGAGAAAGGCCAAGCTTGCAGATGACCTCAAGTTGGCAATGGTTTGTATCCAATGGGTTGTATTCCATTTTACTCTAACTTAAGCTCAATTCATTTCAATGGGTCTACTCTAAGAAGGACTAACATTTAATAAAATCCCATGTGTCCTACTTTACAGAGGAGAGTCCTCTATCTGAAGGGTGGTCTTACATTTGAAGGACTGCCCTGTCCAAGAACCATAAGAAGGGAGAGCAGGGCCTATGAAGTTGCCCATCAACAGTTACCACCTGACCAGCAGACTGATAGGCATATTGGTCATCTGGTCACAGTCATCTTCACCAGTATAGTGAGTTTTATTCTATTTCTATTTAAATTATAATGATTTTAAATGTGCATATATGCAAATTTTATGCAAATCTTCTTTTGTCCTCTTTTCCAGTGATGCATTCCCTCTTTTTGGGTGATGTGGAAGTCACCACCCTACCTGTCCTTGTGTAGCCTAGGCCAATTATAGTAAGGAATAACTGGGCCTCTTTTGCATGCCTCCAACATGCAGTCATGTTGCAGTCTTTGATACCAGCAACCCATTAACTCACCCAAGTTCTCATAGAGAAGGACTATCTGATGGCCAGTGGAACATGATTTGGTTCCCTTTCCTGAATTGTCTAGAGGAAGGAAAGTCTTATTCACCTACTCTGTATGGTCATGTTGTATATGGGGTCAATAATTGGCTTCATAAGGCTCTGAGTCTTCAGCCATATAAATAGGTTGCAATGAGTGGCTTCACTGAAGGCTGGCGAGGAGGGGGATTTTTAGGGGACAATGATGAAGAGGAAAGTGAGGCTGATCCAAACTAACCACTCATAGCTTACCAGTAGGGAACCACCATTGGACCCTGCACTTACTTATGTCATTATTTATTGATTTGCCCTGGTGCCCAGGGCCTTTTCATCCCGCTTTTAAGGTATGGGCAGTGATGACTAGTTATATACTATAATTGGATTGATGCATGAATGCTTTATTCAATAAATTCAAAGTTTATTGCTTTAATGTTTTCTGATCTTAGCCATTTCAGATTATTTTTACAAGATAAAGCATGGCGTACATTTTTAAAATAATATAAAATAATAATGCTGGTATGTAGACTAGTGGCTGAGAGACTGAGCTACAAATCAGAACGTCCCCAGTTTGAAGCTCATCCCTGCCTTGAACTCACTAGGTGGCCTTAGCCAAGCCACCTTTTCTCAGCCTCAGTATCTCCATCTGCAAAATGGGGGATAATAATACTGCCACTTACCTTGCAGGGCTGCTGTAAGGGTTACTGCTGCATAATTCATTTGAAGTGCCTTGAATACTTGGAAGTGCTATACAAATGCTAAGTATTGTTATTAAATCATACTTATGTGCGTTGGGCAGTCCCTTCTGTGTGAGGAGACAAAAAGACATTCCATTGATTTAAATATGGGGACTGACTGACCCTATTCATCAGGTAAAACTGAAGCAGTACAATTAGTGATTCGCTTTTGAAAATGGTGGAGACTATTCTTAATAAGATTAAAGAGTCCAGCCATGACCAGTATGAGTGCTGAGGCACTCTGTAAGTGAGGTGCACGTGCACACACATGCACACATTCAGGGAGCGACAGAGCAGGGTCAGACTCCTGCGCCTCCTTCATTCTCTGCTCTCTGGAAATCAACAGTGGCAGTACAACAAAAACCAAAAAACCCACCTTGGTGGACCCCCTGTGCACCTTGGCCCACAGGTTATGAACCCCTGCTATAAATAGATGAGCTATTCAACAGTTCTCCAATGCACCTCATGCTTTAACTATGATTTTTTTTCTGGCCTTCATGAGAGTATTTTGGACCTATTTGAAGAGAATATAATGCCACTTTAGAGTTTCTGTGATTGGGAACCTTATCGGGGTTGGGGGTGGGCTTCTGTGCCCCAGCCATGTCCCCCTCCCCATATTAGCCCTACAGAAGAGCAGGGAAATACCTGCACAGGGCTTTGATGGGAGTCAAATAGTTGCCTCCCTTTCCCTATTTCTCTGTCACTTTCTACACAAAAACAGATAAAATATAGATATGAGAACAATCAGTACTGTGGTTCTATATATTTGGAATTCATTTCCTGCTACAAGGAGAACTTTTAGAACAGTGCATGTGTGTGTGTATGAAAGATACTCACACTCATAGAATCATAGGGTTGGAAGGGGCCTACAAGACCATCGAGTCCAACCCCCGTCTCAATGCAGGAAGCCTGATTCCCAGGCAGTCTCCCATCCAAGTACTAATGAGTGCTGAACCCTGCTTAGCTTCCAAGATCAGATGAGATTGGGCTGAGCCCACCTTGACTGACTTCTAGAAAGACTAACAACAGAGTATTAAAAATAAATTTTAAGCTAAACGTTTCAACTTCCACCCTCATCAGTAGCTGTGCTGTTTGGGTGAAAACTGAAATGTTTAGCTTAAAAGATATTCTTAATACCCTGTTGTTAGTCTTTCTATCTTTCTTATACATTTTACTTTAAGACTGGCTGCATCCACAATGGATCCAAAGCCTCCTTTGTGCTTTTCTGTTATGATGCTTTACACCAAGCTCTCTCTCTCATTCTCTCTCTCTCTCTCTCTCCCCCAACTTTTAGTATGTGATTATCATAATCTCTGAAAAAAAGCTTGTAATGCAAGGTGTCTTGGGATTTATGTCATGAATGATTCTGTACATGTGAAAGTCTTTTTTGTTAGAAAATGAAGAGCACAGACTCTCTACAGGAAATGAGGTGCACACATTTCCTTCTTTATTCTGTGCCTGAGAAGTTTACAGTTTCTATGTAAACACATGGAAACATTTCCAAGGTCATGTTGGTAAGGATGAAAGTATTACTAGAAAGCATACAAGTGTACGCTTTAATGTCTGGCATACAAATAAGTGCATTTGTGTAAATATCAAGGCACATCAATACTACCAACATCTCATAGCATATTTATGTGCTTTTCAAATCTCAGACATGCCAGAAAACATGAAGCATGCCCAATAGTTCATTTCCTATTAAACAATTTAATGACAGCCACCACTGATACATAGGAAGAGGAAGAGGACAGCCACTTTGGCCATTACATTTGTTTACTCACAGGCAGACACTTGCCCATCACTCCCATGTTTGTTTGTTTGTTTGTTAGTTTGTTGCATTTATATCCCACTTTTTTCCTCTTGCAAGGAACCCAAGGCAGCTTACATTATCCTCCTCCTCTCCATTTTATCCTCACAACAACAGCCCTGTGAGGTAGGTTGGGCTGAGAGTCTGTGACTGGCCCAAAGTCACCTAGTGAGCTTCCGTGGCCGAGTGGGGACTAGAACCAGAATCTCCCGGCACTCAGTCCAACCAGTGATGTCACCACTACACCACACTGGCTCTCAGTGATGAAACCTACTATGTACATAAGACTGACAGTTTAATTTGCTTTCAAGTCCAAGCAAGAGTGGCTTCAGACATGAATGAAATGTGCAAAAACAGGGGAAATGAGTGAACCATACTTTCCATATTCACACACTTCACATCCAAAATGTGAACTTGTGGAACATCTCCCCTATGAAGAGAGGCATGTGTTCCCAATACAAGTATACTGCATGCATCTCACTATGGGGAGATGTGCAGGTCTTCATTTTGGTTGTTACTAATAGAGAAAGCACAACCACAACTTTCTCCTGCTATGTTTATTCAATGGTCGTATGACCATTGAAGTGTGAAAGCCCTCCTAGAAATGTTACTCTTATTTTTTTAAAAAAAATCCTCAGATTTAGACTACTGTAATGTGATTGATTGATTGATTGATTGATTTCTATACTGCCCGATAGCTTAAGCTCTTTGTTCTTTGCACATTTCTGACCTTGTGCCTAGTTCGGAAGCTGCAGCTAGTGCAGAATGCAGCGGCTAAGATGGAACACCCAGCCATACACATATTATACCTGTGTTAAAAGAACTGCACTGGCTGCCTATTAGCTACTGAGCCATGTACAAGTTTTGCTGTTTACATTCAAAGCCCTAAACAGCTCAGGGCCAGGATACCTAACTACCTGCATTCCCGTATATACATCAAATTGACCCCTGAGATCATCTGAGGAGGCCTTACTAGTTGTTCCATGGCCAGTGTGTTATCACTGATGTAAGTGGGCCTTTTGGGCAGTGGTGCCCACCCTCTGGAACACCTTCCCACCCCTTGGAACACTTTGAGAGGCAGAAACTAGTGAAGGCTACTGGCTCCAATTTTGGTGGGGTTGTAATTCCATTCTGGGTTCTAGTCAGAACCAGCCTGGATCTAAAGGAGCTATCCAAGGTTCATACCCCTAGCCCCAAAACTGTGGGGTCTTGAGAAAACCAGTCTTGAAACTGTGATGAGCTTCAAATGCCTCTTGAAAATGCATTTGTTCACTCAGGTTTTCCCTGACTTGTAATTGATCATGACACTGCTCTGTTTTACTGCTTTGTTGTGATGTTTTTAAGGTATGTATTATATGTGTTTTATGTAAATTGCTTGGAAATCCTGGGATGTCAACTGGTAGAAGCAGCTTAAATAAATAAATAAAGTTTTGCCTTAGGAGAAGCCCCCAAATTCATTCTGGCCACTCAAGCCTTTGGCCACTCAATCATTCTATTGCAAAGGCAAGATAAGTCAAGCGTCCGAACTACAGATTACATGCAAAAGGTGTGTACTGGCAATTTGATGGACCATTTTTAAGAAAAGCTGCTTAAGAAAGGAGTGAATGAAGAATTGTCAGGGCCTGGTGCTTCCCTACTTCAAGTCAACCCACAAGTGGCTTTTAATGGGATTTTTTTAAAAAAGGCTGTCAGGCAACCATTACACATGTTTGATTGTAATGTGTGGCTGATTTGACTGAGAGGGGTAAACAAAAAATCTAGACAGAGTTTGACATATCTATTGCAAGTGCATATCCTTCTCCACAAGTAAACATGGTAAAAAAATTCTTCTGATGTTGCCATTTTCATAAAGTTACTTTTGAAAGGCTTATGTGAGACAGATGAAAACCAAAAAGTACTACAAAACAGGGATGCATGAGAGATTAATTTCAGTTCATTTTTTTTACCAGAATTTACCCAGTTCACACCTCCCAGAACTGAACATAGTCATAGACACAAATGCAATCTGCAGTCAAAGTCTATACATTTCCGAGCTTGCCATGTGATCATGGAACAACAACAACAACAAAATACCCATTGGGAGAAAAATGTGCACAGTTGATGGAAAAATGTGCCTGAAAAGGTGCCTGGATTTGATAAAAACAAATGTTACTGGGCTCTCATGCAAAAAGACAAAAACAAAGCTCACAATCTGGTATGAGTATAAGCTGGAACAAGCTTCAAAGCGGTATTCAAAGAACCTCAGTTAGCTGAAGGATTGCTGATTCATACATCCATACTACAGAAGGGTTTAAACTAGAGCTGTGCACAAATGACATCTTGAAATTCTCCACCCTATCTGGGCAGAGAAAATGGGAAGACAATTTCACTGTATTCTCCAGTGGGTGAAGAAATTCTCCAACAATTTCTCACAGGTAGGGCTCACCATTGGCAAGGGATGTAGCACAGATTCTTTCCTTTTTTCTAAGGGTTTTATGCACTGCCATGCAAATGGCAACAGCAGCAACTATGCTGGCAGCCTGGCCCCCATTTTACATTCTCTATAATGCCTCATACTTACCATTGTTCTGGGGCATTGGGTGTGGGGGGGAGGAGAGGGAAGGCAAACCCCACCAAAAATGTGGAAGAAAATCTGGGGAACTTCTGCAGTGTGGCCTTTTATTTTTATTGGGGTAAGAAAAGAAAAAAAAACTCAGGACATTTCTGAGAAAACTATCTTCCCCAGCATCTTCCAAATGAATAAAATTTCCAAGGGGTGATTTTGGAGAGAGAGATAAAATTTACATTGAAAGACAGGATACTCCTCTACACTCCACAGCCACCTCTTGAGTAAGGTAAGCACAAGAACCTTGAACCCCAACCAGGAGAGTTTCTCTGAAATTTCTTCTCCTTCAAATTTCTTTTTGAAAGCCGTTTCTTTTCTATCAAGTTGAATGAGAATGGTCAAAAAAAATGTGGGAGAAATTTTCAGCACAGCACTAGTTCTAATCTTCTCCCATATCTTGAGGGATGCTGGATTTTCTAAAGGCTCCTGATGTGGATGAAAAATAATTAACCATATGAAATAGCTGCTCCTAATTGCAAAAACTGCCCGGATCACCAATTGTTTCTGGTTCCCAGAACAGTGCTTTGGGAGCACAATAACAAATGTATCACAACCAAGGGAAGAGCTGGTTGATAATTAAACTTCCCTCCAAGTTTTTCTCTACCCTGTTCTTCCTAGAAAAGAGATAAATAGCAGACATTGATAAATTTGGCACAATGAAAGAGAATGACAGAAGGAATGGATTGCAAATCAGTTTGATTTCTTTGTGTGGGAAATGTCAAAAGTGTGGAAATATGATCCTGCCATATTACACCCTAATAATTGTTTCTGCCAACTGTGTGATGCATTGGTGCCACTGCTGCCAAAACAGGAGATCCATGGACAAGAGTTGTCTTACAGAAGTGATCAAAGACCAGGCATGTAATTTGGGATTAGTAACGGCCCCAACCCACTTTGAACAACAACAAATTTCTGAGAAAGCAAAAACAACTTCTCAGCTTCCAACTTCTCTGCAACTTTAACTACATATAGATTCTTGTATATAAAAAGCATATATGATATGATTTATATGATATGATGTGATATGAACATGAGTATGATATGAACATGAGTATGTCCAATTATGTATTCTAATCTCAGTGCATGCATTGGAAGCTGCTGCAGGCAATGACTTATCAACACACACCGGGGGACTGAAGTATGCACTCATGTGGCCATTCTGATGTTACATTGTGCCCATATATTCACTGTACCTCTGTCCATGAACATGACTTGTTTGTGGTTATGATATCTTGATATTCCTGTTTGTGATGAAGCAGTTAAGATGATAACTTTGACATCAACACACCAGACTCAATACCAATGAAATGCATCACCTCAGATAGCATACAGCCAAGCACCAAAGGATCACATTGGCCTTTCCAAAAAAGAAATTGCCCTTTCTCGAGGTTCTTTTCCTTAGGAATGACCCTTCAGGATTCAGTCCAGAAGAGTATAAACCACTTTAGTGGTGATCTCTTGAGATTAGTTGTCATACAGACTAATTCTATGACTATATTCATCTGTTTAAGATGATTTGTCTTTGATAAAGTAGATAAATAAAAGGCTGCTGAAAGCATGGTCTAGATACCATGTCAATACATAACTCTTGATGCCCAATCAAGAACAACATAAATATTTATTATTGCATTTCTTTGAGGGAAAACTAATTTGAAGTACACCAATGAGGAACTTGCATTAACTTCGGGGGGGAGGCACTCCTAATAAGTAAGACATTTTTACATCATGCCTTACTCATAAAATGAAATGGTTTATTTAACACAGTTAGCAAGTAAATATAATGATTAGCACTTAATAAAGCCTTGTAATTGCATAGACGTGTTTGTTGGTTTGGATCACTTTGAGTTGTCTTTAAATTTGAAGCCATGGGGGGAGGGTACTTATTTTTAAGTATTCCACTACCCAGATGACGTTTCCATTTGAAATCAATGTTCCAGTGGTTCTGACCAAGAAAAAGATGAAATTTTCAAATAAATTATTGTTTATACAAAACTTTAGTTTGCAAAATGCTTTGCCAGGGTAATTGGCCACAAATTGCTCAGGCCCATTGACTTTAGTGGGCATAATTGTGCTTAACTATGGTCTGATCTACACATGCAGCAAAAGATGAAGTGGACAAAAGTGAAGATAGTAAAGTAGACCATGTCTGGTCTGAGATGCCATTTTTAATGATACTCTACATTAAAAATACAACCAACCTGTTTGTAAAAAGAAATACAGAGACAACTTGTTTTGGAGATTTGTTTGTACCGAGATCCCACACCTGATGAGACGTCCTCTGAAGACTGTGGCCCCCAGCATAGAGTGGGGTTATGCGGAGTCAACACCCCTTGTGGAAGAGCTAGAGACTTTATCCTCAGGTGACTCCCTGCCCAAGGAGGCTGTGATATGGACACAATGTCTACTTGATGGCATCCCCAACCCAGCTCCAGACCTTCTATCATCCATCACAGGACTGCAGGAACAGAGGTGCTGATGGACCCATGACAAAGCTCAACAAGAGAGATCTAATGCCATTTTGGCAGCCTGAGGCTTCCCTTCACTCAGCCTGGGAAGTGGTGAAGGCCAGCACTTGTACATAGGGTTCTCCATCATGAGGAAATCTGCCCCTTTTTCGGCCTGATGGATCCCTGCCATGCCCTTGACTCAGCTTGCCTTTGCAAGCCAAGCTTCAGGTTAGTTCCCAAAACCTGGGAACTTTATTGTTTTTGGGGGAGGTTGCATACATTACAATTTATGCAAAATTGTGGCCCTAAATAGCACAATTTGTGCAAAATTGCAGGCGTAAATGGTCTTATTTGAGCAAATGAGACCATATACACCACACTTCAGCACATATTTCACTATTTATGGCCACAATTTTGCACAAACCATGATTTGCACAAATAATAATAAAAAAGAAATCTGCAAGCTGGCCTAACTTGTTGTGTGCCTAGTTGGGCCAGCTTGCAGATGAGTAAGCCAGAGTCTAGGTGCAGGGGGGGTGGGGAGCTGGCAAAAACTTGCCAAGCTTCACCCCCAAAATAGATTCCTTTGACACACCTATTTGCATGCTCCAGCTTAGGCCTGGCTGGGCTCCACTCCAGGAAGAGATGGAGTAGCCAGGTGTACAATAGTCTCTGCCTGCTAGCTGATGCTGGAGCAGGTCCATGAACACACTTCCCAGCTCCTATGGGACAGCTACCCAACTGATCCAGATCTCTGTACCTAGTAAGGATGGACAAAAGTCCCTTACCTGGTCCTGCAGCTGTTTTCGGTGTGGGGGGGAGGCGCTCCGGTTCTCCCCCCGAAATTCTTGGTGGGGGGAGGCGCCCCACCCCTCCCGGCTGAAATTCAGGCCGGAGGGGAGGTGCCCCATACCTCCCCACCAAAATTCTGGCCGGGGGGGAGCGCCCTGTCTCCCCGGCCGTGAAATAAAAAAGTAAATTGTAAAAAAAAAAAAAATGTGATAGGCTACGTAACAGTTTACGTAGCCTATCACAGCTAGATTTTCAAAGTCAGCCATGATAGGCTATGTAAATCATTACGTAGCCTATCACGGCTGACTTTGAAAAAAAAAAAGCGCCTACGCAAATGGCGGCACCCATGGGCGCCGCCATTTGCGTTCCTTATTTGGGCACGGGTAGTCTACATAAAGATTTACATAGACTACGGAGAAAATAAGGGCAATGCAAATAGCGTACATGCTTTTTTGTGTGTATGCGCTTTTTTCTTTTTTTTTCAAAGTCAGCCATGTTAGGCTATGTAACGATTTACGTAGCCTATCACAGCTGATTTTGAAAATCTAGCCGTGATAGGCTACGTAAATCGTTATGTAGCCTATCACGTTTTTTGTTGCTGTTTTTCTACTTTCCTGGGAAATGGCGGCGGCGGCGGCAGCCAGTCGGAAGTCCACTGCTGCCAAAACGCCGCCGAAATGCCACCGGGACCCCCTGCCAAGAGGGACATTCAACAGAGGTAAGTCCCATCCCGGGGGGGTGGGGGGGCAGAGAATTTCCCCACCAATTTCGGGGGGCTGAATGCGTTTGCATTCGGCCTCCCGTAGATTCGTGGAGAAATTCTCCGCCATCCCTAGTACCTAGTACCTGCTCTTATGGCTCAGATTATGCTGGACAGCAGACAGCTGCCCATCTAGACCAAGACTCCTTGCTTAACCACCTGCCACTGCCCTCACCATGCCCCCGTAAAGGGTGGCCATGTGTCCTACCTTATAGAGAAGAGTCCTGCACTTGAAGGGCTCTCAGAGAACGGTCCTCAGTTTGAAGGGCTGTCCAGTCCAAGTCTGGTTTAAAGACAAGAGTATAGGAAGGGAAGGGAAGGGCCTTGATGTTGCCAATCAACAGTTACCACCTGGACAGCAGACTGGCCACAGTTTTCTTCACTATGGTGAGATGTATTGTATTTCTACTTAAAATACAGTATTTCTTTCTTTCCATTTCATTCTACTGCATGTATAAACCAGGCCTCTATGGGTGTTCATAAGAACATAAGAAGAGCCATGCTGGATCAGAGCAAGGGTCTATCTAATCCAGCATTCTGTACACATAATGGTCAACCAGCTGCCCACGGGAAACCCACAAGCAAGACATGAGTGTAACATCACCTTCCTGCCCATGGTCCCCAGCAACTGGTGTACCTAGGCCTGGTGTACTGCCTCTGATACTGGAGGTAACATAGAGCCAGCAGGAATAGTGTCCATCAATAGCCTCATCCTCCATGAATTTCCCCAATCCCCTTTTAAACCCATCCAAAGTGGTGGCCATCTCTACCTCTTGTGAAGGTGAATTCCATAGTTTAACTATGCACTGTGTGAAGAAGTGCTTCTTTTTTACCTGTCCTGGATCTCCCACCAATCAGCTTCATGGATGACCCCAGGTTCTAGTATTATGAGAGAGGAATTGGTGAATAAAACCTGTGGGTTATTCTTATGAAAGCATGGCTTTAGAACAGAGCTGGGGAACCTGTGTGGCCCTCCAAATGTTGTTGGACTTCAAATGAAATCACCCTCAGCCAACATAGCCAATGACCAGGGAAAATGGGAATTGTCATCCAACAACATCTGGTGGGCATCAGGTTGGGGAAGGCTGGCATAGAGGCTGAATAGTTTCTAATAAGCTGTGGAGAACAGCTCAACTGGTAAATGGTAAAATATTTGTTTCCAGGTTGGCGTCATGGAACCAAAGGCATGTTTAAGCAATGTGCTGTCTTCATTTTTATTGTTCAAGACCAGGGATGGGGGAGAAATTCATTTGGTTTGCATTAATGCAACGTAACCTAGTCTCATACTTTTGAACCAATACATCTAGGGTTGGGGAACCTCCAGCCTGGGGGCCAAATGCAGCTCTTATGGTGTCCCAGTCTGGCCCTCTGGGGCTCCCCAGATGGCCATGCCCCCTTCCCCTGGCCCTACCCTCTTTCCCCCAACCACCGATTCTTTGCTGGTTTCCCAACTTTTGTGCAGTTTTATTCCCCATTCAAAAAGGTTAAAATGCCTCCCCAAAGGCTTAGAGTGTCTCCGGCTCAGGAGGCATTTATTGTGTGCTCATGATTGTTCACTCATGGAAGTTTGCGGGTCCTTTTCACAACATCCTCAACCTCTGATGGCTCTCTTGCTGTTTTCAAGCAGGAACCTGCCATTTTATAAAACCCTGAAAATGCTGTAACAAATCAAAATTGCACAATGAAAAAGTGCCATCTACTGACAGTATAAATGAAACACATGGGAAGGAAACAGGCAAGAACAGTGGGGGTGGGGGAGCGCTTGTATTGTGCTGAGCATTAAACCCATTAAGACTTGTGAAGACAAAGCCCCTGTAATGCTATGGGATTTCTGCTAATGGGGAGAAGCCCTGAGTCAAGGGCAGTAAGAGCTTTTAGCCAAAATTTGCTTGCATTTTTGGTTCTTTGGCACTGACCCCTTTGACTTTTGCCCCATCCCCCTGGCTTTTGGCCCCACCAAGTACTGGAATGCAGGACCCAAGAAGAGCTTCTCCAAACTTGAATTTGGCTCTCATGGTGAAAATGGTTCTCCATCCCTGCAATACATGAACTGAAACTCCATGCTGGTTCAAAATTTGCACTTCTCTAAATGTTTCAATGGTGTTGTCCCATAACAATGCTTACAAACATGCATATATTAGGGGAAGTACACATAAAAATCTGCATATTGGTGAAAATAAGATTCAGAAATGCATTATATTAGGAAAATTGCTTGGAAAAATGTATGTATTAGGAAAATTGTATTAAAATGCATATATTGAGAGAAATGCATACCAAAAAGATATACAGATTTACACAAGAACTAAAAGAAAGAAAGAAATGACTTGAAGTTTGGGATCAACATAGGGATGTGCGAACCCACACCCGTCTGGGTTCTCTGGGTGTCCGCCCAGCCCATGCCCCAGCTTGCTGGTACCTTGACCACCTTTGAGCTCCTCCTGCACTCGGCGAGTGGCCTGCACTCACCCCAGCAGTCTCATCAAGCTCCACAGTTGCCATTTTTTAAAAAATAAAACGGCAATCGCAAAAATGCGCATATTTGCAAATGTGCAAAAATACACATTTTTGTGGATGTGCGTATTTGCATATGCGCAAAATGTGCATTTTCACAAATGTGCATATTTGCATAAGTGTGAATATGCAGCTTAGCGAAAATGCACATTTTCATGCATTTGCAAATATGTGCATTTTTGCGATCACCATTTTATTTTACAAAAAATGGTGACTGCAGAGTTCGACTAGGCCACCGGGATGAATGCGGGCCTCTTGCTGAGCATGGGCAGTAGGTGAGCAGGAGAAGGGGCTCAGGCAGCAAGACTCAGGGATGAGGGCAGGGAGGGCTCCGCTGGAGTCCAGGATGGAATTGAGTGCCTGCACCATCCCTACAATTGAATATAAGATTGGAAAAATAAGAAACTGAGGGGAACTGAAAGTGGCAGGTTCATTCAGTAATAATTGAGGTGACAGAAGACAATCTGGAACCCAGAGAAATCACATGGTATAGCAGTCAGTTGTCTGGAGAGTTCACTGAAGGAGAACTGGAGTGAGAAGAAGAGAACCGCCATAACTATTTCTCTGTGAAAGGGGAAGGCCACCTGTGCCTATCATTCTTGTATTTCCAATCTGGCTTTTGCCAAACATTCACCCCACTGTTTAGTAACGGCTTCCATTCACTCCTTGGAGGCAGTGGCAGCCGGTGACTCCAGTTCCAAAGGGGCTGTGATTCCATTCAGGGTTTTTGTAACCACCAGCTAAAAATCTAATGGTGCTATCCACAGTGCTGAAGTGTGCTATCCAAGGTGCTTAACCATATCCCCCAAATGGGTTCAGCACCTTGGATAGCACTGTTAGAGTTTTTGCTGGTAGTAACTAAAACCCTGAATGGAATCACAACCCCTAGGGAACTGGAGTCACCAGCCACCACTGCTTGGAGGTATCTGCTCGTGCTCTCTCTCTCTCTCTCTCCCTTTCCCTTGTATTTTTTCAATTCTTCATTCCAGACATTTCTGGAAGAATTCTGTTTTCTGAGAAATAAGTTCCAGGATCAAACAAAAGCGGCCTACTCAAATTCCTCAAGGGAGACTTTCTCTGTGCTTCTAAAGCCATAGGGTGCTAATGCAGAAATTTAAGGGGAGGGCTGATAATAGCAATAGAAAAAAGAAGAATTCTAAATTAATTTAAAATAGCAAGAAGGAACCATTACATGCTGCTAAAGTTCTTCAGCATTTAAGAGCATGGAGCATTCCCACTTGTGTATTACCAACACAAAAATTCATGGACAGTTGTTTAATTACAAAAGTAAAATCTTATTGGGATTGATCAGCAAAGCTTATTTTGAGTAAGAAAAGTAGGAGTAGAGAAAAGGTGTCCCTTGTTACATATACTATACCACTAATTTAGCTCTCCTTCCTATTTCTAAGGGCTATTGCAAAAAATGATAATCTATAAAGCAAATGGATCACTATTTTGCAATAGAAATTGCAGGCAATCTGGCTTGAGCCCATTGTGGAGGGGGGAAATGGAGGCAAAGCTCCCCTACCCCCATGCTAGGGTTCCAATCCAGATAAGACCATTGCACCTACTCTGGGGGGGGGGGGTTAATGAAAATGTATTTTAAAATGCATATTTTAAAATATAAACATATAAATAAATATCTTGAAAGAAGACTTCAAAAATATACATTTCAATGCAAATTTAAATGTTAAGTTTCATATGGATTTAAAAATAATAATAATTGCAGAATAATATGGACATGGGACAGGACAGTCTTATGGGTGAACATATACCAAAGTGATGTGGGGCAAAACTAGACTAGTTTGTTCATCCCTATTCTCAGCATAGTACTCGTAGTAACAAGGAAAATATTTGTTGTTGTTCAGTCGTTAAGTCATGTCCTACTCTTCGTGACCCCATGGACCATAGCATGCCAGGCCTTCCTGTCCTCCGCTCTCTCCCAGAACGTGCTCAAGTTCATAAGCAAAGTATATCTATCCCTAAATGATATAAACTTTAACAAAAGCCTAGCAAAACAGCCAGAAGAGAGACAAATCATTACAAAAATGTTGTTGAAGCTAAACATTGATGAATATATTTATACTGGGTTTGCCTTTGTGAGCTGATTATCCATGCCATGATAATGTGCTTTTTATTTATTTTATCCTAACCAGTTCTGTAGTTTTGTTTTTGAACTCCCACAGCTGTAATTAAAAACTAGTTTAGAATTATTAGATATTTATAATCCCTCAGTAATGTTCTCTAATCTCTCCCTTTCCCTAGATAACTGCCTCACAGCTTAGCAAATTTTATTCTTTTAAATAATCACTTCCTCTATAATTACCCTCAAGTTAGAATGTAGGCATTTACTATTCACTTTAGAGGAACAGACCTCCCCAAAAATATAAAAGGAACAATGATAACTAAATATTTAGTTTTGATATAATCCTGCATTTTCCTAGTTGTTTTCATTTTAAGGATTCAAGGGGAAGAGAGCAATATGTACTCTCCTCTTCATATGATAATTCTGCATACTGTTTAATACAATAGTGGTTGCAAAAATGTGAATGTGAGTAATCACATGATGCCCTCTTCATGTGAGTAATACTTGAACACAGCTAAAGAAAATAAGTTATCAAAAAAGGGGTTCTAGCCTATATTTCTTCCCAACATGCTTTCTATGTCGAGGGGGGATGGAGGGGGGTTGTTTGTTTCTTTGGAGGACCACTCAAGTTCCTGTTATACCCCCTGTCCCGCCTGAACTGGGACAGCTTAGTGGGTTTATCATCTCTGTGTGAACTAAGCAATAGATTCCCTCTTTCTCAACAGTGATGAGTGTAAGTTATTTTCTACTGCTCCTACCAGTGTCTTCTACCTCAACAAAAACCTATAGATATTATTGTTTGAGTGTGTGTGTGTGGGGGGGGGGGGGTGTTTTTGTTTTAATAATCCATGGGTTTTAATTCAGATATTGTGTAATGGACTTCAACTTCATTTTTCTGTGCCTTTTCTTAAAACTACTGTATCCTTATTGAAACTTCACTTCTCTCATCATTTTGACCATTCTCCCAAACTAGCCCTTGTAGTCAGCACTGATTTTTTTATCCCATTATCTTCTCACTCAGATATATTCAATAATCCTCCTGGTAGGACTTTTTTTTCCTATTTTGGACAGTGCAGTATTATCAGAGAGACAGTAAAAAAGAAAAGAAAAAAAAGACAGACTGAGAAAGATTTACAATATCCAGAATTACAACTCCTTTGAAAACTCTGTTGACCTTGCCAACCATTTATCTTACTAACATCTTATTTCTTACTCCCTTTCTCCCCCCACCCCTCAAAAAGTGCTCAGGAAAGTAGCCTTGTATCAGCTCTGAAATCACTTCTCACACAACAATACCCTTGACTGATTTTAATCAAGGTATTGTTCTGGTCATAGTATAGAAATAGCTCTTCTGCAGTACAGTAAATGATATCCCCATTTCTGTTGCTGATGCCTCCTTTCCTTGACCTTGGAATAGTCCATTCTATATACCTAGATCACATTCCTGTTTCTGATTTTTGCAATTATCATGTTTGCTCCTACAACAGAATCTTCCATTACAGAATTATAAAATTATTCTGATCTTTAATTATCAAATATCAAATAATAATAATAATAATCAGCAAAAAATTCTGTAGGTTTTTTTTAAATGCTCAGTTAGAAAGGCCCTGCTGGAATAGACCCAAGGTCCTTCTAGCCCAACATTTTCTTTCCTATACTGGCTTCTGGGAAGCCACTAGCAGATATGAAGGTGATATCACTGCTGTATATCACTTTATATATCATACTCCCAGCAAAGTATGTAGAGTAGGGGTAGGCAATATGGTGCTCATGGGCACCAGTGTGCCCCCATCCATCCGTCTTGGCACCCACCAAGATGCCCTATCTCTCCCACCCTTAAAAAAAAATAATCATAATATATTTTCTTAGTGGCGGCTGGGATCACTTCTAAGCAAGGTGAGGGCCTCCAGCTGGTGCTATCTTCATTGCTTATAAATGCCTCTGGGCTACATGATGGGGCTTAGATACCTTCTTAGGAAATGAAGATGGCGGGTTGCTGCAGACTGATGTGGCCATGTGCATCCAGCAAGAAAAAGAAGTGAAAAAAGAAAAAGGGGCTGGAAACTGTGCATTCAAAGGAGTTGTTTAGTGTGTTGAGGCTTAAACCCTACCTCTGCCTTGTACACAGTCATTTGGGCAGGTTACTTTTCTTTTTTGTCTAGCCACACCTCCCAATGCAGCCATTTTGTGGTGCTGCCCACAATAGTTTCTCAAATTGCTGAATGTGCCCATAGGCCCAAAAAGGTTGCCTGGACCACCTACTACAAAACTGTTTCATGTGTATAACTCACAAGAGAGCAACCAGGAAGAGCTAGCATGCCTTCCCAATGCAGTGGTGATACATAAACCTCTACCTAACTCCAGGGCTGCCCTTGGGCAGAGGTTCAAATCTCCTGGCAGTCCAAGGACAGGCTGTGTGAAACACAATTACACCTTTGCTAAGGAAACAGTGAGGGCTAGATGATGAAAGGAAAGACTGCCATTCCAAGCATAGAGCACATCTACATTCTGGCTTATTGTTGTTCTTGTTTTTCTCAACCATTAGCTTTTATGAAAGCTTGTTGAAAAATATTAACAAATATCATTTTCCAAATTCATGAGATATCTTTTTTTAGTATGGGCTAGGGATGTACGAAAGTCACTTACCTTTCCACAGATTATGTTCATGGTGTGGGGGGGGAAGCATTCCGTCCCTCCCCCCAGAATCCTCGACGGGGGGGGAGGTGATCCGTTCCTCCTCCCCGGAATCCTCAACGGCCAGCTGTGCTCTGCGGCAGCTCCGCTGAGCAGCCGGCCAGACCCAGGCCAGAGCCGTCCGCAACCAGATTCCCGACAGCAGAGGGCTCTGGGTAAAAACCAAAAAACAAAAACATGTATGCAAATGGCAGCGGCTACGGCCGCTGCCATTTGTGTTCCTTATTTTTCGCCGTCTTAGTCTACGTAAATATTTACGTAGACTATTTCGACGAAAATAAAGGGGAATGCAAATAACATAGCGGGAGCTATTTGCATCCCTTTTTGATTCGCCATTTTAGACTACATAAATATTTACGTAGACTAACACGGCGAAAAATAAGGCCCGCTACGCTATTTGCGTTCCCCTTTATTTTCACCGTCATAGTCTACGTAAATATTTACGTAGACTACACGGTGAAAAATAAGGAACACAAATGGCGGCGGCCATAGCTGCCGCCACTTGCGTATGCAGTTTTTTTTAACCCAGCCGTGATAGGCTACATAAATCTTTACGTAGCCTATCACGTCTCTGTAAAAAAAAAAACCCTCCAGACTGCAAATGGCGGCAGCGGCAGCCGGTCAGAAGACCAGCTGCCACAGCCGCCGCCGCCGGAGCCACCACTGCCCGGAACATCCGCCCCAGGTAAGTCTTGTCCCGGGGGGGATCTGTGGGGGGGCAGGGGGGGCAGGCCATTCTACCACAGATTTCAGGGGGCCGAATGCACTGGCATTTGGCCTCACCGAGATCCATGGTGGAATTCTCTGACATCCCTAAGGCTGTTTCCATGCTGAAACCTGTCCTGAAACCTGACTGAAACCTGACTGACCAGATAGTCAGTCTCATCCACGAGTGTCTGGAGCTGGCTTGCAACCACCTGCTCAAGGACCTTGCCCTGAAATGGAACATTTGCCACTAGCCTGTAATTATTAAAATGTCCTGGGTCCAGGGAGGATTTCTTCAGGAGTGGTCTGACTATGACCTATTTCAGGTGGCCCAGGGCACTCCCTCTTCAGTTGGGCTGTGCAAACCCACCCCCACCTGGATTCTCTAGGTGCACGCTGAAGTGACACCCCTGCTTGCCCCCTGCCCCAAACCTGTACTTGAGGAGCTTGGTGAGTCGCCCGCACTCACCATGGGCCTGTCCAGCGAGCAGCTGTCATTTTGCTGCCTTTTTTAATGAAAAAGGGAGGTTAAAAAATGCAAACATTTAAATATGTGCAGTTTCTTTTAGCTCCCCCTTTTCTTTTCTTTTGGTAAAAAAAAAAAAGTCAGCAAAATGGCTGGTGCTGTCTGGATGGGGCCCGGGTGAGTGTGGGGGGCATCTGAGAGGGTGCCTGTGATGGGGCGCCACCTCCTCTTCCTCCTGTCTGGTTGGCTGTCAAGGACAGCCGACCAGGCAGCAGCAGGAGGAGGCATGGTGCACACCCAGCCCACCCAGCCGCTAGCCCTCTAAGGGCTCATGAGCAGAAAACAGCTAGTGGAAGAGGCAACACCTCTTCTTCCTCCTGCCTGGTCAGCTGTCAAGGACAGCCAACTGGGCAGCCAAGTCCAAGCTGTTCCCGGACAACTGTTGAGCTCCAGGGCACTCATTGGCCAGGCCCGTCAGTGCCCTGGAGTTAAGTGAGCAGGAGCTGGGGCTGGTAGGGATTTTGCTGGCCTCTAGGACTATGTCAGGCACTTGCAACATCCCTACCTCTCACAGAGGGGCATTAACCCTAGCCAAGCTGGCTGTTCCCTCCCTGCTAGTTTTTATTAGCCAAGAGGTTCAAGGATCCAACATGGAAGTGGTTGCATGAATCTGTCCAAGCACCTTGTCAACATCCTCAAGCTGTACCAACTGAAACTCATCGAAGAAAACTGGACAAGGCTGTAATCTAGATATCTCACCTGATTCACCTGCTGTAATACTGGAATCTAAGTCCCAGTGGATGCAAGAGATTTTATTCTGGAAGTGCCTAGCAAATATATTACAGTGGAGCTCAGATGGATCTACAGTGTTCTTGGAGCCAGCATATAAAAGCCCCCAGACAACTCAGTATAGAAATACAATATATATATTTATAATAAACAATAGATACATAAATACATAAATGAACATCCATGCAGGATCAGACCAAGGGTCCATCTAATGATTCTAATCCAGAATTCTGTTCACACAGTAGCCAAGCAGCTGCTTGTAGGAAACTCAGTGGTAGGACATGAGTGCAACAGCATCCTCCCACTCATGTGTCCCAGCAACTGCTGTAAATAGGCATGCTGCCTGTGATAGTGGAGGCAGCATATAGCCATGAGGACTAGTAACCATTGATACCCTGGTTGGAGGTCTTTGGAACACAATCTTCAGAGGCAGAGATTTTTGGTTAAATTTTGAGCAAATGCTGCTCTTGTGGTGACAGTGTTGTCACTCTCCCTATCCAAGTAATGGGAGGGAACAGGCTCCATTAGGCCCTGTAGTGATTTTTCCATATGTATAGGGCAGTGTTCATATCATCCTAATATGCAAAACTTGGACTTTTGCATAGTAGAAGGAGGAGAAAAAACATGAACGAGTTGTGTACCCTTTGATGACATTTATGGGTATAACATATGAAAACAAACTTGTGAGTTCTTTTGATGCATTTCATCAGATGCATTTCATCAGGTCCTTCCCCTGGGTCCTGCTTTATTGCAACATGTGAAAACTCTCAGGAAAAGTTCAATCTCTTCAGCCCCACATGATGAATGTGAATGACATAACAATTGTAAATGAGTTTCCAGGTTGTAGAAACTGATATTGTGGAACACCTTCATGCTAGAAACAAAGCCCTATGAGAAAAGACTGAAAGAACTGGGCATGTTTAGCCTTGAGAAGAGAAGACTGAGGGGAGATATGATAGCGCTCTTCAAGGACTTGAAAGGTTGTCACAGAGAGGAAGGCCAGGATCTCTTCTTGATCATCCCAGAGTGCAGGACATGGAATAATAGGCTCAAGTTACAGGAAGCCAGATTCCAGCTGAACATCAGGAAAAACTTCCTGACTGTTAGAGCAATATGACAATGGAACCAATTACCTAGGGAGGGAGTGGGCTCTCCCACACTGGAGGCCTTCAAAATGAAGCTGGACAGCCATCTGTCAGGGATGCTTTGACTTAGATTCCTGCATTGAGGTGGGGGTTGGACTGGATGGTCTTATGGGCCCCTTCCAACCCTATTATTCTATGATTCTGTGATTCTAGTTCTACACTCCCTAGATATTCATTTGGTGCTGATGGTTTGGGATACTTCCTGTGATTAGTCCCAACCAGGTGATAATCAGTTTATAAAGCAGTACCATTTCCCTGTGCGGTGCTCCTGCAATGCAGAAGTGTTTCTAGGTAGCACTCTTATGAGTCTGTAACGTTGGAGCTGGCCCTTAGCCACACAGATCATGTTGACTCAGCAGTGTTGGTCCTCCAATTCTGCCTTCCATCAGAAGATGCCTCTGTCTTATACTATCACCCCCTCATTCTATAGTGCAAAAAGAACATTTACAATGCTACTCTTAGATGTTTCGTGTAACAGGTGCGGCTCTGGAAAGCTATACCTTGTTTATCTTATGAATGGTGTGTGGCTTTAAAGTTATATTTGATGTGGTAGAAGAACACAGTTGTAGTAATTAGGTTCCTACATCATCCAGATTCGGAATACATTATAAAAAGCTCTCACTTTCACTGCTTGGCTCTGCATTCTGTATTGCTGAAAAGATGTAGGCTGACAACAGAACCATCAGTACTACACCATTTAACTTATCAGCACTCAGTGACCTTGAATCTCCCACTTAGACTTTGAACCTCTGAAGCATTTATGGGTCCACATAATTTAGATACCATGAGCAACCCTATTGTCTTCAATGTGACTTCGTACATGGTTAATAACACATAATAAAATACTTTCCAAGATGAGACTGTTAAATTCTTGTCACTTCATTTCCCTCCATCAGTAACTCCATCAAGTTTCTCTACACCAACTTTACTACCATTGTCCCTACTTAAAATGCAGGAAGAACTGTTTAAGGTCCATTCCAGCTTTTCCGTTCTTTAATTCCGTGATAAAAATGCAAAGAAGGACAGTAGCTAACCTAGCTAGAAAACATTTTACTAGTTCATTTGGGATGACATCGGTGGAATACTTAATCCATGCAGAGTGTTTCTGTTGCATTGTGGAGAGGTTCCAAACATTAATTATTAATCAAATTTTTATTCCAGCCATCCTTCAAGGGGACTCCATGAAGTGGACATGGGGTTAGCCTGTTTTATAATGTTTTATTTATCTATTTAAACTACATAAGCCATGGAATGCTGGAGAATTTCATTTGGTCCACATTTTTTAAGTGAGGTGAATTCATTTGCACTCCCTGGTCAAATATATGGATCCAAATGTGGCTATTCTTTAGATGGTACACTTCTCTGAATTTTGTGATGCAGTTCCAAGCTCAAAAACAGCATAGATCAATACATACTATATAATAAATTGTGTACAATTTAAATCTACACTGTGTGTGTGTTTTATTTTTTTAAAGCAGAAAAAACAGGATAGAATGGGCTTATGACTGAAGTGAACACATATGAAACTGACATGGTCTAGAAATAAGACTGATCTGTTCATTCACCTCACCTTTTGATACACCCAGATCCACAAGCCAGCTCCACAAAATATAAAACCAGCAAATAAAACATAATTTGACAACAATAAAGCTATACACATAAGTGATAACATTACAATGATACAAGCAGAAGAAGACACTGATTAATCTTGGGCAATAGGTAATTATGTGAGACAGACTCTGAAACAACAGAGCCTTAAGTCATAGTCTGAACCGAAAGAGTGCAGAAGCCATTTCATCCTCACTCAAACCACATGATGCTGGTTAGACTGATGGAACGTGACTGGACTGGACCAAAGTCACTTAAGGCACAATCCTATGCAAGCTGGCTAAGGAACGTTAAGAGCTGTAGGACTTTTTTCTGTCTAAACATGCATAGGATTGTGCCTTTAGCAAACTTCATAGTGGGAATTTGAGGTGCTCTTGGTCTAAACCCAGCACTCTATCAGAATGTTAAACAAACTTTATTTGCCAAAATTCTGTGTCCAGATAAAATTCGTGCAGGGTTTTTAAGGGGAAGACAAGAGGTTGGGCAGGGAACCTTGAGTGAACATCTGTATTCTTGGCTATTGCAAAGATAATGGTGTAGTTGTGGTGCACATGCTTCCAGTGCAACAGATACTTACATAAGCACACATTTTCAAATGTTGGTATGTGAGTCTTGCTCTGTGCCAAATTAAAGCTACTGACTTGTACAAGGTAGGTGTGGCATTTCTGGCAGAATGAGCAATGTGGGTTCGTAACTGTAATCACATATTAATGAATTTTCTTTGACATGAGTAAAAAGATGACTGAAGCAAAAGAAGTGGAACTTACATGAAAAAAGAAGATGGGGGGGATAAAACTGACCTCTTGAAGTGTACAATTGTCATGGCCCCAGACTCAGAACTGATGACTCAGAGGATGGGGAAAACTGATAGCAGGAACCACACAAGGGAGGGAGCCCTGAAAACACCTGCTTTTCTAGAGTGTTCCTTGAGAGGAAGCCCCACAATCCAACACTTCCAGCATCTTCTTTACCTTATGTCAGGGGGGTAGGCAATGTGGTGCCCCTAGGCACCAGAGAGCCCCATGACACCTTTCTTGGTATCCATGGAGGTGCCCTACCTCTCCCACTTCTTAAAAAAAGTTAATAATTTTCTTAATGCATATGGTATTCCTTCAGAGATAATTTGGGAGAGGAAGTGGGAGAGAGTAAAAGAGATGGGGCAATGAGTTGGCTGGTGGATGCGGGGGAGAAAGAGAGTTTGCCTTCTGTTAAATGGGTATCTGTTGGCATTGAAAACTAGGTTCAACACACTTGTTTAGTGTGTTGGGGCTCAGCCCTCACCTTAACCTTGTACTCGAGTCTTTGGGGCAGGGTACATCTCCATTGTGTCTAGCCATGCCTCCCATGGCAGCCATTTTGTGGTGGTGCCCACAACTGCTCCTCAAATTCCCAAATGCGCTCACTGGCCCAAAATGGTTGCCTACCCTAACTTTAAGAGCTAGTCCTTCCCTTTCCCCCTCCTTTAACTGACAAATCTTCCTCCTCAGAACCCTCTGCTATGTGGGAGGACACCCTGCCACAACCAGCCAACAGCCACGGACAAAAGGAAGCTCGTCAGCTCCACCAGAGGCAACACTTGCGAAAAAGGACACTGCTCGTTTAAACCATAACAGCTTCCCACAGAGAGTGAAGAGTTAACAACAACACCCCCACAATTGAAGTCCGCTGCCAGCCCCAGGCAACTGCAGGAGCAACATCCTGAGGTTGCTTCATATTTGTTGATCCAGTCTCTGATACCTGCTCCACAGGGAACTGACCAGGGTCTTGATTCCCTGCAGTTAGGTCTGCCTTCTTGCCAGATCTTGTCAGCTCCCCATGGGGCCCCAGCCTGGGATGATAATAACATGCCAAAGAGCTGGCCCTTGTAAACCAGTAATGAAAGGTGCCGTCATTATATATCAGGACATAGTTGCCAAAATACATTTACTACATTAGCAACGAATATTATAAGTCATATATATTGAAGACAGGGGACCGCGGTGGCTTAGTGGTTAAGACGCTGAACTGCAGACTGGAAGGTCGGCAGGTCAGCAGTTCGAGACCTGAGTGCTGCGTGATGGAGTGAGCTCCCGTCTTCAGTCCCAGCTCCTGCCAACCTAGCAGTTCGAAAGCAAGAAATTGCAAGTAGATAAATAGGTACTGCCTCGGCGGGAAAGGTAACAGCGTTCCATGCACCTCGGTCTTCAGTCATGCCGGCCACATGACCACAGAAGTGTCTTCGGACAGCGCTGGCTCTTCGGCTTAGAAACTGGGATGAGCACCACACCCTAGAGTCGGACACGACTGGTTGGGGACATCTTTACCTTATTATTGAAGACAACCCTTGAACAAATAGTTTTGTATTACAACCAGAAAGGTGAAGAAGAGGATGGCCCACAGTGTAATGATGTGCTACTCCTTTTGTCTCACTCATCACCTGCTCATTTATGTCACCTGCGACCAAATAAAATACATTACCATGTGACTTACAGTTATAATACCACATTATTCATTCTGCAATAAAGCTGTATTGTACATTATTGTAAATGTATTGTACATGTTGGTAGCTTTAATTTGGCACTATGTAAGAAATACATATCAACATTTGAAAAGATGGGATGCTGATGTAAGTCCCATACTGGAACTGTGTATATTACTAAAGACATCATCATTTATTTTAAGAGATGTATAGGCCAGCCAAGTTTTCTTCTAAGAAAGAAGTACACATAGGAAGGTATCCAGCTGTTGTAGCAAGCCATATCATAGTACAATAAGGGCACAATCCTATGCATGTTTGGACAGAAAAAAGACCTACATCTTCCAGCATTCTTCAGCCAGCATGGCTGGCTGGAGAATACTGGGAGTTTTAGGGCTTTTTCTGCCTAAACATGCATAGGATTGCACCCTAAACCTTATTCTAGCTAATCTGAGAATGTTGCAGCCTTATAACTGCCTGTTCATTTCTTCAAACTGGAACTCACAGAAGGAAAATAGCAGCAAAATAGATTCCTGGGAGGATATACTTCCTGTTGTTTCATTATCTCTTGTCGGCACTATTTCTACTTGGAGAAAGAGTTCACAAAAAATGAGATAACTCCACAGAAGTCATCTAAAGATGTTGTTATCTCATTAATTGCATCCTAGGAAATGGTCTCCAAACACAAGCCACATGGAACACTGTATTTCTCTTCAGAATTTGTGGATGGAGAGATGCCTTTTGTCGTCATTTTCTATTTGCCTGCCTTCATTCTAGTGTATGATTCTATCCTTCATACTGGTGTTGTTTAATGCAGTATAATATGTTTTTAGTAGGGCTGTGCACTGCTTCAGCCTGAGGCCTGAACCCCGAGTCAAAGCGGGCTGCTTCAGGCCACGTTGTGCCCCCACCAAGGTGAAGCAGAGGGGACATGAAGCAGCCCAGAATGGGTCAGGGGTTCGATGCGCTTCAGCCCCTGTCCCAACACCTCCCCCGGTGCCTTACCTGAGTCCCTACCTGAGCCGCCTTCTCCTCACCTCCGCCTCTGCCGCCATGCCATGCCATGCCATGCCATGCCACGCTGCTGCCACCTCTGCCACCACGCCATGCTGCCACCACCTCTGCTGCCACCACACCACCTCCTGAGGCCTGGACGCATGGTGACTCTTCTTCCAGGAAGCTGCCATTTTAAAAATGGCAACTCCCTGGAAGAAGAGTCATTGTGCGTCCAGGCCTCAGGAGATGGTGACACCGGTGGTGGCACTGGCAGCGAAAGCGGGAGCAGCCCACTGCTGCTGCCCGCCACCGCCGCCATCTCCTGAGGCCTGGACACACGATGACTCTTCTTCCAGGGAGTTGCCATTTTTAAAATGGCGATTCCCTGGATGAAGAGTCACCATGCGTCCAGACCTCAGGAGGTGGTGGAGGCAGTGGAGGTGGAGGTGGCGAGGACAGCAGCAGCAGGCGGAGGCGGCGCAATGAAAAAGGCAGCAGAGGAGGAGGAGGCGGCAGAGGAGGTGGCAGCCCAGGTAGGGAGCTGGGGGGGGCGTGGGGGGGAACCCACTTCGGTCCCTGCACAGCCAGCCCTAGTTTTTAGCATACAGTTTGATTACTACAGGGCAAGGGTGGGTAAGCTAGTGTCCTCCAGATGTTTTGAACTACAATTCCCGTAATCTCTTACAATTGGTCATGCTGTCTGGGGCTGACAGAAATTGTGGTCCAAAGCATCTGGAAGGCACCAGGTTTCCTACCCTTGCTGTAAGGTATTCTTTCTATTACTTTTTTTTAAGTGATGATAGCAAATAATTGCTCCGGGAGCATTTTAAATGCTCATGTTTTGATTTAGCATTCATCCTATATACAAACCCTACAGCAGCTCATGTGATATGGAGATATTTGTATGTTTGCAGGTCAAAGGGGAAGCATGGCATGGTTTCAGGAGGGTATCCATTTTGGGAAATAAACCACATCTATTAGTTTCCCGTATTATGGCCTGATATGACATATACACAGTGGTGGCTGGTGGCTCCAATGTCAGTGGGGCAGTGAATCCGCTCTGGGTTGCAGTCAGAACCAGTCAGAACTCTAAAGAATTTCAGGTTTCAGGACGGTATCCATTCTGGGAGCTAATCCACATATATTAGTTTTCCTTATTATGGCCTGATGTGACATATACACAGCGGAGGCTGGTGGCTTCCACACCTTAGATAGCTCCTTTAGAGTTCTGACTGGTTCTGACTGAAACCTAGAGTGTATTCACTGCCCCCATTGACATCGGAGCCACCAGCCCCCACTGAATATACAGATCAATTCCTCCACCCCACCCAGTGCTCATAGGAAGATTGGAAGCTGCTGTATACAATCAGATCATTGACCCATCTAGCCTTGAGTATTGCCTACACTAATTGGCAGCCGCTCTCTCCAGGATTTCAGGCAGGAGATTTTCCAGGAGATGTCAGAAACTGAACCTGGAGCCTTTTGCATGGAAAACATATGTATGCTTCCTTCCTCTGAGCTATGTCCACTTCCATAACTTATTTCAAGTTAATTTAATTTGCATTTATAGACATTTAATGGGTAGTCTGTACAATATCAGTGGCTGCAAACTGTCCTGCAGTTATTTACTATTAAGCTCAATGGATTTACTGTGCAATCCTTTGCATGTCTATGTGGAAGTAAGTTTCACTGAGTTCAAAGGATTTTACTTGGAGGTATGTGTATATAGACCTGTAGCCTAAGGCTGCAATCCTATACCCACTTACCTGGAAGGAAGCCCTGTTAAAGGCAATGGGACTTACTTTTGAATAGACATGCATAGGATTGTATGGTCGAAGAGTTGATGGGGAGAGCAATCCTATGGCCCCAAGGCAGCATCTGGGGGGCCATAGGATAGTTCAGATTCCTGGAGTTTCGATTCCTAGGAGTCTGAGCTACCCACTTCCTCCCCCTCCCAGCTGGTGCAAAGGACCTTGGAGAGGAGGTGAAAGGGGGAGGTTCTGTGGGTGGGTGTCAGGGTGGAAATTGAGCCCATAGAGCCCCAAAACAGTTCTGATTCTGAGGAGGAACAGCAATCCGTGGGAGAGGAGCTCACTTGTCTCTCACAAGCACAGCAGCTGGTAGAGATTCTTCCTGCCAGCATTCCTGGGATAGATAGTAAACCTGGCAGCAAGAGAGCACTGGAGGGGGGCTTTCTGGATGCTTGGCACAGATGCAGGGTGCGACGGCAGATGGAGGGCACCAAAAGGAGGCGTACCTAGGGGTGGACGAAAGGCACTTACCTTTCGTCGAAGCTTGTTTGCAGTGGGGGGGAGGCGCTTCGCGGCTCCCCCCGCGAAGTTCAGGCCGGGGGGGAGGCTTCCTGCCTCGGCCCAGCCGAAATTCAGGCCGGGGAGGAGGCTTCCTGCCTCGCCCGGCCGCGAACTCCATTGTTTTTTTTTAAAGCCCCCGTGATAGGCTACGTGACAATTAACATAGCCTATCACGGCTAGATCTGCAAAGTCAGCCGTGATAGGCTACATTAATCGTCACGTAGACTATCACGGGTGATTTTTTTTTTTAAAAAAAGCACGTACGCTAATGGCGGCCCCCATAGGGAGCGGCCATTCGCATTCCTTATTTAGTCGCTGTAGTCTACGTAAATGTTTACGTAGACTACGGCGAAAATAAGGGCAACGCAAATACCGTCTGCTGCTCCTGCCCCGTTCAAACACCCGCCGAACCGCTGGCTGGACCCGCCGCCGGGAGGGACATTCGGCGAAGGTAAGTCCCGTCCCGGGGGGGGCCGGGGGGGCGGAGGATTTCTCCCCGAAACTTGTTCGGGGGGCCGAACACATTGGCGCTTGGCCCCCCGAAGTTTCGGGGAGAAATTCTCCACCATCCCTATTAAGTAATAAAGGAATAAAGCCTCGGAAAGAATCCTCATCGTCTGTGTCCTGAGTTGGCTATTGGAGGGGAACTGCCAAGAGGCAGCTTGGGCGCTCCTGACAGCGGGAAGGGGAACAGACTGGGGGAGTGGGGATACAAACTCTCCCCAGCTCTCCCCACCTGCCTTCCCTCCCCTTCTGCAGAGGGGAGAAAATGCCTGTCTAGCAAAAATGCAGAGTGAGAGAAGCGCAGAGCTGAAGAACTCTTCCATGCACACACCTCCCACTCTGCATAGGATGCTCATCAGCCTCTGAGTTCAGAGGGTGACAAGCATCCAGATAGGATTGTGCCCTTAGATATTCTGTTTATTAGTTCATGCAACGCATGCATTTCCAGTTTAGCCACTCCTAATTTATTGCATTACTCTTTTCTTTTTCTTTTCTTTTCTTTCTTTCTTTGTAATGTGAACACTACTGCTGGGGTTTACATGTTCTTTTTTTTAAAATATTTGGGTTTTTGTTTAAAAAAACTGGAATTTTAGCAGCAATTAAACATATTTACAAGGTTCATCTGCATCTGTGCTATATGCAGGTCAAAGACACTCTACATGCAGTTTCAGTTAGGCATTTCATCTATTATGAAATGCAGGAGAGCAGGATGCATAAGTGACCCACCATGTCCTGTTTTCTGTATTTTTTTGTAACATGTCAAGTGTACCTTCCACATCTGTGGAGCTGTGTCTTGTCACTAAGAGCTTGTATACTGTTGCAGGAGGAAATGGAAAAACCCCACTTTGGAATGCAAAAGGAAGAACAGAGAACAGTACAATTTGCACTTCCTGTCCTCCTTTATGCATTGTGCAACCATCAAAGGTCCCTCCTTACAACCTACATTTTAACAGTGGGGAGACAGGGGGACAGGGAGCGGCAAGGATAACAAGGAATACCTTTTTTGCTCATCCACATTGTTCCATCCCAAGCTACTGATTGGAGATGATTAGAACAGTGAGATGAGATTACATGGGAGAGGCAATAATATGCTTATATTGCATTTAAGCTTACCCCCCTCCCCAGGTTCTTTGTGGACCATTGTTCTGAAAATATCAAGCAGCACAGAGGTGGAAAATCTTCAAAAGAATAGGTGCTGTGGCTTATGTGAAAGGGAAGTCCATGCATTGCAGGGGGAGGGTAATGGTTTTCTGGGTAACTTGTATAATAATGCCGTACTCCATAGTGGTGTCCCCAGGAAAGAAACCTGAAAAGTTTCAGTTAAGGATAGGTGCATGGGTTGAGTTCTAGTCACTTTGAAGGGAAGCCTCAGGAAGCACCAGAGATAGCCTGAAGGGGTCCAATTTGGCTCAGGCTTTAACTGAACCTGATGCACATCACGGATATATGCACATGGTTGTGGGAGGTTGTAAATAATGAGGTCAGAGGCAAATGAAATGTGGTAAGTACAGTAACAATTACATTACTAACAGTTGCCACTCACCAAACATGCATTGGTATTAGCACAGATGTCTTCCTAATAATTAACACATATAGTGTAGCAAGAGGAGGAAAAAAAAAACTAACCTAATTCAAGCAGCAGGTGACAGAAACAAACCTCTTGATGAATTGTAACTCAGTGGCTCCACTTTTATAGTCTCCCTTTGAAATCCCTTTGCTTAAGAACAGCAACATTAAGATCAGTTACAGAGGTTAAAATGTTCCACAATTCATTTTGGATAATTGCCTTTTCTGATGTCAGATTTGTGTTCATTCATTCTTTTGTCTAGTTTGCCCTGGTTGTCCTATGTAGAATGCAGAAGGGCATTACTGGCAGATGATGATGGCATACGTCACACTGGAAGATGAAGAGATAAATGAACCCCTGATGTTGTAGATGACATTATTAGGGCTTGTAATACTGTTGCCAGAGTAGATATGGCATCAAAGTTGGCATCTGGGTTTCTTGCAGGGCCCTTTCTCTACACAGAAGAAATGGATACAACCATGTGTGTATATGCCCACAGCTCATGATAACATTTCAGGCAACTGATGAACTGGCCTTTAGTCCACAAACCTCATGCCATAATATATTTGAAAGTCTTTGAGGTGCCACAGACTATCACAGCTACCTCTCTGGAAATATTTCACTGGAACTTTCCCCAGTTAGTTAATGTCAGAAACATCAATGAAGACAAAATGTATTTGGTCTTATTTCTTAAAACTATTTCAAAATGTTTTCCCCAGGAACTACATTTCAGATTCTCTCTAAGGTGTGCTATTAACTGTTTTAGATTGTGTCTGCTGTTTCCTAATGGAGAATGGATGGCTCAGATCCAAATTGCACGTTTTAGAGACAGGTAAGATTTAGAATTCTCTAGGAGATATAAATGAGAAAAGAACTTTTCAGATGAATGTAAAACTTCTGTCAGAAAAAAAGCCAGAAAGATTAATTTGCTTTAATATATCTGGCCACATTATACACTTGTGAAGTAATGAGAAAACAGTAAAGATTTCAAAAGAGACTTGAATAGCTTTAGTGAGTTTCTGTATTTCATGTTGAAGATTCCCTTTATAGTGGCTGTGTGATGCTCTTGCTATCTAGCACTGTCCTTGTGTGGAAAGAGGCTGCACAAACTCTTAGTTCTCCCGCCATGGTATAGCCCTGACAGCTGCTTAATCTTCTTTCCTAAAATTGAAAAGATCTACTGTTAATATTTTCTATGGATTAGAAATAGAGGCAAATGATGAAACCTGATTGACAAGCCTGCATAGGCATCAGGACAGGAAGAATGTAAACTGGGTTCTCCAAGCCACCCATTATCATCGGGTCAAGCCCTACATTTGTCCTCACCTTTATTGAGAGAGGGCAACTGTATGCAAAGTAGGGATGGGAGAGAAATTTGGTTTGCATTTTAATGTGAATCAACCTCATTTTGCACTTTTGCAATGAATCCTTTGAAATTTGCACTTCTCTGAATTTTGCAGTGGAGTTCTCCAATCAAAAAACACACACACAAATGCATATATCATGAAAAGTAATGTTCATTATATTAGGGAACTTGCTTGCACATATTAGGCAAAATTGCATACAAAATTGCATTCATCAGGAGAAACAATTTGTCTATCCATAGTTGGCAGTCAATTGGTGTCTGGTAGGTCAATCAACCTTCAGCAAAGGAGATCGTTACCTTGCCGTGGTGCTGGAGCTTGAGCACCTCAATGACATCATGAGCTAAACTGTGAAGGGACACCCAAGACAGGAAAGTCATGGCAGAGAGGTCAGACTAAATATGATCCCTGGGGAAGGAAACGGCAACCCACCCCAGTATTCTTGTCATGAAAACTAAATGGATCAGTACAACCAGAGATATGTCAGCATACCATCAGAAGATGGGACTCCCAGGTCAGAAGATGGTCAAAATGCTACTGGGGAGGAACAGAGGATAAGTTCAACTAGCCCCAGATGTGATGACGCAGCTAGCTCAAAGCTGAAAGGACGGCTAGTAGCCGATGGTGCTGGTGGTGAATGACGAATCTGATGTTCTAAAGATCAACACACCATAGGAACCTGGAATGTAAAATCTATGAGCCAGGGCAAATTGGATGTGGTTATTGGGGAGATGTCAAGATTAAAGATAGATATTTTGGGTGTCAGTGAACTGAAATGGACTGGAATGGGGCACTTCACATCAAATGACCACCAGATCTACTACTGTGGACAAGAGGACCACAGAAGAAATGAAGTAGCCTTCATAATGAATAATCAAGTGGCTAAAGCAGTGCTTGGTTACAATCCAAAACATGACAGAATGATCTCAATTCGAATTCAGGGTAAGCCATTTAACATCACAGTGATCCAAATATACGCCCCAACCACAGATGCTGAAAAAGCAGAAGTAGATCAGTTCTATGATGATCTGCAGCACCTACTGGATAGTATGCCAAAAAAGATGTTATTTTCATTACAGGAGACTGGAATGCTAAGGTGGGTAGTCAAACGACACCTGGAATTACAGGCAAGCATAGTCTGGGAGAACAAAATGAAGCAGGACATAGGCTGATAGAATTTTGCCAAGACAACTCACTGTGCATAACAAACACTCTCTTCCAACAACCGAAGAGATGACTTTATACATGGACTTCACCAGACGGTCGACACCGAAATCAGATTGACTACATCCTTTGTAGCCAAAGGTGGCGGACATCTATGCAGTTGGTAAAAACAAGACCTGGAGCTGATTCTAGTTCAGATCACGAACTTCTTATTGCACAATTTAGAATCAGACTAAAGAGAATAGGGAAGACCCACAGATCAGTTAGATATGAGCTCACGAATATTCTTAATGAATATACAGTGGAGGTGAAAAATAGATTTAAGGGACTAGATTTAGGAGATAGGGTCCCGGAAGAACTATGGACAGAAGTTTGCAACATTGGTCAGGAGGCGGCAACAGCAAATGTCCCAAAGAAAAAGAAAATGAAGAAGGCAAGATGGCTGTCTGCTGAGACACTGGAAGCAGCCCAAGAAAGAAGGAAAGCAAAAGGCAACAGTGATCGGGGGAGATATGCCCAATTAAATACAAAATTCCAGAGCTTAGCCAGAAGAGATAAGGCATTATTTTTAAACAAGCAATGCGAGGAAGCGGAAGAAGATAATAGAATAGGAAGGACAAGAGACCTCTTCCAGAAAATTAGAAACATTGGAGGTAAATTCCAGGCAAAAATGGGTATGATCAAAAACAAAGATGGCAAGGACCTAACAGAAGCAGAAGAGATCAAAAAAAAGAAAAGGAGAGCTTCGGCTATTGGGTGGTATAGAAATGAAATGAAATGAAATGAAATGAAATGAAAGAATGAATGAATGAATAAATAAATAAATAAATTGTGGCAAGAATATATGGAAGATCTGTATAAGAAGGATAATAATATCGAGGATAGATTTGACGGTGTGGTCAGTGAGCTAGAGCCACACATCCTGAAGAGTGAGGTTGAATGGGCCTTAAGAAGCATTGCTAATAACAAGGCAGTAGGAGATGACGGTATCCCAGCTGAACTGTTTAAAATCTTGCAAGAGGATGCTGTCAAGGTGATGCATGCCATATGCCAGCAAATTTGGAAAACACAAGAATGGCCAACAGATTGGAAAAGATCAACCTATATCCCCACACCAAAAAAGGGAAGCACCAAAGAATGTTCAAGCTATCGAACAGTGGCACTTATTTCACATGCCAGTAAGGTCATGCTCAAGATCTTGCAAGGTAGACTCCAGCAATTCATGGAATGAGAATTGCCTAGGGATGTCGGAGAATTTCTCCACGAAACTCCGGGAGGCCGAATGCCAACGCATTCGGCCCCCCGAAATTGGTGGGGAAATTCTCCGCCCGCCGCCCCCCCTGAGATGGGACTTGCCTCATGCGAATGTCCCTCTCGGCGGCGGGCCCTGGAGGCGGTGTGGCGGCGGTGCGGTGGCGGCCAGTCTTCCGACCAGCTGCCGCCACCGCCATTACAAAGTAAAAAAAAAAAAAAATTGATAGGCTACATAAAGATTTATGTAGCCTATCATGGCTAGATTTTCAAAGTCAGCCATGATAGGCTACTTAAATCTTTACGTAGCCTATCACAGCTGACTTTGCGGGGGGGGAAGCGCGTACGCAAATGGAGGTGCCCATGGGCACCGCCATTTGCGTTCCTTATTTGGGCACGGGTAGCCTACGGAAAGATTTACGTAGACTACGGCGAAAATAAGGGCAACGCTATTTGCCCATGGGTGCCGCCATTTGCGTACCCCGTTTTTTTTTTTCAAAGTCAGCTGTGATAGGCTACATAAAGATTTATGTAGCCTATGATGGCTGACTTTGAAAATCTAGCCGTGATAGGCTACGAAAATCTTTACGTAGGCTATCACGTTTTCTTTTAGTTTACTTTTATCTTTGTGGCTGAGGCGGGGCGCTCCCCTCCAGCCAGAATTTTGGCGGGGAGGGAGGGGGCGCCTCCCCCCCAGCCAGAATTTCGCTGGGGAAGGACGGGGCGCCTCCCCACCCTCCAAGAATTTCGGGGGGAGAAACGGAGCACCTCCCCCACACACCGAAAAAAGCGGCGGGACCAGGTAAGGGACTTTCGTCTATCCCTATAATTGCCTATAATTCCCTATAATAAACAAGCTGGGTTTCGAAAAGGCAGAGGAACTAGAGACCAAATTGCCAATATCTGCTGGATAATGGAAAAAGCCAGGGAGATTCAGAAAAACATCTATTTCTGTTTTATTGACTATTCTAAAGCCTTTGACTGTGTGGATCATAACAAATTGTGGCAAGTTCTTGGTGGTATGGGGATACCAAGTCATCTTGTCTGCCTCCTGAGGAATCTGTATAATGACCAAGTAGCAACGGTAAGAACAGAACACGGAACGATGCACTGGTTTAAGATTGGGAAAGGAATACGGCAGGGTTGTATACTCTCACCCTACTTATTCAACCTGTATGCAGAACACATCATGCGACATGCTGGGCTTGATGAATCCATGGCTGGAGTTAAAATTGCTGGAAGAAACATTAACCATCTCAGATATGCATATGATACCAATTTGATGGCTGAAAGTGAGGAGGAGCTGAGGAACCTTATGACGAAGGTAAAAGAAGAAAGTGCAAAAGCTGGGTTGCAGTTAAACCTCAAAAAAACCAAGATTATGGCAACCAGCTTGATTGATAACTGGCAAATAGAGGGAGAAAACATGGAGGCAGTGACAGACTTCTATTTCTAGGCGCAAAGATTACTGCAGACGCTGACTGCAGCCAGGAAATGAGAAGACGTTTACTTCTTGGGAGGACAGCAATGACAAATCTTGATAAAATAGTGAAGAGCAGAGACATCACACTGACAACAAAGGTCCGCATAGTTAAAGCAATGGTATTCCCCATAGTAACCTATGGCTGAGAGAGCTGGACCATAAGGAAGGCTGAGCGAAGAAAGATAGATGCGTTTGAACTGTGGTGCTGGAGGAAAATTCTGAGAGTGCCTTGGACTGCAAGAAGATCAAACCAGTCCATACTCCAGGAAATCAAGCCAGACTGCTCATTTGAGGGAATGGTCTTAAAGGCAAAACTGAAGTCCTTTGGCCACATAATGAGAAGAAAGGATACCCTGGAGAAGATACTGATGCTAGGGAAAGTGAAAGGCAAAAGGAAGAGGGGCTGACCAAGGGCAAGATGGATGGATGATATTCTGGACGTGACAGACTCGACCTTGGGGGAGCGACGGCCGACAGGAAGCTCTGGCGTGGGCTGGTCCATGAAGTCACAAAGAGTCGGAAGTGACTGAACGAATAAACAACAACAACAAAAAGGTCAACCAACCAGCAGAAAGAGCCAGGGAAGTTCCAGTACTTGTCAGGCTTCCTAGGATGATCAACTGATTGTGACTGTGGCATCCTCTTAAGAACATAAGAAGAGCCATGCTGGATCTAACCAAGGGTCCATCTAGTCCAGCATTCTGTTCACACAATGGCCAACCAGCTGTCAACCAGGAACCTAAGCAGGGCATGAGTGCATAAGCACCCTTCCACCCATGTTCCCCAGCAACTGGTGTAGATAGGCTCACTGCCTCTGGTGCTGGAGACAGCACATAGCCATCAGAACTAGTAGTCTTCTCCTCCCCCAACCTATTAGAAGATGTGTGCTTGAAAGGAAGCTGCCTTAAATAAGGCAGACTATTGGTACAGCAAATTCAAGATCGGCTGTGTTCAGTGCTGGAGTCTCTTCAGTGCTACAGTCTTTCCCTGTTCTTTCTGGAGTTCCTGATAGGGCTATTCCAAGACTTTTTCTGCCTGAAGCTGAGCAGCAAATGGCACTTCCCCCATGTCACCTCAAGCTGCATAGTATCCAAGTATCCAAGTACTTGAAAGTTTGTCACAGAGAGGAAGGCCAGCATCTCTTCTCCATCATCCCAGAGTGCAGGACATGGAATAATGGGCTCAAGTTACAGGCAGCCAAATTCCAGCTGAACATCAGGAAAAACTTCCTGACTGTTAGAGCAATTCGACAATGGAACCAATTACCCAGGGAGGTGGTGAGCTCTCCCACACTGGAGGCATTCAAGATGAGGCTGGACAGCCACCTGTCAGGGATGCTTGGACTTGGATTCCTGCATTGAGCAGGGGGTTGGACTTGATGGCCTTGTAGGCCCCTTCCAACCCTACTATTCTATGATTCTATTCAAGACTGCTCAAGTTATGTTGATACCTGAGGCAGAAAATCCTACAAACTCCTCCCTCCCTCCCTTCCTCCCTCCCTCCATGGCAGTAAAATAAATGGGGTGAAGTGATAGCCCAGCAATGCCTAACGCTACGGCTAGCCCTGGGAGGTAAGGTTTGAACCTAGCAATCTGGGACCTTTTATGTGCGAAGCATGTGACCTCTCACTGAGCTACAGTCTATCAGTAGTGATAATAATACCATTCATGATATAAGTATTAATTAATAATTAATATGAAATGGCATTAATATTAATAATGATATTCGTCATGCTGTTAAAATAGTAGTATAAGTTGTTACTGTTGGTAATGACCATAACATTGTTTGTTAGTGAGGAGGAGGAGGAGGAGGAGGGGAGGAGGAGAGCCTTGGATCCAAGTAGGTCTTCGCCAGATGTTCAGTGCTATGAAAGAACTGCTCCAAGAGTAGAAGAGGTCTTGGGTTGACTGTCAGAGTAGTGTTTAAAAGCAATGTCATAATAATAAACAAAATATTATGAGGAGGCAATGGTGGGACAGTAAAGAGGGACCAAGATAGATTCCCCAGGATGAAAAGTTCTGTAACCCTGGGGAGCAGCCACAGAGAAGGGCTTCTCACACATTCCTGCCAATCATGCCTCAGATAAAGGCAGGATGTGCAAAAGAGCTTCCCCTGCTGATTTCAGATGATGGGCAGGAGGAGGTCCTCCTCCTGCCCATCATCTGCCTGGTTCTAAACAGTTCCTTTATTGTTTCATGGCTTCATGCTTCCCTGCATGCTTCTTTCTAAAACAAATACATATTATCTGGTTTCTCCAAGTGATTTCTAAAACTAGCCCTAGATTTGTACAGTTGGACAAAATGTTCAGTTCATTTGTTTTCCCCCCACCCCCGGTTACATTACTGATGCAACATATACACACCGGTATAAACAATGCAAAAAAAAAAAAATCAGGATGGGATTGTGCATATTGCAGCAATATATTTTTAAGGCACATATTACATCAAGACTCCTGTGCATTGATCAAACACCAAGCAAAAGAATATTTACATAACCGTCTGTACAGTTACATCAGGATTACTGTTTGGTAGCATTTTATCAACATACACATGCACATTGTTAATGCTGGTAGTAGTGGGATGTTGGAGGGAGGGAAAGCTGACAGAATCAAACACTGTGGCAAACTGCTCATGCACAGCACCATTCACATAATTTAGAAGAAAAGTGACAGACCAATGGAAGATTCTTGATCCATTTCAGAAATAAGATCAGGTAATTCCGAACTCCAGAATCCAGGGAGATGGGGAGAGTTTTGCAAGCAACCATACCTGCCTGAGAGGGCAACAGCATCCAGAGTCTGAAGCAGCCTGATTGGTTAAGGATTCATCTGAATCCAATGTACACCGTAATTCCATGATTCAGATATGCATTTAAAACAGGTGGAACCAACGTTGCAGTGTGATGTGTGCCTGTCTAGTGTTCTATTCGGTCAGCCATGTCCTCCTCCAGTACCATCTCCAGATTTTTGAGGGTCCTTGAGCAAGACACTCTCAGTGGGCCCTCAGTGACTCTCCCTTCTCACCACCTTCATCACCAGATGCAGTTGCTCCTCATCCTCTTTTTCATCATTGCTACCATGTGCTTGCTTGACAGGCAGAGAGCCAGTGAGCAAGTAGGTAGCGGCATCTAGGGGTGTACGAACCCCACTCACCAGTCCTCCTGGGGGTCTGCAGGGGAGGAGGTGGTCCGTTCCTTCCCCTGGAATCCTCCCTGGCTGGGTCTGCTCTGCGGCGAGTCCGCGGAGCCGCCGGCCGGGTCCATCTGCAGCCGGTTTTCTGCCCACTGCCAGTCTGTGGATGCAAATGACGTCCAGCATAGCAGATGCCATTTGCATCCCTGCTGTTATCGTGATAGGCTACGTAAAGATTTATGTAGCTTATCACAGCAAAGAGCAGGGATGCAAATGGTGTAGCGGACGCTATTTGCGTCCCTGCTCTTTGCCGTGATAGGCTACATAAAGATTTACATAGCCTATCACGAAAAGAGCAGGGACGCAAATGGCATCTGCTATGCCGGATGCCATTTGCGTCTGCAGACCGGCAATAGACAGCTGCGGATTTAGTGGGTGGACCTGGACCCGGCCAGCCACAGGTAGGGTCCGTCAGGGCAAACTTTGTGGGGTGGCAGATGGGGGTTGGTCCATTCAGCCACGGACTCCGAGGGGCCAGATTCTAAAGAATCCGGTCTCATTGGAGTCCATGGCGCAATTCTCCACCATCCCTAGCGGCATCTGCTGCTCCTCCTTCTCCACACCACTGTTGTCTGGGCCAGAGTGAGAAGCAAGTGAACAAGCAGGTTGCAATGGTGCAGCGATGGAGCACCTCATGTCAGTGGGCCCCTGCTGAGGTGTGGGCCTTCAAAAGGTGTCTGATCATGCCTACCCTTGATGTCAGCCCTGGCCTCCTCCATGATACTCAATTCCATGTTTCCCAGGTTTTTTACTTCTTGCCCCCCACAACAGGCAATAAACATTGTGTAGCCACTAAGGATGCTCAGTCCTCTTTAGGATGGTTTTGAGGGTTTGTGGGGGGGTTTCCCCACCCCCCAAAGTTGTTTTCTCATTCTGCAAATCTCAGGGTTCCTCCAAGCCTCATGTGTGTGTGGTGAAAATTTGGCTATATAAACACTGGCACTCTTAACTGAACATCAGAAATAAAGGGGGTGATGACTTCACATGTTTTTGATGAGACAGATTCTCTAATGTATTTTTAATAGATGACCATCTTGCTTGTACATTGAATGATGACTTCTGAGGTGTCTGGTATTTGTGCAATGCTTTTATTCACTTGGATCACTCACTTCTACTTTTCTGATCTCTAGATAACTTTGAGATATTCTTTGGAGAAATCTTTGATAGCACAGCACTTTAATCTTTACATTGATGACCCATCTGCTTTGGGACCACATAAACATCTCTTAGCATGAGAATGCTTCTCATTTTCTCAGCTCATTAATTTTTGTGTTTTCCTTGACAGGCTTTATGTAAATTTACCATTTTACATAATAAAGTGCATTTTAGGCTGGAAATTCACAGTCTTCCTGCTCCAAATAGCCTTTTTTTTTTCCTTTCTATTTTTATTTTCATTGACTTCTTATTCTCTGAACTTTTCACCTAGTCATTGGATCAGTTAAGTTCAACCACCCATACTACCTGTAAATACATTTTAGATTTTTATCACTGGAAATGTCTGTTGACAATACAACCTTAAAATCAGAGGCAACATTATTTTTCTGCTTGGAATATAGAATGATTATAATGTATTCCCATTCCTTCTAGGGTAGAAGTAGAGCATGAATATTCATGTTCAGAAAATTCGTTGAAATCTTTATTTTGTGAAGACCCTGGATTCCCAGGCTAGGATTTCATTCATTCATTCATTCATTCATTTATATTTCTATACCACCCAGTAGCCGAAGGTCTCTGGCCAGTTCACAACAATCAAAACCACAAAGCACAGCATAAAACAATATAAAATATAAAAACTTAAACCCACAATATAACAGTACAACTAGAATAAAACCTAGCAGCAACACAGAGGTTTAAAATACAGATTTAAAACACCAGAGCTAACAGACTAGGAAGCTAAATTGCTAAAATACTGGGAAAATAAAAATGTCTTCATCTGGTGCCAGGTGGAGTACAATGTAGGTGCCAGGCAAACCTCTCTAGGGAGCTTATTACACAGCCAGGGGGCCACAGCAGAAAAGGCCCTCTTCCTGATAGCCACCCACCTCACTTCCTTTGCGGGGAGCTCACAGAGAAGGACCCCTGAAGATGATTTTAGGGTCTCGGCAGACACATACGGGAGGAGGCAATCCTTCACATAATGTGGTCCCAAGCCATTTAGGGCTTTGAATGTTAATACCAGCACTTCGAATGAGGCCCGGAAATTGATTGGCAGCCAGTGCAGCTGGAAAAGTACTGGTATAATGTGATCTCGTTGGCCAGTCCCTGTTGACAATCTTGCTGCCCTGTTTTGGACTAGCTTAAGTTTCCGGACCATTTTCAAAGGCAGCCCCACGTATAAAACATTTCAGTAATCCAAACGAGAGGTTATCAGAGAATGGATAACTGTAGCTAGGCTATCTCTGTCCAGACAAGAGTGTAGTTGGTATATCAGCCAAAGCTGATAAAAAGTGCTCCTTTTCACCTGTGCCTCAAGTGACAGTTCTGGATCCAACAGCACCCCCAAACTATAAACCTGATCCTTTAGGGGGAGTGCAACCCCCTCCAGAACAGGTTGGAGATCACCTAGTCAAACCACACATGATTTACTCCCTGCTGTGCATGAATTCTATGGAAACAGGCATCACATTCAACTTTTTTTCTTCTTCTCAAGATGATCCAGGAGCAATCTCAGGGTTGTTTCAAGGAGGAAAAACCTCAGACTTGTTCAGCAACATGATGCCTTGCATCTGTACAAGTTCATCATGTCCCTTCTCCTCTTACTCTATTAACCCCTTAAAACCAGAGTCTCAGTTGAACTACTCAACTTACCCTCACTGCTGAACTCTGGAAAGAACATAAAGTTATTGATAGAAATAAATTCCCATAAAATCAATACACTTTGATATTTCCCCTAAAAACACACAGACTTAAACTATTCCCCCATCACTGACTCTTTTACTCAGAAATCCTACTGATATCTCCTTCAACTTTTGCATCATGAATATCTTCATCTCTTCCCTTGTAGTTAGACAAGTGGGAACCAGTGAAAATTCACAGGAGAGCCCAATTTCCTCTCCCTTTGCCATACTTCAACAACCTCCTTTCACTGTCAAAAGGATCAAGGGCAGGGGGAGGGGGAGAGATATTAGGTTCCAGAGACATGTGATACAGGATACACATCCTAAGAGTCTAATCCCCCCTTCTCTTTTGATTAATTCCCTGCCCAGGTGAGAGTAAAGTGCCTGTAGTAAACTGCATGTGTATTTTATCAGGTATATACAAAGTTTCATTTTAAGGAAGGGAGGCTGTGGATAATACTTCAAGCAAAGAATACCCATTTCTTGTTGACATATTTAACACAAGGAGGGTTCAGATTATTCCCTCTCACATGCACTGAAAGAATGCATGAGAGGGATCATGGGATCCCTTGGGCTACTCCCACCCCTTGCTGGTGATGCACCCAGAAGCCACAACCCAAACATCCATGCATTTGGAGTTAGGGATGGCACAGGCACCCACTTGGGTCTGGGAGTCTGGCAGACTCCTCCCTCCCCCACCCATGCTCCTGAGACATGCCAGCTGAGCCCCTGCCACTGCTCAAGTCCCCCTTGTGCTTGCCAAGCCACATGCATTCACCCTGGACCCATCCATGAGCACCGCAATGGCCATTTTGAGAAAGAAAATGGCAATCACGAATTTGCGCACATCTAGTCATATGCAAAATGATGCCGTGAATGGCCAATATACACAAGATTTCAGGTGTAATTGGGCCATTTATGCCTGTAATTTTGCATGTAACAGCCATTCACAGTGCCATTTTGCATAAGATTAGAGGTGCTCAAATTCGTGATTGCCATTTTATTTCTCAAAATGGCGCTTGCAGATTAGTCCAGGGTGAGTGTGGGCAGCTCAGCAAATGGGGGGGAGCTTGAGTGCAGGTCCAAGGGGGCACGAGCTGCTTCAGCGGCTTGGCCAATGCCTGGAGGACCCAAACTATGGGGCATCTGTCCATCCCTATTTGGAGTGCATCAGAAGGAGCTCTACACTTGTACCTAGGGATGTACGAAAGTCACTTACCTTTTCGTGGATGTGATTCACGGTGGGGGGGAAGCACTCCGTCCCTCCCCCCGTAATCCTCGACAGGGGGGAGGCGCTCCGTCCCTTCCCCCGGAGTCCTACCCGGCCAGCTCCGCTCCGCGGCAGCTCTGCGGAGCAGCCGGCCAGGGCTGTCCGCAGCCAGAGTTCTGGCCATGGCTGGGCTGCTGCGGACACAAATGGTGGCTGCCGTAGCGGCCACCATTTGCGCCCAGCCAGGCTGCTATGATATGCTACCTAAATTTTTAAGTAGCCTATCATGGCAGGCCAAAAAAAAATGGCAGGCCATTTGCATATGCCGGGGTTTTTTTGTTTTTTGTTTTGCTTGCCGTGATAGGCTATGTAAATACTTACGTAGCCTATCATGGCAAAGAGCAGGACAACAATGGCAGTCATGGAAGCCGGTCGAAAGACCAGCTGCCAGAGCCGCCAGAGCCACTGCCGGAGCTGCCACCGCCGGAACATCTGCCCCAGGTAAGATCCATCCAGGGGCTATTCCACGAGGTGGCGGGGGATAGGAGGCCATTCCACCATGGGTTTCGGGGGCCCAAATGCCAGTGCATTCGGCCTCACTGAAATCCATGGTGGAATTCTCCGCCATCCCTACTTGTACCAATGTATGTGCATAAAGCTCCTCCAGTCAAGAGGAGAGCCTGTTTGGAAGAGCTCTGTGAAAATACATAGGTACATGTGCAGAGCCACTTCTGTCATGGCCTGAACCTGTAGATAGCAGGGGAAGGGGTCACCAGGCAAATGTTTTTCATTTATTTATTTGTGAATATAACAGAAGAAAAAGGCAAAATAGGGAAAAAGAACAACAAAACAAAAACTGTCTGTTCACAACACCATTAATTAAAAAAAAACAATCCAGCACTTCTAAATATATACATATTTAGATAAGCCATCCATATATCTCAATAAGCATCCACCCAAGACTGATAGGCTATATGTTCAGATAGAGAGAGACCAGTAAGATCCTCAGACCATTGAATGATAGTACATGTCCCTGCTGACCCTTCATGTGTTATGTCAATGAACTGGGGGGGGGGGGGTGTCATGTGAATTCTCGATTTGTAGCAGTTCTTTGGTATAATTTCTTATATCACAGAGAAGAAGGTCAGGATCTTTTCTCAATCATCCCAGGGTTCAGGACACGGAATAATGGGCTCAAGTTACAGGAAGCCAGATTCCGGCTGAACATCAGGAAAGAATTCCTGACTGTTAGAGCAATACGACAATGGAACCAATTACCCAGGGAGGTGGTGGGCTTTCCCACACTGGAGGCGTTCAAGATGAGGCTGGACAGCCACTTGTCAGGGATGCTTTGACTTAGATTCCTGCATAGAGCAGGGGATTGGACTCGATGGTCTTATAGGCCCCTTCCAACCCTACTATTCTATGATTCTATGATCTTGTTCTCCAGCATGACCATCCAAGAGCTGAGAAATTATTTGTATGCAACCACCCATGGAATTAAGACATGAGTAGGGCTCCCTGTTGCTGCAAAATCTGGTAATTTAACTAATTTTAGGCTTGATGGAGTTCTGTGGCATGCACAACTTGATTTACATTTACAACCCAAGCTTTTACCTGAACTCCAGGAACTTCTTTTGCACTTTTTTTTGTTTTAGTTTTGAGCTGTAATTTGTTCAAATTTCTGAGAAATTGTGCTAATCATGGAACCAGCTGGAAAAAATGCACAAAATGCCCAGAAAATCCACGCACTGGCCCAACTCACTGCAGACCAAGTCAGGCACCACCATGGGAAATGGAACAAAGTTGAGAGAGGGACCTAGGAAAACTCATTGCACTCCACCCCCAAAACAGATTTCCCCAACATGCCTAGGCATGAGACATTGAATGGGATAAATTGACAACAGCTTTAGTAACTTAACAAGATCTGCAACTAGCATAAATACGTTAGCAACATATCTAAGGATGTCAGAGGATTCCACCATGGATCTCAGTGAGGCCAAACGCCAGTGCATTCAGCCCCCCAAAATCCATGGTGAAACGAAGCCCCCCGCCCCACAGCCCCATGAAAGGCACGCGAAACAGAGCACTTACCTGGTGCCGTTCGTGCTGCTTTGTGAATAGGGATGTCAAAGAATTCGGCCACGAATCTCAGGGAGGCCGAATGCCAGCACATTCGGCCCTCCGAAATCGGTGGCAGAACGGTCTGCCACCCCCCCACCCCCCCCGGGACGGGACTTACCGTGGGCGGATCTTCCTGGCGGCAGCAGCTCCGGCGGCAGTGCAGCAGCGGCGGCTGCGGCGGCCGGTCTTCCGACCGGCTGCCACCGCCGCCATTTCCAGTTAAAAAAAAACAAAAACAAAAAAATGTGATAGGCTACGTAAAGATTTACGTAGCCTATCACGGCTAGATTTTTAAAAAACACCGTGATAGGCTACGTAAATGTTTACGTAGCCTATCACGGCTGATTTAAAAGAGAAAAAAAAACGCGCATACGCAAATGGCGGTGCCCATGGGCACCGCCATTTGCATTCCTTATTTTGGTACATCTTAGTCTATGTAAACATTTACATAGACTAAGACAGCAAAAATAAGGGGAATGCAAATAGCATAGATGCTATGCTATTTGCATTCTCCTTATTTTCGCTGTCTTAGTCTACGTAAACATTTACGTAGACTAAGACAGTGAAAAGAAGGGGAACGCAAATAGCGTAGCGTCTGGGCGCTGCCATTTGCGTATGCGCGTTTTTTTTTCTTTCTTTTAAATCAGCCGTGATAGGCTACGTAAACATTTACGTAGCCTATCACAGCTGACTGCAGGGACGCAAACGGCGGCGGCTACAGCCGCCGCCATTTGCGGAGCCAAACGGACAGGATTTGGAGGGGAGGGACGGAGCGCCTCCTCCCCCGGCCAGAATTTTGGGGGGAAGGACGTAGCACCTCCCCCCCCGGCCAGGATTCGGGGGGGAGGGACGGAGCGCCTCCCCCCTGGCCAGAATTTGGGGGGGAGGGACGGAGAGCCTCCCCCCCCACAAATGTCACCGTTCGAAAAGGTAAGTGAATTTCGTACATCCCTATTTGCGAATGCTGGCCGCATCTCCGGCCGCCATTCGCTTCCCCATTTTCGCCATGATAGGCTACGTAAATACTTACGTAGCCTATCATGGTTAATGCAGGGATGCCATTTGCATCCCTCTGGAGGCCGTGATAGGCTGCATAAATATTTACGTAGCCTATCACAGCAAAAAAAGGGAACGCAAATGGCGGCCACTGTAGCCACCACCATTTTCGTCCACAGGCTCCACACACCTGCAAATGCATCTGACTGGCGGCTCTGTGGAGTTGCCATGGAGTGGGGCCGGCCGGGTTAGGATTTCGGGGGGAGGTGCGGAGCGCCTCCTCCCCACCGCGAATCACCCCTTTAAAAAGGTAAGTGACTTTCGCACATCCCTAAACATATCACATGAGAGCTGGGAGAATATATTTCCCATTATCTGCCTGGCAGGGTGATTTCACCATGGTGGACCAGGCTATCAATGGCTAGGGATGTCATGAGAGTCAGAGAGGGAGGTGGAGTCTGGTGGACTCCCCCACTTTGGTCTTCCAGACCCCATTCATCAAGCTGCCATGCCTACCAACCCTGGTCTCCAAGCCACTGTGTGGTCCGCAAGCACTCCTTACAGCCAACATTTATGCAACATTACATTTATAGAAAAACCCAAGCCACCATTTTTCACAAAATGGCAGCTTGTTAAGGGGTAGTGTAGCTGCTGCATGCTCACTGGGGGCCCGTGGACCATGTGGCAGCTTGTCCAGGGAGCCGAACAGGGGCCGACAGGTGGCATCGGCTTGGTGACCACCTGGCGGCACAGATGGAGCTGAGTCCATCCATCCCTATCAATGGCTACTAGTGATGATGGCTATATTAACTCCACCATTGGAGGCAGTATGCCTCTGAATACCCATTGTGGGGAAATAGGAGCAGGAAGGAGGTGCTATCGTTTTCATGTCCTGCTTGTGGGCTTTCCATAGGTATCTGTTTTGCCACTGTGAGAACAGACTGCTGGGTTAGATAGGCATCTGGTCAGATCCAGCAGGGCTCTTTTTATGTTATTATTCTCTTAATTCTCTGGTGTTTCTTAGCTCCCACTTTCCATGAATGAAAGTATTTAAGACAATCTAATTTGTCTAAATAAATGCCTCAGTGTAAGTAACCTCTTCAGACTATATCCTCTTTCGGGTGTGTTTAAATAAATGTTTCATTATTCATTAGCAATTTGTAAATTATTAGCAATTTGCTTTTTGAACTAGAGACATACCTGAAATGTTCGTAGATGATCTGAAAATAAGGATAACTCTATGTTTAACCACTTACATAATTATTCAAATTAGAAAAATTAGTAAGGGAAATGCTTCCTTCTGCCTTTTGTTCTTCTTTCTGAACAGCTGCCAAATATTTTCAGATACCTTCATTTCTTGCAGAGTAAAGCTGCTTTTTTCTTAACAGTAGAAAAATCATGTTCACCATTTTTTATGGAAAAATATGGAAACTATCTAGCAAAGGTCTGTACTTTTCTTTTGTTACTGTGTGCTAAAAATTATAAAAAATATATATAATTATAAATAACATTATATACAGTGACCCTGTTCAGACATAACTTGAGGAAGGGTGGTTAGGCTAACCATGGTGCATGGTGGTTACCACTAATCATGCCGTATGCTCCTACCACTAGGGATATACGAAATACCTACCTGGCTTCGCACCGGGCAATCCGCGGTGGTGGGGAGGCGCTCTGTCACTCCCCTCCAGAATCCTGACCAGCTGCCTCTGCTCTGCGGCCAAGCCGCAGAGCCACCAGCCGTTTCTGGCCGCCTGCAGCCAGACATCTGGCTGCTGGGCAGCCCTGCAGGGACGCAAATGGTGGCTGTCATAGATATTTACTTGGCCTATCACGGCAGGGGGGAAAAACCCAGCATACGCAAATGGCGGTAGCCACCGCCATTTGCGTACGCTGGGTTTTTTCCCCCCCTGCCATGATAGGTTATGTAAATACTTACATAGCCTATCAAGGCCTCCACAGGGACGCAAATGGCATCCCTGTGTTAGCCGTGATAGTCTACGTAAGTATTTACGTAGCCTATCACGGCTATGAAGACAAAGCAAATGGCAGCCACAGGACAGCTGCCATTCACAAAGTAGCACGGATGGGAGCAGGTAAGTGCTCCGTTTCGCACGCCTTTTGTGGGTTGGGGGCAGCTGGGACTTCTTCCCGCGTGCCTTTCGTGGGTTGGGGGGGCGGGGGCTTCGTTCCGCAACGGATTTCGGGGGGCCGAATGCACTGGCATTCCGCCTCACAGAGATCCATCGCGGAATTCTCTGACATCCCTACCTACCACACATGCATGGAACCACATCCTGCAGTGTGGTTAGCATAACCACTCCCTAATCACCCCCGTCCCGCAAAACTCCAGAGTCCTCCAGCCAGACTGCCATATATCAGCTCCGTCATGGCACACAGGGTCTGGGCACATACTGGGGCTTGGCCTTACTGGCAGCCGGAGCTGGGGGCCTGAAGCTTGTGAGAGGTGGTTTGAGGCAGGGATGATCCTGCTTAGCCATCAGCCAGGCGGGTGGGGTGTTTTCACTTTCTGCAGCAGCCACAGGTGTTTGTGCCTGGGAGTGTGAAGCGCTCAAGGTCGCTGTGCTGATAACAGTGGTGAGGGATCAAAAACATCTTTGTTCCCCACATGCTTCTCCAATTTCATACTGTGGGAGGGGATGGAGAGCAAGGAGGCTGGCTCTTGGCTGTTGCATCATGAGTTGATAGGCAGATTTTAGCCATGCAGATCTTTCATGCTGACAGAAGCAGCAGGGCCGTTTTCAGCTGGTCTTGCTATGGACCTCTACAGTAGCATTCAGTTGACCACAGGGACCTGACAGACAACACGCTAAGCCACGGCAGAGGCCACTAACCCTACTGCAGCATGTGGTTAGTGAGCATAGTTATACCATGGTTATGTAGCCACCATGGTTAGGAAAAACATTCCACAGACAACACACTAAGCCATCATAGTTAGCTCAAAATGCTTAACCATCACAGCTTAGCATTATGTCTGAACAGCGCCAATGGCTTGAACCCCAACTAAGCTTCTGTGAATGGAAGGACTCCCTCCATTCATAGATGATGCTGAAATTAGGGATGTCTGCGGAATCCGCCACGGACTCAAATGAGGCTGAATTCCACTGAATTTGGACCCCCAGAGTCTGTGGCGGAACAGACTGCTCCCCACCACCACCCCGCAAAGTCGGCGCAGACCAGATCCTACCTGCCTCCAGTGGGTCAGGTCCAGCCACTGCGATCTGCCATCCGTCCGCTGCCGCTCTGAGGATGCAAATGGCGTCCGGCGTGGACGACACCATTTGCGTCTGGGCTGTTAAATATGATAGTCTACGTAAATATTTACATAGCCTATCACAGCAAAGAGCAGGGACGTAAATGGTGTCTGCTATGCCATTTGCGCCCCTGCTTTAGCCGTGATAGACTACATAAGTATTTACGTAGCCTATCATGGCTAAAGCAGAGACGCAAATGGTGTAGCGGATGCCATTTGTGTCCGTGCTGTTTGCCGTAAAAGGCTACGTAAATACTCACATAGCCTATCACGGTGGCTAACAATCCTCAGTGCTGGGCGCCATTTGCGTCAGGGGCCCGGCAGAGGATGGAAGTCCAGCTGCGGGTGGGCTTGGCCGGCGGCTCCAAGGACTCGCCATGGAGCGGAGCTGGCCAAGCCGGATTCTGCAGGGGAGGACCAGATCACCTCCCCCCCCCCGTTGAGGATTCCAGGGGGAGGGCCGGATCCCCCCCCCCGTGGACCGAATTGGAACAAGGTAAGTGGGGTTTCGCACACCCCTAGCTGAGATACAGCAGAGGATCTTATCAGTGGAAGAGAATTTCCACATAAAAAATTGTTTCTTGAGAGAAATGCATATTTAAATACATTTAAATAGGAGTGGACCAAAACAGCTGCCCATAAATCAATATCCCATTTGGCAAGTTGGTGGCAACCATTCTGGTTCCATGTTGGGTTCCATGATTTAACCCTTGGAACAGTTTTGGGGGAAGAGCTTACAAATTCAGTGGAGGGGGGATGGGCTTCTGAGCTTCCCCCTTTTTCTTCTTCTTTTCTTTTAAACCTCCTCACCCCCCCCCTTCTTTTTACAATTTTGGAAGATGCATGGACGCAATAGCAGAGCTCTGGCTACCGCCAGCATGTAGGGATGCTGGAGAAATCTGCTGCAGACCCAAATAAGGCCAAATTCCTGGGAATCCAAGCTCAAGGTTCTGAAGTAGACCAGCACCTCCTCACCTGGTGCATCCTTTGTAGATTGCAGGGCGGCTCTCCGACTGTCTAAAGGGCATGATAGGCTAAAGGCACCTGCCCTTAGACTATCACAGGAATATTACAGCTGTAAATTGCATCTTTATGGCATCTGTGGCCATAAAACACTTCCGTCTATGTAAATTGTGGCACGAAAGGCTGCAATTTACATAGAAGGAAGTGCCACAAATGCTGTTAACTGCACAATTTATGGCCGTAATCTTCCCATGATAGGCTAATGGTGGCTGCCATTAGCCTATTGCAACTTTTAGACAGCTGAAGAGCAACCCCACAAACTATGGCATATATGCCAGGATCCGGGGAAATTTGTGGGGCCTAAGCAGCCCAGATTTCCCCATGGTGGACCCCACCCTGGTCTGGACATTGGGGGGTTGCCCATCCGTACCAACATGAATTTTCAATGGCACCACCATTCTTCCTTCCCAGAATGCCTCTGGAAAGGACTGAAACTAGTCAGCAGCTTACCAAAAAGCTATAAAAAGTAAGGAAGAAGCTTTAGAAGAAAACAAGATACGAGTATGGATGGGCAAAATCACCTCAGCCCACCTTGCATGCTGCTTGCCAGACCCTCACCAGCCACCTGACCCTGCTTGCTGCGTGCAGGAAGCTGCCAGGTGGTTCACAGATGCCTGGCACGTGGCATCCTCCACCAAGCCTGCATTTTGCTGAAAATGGCGGTCCTATATAGACCATTTACACCTGTAATGTTGGGTGAATGGGCCTCTTTATGGCTACCATTTATGTAAAATCAGCCTTTGTGGAAAGGTTTGAGCCACCATTTTGATCAGAATGGGAGCTCAGCGGAGCAGCAGAGACCACTGTGCTTGCCTGAGTGGGCACATGCCGAGTTGGGCAAATGCAGGGGTCTGAGGACTAGCATCCAGGGGGCCAATCCTCAAGCCCCAGCCAGACACCTGCGACATCCCTAGTTATGAGAGATGGAAGGATATTGATAATGCTGCAAAGCCTGTTTTAAAGGTAGCTGCAGAATGTGCACAATGTGATCCCTTCTCCTCTCTTAGCAAACTCTTTGCCAGAGAGGGAAGAAGGATTACACTGCGTGTCATTTGGCATGCAAAACCACCCACATTCATTCTGCTCAACAGCACTAGCTACTTGCTTACATTAAATCAAATTGTAAATGCCCTAATCCTTTAAAGGACCTTTCCCCAACCTGGTACCCTCCAGATGTGATGGACCACAACTCCCATAATTCCAAGCTAGCATGGCTAATGCTGGTGAGTAATTACGGGAGTTGGGGTCAGTGCTAGCTCCAGGTTTTGAAGGACCCTTGGGCAAGACAGCCTCAATGGACCCTCTTCTTCAGCGAGTCCACCTTCTCACCATCATTGTCACCTGCTGCTAATAGCTCCACCTCCTCTTCCTCATCATTGATACCACTTGCTCACTGTCTCTCTGCCTGTCAAGCAAGCAAATAGGCAGTGGCACCTACTGTTCCTCCTTCTCACCACCACTGTTGTCTGGGCCAGACCAAGAGGCAGGCGAACAAGCAGGTAGCAAAACTGAAAAGGAGGAGCAAGTTCAGGGGGACCTGCTGGGGCGTGGGTCTTTGGCAGGTGCTGACTATCCCTACCCTTCACACCAGCTCTGATTATGTTCCACCACATCTGCAGGGCACCAGGTTAGGGAAGACTGCTTTAAAGACAAAGCACATTCTTAATCCTCTGAATTTGAATCGTCTTTGTAAAGTTGGCCCATTTTCAGGATGTTAAAAACACACACACACAAATAAAAGCACATACACAACAAAACATAGAATTCTATATTGGTCAGATTTTGCACGTTGCTCTAGTGCACAGGCTACCCACACATGCCGCATGCTCCTGAGGTGGAGTGAGACAACTGGATCCCTCTGTAAGTTCCGAGAGCCCCTGAATCCAAGGTGATGACAGGTCACTTTATAGTGTGGCCAGTAAAACATGCACTTGGTCGAGTGCACACAGGGGATGGCGCATGGATTCTGTCCTTTTTCAAAAGTCATCATTTGTTAATTACGCATAATAAATTATAAAGATCTACAGACAACCATAAACAAAAAAAAGTTTGCAAAAAGACAGAATAGATGTGGCATTAGTAGTCTACATATAGCATTAGAAAAGCATTTTTTGTTTGACATCTTCCTTTGCTTTAATCCAGTGTACTGAATCTTAATAAACTTGTTTACTGGGGAAACTGAATTATCCCACACACTATACTAGAATATATCTCTGTCTCCGACTCTCCGTCTCCATCTATCCACCACATTATGCTTCATTTACCTAAGCCAGTCTTCTATTGTATGCAGTTTTTTTCCACTCTTTCCAATAGTTGACAACTAAGATATTTGCCATTACTATGAGATTTTATACCTGAACTCTATATTCCTCTTTTACATCATTTTAAAAATAGTCTAATACAATGAATAATAGGTTTATTGATAGTTCACAACCTGTAATGTATTTTATAGTTTCCATGGTACTTTTCCAATAATTCTTGGCTGATGTCCAGTTCCACCAGCTATATTTAAAACCTGTAGTTTCTTTTATACAATGCCAATGCTACACAGAGCTATCAGAACTGTGTGTGTGTGTGTGTGTGTGTGTGTGTGTGTTCAACTGAGATGGGTGAATATACCAATAACATAATACTGTGAAGAATTTTTCTTAAAATACTGATTCAAAAGGCAAATTTGCTTTCAGTTTCCAAATATATTTCCAATATATATGTAGAATGATCCACGTAACCTCTTACTTCCATTTACCTTTATATTTTCATTACGTTGGCTTGTATAGTCACAAGAATAACATATAGGAAGGTGGTCTTTAGCAGGTGACAATACTAATACTAGCTAGTCAAATTTAAACAGATACCTTATCAAATTATAATTTCTTTGTATCATTGTAATCTCTGAAGTGATCCAAAAGTATTGAAAAACAGGTGGTAAGAGATCCCCCAGCCTTTGCCTCACTTCAGTATAAATTATAAACATCCTGTCACTAACAACAAAAACTATAATCCTTTTCAAACATATTTTCCCACTTACTAAAATCAGTTAGGGTGCAATCCTATATGTGCTTAGACAGGAAAAGTCCTATAATTCCCAGTACTCCCCAGCCAGCCATGCTGGCTGGCAAATGCTGGGAGTTATAGGACTTTTTCTGTGTAAATATGCATAGAATTGCACCGTTGGGCTGCAATTGTATAATCACTTGCCTGGGAGTAAGACCCATTGAACTCAATGGAATTTACTTCCTGAGGAGACATGTAGAGGATTGCACTATTTTCCTAAATACCACAATTCTCTGGTATATATATGAGTGAAAACAATGGGGACCCTAATAGTTCTATATTTATTAGGGATGCCAATGGAACTTTCTGAGCTCAGGCTTGGGAATGAACTTTAGGGATTTGCAAAAGCCTGCCTTACAATTCCCATCAGCCCTAGCCAGCATAGCCAATGGTGAGAAATTATGAGAGTTGTAGGCCAACAATATCTGGAGAGCCACATATTGCCCCCTGTGCCTGCCTTAAATCCACACTTTAGTGAACAACAGGTATGCACCAAGGTACAGAGCAGCAGTGTTGGGGGCCTGGGGGGTGGGCAGAATTCATTCTTCCTTCCTTCCTGATGTTCCCACTGCTGCCCACTAAGGTAGGGATTTAAGGGAAAGCAATTCTGGAGAATGGGGGCTGACAGAATGATATTTTGAGTGTGGGAAGTCTGACTGGGAGGGGTTATTTTCTGAGTCTCCATTTGGCTTGGAAATAATATTATTTATTTTGGAAATAATTTGTTTCATTCCTGGGTCAGGTTGAGGAGAGTGGGGGCAAACCCACACATTTTTTTCCCCCAGAAATTAATACTAATGCTGATAATACCTTTAGGGCATACCCATTTCTCCATCCATAACCAGGCAGATAATGGGATCTCAATAACTCATTTTTCTCCCCTGAAAGTTACTTGATTAATTTGGCCTCAGTTTACCATTGAACCTTTGCAGGAACGTATTAGAATAGTCTCATACTACCTCATGACCATCATTATCATCTTACAGTTAAAAACTTTGTAAAGAAATTGCTCAGGTATTGACATTTTAAGTTATGATTGTTTTTAGAGCAGAAAAGTAGACAAATAAGAAATATTAGTCCCTGAATCATGAATCAAATAAATAATTGCTATAATAACTAATTATTTTTATCCACACTGTCAGACTTCAACTAAAATATAAACTCTAACAGAATGGCAAAACCAGGCTGCTGGCTAATTTTACTTCCATGAACATCTATTAGAAAGGTTTTGTCTAGATTTGTATAACTTTTGCTTAAAAAAAGAAAAAGAACATAACAGTAGGAGTTCTTTGGATTATTATTGTTTTAAATGGTGGGTTATAGGAGCCATTATGTTCAGCAAATTTATGTTAATAGTGTAATGGTTTTTCTATGGCATTACGTATACCTTGGGATAGTGAAAAAATGCATCTCAGTAGGTTAAAGGGCTGCCAACTTTGCTCTTGCAAAAGAAAATAACAGCCACAGAGAGCCACATGACATCAGAATAATATAATGAACAGTGACATGGTAAGAAAGTAGAGGTTCTTATTCTGAAAATCAATGTCTTTTATGTGTACCATCCATAAAAGAAAATTTTTATTTAACAGTAGGTAAAAGGAGAAGGGGACAGCAGAGGATGAGATGGCTAGATAGCATCACCGATGCAATGAATATGACCTTAAGGCTTGAGCACACTCTGGGAGAGAGCAGAGGACAGGAAGGCCTGGCGTGCTATGGTCCATGGGGTCACGAAGAGTTGGACATGACTTAATGACTGAACAACAACAACAACAACAAATGGACTTAGTTCCAGTACCTACTGAATTACTGTAGTCTCCAGATAGTAGTACTGGGGGAGGGGGGAACCCACCATAACTGGTTGATACTCAATATACAGTGAGCATTGCTTCTTCTCTTGGAGTGCTGAGAGTGTGAGTGACTAATGCTTCATTTCCATATGCACTCTCAATTCTGTTCACATTTTTAAGCAAATCAACCTAATTCACATTTCACAGGCTAATATGCAAATTGGAATGCAGCTATCCTTTGGATTGCATGTTTCTTTGAATTTTTTTGATGCTTTTCTTAGCTCAAAAATTCATATAAAGTGTGCATTTTATGAGAAAATGCACACAAAATGTATTGTATGGGAAAATGCATACAAAACATATATTTTGAGGAGAAGTGTGCACAATTTTAAAGTGAGCATTTTTGCTTTGTTTTGTTTGTAATTAGTGGGAAAGAGGGTGAGAGACCTTATGATGGAACACATGGGAAAACTGACATGGACTGGAAATAGTCAAATCTGTCCATCTCTACTCAGGTTATATCCAAAGAGGGGAGAGTCATCTATTCCCCACCACCACCATGGCAAGATGTGTGCAAGTCCCTGCATTGGGATCTTCTCTTGGGAGACATATGCATACAGTGTGGGGAGAGGAAAATTAAGTCTCTCATGCATCCCTTCTTCCCCCTTCTGCAGAACATCTTAGGGATCCTGAGACAAGGGTGAGAGCTTTGTGTTACTTACGTTGCAGTACAGCTGAAAGAATTGGCACTAGTTCATACATAATAAATATAGGTCTGCATTTGCTGAGAACCTTGTGACCTGGAAGCATATGGAGGTGAAGCATGAGTCACTCATTCTCTCATCAGTCCTACAGAAGAACCAGTGTGGCATAGTGGATAAACCACTGAAATCTCTGCTCAGGTTCCACCCTGCACCCCACCCCATTTAGCCATAGAGTAGAGTAGCCAGGGGCTGCAGAGAGAAGAGGTTCCCTAGCACAAAACTAAATTCCCCTACCTATCTCTCATCCTGAGGGTCTTACATCCTAGACACAAAAGGAGGTTCAGATGTTTGTTAGATACATTTGTCTTGAGCAAGCATGGCAACTTAGCAGCTTCTAGGAGGGACTGAGGAGTCAGAAGAGGGGATGAGTTATATGTGTGCATGTGAACTGCCAGCGCATGATATCTGCAGACTGCCTCTCCTTTGTCCCCAATCCCAAAGCAAGCATGGGGATGGGGCGACATTGCATCTCTGCTGGAGAGGAGGCAGGATATGGGAGATGCACACCAAATCCACATGCTAGCTGGCAGGGCCAGAAATGGGTCTAAAAGCCTGCACCTGCCTCTCCCTTCCCTAGCCCTCTTTGGATCATCTTGGTGCCCACCCACACTGGAGGTGTGCAGTTTCTTTTGGGCTGAGTAGGATATCTATCTATCTATCTATCTATCTATCTATCTATCTATCATCATCATCATCATCAATCTATCTATATCTGTATCTCCTGTGAAGCAGACTAAGAAGAGGAAATGGGGTGGGGGAGGGGACAAATCTGCATGACATTCTTTGGGAAACTGGCATTCAATGCAGGGTGGTGCTGAACAGTTAAGTAGGTGTGTTTGTTTGTTTGTTTATTAATTAATCACCCATCTGGCTGGTCACCCAGCCACTCTGGGTGATGCACAAAGTATATAATAAAACAGTTTAAAACAATAAAATTCTACAGTAAAAATATTTTCTAAAATACACTAACCCACCCCAAATGCCTGCCTGAACAACCACGTTTTTAATGCGTGGGGGAAGCTCATTAAAGAGGGAGCATGGTGGAGTTCCCTCGGGAGGGAGCGTCACAAAGTGGGGGCCACCACAGAAAAGGCCCTCTCCCTTGTTCCCACCAGTCTAGCTGTCCTGGCTGATGGGACAGAGAGAAGGCCATCCGAGGCCATTAGTGGCCTGTCTGGTGTTGCTGGAGGTGGTCCTTAAGATAGGCTGGGCCGGAACCATATAGAGTTTTAAAGGTCAAAACGAACACTTTGAATTTGGCTCAGAAAACAACTGGTAACCAGTGCAGCTCCTTCAGCACTGGAGTGATATGATCTCGCCAGCAGCTGCCTTAAATCAGGCGAGCCGCCACATTCTGTACCAGCTGCAGCTTCTGAACCATCTTCAAGGGTAACCCCACGTAGAGCACATTACAGTAGTCTAAACAAGAGGAGACCACGGCATGTACTAGTGATGGGAGCAGATGGTCGGGAAGGAAGGGGCACAGCCGCCGTATCAGATGGAGTTGATACAGCGCTGTCCAGCTCACAGCTGACATCTGAGCCTCCATGGACAGCTGGGAGTCCAAAATGACCCCCAGGCTGCAGATCTGGTCTTTCAAGGGTAGCCATACCCCATTCAACACCAGGTCAACATCCCCCAGCCTCCTCTTGTCTCCCACCAAAAGTACCTCGGTCTTGTCAGGGTTCAGCTTCAGCTTATTCCTCCCCATCCAGCCATTCACTGTCTCCAGACATTTGGACAGGGATTCTACAGCCATGAGGTTAGTCACAATGGCAGGACAGTGTGGGAAAGAAGATTACAACCAGAGTCACAACCAAAAGAGTGGTGGAAATGCATTCCCTAACTTGCCACTCTGGGATTTGGGAGCCCTTTTGTTCTTGTCTGGATCACACACCCATAATCTCAAGTCCTGGGAGGCTGATGATTCATGATGTCCTCCCTCAACAGCAAACAGTTGTGGCCAGATGGGGCAGAAGCAGGCTGTACACTGCTTCTAGCTTAGGGCAGGGTCAGGAACAACCTGAATTAGACAAGCAAGGAAGAGGACACAAGGTGGCTCCTTCCTCAGCCAGGTCCCACACAGTTGATCATTTTTGTTGCAGAACCTGTTTGTTAGAGTTAATAAAGATGTGGCCTAGTTAACCCAATACAAGTGCCTCACCACTTTATTCCAGGTCTGGGCACAATACTCATACACATGCTGGGGTATGTTAGTAAAGAGTTAATTGAGAACCAGTGTTGTGTTTACAATGTTGGATTGGGGCTTAGGAGATCCAGTTTCTAATCCCCATTCAGCCATGAAGAAGCTCTCTAGGTGATTTTGGGCTAGTCACTGACTCTCAGCCTAACCTAGCTCACCATTGTGAGGATAAACTGGAGAGGAGGAGAACCATGTAAGCCACCTAGGGTTCTTTGCAAGAGGAAAAAGGTAGGATATATATGAAACAGATAGATATAGATAGATGATAGATAGATAGATAGATAGATAGATAGATAGATAGATAGATGATAGATATAGATAGATAGATAGATAGATAGAGTGATAGATAGAGTGATAGATAGATAGAGTGATAGATAGATAGATAGAGTGATAATTAGAGATGGGTGAACTCATCTCATCCCACCTCGTGCTCCACTCACTGGACCTCCGCCAGCTGCCTGACCCTGCTCGCCGCATGCAACGAGCCCCCGCATGGCCTGCAGGCTCCTGGAGCATGGTGAGCAGTCTCCCTCTCCCTCGCTGAGCTGCCATTTTGTGTAAAAATAGTGTCTTGGCCTTTTATGGAAAGGCCAATTTTGCAGCTGTAATTTTGCATAAATGGGCTCTTTACAGCCATAATTTACACAAAATCATCCTTTCTATAAAAGGCCAAGCTGCCATTTGTATGCAAAATGGCAGCTTGGTGCGGGAGGGGGCGGCCCTCAGCTTCCCTGGCTCCACGTGCAGGGGATCCGTGGACTGGCATCTAGGGGTCCAAGCCACTGAGAAATCACCTGTCTGTTAGCCCCAACCAGACACACACAAGATCCCTAGGGATAACTATCCATGGACTAGAAACAGAGCAGTCTGTCCATCTCAGTTTCTTCTTATCCCAATCTTACATTTTGTTTATCTCAAACTTGGAGAATTTCTCCAGCCTTAGCTTCAGTTCATCCCAAACTTCACAAACATCTTAAAAAAAAAAAAAGTTTGCATGAAATGTTTTTTGTGCACATCTCTCTTAATACATGCAATTTAGTGTGCTTTTTTTTTTTGCTTAATATGGGCATTTTTTCCAAGCAATTTCCCTAAAGTCATGCATTTGTTTTACATGATTTCCCCTAATATACGCATTCCCTAATATATTTCTGAATGGGCTCTTTGATTAGGGAAGTCCACTGCAAAATTTGAAGAAATTCACATTTTGAAAGACAACTGAGTTTTGGTTCACATAGCAGTTCAAAGGTGTGAAATCAGGTAAGTTCACATTAAAATGGAAACTGAACAAATTTCTCCACCATCTGTATCATGAACTTGATGGGCTCAAGGAACAGGTTTTGAGTCAGCACAGTAGTGATGCACCATTGTCCAGTAATAGGGGCATGTAAAACTTACAATGGAACTTCCTCCTGTACAAGCTGACTATCAACGCAAATGCAAATTCCGATGAAGCCATTGGCAATCTGCTGGATAATCTCTTGAACATTGATGCCATAGTGTATAAAATGTAGGCATCAAAACCACTATAGTGAAAAATGCAGCATCTAACAAATCATTTTTAAGGCTTAGTTCCTGGGATATTTTAAATCACAAAAAGACCCAGCACTTCTGTGCTCTCCCAGCTTTGCAAATATTTTGTCACACCACTCAAAACTTCACAGTAAGTGAGCCAAAATGAGCAGCTGTACTGTACATCACATCTTTATCTTGTGACAGTTACTGAAAGTATGCATTGGATTCCCTTGCATATCATACTTCTGCTCCATTAATTGACAGTCTTCCTTTGATTCTGCTGACCATAATTGTCGCCAGGGAAACACTGAAATGACTGAATACTCTGATCAGGAAATGTGAAGAGTTTTTCCATAAAACCAAAAGCCACAAGTCCATCAATCAAAAAGGGAGGGAGCGGGGTGCTGTTTGGGACAAGTTGATCACACTAAGCAGAGCTGCTGGAATCTTTAATTGTGTAATGGCATTATGTGTATTCAATTCAATGCTTATGATGGCTAATTTGTGGGAAAAGAAATATTTTGCTAAAACCAACATCAATCTCTCCTCATTTCAAAAACAGCTGATATGAAGCTTGCTCCACTGAGAGGTCGGTGCTGTCTGTTAGCCAGAGACTAATAATTAAGTGGCACTTCATACAAGCTGTAAAGATATGAATAAAAAGGAGGGAATTAATTATCAAAGTGAAGTAAGAAATTCATTTGCTATTTCATCTGTTGTCAGATATGACTGCAAGTAGAAAACGTTATGAGAAAGCATCACTTATAATGCAGGCCTATATATGTCTATATGGAAGTAAGTCCATTGAGTTCAATTGCACCTACTCCCAGGTAAGTGCATACAGGAGAAGGGCTGTGTGCGTGGACCCTCTGATCTGACTCAGAAGCTGCTTCAGGGCTTCCGAGGTGGGCCCGATTCGGCTTGGGCTGATTCGGGGGGAGGGGACCCGCCTCGGGCTATGAAGCCAAAGCAGGATTCAGACATACAAATCCTGCTTTGGCTCCCCCAGCTCGCCACCCAGCCCCCAGCTCCTTACTTGGGCCCTTGTTTGGTGAGGGGGGGTGCCACCACCAGGGGAGCCACGGCTGCCGCTGTTGCTGGTCCCGCCCAGGGAGCCTCTGCTGGCGCTGCCAGGGGAGCCTGCAGGGAAGGTACAGCTGGGAAGCCGCTGCCCGTTGCAACCCACCAACTGCCTGTTCTGTCATCTTTGCAAGTAGGGAAGGTGATTGGCAGGAGGCACCGGCAGCCACCTGTCAAGCCTGCAAGGCCTCCTTCCCTGCACAGAAGGAGAACATACAAGGGCAGGAATCGCTCTCCAACTGTGCCCTCTCCCTTCCTTGGAAGGAGGGGAGGGCGCCCGGTTAGAGGACGACTCCTGCCTCTGCTCAAGCCTTCATGGGTTCCTTGCTTGCGAGGAGCCTGTGAAGGCCTGAGTGAGGCCAGTGGCAGCAGCTTGCAATGAGGGCAGGCTGCTGCCTCTGCTGCCGTTGCCTCCAGGGAAGCCACTGCCGCCGCCAGCTCCTAGGCCCTCCGGACAGGCGCCGGCAGCCGTCTTTTTCCGGGGAATCTGGGGAGCCATTTCAAAAATTGCAACTCCCTGTATTTCTGGAAATACAGGGGGTCACCATTCTAAAAATGGTTAACCCTATTCCATGGTACAAGATGGCTGCTGGCATGCATCCAGAGGGCCAGGTAAGGAGCTGGAGGCTGGGCAGTGGCGGTGGTGCAGCAGCTGAGCCTCCAGATCACTCTGAAGCACACTGAAGCACTTCGGAGTAACCCAATCCACTTTGGGCTGCTTCGTGCCCCCTCCACCTCAACTTGGAGGTGGTCTGAAGCGGCCCAAGGAACCCCGCTTCAAGTTGGAGTTCAGGCTTCAGGCCAAAGCAGTGCACAGCCCTACATAGAAGTGTGGTCTAAATGAATTTTCTATCAGGGTGCCACTTCTACTTGTACACACGCACACACTTCTATACAGTATGTGCTTCATTCTCATTTTGAACCATTGTTTGTATCCATAGCATGATTGATGCTCCGGTTTCATTATTGTCATATATGTGCTCACTTTCTCTCTTTTTTAATATTTTCTTTTTTAATTATTTAATTATTTAAATTAAATAATTAATTTAATTATTATCCTGTCCTCCTGGATGGGGTTGCACTCCCCCTGAAGGAGCAGATGCATAGCTTGGGAGTACTCCTAGATCCATTCCTGGCACTGGAGCCCCCGATGGACTCCGTGGCCCAGAGTACTTGGGGCCAGCTTCAGCCGATCTGCCAGCTACGGCCTTTCCTGGACAGGGACAACCTAGCCACAGTAGTGCACACGCTGGTAACTTCCTGATTAGACTACTGCAATGCACTTTACATGGGGCTGCCTTTGAAGATGACTTGAAAGTTTCAGCTAGTGCAAATTGCAGCAGCTGTAATGTTGACCAGAACGTCCCATAAAGATCATATTGCACCTGTTTTAAAGGAATTGCATTGGCTGGCTGCCAATACACCTCCGGTTGGAATTCAAGGTGCTGGTGATGACATTTAAAGCCCTAAGCAGCTTGGGACCTCGATATTTGAGCATCTGCTGGCCCCTATATATGCCTGCCTGTGGACTGAGATCTGCTGGAGGAGCCCTCCTCTGCACCCCATCAGTGCGAGACATATGCTACGGTGGGACATAGGAGAGGGTTTTCTCTGCTGTGGCACCCTGGTTGTGGAGTGACCTCCCCTTGGAGGCCCAGTTGGCATTCACATTGGTTTCATTTTGGCACCAAGTTAAAACATGGCTTTTCACCAGAGCCATTGAGGGCTAACTGAATTCCCTAAAGGTGCACACTGCTTTAACTGTTTTATTGTTTCAGATATTTAACTTGGTATTAGCTTGTTTAATGGTTTTACATGTTTTTAGCTGTTTAAATTATTTATTTTTATACTGTTTAAATTGATTTTATCTGTATGCCACCCTGAGATCTTAATGATATAGGGTGGGATACAAATGTTTTAAACAAAATACATACATACATGCATACATTTTTGGTTAAATTTAATCTAGAAAAAGAAAGCTTTTTGATTTTGTTTGCATATCAACTGACACAAGAATCTAGAAGCAGATGTAGCTTAGCTTCAATATAGAAGGCATCTGAATACTGGCTGGGGAATGCTGGGAGTTGGAGTACTATTTTCTCTCTAAATATGCATAGGATTGTGCCCTTCGATTCATAATTTTCTGAGGATGTAAGCCCCATTGGAAACAATTTAAACATGAATGCTTCTAGGTCTGGCAATGGATCCAGAAGAATGTCCAGGTTGCAACCCTGAGAGATAAACAGTTGATCGAAATTATTATTATTATTAATAATAATAATAATAATAATACATTTCTTAGATGCCTTTCTCAAAAGAGACTCAGGAGAATGTACAACAAAATTAAAACATACACACTTTAAAATAGCTAAAACAATTATCCACTATAATTCAAGCACCCCCTAAAACATCAGTGACAACCATAAACAATTCAGCTGTTGCGAGTGGACAGGGGAGAAATGACGAGATGACACCAATAAATTTGGGATAAACAGGGCCACATTTATTGATAGATTACAATCTGCAAAGAAAGCACCAGCGGGCACACCACCAACAAGTCCAACATGACAGGTGTAGAGTGAGGCATTCGTTGTCTGTGGCGAGCCATCTGCCCTCGCCCACCAATCGGACATATCCAGTTCTGGGCTGGGAGACCTTCCCCTGTCACCCCCCCTCGAGCCACAGAACTCGAGTGGGTGAGGAGGGTTGGCCTCAAAGGTAAGCCGTATCTCCCAACTGGGGCCACAAAACCCTGAGATGGAAGCCTCAGGCCTTACCAGTCACCTGAAATGGTGCCTACGAATGCTCACCTGTCTACTCCCCCAGTGAAGAGCCCACTCGGAGCCGCCGGTACAGCCATGTGACCAGAGGTTTGTATCGTTGGGTGCTAGATTAACGTATGCAGCTCAGTATCGGAACTGCAGTGCAAAGTAGGCAAAAAAACCCAAAGCCTGACCAATGCAGCTAGGAGCCAAAATTCCTACTCGGCCCCCAAAATAGGATGACCAGTAAACAACCCGCACTGCAGTAAGGGCAGGAGGGAGGGAGCTGGAATAGCCGGAATGAGGAGGCTGCAGGGCAGCATGGCCTAAATAGTGGCCGGCTTGACCCACCCCTTGGTGACCCCAGGGGTGATGGCCAATGGCCTTCGCCCTTGTCCCGTCCTCCCCCGGCCACCCGCAACAGCCCCCCCCCCCCGTGGCCAGGCAAGCCGGGTGCGGGGTGAGGGCACATATATTAAACAGCCCATCAAAATGCCATCAAATATCCAGGAACAGAGGAAACTCTTAACCTGGCACAGAAAAGATGACAATGTTATCCAAAACATCCAGAGAGCACCAGCTTGAGGAAGCTGCTCTGTACCTTCTTCAGAATGAGAACCTGGGGTTCTCATCCTAGGTCAGTTTTGCTGCCACATCTCCTCATTCCTTCATTGCTCTTTTCCTCTCTTAGGATAGTGCTGTCAAGGGAAAACAAGGAGGCCACACATGGTACCCAGCAGCTGACTTCCAGGAGCCCTCTGAGGGCTGCGTCTGGGACAGATGTTCTTTGAATTTAATGTGTAGCTTGGCTCTCACTGTTGCAAACACCAAGAAGGCACAAAAAGTTTCTGAACAAAAATCAGAGTACCAAAACCCAAGTTAAGGATAAAAAATGGATACACTGCACAGGTTCTTTAATTACAAAATCTCACAATAACTTATAATAATAAACAAATCATAAAACTGGTTTTCTGAAAGCTATCAGCCAAACTGAAAGTTTTCATCAGTGGCCTAACTACATAAAACCAAATCCACAGGGTTAAATAAAAGAGAACTGAACAATCCTCTTCTGTATGACTATCCTAAATAACCCCCCCCAAAAAATGTCATAAGACAAAGCTTTCCAAAAGCTACATATATTACCAGTAACTGTGCGCTCTATATATGAAAACAAAGGAGAAAATAAACCATATGGAAAGTGCAAGCTTTGGTAATATCTTTTGAAAAGCATTGTCTGACAACCACATTGAGAAACAATTAATTGTTTATTTAGGATAGTCGTTTGGAAAAGGCTTCTGAAGAGAACCATGTCGTTCTCCTTCATTTAAAATTTGGCATATCAGAACCATAGCCCACAGATTTTGTTCTCACTAATTGCCTTGCAAAGGTGCAGAAATGGACACACATGTGTATTCTTCCATGCTTTCTCTGCTGAAGTGACTTCTACCGGTATCTGCTGCTTGTTTAAAAATATGTTGAAACAGTTTAGGATTGTCACTAGATATCAAGTAAAAACTGGGCAATAATATGGGCTTGACAAGCAATTCAGCCTTGAAGAAGAAACTGCTTGTGATTAGTTCTGGTCATTAATTTGATGACATTCTTAATGCAACTTCTTCTAGGGATAGCATCTAGCCATATCGAACTGGCATCTAAAATATAGCAAATAGTGCAGCAGTACTTCAGAGCAAGAGTACACTGAAATAGTGGTGCAGCCAGGAGGGCAGGGGAGAGAGAGAGAGAGAGAGAGAGAGAGAGAGAGAGAGAAAGAGAAAGAAAGAAAGAAAGAAAGAAAGAAAGAAAGAAAGAAAGAAAGAAAGAAAGAAACAACTTGCCATATCCAGTGGCCTCTGGTGACTTCAGTGCCGGAGGGGTGGTAATTCCATTCTGGGTTTTAGTTACAACCAGCCAAAGCTCTAAAGGTGCTAACCAAGGTGCTGAAACCATTTTGGGGATAAGGTTCAGCAGCTTGGATAGCACCTTTAGAGTTTGGGCTGATGGTAACTAAAACCCAGAATGGAAATACAGCCCCTCTGGAACTGAAGTCACCAGCCACCACTGGCCATATCTGTATTTGCAGCTAGAAGGAAAGGATCGGTGTGAAATCTGTTGCCCCTCACAAAGAAATGCAGGGATTTTTCAGTATATTTAAAAGGCTAGGGTGGTTGAGATGAATCAAAAACCTGAAATTTGCACCCTCCCTCTTGTGGATTCCCTGGTGTGGGGTGAGGCTACAAAGATGGGTGAAGCTTCCCCATTTTCCTGTGGGCAGTGGGAAGAGAGAACATTTCTGTATTTCCTAGGGAACTGGGCAACACACCTTCTCTTTCTCCAGCATACTGGAAGCCACCAGGAAGAAACTGTGGCCTGGTTACTTTGTTCATATCCGATAGCGAACATTTGTTGTTGCTTGCACAGACGTCTGTATGTCTTTCAGTACAAATTTCTCCAAATGTACACATCAACAGTGCACATTTTTCCAAGTGTACACATTTTTCTCATATTGCTTAAAGCCTGTTTGTGAGTATTTTTCAAAAGTACACCCTTCTTCATACACATTTTTCAAATGTATGCATTTTCGAACACATTTTTCTTTGGTCTGCAACTTGCATCGCAAGCTCGGAAAGTATGGACTTCAACCACAGATTGTGTTCAAGTCCCTATTTGAGTCCAACATCTGCAAGCTGGGTAAATTTGGGTCTAAAATGAACTGAAATGATTTTCTCATATATCCCTACTAAAATATAACACTTAAGGAGCATTATCTAGGGGTGTACGAAACCCCACTTACCTGCATCTGCAGGGGGTCCACCGGGGGGAGGTGATCCATTCCTCCCCCTGGAATCCTCAACGGGGGGGGGAGGTGATCCATTCCTCCCCCCCAGAATCCTCCCTCGCAAGCTCTGCTCTGTGGCGAGTCTGCGGAGCCACCAGCCGGGGCCACCCGCCAAAGCTTGACTTCTGGCCGCGGCCGGGCTGCAGCCATAAATGGCATCCTGCATAGGGAACACCATTTGCATCCCTGCTTTGCCATGATAGGCTATGTAAGGATTTACGTAGCCTATCACGGCAAAAAGGGAGGCACGCAAATGGCGTAGAGGATGCCATTTGCGTCCTTCCCTTTGGCTGTGATAGGCTACGTAAATCTTTATGTAGCCTATCACAGCCCAAGGGAGGCACGCCAATGGTGTCCACTACGCAGGACACCATTCGTGGCTGCAGCCCAGATGGTGGTCAGCAGCGGCCAGATCCAGACCCACCAGAGGCAGGTAGGATCTGGTCCGCACAGACTTCGCGGGGTGGCGGAGGGGATTGCTCCATTCCGCCATTGACTCTGGGGGGGCGGATTCCAAAGAATCCGGCCTCACTGGAGTCCGTGGTGGAATTCTCCGCCATCCCTACTATTATCTTCTCAGTTGAACCATGGTTACCAGATTTATTTCCCCAGCCCACTGTCTCAGTTAATGTTGAAGTATTCCATATCTGCTTGTCTAACTCTGCTTCCTAGGGATGACACAGGAGTCTGAAAAGGGGTTGGGGTCTGATGGATTCCCCCCCCCATCTGGCCTCCTGCACCCCACTCACCGAGCCCTCAGGCACTGAAGGACCCAGCTGCCGAGCACCCTGGAGCTCGGCAAGTGGCTGGGAGCACCACAGCACCCTAGCGCTCTCACTTTGGCCTCCTTGGGATGAGTCCAGGGTGAGAGCTCTGGGGGCTGGCCATGCTGGGACCCATCCTGCCTCCGCCAGCTGTCAAGGAAGCCCATGGCAGCTGGCGTGGGAGGTAAGGGCCTTAGCCAAGGGGGATGCACCATGCAAGAACTCTAGCAGTCAAGTGCTTGTGCACAGAAAGAACAAGTGCTTGATTGCTGGAGTCCTTAGTGCAGAGAGGAGGGGCAGCTTGTGCGGCTTGGCTGGCAGGGTGAGCAGAGAGGCTTGCTGAGTGGATCTGGGCTGCATGAGTGGGATGGGGGCAGCTCGTCAAGCTCCCCTGTGCCCCAGACAGAGATGGGTCCGTCCATCCCTAGTGCTTCCCTCCCCCCCCCCCAATTTTCATCAAATCGGCTTTGGTCCATCAGGGATGCACAAAGCAAGAAAAGTGGCATATACAGCACCAAAAAAAATGTGTTTCCAGTCACATGGGGCTTGAGACTTTGGGGTTGGGTGGTTGGAGTCTGGGAGGAGAGCTGAACATCATCAACCCAGGAAGTGCTGCTCAGCAAATGAGAGAGGCTTGTTTCCCACCCCTAGCTCCCCTGGCTCTTATGACTCAGAGAGCAAGTAATACCAATTCTGTAACTAGCCTGCCTTGCCCATTCATCAAACTGCTATTCCTCCCCATCCAAATAGCGATTTACTTCAATAACACTAACTAGCCTGAGTTGCTCATGCATAAAAGTGCCACAGCACTATTCCTCCCCATCAGAATGGTGATTTACCTTGATAGGACTAACTAGCCTCCCTTGTTCAGGCATAAAAGTGCCACAGCACTATTCCTCCCCATCAGAATGGTGATTTACTTCAATGGGACAAGTTGCCCTCCTGCAGGAGGAGGGGGAATGGTGGCTTCCTCCTCCCTCACCTGATTTATGAATGAGAAACAGCTGAGAGTGGAGATGCTACTTTGCTCCCCAACCCACCATCCCTGCTGCCTCTTGCTTGCTTGCTTCCTGCCTCCCTGGCTTGCAGCTATCTCCAGAAAGGCAGGCTGCTTCTTGTGAATGGGTGAAGAGGCTACAGTGGGAAGTGGGAAAGGAAGCCCCCAAAAGCCGCTACCGCAAATGGTGAAAAAGGGAAGGGGGGAGGGGGGCCACCCCTTGACCATGTCAATGCCAGGTCGCAGCCATGTCACAGAGGCATTCCCAGGATTTAATGTGTGTGGGGGGGGGAGGGGAGCACACAGCAACAGGACTGCTTGGGAGCTGCTTTAATTTGAAAAACCAGAGTAAAAGAATTTTCCAAATATGTGGCTTTTCAGGATGGAAGCTGCTGGATGGCTGTGGGTTGGAGACAACATCATGTGATGTGAATGACTTCAAAGTGTTCCTACTCCACACTAAATCGTCTGTGAAGATGGCCCCCAGGAGAAGGATTTTTAGAGTCTGTTGAGTAGTTCATGTTCAGTGACCTTGTGAAAGTCCCCTTTTAGTATTTCCAAGAAGGAATATGAAGTCAAAAGGAGAGGAATATCTGTTTGAATTGTAAAGAAATGTGAAAGAATGGCTTCCTGATTTGGTTGTGCATTGCTTCTTCTCTGAAGCAGAATGACTTGATTTCTAGGTCACTTTTCAGAAAAACAACAACAACCCTCAATTATACAAAATACATATTTCTGTTGTAGAGATCTCTATTTTTGTCCTTGATCGCTTTTGAACCAGGAGGTGACACTTTTGCCATTTTAGGGATGTACGAAAGTGACTTACCTTTTCGTGGATTCTGTTCATGGTGGGGGGGAGGCGTTCTGTCCCTCGCCCCGGAATCCTTGACGGGGGGGAGGTGATCCGGTCCTCCCCCCCAGAATCCTCGACAGCCGGCTGTGCTCCGCGGCAGCTCCGCGGGGCAGCCAGCCAGGCCCAGGCCAGGGCCGTCCGCAGCCGGATTTCTGGCCGCGGAGGGCTCTGGGTAAAAACAAAACAAAACACGTACACAAATGGCGGTGGCTACGGCCGCCGCCATTTGCATTCCTTATTTTTCACCGTCTTAGTCTACGTCAATATTTATGTAGACTAAGACGAAGAAAAGAAAGGGGAACGCAAATAGCATAGTGGGCGCTATTTGTGTCCCCCTTTCTTTTCTTTGTCTTAGTCTACATAAATATTGACGTAGACTAAGACAGCGAAAAATAAGGAACGCAAATGGCGGCAGCCATAGCCGCCACCATTTGTGTACTTGGTTGTTTTTTTTTAAACCCAGACGTGATAGGCTACGTAAGTCTTTACGTAGCCTATCACGTCTATGGGAAAAAAGACAAAAAAAGACACAGACTGCAAATGGCGGCGGAGGCAGCCGTTCGGAAGACCAGCCGCCACCACCGCTGAAGCCGCCGCCGGAGCCGCCGCCGCTCGGAACATCTGCCCCAGGTAAGTGTCATCCCGGGGGGGATCCGCAGGGGGCAGGGGGGTGGCAGGCCGTTCCACGATGGATTTCGGGGGGCCGAATGCACTGGCATTTGGCCTCACTGAGATCCGTCGCGGAATTCTCTGACATCCCTAATTATGGTACATGGATGACTGTGAAATATTTCACCCCAAGTATCAGTGAGATATCTGATCCAAGGCACGCAGAAGCAGCTTCTGTGCATGTACATCCTTGGCCACTGTGCACAACATGTGCATGCTTCAGTCCCTTCCCTTGTAAAGTGGGTGAATGGGATACTTTGCCCACAGCCACATGGAAAAGGATTAGCCAAGGAATGCAGCATGCTGTGCAATAATAGGACTAGTAAGTCCTTGAGTGGTTTCAGAGGTAGGTCCTTTGATACTGATAGAGGTAAAGAAGCAGAGACATTCGCAGGGGCAATATCTCCTTCCTGGCTGCACCTGTGGCTTCAAGTGGCATGAATGTAGGACTTACTGCTGATTAGGGACATGTAGGATTGGGAGGGGGTACTCCTGATGGCACATGCCATGCCAGTGCCATTCCACCAACGTCTACAGATGGAGCGTGGATGTCTCCAAAGGGGTTTATAGTCATGAGCAGCTGCTCAGGCAAAGGCAGTCCTTTGCAGATGTCCTTGCTGAATTCATGGATACTGAGGGAGCAGGGCCATTGGGGTTCATGTTGTTGGGGGCAGGGCCAGTACAAACATAAGAAGGGTCATGCTGGATCAGACCAAAGTTCCACCTAGTCCAGCATTCTGTGCATATAGTGGGCAACCAGCTGCCCACGGGATGTATGGACTTTGTTAAATCTGTTCCATCTGTGTTTCATGGATTATCAGGCATCTTTTATTCTGTCATCCACTTATTGGATTTTTTTTGTAGGAGACTTTTGTTCTACCTGTGCTAATTCACATGTGCATTAGTACTCACTTGCGCACATGTGCAAATGTGCAAATCTGCTTTAACTCATGCTCATTAGCACTAATCCACATTAACTAATGCACATTAGTGGTAAAATGCATTAGTTATTGTGGATTTGTGCAAGTCTATTGTGCAAGTTTGGGGAGAAATGCACAAATCCCCCCTCCCCAAATCCACATTTTCATGCTTTAGGGTGCAATACTATCAAGATAGGCAGCCACATCCAAACTCAGAGGCGACTGCCTATCCTAAGCAAGGCAGGAGAGGCACGGGGGCGGGGGGATTGTTCCCTCCACACCTCCTCTGCCTTGCTATTTTTTGCTAGAGAGCCTTTTTCAGCTGTCTAGCGGCAGGGGGGGCTGACCGGGAGAAGAAGCTGCCATACGACACATTGGATGTGTCGTATGAGCAGCTCCACTCTCCCCGCCCCGGGACACCCCCCAGAATGCCCCTTTTCAGTCACTCCACACTCCTCTTCTGAGTGTGGAGGATGGGGCTTCTCTGCACTGCCTCTGAGGCAGCGTGGACAAGGGGAGAGGATGGTTTTCCAGGAACCGACCTCAGAGCACAGGCTCCGAGGTCGGTTCCCAGAAATGAGCATATCCTATGGCCCTCTAGACAGTGTCTAGTAGCCATAGGATTGCTCCCTTAGTCTATAGGGAGAAATGCAAGTTTTTGGTCTATAGGGTTCTTTTCTGTGTGTATTCTTGCACAACTAAATTTGTGTACAATTCCCAGAAAGTAAAAGTGGTCCACAAGTCTATGGAATCTGAGTGACTTGGAAAAAGCTGGTTGCAGATTTCTCTGACATCCCTACCATCACTACATCTTTTGGAAGTCAATTCCACAGTGGTACATACCCACTTCCCCTTCTCCACGTAATGGCCCTTCACAAGTAACACAAAGAACAGGGCTAAAGGGTCTTTTCACTCCTTGAAGACTAACCAGCTTTCAGGAATTGGAGTCCACTTTATCAGATGCAAGATGAAATGTATATACTAGTGCTGTGCTAATCCCTGAGCCCTACATGAATGGTTTCTCACCCTGTGAAAGAGGCATTGTTTTTTCTGCCTCTTTCGCAAAAAGGGGGAGAATTTTGAATACTTTTATTATTGGAGGAGGGGACAAGGTTTCCTCTTACCTTTTTAAGTGTAGGACATGGCAAATGTGCTCTTCCTGAACTCCCATGAGACCATATGAGTCATAGGCATTAAGGAAGCACTGCCACCAGGCCTAAGAAGCCTCTCTTTAAAGAGTCCTGCAGCAGGCTGTACTGCTGCAGCTGCAATGCTGCATGGGACATTTTAAAGAAGGAGAAGGAGGAGGAGGACAAGGAGAAGAAATAGAAAGATGACAGTTTAGCCATCTCCTACACTTGACAAGATAAACAGAACCCCTTCCCCCCTCCCCAAAGAGAAAATAATTTGAAATTCTCATCACCCCAGCCTCTTTTGCATGAGTTTTATTTTGCAGCCACCCCCATTACCTGCCAAAAATGGGAGTATTGAAATATTCAGCACAGCACTAGTATAAATTGTAAACTTGATCTACAAAATAGTTCAGCTGCAATTCTAGGTTTTAGTTTTAGTTTTACTGACATAAATATAACCTCAATCAACAGCTGTGATTAAAGAAGAATAGCTACATACCAGCTCATGAACCAATTTATATTATTATTATTATTATTATTATTATTATTATTATTATTATTATTATTATGACAAGTTTCACATAGCTGATAAGGTCATCTTCTTAAAATAGAGGTGAGGTTGATGCAGGCAGGAAAAAAGAGTACACCTCCAAGAGTACACAAATCAATGACATCAAGACATTATTCACTAATTAGTTTTTGGTGTGATTTTCCTCTCCACTACACAATGTAACTATAGATATGCTTTGAGCACACTAGAATGGTTTGGTAGTGTTTCTGTGAGTGTGATGCTGAAATGTCCGGAGGAGTGTTTTGTTCAAAAGGAGTGATTACTGGTTGCTTGGGGATAGCTCAGTGTTGATTAATTGCAGCCTTTGATGATGTGAGGCATTGAGCAGGGGGTTGGACTCAATGATCTTATAGGCCCCTTCCAACCTTACTATTCTATGATTCTATGATTCTATGACAAGACCTTGTGCCTCCTTGCAAGTTGCAAGTAATTGTGCTGGTCAGGAGACTCAATAGAATGAAGTGGAAATTAGCTTCATTCATTTCTAAGATTAATTTCTAATCTTTGGGGTAGAAGTAAGGAAAACATGGTTTGACTATGTGTCCAAAAGTCTCTGACATAAGATAAAGGAAACAGAACTACAATTTAAAAATATGTATTTTCTCATTTTATTTTTGGGATAAACTTACATTCCTAGTTGAAGTTATCAAGTGCTGCATTTCTGTCTTACTTTTGGTTACCATATTCTCATGAAAGAAAGAAAGCAAAGTTCTGTCAGGGACCACGATCTCAATCTCTAGCAATCTTGAACTTCAAGTTAGTCAAGGTTTTATCATGCTCTTGTGTGGGAGCTATAATTCTGAAGGTACTATAAATTGGTTCCTACACTATCTGAGCCAAAAGATATGGCTAGACCTTTCTTCCTCCTCTCAGATGTATGTATGTATGTATGTATGTATGTATTATATTTCTATACCACCCAATAGCCAAAGCTCTCTGGGCAGTTCACAAAAATTAAAACCACAAGTTTTTCAGGAATGGAAGGTGCTTCCACTCATATAGGGAGCAGAAATTACATCTATTCCACCTTCTTGAAGCAGCCCCCTACACCATATCCTAATGTGTTCTAGACTGTCCTGTTCTGGGGACACAGCAGGAAGGGAAAGGCAGAAAACACCCATTCTGTGAGCAGATGTCTGCTTATGGTAATTAGAAAGAATGGCTTGGATCCTATGGCATGACTTGCTCTCCCTGAAAGAAGTCCAACATAAGATACTTCATACAGAAAGTATTCCAGCTGCAGGAATTTTAGTTCAAGTAGTCCAAAATATTCTCAGGGACCACTTCAGTATGATCTGGATAGCACACTAGCTAACTTGGATATATGTGGATCAGTGCAAGAAGTTCACTTACTGTGCAATCCTATGGCCACTAGTCAGTGGCTAGACAGTCATAGGATTGGTCAGTTCCCAGGAACTGACCTTGAAGCTCGCGTTCCAAGGTCAGTTCCTGGAGAACCAACCTCCACCCTCTCCCATGCCATCTCATAGGCAACACGGATTGGCTCTGCACTCCGTGCTAGGGAGAGCCATGTGGAGTGGGGAAAATTGGGCATTCCTGGGGCCAGGGAGGTCAGAAGTGCCGGTATGACACTTCCTATGTGTCATCCAGTCACCCCTTCCCATGCTCTGAAGTCCTGCAGCCAGACAGCTGAAATCGGCTGTCTGGCCACGAAAGCAGGGCAGCGGGATAGTGGAGGAGATCTGCTCCTCACCACTCCTCCTGCCCTGCACTGGATAGGCAGTTGCGCCCGGGATCAGAGGCGACTGTAGATCCTGATAGAATTGCTCCCTTAGATAATTAATCATAGAATCATAGAATCATAGAATAGTAGGGTTGGAAGGGGCCTACAAGGCCATCGAGTCCAACCCCCTGCTCAGTGCAGGAATCCAAGTCAGAGCATCCCTGACAGATGGCTGTCCAGCCTCGTCTTGAACGCCTCCAGTGTGGGAGAGCCCACCACCCCCGTAGGTAATTGGTTCCATTGTCATATTGCTCTAACAGTGAGAACGTTTTTCCTGATGTTCAGCTGGAATCTGGTAGGGATGTACGAAAGTCACTTACCTTCTTACGAAATTGATTTGCGGTGTGGGGGAGGCGCTCTGTCCCTCCCCCTGAAACTCTGGCTGGGGGGGAGGCGCTCCGTCCCTCCCCCTGAAATTCTGGCCTGGGGGGAGGCGCTCTGTCCCTCCACCTCCAAATCCTGGCCGGCCCGGTGCGCAAATGGCGGTGGCCATAGCCGCTGCCATTTGCATCCCTGCAGTCAGCCGTGATAGGCTACGTAAATGTTTACGTAGCCTATCACGGCTGATTTTTTTAAAAAAATGCGCGTACACAAATGGCGGCTCCCATGGGCGCCGCCATTTGCGTACATGCAGGTTTTTTCTTTCTTTCTTTTAAATCAGCCGTGATAGGCTACGTAAAGATTTACGTAGCCTATCACGGTATTTTTTAAAAAATCTAGCCGTGATAGGCTACGTAAATCTTTACGTAGCCTATCAGGTTTTTTTGTTTGTTTGTTGTTTATTATTGGAAATGGCGGCGGCGGCAGCCGGTCAGAAGACCAGTCGCCGCTGCCGAACCACCGAACCGCTGCCGAACCGCCGCCGGAGCCGCCGCCGCCGCCGCCGCCAGGAGGATTTGCCCAAGGTAAGTCCTATCCCGGGGGCAGCGGGGGGGGGCAGACCATTTCACCACTGATTTTGGGGGGCCGAATGCACTGGCATTCGGCCTCCCCGAGATTCGTGGTGAAATTCTCTGACATCCCTAGAATCTGGCTTCCTGTAACTTGAGCCCATGATTCCATGTCCTGCACTCTGGGGTGATCAAGAAGAGATCCTGGCCTTCCTCTCTGTGACAACCTTTCAAGTACTTGAAGAGCACTATCATATCTCCCCTCAGCCTTCTCTTCTCAAGGCTAAACATGCCCAGTTCTTTCAGTCTCTCTTCACAGGGCTTTGTTTCCAGTCCCCTGATCATCTTTGTTGCCCTCCTCTGAATCCTCTCCAGTTTGTCTGCATCCTTCTTCAAGTGTGGTGCCCAGAACTGGACACAGTACTCCAGATGAGGCCTAACCAGTGCTGAGTATAGGGGAACTAGTACTTCCCAGGATTTGGAAGCTATGCTTCTATTAATGCAGCCCAAAAGAGCATTTGCCTTTTTTGCAGCCACATCACATTGTTGGCTCATATTCAGCTTGTGATCGACAACAATTCCAAGATCCGTCTCGCTTGTAGTGTTGTTGAGCCACGTATCCCCCATCTTGTAACTGTGCATTTGGTTTCTTTTTCCTAGGTGCAGAACTTGGCATTTATCCCTATTAAATGTCATTCTGTTGTTTTCAGCCCAGCGCTCCAGTCTATCCAGATCACTTTGAATTTTGTTTCTGTCAAAATTCCACTGATAATGCTTGCTTAGGTATGCCTGTCATATCAGAATCTTGTTGCATTTACCAAAGTCATGTTTGTTTGTTTCTAAGCTATGAGTGTTGGTTGTTATTATGACCAGGCATGATTAATGAAAAACCAGTCATAAAAGGCAGGACAGCACAAGGAAATTGTCCCAAATGTCTCTTAGTGCTTAATCCTATGCATGTTGGTTGGCTGGGGAATGCTGGGAGTAGGGATGTGAGAACTCCCCACAGCTCACCTCTCCTCCTGTTTGTCGAAGCACTCAGTGATCAACGATCTCTGATGATCGCCCCCACGAACCGGTTGTGGCTTCGCCAATTTTTTTTTTTTTTTGACTTGGCAATTGATATGCGCAAAAGGGGATGTACTCCATCTCCATTATGCCTCCTAGTCTCCCAAGTCTGTTCTTTCTCTACCCTGCCTGCCTGCCTCCCTGCCTGCCTTCCTGCCAGTGCCTGCCTGGAGAGTCTGCCCCGCTGCTGACACAGACGCCCCATCCCCCCAGCAAAAAGAAGAAGCTGATGATGTGTGTCAGGCAGGCCCCCATGTTTCCCAATTGAACAATGATCTTTCCATGTAATGAATTAATCCAACCATTTTTCATTCTGTAAGCCATTAGCATGATGAGTCATCTCTATGACTCAGTCATTGATTCTGCCTGGTGCACCTCTCCTCTCCTTTGTTTTGCTAATGCATTGACATTTGACAAGGAGCCTCCGGGGTACTGGGGACTTGAGTATTTTGTTGTCTGAAAATATGCACAATTATATGCTGGGGGCAGTCAGGGGTCAGTTCAGTTCAGTGCTATCGCAGATTAAGTACTTTCAAGTACTTGAAAGGTTGTCACAGAGAAGAAGGCCGGGATCTCTTCTTGATCATCCCAGAGTGCAGGACACGGAATAATGGGCTCAAGTTACAGGAAGCCAGATTCCGGCTGAACATCAGGAAAAACTTCCTGAGTGTCAGAGCAATACGACAATGGAACCGATTACCTGGGGAGGTGGTGGGCTCTCCCACACTGGAGGCCTTCAAGACGAGGTTGGACAGCCATTTGTCAGGGATGCTCTGACTTGGATTCCTGCATTGAGCAGGGGGTTGGACTCGATGGCCTTGAAGGCCCCTTCCAACCCTACTATTCTATGATTCTATGATTAGCAGACATGGGAATTTTGGGTATTCCACCAGCCAGGCAGGAAGTTACAGGTAGGGATGGACGAAAGTCCCTTACCTGGTCCCGGAGCTTGCTTTGCAGTGGGGGGGAAGCACTCCGTTTCTCCCCCCGAAATTCTTGGCAGGGGGGAGGCGCCTCATCCCTCCCCGCCGAAATTCTGGCCGGGGGGGAGCGCCCCGTCTCCCCAGCCGTGAATCTTGTCTCCTGCCGGGATGCAACTGGCGGCGGCCGTAGCCGCCGCCGTTTGCGTCCCTGCAGTCAGCCATGATAGGCTACATAAATCCTTACATAGCCAATCGCGGCTGACTTTGGGGGAAAAAAAAAAAAGCGCGTACGCAAATGGCGGCTCCCATGGCATGGGCACCGCCATTTGCGTTCCTTATTTGAGCACATCTAGTCTACGTAAATATTTTTAAATCCTTACGTAGCCTATCAGTGTTTTTTTGAAAATCTAGCTGTGATAGGCTACGTAAATCTTTACGTAGCCTATCACGTTTGTTGGTGTGTGTTTTTTTTTCACTTGGAAATGTCGTCGGCGGCAGCTGGTCAGAAGACTGGCCCCGCCGCCGAACCGCCACCAGGAGCCACCGCCGTGAGGGACATTCGCCGAAGCTAAGTCCCATCCCGGGGGCAGTGGGGGGGCGGACCGTTTCTTCACCAATTTCAGGGGGCTGAATGCATTGGCATTTGGCCCCCCGGAGATTCGTGGAGAAATTCTTTGACATCCCTAGTTACAGTGCACCCTAGCTCCTGTCTGCAGAAGAGGGCTTCCGCCAAGAAAAATATATTGCTTTTGTTTGTTGGGAGGATGCTCTTACAAATTGTAGCTTCCTCTGCACCCCTACTTTTCTTTCTGTGTGTGCCTGTGTGTGTGTGTAGGCTTCAGGCTACATTTGCTAATTCCCCCAGAAGGCAAATTATCTGAGTCTTTGTAAACCTCAGATAATGTGCTATTGTGATGTGGCAACCTCTCTCTAACAGTCTTTGAGGAGGGGTATGGGGCTTCACTGGGACAGGCACTGAACTGGGATATATGGGGCAAACCCCTGGTAAATCAGGGACATTCGGAGGGAGCTCAAGAGAAGAAAAAGCAGCAGTAGCTCCATCCATCATCAGAATGAGTTTCCTGGAAAGAAGGCTGCTAGGACAAGGCTTGCTGAAATTAAAAGCTGATCTCTGGAAGAAATGATATTGATGCAGTGAGAGAGATGACCCTGCTAAGGGGAGGAGGTTTCTTGGTCTGTAATAACTCTATGGGCTCATTTTATCCCTTTTCAAACTCAGGGTGCAGTTGGCCTCGATCATCTCTCAGGTTGCCTGGGGCAGCAGCAGCACCAAGAGCTGATTCATCTGGGTTTGCCTGGCACAGCCTCCTCCACCATGTCCATACTGCGCTCAGTCAATTGGAGAGCCAGTGTGGTGTAGCAGCTAGAGTGTTAAGAATGCATTTCCATGATAAAGGCTGGGCTGGGACAGGTGACTAAGTACCTCATTCATTCTCTTTAGCTGACTGCCTGGAATATAACTGAATGCCTATGGTCAGTCAGATATTCATTCACATGCCTGGCTGTGGAAAGGGCAGGGGGAGAGGGGACTGATATAGGTGCATGCTGCTGTGTCTGAATGGAAGAGGTGCCTTTCCTTTTCTATACCTACCAAGCAATACTTCAGCTTGCGAATGTTAAACTGTACCCCTTCTGAAAATTTGACTCCCCATTGTCTCCTGAACAATGTGACTTCAGACATCATTCTAGTAGTCAGTAATCAGTCAGGGATTTCATTCTGTGCATAAATATGCAATTCCGAATCTGAGCACTGTTCAGTTTCCCCTTGAACTCTACTCTACTGTGTGTGTGTGTGTGTGTGTGTGTGTGTGCACTGCCCTCCAATTTTATGGAAGCAGGAGAAGACAGTGCAGCTGCAGCTTGCTACCCTTCTTAATGATTTCAGAGTAGGGATGTTGGAGAAATCCGCCATGGACTCCAGTGAGGCCAGATTCTTTAGAATAGACTCCTCCCACCACCACCACCCAAAATCCCCCTCCGGGATGGACCTACCTGACGGTGGCGGCGGCTCCAGGTTGTCTTCCAGCCGTTGTGGCGGCAAATGGTGGCCATCGTAGCGGCTGCCATTTCCGTGCCTGCATTAGGCCATGATAGGCTACATAAGTATTGACGTAGCCTATCATGGCCTAATGCAGGCACGCAAATGGTGGCTGCTATGATGGCCACCATTTGCGGCCGCAGCTGCCCGGCAGCAGCCGGAAGTCCAGCTGCAGCTGGCCCCAGCCAGCAGCTCCACGGCCTTGCTGCGGAGCGGAGCTGGCTGGGGAGGATTCCGGGGGGGAGGTACGGATCACCTCCCTGCCCCCAGCAGACCCCGACAGCGGACTGTTAAGTGGGATTCGTACATCCCTATTACAGAGTAGTATGAAACCAAACCAAAACCATGGAATCCTGGAGGAAGATGTGTAAAGACTGATCACCCTGCCTTGCTCATTGATTTCTGTAATAATGGGTGGGGATTGGGATCTGGTGACGAAGCAATGCTCAAGGTCGGCCAATCTTCCATATGCAAAACCAAATCCTGCATAACAAAACCACCAGCTTAACTTGCATGGGCACAATTTCAGCCCCGCCTCCGCCTCTGAGTGATTTCTATTCAAGTTCTCCCTCTCCCAAGCACTGCACAACAGCCCTTGAGTGAGGTCCATCTGTTACACAACTGCAGTCCCTTTTGTTTTCCCCATTCTGCAATTAGCATATGTGCAGGCTGCGTTATGAGTATGATATTGCTTGTCGTCTTAATGGAGCAGTTGTATACAATTAAAATATTCCTATTCTATATATTTTAATTGACCATGCAAAGTAAAGAGACACTGTGTTGTCATGACTTTTGCCTGAATGCATTTATGTTTATGTGGTTGTCACAGGTTTCATGGGACTGGTGTACGGCGTAAGTCACTGCAGTCATCCCAGTGCAATAAGAGCCAGGTTGGAAATGGTATTAGTATAACTGTGCTCCTTGGTTTGTCCTGGGCTTTCTTCCCACGCCTGCAATCTTTTCTGTCTGCACTGGGATGTCATCACAGAGCCAGCCATACAAGGAAAATTGGTGTTCAAGTAGCATCCCCCCCCCCACATGCACACTCTCCATTGTGTAGTGTATTCTTCATGCAAACGTGGAGGAATTGCCCCTTGTAAAAAAATACAGCTAGTTGGAACTTGGAAGAGGTGCCTCTCAGAGCATGTTGAGAGAAAAAATGCCATGCAAAGAGTTAAATGCTGCCTCATAGCATCCCAACCCAGGATCAAAGCTTCTGGCTGCAGCAGGACAGTGTTCTCAGCTCTCACTATTGTATTACCAACCATGAGGTTTGTGAGCATTTCCAGTCTGTGTGACTGGGAAGGAGGCACTGGAGGAAAGAATTACATAGGTATGTCAGTCTGCTCCTGCTGCAAAGCCTAGCACCATGCCTGCTGCAGCTGGAAAGGGAACTTCCCATTTCTCCAGATATATATAGCATATAATAATAATTCCTACAAGTGTGATGGTGGAATCACCGTTATGGGCATATTTCTTGGGCTGGCCTTTGGGTTCTCTCACAGCCCAGTGGTCACCTCGGCCAAGCCGAAACACAAACACACAAAATGCCACCACAACCAAGGGACCAAGACCACGCTGCCCTTTTTATTATTTATTTATGTTTTGTTATTATTATTTAGGTATTTCATTTGTATTCCGCCCAATAGCCAAAGCTCTCTGGGCTGCCATTCACAAAAATTACAACCAAAAAGCACACAGTAAAACAATAATTTATTTCCCTATTGAAAAGCACTGCCCAAAGATATGTGCGCATATATTGATTTATGAATTAAGGAACTATCCTTTTTTCCTGAATTTTCTACTTTTGAACATATTCTCTTACATTTTGGAGTAAAATTCTCAATTTTAGGAGAGATTTGCCCCATAATAGCACATCTTCTTGCTCGGTGGCTCTCTCAACTTGCAAGTGTTAAGGAATAGTACTTTCTAATTGTTATGCAGAAATTGAGGACAATGGCCCATTTCTAGGGATGTATGAAAGTCACTTACCGTTTCGTGGATCTGCTTCGCGGTGGGGGGGGAGGCGCTCTGTCCCTCCCCCCGGAATCCTCGATGGGGGGGGAGGCACTCCGTCCCTCCCGCCGGAGTCCTGCCTGGCCGGCTCCACTCGGCGGGGATTCCGCAGAGCCGCCGGCTGGCTCTGCCCCCAGCTGGACATCCGGCCGCCGGGCAGCAGGGACTCAAATGGCGGTGGCCATAGCCGCCGCCATTTGCGTCCCTGTACTTAACCGTGATAGGCTACATAAATATTTACGTAGCCTATCACGGCAAACTTTAAAAAAGGCGTACACAAATGGCGGCAGCTACAGCAGCTGCCATTTGCGTTCAGTGTTTTTCACCGTTCTAGCCTACGTAAATATTTACACTGCCCTGCCACACCCACCGCCGCACCTGCCGCCGCTGCCCCTCCGCCCCCGCCACCACCCCGCCACCCCCGCCACCCCCGCTGCCATCCCGCTGCCCCCAGCTACAAATGTGCAAAAGAAGAAGGGATAGCCGCCAGAGCCGTTCGCTCAGCAAGAGCTGGGGAAAATGTGTGAACAGGATCGCCATAGCATGAGAGATTTGGGGGGATTGCTCGACTGCAGCTGAGCAGGGTAGGGATGGCAGAGAATTCCACCACGGTTCCAGTGAGGCCGGATTCTAAAGAATCTGGCACCCCGGAGTCCATGGCAGAATGGCCTCCCACCCCCCTGCCACCCCGCGGAATCCACCCAGGATGGACTTACCCAGTGGCAGAGGCGGCAGCAGCTCCAGTGGCAGCTTCAGCGGCAGATGAAGCAGCGGCAGCTCTGGCCACTGCCAGGCTGCTGCGGCCGCAAATGGTGTTTGTTGTAGCAGCCACCATTTGTGTCCCTAAGCTAGCCCGTGATAGGCTATGTATATATTTACATAGCCTATCACGGCTAAAGCAGGGATGCAAATGGCATAGGGGATGCCATTTGCGTCCCTGCTTTAGCCATGATAGGCTACATAAATATTTATGTAGCCTATCACAGGCTACCATAGGGATGCAAATGGCATACCCCTACACAGGACGCCATTTGCGTCCACACCAGCCTGGCAGCGGCTGGAGGCCCCGCTGTGATCGGACCGGCCTGCAGCAACGCCGCATGGCCACGGAGAGGAGCTGGCCAGGCAGGATTCCGGGGGGGAGGACTGGATTGCCTCCCCTCCCCCATCGAGGATTCCGAGGGAAGGAACGATCCCATTCAAGTGAGCACCTGCCATTTTCGCGCCTTTGATTGCTACGTAAAACAGGAAGTTAAAAGATGCGCATATTTAAATATGCACAGTTTGGAGCTGAGAAAGCTAAATAAGCACAATATTAGAGGGATTATACTTCTAATATTGCACTTACTTAGCTTTCCCAGCTCAAAACTGTGCATATTTAAATATGCACATTTTTTAAAATTTCCTGCTTTACTTAGCAAAGACACAAAAATGGTGGGCGCTCACTGAATGGGATCGTGGTGGTAAGCCCAGGGAACTTGCTGAGCTTGTGGGTGGCCCAACTGCAGGTCGGTGCGAGCAGAGGCGCCGCTTTGGCAAGCGCCCAGAGAAACTGAGCTAGGGTGAATTCTGACATCCCTACTTTTGCAGGTACCTACTTGGTGGAAGCAGCAAGCAGAAATAGGTTGTCTGATGGGATTCCACACCCATCATCCTTAGACAAGCTAAATTTTTGTAGTAGTGGCCCATAATATTTTAACTGCTCTGCCCCTGTTACACTGTAGTCCTCCTCCCCCCTTCAGTTTTGTGCATTTGTCATTGGTGAACAAAATAATCATGATAAGACAGGAAACACTTTGTTTTCGATGGCTGGAAAGCCAACCTCATATTTGGCTGCAAAATAGTATATAGAGTATTATAAGATCTTGAGATATGAACCATTTGTATAATAAGCCCATAATACTACTATGCTGCTGTCAGAAACCAGGGGAAAAGACCAATTGTAAGAGTTTATGTGACACAGGAATGACGATAATGTGTGTTCCTCTGTGATACAGCTAGCCTGCTGGAGACAACTAATAATAAATTCATAGCTCCTCTTCTCAGAATGTGTTGATATAATTAAAGATGTTGTCAGTGATACCAAATGAGAGGGAATATCAGGTTAAATTGAAGGGGAAAGGACCCTTAGGTCCATTCCTTTTAAAACTGTGGGGGAAAGAAACCATGAAAACTAAATGCTCACCAAGAAGGCAAAGGGGACACGAACATGGGGATTCTTTTATCTTCTTTTTATGGAAAATACACATGGCAAATAAAACATACAACACAGTCTTACAGTGCAATCCTATGCATACTTGTTTACTTGGGTTCTAAGGTATTCAGTATAACAATAGGTGCTTCCAGACAAGGCTTTTAAGGTGCAATCACCCTGCCTCATTCACAGAATTTTAAGGAGATGGTGGGGTTCTAAATGATTACATGATCCGCTTGTAATCCTCCCGTGTTTTCCACTACTTTGACAGAATCGCTGCTGCACAATGCCTTTTGATAGTTAGTGCTAGGACCCCTCCATCTGGAAGCATTTTTACTCGCAAGTAAATGTCTAGAGGATTGTATCCTAAGGATGCTATTCTACACCAATTTACCTCAGAATAAATTCTACTGAACTTAAGAGGACTTACATCTGGGTAGATATGCATAATATCACACAGTAACTGTATTTATATGTTCATAAAGAGAAACAAATATACACAGATAATACAATATTGAAAATTGCATTTTAATTGTATTTTGTTATTCTCAGAGGCTAAATAATTTGTCAGTGGTAGGCTGTAGTGGTACCAATCAATACGATGTGTAAATGTTTTCTAGAATGTCTTCTAAATGCTGGATACTTTTTAGTATGCTACATATTAATGTGCAATACACATGATTTGATGTGTAGTCTATGGTTGGGTGCAGCTGCTTGATTTCTCTGTTCTGCTCTGCATGCCCTTTTAGTTCTTGTTTTGTGCTCATGACACAGTTGCAGTGTGAATTCTGTTAGGGTGGTCTGTTTGGGCCCATCTATCATTATTATCTGGATGATTTTGCTTGGTGATAGGAGGCTTGTAAACACATGCAATTAGCTGTTCACTTCATATAAACAGAGCATTGGATTCTGCTCTTTACTTCTGGGCTCTGCTTCTTAACACCAGTAGGCTCCACCCCAAGTCCACATCTTGACCTCCACTGGGCCCATGGCCAGCTTCAAAGGTAGGCATGGTTGTGCACTAGCTGAGGGCTCATGCCCCAGGAGGGGTCCACTAACAAGAAACCCCTGAAGTTGATCCATCTCTTCATGACTGCAGCCGTCTTGCTCACCTGTCTCTCACTTTGGCCCAGACAATGGTGGTGGTGAGAAGGAGGAGCGATAGATGCCACTGCCTACTTGCTCACTGGCTCTCTGCCTGTTGAGCAAGGAAACTGTAGCAATGATGGAAAAGAGAATAAGAGCAATAGCAGCTGGAGACAATGGTGATGAGAAAGTAGACTCACTGAAGGTATCTTGCCTAAACGCCCTCAAAAATCTGCCGCATGCACTAACTGGGCCCTACCCTTGGGCCCTGTCTGGGTATCAAAAGTATTTTCTTTTCGAACTATAGCTTACAAATGGGTAGTCTGATGGTGGAAAGGAGGAGAAGTGGCATAAAAGTTTATAAAAATCGATCAGTCTGCATGCAAAACAATAGGAGGACTCTGCAGAGGGCAAGTTTCAACACATTATTTCCCCCAACAAAATAGTTCTTTGGAATGAGTCCAATGGAAGGATGCACAGGGAAAAGGTTAGAATGAGAAATCCATGCATGTTTTAGAGAAATCTGCAGACAGAATATTACATTCTTGAGAGCTTTTGTTCAATGATATCTCTGTTAAATCCACAGTGCTATTGAATTTCACATTCCTTTGTAGTGGGGAAAACATTTCCTTGGCTCTAGCCAACAGTATAATAAATGGACATTCCTTTGCTTCCTGTTGATTTGATCTTATGAAGAATGTGAACTTCAAATATTTTTCTCAACACTTATTAGGAGATCTGCAGACCTTCGTTTCATTTACAGTAAGGTTCATTGTAGGAAAAGCTTAACATTGAAGCAACCAGTATTGTCTCGATTCCCAGCATATTGCATTTATAAAGCCAAATTGGGTTACATCTGTATTATTTTTCTGGTGTGGGGGAAATATTCCACTTACAATTGTGCTGATTAAATTAAATTTCTTCCCCTCTACAGAATCATTATGATGTTTTTTAGTACAAGTGACTCTGCTGCAAGAAATACCCAATTATCTTTACATTTGTATTTTATGTAACAATGTTCCATGTCCCCTAAAAGCCTTTCATGACATTGCTGGTTTAGCAGTGACAAATAACATTCATGCTGCAATGAGGCTGTCTCATTCTATTCATACATTGGCTAACTCTTTCATCTAGGCAAGAACATTTTTTTTTATTATCTGGAAATGGAAGGACTAGAATAGCAAGACATATTTGCAAAACGATAAGGCTACATAGAGAAATATATTGTCAATGATAAGCTTTCTATTGTGGAGCAACCAATTCTCTGTTAACTGTAATGCAGATATGCTGAAATACGAAATATACCAAATTGGCATTGTTGTGTTAATTTCTCAGCTAAATGTGCTCCCCCATGGGTAAGGGTTAATGCCTAGAGTTATTAATTAATACAGCCTCTTAGAAATGTAATAGCCTGGCTCAAGATATTTTTATATATTCTGTGTGGACATCTATGGATTTCTACTAGATTTGCATTGATGGCTTTCAATGGCCCTTAATTTTCGTGACTTTGCTTTAAGAGTTTATTAAATTAAAGTGTCACTTAACTGACTTTATGCTCCCTTTTAATTTGCCTAACTAGATTAGCCTCTCAAGCAGGGTATTGGCATTGATGCTTTTCTTCTTCTTTTTGACTTAAGTGCATAATTTACTTAGTTTTAAACCTTGGACAATGGTTTAGTTCATTCTATTTTTCCCCTTACAATTAGGTGTCTTCTACAACTACTCTTATAGTGCGGAGGAGTTCTGCATAGTGTAGAATCTAGCCTAGCTGACATGTTCAACTAGAATTGTCTTCTGCAGAGTTTAGAATTTAAAAGCATATATCTTAGTAAGTACTGATCTACCGTCAACTCATGTGTACCCCGTCCTGCAGAAGTTTGGGGCCGGAGGACCAAGGGATACATGGAGGCTAACAGTGGTGCAGCTAGACAGTTAGACCCTGAACTTAATGGTCTTATGCTGCCCCCTTTTAGACAGCTATGTGTATTACTTCAGTTGTGATGACACACAGGTTACATTTAACATCACCACCATAGTTGCCATTCCATGCTTTACAACTGCTTTTACATTCTGTTATATGAACACAAAAAGCAAACAAAACTGTTTGCCAACCATGAGGATGAAAAAAAGAAAAACTCCGAGCACGTGCAGTTTTGCATTTTAAATTCACTTAAAACAGAGCACCATCATGACTACATGGAGTTTGCTTCTGCTGCCCTGATGTTATACACATTTGATTGGGAATCAGCACCATTTTGTTGTAGAAAAGGATAATATATTTTAAATGTAAAAATAATACAGTGAGCATCTGTAACCATATACAGGCCAAGCCAGGTGCCCCCTAAATAGAAAACGTTTGGGTTTGATTGGTTTTTTAAAAAAAAATAAGAAAGGGTGTTGCAGAGATCAGAGTCAGTTTCAGCATACCCATGATGACCCAGGTGCTCATACTGAACCTGTTTTCCATTGGTCATTTTGAGAGACCTGGGCTTCAGGGCCCTGGACTTCAGCCCTGAACTTAAGTTGGTGCCTTAACTTTATATATATATATATATATATATATATATATATATATATATATATATAATGCACAAGTAAATTTGAAAGCTCCTCAACTCCTGAGAAAATAAGAACTTAAGAAAAGCTGTGCTGGATCAGACCAAGGTCCATCTAATCTAGCATTCTGTTCACACAGTGGCCAACCAGTTTGCCCACAGGAAACCCACAAGCAGGATGTGAGTGCAACAGAATCCTCCTGCCCATGTTGCCCAGAAACTGGTGTACATTGGCATACTGCCTCTGATACTGGAGGAAGCATATAATTAAGTTTTGCCCCCAAGTGCATCACTTTACACTTGCTTATGTTGAACCACATTTGCCATTTTCATGCCCATTCTCTCAGTTTGCAGAGATCCATTTGGACCACTTCACAATCCCTTTTTGTTTTAATCACCCTAAATAATTTGGTGTCATTGGCAAATCTGGCCACTTTACTGCACACTCCTAATTCCAGATAATTTATGAACAAGTTGAAAAGCATTTGGTCCCAATATAGATCCTTGTGGGACCCCTCTGTTTACATCCCTCCGCTGGGAGAATTTACCATTTATTCCTACTCTCTGCTTTTTGTTCTTTAACAAGTTACCGATCCATAAGAGAATCTCTCCCCTTATTCCATGACTGTTAAGTTTGCTCAAGAGTCTTTGGGGAGTCTTTGGTGAGGAACTTTGTCAAAAGCCTTTTGGAAGTCTTTGGGAAGACTTTGGGAATCCCAAGATCTCTTTCTTGGAAGTCACTGCTAGCTAAGATCTCATCAGTGCAAATGTAAAGTTGGAAAAAAAAATTGCCCCATCATGCATCACTTTATACTAGCTTACATTGAACTGCATTTGCTGTTCAGTGATCTCATCAGTGATCTGAGATCCCATCAGCATATACACTTCTCTTCAGCTCAAAGGGTTTTATCCTAGAATATGCTATATTTTCAGACCTATCTTTGCTTCATTAAACATAGTGTGTCACAGCATTAGGTCACACAACTCATTCCCTGAGGACCCTCTGATAAGTGTAAATGATTAGTGGAGAGGAGACACCAGTCCCACATGAACAATGGCATGAAGCATTCCAATTTAGCAGCATCACTGCTGATCTCAAAAGTTTTATCACTTAATTAGTGCTGTGCCAAAATTTTTCCCTCCCTTTTTTTTTACTGTTCTCATTCCATTTGATAGAAAAGAAATTGCTTTTGAAAAGAAATTCAAAAGAGGAGAAATTTCAGAGAAATTCTCATGGTTTGGGTTTGGTGTTCTTCTGCTTACCTTACTTATGAGGTGGCTGAGGAATGTGCATGACTGTCCCATCTGTCATTGTACAATAATCTCTGTGGCAGCCTGTAGCCTCCTTGGCTTCCCACACTTCAGTTAAAGCCATCATAAGGAAGACACCATGAGGCAATTCCTCCTGTGGGACTTTTTCAGTTCAGGAATGGAAAGTGGCCTGGGAGGCTGCAGAGCAATGGGACGATGTGTAATAGAGAGAGAAAAATACATACAGCACCCTTGGCCACCTCACAGTGATTATGTAAGCTCAAAAATGCCACCAACAGAAATTCAAAATTCTGCCTCAAAAAAGTGGAAGCCTCAACACAGTTGATGCTCTTGCCACTTGCAGGAGCAGTGCAATAAACCAAAAAACCCTTAGGAAACAAGAAAGAACCTGTGCCACAACCCTTGCAAATAGTGAGCCCTATCTGTGAGAAACTGTTGGAGAATTTCTCCTCCTCTAGGAGAAATTTGGTGAAACTGTGTCCCCCAATTTATCTGCCCACAAATAGGCTGAAGAATTCTGAGAGGCCATTTGTGCACAGCTCTAGCCTTAATCCAGGCCTTCCTGAGCAACCTACAGAAGACCTCCACCTGTATCTTTCATCAGTGCTCCTGCAACTTCACCCAGCCCATGACTGAAAATTTGTTTTTGAGTATCTTAAGCAGGAAATCTAGGGTAGGCTTTCCTCTCATTTCTTGAGACAGAGAATTACTTAAGGAGCTGAATTTCCTTCAGTACTGTAGCTGAACCAAGCAGGATACAGGGTGATGACAAAATACGGAGAGCAGGCAGTGCTATTCCCAGTACTACCCTCCCATCAATATGAGTAGTCCTCAAAGATCCCAGCTAAAATATTTTGTTTTTCTCCTTGGCTTGCCACCATCTATCTTTATGTTCACAGCTGAGTAGAATCCTTGGTATTGCTTGCAACATTAGCATTTATAATAGAATGGTAGCTAAATGAACGTTAGTTAACTTTAAAAGATCCATCTTGGTTGGAAAGCGCTGCAGCTTATTTGTGCTGTTTTGCAGAATGATAGTGCTTTAAAACTGAGCTTCCTAATTCAGTTGAGTTAAATATGTTTCTCTTCTATATCATGTGGGTGGATTTAAAAACTGCCTTTTTGCTTCTCTTTCTTTTAATTATCAAAGACAACTCTATAATATTTCCATTTTGCTTAAAGCCAACTTCAGAAAAGCATTTGGTAGCCAGGGAAGGAGTGTGAGGACATACCGCATTTAAGCTACAGTCCATAGGCCAGTCAACCATTAGTAATATCATACAGCTATTAGATTGTAATTATATTTAGATCTTGTCTCAGTTAACTGTTGAAATACAAACTGCTTTGTAATAACACTTTTTAATAAAATGGGAGAGCAGATGTCAATTCATATCTAATTGGCCCAATTGAGGAGACGCTGACATTAGTATAAAAAAGCTCTACAAATTTCTATAACGGTAGTAACATTACTAGGGACTTAGCTAGTTTATGAACATATTAAACTGCTCCCCCAACACTGGATTAGACCTTTGACAAACAGACTGCTACAATCTAATCCAGGGGTAAGCAATGTGTTTTGAACCCAATACATACATTCCAGCCAGCAAGGCCAGTGGTCAGAGATTGTGGGAGTGAAGACAAGACATCTGGAAGGCACCATGTTGCCTACCCCTGATCCAGTCTGAGGGGCAGTATCTCTGCAAAGTCTGGTCCAAGGTAGAGATCTTTTCCAACAAGCCCTGGGGCTGGGTGTCTGGCAGACTGGTGGCAATCCAGCCAGTCACTCCAGTAACATTACCAGACATAGTCTCCTTGAAGATATGTCTTCATGAGGCTCAGACTGTCAGCAGGCGTCTTGAGAAGCAGGCTCTGGATCTGGTAATCTGGATCTGGATCCAAGGCAGCCTAAGACAGTCAGCCAATATGAGATGAGGCTTCCCCCCACCTCATATCATAAACAATAGAAATGGCAGCAAAGTGCCAGGATAGCCCAGTGTGTGGCACCACTTGCTGAGGCTACACACACACACACACACACACACACACACATACACATCACCCTGACAGTATATCACATTACTCAGTTGAATATAAAATGCTCATTACTCAGTTGAATATAAAATGCTCATTACTCGGTTGAATAGAAAATGCTCATTTGAATCCTGAACATTTCCTGAATGTGCTGTCAGATCCTAGTTCTCCAGGATACAATTCCAAGCCCACTTTCTAGAAAGCAAGTCTGATTGAATTCAATGGAATGTCTAAGTAAAAAAAAATATTTAGGGTGTAATTATCCAAATCTTTTTCTTCTTCTTATCTATTCCCCATAGCTTTGTTAAGTCAGCCAAACGTAGATAAACATATTTGGATATAATTAATATATGGTCAGATGTAGAGATGGATGGCTCAGTCTCTTTAAAGTCTGGGTCAATTCTGCATGGAAGAATATAGGTAAGAAGAGTCATGCTGGATTAGACCAAAGGTCCATCTACTCTAGCATTCTGTTCACACAGTGGCCAAGCAGCTGTCCATGGGAAACCCTCAAGCGGGACATGAGTGCAACAGCACCCTCCTGCCCATGTTCCCCAGCAACTTGTGTACATAGGCACACTGCCTCTGATAATAGAGGTAACATATCACCACCAGGACTAGTAACCATTGATAGCATTACCCTCCAGGAATGTATCCAATCCCCTTTTAAAGCCATCCAAATTGGTGGCCATTACTATATTTTGTGGTGGCAAATTCCATAGTTTAACTACGTGCTGTGAGAGAGGGCCTTCCCAGTGGTGCCCCCGCCCCATTCTGGAATGATCTCCCTGATGAGGCCCACTTGGTGCCAACATTGTCATCTTTTCAGTGCCAGCTTAAAGCTATCTTCTTCTCTCACACATTTGGCAGCACACAATGAGTTTTAAATTAGGTCTTGGTTCATCTTTGGTTGATGGTTTAACAAATTATTTTTAGATATATGTTATCCATGTTATTTGCTGATATGCTTTTATGTAAACGCTTTTCTTTTTGTACTTTGTATCATGTGTTTTAATGGTTTTTCATTTTTGTGAACCACCCAGAGAGCTTTGGCTATGGGGTGGTATAGAAATATAATAAATGAAATTAGATGTAATGAATGAGTAAGGGTTAATTCAAAAGTTCATTCTGCCCTGTTTCTACATTAATTTTCATGGTGTTTGTTTAATATATATAGTTTGCACAAATTAATATGTAAATATAATTTTGAATACATATTTTGAACACATTTTATCACAAAATATGCAGTTATAAATGTGTTTTATTTCAAAGAATAAATTTCTAACTTATGTTATCTTAAAATACACATGTTGAAAGGCATTTTGGTATGCTTTTTTTGTGCCAAGAACTGCAATGCAAAATTCAGAGAGTGTGAACTCTGAAGGATAACTATGTTCCGATCTGTACATTAGTCTGGGAGGTATGGATCACATTGGTTCACATCAGAAGTCCAATGCTCAAACTCCTCAAACATCCCTAGTCAGACATACTTGGCATTTCAAGTGAGTGGTTGAACATCATAAATCATCAAGCAAAATGGGTTTTCCAGATAATTATACACAATCAGCCATGCTGAGTATTAATAAAATACCACTGGTATTTCAAATATTCATTTAAGTCTGTGGTGCATTCAGAACATCCACATGGATGGAATCAAAACTTAAACATTAAATGAAATGGACATGCTATTGCTCACATACTACTCAGTTACCCTTTCACTCATCAAGGGGGAGGACCAATACTAGCAGCAATATCTCTTACACTTCCTTTCATAAGTGAAGTAAAGGTAGTTTCAAATGACATCTTTCATGCACAATTATTCATTTCCTTGTAGGGGAAATGATGTGTGTCATTAGGTGTGAGTACAGCATGCATTTGAAACATTTTGCCACATGTACCTGTACTGGGAAGCCAATGAATAATAGTAACCCATTGCAATGAGTTTGTTTTTGTGTGCGTGCCAGTGGGAGGGATGACTGATGGTGGTTGCGTAGATCACTAGCATGTAAAATTGTCAAGGGACATCCTCCAGGTTATCCTCTGCTAATGCCAAAGGGGGTGGAACAACCTGTAGGTTACCTTACCTCACCTATGTCCCATAATGTGGGCAAAAAAAGCATGTAGCTTTTTTGTCACTGTTCCCTTTTTAACACTTTTGAGACTTAGGGCTATGGAACTCCCTGCCACAAGGCCATCTCAACTATATATATATAAAAAAAACCTTTACCCATTAAACCACTGCTACCTAAATAAACCCTCTGTATCTTATATAACTCAGTGACCTGGTAACTAACTTATAGGCAAGAGATTGACACCACCACTACAGACAAGATAACCAAAACTAAGAGTTTTATTAAGGGAATTATATACACAAGAGAATAGAGTGATATTTTTCAAATACTAGGATAGGGTTGCTTACTCGTACTTAGGCTAAATATGCTTGGTTACCATTTCTAATTGACTAAATATGCTTGGTTACCATTTATAATACCATTCATAATAATAATTTGTAATATGCTTGGTTACCATTTCTAATTTTTAAAAATATTCTTGTTACTATTCCTTATAATTCCTGTGGGGAAAGGTTACAACAGCTAGGATTGTTTAGCTTAGAAAAAAGGCAAGGGGGGGGGATGATAGAGGTGTAGAACATTTCTGCATGATGTGGAGAATGTGGATAGGGAGACATTTTTCTCCCTCTTTCATAATACTAAAACCAGGGTCATCCCATGAAGCTGATTGGGGCAAGGTTCAGGACAGATAAAAGGAAGAACTTCTTCACAGAGCAAATAGCTAAATTATGGAATTTACTTCCACAAGATGTAGTGATGGCCACCAATTTGGATGGCTTTAAAGGGGGATTGGACAAATCCCTGGAGGATAATGCTATCGATGGCTACTAGTCCTGATGGCTATATGCTACCTCCAGTATCAGAGGCACTATGGCTTTGTACACCAGTTGCTGGGGGACAAGGGCAGGAGGGTGCTGTTCCACCCATGTCCTGCTTGTGGGTTTCCCATGGGCAGCTGCTTGGCCACTGTGTGAACAGAATGCTGGACTAGGTGAACCCTTGGTCTGATCCAGCAGGGCTCTGCTTATAGCCTCAGTTATGTTCTCTCCATAGATTTTTCCTTCAGATCACATTCCTGTAAACTCTACCCCAGCCAATCTCTCACAACCAGGAACAGATGCTGATGCTGTACAGTAGTCTTCCTCTGCCTCCAGCTCTTCCTGTTGCTTCTGGGATGATGATACTGTTTGAGGGACCACTTGCTGAAGTCCCCTCTGGTCACACCTCTGCCTGAAACTTTCTGCTGCTGGGGTATGTTGCCTGCTCAAAGCTTCTCCACAACCACACCACACATCTTCCTGCTTCCTCAGCCACCCGCTCTGGTATTCAGGTCTTCCAGTCATGTTCCTTATACTAGCCTTTCTCCTTCCCCAGCCTCTAAGCACACTCCCTTCAGCCAACAACCGTTACCTCTCTTTTCCTGTCACCAGCTGACTCTAACTGACTGTCCCTAACTGACCTTGTTCAAATCTCCTGGCCAATCATGTCCCTTGTGGAACTTTTAACTGCCAATCACTAATGCCGACCCACCTGAGTAATCTGAGCAAAGGCAGTTTTTCCCTCTAGACATTTTCAAATGCCTCTTGAAGCCTCCCTTCATAAGCAACCATAACCAAGATAGCCACAACAGTTTTAGGAACCATACACACTAACAAAGCTAGGCTTCCGGCCTCGTCAGTTACATTATAACATCACAGAAGTCACTCACAGTATATAAACATTACAAAACCATGAACAAACAGGTGAAAGGACAATATTTCTTCTCAGGGCACAACAAAACAAAGGGTGTGTGCATGGTCACTTGCCATTCTTGCCCGAGGCAACAGGCTTTTGATAAGTGTTATGGGCAGGAGTCAGTGCAGAACCAGAGGGAGATGTTAAACATCTGCAACAGCTCACAATGCAAATGCATTAGAGGGCCCCTTATTTAACTACAGTGAAAGATGCAGTAAATAACACTGAGCTGAATGTTGTCCTGGTTCCATTTGGATTTGGGGGGATCCCCCTCTAAAACCCTTGATCTCACTTTTTAATGGCTGTTCTTAAGGGTTAATAGTCAGCATCCACCCCATCCCCTGTCTTTCCCTCTGCTGCTGCTTTGCAGGATATGCTTTCCCTTGCTACACTCCTCTTTGAGTGATCCCTAGGGATGGTAGAGAATTCCGCCACCGATCTCGGTGAGGCCGAATGCCAGTGCATTCGCCCCCCCCAAACTCCATGGCGCAATGGCCTGCCCCCCAGCCCCCCCGCGGATCCCCCCCCGGGACGAGACTTACCTGGGGCATATCTTCCAGGCGGCAGCGGCTCTGGCGGTGGCTCCGGCGGCAGCTCTGGTAGCAGCAGCGGCCGATCTTCCGACCGGCTGCCGCCGCCGCCATTTCCAGTGTTAAAAATAAAAAAAGATGTGATAGGCTACGTAAAGATTTACGTAGCCTATCATGGCTAGGTTAAAAAAAAAAACACGACGTGATAGGCTACGTAAATCTTTACGTAGCCTATCATGTCTGACTTTAAAGAACAACAACAATGCGTGTACGCAAATGGCAGCAGCTATGGCCGCCGCCATTTGCGTTCCTTATTTTGGGCCATTGTAGTCTATGTAAATATTTACGTAGACTAAGACGGAAAAAATAAGGCCTTACCTGGCCTTACACAAAAAAATGTACGAAATTGGCCTTACCTGGCTCCGCTGGGTTCCGCTGGGGCAGGGAGGCACTCCGTCCCTCCCCCCGGAATCCTTGCTGGCCGGCTGTGCTCCGCGGGGATTCCGCAGAGCCGCCGGCTGGCTCCGCCAACAGCCGGACATCCGGCCGCTGGCTAGCAGGAACGCAAATGGCGGCAGCCATAGCCGCCGCCGTTTGCGTCCCTGTAGTCAGCCGTGATAGGCTACGTAAATCTTTACATAGCCTATCACGTCTGACTTTAAACAAACAAACAAACATGCGCACGCAAATGACGGCGGCTACGGCCGCCACCATTTGCGTTCCTTATTTTGGGCTGTCTTAGTCTACGTAAATATTTACATAGACTAAGAAGGCAAAAATAAGGGGAACACAAATAGCATAGTGGACGCTATTTGCGTTCCCCTTATTTTTGCCTTCTTAGTCTATGTAAATATTTACGTAGACTAAGACAGCCCAAAATAAGGAACGCAAATGGTGGCGGCCGTAGCCGCCGCCATTTGCGTACACATGTTTGTTTGTTTGTTTAAAGTCAGACATGATAGGCTACGTAAAGATTTACGTAGCCTATCACGGCTGACTACAGGGACGCAAACGGCGGCGGCTATGGCCGCCGCCATTTACGTTCCTGCTAGCCAGCAGCCGGATGTCCGGCTGTTGGCGGAGCCGGCCGGCGGCTCTGCGGAATCCCCGCGGAGCAGAGCCGGCCAGCAAGGATTCCGGGGGGAGGGACGGAGTGCCTCTCCGCCCCAGCGGAACCCAGCGGAGCCAGGTAAGGCCAATTTCGTACATCCCTAGATCCCAAACAATCTGTGTTCGGATGCTGCGCATTCTGACATCACAATGCTATTTGGCCAATCAGGTTTAGCCATGTGCTGACATCACTATGGGCAATTTAAAGCCCAGTTTAAATTAATTAAATAAATGCTTCTCTTCCTGGTCACTAACTGATCAGGAATTGTTCTGAGAACAGTTTCTTAGCCACCACTGCCACTGCCCACCCCCCAAAAAAAACCCTGCAAAAAGCAGGGCAGCTTTCAGTTCTGAATAATTGTTTTAATAAACCCCCCAAACCCCCTCATCATTTTGGTTCAGTGCTGCCAGGAAACTAAAATCAGATCAACTGACCTCCTACCCCAGCAATCCCTTATCACATTAATAAACAGTGTTTCCTGAGCCTTGCAGGAGAAAAGGAGGGGAAAATATTTGTGACAGCCAAGCTAGGCACGTGGAGGTTTGTCTGCAGGCTCTGGAGGGTCCTTAATTTTATATTTTCCCAGTGCTTATTTTTAAAAGGTGATGGGTGTAAAATACTGGTGCACAACATACTAGTCCTGATGGCTATATGCTACCTCCAGTATCAGAGGAAATATGCCTATATACCCCAGTTGCTGGGGATCATGGGCAGGAAGGTGCTGTTGCACTCATGTCCTGCTTGTGGGTTTCCTGTGGGCAGCTGGTTGGCCACTGTGTGAACAGAATGCTGGACTAGATGGACCCTTGGTCTGATCTAGCAGGGCTTGTCTGATGTTCCTATGTTCTTAACCTGTGGCCTAGGATCAGCATACAGCCCCACATGACCTTAACTTCACCCCCACAACCACCTCATGCTGCTGAATCCCCCCCCCCTTTACTGCTTTTGCCTCTTGTGCAACAAACAGACCAGGTCTGGAAGGTTGGGCGTCAAGGGTAGGCAATGGTTGGGCACCTGCCAAGGGCCCACACACCAGCAGGGGCCCTCTGACAAGAGCCCCCTGGACTTGCTATGGGGAAGGGGAGGAGCAACTTGCTTGTTTCCCTGGCTGTCAAAGTGGTTTGAAACAAAGGAGTATATAACAACATTAAAGTCTATGAATGTAATCATCTGTAAATGATTTCCGGGAGGCTTAGGCAATCTAGTCAGATTAGGTTAATTCTTATTACCTGTTTCACACTTCTCAGAGTGTTTGCATAATAACTTAGGGCTGAGGAGTTTGAAATAGGCAAGTAGAAAGTGCCATCACCGCATGTTTAATTAAATCTGACTATGTTATATTCATAGAATCATGGAATAGTAGGGTTGGAAGGGGCCTATAAGACCGTCGAGTCCAACCCCCTGCTCAGTGCAGGAATCCAAGTGAGAGCATCCCTGACAGATGGCTGTCCAGCCTCGTCTTGAATGCCTCCAGTGTGGGAGAGCCCACCACCTCCCTAGATCATTGGTTCCATTGTCGTATTGCTCTAACAGTCAGGAGGTTTTGCCTGATGTTCAGCCAGAATCTGGCTTCCTGTCACTTGAGCCCATTATTCCGTGTCCTGCACTCTGGGATGATCGAGAAGAGATCCTGTCCTTCCTCTCTGTGACAACCTTTCAAGTACTTGAAGAGCGCTATCATATCTCCCCTCAGTCTTCTCTTCTCAAGGCTACACATGCCCAGTTCTTTCAGTCCCTCTTCATAGGGCTTTGTTTCCAGTCCTCTGATCATCTTTGTTGCCCTCCTCTGAACCCTCTCCAGTTTGTCTGCATCCTTCTTAAAGTGTGGTGCCCAGAACTGGACACAGTACTCCAGATGAGGCCTAACCAGTGCTGAGTAGAGGGGAACTAGTACTTCCCAGGATTTGGAAGCTATGTTTCTATTAATGTAGCCCAAAAGAGCATTGGCCTTTTTTACAACCAGATCACATTGTTGGCTCATATTCAGCTTGTGATCTACAACAATTCCAAGATCCTTCTTGCTTGTAGTGTTGTTGAGCCACATATCCCCCATCTTGTAACTGTGCATTTGGTAGGGATGTCAGAGAATTTCGCCACGAATCTCGGGGAGGCTGAATGCCAGCGCATTCAGCCCCCCGAAATTGGTTGCAAAACGGTCTGCCGCCACCCCCCCGCCACCCCCCGGGACAGGACTTACCTTGGGTGAATGTCCCTGGCAGTGGCGGCTCTGGTGGCGGTTCGGCGGCGGTTCAGCAGCAGCGGCTGCGGCGGCTGGTCTTCTGACCAGCTGCCGCCGCCGCCATTTCCAAGTTTAAAATTAAAAAACGTGATAGGCTACGTAAAGATTTACGTAGCCTTTCATGGCTAGATTTGTAAAAAATACCATGATAGGCTACGTAAATGCTTACGTAGGCTATCACGGCTGAGTTAAAAAACAAAACCGTGCGTATGCAAATGGTGGTGCCCATGGGCTCCGCCATTTGCGTTCCTTATTTTGGCACGTCTAGTCTATGTAAACATTTACGTAGACTACGGCGAAAATAAGGGGAACACAAATAGCGTAGATGCTACGCTATTTGTGTTCCCCTTATTTTCGCTGTAGTCTACGTAAATGTTTACGTAGACTAGACATGCAAAAATAAGGAACGCAAATGGCGGCGCCCATGGGCGCCACCATTTGCATATGCACGGTTTTGTTTTGTTTTTTAACTCAGCCGTGATAGGCTACGTAAACATTTACATAGCCTATCATGGCTGACTGCAGGGACGCAAATGCAGACCCGGCCGGCCAGGATTCGCGGCAGGAGGGACGGGGCACCTCCCCCCCAGCCAGAATTTCAGGGGGGAAGGACAGGGCGCCTCCCCCCCACTGCAAATCAAATTTCGTAAAAGGTAAGTGACTTTCGTACATCCCTAGCTGTATCTGTGCTAGGCTGTTATCTCTGTGTGTGGGGGGGGAAGATACAAAGGGGAGGAGGAGTTGGAGGAGGAGGAGGAGGAGGAGGAGGAGGAGGAGGAGGATTCTTGAGAAGGAAATGTAATTTGAATTTCTCAAAATATATGTACTTTCTGGGTGCTCTCCATACCAGTGACGCTTTCTTATGTGGTAATTCAGATCTTTTTGATACATTTCTGAAAGTAATGTGCAACCTCTTGCTCCTTTCTTGGCCGTAGTTCTGCTCTAGATCTCTTGATTGGGCTACTTATCCATTTGCAGTTCAATGAGATGACTTTTATTATGCCAGGTTTCCTCATTAATCTGACTTAGTTCACTTCTATTATTATTAAAACACACTGTCATTGTTTGCAGGGGGAATTAACACCCAGTGTTACTTCACCCAGTTCAGTAGATCCCCAAAGTGGTCCAGCCTGCCAGTTGTCCTACCCTACTGAATTAGCATAGGGTTGGATCCAGAGTTCTCATGAGCACAACTCTGCTTATGGGATGCCCCTGCTGATGGAAGGGGGAAGGAGGTGGATTTCTGTTGATTTCTCCTCCTCCTCCAACCCTCTGAAAGGCTGTACTGAAGGGTTGGGGGGTAGCAAGCACTGGAGGAGAGTAGGTTATTAATCCAGGGACACAAAACCTGCTTTTCCCACTGTGCATATTTTGAGACATAGATGCTACTATAAAAGAAGAGAAACCAGCTGACACCAATTTTGAGACACCAATGCTATTATAACAGAAGAGAGCAAGCAGCAGTCTTTAAATCTGCCTTCTCCAACCTGGTGCCCTCCAGATGTGTTGGACTACAGCTCCCAGCATCCACACTCAGCATGGCACTGGCTGCAAGAGGTGAACTGAAAGGGAGAATACAACTGGGGAAGTTGTAGCCTGACACATCTAGAAGGCACCAGGTTGGGGGAGGCTGCCTTAAATCAGTCTTTTCTCCCCAAATTCATGATCTTCGTCTACAAGAATAAATCAGTTCTGTGTATGACTGTTTGATGTTAACACTTATGCAAAAACAGTTTCTTTAGAAGTAATTTAAGCTAAAAAAAAAAAAGGTGATCTCCTTAATACATGCCTTTCTTTTCTTATTCCACTTGAAATAATTTTCAGTGTGATGCAACCCATTTGAATTTACTTAAAAATGAATTATGAACTCAATCACCATTCCAGAATGAGAAGTTAGTAGCATTTCAGTTAGGAAAAGAGACTTTGCTGCTGTCTATCTAAGTAAATTCTGTTTTCATTCTTTGCTGTATTTAATTAAATGGTTGTATATTGGACCTCTTTTCAAATTGTCTTGATGCTTATTCAAAGGTGTCCGTTAATTCATTTCTACTTCTGTTTTGTCCAACATGTTAACTTTCTGAGAGACTGGTGTCTCATGGGACTAAAATGAATTGTGAACTCTACGTGTCTCTAGCAGGCAGAGTTTGGAGGAAGCTGGAAAGTAGCAGAAAACTGTAGGGGAAAAGAATTATGAAGATATAATACTTTGGACTTGCAAGATATTGAATCTTTGTCATTTTTTAGGTTCATTTATTTATTTTTGAAATGTATTACTACTTTGTATTACTGCTGTGTGCTCAGTGCTAGAGTGTGTGCATCTGAGAGCAAGAAGTAAAGAGAAAAAATGTGTTTATAGGCGAGAGCAGAGAAAAGGAAAGGTTTCTGCCCCTCAGGAGTGATGCAAAGCTTGAACAAGCTCTTTGTTCACAATTCTACACCAAGGTAATCTCAAAAAACTGAGTTCCATATCTATTAAGCAAACTTGCAAGTGTTATATTGTCAGTAGGGAAAGATATACACTTGCAATGGATTAATACTCTTCCTGTTAATATTAGACCCAAAGCTTTGATCTTTAATGTTCATGCAGGATATACTAAGGGGCTTTATTGTCCTTAGATTACTTGGAAAACACTCTAGCCAGGGTCAGCGTCTGTTCCCTGAAGAAGTGGTATGGTGTACTTAGGAAAAACTATGCAAACATTGACAATGGGCTGATACAGGCAACACGTGTGGAGCGTGTTTGTTCCCCACCTTCCTTGGTTCACACTGGAAATGTAAGCCCATGCTTTGCAGACAAACTAGTTGACTACAAATACTATCTGGCGGACCACCTTCCAGGAGACATTGCAGTGATGCTTTTCTTCCTGCTTAGGCACAGGAACATAGGAAGCTGCCTTATAGGCCATCTAGCCCAGTATTATCAATGCTGACTGGCAGTGGCTGTCCAGGATTTCAGGCAGGATTCTTTCCTGGTCCTACCTGAAAATGCTGGGGATTGAACCTGGTACCTTCTGCATGCAAAGCAGGTGCTCTACCACTGAGCTACAGCCCACTTAGCCTTTCTTCCCTGTTCCCCTCATAGGGTAGGAATAAGGCTAGGAATACAAGTAGGAAGAAGGCTGGGAATATGGGTAGGTGAGAATTTCATTTCAGTTCATTTTTATAGGAATTTATCCAAAATTACACATTTATTCATAACTGGGATGGAAAGGACTTGAGACTGTTTTTTTAAAAAGTTGGATGAGGGAGAAACCAAAATTGACACATTCATCTGCCCAGGCCCAGGGCTTTGAGTGCTTTGCTCGTAAAGTCTGGGGTTGCTTCCCTGTGTGTTCAACCATGTTAGTGTTGAATTAGGGTCACCACCTCTTTTTTGTCTGACAGGTTCCTCATCTTTAACACCTACGTAGCTAGGGATGTCGGAGAATTTCTCCATGAATCTCTGGGAGGCCGAATGCCAACACATTCGGCCCCCCGAAATTGGTGGAGAAACGGTCCGCCCCCCCCCCCCCGGGATGGGACTTACCTTCGGCGAATGTCCCTGGCGGCAGTGGCTCCCGGCAGCGGTTCGACAACAGTGTGGCGGCGGCGGCCGGTCTTTCGACCGGCTGCTGCTGCCGCCATTTCCAAGTAAAAAAAAAACACCAACAACAAACGTGATAGGCTACGTAAAGATTTACGTAGCCTATCACGGCTAGATTTTCAAAAAACACTGTGATAGGCTACCTAAATCTTTACATAGCCTATCATGGCTGACTTTGGGGGGGGGGAAGCATGTACGCAAATGGCGGCGCCCATGGGCGCCGCCATTTGCATTCCTTATTTTGGCCTGGGTAGTCCATGTAAATATTTATGTAGACTACGGCAAAAATAAGGACAACGCTATTTGCGTTGCCCTTATTTTCACCGTAGTCTACGTAAATATTTACGTAGACTACCCGGGCCAAAATAAGGAACGCCAATGGCAGTGCCCATGGGCGCCGCCATTTGCGTACGCACTTTTTTTTTTTTTCAAAGTCAGCCGTGATAGGCTACGTAAAGATTTACATAGCCTATCACGGCTGACTGCAGGCCAGGGATGCAAACGGCGGCGGCTACGGCCACTGCCATTTGCGTCCCGGCAGGAGAAGAACCTTCGCGGCCGGAGAGGCGGGGTGCTCCCCCCCTCCCAGAATTTCAGTGGGGAGGGATGGGGTGCCTCCCCCCCGGCCAGAATTTCAGCAGGGAGGGACGGGGTGCCTCCCCCCCGGCCAGAATTTCAGGGGGAGGGACGGAGAGCCTCCCCCCCACTGCGAAGCAAGCTGCGGGACCAGGTAAGTGACTTTCGTCCATCCCTAGCATTTGGTTTCTTTTTCCTAGGTGCAGAACTTGGCATTTATCCCTATTAAATGTCATGCTGTTGTTTTCTGCCCAGCACTCCAGCCTATCAAGATCACTTTGAATTTTGTTTCTGTCTTCCAAGGTATTAGCTATCCTGCTCAATATTGTGTCATCTGCAAATCTGATCAGCATTCCCTGCACCTAGGGATGTCAGAAAATTCCGCCATTGATCTTGGTGAGGCCGAATGCCAGTGCATTCGGCCCCCCAAAATCTGTGGTGGAATGAAACCCCCGCCCCCCCCAACCCACGAAAGGCGCACAAAATGGAGCACCTACCTGCTGCCATCCAGGCTGACTTGCAAATGGCAGCCGCTCTGCGGCCGCCATTCGCTTCCTTATCATAGCCGTGATAGGCTATGTAAATACTTACGTATCCTATCATGGCTAACGCAGGGATGCCTTTTGCGTCCCTGCAGAGGCCGTGATAGGTTACGTAAGTATTTACGTAGCCTATCACGGCAAGCCAAAAAAAAAAAAACAGCATACGCAAATGGCGGCTATGGCAGCCGCCATTTGCGTTCCCTATTTTTAGCCATTTTAGCCTACATAAATATTTATGTAGGTATTACGGCGAAAAATAGGGGAACGCAAATAGCCTAGTGGGCGCTATTTGCGTTCTTTTTTTTCACCGTAATAGGCTACGTAAATATTTACGTAGGCTAAAATGGCTAAAAATAGGGAACGCAAATGGCGGCCGCTGTAGCCGCCGCCATTTGTGTATGCTGTTTGGGGGGGGGCTTGCTGTGTTAGGTTACATAAATATTACATAGCCTATCATGGCAGCTTCACAGGACACAAATGACGGCCGTTACGGAGGCCACCGTTTGCGTCTGCAGCAGCCCATCCATGGCCAGAACTCCAGCTGCGGACAGCCCTGGCCAGCGGCTCCGCGGAGCCACCATGGAGCGGAGCCGGCCAGGGAGGATTCTGGGGGGAGGGACACAGCACCTCCCCCCCACCGCAAATCACATCTGCAAAAAGGTGACTTTCGTACATCCCTGCCTGCACCTCCTCATCCAAGTCATTAATAAAAATGTTGAGGAGCACTGGGCCCAGGACTGAGCCCTGTGGTACCCCACTCGTTACCTCTATTTTGGATGCCTTTTCTCGTTAGAGTCACTTGCCATGGGACCTTACTGATCATTGTTCTGAGTTTATTAAAATTGGCTTTCCTAAAATCCAGGGTATGTGTTTGGCTACACTCAGCTTTTCCTTCCTTTAAAACCAAGAACTCAAGTATAACATGGCCACTTTCCCCCAGAGTTCCTGTAACTGCTACTTTATCCACTAAGTCATCTCTGTTGGTTAGGATTAGGGATGTCAGAGAAATCCATCCGAAAGTTAAATGGGATTGAATTCAGACACATCCAGTCTGTGGAACTCTCCCCAGAATGGAGTGCCCCGGTCTACTCGGACCGGAGCTCATGCGGACCCTTTTTTTTTTTTTTTGCCGCCAGAAATTTTACGAAAGTATTTACGAAGGAAAATTTGCAAATCGGGACGAAAGAAATAGACAGATGGCAAAAGGGATTTTATGAAACTATTTAATAAATACGCCGTTTCCTGTGACGATGCAGCTTTCTTTCACTGGGAGGGACGGGGTCACGAAGTGCACATAGCCTGCCTGAGTCAATAAATGCACATAACCTCATCTTTTTTTTATTGTCTGTGAAGGTGAGGTCAGGTGAGGTCAGGTGAGCAAGATCCCTCCAGGCCACCCCCCCACCCCACCAGGAAGATAACATCATTGAGGGGAGGGAACTCATTGACCATTTTTCCCGCCTTCACACATAGGACGGCAGTGTGTGAGTGTCCAGCAGCCTCAGTTGCTCCAGTCCAGACTAGAGACCAGAGGTGCCACTGCTGCAGACAGAGTGTCCATGCCCAGCAGCTGCAAGGAGTGTGTTTCTGTGTGTCCCTGTTCTACAGCACTGAAGTTCAACCTTTATTACAGTGAAGGTATGTTCTTTCATATGTTTACTTTACCTGAATGTGCCCCTATGCTTAGTGATTTTGGGGTGGGGCGGGATGGGGGGAACTGGGGAGGCATCCTCCAGCAGCCTTTGTTTAGGCCTGCTGAGAAGGACTCCATCCTCCATTCTCCTGGGCTTTCCAGGATTAATCAATGTGCTTTTCAACTCCAAGAGTCATGTGCCCCTATGTACTTAGTGTTTCTGAGTGGTTCTGGGGAGGGCTTGCCTGGGCGGCCAGGCCAGGCCAGCAGCCTTTGTTTAGGCCTGCTGAGAAGGACTCCTTCCTCCTTCCTCCTGGGCTTTCCAGGATTAATCAATGTGCTTTTCAACTCCATGTGCCCCTATGTACTTAGTGTTTCTGAGTGATTCTGGGGAGGGCTTGCCTGGGCAGCCAGGCCAGGCCAGCAGCCTTTGTTTAGGCCTGCTGAGAAGGACTCCATCCTCCAGCATCTTGTGTGTACTGTAGGCTTGTGTTTTTCAGGCCACATGGATGGACTACATCCTCCATCCTGGGCTTTTCATCCTAATCTGCTGTACAATATGCCCCTATTTAGTTAGCATTGGATGGCTGGATTAATGGGGAACTACTTTTACACTACATTATATCTGCAATTGTAGGCTGTTCACATGATTTCAGCTTTGCCACATGCATTTATGTCTCCTTCTGCCCAGAGACATGAACATGGAGAAAAGAGGAACCCATAGTCAATCCAGCACTCAAAAGAGGCCCGGCGAGAACATACACCGCTGAGGTTGCATTTCAACGGTATTTTAAGAATGAGATGGAAAAGGAGGAAGCCCAAGGTATGACCAGCAGTGACAGCAGCCCCAGCAGTAGTCCACCCCGCAACCGTAAGCAGCACACACCACCAATTACAGCCACAGAAAGTGGCATAGGCACAGCCAGCCACAACTCCAGAGGAAGAGGAAGGAAGTTCATGGATGGTGAGCGGAAGGGCAGTGTCTCCAAAGCAGATGAAAATGTTCCCAAGGAGACTCTACAGCGGTGGAATGAAAGTCAAGATGTCTATGTAATTCCAAAGGATGAATCTGGTAAGACTCTGTCATCACAGGTGCTTGTAAATATCTGGATACAAATAAATATCTTTGAATATTTGAATAGTCCCTACATTAGCCTTCTGCAACCTGCAGCCTTCCAGATGTTTTGGGCTACAACTCCCAGCATTTTGACCATTAGTCATGCCAGCTGGGCCTGATAGGAGTTAAAGTCCAAAACCTTAGGAGGGAACCATTTGGGGAAGGGATCGTCTTCTTCAACACCACAAAACATACATGACTGTTTTACATTCATTCATATTCATTGCTGTGAACATATTTCATATTGTTAAAGTGTTATATGGTACTCCAGTACTAAAGAAAACCCCACCTCTTTAAAAGAACTGCAATAATTTCTCAAACGATATACCTTTTTGGTGGGAAAACACTTCAGTGTTTTGTTCTTGGTTTGTTTCCAAAGCCATTCATCATAGTTTGCTGTCTTGTTTGGCCTTGATCTCTTTTAACTAGAGCTGCAATGTGAATTGATTAAGCAATTACATTTCTGAGGATGGTTTTTAGAACAGGGCCTGACTAATCAGGCACTGCTCCCGGGGGACCACAAATGCACCCCGGAAAAAGGCAGTGGGATTTGCCAAGTATGTGCTCTGGACCAGCCCTATCATTCGGTAGCAGCTAGGTGTTGGGGCACAGAACTGTGGGTGCTCCTCAGACTGCCTTGTACCTCCTCAGCCAGCTTGTTGTCCTTTGGTGTGGTGGAAGAGGCTCTCCCATTGTCACTGTTCAAGTAAGATTCAGCTATTGCTCTATGTAGGATGGAGGGGTGCCATTTTATCCTTTGCCTCAGGAAGCAAAATGCTTTGGGCCAGCCCTGTAGGTGCTGAGTCTCACACAGTGGTATAATAGAGCTGATGCAAAGGAGTGGACCTTGAAAGGGAGCCAGATATCTCCTCCCCCATGCTTTTCAGACTTTTACCAGTGAGGTCACGTGTAGATAACTCTTGTGGAGTTTTGAAGTCTGTACAGTACTTTTTTTTTTGCACCTTGTGTCATGTGTTGTTTTCTCAGTGCTAGCTAGTGCAGTAGTAGCTTACATCTGCACCTTGTGTCATGTTGATTGATTGCAATTCCAAGCTATGTTTCATAGATTTCTACAACTACACAGTTTTATTCTCTTGGCTATTACTCATGTGTAAAAGGTGCATTTCTCATGAAACTCTGCTTCTATCTATTTTGAATCTTTACAGAGACGCCCACAACCATCCACCCTGCATCAGAGAGTGGAAGTGGGACAGGTGAACCAGGTCCACAGCTGCCTGCTGATAATCACCTTGTGGGCAGCGGCTCACGTGATTTGGAGAAAAAGGCTGGAGGACTTAGTTTTATCAGTGATCCGGACAGCGAAGATGATGAGGACCCCTTCTGTATCAAAGTCCCTGCTGAGACTGAGTCTGACTCTGTGTTCCACTTCCAGCCTGCTGGGTTCTTTGGGAGCAATCCCAAACCTCAGGAACAAACATCCCCTGCTATGCGCTTGTCAGCACCATCAACAACGCCAACAACAACACCATCCACAGATGAGCGGAAACGTGCAGCTCCTGATGCCACCTCATCTGAAACTGATACCCCCATTCCCCAAAGAAGAAATGGTGGTGGCAGGGTGAGTTCCTATGTGTGGCGCTTCTCCAAATATGCAGAGAATGACCGCTATGTCGTGCTTTGCGATATTTGTAGAAGCTGTGTGCGGCTAAGAAAAGAAGGGGGCTGTGGATGAGTGGGCACGTCTGCCATGAGGCGACACATGGAGGTGCATCATGCGCTTCTTGTGCCCAAAGTTAGCAGTTGGAAGTCCCTGCCACAACCATCCAAAAAGAACATTACCGCCTTCTTTGTCTCATCTTCCAAAGACCTCACGCAAAGTGGTCCGGGTGAGAAGGGCACAGAAGGCAACTTAGCTAAGAGGCAGGCGTCAATTGAGAAATGCCTCACGCTGACACAGAAATTCCCCTCTAACAGCGTCCAGGCACAAAGGTTGAATCACGACCTGACAGAGCTCATTGCTCAATGTATGCTTCCCTTCTCCCTGGTGGAAAATGAGGTCTTCCTGCGCTAGGGATGTCAGAGAATTCCGCCACGAATCTCGGTGAGGCCGAATGCCAGTGCATTCGGCCCCCCGAACTCTGTGGTGGAATGGCCTGCCCCCCCCCCCCGCAGATCCCCCCCAGGATGAGACTTACCTGGGGCGGATGTTCTGGGCGGCGGCGGCTCCGGCAGTGGCTTCAGCGGCGGCAGCTGTGGCAGCTGGTCTTCCGACCAGCTGCCACCGCCGCCATTTGCAATCTTGTGGGGTTTTTTATTTATTTTTTTACAAGACATGATAGGCTACGTAAAGATTTATGTAGCCTATCATGGCTGGGTTAAAAAAAAAAATCCACGTACGCAAATGGCAGCGGCTATAGCCGCCGCCATTTGCGTTCCGTATTTTTGCCCATCTTAGTCTACGTAAATATTTACGTAGACTATGATGGTGAAAATAAAGAGGAACGCAAATAGCGTAGCGGGCGCTATTTGCGTCCCTTTTTGATTCGCCGTTTTAGCCTATGTAAATATTTATGTTGGCTAAAACGGCGAATCAAAAAGGGACGCAAATAGTGCTTGCTACGCTATTTGTGTTCCCCCTTATTTTCGCCATCATAGTCTATGTAAATATTTACGTAGACTAAAATGGCCAAAAATAAGGAACGCAAATGGCAGCGGCTGTAGCCGCCGCCATTTGCGTACGCGGGGGTGTTTGGGGTTTTTTTACCCAGAGCCCTCCGCGGTTTTGTTTTGTTTTGTTTTACCCAGCTATGATAGGCTACGTAAATATTTATGTCGTTTTTTGTTTTTTTGTTTTTTACAAGACAAGACTGCAAATGTCTCGGAAGACCAGCCGCCGCCGGTGCCGCCGCTGAAGCCACCACCGGAGCCGCCGCTGCCCGGAACATCAACCCCAGGTAAGTCTCGTCCCGGGGGGGAACTGCGGGGGGGCGGGGGGCAGGCCGTTCCACCATGGAGTTCAGGGGGCTGAATGCACTGGCATTCGGCCTCACCGAGATCCGTGGCAGAATTCTCTGACATCCCTACATGGTATTTATTTATTCTATTGATGCATTGCATAAATGCCACCTTTTTTCCTTGTGCAAGGAACCCAAGGCAGCTCACATTATCCTCTTCCTCTCCATTTAACGCTCACAACAACAACACTGAGGTAGGCTGGGGCTTTCTGACTGGGCCAAAGTCACCCAGCGAGCTTCCATGGCTGAGTGGACTATACCCAGATCTCCATGCTCTCAGACCAACACTTGCTCATGAGTTGACTTGAGTGCCAGTGTCTTGGTAGAAAGGTGGGGTGGGTGGGGTGCAAAAATTCAGCAATCACTACATGAAGAAGGATGATGTACACACACTGAGAGGCTGGTCCTGTTGCTGCTGGGCTGGTGCCAGTCCCCCTGTGTGCATTGTGCAGAGACCGGCAGAAGCAGTATTTCCCTGGAAATGGACAGCGTGTCAGTGTGTAATATGAGTTGTGGCCAGGCCCACATAATCCTGTGCATGTGGTTGTACAGGAAAAAGCAGTGCAGTTCCCAGCATCCCTTCTTCAACCAGCCAAAGTGGCCAGAAGATGATGGGACCTTTTTCTGTCCAAGTTCAACAAGCATAGGATTGCAGGCTAAATGTCAGGATTTGTTTGTTTCCACATGAGACCACAAAGAGATAGCTGCATTTTCGGTACACATCCTTGTTTTCATATTTAGTTAAGCTTGATGATGGGATGGGATAAATATAACTTACCAGGCATATGCCTCTGTGAAAATGGGGGCTGGCCTGCCTTGACCCACACTCTGTGGATGCGCCAGTAGTAGGTGGGAGGGTTGGACAGCGGTGCCCTCCTCTCAGCAGCAGCTATCCCCTCCCTGATGAAGGAAAGCTTCAATGCCTTCCATTTGGACCGCAACTGTCCCGTCGTCCGATGGTGGCCCGCTTGCTCCATCCTCCTCTTTATCCAGCCCCAATAAACTTCATTGCAGCAGGAGCAGCTGCCAAACAGCGCTGCCACCACCTCGCTGCTCCTAATATTAATGAGGAGGTCCTTGGTCTCCTCATGGTCCCACCTCCTGCCAAGCACTGGTGCAGCCATTTTAGCGCAGCAGCCACACTACTACACACAAACACACACACATACCAGACAGCCACACATAACCACCACTTAACTACGCACACACAGACCAAACCAGACAAAAACACCACAATGCACAACTACACACACACACACACACACAGAGACCAGACAAAACCACCACAATGCACAAACAACACTGATACAAGCAAATCCAGTAAGGACCACCACTAACACACAACCACCACCACACAACAGAACTCCACCCACAAATCACCATGCAGACGCAAACGCAGATGCAGATGACATTCAGGAAGTTAGCAGGAAGTTGACGACAGATTTTGCGGAAGCGGAGCTGCAGCCCCGTTTTTTTTTATTTGGGAGGTGGTTAGGTTAACAAGACCAGTAAACATGAGGAACATCAAGCACAAATACACAGAAACTAATAAAATCACAGTCCCTGCCCCTGTCCGAGAAAAGAAGACAGTGGGGGAGCGCACAGAGGGTGGGAAACATTCCGGGCAGCAATGAAAAAAATACGTAAACAATTACGAAAATAGCGGGAAAGTTCCAGCCAAGGCAATCACAACAATGGCAAGTGCGGCGGAAGTTACGGGGGGATTCCCCCCAAGGGAGAAAATACAAATACGTCAGCAATCACAACCAACAGTGGCAAGTACAGCAGAAGTTATGGGGGGATTCCCCCCTAGGGAGAATAAGTAAGCAATCACAACAAACAATGGCGAGTACGGCGGAAGTTACATAGGGTCAATTCCAGCTGACGGAAACTACGTAAATATTTGCGAAGAATAGTCTTTCACGGAATGGCGGAATGGGATGGGTGGCTGTTGGTCGCGGAGGATTTTTCAATGTTTCCTGCGGATTTATTTACGTAACTTCCGAGGCAGAAAAAAAAACAGAGGATTTCGGGGGCTTGCGGATAGCAGAACAGGACAGAGGACACAAACTGCGGAAGTCAAGCGGGACGGTATGAGCACAATTCGTACATCCCTAGTTAGGATCAAGTCAAGGATAGCCGATCCTCTAGTTCCTTCCTCTACTTTCTGTAGGAGGAAATTATCAGTAACTCAAGTCAGGAATCTCTTGGAGGGGCCATGTTTTGCAGAATTTGTCTCCCAACAAATATTGGGGAAATCAAAGTCCACCATTACTACTACATCAGGCTTCCTTGAAACCTTGGCTATTTGCTTTTCAAAAGTTTCATCCTCGTCTTCTCCTTGATTGGGTGGCTGGTAGTAGACTCCAACCACCATGTTCCTTTTATTCTTTGCTCTGTTTATTTTAACCCAGATGCTCTCGGTGGGGCTACCAAGCTCATCCTCCTGTATTTCTTTGCAGAGATATGTATTTTTAACATATAGTGCAACTCCACCTCCCTTTCTGTTCCTCCTGTTCTTTTCGAACAAGTTATATCCTTCAATTGCTGTATTCCAGTCATGGGAGTCATCCCACCAAGTTTCAGTTACACCTATCAAGTCATAATTTCCCTCCCATATAAAGAGTTCAAGTTCGTTCTGTTCGTTTTCCATACTCTGGGCATTAGTTTATAGTAATTGAAGACCATGTGCTTTATAGTCTGGCTTTCTTCCTACATGTTTCTGAAGACTATTATTGGGCATGGTTAGAGCTGTTCTCTCCATTGTGGTGCATGAGCCTTCGTCCAGTGTTACCCCCAACTTTACATCTCCCTCCCCTGTAGGATTCAGTTTAAAGCCCTCCTGATGAAGTTCTTCATGCAGTGGCCAAACACATTCTTCCCAGCCTTTGTGAGGTGCAACCCATCCCTTGCCAACAGTCCATCTTCTAGGAAGTATAGCCCGTGGTCCCAGAATCCAAATCTCTCTTGCCGGCACCACCTTCATAGCCAGTCATTCACCTGGAGTATTTTTCTTTCCCTTTCTGTCCCTCTTCTAACTACTGGAAGGATGGATGACAAAACTATCTGGGCCCCAAAGTTCTTGAGTTTCCTTCCCAAAGCTTCAAAGTCTGATGTGATTTCTTCATAGCTCCACTTGGCAGTATCATTTGTTCCCACATGGATGAGAAGAAAGGGATACCTGTCAGTGGGCTTTATGAGTGCAGGCAACCCTTCAGTCACATCTCCAATCCGTCCTCCTGGGAGACAGCATACCTGGCAAGTCCATGGGTCTTTGTGATATTAATCATATTACTTTTTAAAGTTCAGAATCTTAATTGCCTGGTCCCAGCTTGTATCAGAAGCACAGCTGCCAGCTTTCAAATACTGCAGTTCTTAAAGTAGGAACCAACCTTTTGGAAGGCAGTTGCTATTAACTAGGTTACCACTGACTAGGGGGGCAAAACAGATGGGACTTTAATACCATGATTAGCAGCTATTAACTCTAGGTGTGGGAGGCAATTTTCATCAGGACTGCAGCACACCAGGATAAGAGGTTTAACCCTTCCCACCCCAGCCACAATCCTGACTAAACCCATATCTCCACACTGCAGTCAATCTTAGGGGGAAAGGCTCCCACTGGCTCAAAAGGGAGCTTTATTTTTCTAATGCTAATTGCTGCATGGGAGCACTATTGTCATTGGGAATGTGGCTGGGGAGGGAAGGGTTAACTCTCCCTACCCCACATGCAGTGATCCCAGTGGAAATTGCTTCCTATAGCCTATGGTATTTATTTTTTTTAAAGTCCAGATGTGGTTGCTAATCACCCTATTAAATTAACGTATGGTTTTGCCCTAGAGATGCAATTGATATCAACAAAACATGGGAAACTGCTTATCTTGGCTTCCAATGGAAAGGACTGGTATCACAAAACATCTGGAAAACCCAAGGTGCTAGTATGCGCTGATTTCCTTGGCCTGTGCCACCACCTAGGGACCCTTGTTGTATGAATAGTATGATAAAATACAGCCATCCCCCCCCCCGCTTTAAAGTTGATGTATGTCTATTTCCCCCTTCATGGATCACTGCCTTGTTGTGGCGAAGGGGCTTGCGTAACTCAGTGAAGCCATAAGCTATGCCGTGCAGGGCCACCCAAGACGGACAGGTCATGGCAGAGAGTTCTGACAAAATGTGGTCCACTGGAGAAGGAAATGGCAACCCACTCCAGTATTCTTGCCAAGAAAACCCCATGGAATGTATCACAAGGCTAAAAGAGATGACGCCGGAAGATGAGCCCCTCAGGTCGGAAGGTGTCCAATATGCTACTGGGGAAGAGCAGAGGGTATTTCCAAGTAGCGCCAGAAAGAGTGAAGCGGCTGGGCCAAAGCCGAAAGGACACTCAGCTGTGGATGTGTCTGGTGGTGAAAAGAAAATCCGATGCTGTAAAGAACAATATTGTTTAGGAACCTGGAATGTCAGATCAATGAATCAAGGTAAGCTGGAGGTGGTCAAACATGAGATGGCAAGATTGAACATCGACATCTTGGGAATCAGCGAACTAAAATGGACAGGCATGGGTGAATTTAATTCAGGTGACCATCATATCTACTATTGTGGGCAAGAATCCCTTAGAAGAAATGGAGTAGCACTCATAGTCAACAAAAGGGTGGGAAAAGCAGTACTGGGGTACAATCTTAAAAATGATAGAATGATCTCAGTACGAATCCAAGGCAAACCATTCAGCATCACAGTAATTCAAGTCTATGCCCCAACCGCTGAGGCCGAAGAAGCTGAGGTTGATCGGTTCTATGAAGACCTACAACACCTTCTAGAACTAACACCAAAAAAAGATGTCCTCTTCATCATAGGGGATTGGAATGCTAAAGTAGGAAGTCAAGAAATCACCAGGATAACAGGCAGGCATGGCCTTGGCGTACAAAATGAAGCAGGACAAAAGCTAATAGAGTTTTGCCAAGAGAACATGCTGATCATAGCAAACACTCTTTTCCAACAGCACAAGAGGCGACTCTACACATGGACGTCACCAGATGGTCAATATCGAAATCAGATTGATTATGTCCTTTGCAGCCAAAGATGGAGAAGCTCCATACAGTCAGTCAAAACAAGACCTGGAGCTGACTGTGGCTCAGATCATGAGCTGCTTCTTGCAAAATTTCGGCTTAAATTGAAGAACGTCGGGAAAACCACTAAACCGTTCAGGTATGACCTAAATCATATCCCTGATGAATATACAGTGGAGGTGAGGAATAGATTTCAGGGATTAGACCTGATAGACAGAGTGCCTGAGGAACTATGGACGGAGGTCCGTAACATTGTTCAGGAGGCAGCAACTCAATCCATCCCAAAGAAAAAGAAATGCAAGAAAGCAAAGTGGCTGTCTGATGAGGCTTTACAAGTAGCTCACGAAAGAAGGGAAGCGAAAAGCAAGGGAGAAAGGGGAAGATATACCCAACTGAATGCAGAGTTCCAGAGAATAGCAAGGAGAGACAAGAAGGCCTTCTTAAATGAACAATGCAAAGAAATCGAGGAAAACAACAGAATGGGAAAGACTAGAGATCTCTTCAAGAAAATGGGAGATCTCAAGGGAATGTTTTGTGCAAAGACGGGCATGATAAAGGACAAAGAAGGCAGGGACCTAACAGAAGCAGATGAGATGAAGAAGAGGTGGCAAGAATACACAGAAGAACTATACAGGAAAGATCTTAATGTCCCTGATAGCCATGATAGTGCGGTCACTGAACTTGAGCCGGACATCCTCGAGAGTGAAGTCAAGTGGGCCTTAGGAAGCATTAGTAACAACAAAGCTAGCGGAGATGACAGTATTCCAGCCGAGCTATTTAAAATCCTAAAAGATGATGCTGTTAAAGTGCTGCATTCAATATGCCAACAAATCTGGAACACTCAACAGTGGCCACAAGACTGGAAAAGGTCAGTTTACATTCCAATTCCAAAGAAGGGCAACGCCAAAGAGTGTTCAAACTACCACACCATTGCGCTCATTTCACATGCCAGCAAGGTGATGCTCAAAATCCTACAAGCTAGGCTTCAGCAGTATGCGAACCGAGAACTACCGGAAGTACAAGCTGGGTTTCGAAGAGGCAGAGGAACTAGAGATCAAATCGCCAACATTCGCTGCATCATGGAGAAAGCAAGAGAATTCCAGAAAAACGTCTATTTCTGCTTCATTGACTACGCTAAAGCCTTTGATTGTGTGGATCACAACAAACTGTGGCAAATTCTGAAAGTGATGGGAGTACCAGACCACCTTACCTGTCTCCTGAGAAACCTGTACGAGGGTCAAGAAGCAACAGTAAGAACCAGACATGGAACAACCGATTGGTTCAAAATTGGGAAAGGAGTACGACAAGGCTGCATATTGTCACCCTGCTTATTTAACTTATACGCAGAGTACATCATGAGAAATGCCGGGTTGGATGAATCAGAGGTCGGAATTAAGATTGCTGGGAGAATTATCAACAACCTCCGATATGCAGACGATACCACCCTAATGGCAGAAAGCGAAGAGGATCTCAAGAGCCTCTTGTTGAGGGTGAAAGAGGAGAGTGCAAAAGCTGGTTTGAAACTCAACAGTAAAAAAACGAAGATCATGTCATCTGGCCCTATCACTTCCTGGCATATAGAAGGGGAAGAAATGGAAGCAGTGACAGATTTTACTTTCTTGGGCTCCAAGATCACCGCAGACGGTGACTCTAGCCATGAAATTAAAAGACGCTTGCTCCTTGGGAGGAAAGCTATGGCCAACCTAGACAGCATAGTAAGAAGCAGAGACATCACCTTGCCGACAAAGGTCCGTCTAATCAAAGCTATGGTTTTCCCAGTAGTAATGTATGGCTGTGAGAGCTGGACTATAAGGAAGGCTGAGCGCCGAAGAATTGATGCTTTCGAACTGTGGTGCTGGAGAAGACTCTTACGAGTGCCCTGGACTGCAAGGAGGTCAAATCAGTCCATCCTAAAGCAAATCAACCCTGAGTGCTCATTGGAAGGACAGATAATGAAGCTGAAGCTCCAATATTTTGGCCACCTAATGCGAAGAGAAAACTCCCTGGAAAAGACCCTGATGCTGGGAAAGACTGAAGGCAAAAGGAGAAGGGGATGGCAGAGGATGAGATGGCTAGATAGCATCACGGATGCAATGAATATGAACTTGAGCACGCTCCGGGAGAGAGCGCAGGACAGGAAGGCCTGGCGTGCTATGGTCCATGGGGTCACGAAGAGTCGGACACGACTGAACGACTGAACAACAACAACAACATGTCTATTTCACTAGATGACATATTTTAGGAAGTTATTAAGTTGACATCAAATTTCTTTCTGTATGCCTTTCATAAGGCAAGGTTCCCTGTACTGTTTTCCCTCGGCCCGCCCCAAAAGTTCTGGAACTGCTCTTCAGGTTTGTTCATGTTGATAATGCCTAATTATAAAGTGGGGTTTGTGGGGAGATGTTTTACAATGTGTGGGCAAAACTACATGTTCTGCTAATCACGCAAGTGTAGCTGAGCCTGATATTTTTCTTTACTCCAGTGTAACTGTAGCTCTATTCAGGCAGCAAAAAAGGATTAAAATCAGCATGTGATAGAAGGGAGCACATCAGCCCCACCCCTCTCCCTTGCTGCTCTGTACTTCTGGAGAGTGACTGTCTGAAAAGGAGAGTTTCTTCTATTCATGGGGCTCTCCATATGACTGAGAACCTTGGTTTTCCAGCACTCTAGCTTGCATGGAGAGCCCCCACAGATAGAGGTGACTCTCCCCTTCAGACAGTCACCTTCCATGGGTAGATGGTGCAAATGCAACGAGGGTGAGGAGCAGGAGGAGAGGAGAGGAGAGGAGAGGAGATCCCTCCCTTCACATATTGTTGTAGCCCCCTTTTCAATGCCTGAATAGGGCTTACGTGCATTCCCAGTCCAGATCAGGACCAGCACCCTTGAGAAAGGAAGGATTAAACCTTCTTCCACCTGTTTGTGACCCAAACTTCCACCTCCGTGTGTGTGTGTGTGTGTGTGTGAGAGAGAGAGAGAGAGATAAAAAGGAGAAAAAATGAGACTTTTTTTCTTTATTTAATCCCCAGGTGGGTGGTTCGGTGGGAATTGGGAGAGGGTAACCCAGTTACTCTGGTGTTGTATTGATCTGGAGACCTGATTCTGTCAGGTCCCAGCCAAAGATCTACTTGGCTGGGACCTAACAGAATCAGGCCTTCAGATCAGTACAGGAATTAAAAAAAAAAAAAATAGGCTCAGCTGCATCTATATGATTATAGGGGGTTGGACTTGATGGTCTTATAGGCCCCTTCCAAACCTACTATTCTATGATTCTATGATTAGCAGAACATGGTCCAGTGGGGTGAGATGGAGTTGAAGACACTATTAGCTAAACAGTGAAGCTGAGATTTTCCCCTAATTATCAGCAAACCAACAACTGGAAGGTCAAGTAAGTTTGTTTACATATAAACATTAAAAAGTAACATGTTTTCTGTCTTGCAACTAATGAGTACCATTACTTCCTTGTAATTTATATAGGTATGCTCCTTCAGACCTTGGTGCCTACTTCAGTAGATGAGTTTGGAGAAGGGGCGAATTGACTTCCTTTCCTTTCTGTGTAGTAAATAGAGAAATAGTATTGTCTTTGAATTGTGCTATGTCTTGCTGTTTCCTTGCAAAAGATTAAAACACCTGTGAGAAAGTACATAAAATATATATTTCTCCTGGTATGGATCGAGTTGCACCCTTCCTCAAGGATTAAATAGTATACCACCTATCCAGCCATATGTCAGACTTTACTACAGAAATGCTGCTATTTGTTTGACCCCCGAGAAAGAGTATAACTAGAAACAAGTCAGAAGAAATATATGTTTTGGTCTGCATTTTCTGACAACAGCTGTTTATATCTTCTTTTGTTGGCACCCAGGTTTTGTTTGGCTATTGTTAGTTTAAAAAGGACCTCATAGTTAACCAGCTACTGATGAAGGAAAAGGTAAATTATAGGGTCAACAAGAGGGTTTTTTTCCTTTGCTTTCCAAAAACTTAGGGACTCTCTCAACTGACATTTGCTTTGGATGACACTGTTCTTGCATACTAATTCGAATTATGTGAAATATCTGAAATTGCCTTCAGAATATGACAGCATTCTAGTTAATGAGGTTCCTCCTCCCCTATTCTCATACTACTAATGAGCTGGAATTATGCCAGTTTAGGGCTGGTTGCACAGTAATGCTGAGAACTCATTAGATCATTTTTTAAAGTGACCCTGTAATTACACGAACGTGGCCAAAAGAATGCAGGACTTGCTTGTGTGTTTTCTCCAGAAAATTTACAGGCACATAAGCTCCACTGTAAATTTTCTGTGTCTAAGTGGTCACAGAATAACTTTTAAATCCACCCCTTCATGTCAAATGTTACCTTGAAAGATGGTGGATTAGATTGGTGTTCATAGAGGACAGTTAAGTCTTATTAATTGAAATAAACATTATAATGTATACTGCAACAGAAGGAAAGTTTCATTCAGTCTTCCAGCAGACCCAGTTCCAGCCTCAGAGCCCAAGACAATTGGTGTAAGCCCCAGAATTTCTGAGAAAAAATCTTGTGGTCTCCAAGGTATGTAAGGGCTAAGCCATTTTGTGGTATGAAAGATAGCTAGCACCTTCTAGACTGCATAGCAATTACAATTTTGGATGAAATTCACCCTTCCATAAAACCAAAGGATCTTTTGAGGACCACTTTTCAGGGCTGTTTCACATGTTCCTGTGATGAGGTGGATGATTGTACCACTTCAATTTTCATCCATTTTTGAAATTCATGCCGTGCTTCAAAACCTACCGAGATTTCTGCAAAGCAAAAGTATTGTTCTTTAGAAAGACACTAAGAAGCCACACAGGTTCACCCACAGGTATGGATGGCCCTGGTTTTGACAGCATTAATCCAGAACATCTGCACCTGCATCATCGGATAGAAGGCAAATGAGAGTTGGATTCATGGGATAGTATCCAATTGTGCCCCAGTGCTAGCGCCGATGATGTTGTGCTCGCATAAACCAACTCTTGTGCAATGTAACCAGGGGTCAAACTAAATGTTCTTCAAATCATGCATAGCAGAGCTATGCATGATTGGCTTACTTATCTCAGAGTAAGGGCACGTGGGGTAGATTCAGACTGAGACTATGGCTCTCCAGGAGGGAGGGGGATTTAACCTTCCCCCAATTTTCATCCTGAAATCCACACACACACACACACACTGGGGGAGGGGGTAAAAAAAGAAAAAAAATCTTCATTGATTCCAATGAATTAGCGCTGGGACACAATTGGCACAAACCCCATGGTTTCCTATCCAGTTTAAGGGTTGTTGTTTTTTGTTTTGTGTTTTTAAAGGTTTAGCTCCAAAACCAAGAACATGTATTATCTGCTTCTTATGCAGATGATGTCAAAACCAGCAAGTGTACCTCTGATGCCAGCAGAATTTTAAGCACACATTAGAGAAATAATTGTCTATTAATGGCTTCTCCAACCTAACACATGATAGCAGCAACAACTACCATCATTATATTTTCAGGACTTGGAGTACATTTTACAATTTAATAGCACATCTTTCTCGATCCCTAACACAGAGTTTCACAGATGAATTTTGGGGTTGTTGTTTTTTAATGGCATGTACGGTCCATGTCATTCAGAAACACATGTAATTGTCACCAGCATTTTTAGATTGTCTCTTTCCAGTTCTTATTCTGTTTTGCTAATGAAAAGATTAGGGTTTATTGTCTTGCAATCAGATAAGCCATGTACGAAACTAATGTCAAGGATCTGACTCAGTGACTGAGAAAATCAGGGAACAGAGCTGACAAAGTATGTAAACTAGTCTAGATGAGAACTGGGAGTAAAAATATCCCCATAGCAGATGGAAGCAGTGCTAACTGATAGAAAGATTAGCTACTGCTGCTAGAGAATTCCCTTTATAATAATTGGTGAGTACAGATTCCGTTGTTTATTTCTGATCCATAAAGCTGGGTTCACCAAAAGATGTCAGTTATTTAAAATTAAAAGCACAATTTAACTTACCAAGAATACAAACCTGGTTTAAAAAATAATTGACTGACCAGCACTTTGGTTAAACCAAGCATAATTTCCCGTTTGCAGGTATGACTTTAAATGATAAAGGCAATTACACATCATAATGGGCAAATTGACCTTTGGAAGTCTGAAACAAGTAATAGCCTAGACACAAGAGAAAATGGGGCCTGTTTATGCAAATCATTTTTTTTCACTGAAAATCAGTGTTTCCTCCAGGTTTTGAGGGCCCTTGGGCAAGACACCAGCAATGGGCCCCCTCCCTCAGTGAGCCTATCTTCTCACCGCCATTGTCACTAGCTGCTGTTGCTCCTCATCTCTTTCTCAGTACTGCTAGAGCTGTGCATGAATGGCCTCTTGAAATTCTCCACATTTTGGGAGACAATTTCACTGAATTTCTCCGGGGGGAGGAGAAATTCCCCACAGTTTCTCCCAGGCAGGGCTTCCCACTGGCAGGGCTTTTAGCACAGCTTCTTTCTCTTTTGGTAAGGGTTTTGTGTGTGTGTGTGTGTGTGTGTGTGTGTGTAGGGGGGGTTGTGCCGCTGCAGCAGCAGCAACTGTCTTGGTAGACAATTTGCATCTACCACAATGCAGGTGCAAGTGGGAGGAGTATTGTCTTTAGCTCCAGGGATGAGGTGGAATTAGTGCTCAGCCAAAATCTGTTCCCCAATTCCTGAAAGCCCCCCCCCCCCGCCGTGAAAGAGACTTCCATTGTTCTGCCTCATTCAGGATGTTTTATAATGCATTTTTGTGTTTTTGAGCTTACCTGACTAGCCCCCCGGCTGGCTGCGTGTCCTGATCTGAAAAAGCCCTATGGGAGGAATTACCTCATGGTGCCTTAAACTGGGCTTCACATGAAGTGTAGGGAGCTATGGATGTTACAGGTAGCCAGAAAGATGATTGTACAGTAAAAAGCAGGACACTTGTGTTCACTCCTCGGTCACCTCCTAAGTAAGTTGAATTTCTTTTTGAAAGCAATTTCTCTTCTATCAAATTGAATGAGAACAGTCAGAAAAAGTGTGGGAGAAATTTTCGGCACAACGCTAATCAAATCCATCTTTACTGCAGAGTTTACTTCCAGATGAGTATTTCTGTATTGTGTCCATGTCATACCAAACCAAGTTTAGCAACCAGATAGACAGACTAGCAAAAATATAAGAAATTGCTTAGTTGTTAGAGTTGTTTTTACTCTGCAGAAACAAGATTGCTGTTATAAGAGAGCCAGTTTGGGGCACCCTATGTCACCCCCACCCAGTACCTCACAGCTCCAAGTAAGTGAGGCAGGATGGTCCCCAAAGGCAAAATATATCCTGGCTTGAGGGTCGCACAGCCCTCATGCAGCAGGCCTCTGGCCTTGCCAGTCACTGTAAAGATGTCGGCAAGTGCTCACTAAACTTATTATCCTAAAATTCCCACACGTCCCTGCCAATGGAGAGTGCCAAGCCTTGGCTAGTTTATTTCACTTACATTAAACTATTTAAAATCTTTGTTTCTTATGACAGATATGCTCGGTGGGGGTTATTAGGCCCAGAATCTCTGTTGGATGATGCAGTGTTAATGATTTTTAAAGCACAATGATTATACTAATTACCCTATGCTGCTGCAAGCAAGTTTGTGTGGGTAGAAACATTCACCTTCAGAGAATCCCACTGACTTGAAGAGATTCTGGTCCTGAGGATATGCTTATCAAGTCTGTAATGGCATAGACTCTAGCCTACACTGTGAGAAGGAGGGGCGGAGAACAAACCAGTCAGCCCAGCCCAACCTTCTTTGGTCATCACCACTGACACTAAGTGGATATTTTTTTATTACTTGCCCGCCTCCGCTGAACATCCTTACTGACCCAGCCAATTCTCTACACTGGATAGTGCGGTAAGGAAATTAGGTGTGGGGTGAATAACAAGGTGTCATAGACAGTGAAACAAAACCAAATTTAGCTTTTATTTAATTTTTTTGGTAAGGCAGCCATTTAAACAGTTTTGTAGAGATCTATCCTAAAGGAAATCAACCCTGAGTGCTCATTGGAAGGACAGATAATGAAGCTGAAGCTCCAATATTTTGGCCACCTAATGCGAAGAGAAAACTCCCTGGAAAAGACCCTGATGCTGGGAAAGACTGAAGGCAAAAGGAGAAGGGGACGGCAGAGGATGAGATGGCTAGATAGCATCACGGATGCAATGAATATGAACTTGAGCATGCTCCGGGAGAGAGCGCAGGACAGGAAGGCCTGGCGTGCTATGGTCCATGGGGTCACGAAGAGTTGGACACGACTGAACAACAACATTTTTGGAAAAGTAATGGTAAAACAGTTTGTACAATTAACCATTAAAGCAAATGGAGATAACATATGAAAATGCATCCAGCCAGCCCAGACCTAGTCTAAACTATTTCCCTACTCAAGCCAATATTTAGCAACAAAGCATTTTACCTTTCATTCCAACTTCTGAAGTCTATGTCTACTGCAGCTCCCTTTATCCCATCTTCTTTCATCTGATATCAGCTCTTTCCTCTTTCTCCAACTGTTCTCTAATTCCAACTCTAACTGACTAACAGTGCAATTATAACCCACCAATCTTGCTCTTTGGAGGAGGATAATATCTGGCAGAGATGCCCCTCCACTGGCATCCACCCACAGAGAGGAACCCTGCCAGCTGGGGGTAGACTCTGCCATGGCAGATGGCTCTGTCTGCTGCACCTGTCAAGAGCTCCATGGGTGGAAAGCTACCACCAGTAGGGATGTTAGAGAATTTCGCCACAAATCTCGGGGAGACCAAATACCAGCACATTCGGCCCCCCGAAATCGGTGGCGAAACAGTCTGTCCCCCCTCCCCCCCGGGACGGGACTTACCTTGGGTGAATCTCCCCAGCGGCGGCGGCTCCAGCGGTGGTTTGGCGGCAGTTCAGCGGCAGCGGCTGCAGCTGCCTGCCTGTCTTCCGACTGGCTGCCACCGCCACCATTTCCAGTTAAAAAAAAATGTGATAGGGTACGTAAAGATTTATGTAGCCTATCATGGCTAGATTTTTTAAAAAAATACCGTGATAGGCTACGGAAATGTTTACGTAGCCTATCACAGCTGAGTAAAAAAAAAAACGCGCATACGCAAATGGCGGCGCCCATGGGCGCCGCCATTTGCGTACACGTGGTTTTTGTTTTTTGTTTTACTCAGCCATGATAGGCTATGTAAACATTTACATAGCCTATCACGGCTGACTGCAGGGACGCAAACGACAGCGGCTATGGCCGCCGCCATTTGCAGACCCGGCCGGCCAGGATTCGCAGCAGGAGGGACGGGGCACCTCCCCGCCGGCCAGAATTTCGGGGGGAGGGACGGGGCACCTCCCCCCCACCTCGAATCACATTTCGTCAAAAGTAAGTGACTTTCGTACATCCCTAAAGTAGCAACCAGAAAGCCCCCAAACAGAGTGCTCCGTGGGTGTGCCAGGAGCTGTCTTTGGACCCACTGGATTCTGCTGTAATCAACGGCAGGGAAAATTTTTAAAATCCTGCTCCAGCAGGGTGAAAGAAGAAGAAAACACACACATATCGTCTAGCTTGGCTTGCTGTGGATGATGAGTCAGTGAATCTGTCTCATTGTTCCTCCTGACTCCACAAAGGATTTATCTGTAACTCCATTTGCCAGGTTTACTTATATGCATTATTTCCACTGCCCCTCCCAATCCCTTGGCCAATCAGAAGGACAGTACTTTCTAAATTTCAGATCCACATAGTTTGTTAGGTTTCTGTTTCCCCCTTTAGATGTTAGGTTTCTCCCCTCCCCCTTAAGTTTCTATTTCCTGAGCTGAATTTAAACCTCCTGTGACCTTGTGAACCTTTTAAAGAACAGTCTCTAAAACAAAAATCAACCATTTTACAACAAAATGGCTGAAACAGTTTCATTCCTTCACACACTCATACCTCATTACCTCAACAGATATGTATAACATTGGTCTGAATTACAGCATTTTAAACTCAATTCCAAAGTGTGAGAAGTAATGTGTATCAAATGTAAAATGGGGCTGGATTGTGACACACCTTTGAGTTGAGTTGTGCATGATGTGTCACCCGCTTACATTTACTTCCTCAATTTAATTTTTCAGCACAGAATGAAACTGGTAGTTTTATAGAAGTTAAAGATACAATTAAAAAAAACTGGATATGCTGTGCCTTGCTCCTCCAACGTACTTCACCAAGAAAATGTAATGTGTAAAATCATTTTGAGAAAATAAGGGTATTTTCAGATGTCAACATAAAGAGGGAAAACATTTTGGTTACTGCAATTTTAGTGTCTGTTGGTATTTCTATTGCTTCCAAAAATATCCCAGACAGATTCAGCTCATTAAAAAATATTTTTTATTTCCGTATGACATCCAAGGCAGAAAGAAAAACCATCTGTTTTCTTGGACTTGTGTAAAACGCACAAGGATGCATGGACACTGTTGTTTAATACATCCTATTCAATTCAGTATAAGGAAAGAAGTTGCAATTCTACCCAGCGATTGTTTAAATATGATACTATCTTAGGGTTCTGCAAGAAAACCAGTATTATATATCCATGCATATTAGTTATCTTGTCAGTTAGCAAATAACTAGGGATGGGGGAGAATTTCTCCCCGAAACTTCGGGGGGCCGAGTGCCAACGCATTCAGTCCTCCGAAGGTTGTTCGGGGAGAAATTCTCCGTCCCCCCCTCCCCCGGCCCCCCGCCCCCCGCCCCCCCTGGGATGGGACTTACCTTTCACGAATGTCCCTTCCGGCGGTGGGTCCCGGCGGCGGTTCGGCAGGTCTTTGTCAGGGGCGGGGGCGGCAGCCGGTCTTTTGACCGGCTGCCGCCGCTGCCATTACAAGAAAAGTAAAAAAAAAAAAAAAAACGCCCCTGTGATAGGCTACGTAACGATTAACGTAGCCTATCACGGCTAGATTTGCAAAGTCAGCCATAATAGGCTACGTTAATCGTCACGTAGCCTATCACGGGTGACTTAAAAAAAAAAAAAAGCGCGTACAGCTAATGGCAGCCCCCATAGGGAGCCGCCAATCGCGTTCCTTATTTGGTCCCTGTAGTCTACGTAAAGATTTACGTAGACTATGGTGAAAATAAGGGCAACGCAAATAGAGTTGCCCTTATTTTCGCCGTCGTCTACATAAATCTTTACGTAGACTACAGGGACCAAATAAGGAACGCAAATGGCGGCTCCCTATGGGGGCCGCCATTTGCGTACGCGCTTTTTTTTTTTTCAAAGTCACCCGTGATAGGCTACGTGACGATTAACGTAGCCTATCACGGCTGACTTTGCCGATCTAGCCGTGATAGGCTACGTTAATCGTTACGTAGCCTATCACAGGGGCATGTTTTTTTTCTTCTTCTTTTGAAGTTCGCGGCCGGGGAGACAGGGCGCTTCTCCCCGGCCTGAATTTCAGCTGGGCGAGGATGGAAGCCTCCCCCCCCCAGCCTAAACTTCGGGGGGAGCAGCGAAGTGCCTCCCCCCCACCGCGAAGCAAGCTGCAAGGCCAGGTAAGTGACTTTCATGCATCCCTACAAATAACCCTATTTTGGCATTAATAAATGCATGCAATAACTTCAAACAGATATTTACTAGAGATAATAGAGTTGGAAGGGGCTTTGTAGTTCAAGCTCCTACTCAGTATAGGAAATCCAGAGCTACAGCATGCCCAACAGACTCTGCTTGAAGCCCACCCTCTCGGTAGTTAATTCCATGGTTGAACTGCCCTTACCATCCAAACATATCTCCAATTGTTTAACCAAAATCTAGTGTAACTGAGCAACAGAGAACAAGTCTTCCATATGGCAGCCCTTCAGGTATTTGAAGAGTGCTATCATGTGTCCCCTCCCACCACCCTTAGTCCTCTCTTCTTCAGGCTAAACATACCCAATTCCTTCAGCCTTTCCTCATAGGATTTGTTTTCCATAACCGTGACCACCTTCATTGCTCTTCGCTGAACCTGTTCAAACTTGTCTATATCCTTCCTAAAGTGTGGCATCTAGAACTAGACCTGGACCTAGTACTCTAGATCAGGGGTCCCCAACCCCCAGGCCGCGGATCAGTACCGGTACATGGCCTGTCAGAAACCGGGCCGCAGGGGTGTGCGAAACCCCCTCACCTTGGGTCTGTGGGGGTCCGCGGGGGGGGGAGGCGATCCGTCCATCCCCCCCTGGAATTCTCGCCAGCCCTGGCCAGCTCTGCTCTGCAGCAAGTCCGCGGAGCTGCTGACAGGCTCCGGCCACTGGTGGACTTCCGCCGCTGGGATGCAAATGGCGTCTGCTGCACAGATGCCATTTGCGTCCCTGTTCTACAAGTAATAGGCTACATAAATCTTTACATAGCCAATTACTGCAAAGAATAGGGACACAAATGGCATCCACATAGCAGATGCCATTTGTGTCCCAGCCAGCGGAAAACACCCCCCTGGTCCATGGAAAAATTGGACCAGTCCCTGGCGCCAAAAAGGTTGAGGATAGGGATGTATGAAAGTCACCTTTTTGCAGCTTGGATTCGCGGTGGGGGTGAGGTGCTCCGTCCCTCCCCCCGAAATCCTCCCTGGGCCGGCTCTGCTCCATGGCAGCTCCACGGAGCCACCAGCCAGGGCCGTCCACAGCCAGAGTTCTAGCCACAGCCAGCTGCTGCGGCCGCAAATGGTTGCTGCCGTAGTGGCCGCCATTTGCATCCTGCCAGGCTGCCGTGATAGGCTATGTAAGTGTTTACGTAGCCTATCACGGAAAAGAGCAGGGGCGCAAACAGCGGCCGCTACGCCATTTGTGCTGCTGCTCTTTCCCTGATAGGCTATGTAAGTATCATGGCAGCCTGGCAGGATGCAAATTTGTGGCCACAGCAGCCAGCCAAGAGACCAGCTGCCGCTGCTGCCGCCACCAGAGCCGCCGCCGGAGCCGCCGCCGGAGCCGCCACCACCAGAACATCTGCCCCAGGTAAGCTTCATCCCGGGGGGATTCCGCGGGGTGGCGGGGGGGGAGGCCGTTCCGCCACGGGTTTCAGGGGGCCAAATGCCAGTACATTCGGCCTCACTGAAATCCGTGGCGGAATTCTCCGCCATGCCTACTTGAGAACTGCTGCTCTAGATGAAGTGTGACCAGCGTGGAATAAAATGGATCTATTACTTCTTTTAACTTAGAAACTATGCTTCTATTAATGTAGCCAAAAATCATATAACCGCCCCCCCCCCTTTGAATTCATATCATTCTGATGGTTCATGTTTGGCTTGTGATTGATTGATTGATTACAGTCCCAAGAACCTTTCCACAAGTGCAGTTCTGGCGGGTTCCAGGATGTCACGGGAATCCAGCTGGAGTCTGAGGCTTGGTGAGAAATTCCTGACTAGGCCCCCCAAATGCCAGTCTGTGGATCCCCACACTTGCTTGAGTTGGTGTACCCCAAGTCGGGGAAGTATGGACATCCCTGATCCCTCAGGCCTTTCTTGTAAAGGCTAATTTTACACAAATGGCAGTCGTAAAGCACCCATCTAGGCAAGATTACAGGCATAAATGGCCATTTACGCCTGTAATCTTGCCTAGATGGCTGCTTTATGACTGCTATTTGTATAAAATTAGCCTTTATGAAAAAGGCCGAGCCTCCATTTTTACACAAATTGGCAGCTTGGCAAGGGATCAGGCAGCCATGTGACACTTGCAGACTGCCTGGTGACTTGCCATAGATGGCAAGTGAGGCGGCCGGCCGGTGGGGGTCCAGCAAATGGCACACAACCTGGACCATGGTATGTTCACCCATCCCTAGTTCTGGGGGTTGGAAGTTGTCCCCTGGCCTCTCTGATGCTGCCCGCCCCTGCACTCAGTTATACTTTGAATTTTGATTTTTTTAAAATTTTTCAATGTGTACAGAATCCAAAAATGTGTGCAAAATGTGTACAAAAATGCATATACTGGGGAAAACAATGTTAAAAAATACATTATATTAGGAACATTGTTTCCAAAAATGTATATATTAGTCAATAATGTTCATATAAGGAGAAATATGCACAAAAAAACTTATGCATTTTTATGCAAACTTTAAAAAAAATATTCTCAGCTTTCACAATGAACTGAATTTAAGACTGGAGAAATTCTTGAAGTTCAAGATGAATTGAATTAAAACAAGGGAAAATGAGAAACTGAAGCCCTGTTCAGGTATTATAAATCTGTGTAGGTAGGGATGTCAGAGAAGTCCAGGAAGGGGATGGAGTCCAATGGACATCCTCCTGCTCAGTGCCCCCCCCCAGTCCGCAGACCTCCATGCTTGCCCAAATCTGTGCATGCCGAGTCAGGCAAGCTCAGGGATGCCTGCTTCCCCGGGAGCCATCATTTTGCGGAAAACCTAGGGATGGCAGATAATTTCTGAGAATTTCCCCATGAATCTTGGTGAGGCCGAATGCCACCGCATTCGCCCCCCTGAAATTGGCAGTGAAATTCTCCGCCCCCCCCCCCAGGATGGCACTTACCGCCTGTGAATGTCCCTCACGGCGGCGGGTCCTGGCGGCAGTTCGGTAGGGGAGGGGGCAGCGGCCAGTCTTCCGACCAGCTGCCATTACAAAATAAAGTAAAAAAAAAAAAGAAAAAACCATGATAGGCTACGTAACGATTAACGTAGCCTATCACGGCTAGATTTCCAAAGTCAGCCGTGATAGGCTACGTTAATCGTCACATAGCCTATCACAGGTGACTTTGGAAAAAAAAAAAGCGTGTACGCAAATGGCGGCGGCCCATCTGCGCCGCCATTTGCGTTCCTTATTTGGGCCCGGGTAGTCTACATAAACATTTTCGCCATAGTCTACTAGGGATGGGGGAGAATTTCTCCCCGAAACTTCGGGGGGCTGAGTGCCAACGTGTTCGACCCCCCGAAGTAGTTTTGGGGAGAAATTCTCCGCACCCCCCGCCCCCCGAAAACCCCCCCCGGGATGGGACTTACCTTTTCCGAATGTCCCTCCCGGAGGCGGGTCCCGGCGGCAGTTCGTCAGGTCTTCGATAGGGGCAGAGGCGGCAGCCGGTCTTTCGACCGGCTGTCGCCGCCGCCATTCCAATAAAAGTAAAAAAAAAACAAAAACGCCCCCGTGATAGGCTACGTGACAATTAACGTAGCCTATCACAGCTAGATTTGCAAAGTCAGCCGTGATAGGCTACGTAAATCGTCACGTAGCCTATGACGGGTGACTTAAAAAAAAAAAGCGCGTACGGCTAATGCCGGCCCCCATAGGGAGCCGCCATTTACGTTCCTTATTTGGTCGCTGTAGTCTACGTAAAGATTACGTAGACTACGGCGACCAAATAAGGAACGCGAATGGCGGTTCCCTATGGGGGCTGCCATTAGCCGTACGCGCTTTTTTTTTTTTTTTAAGTCACCCGTGATAGGCTACGTGATGATTTACGTAGCCGATCACGGCTGACTTTGCAGATCTAGCCATGATAGGCTACGTTAATCGTCACATAGCCTATCACGGGGGCATTTTTTTTAAAAAAAAAAAACTTTTTATTTCACGGCCGGGCGAGGCGAGGTGCCTCCTCCCCGGCCTGAATTTCGTCCGGGCAAGGCGGGAAGCCTCCCCCCCGGCCTGAATTTTGGCTGGGCGAGGCGGGAAGCCTCCCCCCTCCCGGGCTGAACTTCAGGGGGAGCAGCGAAGCGCCTCCCCCCCACCGTGAAAAGCTGCGAAACCAGGAAAGTGGCTTTCGTGCACTACTATAGTCTACGTAAATCTTTACGTATACTAGACATGCCAAAATAAGTAACGCAAATGGCGGCACCCTGGGCCGCCGCCATTTGCGTACGGGCTTTTTTTTTTTTTTTCCAAAAGTCACCCATGATAGGCTACGTGATGATTAGCATAGCCTATCATGGCTGACTTTGGAAATCTAGCCGTGATAGGCTACGTTAATCGTTACATAGCCTATCACGGGTTTGGTTTTGTTTTTTCACTTTTTGTTTCGCGGCCGGGGAGACGGGGCGCTTCTCCCCGGCCTGAATTTCAGCCGGGCGAGGCGGGGCACCTCCCTCCCGGCCTGAATTTCGGCCGAGCGAGGCGGGACGCCTCCCCCCCTCGCCTGAACTTTGGGGGGAGAGGCGAAGCGCCTCCCCACCATCGCGAAAAAAGCTGCGGGACAAGGTAAGTCCCTTTCGTACATCCATAGGAAAACCACAGGTAACTTTTTAAATAAAGGCTATTTGGGGTAAAATGTCGGCCATATTTTACATAAATGGCACTATTTATGGCTGCCATTTTGTGCAAAATGGCTATTTACATTAAAAGCTTACCTGCAGTTTTCCACAAAATGGCAGTTCATGGGTAAGCGGGATGCCATGCACCACTCACTCGGCACCTGCGGCCCATCCAGAGGCTCACACCACATGCTGAGCAGGTCGGGCAGCTGGTAGGTGGGTATGGCCATCCCTATGTGTAAGCTAAAAGCACAAGGAGAGGAAGCATACTAGTCCAAGTGCATTTCTGTCACTCTGTACTCATGGAGGGCAATGTTCTGAAGCAGAGAGCCTCCGGTATCCATAGAAGCTCTCCACATGGTTTTAAACTCTGGAAAATCAGTGTTCAAAATTGCATGGGGAGCTTCCCTGAATGCAGGAGCCTCTCCTCTTCAGAACATCACCCTTTATGACTACAGAGCAACAGAAATGCATGAGGAGGGGGTGAGGTTAGCACTAGGGATGTCGGAGAATTCTGCCACAAACCCCAATGAGGCTGGATTCAAAAGAATCCGGCCTCCGGAGTCCATGGTGGAAAGGATCCCTTACCTCCGCCTCCCCACAGAATCCTCCGTGGCTGGATCCTCCCACCGGTGGCTTCAGAGCACCAGCAATACGGGCACCATTGGCATGACACATCGCTGGCTGAGGCTGACTCTGGATGCAAATGGCATCCACTATGCCATTTGCGGCCGTAAAGCTCTTAGATTAAGCTAAATGCAGCCATTTACAGCTGAATTTAGCTTAATCTAGGAGCTTTATGGCTGCAAATGGCATAGTGGACACCATTTGTGTCCAGAGTCAGCCCAATATGGCATGGCAATGGTGGCCGCTCATATCGCTGGTGATATGGAGCCGGTGGCCGGCTCCACGGAATGGCTGCAGAGCGGCGCTGGCCAAAGAGGATTCCAGGGGGAGGGACAGATCACCTCCCCCCCACAGAACCCCCCCGGAACAAAAGGTAGGGGTTCTGCCCATCCCTAGTTAGCACTCTTCCTCTCCTCCCGAGTTTAACCTACTCAGAGTTATAACACCTGAATAGTGCTTGAGAGAAACTGAAATTGACAGATTTGTCCATCCCTAATCGAGGGTTTGGTTTGTCAATTTTCAAATATCAATCTTTTCAATAAGATGCAAACTCAAGGTAGAGATAACAGGTGTATGAAGTACCAAAAATAAGTTACATAGATAATTCTGGAATCATCGAAAGAATGCACTGACACTCAACATTGCAGCTATTTTAATTAAATTTCATACAGACAGCACAGAAGAGGTCAAGTACGAAGACATTTAATTACAGCATCCACCTACCTATGTCTGTGATAAAATGTAGTTTTAAATGTCGCCAAGGAAATTACAGGGGAGCCAGCTGAATACAATAGCTTGCAAATGGCACTAATGAAAGATTCAATCTGCTTGAAGACAGGAGGTCACACACAGACATCTGCTCCTCTATCTCTTTTTTTTCTGTTAACACGCTAAATACAAGGAAACTAGAAGGTTGCAATATTTCCAGGGTATTTAATATAAAAAGACATTTATATTAGAATTTATGCTTGTTGTATTTGAACACATCAGAGTCAAATCAGCTCCAACATAATCTGATTATAAGTTAGTTTATACATCAAGCTGCCACAATTAAGGTGCAGAATTCAGTTATGTCCGGAGCCCTGTTAGCTTTTTAGGGCTCATGCATTTAATCAACATAAGAACATAAGAAGAGCCATGCTAGATCTGATCAAGGCCCATCTGATCCAGCATTCTGCTCCCGCAATGGCCAACCAGATGTGGGAAACCCACAACTAGGTTATGAATGCAATAGCACCCTGCCACTCCTGTTCCTCAGTATCAGGTATACAAAGGCACACTGCCTCTGATACTGGAGATAGTACATAATCATCATGACTACTTGCCATTCATAGCTTTATCCTCTATGAATTTTTCTAATCCCTCCTTAAGGCCATCCAACTTGGTGGCCATCACTACATGTTAGCAGGAGACAGGACTGTGCAAGGCAGGAAAAAAAGGAAAGGTTCCTCCTATGCAAGCACCTGGTCATTACTGACCCCTAGAGGGACGCCGCTTGCACTGGCATTTTCATGGCAGACTATAGCAGGGTGGTTTGCCATTGCCTTCCCCAGTCATGACTACCTTCCCCCCAGCAAGCTGGGTACTTATTTTACCGACCTCAGAAGGATGGAAGACTGAGTCGACCTGAGCCAGCTACCCAAGACCCGATTTCCACTGGAATCAAACTCAGGTCGTGGGGAGAGTTCAGTTGAAATACTGCTGCCTACCACTCTGTGAGGCTCTTATGTTCTGTGCTTCACCAATCCTACCCACAATACCCATGTAATGATGCAAATATCCACAGAAGGAAAGTCTCCATGTCTACACATGTATGCACAAAGGCTTCCACATGATCAAGTAGGGATGTCAGAGAATTCCGCCACGGATCTCAGTGAGGCCGAATGCCAGTGCATTCGGCCCCCCGATCTCTGTGGCGGAATGGCCTGCCATCCCCCCGCCACCCCGCGGATCCCCCCCAGGACGAGACTCACCTGGGGCGGATCTTCTGGGTGGCGGCGACTCCAGCGGCAGCTCCGGCGGCAGCGGCAGCAGCCGGTCTTCCGACCGGCTGCTGCCGCCGCCATTTCCACTCTGGTAAAAATAAGAAAGAAAAAGAAAGACGTGATAGGCTACGTAAAGATTTACGTAGCCTATAATGACTAGGTTTTAAAAAAAAAAACGCGATGTAATAGGCTACGTAAATCTTTACATAGCCTATCATGGCTGGGTGGGGTAAAAAAACAAACAAACCGCGTACGCAAATGGCGGCGGCTACGGCCACTGCCATTTGCGTTCCTTATTTTTGCCCTCTTAATCTACATAAATATTTACATAGACTATGACGGCGAAAATAAAGGGGAATGCAAATAGCGTAGTGGGTGCTACTTGCGTCCCTTTTTGATTCACCATTTTAGCCTACGTAAATCTTTAGGAAAGATCAAAAAGGGACGCAAATAGCACCCGCTACGCTATTTGCGTTCCCCTTTATTTTCGCTGTCATAGTCTACGTAAATATTTACATAGATTAAGAGGGCAAAAATAAGGAATGCAAATGGCGGCGGCCATAGCCACCGCCATTTGCGTACCCATTTTTTTTTTTTTTTTTTTTTTATCCAGAGCCCTCCGTGGCCGGAAATCCGGCTGCGGACGGCTCTGGCCTGGCCGGGCCTGGCCGGCTGCTCCACGGAGCTGCCGCGGAGCACAGCCGGTCTCGGAAGATTCCGGGGGGGAGGAACAGAGCGCCTCCCCCCCTGGCAAGGATTCCGGGGGGAGGGACGGAATGCCCCCCCCCATCAACATAATCCATGAACAGATAAGTGACTTTCGTACATCCCTATGATCAAGGGAATCATATTGATCTCCTCTATCTCCATCAGATAGAGTTCCTGACTGTAGATTTCCTGAGCCTTCATGCCTACAGCTGTGCATACAAAGGTTTTCCCTTGCAAATCTCTGTGTCAATGCAGGAACTTTGGAGGTGAGGTCAGCAGAGCATGTGACATTGGGGGATGCAGCTAGATGGTGGCATAGATTTGCTAGTCATGCTCCTAAAATGGGGAAACAATGTATAGATGGTTAGGATGATCTACTTCACTCTTCTTTAAAACCACTGTTAACTTTCTTGTTCTATTTCCAACAGGTGGACCAGACACTTCTTCTTTGTACTGTCTTTTAAAATATTTGCAAATAGGAATGGGGAGAAATTTGTTCAGTTTGCATTTTAATAGGAACTTGCCTAATTTTGCACATTCAAACCACTATGTGAACCGAAACTCAGTTATCCTGTTATCCTCCAAGTAAAAACTTTGTGCAAAAATGAATATATTGGGGAAAATATTCAAAAATGCACTGTATTTGGACAACTGATTGCAAAAATGTGTATAATAGGCAAAAAATGCCTGTATTAGGACAGCGGTGCACAATAAGGCGTATGAAATTTCATGAAAACTTCAAAAATATGTCAAAGTTCAGGATGAACTGAACTAAGGAATGGAGAAATTCTCAAACTTTAAGATTAATTGAATTTAAGATTGGAAAAAAGAAGAGAGAAATGGAGAGAAATCAAAACTGACAGATTCATTTGTCCCTATTTGCAAACTATCAAAGCCTTCCCTGTGTCTTGTTTTCTCTAGGCTGAACATACACAACTCCATCTGTCTTTTCTCACTGAATTTTCCATCTGAGCCCTTTAACATCTTTGCAGCTTTACTTTCCTGAATCCTTTCCAATTTATCAACATTCTTCTGGAACTGAACACAATAGGCCAATTCTGAGTAATTTACAGTGATATCCCAAATCTGGGAAACAATGCTCTAGTTGTTGGGAAAGGGGAGATCTTTCATCCAACTTCAACAGCTGAGTGTACCTTTCATGAAGGAGTCCTATAATGTAGTGTGGACTAGGGATGTCAGAGAATTTCTCCACGAATCTCAGGGAGGCCGAATGCCAGCGCATTCGGCCCACCAAAATTGGTGGAGAAACGGTCTGCCAACCCCCTGCCACCCCCCCGGGACAGGACTTACCTTGCTCATATGTCCCTGGCGGCGGTGGCTCCGGCGGCACTTCGGCGGCGGTTCGGCGGCAGTTTGGCAGCAGTTCGGCAACAGCGGCCAGTCTTCCGACCGGCTGCCACCACTGCCATTTCCAAGTAAAACAAACAAACAAACAAACAAACGTGATAGGCTACGTAAAGATTTACATAGCCTATCATGGCTAGATTTTAAAAAAACACCGTGATAGGCTACGTAAATCTTTACGTAGCCTATCACGGCTGACTTTGGGGGGAAAAAAAAGCGCGTACAGAAATGGCGGCGCCCATGGGCGCCGCCATTTGCATTCCTTATTTTGGCACGTGTAGTCTGCGTAAACATTTACACCATTTGCGTTCCTTATTTTGGCACGTGTAGTCTACGTAAACATTTACGTAGACTACGGCAAAAATAAGGGGAACGCAAATAGCCGGAGGGACAGGGCGCCTCCCCCCCGGCCAGCTATTTGCATTGCCCTTATTTTCGCTGTAGTCTACATAAATCTTTACGTAGACTACCCGTGCCCAAATAAGGAACGCAAATGGCGGCGCCCATGGGCGCCGCCATTGTCGTACACGCTTTTTTTTTTTCAAAGTCAGCCGTGATAGGCTATGTAAAGATTTATGTAGCCTATCATGGCTGACTTTGAAAATATAGCCGTGATAGGCTACGTAAATCTTTACGTAGCCTATCATGTTGTTGTTGTTGTTTTTTACTTTACTTGGAAATGGCAGCGGCGGCAGCTGGTCGGAAGACCGGCCGCCGCCGTCAAACCACCGCCGAACCGCTGCCGGGAGCCGCCGCCGCGAGGGACATTCGCATGAGGTAAGTCCCATCCGGGGGGGGGAGGGGGGTGTCAGATAATTTCCCCTCCAATTTCGGGGGCCGAATGCATTGGCATTCGGCCTCCCAGAGATTCATGAAGAAATTCTCCGACATCCCTAATATTTACATAGTCTTTCACAAAAAGAGTAGGGACACAAATGGTGTAGCCAACGCCATTTGCATCCCTGCTCTTTGCCGTGATAGGCTACGTAAATACTTAGTACTTACTATTTACGTAGCTTATCATGGCAAAGAGCAGGGATGCAAATGGCAGCTGCTATGCCATTTGCATCGCTACTGTTTGCCGTGATAGGCTACATATATATTTACGTAGCCTATCACAGCAAAGGGCAGGGACGCAAATGGCGTCTGCTATGCCATTTTCATCCCTGATCTTTGCCGTGATGGGCTACATAAAGATTTACATAGCCTATCACGCCTAATGCAGGGAGGCAAATGGCAGCCACTACACTGCCATTTGCAGCCACAGCCCGGCAGTGGACGAAGTCTGGCTGCGGGCGGGCCCGGCGGTGGCTCCGCGGACTCGCTGCAGAGCGGAGCCAGCCGGGGAGGATTCCGGGGGGAGGGACGGATCGCCTCTCCCCTCCCAGCAGATACCCCCACCCAGAATGGGGTAAGTAATCCGCCCATCCCTAGATATGTGCTATTATGGGGCAAATCTCTCCTAAAACTTAGAATTTTACTTTTGAGAGAATATGTTTACAAGCAGAAAATACAGAAAGAAAAAGATAGTTCCTTCATTCATAAATCAATATATGTGTGCATATCTTTGGGCAGTGCTTTTCAATAGGGAAATAAATTATTGTTTTACTGCATGCTTTTTGGTTGTAATTTGTGAACGGTGGCCCAGAGAGCTTTGGCTATTGGGCAGAATACAAATGAAATACATACATACATACATACATACATACATACAAGGGCAGTGTGGTCTTGGTCCCTTGGTTGTGGTGGCATTTTGTGTGTTTGTTTTCGGCTTGGCTGAGGTGACCACTGGGCTGTGAGAGAACCCAAAGGCCAGCCCAAGAAATATGCCCATAACGGTGATTCCACCATCACACTAGTGGGAATTATATGCTATATATATCTGGAGAAATGGGAAGTTCCCTTTCCAGCTGCAGCAGGCATGGTGCTAGGCTTTGCAGCAGGAGCAGACTGACATACCTATGTAATTTTTTCCTCCAGTGCCTCCTTCCCAGTCATGCAGACTGGAAATGTGCACAAACCTCATGGTTGGTAATACAATAGTGAGAGCTGAGAACACTGTCCTGCTGCAGCCAGAAGCTTTGATCCAGGGTTGGGATGCTATGAGGCAGCATTTAACTCTTTGCATGGCATTTTCTCTCTCAACATGCTCTGAGAGGCACCTCTTCCAAGTTCCTACTAGCTGTATTTTTTTACAAGGGGCAATTCCTCCACGTTTGCATGAAGAATACACTACACAATGGAGAGTGTGCACGTGGGGGGGGGGGATGCTACTTGAACACCAGTTTCCCTTGTATGGCTGGCTCTGTGATGACATCCCAGTGCAGACAGAAAAGATTGCAGGCATGGGAAGAGAGCCCAGGACCAACCAAGGAGCACAGTTATACTAATACCATATCCAACCTGGCTCTTATTGCACTGGGATGACTGCAGTGACTTACGCCGTACACCAGTCCCATGAAACCTGTGACAACCACATAAACATAAATGCATTCAGGCAAAAGTCATGACAACACAGTGTCTCTTTACTTTGCATGGTCAATTAAAATATATAGAACAGGAATATTTTAATTGTATACAACTGCTCCATTAAGACGACAAGCGATATCATACTCATAATGCAGCCTGCACATATGCTGATTGCAGAATGGGGAAACAAAAGGGACTGCAGTTGTGTACAGTTGTGTACCTCAAGCAGAGGTATTGCTTGGTAGGAATAGAAAAGGAAAGGCACCTCCTCCATTCAGACACAACAGCATGCACCTAAATCAGTCCCCCTCCCCCCCCGCCCTTTCCACAACCAGGCATGTGAATGAATATCTGACTGATCTTAGTCAATAGACATTCAGTTATATCCCCAGGCAGTCAGCTAAAGAGAATGAATGAGGTACTCAGTCACCTGCCCCAGTCCGTCCTTTATCATGGAAATGCATTCTTAAAACAAGGGAGAGGTGATTTTGCTTATTGCCTTCAGTTAGCAGATGAACAGTACTGCTGATTTCTGAGCAAGTGGGTCTTCCCATGTTCTACCTAATGAACCAAAAAACCTGTGCTGATTGAGAGAAGTGGTCAAAGCCTCCACTTGCTTCCACAGAAGCCTCAGTCTTGCAAGGGGATTTTGGCTCTTTCAAATTCTTCTTTTTCTTTTATTTATTTATTACAGTTATATGCTGCCTTTCCTCCTCCTTAAAGAACCCAAGGCAGCGTACATAATTCTCCTCATCTCCATTTTATCCTCACAACAACAACCCTGTGAGGTCAGCTGGGCTGAGAGTCTGTGACTGGCCCTTAGTCACCCAGTGAGCTTCCATGGCCGAGTGGGGACTAGAAGTTCTAGAACCCAGGTCTCCTGACTCCTAGTCCAACACGGTCATCTCTCTCTCTCTGCATCAACATCATTTCTTCCAGATCAGCTTTTAATTTCAGCAAGCCTCGCCCTAGCTAGCACCCTCCTTTCCAGGAAACTCATTCTGATGAAGGATGGAGCTACTGCTGCTTTTCCTTCTCTGAGCTCCCTCCAAATGTCCCTCATTTACCAGGGGTTTGCCCTATGTAGCCCAGTCCAGTGCTTGTCCCAGTGAAACCCCCTCCCCTTTCTCAAAGACTGTTGGAGAGAGGTTGCCACATCACAGTGGCACATTTTCTGAGGTTTACAAAGACTCAAATAAGTTGCCTTCTGGGGGAATTAGCAAACGTAGCCTGAAGCCTACACACACAGAGAAGGAAAAGTAGGGGTGGAGAGGAAGCTACAATTTGTAAGAGCATCCTCCCAACAAACAAAAGCAATATATTTTTCTTGGCTGAAGCCCTCTTCTGCAGACAGGAGCTAGTGCGCACTGCAACTCAAGTCCCCAGTGCCCCAGAGGCTCCTTGTCAAATGTCAATGCATTAGCAAAACAAAGGAGAGGAGAGGTGCAGCAGGCAGAATCAATGAGTGAGTCATAGAGATGACTCAACATGCTAAAGGCTTACAGAATGAAAAATGGTTGGATTCATTCACGACACAGAAAGATCATTGTTCAACTGGGAAACACGGGGGCCTGCCTGACACACATCATCAGCTGCTGCTTTTTGCTGGGGGGATGGAGCGTCTGTGTCAGCATCAGGACAGGCACTCCAGGCAGGCACTGGCAGGAAGGCAGGCAGGGAGGCACACAGGGTAGAGAGGGAACAGACTTGGGAGACTAGGAGGCATAATGGAGATGGAGTACTTCAGGATCAATACCCCCAGTAATAAAGTTAGCTGGTCCGTCTGTCCGATCGGGGGAAAAAAATAGCACATAGCGGCAACAACTCAACACTCCTCAATACTGTATACAAATGTTGTGCAGGTGTAAATGAAAGTGATTCAGAGATTTAAAAGTGCGCAAATTCGAGGCTTTGTGTGTGCACATCCCCTTTTGCGTGTATAGTAATCGCCAAATTAAAAAAAAAAAATTGGCGAAGCCACAATCGGTTCGTGGGGGCAATCGTCAGTGATCGTCAATCACTGGGTGCTTTGACAAACAGGAGGAGATGCGAGCAGTGGGGAGTTCTCACATCCCTACTCCCACCTGCCAAATTTCAGACAGTTTGGCCCAGTAGATTTTGTGCTGGGCACAGATAAAATGTGCTGTTCTCAGAAACTCAAACCAAAAGTCTTAAAGGAATAATCAGAGACGTTGGGTATTTAAGTGGTGAATAGGAAGAGGTCACTATCTCTGATCTCTACTGTAGGTTTCTCTGAAGTGCAAATAACCCGTCTCCCCTAGTACTACTTCCCTATTCAGCATCACAGTGGATGACCTTAGGCTCTCTTTGGCTGAATGGAATGAACATTACCTGGGAATACACATTACTGGATGTAACATCCATCAGTGGGCTCCCCTCTTCCACTACAGAAGGAGATGCTGCTCCTTTGGCAAGAGTGCTACTGCTGCTGCCTGCACCAGCCTCCTCAAACAGTGACCTCTGAGCACTGCGGTTGCCCTCTGCACTCTGCTACCCTACCCCAGGATGCACTATCTGGCCTGCGGGTGACCCAGGGGACTACCAGTGCTGCTGGCCCCGCCAACACCTCACCTACCTCTGCCCCTGCCAAGGCCCCAAAGATGCCTCATATTGGGCTTGCTTTGCCAGAGAGTGTAGTATAAAATTTAGATAATGTATGTTAATGTGTGTAGTCCTTTGCCCACTGTTCTTTTGAAATGTGGACTGTGTAGTGCTTTGCCACACACTGTTTGCTTGTCCACAACACAAGCATGTGCGCGCACACACACAAGAGCAAAAGAAAAGCAAACACTGAACTGCCTAGAAGCAAGAGGGGGGAGGGAGGACTAGCTCTAATCCTAACAGAAGAGAAAAGGGTTTTTATTTTTATTTTATTTTTTAGGGAAAAGAGATAAAAAATGGACAGGGAAGGAATACAGGAATTGAGAAGGGTGGGGGGAGCCAAGAACCAGGAAAGGGAAGTACTATATTTTTTATATATATATATATATATATATATATATATATATATATATAAATATATATTAAAAAATCTAGACAGAAAGTAAGGGAAAACTAATGGTTGAGAATTGAGAAGGGTGGAAGCTAAAGAACAAGGCAAATGAAGAAAAACTAAAGTACTTTACTTTTGTTTTTGTTTTTTAAATAAACAGTCAAGAAAAGAATGAAAAGTAAAACCTATTAGAGAAGGGGGAAGACAAAGAACCTGGCAAGGAAAAGAGGAAACTCAAACTAAGTACTTTTTAGATCTAGCCAAATAAAAGCTCTCTCCCACCAGATCTCTCTCTTGCAATGAGGAAATGTAGGCTTTTCTGATGGCTGAATAATTCAGAAGGGCGGCGGGGGTGGGGTGGGGAGCCAAACAACAAGCCAAGAGGTACTGAATGTTTTTGGTTTTTAAATCAATAATCCAGAAGAAAGCAAGGAACAGTTGAGAAGGGCCAGGTGGGAAGGAGTCCGACAAACACATACACACACCACCACAGATCTAGCCAAATAACTTCAGAGCTCCAGATCTCTCTCTCTCTCTCTCTCTCTCTCTCTCTCTCTCTTTCTCAATGAGCAAATGTAGGCTTTTTTCTCCAATATATCCAGTGTTCCCCCACCCCCATCCTCCACCACTGTCACTGACTGGAGACTGCTGAATTACATTCAGCATTAATTTAGCAACTAAAGTTGCCATTCACCAAAGCTCGCTCACTCCTCCTCCTCCTCCTCTCCCATTCCCCCTCCCTCCTTCTCTTCTCCCCATCCCTGATCTTTCTCAAGTTGACACTTTTTGGAGACAGGCTGTCTGGGCTTCAGAAGGCATCAGAAGAGCTCCAAAGCTCCGAGGTGGACCAAGGCATTGCAGTGATGCCCTGCTTCACTTTGGGGAACCTCGGTGCTATTCTGATCTGCTTTGGATTGTGCCGAGGCACCTCCGAAGCAGCCCGCTTCACTTCGGGATTCAGGATTTGGACTGAAGCGGTGCACAGTCCTAATTTGCATATGATTGTACTGAACTACATAAAGCTGCAATGCTTTGTGTATTTTATGGTGCTCTGAAAAGTGCCATGAGACAGGAGGGCACTATATAAATACATTGTCACTGTTGGTAATTTATTATTATTGGCATTCATATTTCTCAATCTAGAGATAAATGTGATGTGTTAGAAAGTGGCCAATGCTCGATGCCATTCCAGATGCCATGGTGTTGCTTACGAAAGAAAGAAAGAAAGAAAGAAAGAAAGAAAGAAAGAAGACAGTCCAAGCTCAAACAACACTGGTGATTGTGGCTGAGCCTTGATGAAAACAGTAATGCTTAAGACCAACTGGTGAAAAATATTTATCTGAAAGTCTAGTTATGTCTCCTTCAAAGTAATTTCTCCCAAAAGGGATTTTTCAGTGGTCAAGGTTTACAGAGATGTGATTATCAACACAAATCTCATTTCAAACACACTTCAGGGAAACTGTGTCTCCCATGCCAATCGCACACTTCTATAAGAACTCCTAAACATTGTAAGTGTAAATTATTTCATTTGGCCACATGTGCAAATGTCTCTTTTCCCACAGAGCTACCAACATAGCAGTGATGAATGCTACATTCTTTGCTTTAGTGACTCTCTCTCTCTCTTTCTTATTCTCTTTCTCCTTCTCTCTGCCTTGTATTTTAGTTCACACTGGAGGCATATTGTACATTTTTAATAAGGCTTTAGTGTCTGGATTTCAGTAACACTGACCTGCGTGGTGAGGGGAGTCTCTCAGCATTAAAGGATGAGTGAGCAGATGAGGGACTGAACCATCAGGTTTGGTAAAATGATTTGCATGTTGCTGACAGAGAAGAAGGTCATAAGGTAAAGTTTAGAGACTAGAGGGCAGAGTGGGAGATTTACTGCACAGTCCTAAGCATATTTACTCAGAAGTAAGTGCTGCTCAGCTCAATGGGATTTGCTCCCTATTAAGGGCACAATCCTATGGTGATAGGCAGCCACCTCTGAACTCGGAAGTGACCGCAATTTACCAGTAGGCATGGTAGAGAAATCCACTCCCCCAACTCGCATCTAGACTTCAATACATAAAGTGAATATGCAAAACAAATCCACCCAAACACAACTTTCAAATGTCACCTTAGGTGTCAGGTTGCAGTCATGGTTGGATCCAGACTAATTTATTTGCACTTAGTTCCCACTGAAATCAATGGGACTTAAGTTTAGTCATAACTAACTTGCCCTATTGATCTGAACAGGTTCTAAGGGCAACTAACTCAGTTTAGATCCAGCCCAGACATTTTTATTTAATTTCATTTTTTTGTTGACCTTCGCAGCGGCTATCAGTGAGCGATATAAATCACGTTGTTGTTTTCTTGTTCATGAACCTTAATACATTGTGCTAACTGTACATGGCAATTGATTCCAAAACTGATAAATGGAAACAGTAAATGAGCAAAGTGGTCTCCTGGCAATGGAAAACATCTCTCCCAATTATAGTATGTTTTCAAGGAAACAGACCTTCAGCTCTCTATAGATGGTGGAGCAGATGTCGAAGACACAACAGTTTCCTTTCATATCTTAATGAGTCAATGCTAACATTGACATTCCACAACTCCCAGGATCAGTGCTGGAGAATTCATTTGAGCTAATTCCTTGCTAGTAATGGGTTGAACAATGAATGGGATTCGACAGTGGAGGTGCTGGATTAGGTGGTCAAGGTAATTCCAAATAGAGCAGCAGAGGCATGTGAACCAAGTTAAGAATTACAGAAGAATAAAAATCTAAAAGAAAGAATCAGGTTTCTCAATCAGTCTCTCAATCCTGGCTCAGTCATGTGAAATCTATTGTTGAAGGCTTGGTTTTTTATGTTATCAGAACAGTGTAGTTGCCATTTTCTTTGCCACTTCCTAAACCAAGTTTCCCTGATAATGTTTGAAAGCCAGATTAACACTGAATCGGTAGGATCACATGATTTAGTGTAAGGAGAGATGAAGCTGCCATTTCCTGATTCAAATCATCCCCAGAAGTTGCCATTTGCTCCATGAAAGAAAATGTTCAGGTATCACAGAGGTACCTGTAGGTTTTTTCCCAGGGGCAATTAGTAGCTGGTGGGAGCGGGGTTGGGTTGCATCCAAAGGTTCCTTCCCTCCAGAAGAAGCTCCTTCATTGCAAGTGTAACTGGGAAAATGGTGCAGGGGGGAAGGATTAAATCTCTTGTCCCCAGCACTGCATTCCTATGTAATTTCCCCTGCTTCCCATGATTGCCGCTGTATCATTAGTAGTAGGAGTAGTTTTAAGAGCAGCGATAAATTTTGAAGTGCAGGTACTTAGTCCCCCAAAGCCATGCCTCCCCCCTTACAAGCAGAATCCAAAAATACAGGCAGCTGTGTTTATCTAAATCAACAAATCACTCAGTGCTAGCAGTTTTCATCTCCACTAGGAGCAGGTCTTTTGTAAAACTAATAGGGTCTCAGTTGCCCATTCAAGACCAAGCCACCTCAAAATGCTCTGCATTATAACAGGGATAACTCACAATATATTGTTGCTGGGGAAAACCATTTTCCCCCAGTACTTTGAGGATTGCAGGTAAACTCAGAGGGAACAGGGGAGCTTGAGGGGGTGGCAGATGATGTCATCGTCCCTGCTAATCAGGAAGCCCTAGCATGTTGACCCTGTAAGCCCTGGCTCCACTGCAACCAGTGGAGGCTGGTGATTCCAGTTCCAGAGGGGCGATGATTCCAATCTGGGTTTTAGTTACCACCAGGCAAAACTCTAAAGGTGCTCTCCAAGGTGCTGAACCTTACCTCAAAATGGGTTCAGCACCTTGGAGAGCACCTTTAGAGTTTTGCCTGGTTGTAACTAAAACCCAGAATGGAATCACCACTGCTCTGGAACTGGAGTCACCAGCTGCCAATGACTACAACACTTAGAGCCTAATTTCCTAGATCCTTAAGTCCACTGAATCACTACATCTGACATGAGAGTACTTATCCCTGTGCAGACACGAAGTGCATAAACATCAAGGCAGGGATTGGGATTGCAGCTGCTGGATGTGCTCCCCAACCTCTGATGTCCTGCGTGTAATTGGTATATGGCCCTGTGCACGTACAACCACATGAGGGGAGGCTCCCTGCATGCAGTTTTCCTGCAAAATGGAGGATACAGGTCATGCATAGGGAGCCTTCAGGTATCTAGGCCACTGTACAGGATCTCTTGGATATGCAGGCATGAATGGCCTGATCTAATAAAGGACTGGTGCAAGATTACTTCCAGCAATCAATCTTGTTGACTTTTAACAACTGTAGCTCATGCTGAGCCCTTTAAATAGGTTCTACCCTAGTCAAAGGGCTTAGAATAGCACAAGGTAACTAATATTAAATTCCAGTATCCTCTGATCTCAATTTACTGTAAGGTTGGAAACTGCTAATCATTTATGCTAACCTAATCATCATTACATGCCTGTCTTTTTACACCTTCCCGACAAGTGTAGTTTCGTTGTCTTTCAAAATATTAGTGTGGCAGAGAGCTGTATAATCAGTTCTGACTGTATGAAATATCTCCCTCATTTTACAATCTAGTGTGTTTTTGTTTTTATTCAAATGTATCCACAATGAAAGGTATCTTTGTTCTCTGATTTCACTCTTTTCACCATCATATTGTTTTACCACTTCCCTGAGCTATAGAAAGTTTCATCAGGCAGGCACGATAGCATCAGCTTCCCTGTGAGGACAGAGTAATGAACACTTGTTGTGTTTTTACAGTACGCATATATAAACATGCAGGTTGAACAGGGAGCAAGAAGCAGCAAATCCAGACAAGCAGTATTGGTCTTGAAAGAGCATCAGAACCCAGAAAGCACAGAAGACACAGAGGTTGCTTCTTGTCAGTCATAATACAGGACTAGCCCTGCTAGATCAAGCCAAAAGCCTATCACGTCTCGCACCCTTTTCCATGCGGTGGCCAAGCCAACCAGATGCCACTGGGAAGCCCACAAGCAAAGCTACTACTGGGCCTTAGGTCTAGCAGTATATATCAAGCTTTACTTATTTTTTTATTGTACTTAATTTCTATACCGCCTAATAGCCAAAGCTCTTCTGACACATATACTTGGGCTATACATATACTCTGGCTCCATCTCCTTATGAATGGATGCTGATAATCCACTCTGGCCAAGATAAATGTTGCTGACTGACTTCTTTCATATGAGCATCCCTGAGATCATCTGGCAAGACCCTGTTGTGTAATCTTTACCTTCTGATTGCTGCAAAAACAATTTTCTTTTTTACTAGCTGGCTGCATGGAAAATTGCCTCTTGTCTTCTGACAGACACACACACACACTCACACACACACACACACACACACACAAAGAGAGCAGTGATCTTTATCCCATCCTGGCAGAAAAGTGGTACCTACATTCTTACCTGACTTTGAACTCCCATTAATTGGCATTCATTTTTAACTAAGGGCACAATCCTATGGGGATAGTCAGCTGCCTCCGAACTTGGAGGCAGATGACTATCCAATGTATGGCAGGCAAAGCATGGAGGGGATCTTCTCCTCTGTATTCCGGCCACCCTGCATTTGCAGCTAGACAGCCGATTTTGTCTGTCTAGCTGGGGACATCAGAGCGGGAGGGGTGGGGAGGCTGGATGGCACAGAGGAGGCATTGTAAGTATGCTTCCATCGTCGCCTCCCCTCCCTGCCCCTGGGAATGCCCCCTTTTTGCCTGTTCCACATTGCACTTATGAGCATGGAGACAGGGATGAATTACGAGGCAGTGGGGAAGGGGCAGGGAGTGAAGAAACAAAAAACATCTATGGCAGCCTAGGCATTGTCAAATGGCCATAGCATTGCTCCCTAAGTTACTAATCAGGACAGTTCATAACTCTATACTTCAACCATATTCCTTCCAAAGTTTTATTCATTCATTCATTCATTCATTTTCTTAATTGCCCATCTGGCCATTCACCCGGCCACTCTGGGTGATGTACAACCACACAGTAATCAAAAACAGTAAAATTACGCATTAAAACATCATGTTCTAAAAGTACCCTAACCCACCCCAAATGCCTACCTGAACAACCAAGTTTTCAATGCATGGCAGAAGCTCATTAAAGAGGGGGCATGGTGGAGTTCCCTAGGGAGGGAGTTCCACAGAGTGGGGGCACCACAGAGAAGGCACTCTCCTTCATCCTCACCAGTCTAGCTGTCCTGGCTGATGGGACAGAGAGAAGGCCATCCGAGGCTGACCTTGTTGAGCGGCCTGTCTGGTGTTGCTTGAGTATCTGATTCTCCAGTCATAATCTATGTATGAATACACGCTATAACTATGAAGCCATCACTATCAAACTGTGAGCAAGTGTTGGGAAAGGCATGGTGTGGGCAGAGCACTTGCACTTAATGGCCACTAAGGTAGAGAATCCACCAAGGGAACAGTTTTGCAGCTGTTGTTATTGTTTTGGGCTTTAAATTTGTAGCAAAGTGGTGTTATTTGTGTTGCGATGTTGTGTTGCTAGCCTTGAACTTCCCATGATGAGTGTAATACAAGCTAATAACTCAAGAAGTGTTTGTCCTGTTCAGAGAGGAATTTGAGTAGAAAACTTATTTCAGATGGGCACAGGGGCATAGGGAACTGCTTTGGAAATCGAGATGATGAGAAATAAGACTGTCACCTGCACCTTGTTGAGAATTCATCTGTACCAATAGGTATGGCACCTTACAAGATGTTGTTTCCTTCTTATACAGATAACTTTATCAGTCAATCACAGTGAAAAAAAAAAAAACACCATTATTGTGCTTGTATCAGGCTAAAAAAAAAAAAGGAGGGGGAAGCTTAATGACTCCAACCTGTTCTCTAATCATATATAAGATAAAAGATTATAGAACGCAGGCCCAATGTTGATGATTGGTATAGTTGGGCATTTGCTGGTGCCCACTGATGACCTGTTAACCTGGTTACCTGTTGACATGACTAGAGTCCCACAAACTGTAGGTGGAGGCTACTTTGTTTTGCTCAGTTACTAGGAGACGTTGCAGCAGCCTTCTGCTTCTGGTCCCTCACATAATGGTGAAGAGGAGAAGCAGCTGTGACTGCCACTACCATTACAGCTCTCTCCCTCTGGGTCCACTGAGCAGTGGCAGCTAGGGATGTCAGAGAATTCCGTGACGGATCTCGGTGAGGCCGAATGCAAGTGCATTCGGCCCCCCGAAATCCATTGTGGAACGAAGCCCCCACCCCATGAAAATAGCGCGAAACAGAGCACTTACCTGCTCCCGTTGGCACCGACTTGCAAATGGCGGCTGCCCTGCGGCCAACAGTCGCTTCCTCTTTCATGCCATGATAGGCTACGTAAGTATTTACGTAGCCTATCACGGCAGGCTAAAAAAAAAAACGCGTACGCAAATGGCGGCGGCTACAACCACCGCCATTTGTTTTCCTTATTTTTGGCCATCTTAGTCTATGTAAATATTTACGTAGACTATTATGAGCAAAATAAATTGGAACGCAAATAGTGTAGCGGGCGCTATTTGCGTTCCTCTTTATTTTCGCCGTAATAGTCTGCGTAAATATTTACGTAGACTATGACGGCCAAAAATAAGGAATGCAAATGGCAGCAGCCGTAGCCACCACCATTTGCGTACGTGGTTTTTTGTTTTTTACCCAGAGCCCTCCGCAGCTGGAAATCCAGGTGTGGATGGCTCTGGCCTGGGCCTGGCCGGCTGCTCCGCAGAGCTGCCGCGGAGCACAGCCGGCCGGTCGAGGATTCCGGGGGGGAGGAACGGAGCACCTCCCCCCTGTCGAGGATTCCAGGGGAAGGAACGGAGCGCCTCCCCCCCACCGCGAAACAGATCCGTGAAACGGTAAGTGACTTTCGTACATCCGTAGTGGCAGCATTAAGGAGGAAGAGTAATTCCTTTCCCCATGTGGACAGTGATAGCTGTGATTAGAACTTGGAGCTGACCTGGGAAGGAAGTTCTGCCATATTTCAAAATGCTCTTTTATAAACCACTTCCTTTCTGTTACTCCAAGTCACTGAATTTTAAATGAAAAGCTATATACATTAAATACAATTACCACAGCCCATTTAGAAAGAAGTTAAAACAAGTTCTCAAGCTATTCATGTAATGACTGAAAGGATTGTATTGGGGAAGGGAATATGTATGGTGGACAAAGAGAAAGAGAGTAAGGAAAGGCATTTATGTGCTCAATAGAGACAGAAGCAGGAAACATTGGCAGATAACAGTTCAGAAAGTAGGTCACTGAACCCCTGGAGTACTAAGAGCTCTCTTATGAACTTCCCAAGATACAGTCAATACATTACGAAGCTTCCTATACAGCCTTGAGGATAAAAACAGGGCTTAAAAAAATGTTAGCTGATATAGTCAAACATCAAATTCACAGATGGATGGACAGCACACAGCCTGAAGTATGTCAGGAATACAGATTCCAACTTCTTTCTTTCTTCTCTTCTTTTTTTTTTTCATTCTTCTTTTTTTTTCTGGATGGCAGTGTAGCTTCCAGTAATGTGGCCTCAGTCTTGATTATTCTTGCTACAGGATTCACTGAGAATGCTTTATTTCTCAAAGCACATCTGACCACATACCGGATAGCTTTTCAGCTTCTAGTCAAAACATTGCTGTTTGGAAATATTTTTTTGCTGGTTAATGGTGAGAAGAATTGTTTTTGTTTTTTGTTTTTTCCTGCTGGAAACTTTTGTTGAATATTTTAGCTCTTTCTTGCTTAAATTTGTATTTTAAAACTTTACCGTAATTTTGCTATCGGTTTTTTTTTTGTTAGTTTGTTTTTACTGTGTGAATGCATGTAATTGTGGGATGCCTTTGGTCCTATCCACTTGGGCACCAGTCCTGCCACCATGAACGTGTGGCCCCCAACAGATTACCCCTAAGGGAATGAGGACCTCAGGAAGAAAAACTTTCCCCCACCCCTGGCCTAGAAGGGTTAGTTCATGCACACGTGTACATCACTTCTTATCACTCAGTGACTGAACATTTGCTCTTCTCATACAGTCAGAAACCATGCACAGTCAACTGCTGCAGTCCATAACCCTTACCTCCACATGTTTGTTTCCTTTGTGTGTATGCAGAGATCCTATGCATTAGGGATGTCTCAGGAGTCTGAGAAGGAAGTGGAGTCTCCTGGACTCCCACCCACTCAGACTCCAGTCTGCAGACCACCACCAAACCAGCTGTTTGGTTCCTTGGACAAGCTGCTGGGCGGTTTGCAGGTGCCCAGCAACTGGCACACAGCTGCTCAATGCCTCAGTGAGCCACCATTTTGCATAAAATGGTGGCTCATTGTGTTACGTAAAAGGCCTTTTATGCAAATGGCAGCCATAAAGCAGCCATTTATGCAAGATGACAGGTGTGAATGGACCATTCATACCTGTAATCTTGCATAACTGGCCTCTTTACAGCCACCATTTGTGTAAAAGGCCTTTTATGTAAAACAACAAGCCGCCTTTGTTATGCAAAATGGTGGCTTGCTGGGCATCTGCCAGCCTCCTGGCAGCTTGTGCAGGAATCCAAACAGAGGTGGGTAAGCGATGGTCGTCTGGTGTGCGGTGCATGGGGTGGTTCGTCCATCCCTGCTATGCATATATGCAGACCCAATGCATGTCTGGAAGTCAGGAGAAGCAGGGGAATGTCTGGAGGTTTAGAGAAAGGTACCATGGCTCAATGGAAGAGTACCTGCTTTGCATGCAGAACATCCCAGTTTCAATCCCTAGCATCTCCTGGCAGGAAAAGGAAGGAATCTTGCCTGAAACCCTGGAGAGCCACTGATGGTCAGTGTTGACAATACTGGGATAGATGGACTCATGGTCTCACTCAGATTAAAGCAGCTTCCTATATTCCTAGGGATGTAGGAAACTCACTTACCTTTTCGCGGATGTGATTCACAGTGGGGGGGTGCTCCGTCCCTCCCCCTGGAATCCTCGATGGGGGGGGAGGCAATCTGGCCATGGACTGGCTGCTGTGGACGCAAATGGCGGTCGCCGTAGCTGCCGGCATTTGCATCCAGCCAGGCTGCCGTGATAGGCTATGTAAGTATTTATGTAGCCTATCACGGCAGGCCAAAAAAAAAAACAGCATACGCAAATGGTGGCGGCTACGGCGGCCGCCATTTGCGTTCCCTATTTTTCGCCATTTTATCCTACGTAAATATTTACGTAGGCTATTACGGCGGGGGAAAAAAGGAATGCAAATAGCGTAGTGGGCGCTATTTGCATTCCTTTTTGTTTTGCCGTTTTAGCCTACGCAAATATTTACAGAAGCTATTACGGAGGGAAAAAAGGAATGCAAATAGTGCCCACTACACTATTTGCGTTCCCCTTTTTTTCGCTGTAATAGCTTACGTAAATATTTACTTAGGATAAAATGGCGAAAAATAGGGAACGCGTACGCTGGTGGTTGTTTTTTTTTTGCTTGCCGTGATAGGCTACGTAAATAGTTACGTAGCCTATCATGGCAAACAGCAGACGCAAATGGTGGCTGCAGCAGCCAGTCGAAAGACCAGCCGCCACTGCCGCCGCCGACGCTGGAGCTGCCGCCACCGCCAGAACATCTGCCCCAGGTAAGCTTCATCCTGGGGGGGAATCGGCGGGGGGCAGGGGGTGGGAGGCCATTCCGCCACGGATTTTGGGGGGCTGAATGCCAGTGCATTCGGTCTCACTGAAATCCATGGCGGAATTCTCCGCCATCCCTATATATTCCTGTGTAGCAGCATATGTGATTCTGCTCCCCTGCCACATGTTCATTTTGCATGGTTTCCAACCATGTGGAAAGGGCTTTTGCAACTCAGAACCAAATATGCAAGTTGACTTCACTAGAAAGTACTGGCTCAGATCCTAATTTTTCACTCTGCTTATGGAAGGAACCTGTGTTCATCGAAGGACAGTTGTACTTAGGGTCTGTCTGTGAATAGAAGCGGTCCTTCCACAAGCACAACTCTCCTTGAATGGATGCTCCTTCAATTCGTAGAACCAAAAGTTAGGAGCCTAGCCAATGTGTTTGAGGTGACCCAAGTTTATGTGAACTTTCTGCCTGGTGTTCTATCTGTGATGTGTTCTTACTGCAAGTCAACAGTTGATCATCAGCTGATGGTCACACATGTGTAAACTGGCTCTGATGTATCCTAGAACACACTGGAATTTAGATAACAGCCCACTTCACTGGTAAAGGTAAAGGTAAAGGTGTCCCCAACCAGTTGTGTCCAACTCTAGGGTGCGGTGCTCATCCCTGTTTCTAAGCCAAAGACCCAGCGCTGTCTGAAGACGCTTCCGTGGTCATGTGGCCGGCATGACTGAACACCGAGGCGCACGGAACGCTGTTACCTTTCCCGCCGAGGCGGTACCTATTTATCTACTTGCAATTTCTTGCTTTCGAACTGCTAGGTTGGCAGAAGCTGGGACTGAAGACAGGAGCTCACTCCGTCACGCAGCACTCGGGTCTCGAACTGCTGACATGCCGACCTTCCAGTCTGCAGTTCAGCGTCTTAACCACTAAGCCACCGCGGCCCCTGAGGAACCTTCAGAATGACACAAATAGCCTGGATACAAGCCTCTGGCTGTCACTTCACTGGTACATTTGCACTATTCAGCAGCTGGAAATAATAATCTTACAATCTAATCTATTCAATTTAGCCATTCCCTTTGTTGCCCTGAGGAACCTTCAGAATGACACAAATAGCCTCGATACAAGCCTCTGGCTGTCACTAGCTGAGATTATCTACCCTCTCTAGGGAGTGCCTCAACTATTCTAATCTTTAAAGCACTGTAGTAAAATCTTAAGGAAGGACTTTAACAGTCACACTTTACTTTAATGGTACATTATTAATGTTGAATTACAGCAAATTTCTTATGGAAGTATGTATGATATCCACATTAATTCCAAATGAATTCATTATGATTAGTGCAATTACCATGAATGCCAATGAGTTAAGAAGGACATGACACTTAAAAAATTGCCACCATTAAAACTTAAAGAATGCATTGGTTGGAATACATTTTTAAAGCTATTTCCTACTCTGCTCTAGCTTTTAGTTAGGACTGATTAATATGCATCATGGAGATATATGAATATTTTAAACACTGTGCAACACTCACTCCCCACAAAAGCTTCATAATGGCCTAGACATGTATACTTCACTACAGCTTTTTTAACTTACCCAGACAAGGATATGCGGGTTGCTTTCCACACTGCTCTTTCCTATTAAACTTGTTAAGTACCGAGATTGGTTTCAACATTAAAGTCACGTACTCTTGTCATCCAGTATTCCCCTAGACATGTTGCACTGGTGAGAAGGGCTGTCTTCGATGCTCCTCTCAAAAGCCCTGGTATGTACAGCTTTCTACATTCAGCAGTGAAAATCACAAATGTCCAAATGCATTCTCTCTGCATTTGTTGTGACCTTGCAGTAAGAAATTCTGTGAGCTTTTCTGTGAGGGAAATTCTCACAGAGTTCCCTCTCGGTCCTCAGTTTTCAGTTTCTTAGTAGAGTAAAAATACATTCTGTCCCTTCTGTCACCCATTATCTCCAGATGTCCAACAATGGTTTTTGGAGCAATTTCCCATTTGGCAAGAACTGGTAGGCATAAAGAGAAAGCTATTAAATATTTAGCTACAGAGGAGTGTTCTTTGAAAGTGCCAACTTCTATAACCCAATCAGTTCCATCACAGTGTAGAACATATCAGCAAAACTGGGAGTGAGAATGACCAAAACTGTTCTCCATTTTTGTGTTTAGTTTGGTTTTAGGATATTATGGGGTTAAATCTCTGTGTGTGCTGCACACACATGTGCGCTAGTCAGTTTCAACTAGGGATGGGCAGATTCACCTCTGTCTGGTTTTGCCAGGTGCTCACCAAGCCACCACCCACCCTTGCTCACTTTGCAAGCTGCTGGAGCATCCAATGAGTGCCCAGCAACTGCTGTGGGGCTGCCTGACCTCTTAGTGAGCTGCCATTTTGTGTAAAAATGGCAGCTCAGGGTTTTCCAGATATGTAATGTTATGCAAATGGCAGCTGTGAAGGGGCCATTACACAACATTACAGGTGTAAATGGACCATTCACACCTGCAACGTTGTGTAAATTTATGCATAAAGCCCCTTTATGGCTGCCATTTATGTAGAATTACATAACCAAAAAAACTCTGAGCCACCACTTTTATGCAGAATGGTGGCTCACTAAGGGGACAGGTGGCTGCTGAGCACTCACAGTCTGCACAGGCACTCAGCAAGCGGGTCCAGTAAGTGGCAGCAGCTCAGTGAACATGGTCCAGGCGGCCAAACAGGGAGGAGTCCGCCAGACTCCACTCCCTTCTCAGAAGCTCGTGACATCCCTAGTTTCAACCAGGAAGTTAATAATTTAGAAATAGGGATGTACGAAAGTCACTTACTGTTTTGCGGATCTGCTTTGTGGTGGGGGGGAGTGCTCCATCCCTCCCCTCGGAATCCTCAATGGGGGGAGGTGCTCCATCCCTCCCCCCGGAGTCCTGCCTGGCTGGCTCCGCTCCACAGGGATTCCACGGAGCCGCCGGCCAGCTCTGCCTGCCGCCAGACATCCAGCCGCTGGGCAGCAGGGACGCAAATGGCAGCAGCCGTAGCCACCGCTGTTTTCATCCCTGTACTTAACTGTGATAGGCTACATAAATATTTACATAGCCTATCACGGCAAAGTAAAAAAAAACATATATGCAAATGGTGGCGGCTATGGCGGCCGCCATTTGCGTTCGCTATTTTTTGCCATTCTAGCCTACGTAAATATTTACGTAGGCTAGAACGGCGAAAAATAGTGAACGCAAGTGGTGGCCGCTGTAGCCATGCCATTTGCGTATGCTGCGCCCGGCTGTGGCCGGCCAGGAGACCAACAGCTGCCGCCACATCCTCTGCCACCGCCGCCGTACCTGCCGCCGTTGCACCTGCCGCCACCACCCCGCCGCTGCTGCCACCACACCCACTACCCTGCTGCCGCCTCCCCGCCGCCGCCCTGCCACCCCCGCTGCCGCTGCTGCACCCACCGCCGCACCCACCGCCACCTCCGCACCTGCCACCACCACACTCGCTGCCACACATAGACATATATGCAAAAAGTGCCATGAATCGCCCATATACTCAAGATTCCCGGCACTTTAGCATATGTCTATGTGCACATAGACTTCCAATCGCCATGATTTTCAAAAATATGGCAACTGCAGTGGAGGCAGAAGGACCGGCGAGCAGAGCAGGGGCTGGAGGTGGGCATCCAGAGAACCCAGATGGTGGTGGGTTCTCACATCCGTAAGTAACACCACCAGAATGATCTCTGTCTCTGTTACTCAGCCATTTTTCTCCAGTTATTCAGTCTTCCCCCCTCCTCCACCACTGTCACAGATTGGAGATTGCTGGGTTATGTTCAGCCCTGATTTGGCAACTTGAGTTTCCATTCCCTCCTTCCTTCCTTCCTTCCTTCCTTCCTTCCTTTCTTCCTTCCCCCTCCACCTCTTCTTCCTCCTCCCTGCCCCTCCCTCCTTCTCAACCCCTCACTGAACTTTCTCAAGCTGATACTTTTGTAGGGGTGTACAAAATCCCTCTTACCTGGATCCGCTGGGTTCCGTAGGTGGGGGGAGGCGATCCGTTCCTCCCCCTGGAATCCTCAATGGGGGGGAGGCGATCCGTTCCTCCCCCCGGGAATCCTGCCTGGCTGGCTCCGCTCCACGGCCAAGCCGTGGAGCCACCGGCTGGGCCAACCCGCAGTGAGGCCTCCAGCCACTGCTGGGTTGGTGCAGACACAAATGGCGTCCTGTGTAGGGGATGCCATTTGCATCCCTACGCCAGCCCATGATAGGCTACGTAAATATTTACATAGCCTATCATGGCAAAAAAAAAAAGGGAACATAAATGGTGGCAGCTACGGCAGCCGTCATTTGCGTTCCCTTTTTTAGCTGTGATAGGCTATGTAAATATTTACATAGCCTATCATGGTGAAAAAGGGAATGCAAATGGCAGCCGCCGTAACCACCACCATTTGTGTTCCCTTTTTTTGCCGTGATAGGCTACGTAAATATTTACATAACCTAACACAGCCTCCGCAGGGATGCAAATGGTGTCCTTGCATTAGCCATGATAGGCTACATAAGTATTTACATAGCCTATCACAGCCATTTGAAAGAAGCGAATGGCAGCTGCAGACGTGGCTGCCATTCAAGAAGCACCGGAACGGCCAACCAAGGTAGGCTCCGTTCCAGGCCCATTTCACAAGGTGGGGGGACAGGGGGCTTCATTCTGCCATGGATTTTGGGGGGCCAAATGCGCTGGCATTCGGCCTCACCTAGATCCATGGCGGAATTCTCCACCATGCCTATACTTTTGTGACCACGCTATCTGGGTTGCTCAGAATGAATTACAGAGTTGGAAGAGGTGCTTTGTATACAAGCTACTTCACTTCAGGGGACCTTGTTGCTATTCTGCTCCACCTCATATCATGTGGAGGCACCTCTGAAGCAGCCCGCTTCAACTCATTATTTAGGCTTCAGACAGAGTGAGGCAGTGCACAGCCCTAACAGAAACTTAGTTTGCAGAAATGAACAACAATCTACCTTCCTGATTGGTTGGAGTTAGGGAGAGCAAAAAATAATTTTAAGAGAGAAAACCCAAAGGAAAAAAGGCAGAGCAGCAGCAGAGAGAAGAGAGAGAGGGAGAAGGAAGGAAGGAAGGAAGGAAGGAAGGGCCAGACCTGCTGGAGCTGGAGAACTGATCGAGAAAGCTGTACCAATGTCAGTAAGGCAAAAACAAAGTAAGCCACTACTTGACATTTCCTGGTTTTCCTGACTAGTTTCAGTATTTACTAGCCCTGTTAGCAACACTCTTTTTAATAGGAGATGCCAGGGATTGAACCTAGGACCTTCTGCATGCAAATCATGTGCTCTATTAAATGACCATATGAATAGTAATGTGGTTGTTATGACTATAACTATAATTTTTTATCTCAGAATAGAGTCACCTGCGTGACTCAAAAGTCTGCCTGTCAAAGTCAATCAGAATTGAATAATTAATTTGCCAAAATACCATTAGAAGCTACTGCATGAATATGATTAAAGTCGAGAAACTGTTAAACAAGTATCAAAATTTATGTCTTCTTGTAACTGTGCATTAAGTTGCAGAAGAGTATTTGAAGTTGTTGAATGTCCATGGTTTAGAAGGAAAGAGAAAGTTAAAAGTGACATGATTGCAGTTTTTAAAAAGCCCCAAACTCTAATGATGAACATTAGTCCTCAAGCTATCTATAATGTTTAATGGGCAATTCTGTTCTATAATTACCTCCCCATTATTTAATTAACAGCCCAGTCCCAAGTGTGTTTAATGAGAAGTCAGGTCCCATTCAAATGTGACTTTTGTAGAATGAGAGCCACATCACTCTTCTGATGTTTGTATCTCTGAAATACATATAGATATGTAATAGGGGCCTGTAATCCCAGATCTGTAATGGGGGTCTGTATTGGTGAGAAGTAGCAGTGGATCAGGGGAGGAGAACTTCCAGCCCATGGACCTAATCTCACCATGGAGGTCCTCATGTGGCTTGTGGAGGTTCTCTCCTAGACTCCACCCCTCTCCCAAACCCCACTCACAGCACTTGAAAAAAGCAGGCTCCTTGGGGGAACTTGGGGAGAGGAAACCCTGCTCTTATCTCCAATCACTGATCAAGATAAGACTAGGAATTCCCAGCAGCAGAAAAAGGTGGTTTTTCTCTACCACCCAGAGAGGAAACCCCACATCTCCTATCACTGATCAGAGATATCAGTGGTTATGTATGTAACATGTTACATAAATAAAGTAAATATGCAACCTACCCTCCCATTAAGCAATCTGATTATTTTGCACCCACCCCAGAATATTGGCAAAATGCCCTCCCATAATTCTTCCCTTCAAATGGGATACAGAGTGGTGGAAGGCATTCCACAGCAGCTCCAGCAGAGGAAGGATTTGTAGCTAATGTAGGGTCTGGGGTGGGCGGTAGGATTTGTCCAGTTCACATTTTTATGTGACAATACAGAATTCTGCACTTTTGAACCAATATGTGATCCAAAACTCTGGTATCCTTTAAAATTCACATTTCAACGAATTAGGCAATTGAGTTCTCAAATTTAAAAAATGTAAACAAAAATGTGTATAACAGCGGAAAGTGCACAAACAAAAAAAATATATTAGTGAAAACAGCATTCACAATTCATTATATTAGGAAAATTGTTTGCAAACTTTTTAAAAAATGTGACCTTCAAAAAACGAATGTCAGTTCATAATGAACTGAATTTAAGATGAGAACTAATATCAGTCTGGGATGAACAAATTATAAAATGGAAAAATAACAATCTGTGAGAAACTAAAATGGACAGATTCACCCATCCCCTATCGATGGACATCCAGTTGGAAGCAATGCAGTGTTGATAGAAAAGATCCAGATCTCCAGGGCACCCATGATATGTTCCCTCTCTCCCTTCCCCTCCCATCCAGATTAAGGGGCCATGGGAGAGCTTCATGAACATTTGGTAGAGTGTTTCCTTTATTTGCAGATCAGCATTTGATGTGAATTATTAGCCATGCAAGAAACTTAGTGCATTACAGTATATTTTTATAGGGACTTTGTACAACCCATTTGTATTTCTTGCATGATGTATTTAGAATTCTGATCCCTAAGACATCAGAGAGGTATATGTGCCATTATTGATATTGTTCTATTTGATAAAGCAGACTGAATGGTTATAACTTTGGTCATTTTACAGCTGGAATTAGATTTCCACATGTGTATGTGAGCTTGACTTTTAAGACCTGCTGCATTTCAGTTGCATTCCTTGGGTAATTTTTATTTGTTTCAATAAACTATGCATTTTGAAATATGCTTTTCTCTTGCCTCACAACTAAAATTAAAAACTGTGTTCAGATTTTAAAGCCACACACCATTAAAGAAGGTTAATCAATACAGGGGAATTGCATTCTTTTGAAACTGAAGTCTATTCTGTGGTTATATGCATTGTTTTATGATTTAGTTGAAGATAGCATAATATTATAAGAACATAAGAAAAGCCTTGTGGGATCAGGCCAAAGGCCAATCTAGTCCACAATCTCATTTCCCACAGTGGCCAATCAAATGCCTACAGGCAGCCCACAAGCAGCAATAGCCCTCTCCCACTGTTGTTCCTCAATAAGTGGTAGGCATGTTGCATCATTGATCACCATATTCTCCATGAACTTGTGAAATTACCATCTAAGGCCATCTGAAATGGAAGCCATTACCACATCATATGGCACCTGGACCACTGAGTTAGGGGAGTGGGACAAATCATGGCTGATAAGTAGCAATACATCCAAAATGCTCCTCATCCAATTTCCTCCCCAGTTTTCAGAGTACTAAATGACCTATTTATTTATTATATAAATATAATATATTTATATTCATTTATTATATTTCCAAAGCTCTCTGGGTAGTTCACAAAAATTAGAAACAATTAAAATTCAATATATAAAATATAAAACCATTCATGTAATGACATAGAACAAATAACACACAACAACAACAATATATATCTAAAACAATCAGCCAGAGACAATCAAGAGACACATTATATGTTGCCAAATGCCTGAGAGAAGAGGGCAGTTTTAACCTGGCACTGAAAAGATGACAATGTTGGTGCCAGGTAGGGATGGCACAGGCACTCGGCCCAGTCCAGGCATCCAATGGACTCTCCCTGCTCGCATCTACAGGCTGTGCCCGCCAAGCCCCTGCCCCCACTTGACCCCCCATGCTTGCCAAGACACCTCACAAGCTGTTGCCGAGTGCCCAACATTCCTGCAGTCACCATTTTGTGGAAAAAATGGTGCCTCGGGAACATCTGTAAACATAATGTTGCGCACATAGGGCAGTGAAGGCCCTGATCTGCACAAAATTGCAGGCAGCAGAGGGGCTCCATTTGCTTATATTAGGTTTTCAAAGCGCTCCTTGCAAAAATGGGGGGGGATCACCCTGCCATGGGTCCTTGGGGCAACAGGACCCATGGCAGAGGGGTAGAATTCCCCATCCCACCCCCAATTTTTGCAAGGAGCACCTTGAAAATCTAATGTAAGTGAATGGACCAATTCACACTTACATTAAATTTTCAAAGTGCTCCTCTGAAAATTGGGGGTGGTGGTGGGGAATCCCACCCACCCCCTCCATGGGTCCTATTGCCCCAAGGACCCATGGCAGGGGTGGGGGTGGGATCCCCCCCCCATGGAGATTCTCTCAAACTATATTGTCAGTAGTTTGGCAACCACTGATCACGTGTCTACTGTGTATACAGTCAGATTTCTCTTACAACCAGTTATCATCTACAGCCAGTTCAGTACTTCACTCTAATATGGGTAATACAGAACTGTAGTTCTTAAGAAACACTCTCTCAGACAACATTTGTCTTTTTTGTCTTTTACTACAAATATTAGCATAACAGTACTAACTACAAGAGCTTAAGCATCCATAAATTCAAACACAAAAAAGCACCTAACATCATTCTTAAACAAGGCTTCTAAGCGGAGTCAAGTACATTTGCTAGTTCTCAATGATAATATCAAGCTTACCAGGTTGATTCTACAGGCAACACGTTGGGGAAAGCTGATTTCCACTGTTGCATGTTCTGAGTCTCCTTTTTATATACTTTTTAGATGCTATAAAATACGTCCAAACAATTTTTACCACAATTTAGATTTCTTATCCAAGAATTCCAAAGATAACCTTTCTACTCTAAATCTTCATATGTCTAAATAAGAGTATCGAATTTTGACATTTATTGAGATTAATGTGCATACCAACATATGTATCTAAACATCTTAACTTTCTTTGACATGTTACAGGTATATTTTTGACACAAACATATTTACTTGATGTCTTCTGGTCTTGCGAGCTTGTTTTTCTTACATATTTATAGTCTCCAGTGCGGCCTCTTGGTCACTTATCTGATGGCCCATCTCACCTAATAACTTTATGAGCCTCTACTAAGGGAAAGTTGTAAACCTAAATTTAACACGGACACCTCCTTATCTGGAATCCTTTCTAAATAGTAAGGGATCTATGATCTATTTCTAATTGCCTTGTACAATTGTCTCTCATTTGGCAAACCTCAGAGCTGAGGCATTTTAATTACTCTTGGGTGAGAAGCCCATACTGAGTGATATTGGGCATTGGAATCCCATTTTTAATTCCAGAATTCTCTTGGAAGCATTTGATTATAGAATTTCCTAATTGAGCACCAGGGGTAAGATCATGCAAATATGAAAGATTTGCTTGATCTGCCACACAACCCACCCCCAATTTTTGCAAGGAGCACCTTAAAAATCTAATGTAAGTGAATGGACCAATTCACTTACATTAAATTTTCAAAGTGCTACTCTGAAAATCGGGGGGGGGGGAATCCCACCCTGCCACCCCCTCTGTAGGTCCTGTTGCCCCAAGGACCCTCAGCAGGAGGGAAGGATTCCCCACTCCCTCCCCCAATTTTTGCAAGGAGCACTGTGAAAATCTAATGTCAGTGAATGAACCAATTCACTTACATTACATTTTCAAGGTGGTTCTTGCAAGAATTGGGGGGGGGATCCCACACCCCTCCATGGGAAAATCGGGGGACCCCCCAACCAAAGACTGTGGGAGCAAGCCAGTCCTTTGCAAGGGGGATTTCACACACCCCAAAAGCACTTTCCCCCTGCCTAGTTGAAAGATCCCTCTTATCCCCTGCCTTTTAAAAGGCAAGTGGCTAGAAGGATCTCCACCTGGCTAGGGGGAAATGCCTTTTGTGGGGAGAAGGCAGTGTGTGTCAGGGGCGATGCTTGAGTGGTTAGGGCCGCTTTGGGTGTTCCCCAAACCCACTCCACCTGTTGCAGAACTCAGAGTCAGAGAGACCACGGAGTGAAGGAAAAACAGTTTCTTTATTTAACGCGTGGGCTTAAGGCTGGAATCATTTCCAAAGAGCCAGAAGCCCTGATTTAAATCAGCACATTGTTTTTATAGATATTGTGACACATAGGAAACGGCTCCTCCTCTCCCTCCTGTGTGGGGTTGCAGTTCTCAACATTTCTTCTCCTAGCACCATTGTTTATAATACAAGAAATGGGTTATAGGGTAGCCATGATAAGCAGAGAACATAGAATAGTAGGGTTGGAAGGGGCCTACAAGGCCATCGAGTCCAACCCCCTGCTCAATGCAGGAATCCAAGTCAGAGCATCCCTGACAAATGGCTGTCCAGCCTCGTCTTGAAGGCCTCCAGTGTGGGAGAGCCCACCACCTCCCCAGGTAATTGGTTCCATTGCCGTATTGCTCTGACACTCAGGAAGTTTTTCCTGATGTTCAGTCGGAATCTGGCTTCCTGTAACTTGAGCCCATTATTCCGTGTCCTGCACTCTGGGATGATCAAGAAGAGATCCTGGCCTTCTTCTCTGTGACAACCTTTCAAGTACTTGAAGAGCGCTATCATATCTCCCCTCAGTCTTCTCTTCTCAAGGCTAAACATGCCCAGTTCTTTCAGTCTCTCTTCATAGGGCTTTGTTTCCAGTCCCCTGATCATCTTTGTTGCCCTCCTTTGAACCCTCTCCAGCTTGTCTGCATCCTTCTTAAAGTGTGGTGCCCAGAACTGGACACAGTACTCCAGATGAGGCCTAACCAGTGCTGAGTAGAGGGGAACTACTACTTCCCGGGATTTGGAAGCGATGCTTCTATGAATGCAGCCCAAAATAGCATTTGCCTTTTTTGCAGCCACATCACATTGTTGGCTCATATTCAGCTTGTGATCGACGACAATTCCAAGATCCTTCTCGCTCGTAGTGTGGTTGAGCCACGTATCCCCCATCTTGTAACTGTGCATTTGGTTTCTTTTTCCTAGGTGCAGAACTTGGCATTTGTCCCTATTAAATGCCATTCTGTTGTTTTCTGCCCAGCACTCCAGTCTATCCAGATCACTTTGAATTTTGTTTCTGTCTTCCAAAGTATTAGCTATCCCTCCCAATTTTGTGTCATCTGCAAATTTGATCAGCATTCCCTGCACCTCCTCCTCCAAGTCATTAATAAAAATATTGAAGAGCACTGGGCCCAGGACTGAGCCCTGCGGTACCCCACTCGTTACCTCTCCCCAGCTTGAGAAGGTCCCATTGATAAGCACTCTTTGAGTCCGATTCTGTAGCCAACTGTGGATCCACTGGATCGTTGTTTCATCTAGCCCACTTCGAGCTAGTTTGCTCATCAGGATATCATGGGGCACTTTGTCGAAAGCTTTGCTGAAGTCGAGGTATATGATGTCTACAGCATTCCCACGGTCTACAAGGGAGGTGACTTGATCAAAAAATGAGATCAGATTTGTCTGGCAGGACTTGTTTTTGACAAATCCATGTTGGCTTCGAGTAATCACTGCATTGTTGTCAAGGTGCTTCCAGATGGATTGCTTTATGATCTGCTCCAGAATTTTCCCAGGGATTGATGTCAGACTGACTGGTCTGTAGTTCCCAGGTTCCTCCTTTTTACCCTTTTTGAAGATAGGGACAACGTTAGCCCTCCTCCAGTCATCTGGCACTTCCCCGGTCCTCCATGATTTCTCAAAGAGAATAGACAGCGGTTCTGAGAGCTCTTCTGCCAGTTCCTTTATGACTCTAGGATGCAGTTCATCTGGCCCTGGAGATTTGAACTCATTCAAAGTAATGAGGTGTTCCTTGACCATATGCCTGTCAATCTCAAGCTGCAATCCTGCCCCTTCAGCCTGTACTTCGCCTTTGCCAGGGGGGTCATAGACCCTCTTTTGGGAGAAGACTGAGCCAAAGTAGGAATTGAGCACCTCTGCCTTTTCTTTGTCCTCTGTTATCATTTTGCCATCCTTATTTAATAGCTGAACAACCATTTCTTTCCTCTGCCTTTTACTATGCACGTAGCTGAAGAAAGCCTTTTTGTTGTTTTTAGCATCCCTCGCTAACCTCACCTCGTTCTCCGCTTTAGCCTTCCTGACGCCATCCCTGCAATTCTGTGCTACCTGCCTGTACTCTTCCTTTGTTACTTGGCCTTCTTTCCACTTCCTATATGTGTCCTTTTTTGTTTTCAGGTCATCCCTAAGCTTTTTGTGAAGCCACATTGGCTTCTTCTGTTGTCTTCCACCTTTTCTTCTTGTTGGAATTGTTTGTGATTGTGCCTTGAGAATTTCCTTTTTTAAAAGTTCCCACCCATCTTGGACTCCTTTTCTCGCTAGCATTGCTTGCCATGGGACCTTAGTGATCATTGTTCTGAGTTTATTAAAATCAGCTTTCCTAAAATCCAGGGTACGCGTTTGAGTACACTCGGCTTTTGCTTCCCTTAGAACCAAGAACTCAAGTACAACATGGTCGCTTTCCCCCAGAGTTCCTGTAACTGCTACTTTATCCACTAAGTCATCTCTGTTGGTTAGGATCAAGTCAAGGATAGCCGATCCTCTAGTTCCTTCCTCTACTTTCTGTAGGAGGAAGTTATCCGCCACACAAGTCAGGAATTTCCTGGAGGGGCCATGTTTTGCAGAATTTGTCTCCCAACAAATATCGGGGAAATTGAAGTCCCCCATTACTACTACATCATGCTTCCTTAAAACATTGGCTATTTGCTTTTCAAAAGTTTCATCCTTGGCTTCTCCTTGATTGGGTGGCCGGTAGTAGACTCCGACCACCAGGTTCCTTTTATTCTTTGCTCCATTTATTTCAACCCAGATGCTCTCGATGGGGCTACCAAGCTCCTCCTCCTGTATTTCTGTGCAGAGATATGTATTTTTCACATACAGTGCAACCCCGCCTCCCTTTCTGTTCCTCCTGTTCTTTTTGAACAAGTTATATCCTTCAACTGCTGTATTCCAGTCATGAGAGTCATCCCACCAAGTCTCAGTTATACCTATCAAGTCATAATTTCCCTCCTGTATTAAGAGTTCAAGTTCGTTCTGTTTGTTTCCCATACTCTGGGCATTAGTATATAGACATCGAAGACCATGTGCTTCATAGTCTGGCTTTCTTCCTACATGTGTCTGAAGACTATTATTGGGCGCTATCAGCGCTGTTCTCTCCATTGCAGTGCATGCGCCTACGTCCATTGTTACCCCCAACATTACATCTCCCTTCCCCGTAGGATTCAGTTTAAAGCCCTCCTGATGAAGTTCTTCATGCTGTGGCCAAACACATTCTTCCCAGCCTTTGTGAGGTGCAACCCATCCCTAGCCAACAGCCCATCTTCCAGGAAGTATAGCCTGTATAGTATAGAACAGAAGAGAACAAGATATACAATTCTATGACCTTAGCCTTTGTTGACAAGATAAGAAATTCCTGTGTCTCATCATCTTACAAACATATATTTCAGAGAGCAAGAGCTCAGCAAGAACATGAAGCATGAGGCTGCATGAGGCTACTTAGTCTGACCCCCGATATGGCTGCTACATTCCCCCCTTAAATGCATAATTTCATTACAATTATAGCATTTCATTATGCAAATAGACATTCTGGTTTGCGAAGCATAACACAGGACCCTTATAGCAACCCTCTTACTTAATATCTTGTTGAGCTATTAGAGCGTAGAGGGTGGCAGTTTTATTAGCTGAGACATAAAACAGATTGGTTAAACAGCGCATAAGACAAGGAATGCAAAGGCATAACAGTATCTCTATGAACAACAGTGGTAGAATTAGGATGAACAATACCTTAAGCCAGCTAAGATCTGGAAGACAAGGGGTTAACTAATTTAGCCAATTGTTTTCTTATTGTTATGTCAGCCACTATATGGTGCAGCTTGTTGATCTGTTCATCTACAGCATTAGTATTATTAGTCAAATTAAATGATGGAGGAGAAAAAGATTAAAAAACCCGTTTGCAAGTATATCTCTTGGCAAACAAAAATGTTTTACTCTAGTGATGTTAGCTAGGTGAAGCCAGTAATTATCAGCGAATCGCTGGGACAGATTTCCCTCTCTAGGGGCAGACCCCCCTTTTTCATACCTTATTAAGGAAACACAATGCAACACTACTAACACTACAACACGCATGTTTGATCTTCTTTGGGATCTGACCGTACGCTGGGCAGCTATTCAGCTGGCAAGCTGCAGTAGGGTCTAGTCCCCTTCTTCAATTTTCCCCAGTTGCAGGTCTGACTGTACTCAGGGTGGACAGTCTCCCGATGTGCCCACAGTAAGGTCTAGCCTAAGTCTTCTTACTGCTTTTTCAGAATATTTTTTAAAGGATTTTCAGCTACAGTCCACTTTCCGTTTTGCTTTTTTTGACTCGTGTCCAATGTATCTAGGGTTTAATTCCAGCTACTTTTATAGCTGTGGGGGTGGAAAGTATGACAGTTTTCGGTCTTCTCCACTTGGGAGTTAAAGGGTTATTTTTTCCCTCTTTAACCCATACTTTAACTCTTGGTTGGAAAGGATGAACTTCTGTAATGGGAATTGGGGGCTTATTTTCTAAGACAAAGCGATGCTGGGCTTGAAGAACTTTGCTCAGTGTTTGGACTTTTTGTTTAAGGCTAACGTTTGCTTGCTCTTGATGCCGCTCCAGTGTCAATCATGAAGTCAATGTCACGGCTCCTCACAGTCAATGTCATGGCCCCTCTCAAGCTGTCTTCTCTCTCGCCCGTTTTGGCTCCTTTGGTTTTCTCCTTTGTGTATTTGATTCATTTTATTTGGGCATTTATGCCACTAATGTCTATCTTGTCCACAATGGGCACACTGGTTCTTTCTTAAGAATCCTCTGCCTCTGCTGGGTCTTCTTCTATTTCTTTGTCTACGTCTTCTTGGGCCTCTGGGTCGAGGGGGGTATACTGGCGATAGGCATCTAAAAGACGCTCCAAGTACGCTCTGGGGCTTCGGTGGCACCTTGCAGCACTTTAGACACTTTAGTCATATTAATTGACTTCTTTGTACTTGCTTTCATGGCTTCTAACAGCAGGGTTTGATACTGGGTGAGGCGCTTTAGCCCCGCTTGTGTTTTGGGAGAGAGAAATCTCTCTCCCTCTTTTGCTTTTTCTCTCTTTTGCTGATCTGCCTGTATTGCAGATCATGTTTCAAACATTCTATATAAAACTTTTTATTCTATGCACCAGCCTTGTCTCTTTATTTGTCTTTTTCAAGTTAAACCTACTTACTTAAACCTTTCTGTCCTATACTAGTCTCAATGACGCACATTTGGGATAGGCTCTTCTTCTTCTTTTAGTTACATTTTCTTTATCTTAAAGAACTATTACATTATTGTGGCTACTTTATCCCAGGTAATAAGCTCCAGGCATAATTAGCTGCTTCTAATTCACCCTGGGGGCAACTATGGCCATGCTTTTTCTCTACAAATGTTCTTTCTCTTTGCCTCTTGCCTTTTCTTTCTTTTCTTTTTTTCTCCCTTCTCTATCTGTCTGCTACTTTCTTTATTTCTGTCTTTTTCTACTTGTCTCTTTTTTCTCTTGTCATCTATTGGGAACCACACTCAGTATCATTTGGAGTTGCAACTAACACTAATCTGCAAATATCACATATATTTTATGATATTTAAGAAATCATAAAATATACACAACAAACTTTTTCTGCAATTTAACACAATGAATGGAAAACACTTTTTGCATGGTAAGGCATGATGGAGCAGATCCAGCAATTAGGGGGGAAAGCTCTCGGGGCTATCTATCACTAGACAAGCTAGCCAGGGATTTACAATATCACACACACACACACACACACCTTTTTTCTTCTCTTCCCCTTCAACTTGGAACACAAAAGCAAAGTGCCAAAACTCAGGATGCTGGGGGGGTGATGGGCATCGCCTTATACTTGCATTTTTCAGGCAGCCATTATTTTTTTCGTGGAGGCGGTGGAGTGATTTTCAGGACTTCAAAGGCAAGCTTCTCAGTTTGTATTTGTAAATCTCAAGCTCAAAACAGGACACGATGAGGTACAGGGCAGCTAAATTTTTGCTTTGGCACGGGCAACAAATAACTCGGGTCAGCTTTCTTCGCTGGGGTCTCAAACAGGAAAACAGTCTTAATTTAAAGTTGTAACATCACTGACAGCGTCAGCTAGCCAGCTACACAGATTTCACTGTTTTTTAAGACAGTTACTCCAATATCTTTTTTTCTTCTCAATCAGGTTGGGTCTCTCAGCTTACACAGTTTATTGCAGCTTCCAGGAGCATGGTAGTACCGTGATTTTGGCTTGGCCAGGAACATGCTGTCTGGTTTCTCGGTCTCTTAGCACACACACTCAGGCAGTTTAACACTGGACACTCAAATTAGTGAGATTTCTTCATTGCAGGGAATCCCACGGCAAAAGCTTAATGGTTACGCTCTTCAGAAATCATATAGCTGATGGTCTACAGGCTCTATGAAATTCTAGGACAGTTCAAAGCTAAACATGGCTACCTTGACAGAGATCTTCATCATGGTCTTTCTGCTTCATTCTGCCTTGGGACAGTCTTATGGCACACTTTTCATTCGAAGAGGGGTCTAGCCTGTGCCCTGGGGGCTGATTTTTCACTTTTATTTTCTATTTTGCACCTTCATCTTCTGGGTCTTCATTTTCAGTTTCTATTTCTTAGGGATTTCATCTTAATTAGGCGAGGTGATGATGTTGCACAACTCAGAACATTGTGGGCATTGTGGGCACGCTAGGCTAACAGCTACTTCTTCGGCCTCACACTCTTACGCTTCTACGCTTCGTTAAAAGCCAGGTTGTCCTGCAACATTTCTCTAATTAACAGCCTCAGATCTTGTTCTTTTTTTTCTCTCAGCTCGACCTTGAGCTTTTTGCTGTTTCCTCTCTATTTTGAATCCTTTAAAAAAAAAAACCTTTTTCCTTTTTTTTTAACATACATCTCAGTGGGGTGCAAGTCTTGCTTCCCCCACCTCTCATAGCTTCTCTCCTAAGATGAAGACGGACACAAAGAGGGAAGGGGATTGGTCAGTGAGTAAGGGGTCTTACTGACCGACACAAAAGGAATTTCACACGACGCACTTTGCTACTGGCCTGGGCACCCGGACGGTCAACGGTATGCAACAGAAACCGCAGTAGCCACTCACACAATTATCAATTTCACCACTTCATTCGTATGTCCCTGCCACCCACTTTTCCCACATTTCCACTAGAGCAAAACAGCTTCCTCAGCACCTTGCTGAGTACTAGTGCCTGCTCGGGGGAGTGATCAAGTCCCCCTTTTCTACTCTCAAGGGGTAGGTTCTTTTGTATACGTATACCAACACTGACCTTCTTCATGAGGTGGGGCCCTCTTTTTTTCTGCCCAGTGGCCTTTCTCCCTAAAGGCGGGGCCCACTTTTACTCTATACTTGCCTTCCTCCCGAAGGCTTCCAATGTGGGTTTCAACTTAATTGCAGCTGCGATACAGGCAGGGCTCAAGTTCCTTCCTCCGCTTCCCAAGGTTCTCTTGCTGCTCGCTGCCGTTTGGGCGATCCCGGCACAGGCCTTCTCCCGTTTACCCGAAAAAAAGGTCGGTGGTGCCAAGAAGGGGAAGTGTGCACTGAGCTCTCCCTCCCGGTGCGGCGATTAAGAGCAGGCAACTGCCACATCTCTGTCTCAGAGCCTGCCACATCCGAGTCACGGCACCATTTATGTTGCAGAACTCAGAGTCAGAGAGACCACGGAGTGAAGGAAAAACAGTTTCTTTATTTAACGCGTGGGCTTAAGGCTGGAATCATTTCCAAAGAGCCAGAAGCCCCGATTTACATCAGCACATTATTTTTATAGATGCTGTGACACATAGGAAACGGCTCCTCCTCTCCCTCCCATGTGGGGTTGCAGTTCTCAACATTTCTTCTCCTAGCACCATTGTTTATAATACAAGAACTGGGTTATAGGGTAGCCATGATAAGCAGAGAACAGAAGAAAACAAGATATACAATTCTATGACCTTAGCCTTTGTTGACAAGATAAGAAATTCCTGTGTCTCGTCATCTTACAAACATATATTTCAGAGATCAAGAGCTCAGCAAGAACATGAAGCATGAGGCTGCATGAGGCTACTTAGTCTGACCCCCGATATGGCTGCTACACACCCTGTCCCCTACTTTTCATTTTTTTAAAATGTCTTTCTTCTGTTCTTGCGCAAGAACTGAAGGAAGACATTGAAAAAAATGTGTGCCCCATTTCTTCTGAGGAAGTGAAAGTTCCAGGCATGGGGAGGGGAGAGGGGGGAGCCCCCTCCTACCCCTCCCTGTGCCTGGCACCCTTGCTTCCTCAGAAGAAAGGGGGCACTTTCCCAGCTCCCTATAGAGATCCCTTCTCTCCCTTACTTTTGAGTAAGGATGTATGAAAGGTACTTACCTTTCCATGGATTATGTTTATGGGGGGGAGGCATTCCGTCCCTCCCCCCAGAATCCTCGACGGGGGGGAGGCACTCCGTTCCTCCCCCCCGGAATCCTCGATGGCCAGCTGTGCTCCACAGTGGCTCCGCGAAGCAGCCGGCCAGGCCCAGGCCAGAGCCGTCCACAGCCAGATTTCCGGCCGCGGAGGGCTCTGGGTAAAAAAAAAAAACACCGCGTATGCAAATGGCGGCGGCTACAGCTGCCGCCATTTGCGTTCCTTATTTTTGGCCACCTTAGTCTACGTAAATATTTACGTAGACTATGACAGCGAAAATCAAGGGGAACGCAAATAGCGTAGCGGGCACTATTTGCGTCCCTTTTTGATTCGCTGTTTTAGCCTACGTAAATATTTACATAGGCTAAAACGGTGATTCAAAAAGGGATGCAAATAGCGCCCACTATGCTATTTGCATTCCCCTTATTTTCACCGTCTTAGTCTACGTAAATATTTACATAGACTAAGACACCAAAAATAAAGAACGCAAATGGCGGCGGCCATAGCCACCTCCATTTGCGTACCTGTTTTTTTTTTTTTTTACTCAGCCATGATAGGCTACGTAAATTTTTATGTAGCCTATCACGTCTTGAAAAAAAAAAAAAAAAGTCTGCAAATGGCGGTGGCAGCCGCCGGTCAGAAGATCAGCCGCCGCAGCCACCGCAGCCGCAGCAGCAGTAGCCGCTGCCCAGAAGATCTGCCCCAGGTAAGTCTCATCCCGGGGAGGATCCGCGGGGGACAGGGGGGTGGCAGACCGTTCCGCCACAGATTTCGGGGGGCCAAATGCACTGGCATTCGGCCTCATCGAGATCCATGGCAGAATTCTCTGCCATCCCTACTTTTGAGAGCTATCAGTTTTTTGACAGCTCTCAAGAGCAGCGCATGACCACTCGCCAGGTGCAGGCTGCTCAGTGAGCAGGTCCCAGTGAGCTCAGAAGCTTGTCAAGTACATCCAGGGGAGCACCCAAGGAAGCTGGGTGCAGGTGAGTCTGTCCACCCCTAGCACCAGGCAGGCCTCATCAAGGGGATTATTCCATTAATGGGAGCCACCACAGAGAAGGCCCTCTCCTTTGTTGCCACCCTCTGAGCCTCCCTCGGAAGATGATCCCTGAGGAGGGCCTTAGATGCAGAGCATAGTGTATGGGTCAGTTAATGTTGAGAGAGGCATTCCATCAGGTACTGTAGTCCCGAGCTGTGAAAGGCTTTATAGGTCAAAACCAGCACTTTGAATTGGGCTCAGAAGGATATAGGCAGACAGTGCAAGCGAGCCAAAATTATTATTATATGTTCAGACCCCATTATCAGTCTGGCTGACTCCAAAATGGAATCAATGCATAAGGAATTATTTTCTTTCAAAATTTTGTATAGAGCACTGTCCATGTGCAAAGCACCACTGCTTGCCATTCCCTCCATACTATTATGTCCTTTTCTCTGTTTATATTACCAATGTGCATAAGGACATGAATAATATAGCCAAAAAAATAAAGCAATCCTGAAGTGCTCATATGCATTAGTACATCAAGATTTATTTTGTGCTACAGCTGAGCTGAAATGTCTGAGAAGACATTTCTCTGAGAACATCTCTAAAATATTTGTCTTACTCTCTCCCCACACCTGAAAAAAGAAAGCCACTTTGCAGAATTTTCTCTGAATATTTTCCACCTTTAATACTTTTTTGTGGCAACCACCATTCCCCCTCCACACACAAACACACAATGTTCCAAACTGAAGCTAGGTCCAGGGCATTGCACAGTATGCAAAATGGTGGTCAGGTAGGGTTGGCGGAGAATTTCTCCCCGAAACTTCGGGGGGCCGAGCGCCAACATGTTCGGCCCCCCAAACAAGTTTCGGGGAGAAATCCTCCAAACCCCCCCGCCCCCCGCACCCCCCCGGGATGGGACTTACCTTCGCCGAATGTCCCTCCCGGCGGCGGGTCCGGCCGGCGGTTTGGCGGGTGTTCGAGCGGGGCGGGAGCGGCAGCCAGTCTTTCGACCGGCTGCCACCGCCGCCATTGCAATAAAAGAAAAAAAAAACACCCCCTGATAGGCTACGTGACAATTCACGTAGCCTATCATGGCTAGATTTGCAAAGTCAGCCGTGATAGGCTACATCAATCGTCACGTAGCCTATCACGGGTGACTTTAAAAAAAAAAAAAAGTGTGTACGGATAATGGCGGCCCCCATAGGGAGCCGCCATTCCCGTTCCTTATTTGGTCGCTGTAGTCTACGTAAAGATTTACTTAGACTACAGCGAAAATAAGGGCAACGCTATTTGCGTTGCCCTTATTTTCGCCGTAGTCTACGTAAACATTTACGTAGACTACAGCAACTAAATAAGGAACGTGAATGGCGGCTCCCTATGGGGGCCGCCATTAGCGTACGCGCTTTTTTTTTTTTTAAGTCACCCGTGATAGGCTACGTGACGATTGACGTAGCCTATCACGGCTGACTTTGCAGATCTAGCCGTGATAGGCTACGTGAATTGTCACGTAGCCTATCAGGGGGCGTTTTTTTTTTTTTAACTTTCGCGTTCGCGGCCGGGCGAGGTGGGAAGCCTCCTCCCTGGCCTGAATTTCGGCCGGGCCGAGGCGGGAAGCCTCCCCCCCGGCCTGAATTTCGGCCGGGCCGAGGTGGGAAGCCTCCCCCCCCGGCCGGAACTTCGCGGGGGGAGCAGCGAAGCGCCTCCCCCCCACCGCGAACGTCCTTCGAGGACAGGTAAGTGACTTTCGTCCACCCCTATGGTCAGGCTGCAAACACAAACCCATACTCTTAGGTGATGGGTGGGGGAAACTTTGCTACCTCCACTGCTAATGGCGAACCCTCACCTGAGAAGCTGTTGGATATCTCCTCCCCTTAGAGAAATTTGGTGATGTGGTCCCATCCCCCCCCCTGCCGCCGCATTTCTCTGCACACAAATATGGTGGAGAATTTTAAGAGATCAACTGTATACAGCTCAATTAAATTTGGCAAGAGTTTTCCAGGTACTGTACATCAAGATTAGTTCTGTGTATTTGTGTGAGTGCACACACACTCTTAAGGCAGTCATATGTATGATCACATCAAAATTGCTTCTTTTTTATCTTCTCCTCCTCCTCCTCTCCTCCTCTTCTTGCAGTGTTTTATCAGTGCTTACATGTAAATTGGTAATGCGAAGAGAGGAAGAGATGTAAATAACCCAAAGAAACTGAAAGCTGAGGCAAACTGCACATTATCCAAAATTAATTTTAGAAATTCTCCTCGTTCAACTGGAATTCAGGAAGAGCGAAACACACAGCAGAAGAAATGAGAGGAACAGTAACGCAACTGAATGGGAGAAATCCTCTTGTTTCTCCTAATAAATAGCAACATTTTATTTAGACAGATCTTATCATGAACTAATGATGGGCTCAACCCTCCCACCTCAGTTCAGAATCCATTCAGTATTTATGAGTTTCCTGTATTCCATGTATTCAGACAATGCTTGTTTGTTTTTTCAACAGATGTCTCTCAGTTGGGGGGTGCATGCAGGCTTATGGCATGAACATCATTGTATTACCATGTAGTAATTGTAGTTTGGGTTTCACCCACCCTGCACCCACCTCAAATCACAAAACATGGTGGAGAACCATCTGGAAATTGAACTCCATGCCCCACACACACATAGAGAGAGGGGGGGAATAAAAGAGGGTTTTAGATTTGGATGAGAGGCTGAAGCCACATAAAAATTGCAAAGCACAGTCAAAAGAACTTGTTCACCCAAACAGAAAAGTTACCCAACAAAAGCTGCTTGGTTAGATGCTCTGGTCATATATGTAGCTCTGGGCAATCAATTAGAGTTTCATCATAAGTAAAACTTAAAAACAAAAATTCTTCACATGTGCCAGTAAATCTCTTGGGATTGTAGTCCATGTCATGTCACAGCAACCAGCAAGAGTTTTATCATGATAAGGAGTTAACAGTACAGGGCAGTATCCAGCACTGACACTCCGCTTACGCCATTGTCTTTGCACTAGCAGAAGTGACCTCTAGTGTAATGGCAACAGCATATCCCGGAGCAAGAGATTTCTCCAGAAAACCCATCACTTCAGCACACACTATTGGCATTGTGCTAGGGGTTACTCACACTAGTGCTTTGTCAAATGTGTAAGTGGAGCAGCAGCCCTGGATACTGCCCACAGAATTTACGTGCATGACGTTATTATGCAAATGGCTAAATACCGACTGTTCATGCTCAGAAATTCATTTAACATACTGAATGAGAGAAGAATTTCTTGGAGAGATGGAGGGATGGGGGAGATCTTTGCCTGGCCCACACTTTAAAGTGAACCAGCAGAAATCTCACTTCCTGAAGTAATATGTAGTTTGGAACACAGGTATCCTTCAGATTGTACACTTCTCCAAATTTTACAATACAGTTTACAGCTCAAAAATTGCCTACAAAAATGTGTAAATTAGAGTAAATGTCATACAAAATTCATAAGTGTAGGGAAATTATTTATTTATTTATTTATTTATTTATATCCAGCCTTTTTCCTCCAAGGAGGAACTCAAGGAGGCATACATAATCCTCCTCATTTCCATTTTATCCTCACAACAACAACTCTGTGAGGTAGGTTGGGCTGAGAGTCTGTGACTGGCCCAAAGTCACCCAGTGAGCTTCCATGGCCAAGTGGGGACTAGAACCCGGATCTCCCAGCTCCCAGTCCAACACTCTAGCCACTACACCAAACTGGCTCTCAAAATTACGTATGAAATTAAATGTGAATTTTCATGTGTGTGTTTTAAACAATCACATATTGATACAGAAATTGGATGGAGTAGAACTGGATGGATTGAATCCATGTAGGACTGGCATATATCAGAAATAGACTGATTTGCCATCTCTACAAAATCATGGTACTCAACTAGGGATGGTGGAGAATTCCGCCATGGATCTCAGTGATCCCCCGAAATCCATGGCAGAATGGAGCCCCCCTCTGTCCCACCACCCCGCAAAAGGCGCGCAAAACAGAGCACCTATCTGGTGCTGTTTGTGCTGCTTTGCAAATGGCGGCCACGTCTGCGGTCGCCATTCACTTCATGATTTTTCCCGTGATAGGCTCGTAAATACTTACGTAGCCTATCATGGCTAACGCAGGGACGCAATTTGCATCCCTGCGGAGGCCGTGATAGTCTACGTAAATATTTATGTAGCCTATCACGGGAAAAAAGGGAACACAAATGGTGGCCGCCATAGCTGCCGCCATTTGTGTTCCCTTTTTTTTTTGATGTGATAGGCTATGTAAATATTTACATAGCCTATCACAGCAAAAAAAGGGATGCAAATGGCGGTAGCTACAGTGGCCACCATTTGTATCCCTGCACAGCCCAGCAGTGGCTGGATGTTGCTGCAGGCGGCCCCAGCCAGTGGCTCCGCGGAGTCGCCGTGGAGCAGAGCAGGCTGGCGAGGATTTTGGGGGGAGGGACGGAGCGCCTCCCCCCCACCATGGATGTCACGAAACAAAACAGGTGAGTCGTTTCATACATCCCTACTCAATTAATAATTCTGAGCATTATGAGGTGGATAAATTCATATACCAAAGCAGGTAATAACAAGTTTCAGTGGCATTACCAAATAGGGATCAGGGTTGGAGACTGCAATCCTCAAAGGAGCTATGCATACCACCAGATTATATTAGTTACATAGCAGTTTAAATGTCATGGATTCCCTCAAAGAAATCTGGGAATTGCATTTTTCTGAGGTTCCTGAGAATTCTCTGATACCTCTAGATACCTCCCCACCCCCATCCCCGATACGGCTTGCAGATTCCCTGGGAAGTGTGTATTGTAGATATGTCCAAAATGTTTACTCCAGGGTAATCTCCTTGCCTTATTTCAGTTAGGCTTTAAACAGTACTGTAAGTAGGCCAGTATAATTATCCTATATTACGGCTGAGAAATAGTTGATTGCTCCAAAGCATCCCATTGTCTTCATGGCTGAACACCAGCTTGCTTTATGCTACCTTCCTCTCTGCTAGTCTCAGGTGGAAACTGAAGAATTTTTAACACAAAGGGAGTTATAAAAGAAATTGCTTCTCAATTGTAAGGCCAACATCTGCTTTACTTCATTAATAATCCACAGATGGTGCTGCTCAGGAAGTATTTGTCACTTTATTATTTCCTGCTAATTCTGCATGCATTGTTGTTTGGCTTATTTTCCATAGCCTTGTGATTGAGACCAATAGGATTACTATTACTGAGCTAACTGCGCCACACATTATTCTGGTATTGATTACTATTCGGCCTTGCCTGATCCCACATCTGTGAAGTTCATCTGACTTCCTGCCTGTCTCTGTTGTTTCATAACAAAAAGACAAATATTTCTTATACTTTAGTACTTTTAGTCCTCATCTGGGAGTATTTTTCCATGCATGTGGTTTGAATATTAAGATGTAAGTACATTCAGTCTTTGCCAAAGGCTATATTTAATTTCCCCCTCCCCCAATTCCCTTTCTCTCTCCTTTTCTCCCACTTGGCATATGTGATTAGACTATAGCAGCTGAATTATTCTGTGAAGTGCTTTTTGTTGCAAGCGATGTAAGAGGTGTGATTTAGAATCCTGACTGCTGATGACCTCATTATTACATTGCTCTACTGAAGTAGTTTAAAGTCACATAAGCTCCATCACGAGGGCACCAGAAGACCTAGCAAGAAGATTGCTTTCCTAAATATTCTGTCATTATGAGAAAAGGAAGATCTAGTGTTTAAAAAAAATCTTTTTGTGGAGCTAGCTATCGAGTGTGTAATGGCAAACTTCCTCATAAAGCTCTTTTTTTAAAGTTTCAAATTATTCACAATTAGAGAATTAAAACAAATCTCAGAACTCTTCATATCCAGATCTAAATGCAAATAATATTTAAACACACACACACAAAACACACCCTCATCTTCTGGTCAATGAATACAAATATGAATCGAAAGGATTGTCATCGGGTGACTTTTGCTCTCTGATGTCACATGATACAATTGTCTTGACAAATTGTCCCGCTGCAGTAAGAATAACTCAGCACATCAGTAGCCATTAAGCCCAACACATGTGGCCAGACTCACTCCAGATGTGGTTTTCTCAGTCAGGCAGGAGGATGGTGATCTTAAGGTTGGGGATTTAACATTTATTCCATTGTCATGGTCACATAATGTCCTACAGAGGTTTAGACTATCAGTGATGTTTCCCCTCTGCAAGGGTGAGGGAACTTTTAAAATGGTCCACTCTGGAAGCTAATAGATTCTGGTGGATTCCAGAAGGCTCTGAGGGATTTCCTTGCTAGTATGGCTAGCAAGTCTGTTACTCTATGGGTTACAGAGATGTCCAGGGTGGCTGACATGATTGTGCCTTCTCCCTCTCTGCACTGCAGAGACTGTGTGGTATACACAGACCAGGTATACATCTGAACTGAGGGCGATGAAGCAGGTAGTATTCATGTCGAATCTGACTGAACAGAGGGTGGAGACCATTAGCATTCCTATTCTATGGTGATGCGGGTGGCAAAGAAGGATTTCTTTCTTCTTCCATTGTATCCATACCATATCATCCAGAAGAGCTTTTCAGGCCTGTTACAACCTGGTCCACAAAGAAAGTATTGGTTGTACTCTTGGTGGCATCCTGTGACACATTTGTGAGACAATTAGTTGAAAGTTGTCACTAACATCTGCCATGCCTTAGACTCCACTTAGTGCAGTTACAGTAGTGGAGGTGTCCAGAACCTGATCTGGTCCAGTTATATTGGATAATTTTCCATTGTTGAGGCCTAAGGATGTGGACAATATGCTTGTTTAAGTTTGGCCAACCACCTGTATGCTCAATCTTTGCCCTTCTTGACTTATCACATCTAATAAGGAGGGAATGTCCAGCTGGGTCCAGGAGGTTGTAAATTCTTTATAAGGGGGCTCTTTTAAGCCTTCTTCAAAGAGGTGATTATCAGGCCACTCCTGAAGAAACCTAATCTGGACCCAGCAGATGAAAAGAACTATAAAGTGGTTGCCAGCACCTCCTTTCTGAGCAAACTGTTCAAGTGAGTGATTGCTAATCAACTCTAGGCACTGTTGGATGAAACTAATTTTCTGGATCCATTTCAATCCAATTTCAGGCCTGGTTTTGAAACAGAAACATGCCTGTGGGATGACATATGATGACAGAGGGTCAGGGTGAGTGCTATCCTGTTGGTTCTCTTGAACTTCTCAAAGGCTTTCAATACCATCATCATGGTATCCTTCTGATATGCTGTCTGTGTTCACTGAAAGGCAAGAATAAATCATTCCACAGGCTTACATTTCAATAGGGATACATGAATGCCAAGTCTGATTCACCTCCATTTCTAATTTTTCCAGCATTACGTCCATTCCATCCTGTTTCTGCATCAGTTGACAAATTTTCCTTTTAAAAATCCACATAAATATTTGTATATATTTTCATGGACATTTCTCCTCATGTACACTTCCCCTAATTTACAATGTTTGCAAGCAATTTCCCCTAATATAATGTTTTATGCTCATTTCTCCCTAATATAGCATTTTATGCCCTAACTCTATTGAACACATTTTATGAGCATTTTTAAATTTGTGAACCTCACTTTAAAATTTGGGAAAGTGCAAAAATTGCTGTATAACTGCATTCTAATTCATGTGTAGGGTTGGGAGGTGCAAATTTGGTAAGGTCACATTAAACTGAACAAATTTCTCACCCATCCCTACATGTTCAGTTCACAGTTTTTCCAGTTATCATAGTGGAGATTTTGGAACATGAATGTATTAATTTGCATCACTGGGGAGCATAATACCAACAGTGATATGTGGCTCATTTATGATTTATGTAAAGGAAGAGCATGCATTCTGCCAATACACATTATGAGATGTGCACACTTCATAACACCATTTGCATTCCCACTTTAGCCGTGATAGGCTACGTAAATATTTATGTAGCCTATCATGGATAAAAAGGGAACACAAATGGCATAGGGGACGTCATTTGTGTCCCTGCTTTAGCCGTGATAGGCTACGTAAATATTTATGTAGCCTATCATGGGCTACCATAGGGACGCAAATGGCATCCCCTACTCAGGATGCCATTTGCGTCCGCACCAGCCCAGCAGCAGCCAGAGCTGCCACCGCCGCCACCGGAGCTGAAGCCGAAGCCGAAGCCGAAGCTGGAGCTGCAGCCAGGTAGGCTCCGTTTTGCAGGGCTTTCACAGGGTAGAGGGGCGGGGGCTCCATTCCGCCACGGATTCCGGGGGGCCGAATTCACTGGAATTCAGCCCCCCTGGGATCCATGGCAGAATTCTCTAACATCCCTAATTAAAACAAACAAACAATGTTAGTAGGCCCAGTAGGCCCAATGTTAGTAGGCCCAAGTAAGCCCAGCAGCAGTTTCAATTGTACTTAGCTGTACTTAAACTTCCACCAATCCAAACCAGCTAAATGCAGTGTTTGAAGCTTTCAGCTATATAGCAGTATGGTCCAACAGTTTAGAGGAAAGGGAGGGACCTCTGCAGATTCCAAGCAGAGATCTGAAGACCAGGCTTTCAGGGACCCAGAGGAAGGCTGAAAGAGACCTCGCCTAGGATCAAGAGTGTAGAACTCAGCAAAGTCCAGATAAGGGAAATGAATCTAGGTAGAGAGTGAAGGCAATATTTTCAATTGAGAGGTGTTGTGAAGCCCATGTTCACCAGTGAGCGAAATAAAATAGTTGACAAAAAACTACACCAAGCTGCTCGGGCACCAGGTACTTGGCTGAGAGAAACTGGTTTGGGGAAAGATAGCCCAGAATGATCATCTCAAAGCCAAAAGAAAACATGTTCAAAAAGAGAAAAGAGAACTCTTCTTCTCCCAAAAGGGAGGCAAGAACCAAAAAAGCTCTCAAAACAAATCAAAATCTGCTAATAAAGTTCAGAGTTAAGCAAAAGGTAAAAATCAAGCAAGCCAGGTTGGAACAAAGGTAGTAGTTCTAGGGATGGTGGAGAATTCTGCCACGGACTCCAGTGAAGCCAGATTCTTAGAATCCAGCCCTCCAGAGTCCATGGTGGAACAGACTGCTCCCCCCCGCCACCCCGTGAAGCCCAGTCGGGACAGACCGTACCTGGCACCTTCCATCCACTGCTGTCTGTCCCATCCCTCCCATCTGCTGCCACCTGTCTGTGGATGCAAATGGCGTCCGGCGTAGCAGATGCCATTTGCATCCCTGCCTTTGGCCATGATAGGCTACATAAAACTTTATGTAGCCTATTGTGGCAAAGAGCAGGGACACTAATAGCATCCGCTACGCCATTTGTGTCCCTGACTTTGGCCGTGATAGGCTACGTAAATCTTTATGTAGCCTCTCACGGCAAAGAGCAGGGATGCAAATAGCATCCGCTATGCCATTTGCATCCCTGCTCTTTGCTGTGATAGGCTATGTAAAGATTTACGTAGCCTATCACGGCCAAAGGCAGGGACACAATGGCATAGCGGACGCTATTTGCGTCCCTGCTCTTTACCGTGATAGGCAAATTCCATTTGCCTATGGCATTTGCTCTTTGCTGTGATAGGTAAATTCTACGCCATTTGCGTCTGCAGACCAGAGGAGAGCTGGCTGGGGAGGATTCTGGGGGGAGGACCAGATCACTTCCCCCCCACCTGCAGACCCCTCCATGGACCCCAGGTAAGGGGATCCGCATATCCCTACCCTAAGTAGTTCTTATTCACAGGGCACTATTGCTTTCTTTAATCCCCTGACAGCCCTCAATGTTCTACTTTTTGGTCAGCACTTTTCTGTAGTTGTGAACTGCGAAATGTGATTCTGAATTACGGGGGGTGGGGGGTGGGGGGGGCAGAAACCTGCAGGGACAGTTTTTCAGTGTTTTAAACAGCTGAATCAACTCTAAGTCTTATCAGGGTACATTGGAAACTCTCTGGACTCGCAGAGCTGCTAGCTGCAGGGAGTAACAAATGTAACCTTTTCTCACACTGCTCCATTGTTCCATGGCTTGACCACAGCTTTGTCAACACAATTGCTTGCTTTTCAAACTCCAGACCACAAAACTTTCTGCTCTCAAGCCAGGAAAGACAGGCATGCTTAGGAAGCAAAGATTCACTCGCATTCCATGCCATAGCTTCCTTCTCAGGCCTCTCTTCCCAGCACTTGAATCCAGAAAGGGACCTTAGTAACACAAATTATTAAGGGGAAAGGGGGGAGCAGAGGAAGAAGGGGGCCAGCTGGGTGTGCAGACCAGTAAACAGAAGCAGTGGGGTCTAGTCACGCTGAGGGGATTGCTTGTCTTCATACACACAGACACACACACACACACACACACACAGGACCCAGAAACTTATTTAGCTGCTGCTGCTGCTGCTTTTTCTCTACACAGCAGTTACTCCCCTGACCCCAACCCTCAACATTCTGAGTGCCGGTTTATGAAATCTCATAGGGATTCATTATACCAATAAAAATTATTTTAAAAAATAAGTGAATTGAATTTTTTTAAAAAGAAATTCCATTCCACCAGCTACAATAACAAGGGAATAGGAAAACATATATGGTTTGCATATATAGCTTCCAGCTTTGGGGCATATGATGGACACAAATGGTTGCCAGCACATGTTTTCAGTGCCAAACCTATGTGACCGAGTATTTATTTAATTTTTTATGTTAACTTCCCTTCCTCCCTCAATCTTTAACCAATCTTCCTGAAGTTTTCAGAGTATGTAAAATAGACATTTCTGTCTAGCACATACAATTTTCAGGAAGATTGGTGAAACCCTTATTAAGGTTAGAATAACCTACCCCCCTGATTTTCATTTAACATGACAGAATCCTTTTTTGACTGATTGCCTTATCTATTGGAGGCACAACTATGCCTCCAATCATATCAGTGTATACTTGTAAAGGCTGTCATTTTTATACACTTCAGCTAGTGGTCTTTGGGGCATTTATTTATTACGTTTATATCCTACCTTTTCCCTCCTTAATTGTGGTTTTAATGTTCTATATATTTTAAATTATTTTATTGTGTGCTGTTTGGTTTTAATTTTTGTGAACCGCCCAGAGAGCTTCGGTTATTGGGCGGTATAGAAATGAAATCAATCAATCAATAAATAAATAAATAAGGAACCTAAAGTGGCGTACATAATCCTCGTCCTCTTCATTTAATCCTCACAACAACAACCCTGTGAGATAGGTTGGACTGAGAGTCTGTGACTGGCCCAAAGTCACCCAGTGAGCTTCAATGGCTGAGTGGGGACTAGAACCCAGATCTTCCAAATCCCAGTCCAACACTCTAGCCACTACACCACACTGGCTCTCATATTGACTATATGCCTGAAGGAATGTATTGGTCATGCAAACTAAGATCATATACTTATACAGTTGTCATTAACCTGTTCAGTAGGTGGAAGAGAAAACAAGAGAAATAGTGTGCCCCTGCTCTTTTTTATCTTTCCCTTCTTCTGGCATTTCCCACTGCCACCAGTTGGAAATTTTTGTTTCTCTGGCTGCCTCTACCAAACCAGTCTTATATCTCTCTGGGTCTCAGGTATCTAATTTAGGTAGTATGGGGGTTGGCTATTAGATGTGTAGTGGGTAACCCCCCCGCCAAAAAAAAGGCACTACAAAGTTTCAAATAATAAAGTTTGAAATTTTACTGAAGAAAAATGTTAAAAACAAACAGTTTTAAAATATGAATGGATACACACAACACACTGAAAAACAAATGTGCAATACAGTATAGACTCGTAGGGTTGTAAGGGGCCTACAAGACCATCAAGTCCAACCCCCTGCTCAATAATAAAACAACCAGGGAGAAACACATCCAGCTAACCTAAGTAGACTATGCCTTTATTTTATCCAGGTCCATTATCTAAGCAGTTACTTACTGTCATTAGTTCTCTCAACCAGTTCTCCAGTTCTAACAGGACTCTGGCTTACACACATACACACACACACACGACTGTACCCTGTCACATCCTAAAACCAAACTAAATACAAGAATGGAGGAGAGGTCTGTTGCTTCACTACAATACCATCCAATTTTTGATTGCAGGAGTGAAGAGACTAGCTGGAAACAATCATGGCTTTCATCAAATGAGGAAACATTTATTTGCTATTTAAAATTATTAATCAGTTCTTGAGAAAAGTTATCAAAATACAAGATATTATTCTGATGTATTTTTGACCAAAAGTGTTCTCAGTAAATGCTGAATTTATTGAACCCTGATGACTATTTTCTTTGAGAATTGATAGGGGAGGAGGGATTGCATAGGGCTTAATTTATTCAATAGCTTGATCACATTTCCCAGATTTTGTAAGACTAGCAAACTATTATGTTTTTCATGTCTTACATTTTGGTCCCAATCCAACTAATTACACTTAAGTCCCTCTGAAATCAATAGGGCTTATTTATGACTAACTTATCCAATTGATTTAATTGAAACTAACCTGATGTGTAACTAATGTTTCTGAGATTGGGGCTTTTGTTTCAATCAGTCTCTGTGCATCACAGGTGTCAGCCAAGTTGATCCATCTTCAGCCATCCTGGATTTGTGCTTAGTCCATTTTCACCATCCATGATAGAACATATCCCATACATCATTCAATCCACTTTCTGGCATTTCCACTTAAAAAGATCTCAGGCAGCAGAGCTGGGAAAGACCTGAGTTGTACATGTAGCTTTCATTTCCACCCATCTTATTTTCTCCCCACCCCTACTCCCACACATACCCCTTTGAATCATATCGTTGTTCAAGAAACTACATCAGTTTAAGCCAATCAATATTTTGACATGCATGAAATGGAATTCCTGGTATATGGCTGAATTCCTCATTCCACTGAAATGAGATTTTATAAATGATTGCAGGATTATACATTGTTTATGGTACACCTCTCATGCCCAGGGCCCAAATTCCTCTTTGGCCTTCAATTCAGAGGGAAACAACTTGCCTTCTTCCTCTGAGACTTAAAGAGAAGCAGTAGAGGGGGGCAGAGGAAGAGGCTGAATATGTATTTCTTTCTCTTCCCTTATACTGGGAAACACTTTTAATTAATTACAAGTATATGCTGGCCACTAGCATATATAGTGTAGTATGTAGGTAATGTAGTAATAATGACAGCCAGCATGGTGGCTAGAGTGTTGGACTGGGACTGCGGAGATCTGGGTTCTAGTCCCCACTCAGCCATGGAAGCTCACTGGATAACTTTGGGCCAGTCACAGACTCTCAGCCCAACCAACCTCCAGGGTTGTTGATGTGAGGATAAAATGGAGGAGGTGGAGGATTATGTACGCTGCCTTGGGTTCCTTAAGGAGGAAAAAAGGCAGGATATATGTAAACATAATAAATAAATAAATAAATAAATAAATGGTCACCTTAGTGGATGATCTTTGCCTGGGAATCGGTAGGGGGAGTACATCCCTGTTGATTCTTTTGGATCTCTCAGTGGCATTTGATACCATCAACCATGGTATCCTTCTGGATCGCCTGAGGGAGTTGGGGGTTGGGGGCACTGCTCTGCAGTGGTTCTGCTCCTTTCTCTTAGGATGGTTCCAGATGGTGTCACTCGGGGATCGTTGTTCCTCAAAAAAGGAACTATTATGTGGAGTCCCTCAGGGCTCCATTCTATCCCTGATGCTGTTTAAAAAAAAAATGTTTTTAGTTCAAAGTTGCTTTTAGGTATATGTTGTTTGTATATACTGTCCATATGTTTTTATGTAAACGGTTTTTAAACTTCGTATATTGTGTTTTAAGGTGTCAACCATTGTAAACCGCCCAGAGAGCTTCAGCTATGGGGCGGTATAGAAATGTTAATAATAACAACAACAACAACAACAACAACAGAAATGAGAACACCAAGACCAACAACTATAGTAATCACTTAATTTATGAGCAAGCTATTGATCCATCATTTCTGGTGTGGAGGATTGTAGCATTCTTTTCAACGTCATGTTTAAAACACACAAAGCGTTTCAAGATGAGGCGCTGGACAGCCGTCTGTCAGGGATGCTCTGACTTGGATTCCTGCACTGAGCAGGGGGTTGGATTCGATGGCCTTGTAGGCCCCTTCCAACCCTACTATTCTATGATTCTATGAAATGTATTTGAAGACAGGAATATATACTCTATCCCAGATCTTAACCTTTTAGACAGAAATATTATTTTCTGCCTGAGTATTTACGCTAGGGATGTCAGAAAATTCCGCCACAGATCTTGGTGAGGCCGAATGCCAGTGCATTCGGCCCCCAAAATCTGTGGCAGAACAGCCTGCCGCCCCCCCCCCCCCCGTGGATCCCCCCCAGGACGAGACTTACCTGGGGCGGATGTTCTGGAAGGCGGCAGCTCCGGCGGCAGCTTCGGCGGCGGTGGCAGAGGCTGGTCTTCCAAACGGCTGCCACCATCGCCATTTGCAGTCTGTTTCCCCCCCACATTTGTGATAGGCTACGTAAAGACTTACGTAGCCTATCACATCTGGGTTCTTTAAAAAAAAACGCATATGCAAATGGAAGCGGCTACAGCCGCCGCCATTTGCGTTCCTTATTTTTGGCCATCTTAGTCTACATAAATATTTACGTAGACTAAGACGGCGAAAATAAAGGGGAATGCAAATAGCATAGCGGGCACTATTTGCGTCCCTTTTTGATTCGCCGTTTTAGCCTACGTAAATATTTACGTAGACTAAGACGGTGAAAATAAAGGGGAACGCAAATAGCGCCCACTACGCTATTTGTGTTCCCCCTTATTTTCGCCATCTTAGTCTACATAAATATTTACGTAGATTAAGAAGGCCAAAAATAAGGAACACAAATGGCAGCGGCCGTAGCCGCCACCATTTGCGTACACATTTTTTTTTTTTAACCCAGACGTGATAGGCTACGTAAGTCTTTACATAGCCTATCACGGCTGAATACAGGGACGCAAATGGTGGCGGCTACAGCTACTGCCATTTGTGTCCCTGCTAGCCAGTGGCCAGATGTCCAGCTGCTGGTGGAGCCAGCCGGTGGCTCCGCGGAATCCCCGCGGAGCGGAGCCGGCCGGCCAGGGTTCTGTACCAGCTTGCATTTGTGAGCCAAACCATGGGTTTTCCCCCAAATCCATGAACTTTTTCCATTTAAAAAAAATAAATGTGTAAATACAAATTTGCACAAATTACACCTGCAATTTATGTAATGTGTGCAAATCTTGACTGTAATTTGCATAATTTATAAAAATCACGTCTGAAATTTGCACATATTATGCAAATTGTGGCTGCAATTTGTGCAAATTTCTTATTTACATAAAATTTTAAACCCCCAGCAAATCTGCTTTTCTCACTTCCACAGAGTGAGAAAATCTGTGAACTGGCCCAACCTGATGCAGATCAAGTCAGGCCAGCTCGTAGGAAACGAGCTGAAGTCCAGGGCACTGACCTGATGAAAGCTCAGTGAGCTTCGCCTCCTGAACAGATTCTTCTGATATCTCTAGTTATCTATAGTGATGGTGGAGGTTTATGGTAATTGAACTTCATTCCTGCACTGGGATTGGTCTTCTGTGGGCACATAGACTTTTACGCAAAAAGCAGTGTGAATCGCCAACAGACTCTAGTTTACAGGGCTATTTTGCATATAACTCTATGGGCTAGTGCTGTTGATCGCCTTTAAAAAAAATCTATGTATATATCTGTAAATATATAGATAGCCTATCAAGGCTAAAGACATAGACGCAAATGGTGGCGGCTACAGCAGCTGCCATTTGGGTTCCTTCCTACTGCCGTGATAGGCTACATATATATTTACATAGCCTATCACGGCCTCCACGGGGACGCAAATGGCGTCCCTGCTAGGGATGGACAAAAGTCCCTTATCTGGTCCCACAGCTTGCTTCGTGGTGGGGGGAGGCGCTCCATCCCTCCCCCTGAAATTCTGGGCGGGGTGGGAGGCGCCCCATCCCTCCCCGCTGAAATACTGGCTGGGGGGGGAGGCGCCCCGTCCGGCCGGCCAAAATTCTGGTGGGGGGGAGGCGCCCCATCCCTCTGGCCGCAAATCTCGTCTCCTGCCAGGATGCAAATGGCAGCGACCATGGCCGCCGCCGTTTGCATCCCTGCAGTCAGCCGTGATAGGCTACGTAAATGTTTACAAAGCTTATCATGGCTGACTTTGGGGGGGGGAAGTGCATACGCAAATGGCGGCGCCCATGGGCATCGCCATTTCCGTTCCTTATTTGGGGACGTGTAGTCTACGTAAATATTTACGTAGACAACGGCGAAAATAAGGGCAACGCTATTTGCATTGCCATTATTTTCGCCGTAGTCTACGTAAATGTTTACGTAGACTACACATGCCCAAATAAGGAACACAAATGGCGGCGCCCATGGGCGCCGCTATTTGCATACGCACTTTTTTTTTTCCCCACAGTTAGTCGTGATAGGCTACGTAAACATTTACGTAGCCTATCATGGTGTTTTTTGAAAATCTAGCCATGATAGGCTACGTAAATCTTTACGTAGCCTATGATGTTTGTTGTTGTTGTTTTTTTACTTGGAAATGGTGGCGGCGGCAGCCGGTTGGAAGACTGTCCACTGCCGCCGCCGCCGAACCTCTGCCGAACCGCCGCCGGGAGCCACTGCTGCCAGGGACATTCAACAAAGGTAAGTCCCATCCTGGGGGGGGGTGGCGGGGGGGTGGCAGATAGGGATGGCCATGAATTTCTTCCCGAATCTCGGGGAGGCCGAATGCCAACGCATTCGGCCCCCCGAAATTGGCGGTGAAATTCTCCACCCCCCCGCCCCCCCCCTGGGATGGGACTTACCTCCTGTGAATGTCCCTCCCGGCGGCGGGTCCCGGCATCGTTTCGGCAGCGTTTTGGCAGGGACGGGGGCGGCGGCCGGTCTTCCAACCGGCTGCCGCTGCCGCCATTACAAAATAAAGTAAAAAAAACCAAAACATCCGTGATAGGCTACGTAACGATTAATGTAGCCTATCACGGCTAGATTTCCAAAGTCAGCCGTGATAGGCTACGTTACTCATCACGTAGCCTATCATGGGTGACTTGGGAAAAAAAAAAGCTCATACGAAATAGGATTTCGGGGGGAGGTCCGGAGCGCCTCCCCCCCACCGCGAATCACCCCTTCGAAAAGGTGAAGTGACTTTCGCACATCCCTACTGTTACTGCAAGTGGTGACAGTATCAACTGTGTTGGCAAACTGGCTCCTATTTTGCATCCACCACAATGCAGGTGGGAGGGGGACAGCATTGTGTGCAGCTTAGGGATGGATGGATTCCTTACCTTCCATTCCATCCTGGTGTCTGTGGTGGGGGGAGGCAATCTATTCCTCCCTCCCCCCCGGAATCCTCCGGAGTGGCTCTGCGTCCAGAGGATTTAGCAGAGCCGCACTCTGGCTCCATAGTGCGGGCGATACGGTAATGGTGGCTGCCATTACCGTATTGCTGGGAGACATACAGATGCAAATGGCATTGTGGGCGCCCCTTGTGGCTGTAAAGCACTGGTTTTTTACCTAAATAGAGCTGTTGTTGTTCAGTCATTCAGTCCTGTCCGACTCTTCATGACCCCATGGACCATAGCACGCCAGGCCTACCTGTCCTGCGCTCTCTCCTGGAGTGCACTCAAGTCCATATTCATTGCATCAGTGATGCTGTCTAGCCATCTAATCCTCTGCTGTCCCCTTCTCCTTTTGCCGTCAGTCTTTCCCAGCATCAGGGTCTTTTCCAGAGAGTTTTCTGTTCACATTGGGTGGCCAAAATATTTGAGCTTCAGCTTCGGTATCTGTCCTTCCAATGACCACTCACAGTTGATTTCCTTTAGGATGGACTGATTTCATTTGACCTCCTTGCAGTCCAGGGGACTCGTAAGTAGGGATGGCAGAGAATTTCTCCACGAATCTCGGGGAGGCCGAATGCCAATGCATTCGGCCCCCCGAAATTGTTGGTGAAATTCTCCGCCCCCCCGCCCCCACCCCGGGATGGAACTTACCTCCCTCGAATGTCCCTCTCGGCGGCGGGTCCCGGCGGGAGTTCGGCGGCGGTTCGCTGGGGGCGGGGGCGTCAGCTGGTCTTCCGACCGGCTGCCGCTGCCACCATTACAAAATAAAGTAAAAAAAAAAAAAAAACATGATAGGCTATGTAACTATCACGGCTAGATTTCCAAAGTCAGCCATGATGGGCTACGTAAATCGTTACGTAGCCTATCACGGGTGAATTTGAAAAAAAAAAAGCACGTACGCAAATGGCGGCGCCCATGGGCACCGCCATTTGCATTCCTTATTTGGGCCCGGTAGTTTACGTAAAGATTTATGTAGACTGTGGCAAAAATAAGGGCAACGCAAATAGCGTTGCCCTTATTTTCGCCGTAGTCTACGTAAATCTTTACGTAGACCACCGGGACCAAATAAGGAATGCAAATGGCGGCACCCATGGGCGCCGCCATTTGCATACGTGCTTTTTTTTTTTTTTCAAATTCACCCGTGATAAGCTACGTAACGATTTACGTAGCCTATCACGGCTGACTTTGGAAATCTAGCCGTGATAGGCTACGTAAATCGTTATGTAGCCTATCACAGTTGTGTTGTTGTTTTTTTCACTTTTTTATTTTGCGGCGGGGGAGACAGGGTGCTTCTCTCCGGCCTGAATTTCGGCCGGGCGAGGCAGGACGCCTGCCCCCCTGGCCAGAACTTCGGGGGGAGAACCAAGCGCCTCTCCCCCACCGCGAAGCAAGCTGCGGGACCAGGTAAGTGCCTTTCATACATCCCTACTCGTAAGAGTCTCAAGTGGCATCCACCACGCCATTTGCATCTGTATTTTTTCAAATGATCCCCTCCATGCTTCTCCTGCCCTGCATTGAATAGGCAGTCACCTCCAAGTTTGGAGGTGGTTGGCTATCTGAACAGGATCATAGTATCATAGAATAGTAGGGTTGGAAGGGGCCTACAAGGCCATCGCATCCAACCCCCTCCTCAATTCAGGAATCCAAGTCAAAGCATCCCTGACAGATGGCTGTCCAGCCTCGTATTGAATGCCTCCAGTGTGGGAGAGCCCACCACCTCCCTAGGTAATTGGTTCCATTGTCGTATTGCTCTTACAGTCAGGAAGTTTTTCTTGATGTTCAGCCGGAATCTGGCTTCCTGTAACTTGAGCCCATTATTCCATGTCCTGTGCTCTGGGATGATCGAGAAGAGATGCTGGCCTTCCTCTCTGTGACAACCTTTCAAGTACTTGAACAGCGCTATCATATCTAAGGGATATGAACCCTAGGGGTGCACAAAAGTCACTTACCTGGTCTCCCAGCTTGCTTCGCAGTGGGGGGGAGGCGCTTCACTGCTCCCCCCGAAGTTCAGGCCGGGGGGGGGAGGCTTCCTTCCTTCCTCACCCAGCCAAAATTCAGGCTGGGGGGGAGGCTTCCCGCCTCGCCTGGCCGAAATTCAGGCCGGGGAGGAGGCGCCTCGCCTCGCCCGGCCACGAAATAAAAAGTTAAAAAAACCCGCCCCCGTGATAGGCTACGTGACGATTAACGTAGCCTATCACGGCTAGATCTGCAAAGTCAGCCGTGATAGGCTACGTTAATCGTCATGTAGCCTATCACGGGTGACTTTAAAAAAAAAAAAAGCGCGTACGCAAATGGCAGCCCCCATAGGGAGCCGACATTCGCGTTCCTTAGTTGGTCGCTGTAGTCTACGTAAATCTTTACGTAGACTACGGCAAAAATACAGGGACCAAATAAGGAACGCGAATGTCGGCTCCCTATGGGGGCCGCCATTTGCGTACACGCTTTTTTTTTTTTAAGTCACCCGTAATAGGCTACATGACGATTTACGTAGCCTATCACGGCTGACTTTGCAAATCTAGCCTTGATAGGCTACATTAATCGTCACGTAGCCTATCACGGGGGCGTTGTTTTTTTTTTACTTTTCTTGGAATGGCGGCGGCGTCAGCCGGTTGAAAGACCGGCTGCCGCCCCTGCCCCTGTCGAATCTCTGCTGAACCGCCTCTGCGACCCGCCACCGGGAGCAACATTCGGGAAAGGTAAGTCCCATCCTGGGGGGGGCGGGGGGCGGAGAATTTCTCCCCGAAACTACTTTGGGGGGCCAAATACGTTGGCACTTGGCCCCCCGAAGTTTCGGGGAGAAATTCTCCCCCATCCCTAATGAACCCTTAGAGGCTGTAAAATAAATGGGGAGGAAATTTGAGCAAATTTGAGCCTGCTGCCACCACTTGAGAAGAAATACCTCAAGTGGTGACAGCAGGCTGGCTAGGGTTGGACCTTCCACAGAGTGAGACTAGTTCTGTATCTGTAGATGGTGGCTCTACCATGTGACTCAGAAGAATTATTGGGTCATGCATCTCTATTCTATGCATCTTTGCATTAATTGACTATGAAAAAACCAATAAAATCCAGGTTTGCATAAGAAGCAATTATAATTCATAAAGACCTCTGTGGAACTTTTACTCAGCTGGAATTAAATGCTTTTTTAATGGAAATGCAATGTATGCATGATGACTCAACTTTTCTAAATAAAGTGAATGTTTTCTTCAGCAAGGCTGTAAGGTTCATAATAAGTGTTCAATCTGCTGTAGCCCTTTTCTCAGTATGAAATGGTAATTTCATATTAACTTTAAATATGCAGAGGGACTCTTTCCTACACAAAACACAAGGCTTCTTCTAGTTCATTATTAGATACTTATTTCTGATGTATATTAGCAAGTTATTTGGGGCACTGGGGAACTGAATTATTTTAAACATTAGGCAGCATTTGAAACCTATGTAAGGAAGTAATGAGCTTTTTAAAAAATGTACCCTTCACATATAGAAATCATTGATGCAGAAAGTTTTTCTTCCCCACCCCCGATACATGCTCAAATCCTCAATGTTTCTCAACTTTTGTTCTAGTGTATCTCTTGAAGTGAGGAAACACCCACCCATTCCTTGTGAAGGGTGAATATAATTAATTCTCCATCTTAGACCTACAGACAGGCATATTAATAGAGTGTCCAGTTGTAACCGAGAACAGGATGCATGTATCTTGCATAGTTTTGAAGACTAGGAAATATTAATAGAGGTAGCTTTGCCTGAAGGAGTGAGAAAAGCTGCATCCTCCAAAATTCTTTAGTCTACACCACTAGGCTACATTTGTGACAAACCACCTTCCCTTTCTGGAAAAGGCCTCTGAACAAAGAACATGGGCAGCATAGACAGCAAAACGTACTTCTCTACACATTCCAGGCTGACTCTCTTGCTTCACCTTTCCCGTGACTCAGCTTGTGTTAAATAGGCACTGTACAAAACATCTAAAAGATGCATCATCAGGTCTTCCCAAGCTATTGATTAGTCATGTTGCATTTCCCTCTTTGGAAATTCCAACACCTTAGAAAGACTTTTTGTCTTTGAACATTTCGTTCATCTTAGGGTGATTGAAAAATAGTCAAAGCAAAATTCTTCCACACACTCGAGTCTCAAGAGGGCCTCATCCCACTCCCTACCTGGAGGCTGCTTTGGTGAGTTACTCTTAGGGTCCTGATAAGCAAAGTGAGCTAGTTTGATGTTTCATTTTATTGTAAAAGCAATTGATTATTTCTGAACTTCTCTCTGCTTGGTTCTTTAATATGTATAGTCAGTCAGAACATGTTGATTTAATTATTTGCCTAGCCTGGCCTTACCCATTGGCTGGATTGCTTGGCAAAAACTTGGTAACCTGGGTTTTAAGGAATTCAAATGAAGCTCTGGATAAGGGGCCTATCTTTCTCCATATATAAAAACCTGGATCCCACAGACCAGCAATGCCCTATTCCATGAGTGGAAAGGAAAACAGGCACAATGGTATGCCTACATTCATTTTTGCTATTCCTTTCTTGTGGCCTTTTCTGCTGCCATCAGGTGAAAGTTTTCATTTATCTGGCTGCCTCCACCAAACCAGCCTCAAAACTCTCTGGGTCTCAGGTATCTACATTAGATTGTGTGGAATGGCTATCAGATGTTGGGTTGGTAATGTAAAAAGTAGAGACCACACCATTTCAAATAAAGAAGTTTAAATTTACTGAAGAAATATGTCAATAGGAAAAAGTTGTAAAATTTCAGTGGATAACACATACAAACAACATAAAAATCATATGAACAATAGAGTAATAAAACAAGCAGGGATAAACACATCCAGCTAACATAACTAGTTTGTGTCCCTATTTTATCCAGGTCTCTTATCCAACTAGTCTCTTATTGGTCCAGCTCTCTCAATCAGTACTACAGTTCCAGCAACTCTGACTTCTTCTTTCCTCCAGTATTCTGGTCTGTCTGTCTGCCTGCTTGCCTTTTCTTTCTCTCTCTACTTCTCTACCCCTCTGCCTCTCTGCTTTTGGCTTTTATGTTCTAAATTTATTTTTCTCTCCCTAACTCGAACTAATCAGGAAAATAGTTTCTTGTTCGTTTCTGCCAACTAAGTTTCTGCTTTCTGAGTTTAAACTTTTTTTCTTCCTCTTACATTCTGTTGAACTGTATAACCTTCTGCTTCCTGAGCAAAACTTCTGGATGCATATATTATGCATATACTAAATAATTTACCTGTAAATTATTAACTTTTTAGCTGAAACTGACTAGCATACACACTAGGGATGGCGGAAAATTTCTCCCCGAAACTTCGGGGGGGCGAGCGCCAACGTGTTTGGCCCCCCGAACAAGTTTCGGGGAGAAATCCTCCGCACCCCCCCGCACCCCCCTGGGACGGGACTTACCTTCGCCGAATGTCCCTCCCGGCAGCGGATCCGGCCGGCGGTTCGGCAGCTGTTTGTGCGGGGCGGGAGCGGCAGCCAGTCTTTCGACTGGCTGCCGCCGCCGCCATTCCAACAAAAGAAAAAAACAAACAAACGCCCCCGTGATAGGCTATGGGAGGATTGACGTAGCCTATCACGGCTAGATTTGCAAAGTCAGCCGTGATAGGCTACGTAAATCGTCACGTAGCCTATCACGGGTGACTTTAAAAAAAAAAAGCGCGTACGCTAATGGCGGCCCCCATAGGGAGCCTCCATTCGCGTTCCTTATTTGGTCGCTGTAGTCTACGTAAACATTTACGTAGACTACAGCGACCAAATAAGGAACGCGAATGGCGGCTCCCTATGGGGGCCGCCATTAGCGTACGCGCTTTTTTTTTTTAAAGTCACCCGTGATAGGCTACGTGACGATTAACGTAGCCTATCACGGCTGACTTTGCAGATCTAGCCGTGATAGGCTACGTTAATCGTCACGTAGCCTATCACGGGGGCATTTGTTTTGTTTTGTTTTTAACTTTTGCGTTCGCGGCCGGGTGAGGCAGGAAGCCTCCTCCTCGGCCTGAATTTCGGCCGGGGCAAGGCGGGAAGCCTCCCCCCCGGCCTGAACTTCGCGGGGGGAGCAGCGAAGCGCCTCCCCCCCACTGCAAACAAGCTTCGGCGAAAGGTAAGAGACTTTCGTCCACCCCTAATACACACAAAATATTGAACCTATAATATCCTACAACCAAACTAAATGCTAAAAATGAAAGACAGTGCTGTTCCTTCACACCAGATTATGAGTTATTAAATCTTAAGAGTTATTAATAATATGTGGGTGGTAGCTGCCTACCCCTGAAGAAAGTAGACAAAGGGTGTCTTGCAGCTTGTCCTACCTCACACATTTGGAGGTGAAGACACACTAGTTTGTCACAGCATTAAAAATGCAATAACCCTAACCTTCCTTTGTTCAACCTATGTATTTAAAAGGAGAGAATATTGAACCATATAAACCTGTATCATCTTTCATACATCCCCCCAATCAACTTCTTCCATTTGTGTGTTGGGAATCTTTTCAAAGTGATAATGGTCAGGCACATGTCTGAAATGTGTGAGAAGAGCTTCAAGAACTTTGACAGAAACATGTATCAGATTCATTTGCTCATTAGAAAGACATGCATCAGAAGAATCTTTGACTCTTATTCCCATTTCTAAGAATGTGAATAGGTAAAAGTGATGTGAAAAGCAATCCTGGGAGCATGAAGGATAGACCACAGGGAAGGAAAGCCTATATAAGTAGCCTGAACAACAACCTCTTATGGCCTGTGCCAGAGCACACTGATAGAATTATCTTTCTTTTCACACCAGCCACACTGGCACCATGATGAAGACTCCCTTTCACCTTGAGCATGTTCACATAGAAAGACATCCTCTCCAGCTTTGGAATTCCCTTATTTTGAAAGTCCCACAAATCTCAGCCCAAGTATCTTATCGTGAAAGCCCCCTTTTAAACCAGGCAAGCATTTTCTGTTTGGAGATAGGGCAGAGAGTGTTTTCATATCTTTTCCCCCTAAAGGATGTTATCTGTTCTGATTCAGGGTCAAGAGTGCTACAAATCCATGTAATGTCTGCACCTGATGTGCTTAATGTTAATTCAAGTCCTTGTTGTTTCTGAAAATAAAAATAACTTGAAAGTCACAATAAAAAGTAAGCTTCACCTGGAATTTCCAGGACTGTACACAGATGGGAATGAGAGGGCTTTCTCCCATCCCTGCCAATGGATCTATTAATTCAACCTCATTTTTTATTGGTCTTAAACAAAACAAGCTCTCAGGATGAGGCAGCCTATTACAAAACCTCCAGACATCTCTAAATATCTTCTGTGTCAGTAACAAGAAAGATGTACATCAGTATATCAGTGCTTGGCTGTAAAATTATTGTAAAAAAAGAAAGCAACAAGACACAAGAGTCTGCTTTAAATTACAGAGCAGTAACCCAAACACAAAGATAACGGCTGCATTTCTTTCTTCCTATATAGTCGAGAAAATGGTGAAATGTAATAATATGATATATAGCGGTGGGTAAGGAAACATGACTTGTTTGCCAATGAAGCAATGTGGAGAGCGATCACATGTAGTTAGCAAACTGTATTGAGAAAGATAAAGTTGAAAGGAGCAAACTTGGCTGGAACCAGCTCCTGGAGACCAAAAGGCAGGCCGCAAAGGAAATGGTGAAGCATTTCTGTCCTGGGTTTGGAGGCATAACCTGGATTGGATTTAGTGGCTAAAACTGAGGCCTTGGGTCTGCTGGGAAGGCACTTCCGTGTTCTGGAAGACTGACCAGTACATCCTAGATCTGTAAGAACTACTTCTGATTACCTTGTGATGAGGAAAGTGCTCTCTTCATACATTCAAAAGCATTTTATTCTTTATTATGATGCCACATGTTCCAGGTCTTAGTGGATGCATGCATTAAACTCAGATTCTAGTCTTCAGCCCTAGCTCAGATGAAGTCCTCTTTAGGTTGTTCAGTTTGTATGTGAAGGAAGGGAAGCAGAGAGACGGGAAAGGTTAAGGCTGGCTATACACATCAGATTAAGTGCAAAACAAAAACAAAAAACTCTCCCCCAAAAACTCCATCCACAAGCAGGGATACTTGAATTCCATAAGGAAATAAGAAGAGCCTTGCTGGGTCAGATCAAAAGCCTATCTATTCCAGTATCTAGGGATGTCAGAGAATTCCACGACGGATCTCGATGAGGCCGAATGCCAGTGCATTCAGCCCCCCAAAATCCATCGCGGAACGGTCTGCCACCCCCCCGCCCCCCACCGATCCCCCCCAGGATGAGACTTACCTGGGGCGGCTGTTCTGGATGGCGGCAGCTCCAGCGGCGGCTTTGGTGGTGGCAGAGGCGGTGGCTGGTCTTCCAACCGGCTGCTGCCGCCACCATTTCCAGTCTGTGTTTTTTTTCTCTTTTTTTTCTCATAGACATGATAGGCTACATAAAGACTTACGTAGCCTATCATGTCTGGGTTTTAAAAAAAACAAATGCGTAAGCAAATGGCGGCGGCTACAGCCACCACCATTTGTGTTCCTTATTTTTCGCCTTCTTAGTCTACGTCAATATTTACGTAGACTAAGACAAAGAAAAGAAAGGGGAACGCAAATAGCGTAGTGGGCGCTATTTGCGTTCCCCTTTCTTTTCTTTGTCTTAGTCTACGTAAATATTGACGTAGACTAAGACGGCGAAAAATAAGGAACACAAATGGCGGCGGCCATAGCTGCCGCCGTTTGCTTACGCGTTTGTTTTCCCCCAGAGCCCTCCGCGGCTGGAAATCTGGCTGTGGACGGCTCTGGGCTGGGCTGGGCTGCCGCCATTTGCGTATGCGGTTTTTTGTGTTTTTTTTAACCCAGCCATGATGGGCTACGTAAAGATTTACGCAGCCTATCACGTCGTTTTGTGTTTTTTTTAACCCAGCCATGATAGGCTACGTAAATCTTTACATAGCCTATCATGTAGTTTTTTTGTTTTTGTTTTTACAAGAAAAATGACGGTGGTGGCAGCCGGTCGGAAGACCAGCCGCCGCAGCCACCGCCGCGGAAGCTGCCGCTGCCCAGAAGATCCGCCCCAGGATCTCATCCCAGGGGGGATCCACAGGGGGGCAGGGGGGTGGCAGGCCATTCCACCACAGATTTCAGGGGGCCGAATGCACTGGCATTCGGCCTCACCGAGATCCGTGGCAGAATTCTCTGACATCCCTAAGCTAAACTCAGTCAAGTAGCCAAGTATCAAAAGGAAAGTTTCTGTTCAGCCCCAGAGCCAAGCTGTTGTATCCTTTGCTCTACCCCATCCTGAGTCCATCCAAAGTTGTTTTCTATTTTTAGAAGGTGATATTTTGCATGTTTATCAGCCAGCCTGCAATTCTAGAAAACTCTACATGTTTTGTGTCCCAATCCAGCAAGAATAATCCAAACTCACAAAGCCAAGCTTCTGTGAACTTCCACTGAGCACCCAAGCAAATTCTCTGTGTGCATTTCCCATTGCTGAATCCTCACAGCTTGAGCTGAAAACTACATTCGAGCATTCCTACCTACTGGGGAGCTTTTATTGGAGGCATTTGTAATTCCTAGCTACAACATTTGGATCTGAATTTCTTAATAATTTGTAGTTGGGTAGATTAGTGGTTTCAATTTGGGCCTGTTCTAACTGGATCATAAACATGAAGAAGCTGTATGCATTGTTTCAGGAGCTCTGGCAAGAGGTTATTTACTGGTAACAAGGAAATAATATTAAAGCAATACAAGAAATGAATATGCATTTGCCATTGTTTCTCACACAGCTGCCTCCAACAACTTGCGCTATATTATATAATAACTTATGTCAGCTGACCTAGAAAGGGTTATTTATAAATTCACTTGCAACATTGAGGAGCATTTTTCTTCCAAACAGTATTCCAAATTATTATTCTGAAAGACAAATTCATGCATCAGAGAATGTTAAAAGAGGCCACTGGCAGCTCCATCTACAACAGAGGCTGGGGGAAAGTACACAGAACATGCAATGCTTAGATTTAAGCTAATTTAGTCCTAGTGAAGCTGATAGAACTAAATAGACTCAGATGGCATTTTAGATTAACTGTGTCCCAAATATGGCTTCCCAGATTGAAAATACTGATGAACAAATGAATCTGCCTTACACTGAGTTAGATTACAATGCTGACCCAAGACATTTTGCTGCCTGAGGTGAATGACAAGATGGTGCCCACCCCCATTCCACGTACAGAAGCTGAGCAGACTGGCGGTTGAACCTTAGGGCCAAACTACATGTGATGTTAGTCACATATTTAAAGAAGCATGCTTACCTGGCCACTTCTGTTTGGGAGAAAATGCAACTGCAAGCCTGAATATGCTTCTGATCCAAATGGGGGCATCACGGAGGTTCTCTGCCAAAAATTGACTTCTACCTGGCTGTTATTTGCCTTCAAAGGAGTTGTATCAGGAAATAGCAGTTGGGGGGAACAAGAAGCAACCAGGAGAGATAGATTTTCAGCCAAAAAACAGTGTGGGACTCTGATATGGTTTGAAAGCACATTCCGGACTGGGGCCACACAGCCGCTTTTTCTCCAACATAAAGGTGGCCAGGTTAAGCATGTTTGTTTACATATGACTAACTTCATGAGTAGTTTGGACCTTTCTTCAACAATGGTGACAAGACAGCATATTCCACTGCACTTGAGGGCAACACACTAGGGGATATAGGGCAGGCCATATGGAAAACATAGCTCTGTCTCCTGATGCCTTGTCACTGCTTGCTCACCGCTCCATCATCTATGTGGTGGCATTTCAAAATATCTGATGCTTATAAAAATATGGCATGATTTTACCACACATATATACAAATCAGGGACATATGCAGCAATATTTGGCAAAGCCTTTCCTCAGATTATGGAAAAGAGACTAAATGTAATTTGTTATTGTGAAGAACCTTAATGAAAACCTCCAGACAGCCAGTGGATTCCACCTATGTTTTCATCTGTATAGTAAAGGGGGAAAAACATTCAGGGTGCAATCCTATGCATGTTTAGACAGAAAAACTCCTACAACTCCCAGCATGTCCCAGGAAGCATGGCTGGCTGGGGCATGTTGAGAGTTGTAGGACTTTTTTCTGTCTAAACATGCATAGGATTGCACCCTGAATGTACTACCCTCTATCAACAATTCAATTTAAATTCCATTGGTTGGTTGGTCAGTTTGTCATTATAAAGCATTTTTAAAAAAAAAATCTGAAAGAACAAAAACTAAGTTCTTTCTAATGTTTAGCCAAAATCCCCTTTCTTGTAGTTTGTAATAAGGATGTATGAGAAATGTGTTTGTTTGCTTTAGAACAGAAGTACACAGTTTGCATCTCCCAGATTCGAACACAATCTGTGGTCAAAGTCCACCCTTTTCTGAGCTTGCATGCAGGGACCAAAAAAATACATTCAGAAATGAATACATTTGAAAAATATGCATGGAAAAGTATATCCCCTTGAAAATGCAAACAAACATGCTTTAATTGATGGGAGAAAAAGGCATACTTTTCAAAAATGTGCACTGAAATATGCATGAACTTTGCAAACAAACAAACAACAAAGCTCACAATCTGATATGGACACATGTCGGAATGAGGTTCGAGGTGGAATTTGCAGAACCGCGATGAACTTGAATTTTGCTGGTTCACACATCCCTAGTTTGAACCTATTGGTTCAGGTCCTACCTTGTAGAGAAACCAAAACTAAATTTGCTCCATCATCTATGTGACAGCCCTTCAAGTATTTGGAGACAGCTGTCATATTACCTCTTAATTGTCCCTTCTCCAGGCTAAATACACCCAACTCCTTCAACCTGGGTCTCCAGAACTCTAACCATCTTTGCACACATTCCAGGTTGTTAAAGTCCTTTTTAAGCTGCAGTGCTCAGAACTGGACACAATAGTCCAGGCAAAGTCTGACCAAAGCAGAATAGACAAGGCCACCTCACTCTGCCTAATGGTAGGGCTAGTCCTGTGAAATCTAATCCTTTTAATTATTGTCAACCCTAATGGGCAGTGGCTGTTTGAGGTATCAGAGGTAATTTCCAACTTTGATACTAGAGATAATGTTTTAACTGGAGGTGCCATACATAGTATCCAATTCTGTGCTTATGAAAGGACATTTACACAAGGGGAATCCCCCATCTGTCCTCACCACTGCAGCCCCCTATACCCTTGAAAAGCCTGTCCTGTGGGTCAGGTCACCTCAGGAAAGGCCTTGGTTGTGGGGCAGAGCAAACCCTTCAGTGGAAGTGGGAAATCATCAGTGGAAATCAGACAGAAGTAGCTTGTGCAAGCAGAGCTCATCTTTCCCGATCCTGAATATTATTGTATAGCATTTTGTTCCCAATTATGCATTCAGCTATTAGTACAGCCCACCTCCTGGGGTTCCATGTAAAGATGAAAGAGTATGTTGCCATCAGAAAATGTCTGCCTCATCAGAAATCCTACTGCAAAGCTGGTGTGCTGAAGCCTTGCCAGATGGAATTATTCTTAATGATTTTGAATGATCTCAATTTGTTTTTATCTAATGTAAAACTAATTCTCAGTGATAGATTTCAGAGAGAGAGAGAGAGAGAGGAGTTCGTATGACATTGACAGTCATTTAGAAATTTGCAGGAAATGATTAATCATTAGAAATGGACAGGAATGGATGGCAAACAGCCAACCCCCTCATTTGAGGACACTTTTGTAGCCAAGATACTGGCTTGCCAGTACCTTCTCTTATGAACACCGAGGAGCAAATAAGAATTAGGGACTTGAGACCAGAGGGGAGATGGATAACTTACAATGGAGGTCACAACACCGTGTCCTCAGCTGTAGCAGCAGGAGAACAGTAAGTTAAAGAACTGTTTATGTACCTTCTCTTATCTGTTTTCACACAGTGTGGCAATTATTCTATGACCTTAGATTGAGATGAGCTACTGCAATAAAACAGAAATATAACTTGAAAATGGATAGATCACATAGACACTATGAAGGCAATAACTGTAGAGTCTCAGGGCTGGCCTTACCATTCGTCAAGATGAGATGACTCACAGAAAGCACGGTCCCCATTAGTGGGGGTGACATGGACCATGTCAGGCAGGAAATTTGGAGGAACCATTCATAAGAACATAAGAAGAGCCATGCTGGATAAGACCAAAGGCCTATGTAGTCCGGCATGCTGTTTGCATAGTGGCCACCTAAATTCCCATGGGAAGCATACTGACAGTTGTCATCACAGGATGCCATTTGCATTTTCTCCTGCTGTCACTAAAATATAAGGCATCAAATAGGCATCTCTGAAGAGGCTGCTTTTCTGCATCCAAAGGATTAGCAAAAGGAAACTCTGAGGCATGCTGTGTTGTACTTTTTGTTGGCAGTTATGGTTATTGTTTCCAATTGCACATTATGAGCATCTTTGGAACAACTCTTTACCCTAGAAATCCATCTGCCACTTTGATGGATCTGGCAATTCTCCTCAGTAATACTGAGCTCATGTGTTTTTTCCCCCACTTAACTTTGATTGTCGCATTGCCTTCTTCAAAGAGATCCTAATGCAAGTTAGATACAGACTGTCTGAGAGGTATATCTGCCCATCTTATTAGCTCTTCTGAAGCAGTAACCATTCTACTAGAGTTCTTGCTGCCATTACTACTAGCGTAAGCTCTCCGCATGGGCTACCTTCTGAGTGCCTGCAATGGGACTCTGTATTTCTGCTGAATTGTCTATAATCTTGATGGCTGTTGCAAAGAAAGTCACAGATGCATAACCCTATTACCATTTCCTTCCTTACCATCTGTCATTTTATAGTTTTCAGGTTTAGTACATCCCTGAAGAGAATGGTCTCTTACCTACTTCTGCACTTTCCTATTATACGGTAGTCATGTAGATTATCCTTGATTTCCTGGAGGTTTGCAGCAGGTCTTTCTGTCCTTCCCTGTAGGGGACCACACTTCCCCAAACACTGTCCAATGTATCATGCAAAGAATTCTTCTGCTGATGCATGAACCACGAGGTCAGAATCATCTTTTTCTCCCAGATGATCTCAGCCATTTGAAATCTTTATTATACATATCCTGTAATGAAATTTCAGAAATGTCATAAGGGAAAACAACCACCAGAAATAGCCAGTGAACAGCAGTGTCATAATGCCTTTGAGGACTGGATGGCCACCAATATTAATAGGTGAATACTGTGCAGCAGTGATGGTTCCAGGTTTCGTGGGGCCCTTGGGCAAGTTGAGTTGGGTCCAGATTTAGGCATGTGCAACTGGGCTACTGAAAGTGGGTGTCTCCACCACCTTTTCCCTCTAGCCCCATGAAAATGCTACACAGAGGATATGGGGACCCTGCTGAATGGAGTGAGCTGTAGTATGTGTGTGGAGGCCAGGGACAACAGAAGCAAGCAAGCTCCCAGAGAGCGAGCGACCAGAGCGAGCAAACAGGGGGAGCAAACAGGAGTTGGCCAAGGGAGTTCGGCAGGGGAGGTCAAGGGGGAGGCTCCTAACTTTTTTTTTCATTTTTATTTTATTTTTAACTAACTTTTTTCCATTTATTTGTCTTGTAACACACACTTTCACACAAGTGGGACTCTGCTTTTAACCTCTACTGAGTACAGGAACAGGCACAGGCTAGTCTAGAACAATCGCAAAGCTAGACACCAAAAGAAAAAAGAGGCTATGGAAGGACAAGACTCTCCAGTGGTGGTGACCTGCAAGGTGTGTGCAATGTTTGTTTTCTTGCCTGATAACAACATGGCCTACACCTGCAACAAGTGCAAGTTGATCACGCTGCTGGAAGAAAAAGTAAGTGGACTGGAGTGGCGATTGTCAACTCTCCGGGGAATAAGAGAACATGGAGAGTTCTTGGACAGAATGGGGGAACTACAGCAGCAAAGGGAAGACCAGAAGCTTGAAGAGCAACAGCAAGATGAGGCAGTGGGAAATGCAGAGGTGAAGAAAAATGGGGTAGAGGATACTCCTTGGAAAAGGGTGACAGTTAGGAGAAGAAGAACTAGAAGCCACTCTGCACCAGTGGAAGCAGTGGAGCTGTGGAACCGATTCCAGGTACTTGCGGATGAGACTGGAGGACAGCCTGCAGAGGAAGAATCACAGGGGAACCTACATGAGAGTGAGCAAGAGGCTGAAGGTCAGTCAAACAGAGGCGATGAAACCCAGGCCTACAACAACAAGAACAGAAGAGTGGTAGTAGTGGGAGACTCCTTGCTGTGTGGGATCGAGACCCAAGTATGTCGCAAAGACCCGTGGACTCACCAGGTATGTTGTCTCCCGGGAGGACGAATTAGAGATGTGACTGAAAGGTTGCCTGTACTCATAAAGCCCACTGACAGGTATCCCTTTCTTCCATGTGGGAACAAATGATACCGCCAAGCAGAGCTACGAAGAAATCACGTCAGACTTTGAAGCTCTGGGAAGGAAACTCAAGAACTTTGGGGCCCACATAGTTTTCTCATCCATCCTTCCAGTAGTTAGAAGAGGGATAGAAAGGGAACAAAAAATACTCTGGGTGAATGACTGGCTACGAAGGTGGTGCCGACGAGAGAGATTTGGATTCCAGGGCTATACCTCCTGGAAGAGGGGCTGTTGGCAAGGGATGGGTTGCACCTCACAAAGGATGGGAAGAATGTGTTTAGCCACAGCATGAAGAACTTCATCAGGAGGTCTTTAAACTAGGGATGTCAGAGAATTTCTCCACGAATCTCGGGGAGGCCGAATCCCAGCGCATTCAGCCCCCTGAAATTGGTGGAGAAACGGTCTGCCCCCCCGCCCCCCCGGGACGGGACTAACCTTGCTCGAATGCCCCTGGTGGCGGCAGCTCCGGCGGCGGTTCAGCGGTGGCGGCCGGTCTTCCAACCGGCTGCCACCGCCGCCATTTCCAAGTAAAAGAAACAAACAAATAAACAAACAAACGTGATAGGCTACGTAAAGATTTAAATAGCCTATCACGGCTACATTTTTAAAAAACACCGTGATAGGCTACATAAATGTTTACGTAGCCTATCACGGCTGACTTTTTAAAAAAAGCGTGTACGCAAATGGCGGCGCACATGGGCGCCGCCATTTGCCTTCCTTATTTTGGCACGTGTAGTCTACGTAAACATTTACGTAGACTACAGCGAAAATAAGGGCAACGCTTATTTGTCAGGGATGCTCTGACTTGGATTCCTGCATTGAGCAGGGGGTTGGACTCGATGGCCTTGTAGGCCCCTTCCAACCTGAGTATTCTATGATTCTATGATTCTATGAGGTGCCTTCTATGAGGGAAGCCCTTCCATCAACAGAAGGCAGATCCTAATCCCCTGGCTGTGTCTACCACATCCTCTTTGCCACTGTCATCAGATCCTGTGCAGGTGCCTACCAATGCTGACACCAGGCGCCAGCCCTGCTGTCATGCTACATCAGTTTCCTCTATCAAAACCAGAATCAGATGAGACCCCTTCAAAGGATGACGGCCCCATTGCTGGTCCTAGCATGTCTGAGGCTCAAGGGGAATAAGTGGAAACAGGCAAACCACTTCAGATGATCACCCAAGAGGGTGCTTCTGTAATGGAGACTATATGTTAAGTGTAGGGATGGCGGAGAATTTCTCCCCGAAACTTCGGGGGGCCGAGCGCCAACGTGTTCGGCCCCCGAAGAAGTTTCAGGGAGAAATTCTCCGCACCCCCCGCACCCCGCACCCCACCCGGGACGGGACTTACCTTTCCCGAATGTCCCTCCTGGCGGCGGATCCCGGCGGCGGTTCGTCGGGTCTTCGTCAGGGGCGGGGGCGGCAGCCGATCTTTCGACCAGCTGCCGCCGCCGCCATTCCAATAAAACTAAAAAAAAAAAAAATGCCCCCGTGATAGGCTACGTGATGATTAACGTAGCCTATCACAGCTAGATTTGCAAAGTCACCCGTGATAGGCTACGTAAATTCTCACGTAGCCTATCACGGGTGACTTTAAAAAAAAAAAAAAGTGCCTACGGCTAATGGTGGCCCCCATAGGGAGCCGCCATTCACGTTCCTTATTTGGTCGCTGTAGTCTACGTAAAGATTACGTAGACTACGGCGACCAAATCAGGAACGCGAATGGCGGCTCCCTATGGGGGCCGCCATTTGCGTACGTGCTTATTTTTTTTTTTAAGTCACCCGTGATAGGCTACGTGACGATTTACGTAGCCTATCACAGCTGACTTTGCAGATCTAGCCGTGATAGGCTACGTTAATCGTCACATAGTCTATCACGGGGGCGTATTTTTTTAAAACTTTTTATTCCACGGCCAGGCAAGGCGAGGCGCCTCCCCCCCGGCCTGAATTTCAGCCGGGCGAGGTGGGAAGCCTCCCCCCCCGGCCTGAACTTCGGGGGGAGAGCAGCGAAGTGCCTCCCCCCCACCGTGAAAAGCTGCGAGACCAGGTAAGTGGCTTTCGTGCACCCCTAAAAGTGGCTCAAACGCACTCTTCAGATCCTCCAGAAACCCCGCTGGAGGGTCTGATAGCAGAAGCCCAGACTGGGAGGTGCAGCACCCATTTGGCAGTGTGAGGCCTCCCTTCCCTGAACCCTATGCAGGAGGAGGAAACCAGACCCAGCACATTCTATGGCTGATGCTACAGGAAAAGGTGGGACAGCAGGGGTTCTTCAGCTGATATGTTGAAACTAGGGATGGCAAAGAATTCCACCATGGACCCCAGTGAGGCCGGATTCTTTCGGCCGGGGAGGATCCAGCCGAAGAGGATTCCGCAGGGAGGCGGAGTTAAGTGCTCCGTTCTGCCACAGACTCCGGAGGCCAGATTCTTTTGAATCCGGCCTCCGGAGTCCGTGGCAGAACGGAGCACTTACCTCCGCCTCCCTGCGGAATCCTCTTCAGCTGGATCCTCCCCAGCCAGCTGTGTATTGCCAGCGATACAGCCGCCATTGCAGTGCCCCATCACTGGCTGAGGGCTCACTCTGGACATAAATGGTGTAGCGGACACGATTTGCAACCGTAAAGCCCTTAGTTTAAGCTAAATGCAGCCATTTTTTTCCGTCTAAACATGCATCAAATTGCACCATTAGTCATGAATCACTTGATTTCAATGGGTATACTCTAAGCAGGACTAAGCCTGGATCCAACCCGAATCTATAAATTTACCTAATTACTTTGCACATGATGTGTGGGGAATGCAGATGATAAGGACACTGTGAACTAGTTCATTTCCTAAGATATTGCATTACAACTTTTGTATCCAAACTAATTACTCATGACTCGTTGTTATCCCAACTCACTGTTTGGCCTCATGTCAAACGCTGGGACGGCTTCAAAAATTTCCATAACCATGGCTACAAATTAGGATGTGCCAGTTTGTTCAGCGGACTGTTACTACATCTAACGTTACAAAAATAGTTATTACAATTGACAGGGTTGTTGTTGTTTTTAATTGCCAAGAGTTCTGCAAATCAAGCATAAATAAATTGGTAGTATAAAATAGGTTCTATGAAGGCCCATTAGCATCAGTGATGATGTAGCAGAGATAGAAAATGCCAAGAAGACAGAATTAAAACACAGCTTGCATGAAGGTCATGTAATTGGGGATCTTGACTACACACTTATGAAGTTTAATTTGAAAGTAACAGATTGCAACGCTACTGTTTTATTGAGATTACACTTTTCTTTTTTGTAAACCAGTGGCTTTTCAAATGGTGGTTCTCAGAAGCTTACCGGGGTTCTGAATAGGAACTTGAAGATAAGTAAGAGAAAACAAGCTTCTCTGAAAGCGGGTAGCAAATGGTTCCCCTTAGGACAAACAAGTTAAAGTCTTGCTGCACCATTCAGACATTACCTTCATCTATTCCAGGCATGAACCTCTTTCAGCACAAGGCCAAATTAAATTTCAGAGAAGCTCTCATGGGCTACGTTCCAGTGCTGGGCGGGGATGAAGGTAAACGCGGGTGGAGCCAAAGGCAAAATGGGTGGAGCCTAGACACCAAAAATACCTGCATATTTTAGCTTAAAGTGACTCAGTTTAGGAAAGGCATTCCAATCTTGTAGAATGGGGGGGGGTGCAAAAAAGCAAGGAAATCACAAAACTTTCAGTGGTCAGGAGAAAGGGCTGGGGCCAGGAGAAGGTGGCATGGCCATCTGGGGAGCCACAGAGGGCCAGACTGTTATCTCATGTGGGCTGGATTTGGCCCACAGGTCTGAGGTTCAGCACCCCACTCTATTTCCTCCCATCCCCATGCTGTGCAGGTAGCTTCTTCACCTCTTACATGGCAGGGCTGGCATTGATCAAAGACTGCTGGCCTTTCTCAGTCAATCTCTCCCTGCAATTCAGTTGGAAGGAGACTAGTGGGAGCACTGATACACACACAGTTCATGAGAACAATGGCAAGGCCCAGCAAGCCAAGCTGGTGGCACCCCAGATGAACAGCAAGAGTGCACCCTGCAGTGTGCCCTAGAATGATCTGCAATACACCTGAGCTCTGTAGTAGGCAAAGAGCACTTCTTTAAGAGACCATTTGGAAATGGTTCTTCCCTGCATCAAAGAAGTCTGACAGCCTCCCTCCTCTCCTTACATTCTCTTTGAAAACTCATCCCATCATAGCATATATGTTTCCTTCCAATGTCAGTGGTTATAACAACGGCCAGCTCTATAAATATCTTGACAACCATCCTCGTCTCCATCCAGGTGCCCCATTTCTGCTCTGGGTGGCTGCTTTGCTGGTTCCAAAGAAAGAACAAATTGAATACTTGGTGGCTGCCCAGTAGCAACAAGGCCCGCTCTCCCCGACCTGCAAGCAGTTGGATAGTGCTGCAGGCAGCTATAGACAACCACAAGGTGGTTTTATATTGATGGAGCATTCTACACAGCATTCAGGGTAGGGTGGAGTAAGACTAAATAAACAACATTATTTGCGGTGTCAGGTAAAAACTCCCCACCTGGCACCCCAGCCATTTTAATCTGCTGTTGCTTTTAGCTTTGCTTAAGGGTTTGGGCTGCAACCCTATGGTACCTTGGAGGGCATCCCAGGGACCATAGGATTTTTTAGATTTCCCCCCGACCCCGGGGGCAAAGAGAAGTCTGGCCTTGGAGAGGGAGTTATGACTTCAAGCCTCCTCCATGAAGCTGAGGAAAGGTCCACAGCCATTGCTTCTCCAAGATTTTGGAGAGCACAAAAAGGAGGCATTCCGGGGGGATTTCCTGGTTGTGCTGGGAGAGCCTGTTGGATTGGTCTGTTAACATTTAATTGCTGCTTTATTATTGTTCTAATAAATTCTATGAAATAATTCTAACTTGTACACACACACATACACAACCTGAATAGGGAGATGGGTGGTATATAAATACTTTTTAAAGTAAATAAATGCTTTGTTCTATTTTTTAAAAAAGGGGGAGGAGGCAGAATCTGAGGAGAAAATGATAAAAATAAGTATCCCAAACCATAATGTAAGTGCCGCTGTGTTTATTCAAAATCTTTACCTGGATTCATTTGCATATTGGACACACACATGAAAATTATTTGAGGTTCAGTGCAGGAGGTTGATGTAGGCTTTTGGCTGCTGTACCTTCTTCTTTTTAAACTAGATGTTATGTGTCTTAATCCATAGTCCTTGGTCAAAAGGGACCGTTTCCCTTCTGCTTCACCACCATGACAACTGATTGGAAGAGAGAAGTAAAGATGCTTCAGTCCAGCCAGAAACTTCATTAAGGAAACCGGAGGGTGGATCATGTGAGTAAGGAAGTCAGTGACACCCCCCCACCCCCAAAACCAGGCTCTAATAAAATGCCACTCTTCCCTGTATAGCAGCCTCCCCCAATCTATTGCCTTCCAGATATTTTGGACTACAACTCCCAGAATTCCTGCCCATTAACCATGCTGGCAGGGGCTGGTGGGAGTTGAAATCTAAAACACCTGGAGGGTACCAGGTTGGGGAAGGCCGCTTTCTAAATTAGTTAATGAGTGAATTCCCCTTTCCTTTCCTTTGCTATTCCATGGGTTCACTCTGTCCTGCATTCTGCAATTCTAGTTTAATCAGTAGAATTTGTGAAACTAATGTTGTGCATGGAATCTAGTAACCTTCATTTCTCAGAGCACCACTTCATAGCATTCAAATGCAGCTGGGTCAGTTTGCACGATCACCACAACCCACCCGTTTTGATATCCAACTTCCAGCCGGGGGTTGCCATGGTTTGTTTGCTATCTGAACCTGGATGGCAGGGATTGTGTGGGGGTTAAACAACCCCCAAATAACCCTACAACAGACTATGGGATATTTGTGGGTTGTTTATCCAACAAACAACCCCTGCCACCAGGACTTGGATAGCATGACAAAGTGCAGCTTGAATACAATACGCAAACTGGCACCCACACGTGCTGCAGCCTGTCATGGCTTAAATAAGCCATGGTAGGCTGCAGTGATTGTGTGAACCAGGTCATAGACTCTGGGCACACAGAGCCAATCAATGCATGGAGGCTGAGTGTGGGGTTTGAAGCTTCTACTCCCCTTCCATGGATTGAGTTTTACATTGTTTAGAACATCTGAAAATGGCTCCCAAAATGCCTCCTGCTTTAAGCTGAGGTGTTACGGTCCCTTCCTGAGGATTGTCTTTCTCTGACTACTTTGATCAATAGGGATGTGAACAGAGTATTTACTGTGACATCCCCCCCATTTGCCCCTCCTGCCCACCTTGTCTCCCTCTGGGTTCCCTGCAAAAATTAGGCCATGTGCCACATGTAATTAGGCTATCAAACCTCAGGTTGACCACCCCTGATTTAAAACATGGGATTGGTGTATCAGGCATGGCCGTTGCATATATATGTTATTTAATGGAGGGAAAAATCCTATGGCCACTAGTCAGCGGCTAGATGGTGATAGGATATCTGGTTTTCTGGGAACCGACCTCCCCCCACTTCCGCGCTGCCTTGGAGGCAGTGCAGAACAACCCTGTGCTCTGTGCTCACAAGAGGAGTGAGGAACTGCCAAAATGGGGCATTCCCGGAGGGTGTTCTGGGGCGGGGAGGGCAGAAATGCCTGTATGACACATCCAATGTGTCATATGGTAACCTACCTCCCCCTCCTGCTGCTCTGCCCTCCCGTGGCAATCGGTTGTCTAGCCAAAAATGCAGGGCAGAAGAAGTGTGGAGGGAATGATCCCCTCCGTGCTTCTCCTGCCTTGCATTGGATAGGCAGTCACCTCCGAGTTCAGAGGCAGCTGCCTATCTGCATAGGATTGCACCCTTAGAGTGCAATCCTATGCATGTTGAGACAGAAAAAAGTCCTACAACTCCCAGCAATCCCCAGCCAGGAATTATTTTCTTGCTCAGGTGCCAGAATAACTTGGGACAGCAATGGAAACTGTGCACCTTGACCTGGGGAGGGGGGCATCATTTGCTATTCCACCTTAGGCAGCAAAATGTCTTGCACTGGTCCTGCATATTTTAGATTCTTCAACATGTGCATTCACAGTGCAAGCTGAATACTGGGCTACTTTACTAACTGTTTACTCCATTCATGGAGGTTTTACAGGTCAGATATTCTTTTCAGCTCCTACCAGGAGAAGCTCATGTTTTAACTGAATTAATTCTGCAAAGCTTCATTTGTAAAAATCATAGTCTCATGTAAAGACAAATGGCCCCAAGCCTGAATTTCCATTTCAAATGGAAATCCATTTTTAAGAATAGCAGTTTCAACCAGATTTTTTACTTTTCTTTATCTTTCAGCTCATAAAAAATCCATTATCAAGCTGAAGATATGGTGCTGAAGAAAGTCATCAGCCTCATTTAAGAATGCCGAGGCGTATCTTCAACCCACTTTGCTATTTATCTGTGTGACTTAACATCTGAGAGAGAGAAAGATGAATAGAAATAGCCCATATTTCAAAGTAAGCAATACATGCCAGATTTGCATATCAAGAAAGATTCCTTTATTGAGAACTCGGGATTCTATTTAATTTAAACACCCAGAGTGCGCTTTTTGTGCTGTGCACATATAGTCTATATATCTTGCACATAAGAACATAGCATATGTTTAATCTCTTGGTTCTATAAGATCCTACAGAGTATTTTATAGAATCAGTTGTGAGAGTTCCAAATCTGGCACATGGACACAAAATGGTACCCTTTCACTTGAGCTATGTGTGAAGCTGCTGGCCTCCTTGAAGTAATCTTGCTTGCACCATCACTTGAAACTACTATATGGGGCTGCCATGGTAGGGATGGACCTGAGTAAAGGTCTACTGACTTTACATTCAAAAGGAGGAATCACTTTGGAGAATGTTTAAGCTTCCTAGCTCTGCCATAGCAATACAGAGTATCAAGTTCATTCAGAATAGCTGAAATAAGTAGGGCTGTGCACAGACCCCCCGATCTGCTTCGGATGCCGTTTCAGATCCTCTGAAGTGACCCCTATCCACCTCAGATTGATTTGGACCCCCTCCGCTTTGACTCAGATCTCTCCAAAGAGAGATTTGGATATCCGGATCACTGATTTTTGGTATTTTCCTATTGACTTGCATGGAAAAACACAAACAGTCATTACTTTTTTAGTTTTTATGATACAGGCATGAAATTTGGGAACCTATCCACCCCCCTGAAGAGGAGGCCATATGCAAAATTTCAGAAAGTTTGGCCCAGTGTTTTTTGTGCTAAGTCTCCCTGTTTCCACAAATGCACATGACACCTGTAACGTCTCCCTGTTTCCACACATGCACATGACACCTTGGCCTCTCCCAGCCCCCCTCAAGGGCACTGCACACATGCCCAGACAGTTTGGCCCACTCTCTTGTGTGCTAGGTGTAGGGGAATATTGACTTTTTCCACCAAAACTCCCAAAGCAAGGAGCAAAAGTAACTTCTCCCTGTTTCCACAGATATGTGTGAAACTTGGGCCCCTCCCAGCACCCCTCAAGGGCATCCCACCCACAGAAGTCCAGGCAGTTTGGCCCACTGGCTTGTGTGCTAGGTGCAGGTTGAATTTAATATTCCCAGAAACTCAGACCAAACTCAGAAGGGAAAGTGAGTTGAAGCAGAGGTCACCATCCCTAATCTCTGCTGCAGGTTTCTTTGAAGTGAAAGACAGCCCTTATTTGGAAGAATCACTTAGGTATGTACGAAAGTCACTTACCTTTTCGCAGGGGTGATTCGCGGTGGGGGGGAGGCACTTCGCTTCTCTCCCCGAAGTTCAGGCGAGGGGGGGAGGCGCCCCGCCTCGCCCGGCCAAAATTCAGGCTGGGGGGGAGGCGCCCCGCCTCGCCCGGCCGAAATTCAGGCAGGGAGAAGCGCCCCATCTCCCCGGCCGTGAAAGAAAAAGTAAAAAAAAAAAAAATGATAGGCTACGTAACGATTAACGTAGCCTATCACAGCTAGATTTCCAAAGTCAGCCGTGATAGGCTACGTAAATCATCACGTAGCCTATCACGGGTGACTTTGGAAAAAAAAAGTGCGTATGCAAATGGCGGCGCCCATGGGCGCCGCCATTTTAGTTCCTTATTTGGATAGGGGTAGTCTACGTAAAGATTTAGGTAGACTACGGCGAAAATAAGGGAACGCTATTTGCATTGCCCTTATTTTCGCCGTAGTCTACGTAAATCTTTATGTAGACTAGACATGCCAAAATAAGGAATGCAAATGGTGGTGCCCATGGGCCGCCGCCATTTGTGTACGCACTTTTTTTTTTCCCAAAGTCACCCATGATAGGCTACGTGACGATTTACGTAGCCTATCACGGCTGACTTTGGAAATCTAGCTGTGATAGGCTACGTAAATCATCACGTAGCCTATCACAGGTATGTGTGTGTTTGTTTGTTTTTACTTTTTTATTTTGTAATGGCGGCGGCAGCAGCCGGTGGGGAGACCGGCCACCGCCCCCGCCGAAACGCCGCCGAAACGCCGCCGGAACCCGCCGCCAGGAGGGACATTCGGCCATGGTAAGTCCCATCCCGGGGGGGGGGGGCGGCGGAGAATTTCCCCAACACTTTCGGGGGGCCGAATGCCTCGGCGCTCGGCCTCCTGAAGATTCGTGGAGAAATTCTCCGCCATCCCTAGAATCACCAGCTCAGCCTCTCTGTGGCTGAATACACACATTACCTGGCAGGGAGGCTGGAAGAGGTTATATTTTTTATTGGTGTTTGTTTATTTCTAGCACACACTAAATGAGTATTTGGAACGTATCTTGAATGAACACGGTCAGTGCCTAGCCCAGAGGGGCCACTGATTTTTGAATGCTGGAAACCTCCACCTGGTGGTAGGGGTGGACGAAAGTCCCTTACCTGTCCTCGAAGGACGTTCGCGGTGGGGGGGAGGTGCTTCGCTGCTCCCCCCGTGAAGTTCTGGCCGGGGGGGGAGGCTTCCCGCCTCGGCCCGGCTGAAATTCAGGCCGGGGGGGAGGCTTCCCGCCTCGGCCCGGCCGAAATTCAGGCCGGGGGGGAGGCTTCCCGCCTCGGCCCGGCCGAAATTCAGGCCGGGGAGGAGGCTTCCCGCCTCACCCGGCCGCGAACGCGAAAGTTTAAAAAAAAAAAAACGCCCCCTGATAGGCTACGTGATGATTCACGTAGCCTATCATGGCTAGATCTGCAAAGTCAGCCGTGATAGGCTACGTCAATCGTCACGTAGCCTATCACGGCTAGATCTGCAAAGTCAGCCGTGATAGGCTACGTCAATCGTCACGTAGCCTATCACGGGTGACTTAAAAAAAAAAAAGCACATACGCTAATGGCGGCCCCCATAGGGAGCCGCCATTCGTGTTCCTTATTTAGTCACTGTAGTCTACGTAAATCTTTACGTAGACTACAGCGACCAAATAAGGAAGGGGAATGGCGGCTCCCTATGGGGGCCGCCATTATCCGTACACACTTTTTTTTTTTTTTAAGTCACCCGTGATAGGCTACGTGACGATTGACGTAGCCTATCACGGCTGACTTTGCAAATCTAGCTGTGATAGGCTACGTTAATCATTACGTAGCCTATCAGGGGGCGTGTTTTTTTTTCTTTTATTTCAATGGCGGCGGCGGCAGCTGGTCAAAAGACCAGTTGCCGCTCCCGCCCCGCTCGAACACCCGCCGAACCACCAGCCGGACCCGCCGCCGGGAGGGACATTCAGCGAAGGTAAGTCCAGTCCCGGGGGGGGTGCGGGGGGTGGGGGGGGTTCAGAGGATTTCTCCCTGAAACTTGTTCGGGGGGCCGAACACGTTGGCGCTCGGTCTCCTGAAGTTTCGGGGAGAAATTCTCCGCCAACCCTACCTGGTGGACACATACTTTCCCCACCCTATGCCTAAGCCCCTGGGGGATGAGAGATGGAGAGCTTGCAGGAGTTCTGGCAGCACTACCAGCCTTCTGCTTGCCCCTGCTGCCAGCTTGCTGGGATGTGGGGGCCTCTTCCCAAAGCAAGACCGATTGGTGCTGCCTCCTTAAGTGCAGGAGCAGGCTGCTGGTTCTGTAGTGCTCTGGCTGTTTCCCCTTGCTCAGAGATGCCTTGTAGTGGTTGCAGACGGCAGTGCTGGGATCTGCTCCCAATTCAAAGTAGTCCCACACAATGCTGTCCTGACATTTCGGGCAAGGAGGAGATGCAGACTGCCTGCTTGAATCTGGGGGTGCACCACATGAGTGGGGGGAACAATGGAAGGGGGGTCAGGTGCTGGAGCCTCTGACTGCTGCTCCTCCTCCAACACACCTTGGAGGATCTCCTCCTCTTCACCCTCCACCACTCTGAGGACATCAGACACCTCTGACCTAACATCCATCCAACAACAGAAGGAGATGCTGCTCTGCCTTGGGCAAGAGTGTGACTCTTTGCACTTGCCCATGCCGGCCTCCTTGAACAGTGACCTCCGAGCACTGCAACTTGTCTCTGCACTCTGCTGCCCTACTGCACCGGGACACACTATCTGGACTGGGGAAGAGCCAGCTGGCCTAATGGTGCTGCTAGTGACATCAGCACCTCGCCCACCTCTGCCCTGGACAACACCCTGAGGATGCCCCATATTGTGCTGGATTGGTTTGCCACACAGTGGAGTGTTAATGGAATAAGAAGGTAATTAACATAAATACTATGTGTCTCATGCTTTTTCCACACTGTCTCGGAATTTGGACATATAGTGTTGGTAGAACAACAACCTAGCATGCATACACACATGGATAGAGACACACAACATTTAAAGAAAAGCAGAACTACCTAAGCAAATGACAGGTGTCTTTAATTTATTGTTTTATATTTCATGTTCTTTTATGGAAGGAAGGGTGACTCCAAGAAATACAGGACAGCACAGGCAATAAGATAAAAGCCAAGAGAAATCAAACAATAATTTTAAAAAGCCTTCTTTAATTTCTGTTTTGGGAGGATCAACACAGAGAGAAGACACAAACAGTTCACTTCAGCCCAGGTGGGGAGGGGGGGTGGGGACTGGACCAAACACTACACACATAGGCTGCTATAATGTTCCTTTCTTTAAGAATTTAGAAAGAAAGAAAGAAAAACTAACTGTTTGAATATGACTCAAAAAGCGGGGGGGGGGACATACCCAGAAGTCAATGTTTGTTTTTAAAAATTGAAATAAGACTGGGTTTGTAAAAATCTAAAAGAGACAGAGTTGACAGACAAAAATGACAAGGAAATAGAATGGAGAATGGAGAAAGCAGAAGTGAGGTTTGACCTTAAAAAACAAACACAGCCTTTTCTGGAGTCCAAAATTGAGATAAACAAATAGGGATGTACCAAACTCTTACCTGGCTCCGCGGTGGGGGGAGGTGCTCCGCTGGGGCGGGAGGAACTCCACTGACATCCGGCCACTGGGCTGCACAGGGACGCAAATGGTGGCCACCGTAGCCACCACCATTTGCATCCATGTCTTTAGCCGTGATAGGCTATGTAAATATATACATAGCCTATCACGGCTAAAGACACGGACGCAAATGGCGGTGGCTAGGGCGGCCGCCATTTGCGTTCCTTCCTATTGCCGTAATAGGCTACGTATATATTTACGTAGCCTATCACGGTAAAACAGGGGCGCAAATGGCGGCCGCTACACCATTTGCGCCCCTGTCTTTTGCTGTGATAGGCTACGTAAATATATACATAGCCTATCATGGCTAAAGACACCGACACAAATGGCAGCGGCTACGCCATTTGTGTCCCTGCCCTGAGCCGTGATAGGCTAGGTAGATACTTATGTAGCCTATCATGGCTTGCCATTTGCGGCTGCAGCCCAGCAGCAGCTGGAGCTGCTAGAGCTGCCGGAGCTGCCACTGCCACCGAAGCTGCTGCCAGAGCAGCAGCCAGGTAGGCTCTGTTTCACAGGGCTTTCGCGGGGTGGTGGGGTGGGTTGCTCCATTCTGCCATGGATTCCAGGGGGCTGAATTCACTGGAATTTGGCCTCACTGGGATCCGTGGTGGAATTCTCTAACATCCCTATAAACAAACAAACAAAAACAGGAATGGCAGGGGATGGGATAGTGTAGCAGCAACAAGTGAGGAAAAGCTATGTGAGTTTGAATATGGAAAAGGGCGATGAATCTAATCAAATACAAATAACAAATGAGTTGAAGGTAGAAAGAAATAGGAGAAGGCAGCTGGAAGAGGTGCTGAAAAATACACTATCCCAAAGGGGATGGACAATCAAGAAGCGAGGGAATCCTCCCATTACAACCAAGCTGTTTCCTTTTAATTTTAATTTTGAAGAAAGCCTAATGGCAATCAAAATCAAATAAATTGAAGGAACAACTTCTAGGAATGCACATGCATGCACGCGTGCTCACACACACACGATCATCTGCTCACACACACACGATCATCTACTCACACCAGCCCTCTCCCAAAGACACAGCTAGTGCAATAACTGAACACAGCCATTTGCCAAAGTATACAGTATATACCCCTTTCCTCCACCACTCTCCCTGATTGGAGACTGCTGGTGTCAGTTCTGGCTGAGAGTTCCTATTCGCCAAGGCACACACCCCTTCTCCTGTGCTTGCCTCCCCACTTCCCCCCAACTTCCTGTGTCTGCTCGCCTTTCCCTTCCCTCACTCCCTCTCCTCCTCCTCCTCAAGCCCCTCCGTGTGAGCGTTCAAAGGTTGATATATTTTGGAGACAGCCTGTCTGGACTGCTCAGGCATTAAGTTGATCTCCGAATATATGAGGCAGTGGCGGCTTTTCATGGGGGGGCACTTCGCCACAGGGCACCTTGGTACTGCTCTGACTTGCTTCATATGGGTGAGGATTTTGCTCTGAGTAACCCTGCTTTGCCTCATTATTCAGGCTTCATAACGAGGTGGTGCACAGCCCTAGAAAAAGGTACTCAAGCTTTCCGGGAAACTTCCACGAGTAACCAATCTCAATAGCAGGATAAATCTCCATGTGAAGAAGCCCTAAGTCTCAGTGAGCCCTGGCTGAAATTGCTGCCATGAAAATTGGTCAAGAACAGTGGTGGGGAACTTGTAGGGATGTCAGAGAATTCTGCCATGGATCTCAGTGAGGCCAAATGCCAGTGCATTCGGCCCCCCAAAATCCGTGGCGGAACAAAGCCCCCCCCACACGAAAGGCGCGCGAAACGGAGCATTTACCTGGTGCTGTTCACACTGCTTTGCGAATGGCGACCGCATCTGCAACTGCCATTCACTTCCCCATTTTTGCCATGATAGGCTACGTAAATACTTACGTAGCCTATCACGGGAAATAAATACTTAGGTAAATACTTATGTAGCCTATCACGACAAAAATGGGGAAGTGAATGGCGGCTGCAAAGCAGCGCAAACGCCATTTGCAAAGCAGCAGAGTCATTTACGTCCCTGTGGAGGCCATGATAGGCTACATAAATATTTACATAGCCTATCACGGTAAAAAAAGGGAACGCAAATGGCGGCCGCTCTAGCCTCTGCCATTTGCACCCCTGTTTTTGCCATGATAGGCTATGTAAATATTTACGTAGCCTATCATGGCGAAAGACAGGGTGCAAATGGTGGCCGCTACGCCATTTGCACCCCTGGTTTTTTGCTGTGATAGGCTACATAAATATTTACATAGCCTATCATGGCAAAAAAAGGGAACGCAAATGGCGGCCGCTCTAGCCTCTGCCATTTGCACCCCTGTTTTTGCCATGATAGGCTATGTAAATATTTACGCAGCCTATCATGGCGAAAGACAGGGTGCAAATGGTGGCCGCTACGCCATTTGTGCCCCTAGTTTTTTGCTGTGATAGGCCACATAAATATTTACATAGCCTATCACAGCAAAAAAAAACAGGAATGCAAATGGCGGCCGCTGTAGCCGCCGCCATTTGTGTCCGCAGGCTCCACACACCTGCGAATGCACCTGGCCGGTGGCTCCATGGAGTTGCCATGGAGTGGAGCCAGCCGGGTTAGGATTTTGGGGGGAGGTGCGGAGCGCCTCCCCCCCACCGCGAATCACCCCCATCAAAAAGGTAAGTGACTTTCGCACATCCCTAGGAACTTGTGGCCTTCCAGATGTTTCGGCCTATAATTCCCATCATCCCTCACCAACTGGCTATGCCAATGGAGGGCCACAGTTGCCCACCCTTCGTCTTGAAGATCTAGGAGCATTATAGATAATCACCATCATAGATGGTCTCTTTGAGTCAGGGGATGCAAAAAGATCCTAGCGATCATGTACACCACCTTAGGGTCCTTGGAGGAAAAGGTGGGATATAAATGCAGCAAATAAATGAATAAATAATAAACATGTTTTAGTTATGACATGTGGGGGGAAAAAAGTGAAGAGGAAGACTGGTACGTTGTGATTAGGGATGTACGAAACACTTACCTTGCTCCGTTCCGGGGCATCTGCAGTATGGGGGAGGCGCTTCGTCCCTCCCCCCGGAATTCTGGCCACTGCTGGGCTGCTGTGGCCACAAATGGCAGCTGCTACGCTGGCCACCATTTGTATGGGTGCCAACCCATGATAGGCTACATAAGTATTTACATAGCCTATCATGACAAAAGGCAGCCACACAAATGGCGGCCACTACACCATTTGCGTGGCTGCCTTTCTTCATGATAGGCTACGTAAGTATTTATAGCAAAGAGCAGGGGTGCAAATGGCGTAGCGGCCTCCATTTGCACCCCTGCTCTTTGCCATGATAGGCTACGTAAGTATTTACATAGCCTATCACAAAGAAAGGCAGCCACGCAAATGGCGGCCGCTACGACGGCCGCCATTTGCGGCTGCAGCAGCCCAGCAGCGGCCAGGAGACCAGCCGGAGCCACTGCCGCTGCATCCGCCGCATCTGCCACCAGGTACGCTCCATCCCAGGGGGATTCCGCGGTGTGGTGGGGGGAGGCCGTTCTGCCACAGATTCCAGGCAGCCGGATTCTAAAGAATCTGGCCTCACTGGAGTCCATGGCGGAATTCTCTGACATCCCTAATTGTGATAAAAGGAAATTACTAAAGAAATCTTTCCTTCAATAAGCCATGAGATTATTTACTCCAGCTTTTATCTTCTAGACCAGTTGGTCTTGAAGAAGAGAAATATCATCATCACCAAGCCATTCTCAAACATCCCTCTTTCAGCATGCTGTGCTATTTATTACCTGCATTAAGCCTTGTGGGCTGACAATTCACAATTAAACTAATACTTGATTAGCATTCTCAAATGTACCTCCTTATGCTGGTCCAGCATCTCTTGGCTACACTTGTGTGCAATGACCTGGAAAGTACTGCTCTGAAATAGCAACATTTAGCTGCATTATTGGAATACACTTGTTCCATCTCAGAGAACTGCTGACACACAGGAGGTTACAAAGGAGAAAATTGTTACTTACACAAACACTGCAGGCAAAAGGACATTATTTACAGCTGTTTGCAAAAGCATTCTGAGTTAACACCAACAACCTGTAGCCGCTGTCGTTTGACAAGGATGAGATAAATATAGAAATTTAACAATGAACTATGCTGACAAATACGAGAAGAAAAATCTTTGCACAAGCTATAGATGTAAATCCATTCTAGTATGATAGCAGGATGATAACAATGTATGCACCAATTACTTCAATTGTAGAGTGAGGCATGCATTTATGCATCATAGTTATGCGATTGTTTTTGAATGAAAAGACCCACCACAAATGTAGCACTTGACCCAGAGATGCTATCTAGTTAACCCAACCATGTACATTTCAGTGCCATGCACACTGAATAAATAATCTCTTGCAAGCCATGGCAGAGCTTCAAACAGTGCTCTGCATCTTCATTTTCATTCCAGTTTAGCTCCGTTAAGTTCAGTGCCACAATTACATCAGCATAAAATGGTGGGGATACAGAATATTGGCAAGAGAGCATCAAACCAGTCAAGGACTGCTGATTTAGATGGTTGTGCATAACGCACATCACTCAGTCATTCTCTTAGGGTATTTCTGCAGAGTGATTAAAAAGAGGTGGGATGGATGTTCTCCAGTTCACATCACCCACAGCACATCGTGTCATCCTGTTCCACCACTTACCTCTACCCATTCCCACTGCAGTTGGTGGTGATCAACATAAAAGGGTCTTAATTCCATTTCTTCTGAATAAGTGCCTGCTTAGCTATAAATTTGTAAAATATAAAATAAGTAACTCAGAGTCTGGATCATCTTTCATCAGTTAAATTTCATCACTTTTGTTTATGGAGTGGGCATCTGTTTCTCACAGGGGTCACCCTGACGCCTCCATGAAGCCTACAAACAGGGCTTGAAGGCAATTGCTCTCTCCCACTGTTACATCCCAGCAGCTAGTATTGGCATACTGCTTCGGAAGTTCCTCATAGCCATCAATACTAGCCATTGACCACCCAATCTCTCATGAATTTGTCTGACCCCCTTTCAGAGCCATGATCTACAGGCCAAGATGTTAAATGCATCTGAGGAAAATGCCTGCTATTTGCATTGGGAGGAAATCTGCAATTCACACCAATGGGGGATTTCCTCTCTATGTAAATAGCCAGTTCAGAGGAAGAATTTTCCTCAGGACTGCAGCAGGGGAGGAAAGGGTTAAATTTCCCCTGCATGCCTGCTGCAGTCCTGATAACTATCAGCCCTTCCAACTGATGCTGTTCACCCTTGAAAGAAACTTGCACCTTAAATGGAAAAACACATTTAACGTCATGTCTAGCTTGGGCTGTAAACTGGTGGCCATCCCTGTATCTTATGGAACAGAATTCCATACATTAATTATGTGGGCTTCATTCCTTCCATAGGCACCTCTGAGAAACAGGAGCACTTACAGCTTGTGCTCTGCAGGCCCAAAGTTGCAGGCCCATTGAGAAGGTTGACTATGCAGCACCTGAGAGATGGTAAGCCACACAGTACTCCAGTCCACCCCACTACCATGAGCGCTACTGCAGCAATAAAGAAAAATTGTGCCTCAGGCATCCACAAAGATGAATGGATACTTACCATTCATCTTACCATTACAAAGATGAATGGATACTTACCACCCAGACAAACAGACCCACAAAGCCTCTACAGTAGCAAAGAGAAGGCCATACCCTCCCAGAGCACTCAGGGAGAGATCCCAGCATTGCACCAAGCATCAAGGAAACATGATGTGAGGGGGGGGAGGTAGTTATTTATAGCCACTTGTTTGCCCCACCCACTTGTCAGTGCTTCACAGCAGCACTTGGCTCATCCATGATGCTCATCCAGCAACCTTCTCGGCATGTGTCTATGTGCTGGTTGTGATTGGGCCACTATGGTTGAATAGACTTATATGCGATCTCCCTCCCTAATGGCAAGCGATAAATGCCTCCATCCACTGCAAGGCAGAGAAGGGAGACCTTGTTGGCCATTAATGTTCCACCTACAAATTTTACAAATTAGTATTTCTATGCTTGTGATATCTCTTGATGGAAATTTCATCTTTGAAGCCCAGTGATTCCATGTTAAATAAATCCCACTGTGATTAGAATGGCAAAAGCTGTCTTATTCCAGGTCAGACTAGGTCAGGCTTTTCGTGTCCCTTGTCACCTAATCCTTTTAACTGGAAATGCCAGGGATTGAACCTGGGACTTTCTGCATGCAAAACAAGCATTCTGCCACTGAAACATACTTCTGAATATTTAGTTAAATATAAGCCTTAGCACGCATGCATTCATGCATGCATGCATACATACATACATACATACATACATAAAAACAACAAAACACTCCTTAAGGAACACATGTTAAAAACCATAAATCCATCATTTATGAGCATATCCAGAAAGCAGAACCCAGCTGAAAGTAGGTATTAGGCACAGTATGAGGCGGGATACCAGTTTGAGGAAATGATGCTATTTCTTTCTGTACAGCTACAGCAGAAACTGTAAAAGCAAACACATATAGAGAAAGCCACAAGGAACCGTTCTTCCACTCTGCAATATCTGTCAGCTTAGATGTGTGGGCATTACACAGTGCTAATGAGAAAGCAACTACAGACTATTGGTGCATTAATTTTCTAATTAAATATGAGCTGTTAACAGTTCTTCCATAATTATATAAGGCACGTGTCAACCCCTGCACTTCACTAACTTTTTAAAAAAACTTTGAAAAAATGCCACAAGGTCGTAAGAGTGGAAAATTGAACACTAGTTAGAATATTTTTAGAATAATTGATGTGTTATCTTGAAGAAGAGTAAAATACTCTCTTTTCTTTTTTTTCTTTTTTTTCCTATCCAGAGGTCTTAGACCCTGTAATTAGCTTCATACTAATTATTTGTTGTTTATTATTTCCAGTACCAGTCTTGGGTATCTTTGCAAATTTGCAATATTCAGGAGAGCTATGAGAACTTGAGAAGTGTTGTTTTTAAATGATCCCATCCTTTTGTGCTACTTCACCTAGCCAGATCAATTAACAGATGTAGCTTAATGTACCAGCATTCACCGTTATGGAAATTGAGCTTGTGGACCAGTGCTTTTGCTTCTAGACGTTGTCGATGTGCACTTGCCAGATCTAAGGAGATATCTGTTCCACAAATTAGTTTAGCAGTCATTCCCTCTTTTCAGGAAACTCCTTGGAGCAGTAGTTCTATTTACTGATGGGCAATCTTCCCTCTGCTTGATTCAGAATCAGCTTGGTCTTTCTGAACATTCTCGTGAGCTCTCAAGAGAAAATGCGGATATTTTTTTCCCGGACAGTTCCCTGAGAGAGTTCAGAAAGAACAACCCAGAGGAGCTCCCTGCCAGCTCAGTATTGTAGCTGTTTCCCACTTGCAAGACCTTGTGAACCAGGAAGGCAAACCTGTTTTGAGATGGTTGACGATGGCAGAGTCCTCTTCCTTAAGTGCCAAGCTTCTGGGCAGTAATGGATGGCTGCTCAAATCTGCTGGAAAGCTAAGAAGGTGTAGGTTAGCTTTCCATTTCTCTAGGGATGGCGGAGAATTTCTCCCCAAAACTTCGGGGGGCCGAGCGCCAATGTGTTCGGCCCCCCGAACTTACCTTCCCTGAATGTCCCTCCTGGCGGCGGGTCTGGCCGGCGGTTCGTCGGGTGTTCGAGCAAGGCGGGAGCGGCAGCCGGTCTTTCGACCGGCTGCCGCCGCCGCCATTGCAATCAAAGAAAAAAAAAAAGTCCTCTGATAGGCTACATGACGATTCACGTAGCCTATCACGGCTAGATCTGCAAAGTCAGCCGTGATAGGCTATGTGAATCGTCACGTAGCCTATCATGGGTGACTTAAAAAAAAAAAAAAAGTGTGTACGGATAATGGCGGCCCCCATAGGGAGCCGCCATTCCCGTTCCTTATTTGGTCGCTGTAGTCTACGTAAATGTTTACGTAGACTACGGCAAAAATAAGGGCAACGCTATTTGCGTTGCCCTTATTTTCGCCGTAGTCTACGTAAACATTTACGTAGACTACAGCAACTAAATAAGGAACGTGAATGGCAGCTCCCTATGGGGGCCGCCATTCGCGTACGCGCTTTTTTTTTTTTAAGTCACCCGTGATAGGCTACGTGATGATTCACGTAGCCTATCACGGCTGACTTTGCAGATCTAGCCGTGATAGGCTACGTGAATCGTCACGTAGCCTATCAGGGGGCGTTGTTGTTGTTGTTGTTTTACTTTCGCGTTCGCGGCCGGGCGAGGCGGCAAGCCTCCTCCCCGGCCTGAATTTCGGCCGGGCGAGGCGGGAAGCCTCCCCCCCGGCCTGAATTTCGGCCGGGCGAGGCGGGAAGCCTCCCCCCCCCGGCCTGAACTTCGCAGGGGTAGCAGCGAAGCACTCCCCCCCCCACCGCGAGCAAGCTGCGAGAAAAGGTAAGTGACTTTCGTCCACCCCTACATTTCTCCCAGCTCAATCAAGCCAAGAGCAATTGAAAATTTCAGTCCCCTGGCTTCCCAGTCATAATGGATATTTTAAGACTGAGGCCACTGTTGATGAAAAACCTCCCAAGCACCATCCCACCTACCCCCACCTAGTCATAAAGGTAAACTCTGGTGGCACCAAATTATGCCCATTATGAATCAGTCCCAAACTTTAGAGAGGGGGCTGGTCCTGGTTCACTGTGGGTTGGGGGTAAATTGCTAACTTTGCCATTTCACTCCTCCCCTCAGTTACATGACTCAGTATGATCAGTAGTTCTCTAAGGGGATGAGGGATTGCTAACACAGAATTTTAGCACCCTCAACCAAACTACAGCTCCCAGGATTCTGTGGAGGAAGCCATGAAAGTTATCATGTGGTATAAAACTGATATAGGTCTGTAGATTGCACAAAAGAGGTCTGATGGCTGAATTGGGGTAGGGAGTGGCTGGAAAAGGGGAGAAAAAAGGAGAATGGGGAAGCATTGAGGTAGAAATATGAAAGGAAGAATTGAAAAAAAAGAGACATATACGAAAATAAAAAGATGAAGGTGGAGTAGGGATGGAAGAGAATTCCACCATGGGTCTCAGTGAGGCCGAATGCCAGTGCATTCAGCCCCCCGAAAGCCGTGGCAGAACGAAGCCCCCCCGCCCCACCACCCCACGAAAGGCATGTGAAACGGAGCACCTACTTGGTGCCGTTCGCGTTGCTTTGCGAATGGCGGCCATGTCTGCGGCCACCATTCGCTCCACGATTTTTCCCATGATAGGCTACATAAATACTTACGTAGCCTATCACAGCTAACACGGGGATGCCATTTGTGTCCCTGTGGAGGCCGTGATAGGCTATGTAAATATTTATGTAGCCTATCACAGCAAAAAAAAGGGATGCAAATTTAGGCAAAAAAAAGGGACGCAAAAGGGACGCCAAAAAAAGGGACGCCATTTGCATCCCTGCGCAGCCCAGCAGCGGCCAGATGTCGCTGCAGGCGGAGCCGGCCGGCAAGGATTTCAGGGGGAGGCATGGAGCACCTCCCCCCACCGCGGATGTCACAAAACGAAACAGGTAAGTTGTTTCATACATCCCTAAGGTGGAGTGAAGAACATAACTAAGAAAGTGAAGAACAAAGTGAAGAACAAAACTAAGGGATGGGAAGAGCATATAACAGATGTAAACTAGACAGACAGTACAACTACAAAATGTGCATTAGAGGCATTTCGCCATATGCAAATGCCCTTTGCCTGTCAGCAGAGGTAAGGAATAGAGCTGAAGAATGTATCTGTGAGGGGATGTATAGCTATTTGTATGGTTGGCTACAGTAGAGAATTCTGTTCATCACCAGAACCATGATTGTTGTATAGATTCTAATATGAATGAGCCTCTGTCAGAAGGAGATGGACCATGTCCATTGAGCAGCACCTCATTGAGCATGCCCATTGAGCAGCACCTTAGGTTTGCCATTTAGTTTGTCTAAAATGAGCAAGGAATCTTCAACCTTCACACTCTGCACAAGTGGAATCTGAAAGCTACGTGCTCCCTAGTTATTAACAGTTTAAAACTATCCTACAGTACAGAATCACATCCATTATTTGTGGTCTGATCATTCATCATCTCAAGACAAGCAGTAGTTGATGTAACGCCACTGTGATGAATTTCACATATACTGGCCTGCTTGGCATTTTAGCTTCTATGTTTAACAACGGTGGCACAATACTCCATTTTAAGGGAGTCAGCACTGCACTGCTAGCCAGTTTTATTTTCTTATGTAGATGAGAATGTTGTCTGCCATAAAAACCACCGCCTGGGAACTCCATCTTTCCATCTGCATTCTAGTTCTCTTAAGTGTGCTGAGCTTTTCTGTGGGATATTGATAGGTTCATGTCATAAGAATGCTCATTCTATTTTAAAAGGACATGGGGTAGGGATCTCTCACACCAGCCTCCACCAGTTCAGACCCCTCATGCTTTCTTAGAAGGCACATACTAGCCTGGAGCTGCTCACAGAACCATGTGGCCAATACCACCTTTCGTACCTTTTGAAGTGGGTTGAGACAAGGACAAGGGTAGACATTTACATATCACACAAAAAGGAGGAAAGGCATCACGGAAGAAAGAAAAAAAAGGACACCCATTTGCATAGAAGTTGCATATGCTAAGGTATATGTAAATGCAACCAGATGCAAATTTAGAAATAATTACTATAGCGTAAATAGAAATACCACACATCTCACCATAGTGGGAAAGACTATGACCAGGTGAGGCTGTGTGCCGTCGGCTCTCCAGGTGCTAACTGTGGATGGGCAACTTCAACCCCAGCTCTTATGTTCCTATGACTTAACAGATAGATTTACAAAAGCCCTGTTCAAGCGTTATGCGGGCATGCGATACAGTAAAACATGTAAGAAGCATGGGACTGTCCATGCTGGAACAGCTGCTACTGACATCTTATTGGGGTAGCCTTATGCCCTAATTTACAAAGGCCAGTCCTCTATGTGAAGGCACACCTATTTGAATGGCTATGCTTCCAACAGTCCAAGTTCAGCTTAACGGTAAAGAATCATAAGATGGGAGAACAGGGACCTTGATCTTGTCCATCAATAGTTAGCACCTGGACAACAGCAGACGGAGCAGGCAGGTACAATGGTCACGTGGTCAGGTGATGTTCAGTGAGGTCATGGCCAGGTGAAAGACACACCCCTGGGTAGGGTTACTATGCTGAAGTAAATCTGTAAGATAGGGGCACACAGCACCAGAAGCACAGAGAACCCAAATCAAAGAAATAAAATGGAGTAAAAGAAAATACCATCTTTGCGAGCGGAGATGGGTTAAAGAAGACGCAGACAATAAGCTTGGGTTGAAAATTGGGCCACATTTATTGAAATACTGCAAAGGGGTAACTAGGACAGGCATCTAACTGTGTCAGCGGCTAGCTGGCACTTCTTGAGCATAAACACACCCAGCCTGAGGGGTGGTGGTGATCTCGCCATCCCTCCAGACTGCCCCTTCTGGGGGAGGTAGACCTTCCCCTGTCACCCCCTCCCGGTGCCGCACAACACCTGGGTGAGTGAGGAGGGTTGGTCTCGCAAACAACACTTATCCCCCCGCCATAGGGATGTCAGAGAATTTCGCCATGAATCTCGGGGAGGCCGAATGCCAGCGCATTTGGACCCCTGAAATCGGTGGCAAAACGGTCTCCCCCCCCCGCACCCCCCGGGATGGGACTTACCTTGTGCGAATGTCCCTGGTGGCGGCGGCGGCTCCGGCAGCAGTTGGGTGGCGATTGGGAGGCGGTTGGGCGGCAGTTGGGCGGCAGTTGGGCGGCAGTTGGGCGGCAGTTGGGTGGCAGTTGGGCGGCGGCGGCTGTGGCAGCCAGTCTTCCGACCAGCTGCTGCTGCCGCCACCGCCATTTCCAAGTAAGAAAAAAAAAAGTGATAGGCTACGTAAACATTTACATAGCCTATCACGGCTAGATTTTTAAAATTATTTTCGCCGTAGTCTACGTAAATGTTTACGTAGACTACACGTGCCAAAATAAGGAACGCAAATGGTGGCGCCCATGGGCACCGCCATTTGCGTACACGCGGAGTTTTGTGTTTTTTTCACTCAGCCATGATAGGCTACGTAAACATTTACGTAGCCTATCCCGGCTGACTGCCGGGATGCAAACGGCGGCGGCTACAGCCGCCGCCCTTTGCAGTCCCGGCAGGACAAGATTTGTGGCAGGAGGGACGGGGCGCCTCCCCCCCGGCCAGAATTTTGGGGGGAGGAACGGAGCACCTCCCCCCCACCGCAAATCAACTTTTGTAAAAGGTAAGGGACTTTCGTACTTCCCTACCCGACAAGCCGCACAACCCGTTCGGGGGGCCTCAGGCATCACCTGTCACCACAAGGTGCCTCTGCATGCACACCATCCCTAATCTCTTTCAGGTTCTGCCCATCCTAGCCGCCAACTGGAATGTGACCGATGACATAGACTGTATTCACTGACAGGACACACTCAACCCAAATAACAGTATGATGTAGGCAAAAAGACTCACAGTAATAGGCCAATCAAACTGTGAGCCAGAAATTCCTTTTGTTGTTGTTGTTCAGTCGTTCAGTCGTGTCTGACTCTTTGTGACCCATGGACCATAGCACGCCAGGCCTTCCTGTCCTGCGCTCTCTCCCGGAGTGTGCTCAAGTCCATATTCATTGCATCAGTGATGCTATCTAGCCATCTCATCCTCTGCCATCCCCTTCTCCTTGTGCCTTCAGTCTTTCCCAGCATCAGAGTCTTTTCCAGAGAGTTTTCTCTTCATATTAGGTGGCCAAAATATTTGAGCTTCAGCTTCAGTATCTGTCCTTCCAATGAGCACTCAGGGTTGATTTCCTTTAGATGGACTGATCTGACCTCCTTGCAGTCCAGGGGACTCGTAAGAGTCTTCTCCAGCACCACAGTTCGAAAGCATCAATTCTTCAGCGCACAGCCTTCCTTATAGTCCAGCTCTCACAGCTATACGTTACTACTGGGACAACCATAGCTTTGATTATGTGGACCTTTGTCGGCAAGGTGATGTCTCTCTGCTTCTTACTATGCTGTCTAGGTTGGCCATAGCTTTCCTCCCAAGGAGCAAGCGTCTTTTAATTTCATGGCTACAGTCACTGTCTGCGGTGATCTTGGAGCCCAAGAAAATAAAATCTGTTACAGCTTCCATTTCTTCCCCTTCCATTTCGCTTTCTGCCATTAGGGTGGTATCATCTGCGTATCTGAGGTTGTTGATAATTCTCCTGGCAATCTTAATTCCAACCTGTGATTCATCCAACCCGGCGTTTCTCATGATGTACTCTGCATATAAGTTAAATAAGCAGGGCGACAATATGCTGCCTTGTCGTACTCCTTTCCCAATTTTGAACCAATCGGTTGTTCCATGTCTGGTTCTTACTGTTGCTTCTTGTCCCTCATACAGGTTTCTCAGGAGACAGGTAAGGTGGTCTGGTACCCCCATCTCTTTCAGAATTTGCCACAGTTTGTTGTGATCCACACAATCAAAGGCTTTAGCGTAGTCAATGAAGCAGAAATAGATGTTTTTCTGGAATTCTCTTGCTTTCTCCATGATCCAACTAAAGTTGGCGATTTGATCTCTAGTTCCTCTGCCTCGTCGAAACCCCCCTTGCACTTCCGGTAATTCTCGGTTCGCATACTGCTGAAGCCTAGCTTGTAGGATTTTGAGCATCACCTTGCTGGCATGTGAAATGAGCGCAATTGTACGGTAGTTTGAACACTCTTTGGCATTGCCCTTCTTTGGAACTGGAATGTAAACTGACCTTTTCCAGTCTTGTGGCCACTGTTGAGTGTTCCAAATTTGTTGTAGGGATGTACGAAAGGTACTTACCTTTCCACGGATTATGCTGATACTTGGGGGGAGGCATTCTGTCCCTCCCCCCGGAATCCTGGCTGGGGGGGAGGTGCTCCGTTCCTCCCCCCCCCCCGAATCCTGGCTGGCCAGCTCCGCTCCACAGGGATTCTGTGGAGCCGCCGGCCAGCTCCGCCAGCAGCCGGACATCCAGCCGCTGGCTAGCAGGGACGCAAATGGCGGCGGCCGTAGCCACCGCCGTTTGCGTCCCTCCAGTCAGCCGTGATAGACTACATAAATATTTACATAGCCTATCACAGCAGATTTTTTTAAAAAAATGCACGTACGCAAATGGCGGTGCCCATGGGTGCCGCCATTCGCATTCCTTATTTTGGCATGTCTTAGTCTACCTGAACATTTATGTAGACTAAGATGGTGAAAATAAGGGGAATGCAAATAGCGTAGACGCTACGCTATTTGCGTTCCCCTTATTTTCGCCATCTTAGTCTACGTAAATGTTTACATAGACTAAGACGTGCCAAAATAAGGAACACAAATGGTGGCGCCCATGGGCGCCACCATTTGCGTACACGCATTTTTTTGTTTTTTTTTAAATCAGCCATGATAGGCTATGTAAACATTTACGTAGCCTATCACGGTGTTTTTTTAAAATCTAGCTGCGATAGGCTACATAGATCTTTACATAGCCTATCACGTTGTTGCTGGTTTTTTTACCTGGAAATGGCGGCGGCGGCAGGAAGATCCGCCTAAGGTAAGTCCCATCCCAGGGGGGGCAGGGGGCCATTCCACCACCGATTTCGGTGGCCCGAATGCGCTGGCATTCGGCCTCCCCGAGATCCACGGTGGAACTTTCGTACATCCCTAATTTGTTGGCATATTGAGTGCAGCACTCAATAACAGCATCATCTTTTAGGATTTTAAATAGCTCAGCTGCAATACTGTCATCTCCACTAGCTTTGTTGTTAGTCATGCTTCCTAAGGCCCACTTGACTTCACTCTCGAGGATGTCCGGCTGAAGTTCAGTGACCACACTATCATGGCTATCAGGGACATTCAGATCTTTCCTGTATAGTTCTTCTGTGTATTCTTTCCACCTCTTCTTAATCTCATCTGCTTCTGCTGTTAGGTCCCTGCCTTCTTTGTCCTTTATCATGCCCGTCTTTGCACAAAACATTCCCTTGAGATCTCCGATTTTCTTAAAAAGATCTCTAGTTTTCCCATTCTATTGTTTTCCTCGATTTCTTTGCACTGTTCATTTAAGAAGGCTTTCTTGTCTCTCCTTGCTATTCTCTGGAACTCTGCATTCAGTTGTATATATCTTCCCCTTTCTCCCTTGCTTTTCACTTTCCTTCTTTCCTCAGCTACTTGTAGAGCCTCATCAGACAGCCACTTTGCTTTCTTGCATTTCTTTTTCTTTGGAATGGATTGAGTTGCTGCCTCCTGAACAATGTTACAGACCTCCGCCCATAGTTCCTCAGGCACTCTGTCTATCAGGTCTAATCCCTGAAATCTATTCCTCACCTCTACTGAATATTCATAAGGGATATGATTTAGGTCATACCTGAATGGTTGAGTGGTTTTCCCTACGTTCTTCAATTGAAGCCGAAATTTTGCAACAAGAAGCTCATGATCTGAGCCACAGTCAGCTCTAGGTCTGGTTTTTACTGACTGTATAGAGCTTCTCCATCTTTGGCTGCAAAGGACATAATCAATCTGAATTCGATATTGACCATCTGGTGATGTCCATGTGTAGTGTCGCCTCTTGTGCTGATGGAAAAGAGTGTTTGCTATCATCAGCGTGTTCTCTTGGCAAAACTCTATTAGCCTTTGTCCTGCTTCATTTTGTACACCAAGGCCAGGCTTGCCTGTTATCCTGGTGATTTCTTGACTTCCTACTTTAGCATTCCAATCCCCTATGATGAAGAGGACATCTTTTTTTGGTGTTAGTTCTAGAAGGTGTTGTAGGTCTTCATAGAACCGATCAACGTCAGCTTCTTCGGCCTCAGTGGTTGGGGCATAGACTTGAATTATTGTGATGTTGAATGGTTTGCCTTGGATTCGTACTGAGATCATTCTATCTTTTTTAAGATTGTACCCCAGTACTACTTTTTCCCTTTTGTTGACTATGAGTGCCATTTCTTACAAGGGATTCTTGCCCACAGTAGTAGATATAATGGTCACCTGAATTAAATTTGCCCATGCTTGTCCATTTTAGTTTGCTGATTCCCAAGATGTCGATGTTCAGTCTTGCCATCTCATGTTTGACCACCTCCAGCTTACCTTGATTAATTGATCTTACATTCCAGGTTCCTAAACAATATTGTTCTTTACAGCATCAGACTTTCTTTTCACCACCAGACACATCCACAGCTGAATGTCCTTTCGGCTTTGGCCCAGCTGCTTCATTCTTTCTGGCACTACTTGGAAATACCCTCTGCTCTTCCCCAGTAGTATATTGGACACCTTCCAACCTGAGGGGCTCATCTTCCGGCATCATATCTTTTAGCCTTGTGATACATTCCATGGGGTTTTCTTGGCAAGAATACTGGAGTGGGTTGCCATTTTCTTCTCCAATGGACCACATTTTGTCAGAACTGTCTGCCATGACCTGTCCATCTTGGGTGGCCCTGCATGGCATAGCTTATGGCTTCACTGAGTTACGCAAGCCCCTTCGCCACAACAAGGCAGTGATCCATGAAGGGGCAAAAATTCCTACATGGCTCCCAAAGGGGCAACCAGCAAGAAACCCACACTGCTTAGGGGAGGGAGCTGCGTTGAGCCAGAGAGCTGAGACTGGGAGGGGGGCTGAGTTTAAGTCAACTCAGCCAGCCCCTCCTTGCATGGTGGTGGCACTGGGGTGCACCAATCAGAGGCCCCTACATCTTCTCACCCCACCTGCCTGCAACTCCCCCCCCTTTCAGCCAGACAAGCTGGCACCGGGGTTAGGGCACTTGCGAGCAGAGATGGGTTAAAGAAGACACAGACAGTAAGCTTGGGTTGAAAATTGGGCCACATTTATTGAAATACCTGCAAAGAGGTAACTAGGACGGGCATCTAACTGTGTCAGTGGCTAGCTGGCACTTCTTGGGCAAAAACACACCCAGCCTGAGGGGTGGTGGTGATCTCACCATCCTTCCGGACTGCCCTTCTCGGGGAGGTAGACATTCCAGTGTCACCCCCAACCTGGTGCCACACAACATGAGTGCATGAGGAGGGTTGGTCTCCCAGGCAACCCTTATCCCCCCGCTGTGCCGCACAACCTGTTTGGGGGGCCTCAGGTGTCACCTGTCACCTTAAGGTGCCTCTGCATGCACACCATCCCTAATCTCTTTCAGGTTCTGCCCGTCCTAGCTGCCACAGGAGTCACAAGCCTATTGCTTGTGAAACTCCCCCCACCTGCGCAGAAGAACTTTCCACAGGCCCCTTTGCAGATCGGACAAAAATATGTCATTCCCTATGTCTGACAGGTGGACACCATCCCACCTGTAAAGCTCCCTCCTTGTCCACAGAATTCCCTGGTGGGTGATGCACCCATCGCCATGTTCTGACAGCCCCCCTGCCAGTTCTCTGTTCACCTTCCGCTGAGCCCGTTCCATGGCAGCATTACTCTGCACCTTCCACTTGATTCTTGGGAGCATCGAGGACCACAATATGGTCACCCCCGGCCAACGACATCAGACCATCTGCAAATCGACCAACGCCTGCTCGACCAAGCCCTTTCCCAGCTTCCAGCCCAGGTCGTTCCCTCCCAGGTGCAGCACCAGGACCTGTGAAGGGAAACTGACCAAACCTTGATGAAGCAGGGTGGGAAGGAGTGAGTCCCATCACATACCCCGCCGGCCAAGCCACTGTATTGCCACCTGTTGGGGAAACTGCAGCCAGGATCTGAAGGCTGACATAGAAGCTCTGCGAGCAGCCCAAAACACCATACTGTGCCCACAAATGAGCACCCATACCAGTGTAGGTCGAATCCCATCTAGGGAATAAAACATTGGGGAAGGCAAAGAAAAGCATTATGAATTATCGGGAAAATCGCGAACATAGGACCGGAAGGCCCTGGAGTGCCATCTCCCTACAGCCATCATGTGCTTGGATGAAAAACGCACGTACGCAAATGGTGACAGCTACGGCCGCCGCCATTTGCGTTCCTTATTTTTGTCCATCTTAGTCTATGTAAATATTTACGTAGACTACAATGGCGAAAATAAGGGGAATGCAAATAGCGTCCGCTACGCTATTTGCGTTCCCCTTATTTTCGCCATCTTAGTCTACGTAAATATTTACGTAGACTAAGATGGCCAGAAATAAGGAACGCAAATGGCAGCGGCCGTAGCTGCCAACATTTGCGTACGCGTTTTTTTGTGTTTTTTTAAGCCAGACATGATAGGTTACATAAGTCTTTACGTAGCCTATCACGTCTTGTAAAAAAAAAAAAACCCGACAAGACTGCAAATGGCGGTGGCAGTGACCAGTCGGAAGACCAGCCGCCGCAGCTGCCGCAGCCGCCGCCACCCGGAAGATCTGCCCCAGGTAAGTCTCGTCCCATGGGGGATCCGCGGGGGGGTGGCAGGCCGTTCCACCACAGATTTCTGGGGGCCGAATGCACCGGCATTCGGCCTCACAAAGATCCGTGGCAGAATTCTCTGCCATCCCTACGTCAATTAACATGAACTCTCTAGGAGATTTCTTGGGGACAATTCCCAAAGGGGAAAGCCGAAGGTTCGGTATTGGGGGTGTGGAAAAGGGACCGATGACTCGTCCCGCAAGAACTTCCTTCTTGATTTTATCTTGAACCAAGCGCTGCATGCTGAGGACAGACCGGTGATTACTGGACAAACATGGCCTACGCGGACCCTTGAAGGGGATCCTAAAACCCAGTGTGAGGCCGTGTTCCAAGTAGATTGTGTCCCTCCGGTTCGGGTAATGCCATAAAAGTTGAAGGAGTGGAAGGATCTTAACTGGGCTGGGGCCCTTTGGGAGGGGGATGATGCCCACTGCCCTGTTTTCTGCCACCATGGCCTTCCTTTGGGGGACCCCTCCAACCTCTGGCCCTTGGGCAAGAGGCACAGGAGTGCTGACTGCTGCAAAGGGAGCATTCGTGGCGGAAGCGGCATGGGTTTTGGGAGCAGGTACCCTTGGAGCTGAACTTCCAGTACAGCCAGTGGTGTTGAACCCCTGGACCTGCAATAGGCCTGGAGGCCATTGCAGGCGACAGCTTGACGAGAATGTGGCTGCTGTCAGATCTGTTGCCGAAGCCTGGCCTGGAAGGGGTCATAAATTGGAGCCAAAGGTCCTGGTCCTTCAGGTCCCAGCACATGGAAGGGTCAATGGCGGCCCTCCGGCGGAAAGCCTCATCATAGGCCAGCCATGTGCTCCCTTCATATTCAGTGTAAGCTCTGCACATTATATTGAGATACTTGGTAAGAACCCAACCCCTCTCGGGGAATCTCTGTTGGAGGATGCCAGTGTAAATCAAGAAACCTGATAACCAGTTTGCCCAGGTGCACAGCACCTTATGACCCTTACTCCAATCAGGTTCCCTGTCACGGTTCTTATCCTTGTCATTGGCCTCAGGCTCCCGAAAGAGCAGGGAAAAGACATCTATAAATTCTCCCTGCAAAATCTTTTCCCTGGTGGCAACGGTCAGATGGAAGCCAATAGGAGAAGAAGTAGCACCCGTGGGCATGGCTCCCCTACAAAGGTTAGCGCATGGATCAGCCAAGGGCATCTGTGGTGCAGGTACGGGGGGTGACAGGGGAGACAAGGGGTCCTGAACCGATTCAGCGGGTCCCTGCCAAATGCTGGCACAAGCGAAGTTAAGCAGCTGAGACTGGAGTGGTGGCGTGGGAGTAAGGGAAGCATCTCCCACACATCCCAGCAAGGGGGATGAGGCGCCAAGCCCCACTGAAATAGGGGGGTTGGCTACTTGTGCAGTTGAACTGGGAATTGAGACTGGAGTGATGGGCTGCGGAGTGCCGGCTGCGGGGGCCGGAGTGACTGGGGGCAGTGGGAGAGGGGGGAATCGCCAGCCCTGAGGGGTAAACCAAGGCATCCAACCCCAGGGGTTGACATGCCCCATGTCCGGGCAGGTGAATTGAGGTGCCAAGGCAGTCTCACCTGAACCCAGTGTGGTCGTGTTCTGATCCCTGACTGGAAAAGCGGATGTTGTTGCCTGTGTCCTCAGGGAAGAGGAGGCCACAGAAGGGGGGAACTCCTCTGGGGGTGGTGTGCTATCAAGAAGAGCCAGCAAAGAGGAGGTGGAAGCTTCAATGGCATCCAAACGAGCTGAAATAGAAAGCACTAGTGAGTACTGCTGTCGCATATGTTTGGGCTGGACCACCGTGTTTTTCTAAGGCCTGGCCGGGGGAGGGGGAGGGATCCCTGAGGAACGCTCAGCAGCTTCCAGGCAGGCAAAAATAGATGCCAGTACTGGGCCTGCTTCCTCCTCAGACTCGGAATCAGGCCTTGGGAGCGGCCTCTTGGGGGGGGGAGGCGGGGCCCTACCCTTCCCTTTCTTTCCGCCCAGGCCCTTCTTGGGGGGCATGATGTAGCAGAGAGTGAGTTAAGTTTAGCACAGTAGTAGAAAATAAGAAAGCAAGGGCCAGGATCCCTGGCCCCAGTCCAGCACTCAAACCACTACCCAGACAAGTAAACATGGAAGGGGTCAGAACCCACTGCCGGAGGTTCCTGTGAGGGCTACTCCACTGGGCTCCCAGGCAACAGGGCAGCACCTCCAGCCCTCAAGCTCTGTGAGTGAAGTGAGGGCGCCGGCCGGGAAAGGCCGCCGCCCTGCAGCAGCGAGCATCACTGCTACTGCTGAATAGCAGGGCTGCCTGCCACGGACGTCAGCGGTCGGGGGGGCGAGGATCAGAGAGGTGGGGGGCGCCACCGCCGCAAGCACCGGTGCCCCGAGAGGCGCAGCAAGCGCCCACGGCCACAGGAGCCGCGTCTGAGCATGCGCACCCCGCCGCGAGCACCCGTGACTGCAGGCACAGGTGAAGAGGAGCCGCGACTGCTGGTGAGCAAGGAGGAAGGGGGCATGCGCGCCCACGCCACAAGCGCCGGCACCCCCAGAGGGGCAGCGAGCATCAATGGCAACAGGCGCCGCACCCAAGTGCGAGCGCTGCCGCCTCAAGCACCGGCGCTCCCAAAGGCACGGCAAGCGCCAGCAAAGAAGGAGCCGCTCCCGAGCGTGTGCGCCTCCACCACGAGCACCGGCGGCGACCCAGAAGCCGCGGCAAGAGCCGGCGGGAGAGGAGCCGCGCCCGCCAGGGCGAGGGGCTAGCAAGCAAAGCAGTTGGGAGCGACGAAGCAGGTTTTCCTCAGGAGGCAGGAGGCAGTCGTCGCTTCCAGGTCAGTCTCTCTAGCTGCGTTGAGCCAGAGAGCTGAGATTGGGAGGGGGGCTGAGTTTAAGGCAACTCAGCCTGCCCCTCCTTGCATGGTGGTTCCACTGGGGTGCACCAATGAGAGGCCCCCACATCTTCTCACCCCACCCGCCTGCAATGGCCCCCAACTTTCAGCCAGACAAGCTGGCGCCTGGGTTAGGTCACTTTCCACCAGAAATTTCCAGGGTGGCTGCAGATTGGCCATGACATCATCTGCTGCCAATGACCTTGAAATGCTCCCAATTTGCAGCAAATCCCCTGTGAGGACAGCCCCCTCGTCACAGTCTTCCCAAAAGATGCACTGCATTTCTATTGAAATTATCGTAATTTATTTCCAAATGTTCATACGCAAATGTTATGAAAATCTGTGTCCCCTTTTATCTTCTAGTTTGGCAATGTATAAGTGGCTGCTTACTTCTTATAACAACTAGCTCAAAAAAAAACAAAGGATAAATAAAGTCAATATATTAAATATATCAAGGAGAGGGAGTGGAAAAGGGAAGGGAAGCAACAGAATATGTAATATTTTGTCATTGTGACTCCACCCAGATATTAACCATGGTCACCTAAGCAGCACATTTTTCCTGTGCAGCTTGAATCCTGCCTCTCCAGGCCACGATTTCACAGCCTGCTCCCAAGTTCTTAATAACACTTCCTTATGTGATATAGGACAGAAGCCAGAACAAAGAAAAGCAAACATGGGAAATGCTGCAAACTGCTGGAGAGATGCAAAACAAAGTTCTAAGGACTCAGCTGCTTCTGGGGAGTATTAACAGTATTAACAGTTTTAACAGTTTTCTGACACCTGAATGAACACCACCACCAGAATCTAAATACCTAGCAGTCGGATCTAAATACCTAGCAGTCGGATCTAAATACCTAGCAGTCGGATCCTGTATGTCATCTCTAACCAGATCAATTTACACCCAGGGATTTGTCATTGCAGCTAAAGCCTGGTACAAATGGCCACCCATAGCCTCACTGTTGGGTAAAGAAAGAACAGGAGCGGGAAACCACGTTTAGCCCAAATTCAGTCTCAGAGAACCTCTTGGAGGTTGCATTCCAGTGATGGGTGGAGCTGAAGGCAAAGGGGGTGGGGCCAAATTGTAGCTTAAAACTCTTACTGCCAGTAACTAAGCCTGAGCAGGGGCATTGTGACCTTTCACAATGGTGAAAAAAAAGCACAAAAGTTAGGAAATCACCAAACAGTTGGTGGTTGGGGGAAGGGGATGGGACCAGAAGCAGGGGGCGTGGCCATCTGGGGAACATGGAAGGAGTCAGCTGGGACCCCAGGAAAACTGTATTTGGCCCCTGGGCCTGAGTTTCCCCACACCTGGCATAGGAAGTATAGACCTGCACCAGCCTACATGGTTCCAGTAGACCAAAGGAACTCACAGTGATAGCTTGGCCTCTCCCTACGGACACTGAGGAAGTACTACCCTTTGGATGACAGATTTATACTACAATCAGGGGAGCAGGCAAGAACTGGTGTAGTAATGCAGATGGACCCATGCTGGGTCCTCACTCCTGTGCAAAGACTTGTAGCTACCAATTATCCTCTTGCATTGGAGTTAGGAAACTTATTTTCAGCCCTTCCTGCAGCAATAGAGGACAAGACTGCAGAACAATGATTTCTGTGACCTCTTGGCAGCCATTTGCCTCATGGTCCTTATCCCTGAAACAGTCTACATTGGCCTGCTGAAGAGAGCCTATGTTTCACCCCAAACTAGACATATTAAATTATGATATACCACAAACAAAAATGTTACAAGCCATCAGAAGTTAAGACACGAGCTTCCCTTCTGCCTCCCGCCTCAGGGCACCTAAATCTCCAAGCACCTCCTGGGAAGATAGGGGAGGAGTAGTTCCAGTTGGATTCCTCAGGTGGTTCAGTAGTCTCTTGAGGAGCTGGTGACGTGAAGGCCCTGGCCTGAATTCAACTGTCTTGCCTTAGTTTGACATTTTAAATTAAAACCACCTTTGTAGTTTTGATAAATGTGCTGACAGTATCAATACAGATTCACTGGTTAACAGCCATAGACAAAAGCGGTAACTGGGATAACAATTGAATTGCTTGAAAAAGGCACCAATATGATGAAGGGGCTGGACCAGCTCCCCTAATGAGGAAAGGTTACAATGCTTAGGGCTTTTTAGGTTAGAAAAAATGTGTAAGGGGGGACATGATGGAAGGGTATAAAATTATGCAGGGTGTGGAGACAGCTGATAAGGAAAGTTTTTTTTCCGCCTCTCATAATAGTAGATCCTGGAGTTACCTAATGAAGCTGAATAATGAAAGATTCAGGACAGGTAAAGGGAAACGCCTCATCACCCAGCACATAGTTAAACTATGGAATTTGCTTCCACAAGATACAGTGATGGCCACCAAGGCTTTAAAGGAAAGTTTTAAAGGGTGATTAAACAAATTCAAGGAAGATAAGGCTATCAATGGCTACCAGTCATGTGTTCCCACCAATATCAGGGCCAAACTAAATGTTTGTCTAATCATGCATAGCAGAGCTTATTTACTTCAGAGTAAACATGTGTGGCTCTAAGAAGGATCAGGCCCTTGACTTTCTGGGCAGTGAGGGTGGCAGTTAAACTTTCCTCCCTCACCTACTTTTATCCCAAAATTCCACCCACCTCCACGGGGAGGTTAAAAAAAGAAACAAAATGCCTCCATTGATTCCATGGCTCTGCTATGTGTGCTTAGAAGACCATTTTGTTTGGCCCTCAGAGACAGTGTGTCTCTCAATACCAGCTGCTGGGAAACATAAGCAGGAGGGTGCCATTGTGCACATGTCCTTCTTGTGGGCTTTCCCCAGGCAGTTGGTTGGTCATTGTGAGAACAGAATGCTTGACTAGAAAGGCCTTTGGTCTGATCCAGCAAAGCTCTTCTTATAACTTCAGGTGGGACCAATTCTATACCTCTCCGCTTGTTGTCATCCATAATATCCAGGTGACTGTTGCACTTAGTAATGTTAGCAATATACATAACAATGTACTCTGAAGGGCAGAAATAAATACAGTTCTTTTGTGATATCTATGAGAAGTAACTAGAGATTCCTTCTTTTTATATCTAAGAATACAATGCAAGACAACAAGAGCTACTTTCGTAACAGTAGAACTGCAGGTAAAAAGCATAATGGAGTCAAGTACAAATGGTTCAACAGAAATGATGAATGAAGCCATAGTACCTTCACAATGAGGAGGAACAGCAATCAGCAAATATTGTTCTATAAATAATGTATGACAGGCCTCTCAGGGGGATGAAAATTCATGCTGCTATTACTGTCTTTGTCCCATTTCAGTGCTGAATGGCAGTTAAGTAGCTGCTGCCTCTAGTTCCACTGGATGAGCAACCACTTTCAAAATCCATTATCCTATGAGACTTAATTGTAATGCTCTAGGGTAGTCCCAGTAGCAAGATAATGAATGCCACATCAGGGCCCTCAAAGGCAAGAATATAGCTACAGTGGAGTCCTTCCCACTACATCATGATCTGTACCTCGGCTAATCCTTGTGGCTTTGTACAGAAACATGGCTTTATTTGTCATGAAACTGAAAATGCGAACGAGGCTGAGCACAAAAACTATGTATGGGGGAGTGAGGCGCAATAAAACTAGGTTTAATTTCTTTTCTGCTACTGTAATAGTATCAGTGATAAATATCGGTGAAATGTTGTGCTGGGATTTCATACCTGTCCACTGCTCCACTGTGGCTGAGAAGCATTTGGCAAAGGCAGCCTAAAGTCAGCAAGAAACGGTCCCCTCATTGCTCATCTAACCTAACCTGGAAGTTTAGTCTGGGAGTATCACATCACGTGCCCTGGCCTATTGATGTAAAGGCTTCCTTGGATGATGTAGCTCAGGGGTCCCCAACCTTCTTGGACCTGTGGACACATTTGGGAATTTGAGAAACTGCTGTTGGTACCACCACAAAATGCCTAATCAGTGGATCACCACTTTGGGGTCTACTTGCCACATCTATGGATCTTAGACTGAATCTTATTCACCACACAAAAAAAATGTTTTGTGTCTATTGGACACCACAATATCTCTTTAACAAGGAATTGCCTAATTCAGCTAATTGCTGCCAGTTCAATACTGCTAATGCTTCTTTTAAACATAGCTTTGACAATGTCTGGTAGTTGCTTCTTTGGGGGAGAATGTTATTACACAGATAAATGTTGTACTGGAACAGTCTTTAATATTCACTGGTGTACATGCTCTTTTAAATTATTTACTGCTTCATGGAAATTGGCAAATGGTCAGTGCAAATGGATTCTTCATGCCCTTTTGACAGCTAAATTACAAGACTGGAAGTATAAACACTCACCTCCTATAATGCAATGGATTGAGGAACTTACTACGCTTTCAATATTTGAATGGGCAGCATATAGACTAGATGCCACCTTCAAATGGATACTTATTTGGATATTTGGTCCACTTTTATTGAAGCCTATGTATAATTGCTAGAAAGTTGTATTCATGTCATGTGAATTCATTGCTATGGATATATACAAATCCATGGATGTATATTTAGAAATGGAAAACTTAAAATAAACAAAGTTTTGTGGGAGCCACTGGTGCCACATTGGGGACCCCTTCACAGGTGCCATTGGAGGTGCCTATGGGTGCCATGATGCCCATGGGTGTCACATTGGGTACCTCTGGATTTTGTAACTGGTCTCACCCTTTAGTTCCCTTTCTTTGACCAGAGCTGGGTAGTCGTGCCAGAGTTGCCATCAAAGTTAGGAATGCTGGCGCATCTGCTGAGGACTGAAAAAAGCCCCCTGGACTTGTTCCTCCTTTTCACCATTGCTCCTCCTTTTCATCTGTTTGTTCACCTGCTCCTCTCCCTGGCCCAGACAATGGTGGTGGTGAGAAGGGGGAGTGGTAGATGCCACTGCCTGCTTGCTCTCTGTCTCTTTGCCTGTCAAGCAAACAAGTGGTAGCAATGAAGAGAAAGAGGCTGAGGAACAATAGCAAATGATGATAATGGCAGTGAGAAGGTAAACTTCCTGAGGGAGGGATCCCACTCAGGGTGTCTTGCCCAAGGGCCTTCAAAAACCTGGAGCTGGCACTGGGTGGTGCACAGGCTGAATCACTTGCTGAGATTTTTCAGTAGGGTGGCCTTGTGTCCCCTTTCACAGAGAATAGCCCTCTATTCGAAGTGCTGCCAGAGGACCATCCTCTATTTGAAGCTGGCCTCTATATGAGGGGCTGTCCAGTCCAAGCCCAGTTTAAAAATAAAGAACGTAAGAACTGTTGCCCATCAAGAGTTAGTACCTGGGCAGCACACTGAACAGGCAGGCAGACAGGTCACATGGACATAGTCTTCCACACTATGGTGAGGTGTAATGTATTTCCTGTTTAAATAATAATTGCTTCTAAATTTGCATGCACATATATGCAAAATTTGCATATGCAAATTTTATGCAAATCATTGCCTGCTTTTGTCCCCCCTCTTTAATGATTCATAAGTGGTCACCCTATTCCTCAGGACCCTGGCTCAAGACTCATTGCTAGCCAAAGTTCTGACAGATAGTCTTCTTTGTCATACAGTCCACATACAGAACTATGGGGGCTGTTCTGTATCGTTCACCCTGCAACTCTCAAAAGATCCTTTTTTGCTACTCCAATTACGCTAAGAATAATATTAGATTAACAGCATTTAATTGTTCTGGACCCACACATCATGAGTTTAGTTGTTAGTTTCCAAATTCATTTTAGTAGGCTGACTTCAGCTGGATGTCACTATTTACTCAGAATATGTACATGATTTGCATAGGACCCATTCTACAGCCTTCTGTAGCATTGTTTCAATAGTTGACATATTTTTTAATTAAACAATAACAATCAAAGCTCACAGCATTTCCCGGAATTAATGGTTAGCTGGGAGAGCCAACTGCCTAAAGCAAACTAACCAATCATTAAATTCTCATCAAAAATGCCCTGGGCACTGGTCCTTTTTGCTGTTCTAATCAGTCTAGATTCAGAGTCAAATTAAATGCTTTACATTATTATTGTTATTTTAGTTTAGCACTGCCTCTTGCATTGGTGTAGCAGGAGCTCAAATTAATGTCCTTAGAACTGCTATTGATTTCATTGACTTTATGCAATGGACACATACCCATTTTTCACATGAAGTTCTTGTCCCAACAGATAACATGCACACACAAATACAGAAAAGGCTCTCCTTCAGCCATGTCTGTTTTGTGCCTCTACTGGAAAACTGTGTATGCTCTAATTCCAGAATTATTATTTTTTAAAATCCCAGTTAAATCAGAATTTAAAACAAATGGAACACAGGGTAGAATGAAACAGGCAAACAATAAAGTAATGGAATGGGGGAAATCCTTTTATCCTTCTCACATAAGATCCATTGAGTATATAAGGGATAAGAGGATTTCCCCCATTCCATTACTGCCCTGGGGAACATGCATGCAGTCCCCAACAGGTGTTCTGATGCTGCTGTATATTTGCACGGCACTGATCCTTCTCACTCACAAACGGAAAGGGTGGCAGTGTAATATTCCATCTATCTCTCATTATGGAAGCAAATGTATATCTACAATCACCTCTGAATGAGAGCCAGGGAGTTTTTTACATGGGGACGGTACAACATTAGAAATGTGATAGCTTGTTGAGCACAATGCCAGTTTTAAGTAATAAACCAAGAATGGCTTGTTACCTTATTACTTCTTTCATGAGAGGGGTTCTGACAACAGCCTCGCAGTCAAGGAATGCTTGAGAGACATTATGGGACTGTTGCACAAAATGCTAGTTTCGCCCCCTGGAGGCCAGTCCAATTTGCCCCAAAGAGGAGAGTCAACTTCAGGCTGGGTCCAACTCGATTTTATTGTTTGCAAACAGTTCGACAAAGGAGCTCACGCTCAAAAGCAGAGTCGACCCCCGGCAACCCCCGCGCTGCAGTTTTATCACTTAGCTTGCATTCCTCAGCCAGCATGCTACTTTTGATTGGTTGCCAGAGGTTTGCTTAGCAACCTTATCTTAGGGTTACTGTCCACTCATTCCAGGCATGCGCAGCTCTTACGTGGTGCTTAAGGCACATACAATGGCTTTTAGGTTACATTTTTACTACAATTCCCCCCTCAAGATGCTTTCTTCTTATAACACTTAGTCTACTTCAGCCATTGCTAATCTCTGGTAATGTACAAACATTTCCCTGCTGACTACAGATTATACTGTACGTTTGACTAGGGCTATAATGCAGGGAAGTATGCAGGGTAATAAGCACAAAATTAGCATAACTAAACAGAATATCATAAATCCAGTCTTCAACCAGCGAAAGTTTGGCAACCATGAAGTCAGCCAGTCAGTACTCCACCCGTTCCAGGTTTGTACTGGGACGTGAGTTATTTTTCTAATTTTGGTTGCAATATCCCTAAGGATATCGCCATTGTCATCAATCTGCAAGCAGCAGTCTGTCCAATTAAACTTCTGACAAAGGCCCCCCTCTGCTGCTAACACGTAATCAAGTCCCATCCAATTTTGGGTGACAGCATTGCGGAGTTGGGTTAGCTGTGTGGCTGCTAAATCTATGGCCCTTGCAGTCTCGTTTGCAAAGATTTCCATTATTGCCTGAAGCCGGATTATGCGGTTAGTAAGGTACGTGGGTTCTCTCCCCACCACGTTGGGTTCCCAAGTGGCAGGCCCATAATACCTTATTATCCTTTCTGCCGGCCACTCATCATTTCCCCATCTTTGTGTAGCAGACAAGTCTTCCATGCTCAGGGATCTTTTATCTATTCCGTATAGTCGGTGCAGTACTGAGGCCCTTTGAGGCAACAGCGTGAATGGGGGCCTTAATATCCCAGGATAACACACGCCAGTCCAGTTGGCGGGCAATTGGGTGTATGCGTGAGTCCCACAGATCCAATAATGGCCAGTCAAAGCAGGCCAAGACTTGTCTGCTAGGCCATATTTTGGGGGATCCAAATACTGATTATAATATCCCAAATATAGGGTTGAATCTCCACGCGGGCTGAGAGTTCCATTCATATAGCAAGCTCTACCATTTTGATCTTTTGTCTGGTTTCGAATGCAATAGAACAAGGATTGTGAGCTACTATGAGGGATTGACCACAACACACACTTGTGGCCACCTATCACCCTTGAAACCTCAGGCCGAAGGGTGATGTAATCTGCATATCCTGCACAAAATGTTCTCTTTGAGGTGTGGTTGTTATGCCATGCACCTCCCTTTACTATATAATTCCTGCAGCTGCTATTTCCTACAAAGTGTGTATGTGTGTCAGACCTGTTTTGCATGAAGCACCATTCTCCTAATTGGGGCCGTACTTCCCATGATGGAGTTTGACTTAAGATAAAATCATCTTCCCAAGTAATATTTGTTTGTTTATGTATTCTATAATCGGTGTGTACTAATTCAGTCAGGTTCAGAGGATGAGGGATCCATGTGCTTACCTTTCCCTCATTCTCGGCCTGTATGCAGACCCAGCAGTTCGAGAGGTTCAAGTATCTGGCTACAGCTTCGGCTAGAAACAGCATGCTGTTTTCTCCTACAGCTAGATTTAGCCTTAGGATTATTACTAACAGACACAGCTGCTGCATACTTAATCTTTGGTCCTTGTTTTACATAATCTTAATTTCAGTTCTGAAATAGGATAACTATGCCAGTTGTCTTTATCCCGCTGCTTGCAGGCTTCTTCTTCCGAGAGGAGGTCAGCTTCCGGAGTGACCACGCCCTGGGAGCTGGTGTCCTCACCTTGGTTATACCTTTTTATTCTGGAAAAGTGAGTCCACCTGTCATTTCTGCTGAGCTTGACAGCTGTATGGGTTACCAACAACACCTGGTATGGTCCCTCCCACCTCTCAGTTAGGGGGCCCTTTTTCCACTTTTGGAGCAGCACCTGGTCCCCCGGCTGGAAGTTGTGGATCGGAGCATCCAGCGGTAGGCTCTGGAATGGTGCAGCAAACCTGTGAAGGGATGACAAAACAGACTGCAAGGCAATAACATGTTCTCCAATTTCAGTTTTTCCCAAATCGACAGTGACTTGTTCCCTCCACCCTGCTGGCAGAACCCTAGGAGGCATTCCAAACATTAATTCAAAAGGTGACAATTTTATCCCTCTACGTGGAGTGCTACGAATGCGAGTTAAAGCCAGTGGGAGCGCCTGGGGCCACTTTAAGTGGGTCTCTATGCAAATTTTTGTTATCATTGTCTTTAATGTCCTATTCATGTGCTCCACCTGACCTGAACTCTGAGGCCTCCATGGGGTATGGAGTCTCCATTTAATGCCTAAAGCTTTAGACACTTCTTGCACTATCTTTTCCACAAAGTGGCTCCCTTGATCCGACTCAATAGACTCAGGCAACAGGAACCGAGGTATCAGTTCCTGGAGCAGGAAGCGTGCCACTGTTGATGCTGTAGCTGTCCTTGTAGGGTAGGCCTCTACCCATCCCGTTAGCTGGTCCACCAGTACCAAAAATTTTGGTGTCGGCCTGACCTTGGAAGCTCTGCGAAGTCAATCTGCCAGGCCTGTCCAGGGTAGTGCGCCCACTGTCATCCTCCCATTGGCGGTAGCGCTCGGGCCCCTTTTGGATTTACCTTCTGGCAGGTGGGGCATCTTGCTGTGACTCGTTGGGCTTCTACATACAATCCCGGTGCCACAACCTGTCGAACAAGTAAGTCTCCCATTGCGGTGCCTCCCATGTGGGTCTTCGCATGAAGTTGTTTTACCACTTCTTCTGCCAGCCATCGGGGTAGCATGACTTTTCCTCCTGGGACTATCCACCACCCTTGGGGATTTTTTGTGGCCTTGTTTTCCTTGGCAGCTTTGTCATCAGCCTGGGTGTATTTTGCTTTATAGTCTTCCAAGCGGAGGGGTATCTCATGGGCCTTGAAACACTACTTCTCCTCCCATCTGCGCTGCTTCTTTGGCTGCCATGTCGGCCTTCGCATTTCCCCTTCTCTGGTGCTCATCTGTGGCTCTGCCATGTGCTTTTACATGTACCACAGCTACCTCCTTTGGCAGTTGGAGAGCCTCCAGTAGTGCCACAATCTGCGGTCCATTTGCAATCTTCTGTCCAGAGGCTGTGATGAACCCACGTTCTTTCCACAGTAGTCCATGGGCATGTACGGTGGCAAAGGCATAGCGTGAGTCTGTAAATATGTTCACTCTTTTATCCTTCCCCAATTCTAGTGCACGTGTCAAGGCAGTGAGTTCTGCTGCTTGCGCTGACCAACTTGCGGGGAGTTTCTCTTTCCACATAGTTTCAGTCAGCGTTACCACAGCGCATCCTGTTTGGCCATCGATTACGTTGCTTGAGCCATCTACAAAGAACTCTTCTTCTGGATTTTCAAGCGGGTCATCTGTCAAGTCGGATCGAATCAATACTGTTTGAGTTAACACTTCCAGACAATCATGACATGGGGGTCCTGGTTCTGGCAGAAGGGTGGCTGGATTCAGGGCCATGGTATGCTTATAGGTGAGGCCTGGATTAGATAACAAAAAGATCTCATATCTAGATTGTCTGGAAGGGTTTAAGAACTTTCCTCCCTCTGCTCCAAGGATTTGGGGCACGCCATGTGGGGTGTGTATCTCCATGTTAGCTCCCATGACAATCTTTTGTGCCTCCTCTACAAGGGTAGCAGTGGCCGCAACGGCTCTCAGACATGCTGGCCACCCTTTTGCTACAGGGTCCAGGACCTTGGAGTAATAGCCCACAGGCCTCCATGTCGGGCCCACTGGTTGAGTCAAGACTCCCGAGGCAACTCCCTTGTTCTCATGCACGTACAATCTATAGGGCTTGCGCCCATTTGGAATCATGAGTGCTGGAGGTTGTGAGAGGGCAGTCTTCAATAGTTCAAATGCATGCTGATTTTCTTTGGTCCATTTCCAACTTGCGAGGCCCTCTTTGGTAAGAGACTCATACAGGGGCCTAGCCTTTCCCCATAATCAGGAATCCACATTCTGCAAAACCCTGTCAGACCCAGAAAGGCTCGTAGCTCCTTTGGGCTTTTAGGAGCAGGCATATTTTGTATAGCTTGAATTCAATCTTTGCTCAGGGCTCTTGTTCCCATTTCAATTTCATAGCCTAAGAAAGTGACCTTTGGTTGGCATATTTGAGCCTTCTCTCGTGATACTTTGTACCCCCTTTCTCCCAAGGTGTTCAGCAAAGACTCTGTTGCTCTCTTCCCCATTTGCATGCTAGGGCTTGCTATCAACAGGTCATCAACATATTGCAACAGCGCCACCTCCTGGTGCTTGTCTCTCCACTGCTCCAAATCCTTCTGCAATGCTAATCCAAAAATGTGGGGGGCTGAAACGAGCCCTTGGGGCAACACAGCCCATAACAATTGAGTTTTATGATAAGTATCTGGGTCTTCCCATTCGAATGCAAATATTTTCTGGCTGTCTTTGTGCAGTGGGATAGAGAAGAAAGCATCTTTTAAATCTAGGACGGAAAACACCCTTGCATTTGCTGGAACTTGGGTCAAAATGGTGTGGGGGTTCGGAACCAGGGGATGATCCACTAAAACTTTCTTGTTTATGGCTCTCAGGTCTTGCACCAGCCTGTAGGAGGCACTGTTTGGTTTGAGCAACCCCAATATTGGGGTGTTAAAGGGGGATGAGCCCTCTACTAGCCAGCCATACTTCTTAAACTTTTCAATAAGCAGTTTTAAGCCTGCACGAGTAGCTCTCTTCAAAGGATACTGTTTCACACACACAGGCAGCTCTCCCTCCTTTAGGGGAATTTTGATCGGTGTTACATACTTTGCCCGAGCTGGGGTTCCATCTGCCCATACACACGGGTCAACATTCTCTAAGAGCTCAATCCCCTTGGCCTTTGACACAGTTTCAGTTGCCTGGAGGGCCATCTGGTAATTTGAGATCTGCTTCACTGGTAGCTGTACTACAATCTGATCCCCACGAAAGAAGATCTCAGCTTGCAGCTTCGTCAGCAAGTCCCGCCCCAGAAGGGCAACCGGACATGTGGGCGAGACCACAAAGGCATGTTCTAGTCTATTGTCTCCGATCTTTGTGAGGAGGGGCTCACATACAGGCAATCTAGCCTTTCTTCCTTCAATTCCTTCTATCGTCATGTGTCGTCCGCTTTCTTTGGCGAGGGGGGGTTTTGCAGGGATCATGGAAAAGGTGGCTCCAGTATCTACCAGAGCCTCATAGTCTCTGCCACCGACCCTTATCTTTACCATGGGATCTTCCCGAGTACTTACTCGTAGGGTGGTGGCTTTAGATCCCGGTCTCCTTCAGCTACATTCCTCAGAGGAGTCTGCTCTCAATTGGCGCCCCTCCCCCTGGCTCTTCTCTCTCTGCCTTCTCAGCGGGCAGTCCTTCTTCCAGTGTCCCTTCTCTCGGAAATATGCACATTCGTCAAACCTCGGGCGGCTCTTTCCCTTCTTCTGCCCCCCCTCTTGCCTCTGCTGAGGCTCTATGCGTCCTGAGCTGCCACTCAAGGCGGCTGCTAGCATCGCCAGTTGCTTTTTGCCGCGTTTTGTCTCCCTTCTTTCTGTTACTTGCTCTCGGTTGCCATACACTTTATATGCAATCTCTACCAACTCAGAGAGTGGCTTGCCCACGGCTCCTTCAGCTTTCTGCAGCTTCTTTCTTATATCTGGTGCTGCTTGCCCTATGAACATTGTATTTACCATGCGCTGGTTTTCTGAGGCTTCAGGATCTAGGTCACTAAACTTCCTAAATGCATCAAACAACCGTCCTAGGAACACAGAGGGATTTTCATCCTTCTCTTGGCGGACTTCATACAACTTTGAAAAGTTAGTCACACGTGGCACAGCTCTCCCCAATGCCTCCGCTATTATTCCCAAATAGTCCTGACTCCGCTCTCGGCCCCTGGGGTCGTTGGGACACCACTCAGGGTCTACTTGGGGGCATAATTCATGGGGGTCCCTAGTAGTTCCTGCTACTCGCTCCTCAGTGATCCTATTAGCGGTGCCTTGCACTAGGCGCCTTTCCTTGGATGTTAGTAGGGTTTGCAACATCATCTGCATATCTGCCCATGTGGGATGATGCGTCTGCCCCACAGATCGAAATAAACTTTGCATCTTATCAGGGTCTTATCTAAAGGAAGGATTCTGATTTTTCCAATTGAACAGATCAGCGGTGCTGAAGGGCACATATACAAATGCAGTCTGCCCCTCCCCTGTCATTACCTCTCGCATCGGGCACTGGTATTTAGGGTGCAGGTTTTGGGTAGCCCTAGGCTCAGCCAGAGGAGAAAAATGTATTGCTAACTGGGATGGATCCCGCAGGGGTCTTGGTGAGCTGGGTTGGGCCACTTGTCTTGGGACTTGGTCAGAAGAGGAGTCAGCAGGGCACGAGGGAGTCACGTTATACTCTCCATCATAGGGTGGTGGTTGAGAGAGACTTTGCGATGTGGACCCGGCTGGCCGGAGTTGAGAGGCTGTGGCCACCGTTAGGGTACTTTCTACTGGAGGTTGAGGCGAAATTGCACGATCACGATCCTGCCCCCTCAAACCTTGAGCCAAGTCTATCTCGTCTTCTCCCTCTAAGATTGGCTTTCCCTTCCCTCCCTTCTTTCTCTGAGGGTCTGCAGCCAGCATTTGTTTGCACATCTCTCCTTTACATTGTTTCACCCAGGAAGGGTTGCTCAAAGCGCAACTCAACCATGAGTCTATATAGGGATACTGATCCCAGTGCCCATCATTTACAACAATAACATGCACTTTTCTAATTGTGGCCTCATTAAAGGAGCCGATAACTGGCCAGTTGACTCCAAATGATGGCCATTCCAATTGACAGAGTGTAACCAGCTTGCCTTTCGACATCTTAGTGCCATAATTTTCTTTGACTTTGCTAAAGTTCTTTAGCATGCATCCCAAGGGAGTGGCAGAGCTTTCTAAACGGGAGCTACCCACCCCCATTGTGCCTACCTCTATTTGAAACCATACACGGAGCCTGACAAACCTCCGACACTTACACAGAGTCTAACAAACCTCAGACGTTTACACAGAGTCTGACAAACCTCAGACGCTCCGAAGGCAACTCAAACAGAAAGACAGAAGGGAAATCAAGTACTTACTCTGCCCAACACCCTAGTGCCGTCTCTTCAGACCCGTTCAGCCTGGTTGACTCAATCAATGGAGTCCACGCCTTTAACCTCCTGGGTGTCCCGACCCCCGTTCTCTGGTGCCGTGGCAGACCTCAAAGGCGGTCCGGCATGCCCCACAGGCACCTTTGCCGGTTCTGTCGTTTGACCCCAGGGTGGTCCAAGGGACTCCTGACTAGCTCGCCAGTTTGTTGCACAAAATGCTAGTTTCGCCCCCTGGAGGCTAGTCCAATTTGCCCCAAAGAGGAGAGTCAACTTCAGGCTGGGTCCAACTCGATTTTATTGTTTGCAAACAGTTCGACAAAGGAGCTCATGCTCAAAAGCAGAGTCGACCCCCGGCAACCCCCGCGCTGCAGTTTTATCACTTAGCTTGCATTCCTCAGCCAGCGTGTTACTTTTGATTGGTTGCCAGAGGTTTGCTTAGCAACCTTATCTTAGGGTTACTGTCCGCTCATTCCAGGCATGCGCAGCTCTTACAATGCTACGTGGTGCTTAAGGCACATACAATGGCTTTTAGGTTACATTTTTACTACAGGACCATGTGGCTGGCCCTGGCACTGATATGCCTGGCGGCTACCCCCACCTCCACACACACCCCACACACATTTGGCACACTGAAAAGGGGCTCTAGGCCCATACCTGTGGAGATCCTCCACACAAGGGGAGATCCTGGTTGGGCAAGGATGCCCCGCACATGGGGGATCTCTATGCGCATGCATTGGTATGTGCATACAGTCTTCTTTCATGTGCACTGAATGTGTGAATAACAGGCTCATTTGTAGTGGGGATGAATCTAGCCAGTGTAACCCTGTGACCATCCTCATGCATTTCTTGAATACCTGGAGGGTCATTTGAAAACCCTCCCCCTTTATCATGCCATAGTGTAGATCTTATTACTATGTTCGTAATTCCTCAATTTTGCATTCACCCAGTGGGATTCTTTCTAAGGCATTTAAACTGTGCTAACCTTATCACTCAACTCAGCAAAGCAGAAGGTGTTTTCTTTCCCACCAATCTATTGCTCCTAAAGCTTCTGTGGAACATGCTATTCAGGAGCACTCAGGGGATGGGAAAATGGCAAGGATGGGACCAGAGCAAATGGTGGGGTCTGTCTCTATGGATTGTATAGAGAGAATAGTGGGCAAACAGTGGGCAAATGGTGGGGTCTGTCTCTATGGATTGTATAGAGAGAATCTTAATCCTGAAAGTAGCCCTCTTGAGTTCTTTTCTCTGCACATCATGTATACTGAATGCACAGAGGGAAAATGGGAGCAGATCACACTTGTTGGCCATATTCCACAACCTCATCATGTTCAGTGGAAGTGAGAAAATGGTTCTATGACATGCAACTGTATATATGTAGCCTCCTCCATAAGACTGGGAACACTGTCCTATTAGGGTCACTGGTTGCACTGAGGAGCTTATATGAATAGAGCTATGCACACACAGAAGTTCATTTCATGGCATGCAGAGGTTGGAGGCAGGGTTGGGATGTCTGTCACTGGGAAGCCCATCCCTTTGGGGCTTGCAGCTGTTCTGTGGCACACCTGACTTGGCTTGCATTTGTGAACTGAGCTGCAGATTTTTCCTGTAAACCAGGAACTTTTCCCCTATTTATTTTTGGATTGCAGAAATATATATTTGTGCAAATTGAAGCCGCAATTTGCGTACATGTCTATTTCCTCAACAAAACAAAAAACAAGAAAATCTGCTAGCTGGCCTGATTGTCTGCGGCCTGAGTCGGACCAGCTAGCAGAAGATTAGCTGAAGTCCAGCCGTGGGGGAAAGCTGATGAAAGCTGATTGAGCTCCATCCCCTAACTGGATTCCTCCAACATCCCTAAGGCAGGGCCAGTGGGTGTGATGCCACTTCCCCTCTGCATGTTCAGTATACACATGGTGGGGGGGGGATGAGTGAGCAGGTCCAATGTTTCCAACCAAGTCTTATCAGCTTTTTCTCCTAGTGCAGAAAGAGCTGGGTGAAAAGCCAACACTGGGAGCTGATGGACCATGCACTTTTTGTATTCCAAACCAAAGGTTATCTTCTCTCAGCTCTACCCACCCCAATTAAACAGCTTGCTGGAACTGTACTGAGGCCCTTCTCACTTTCCATATTTCTATTGTTTCTAGGAGAAAGAAGCTGCAATATTATCATCCCTTATTATCAACCATACAACGATCTTCTTTATGCTTGATCTTGCATACATTTCCTCTTGTATTCCCTGCCTCTCTTTTCCCTTCTGTCTTTCCCTGCTGAATTTAGATTTTAAAGCTGCCTTTAAAGGAAAGATGGGTTTTGTATTATATACTGTTAGGATGCCATGTAGATTAGCTTTGTTGTTGTTCAGTCGTTAAGTCGTGTCCGACTCTTCGTGACCCCATGGACCATAGCACACCAGGCCTTCCTGTCCTCTGCTTTCTCCCGGAGCATGCTCAAGTTCATATTCATTGCATTGGTGATGCTATCTAGCCATCTCATCCTCTGCTGTCCCCTTCTCCTTTTGCCTTCAATCCTTCCCAGCATCAGGGTCTTTTCCAGGGAGTTTTCTCTTCGCATTAGGTGGCCAAAATATTTGAGCTTCAGCTTCAGTATCTGTCCTTCCACTGAGCACTCAGGGTTGATTTCCTTTAGGATGGACTGATTTGACCTCCTTGCAGTCCAGGGGACTTGTAAGAGTCTTCTCCAGCACAGTTCAAAAGCATCAATTCTTCAGCGCTCAGCCTTCCTTATAGTCCAGCTCTCACAGCCATACGTTGCTACTGGATCAATAATAATCCCATTCTACAATGAAATTTCATTGCTATATGTGATCATCAGTCTTATTCAATTTATTAATATGGTGCTAGATCCAGACTAATGCTTAGTGGCATTCTGCTCATGCTGCAGAAAAGGGGTGGGAAGGTGATCTTCATGATTCTTCCTTCCCCCTGGAGCCCCCCATGCCTCCTGAAAAGTTGCTCTGGAGGGCTGGGAGGGGGGTCTGGAGCAGCACGAGAGGCAACCCAGGGGGCTGCAGGAGAGAGTGGCTGTCTGCCCATTCCATTCCTCCAGTAGAGAATGGAAGGAGCCCTTCCATTCACAGAACGGTCAATCTGTACCAAACCCATGGTCTTTCATCTTCTTTTTTCTTTCCAGCACCTCTGGGAAAAAGTAGTATCATCCAAAATGGTTTGTCTCTTCAAGAACTGGGTCCCCTCTCCACCTTTCCTTTTTTTTTTTTTTTTACAGTGAGTGAGGCACAGTCTCCAGAGACCGTAAAACTATTTTAACTCACCTTACTCATCTAGCAATGCTAAAAAATTTGCCTTGGGCAAGTGGAAGGTGGTGGTGCAATAGACTGAGAGAAGCAATTAGAACAAGTTTGGTCTTTTGTCTCAGTTCATTTGCTTTTGAAAATAACTAACACAAATCTACATGCAACCAAACCAAAGCAAGAGAGTGTAGAGCTTCCTGCACTAGGCAAAATTTAGTGATCAGCAAACACTTTCCCTCTTGTTTTCTTCACAACTTTATCAACCTACTTATTGTCTTGTTAGAATAGAATTAAAATGAAATCATACTACGGTTTTAAAGCAGCTGGGGATAGACTGAAGTTCAAGAAATTCTAGAAATAAAGGGCACGTGCTTCCAGGTCCTATTAAACTGAATATGAGTTGCACAAGAGCACTGGAAACATCTCCTCAGTATGCCCCACTGATATTAAGGCAGAAGCCAGGGCTTGAGCAAAAGTCCACCCACTACTTTCAACAGGTCCCAAATTAACTTCACTGCATTGTGTAAAACATTTCATACAGCCTACGTGCATAGGTGGAATCTCTATCCCTTTTCTGTAGATATTGATGTAGATGTTTATGCATACAGGTCTTGGTTCACTGGGTATGAGGGATGGTGTAGAATAGAACAGGGCTACAGAACATCAGGCCAGGGGGGGGGGACGTGTCAGATCTGGACCTCCTGGGATCCCAATCCAGCTGTCCAGGGTTCCCCCAATGGCCATGCTCCCTGCCCTTGGCCCCACCCCCTTTCCTCCAACCATGAATCATTTGGTGATGCCCTGGCACTTGTGCAGCTTTTCAACCATGCTGTAAGGCTGAAATGCCTCTCCTAAGGCTTAGTTACTGGCAGTAAGAACTTTGAGTAAAAATATGCTGGCATTTTTGGTCCCATCCCTTTTGCATTTGGCCCTGCCCACCCCTGGAATGTGGCCCTTGAGAGCTTCTCCGAAATGGAATTCCACCCTGGGGATGAAAGAGGTCCTGCACCCCTGGTGCAGAAACCCAAGGCCCACTCTTGTACGACACCATTTGCAAAAATATATGCTCTGAGGTGCTCTTAGAAGGGATGGATGAAACAGCCTATTTCAAGTCTGTGCCACATTCACATGTCTTCATTCCTGTTTGTTTGTTTGTTTATTGCATTTCTATCCTGCCTTTTTTTCCTCCAAGGACCCAAGACAGCATACATAATTCTCCTCTTCTCCACTTTATCCTCACAACAACAACCCTGGGAGGTAGGTTGGGCTTAGAGTTTGTGACTGGCCCAAAGTCACCCAGTGAGCTTCCATGGCCGAGTGGGGACTAGAACCCTGATCTCCTGGCTCCCAGTCCAACACTTGAACCACTACACCACGCTGTTTCCACATTAATCTACAATACTTATTTTAAGAAATATCTTCACAAAAATTAGCATTTAAATACATATTTTTGAATATATTTTTCTCTCAAAATACACATTTTTACATCCATTTTCTTTTCTTTTTTTAAAGCTGAGAATTGTGTGGCAAGATTTGGAGAAGTGCAAAATTGTCCTATTGTATGAATTTCCAAAACACCACAGATAAGTGTTCAAGATTTTTGATTCAAGGGCAAGGTTCTCCTTAAAACTGAAATTACAACTACAGGAGCCACTCGCCAACTGTTCTTCACTGCTCTTCCATCCCACAAGTCCTTTTCATGCCTTTAAGTACAACTCTCAACATGCAATTCATCTACTACAATACCACAGAAATACAGTGGATAGCTACATTCTGATCCCTATCTTCATATTTTTGTTTGCCTTCTTTTCTCACAGTGAATCTTTCTTTCTAATAGAAGGTAAGGGCTACACAAAAGACAAAAATAGTTAGGTGGGACATGTCTTGCTAGGACCAAATATGCTAGGACCATTTATAGCCAATTATGATATGGTCTGAAATATATTTATTTATTATTACATTTATATTCCACTTTTTCCTCTTGCAAAGAACCCAAGGTTGCATATATGATCTTCCTCCTCTCCATTTTATCCTTATAACAACCCTATGAGGTAAGTTAGGGGGAGAGTCAGTGACCCAAAGTCACCCAGTGAGCTGCATGGCCAAGTGGGGACTACAACCTGGATCTCCCAACTCCCAGTCCAACACTAACCACTATACCGCACTAGCTCTCTTATAACAGTAATCTTATTTCTGCAGAGTAAAAACAACTCTAACAGCTAAGCAATTTCTTATGCTTTTGCTAGTCTGTCTATCTGGTTTCTAAACTTGGTTTAGTATGACGTGGACACAATACAGAAATACTCATCTGTTGACCAGCATCTGGGAAATAACTCTACACTAAAGATAGATAGGTAGATAGATAGATAGATAGATAGATAGATAGATAGATAGATAGATAGATGATAGATAGATAGATAGATAGATAGATAGATCTGTTGTGCCAAAAATTTATCCCACATTTTTTCAACTGTTCTCATTCAATTTGATAGGAGAGAAATTGCTTTCAAAAAGGAATTCAATAGTGAAGAAATTTCAGAGAAATTCTCATGGGTTGGGTTTGGGTTTCTTGTTTTTCTGTTTTTCATTGTACAGACATCTCTCTGGCAGCCTGTAGCCACCTCAAGTTCCTACACTACAATTAAAGCCCATTTTAAGGCACCATGAGGTAATTCCTCCCATGGGTCTTTTTCAGATCAGGATGTGCGGGCAGCCTGGGAGGCTAGCTGTGATTAGGTAAGCTCAAAAATACCAGGAAAATAAATTATAAAAACATCCTAAATGAAGCAGAACAATTGAACAATTGCACCCTTTTTTATGGGTGCAGAAAACTTTCAGGAAATTGAAGGAGAGATTTTTGGCAGAGCACTAAGTACACCTCATACCTGGAGCTGGACACAACACTGCCCCGCCTGCATTGTGGTGGATGCAAATTGGGGGCCAGCCTGCCAAGACAGTTGATGCTGTTGCAGCATGAAAACCCCCAAAACACTTACCAAAAAAGAAAGAAGATGTACATGTACTACACTCCCTGCCAATGGTGAGCCCTACCTAGGGATGGATGCCCGACTGGGACCGGGAGTCCATTGGACTCCCCTCCCCCCGCTGTGCTCCCAGATTGAGCCCACTGAGCCTCTGGCTTTATTCACCCCTCCTTGCACACACACACCCCGGATGTTCCCCACACTCAGCCAGACCCATCCATGAGTGTCCACCATTTTGCTGAGGTTATTTTTACTACACACAAAAAAAGGAGGTAATTAAAAAAGTGCATATTTAAATATGCATAGACTCAGGCTAGGAAAGGCTGATCTACACGATATTATAGGCATAAATGGCCCATTTATGCCTCTAATATTGTGTACATCAAGCTCCTTTTCCCCATAAAATAAGCTTGGCAAAATGGCGGAAGCTCACAGACAGGATCCAGGGTGAATGCGGGTGGCTCGGCAAGCTCATGGGGGCTTGAGCATGGGTCTGGGGGGACTCAAGTGGGGGCAGCACTTCAGCAGGCACCCGCCAATACCAGATGGGGGTGGGTTTGTTCATCCCTAGCCCTACCTGTGAGAAACTGTTGAGTTCTCCTCCCCCTGGAGAAATTCGGTGAAATTGTCTCCCAAATTTCTCTGCTGACAGGTGGAGAATTTCAAGAGGCCATTTGCACACACCTCTAGATCTGAAGCCCAAATACAACCAAAACAATGAAACTAGTTCCTGAAAGCAACCTTTTGGTCATGTCTGAGAGCTAAATCTCCTCTAACCAAGTCAAATGTAAACTATGCCATCCCTGTTGATTTGCTGTTTATGCGATTACCAAGAGGCAGAAAGCTGACAGACATGTTCATTTACAGTGCTTTTCTACAATGAGGGTTTTGGCTCTAGTTTAAGCAGGTGCTCTCAAAGAGTAACACTTCCCCCCCACAAAAAAATGTTTTATACAGCTCACATTTTCTCCCTATCCAGAAAAAGCAAAGGAAGTCTAGTTAAAATGGGAATCTTAAAGAAAAACAAGAGGACAAATTATCCTAAGTTGCATTGTGCTAGGTCTTTGCACTATCCATGTTCCACATTTGAATTTCAAATTTAGGCTCAACTTCCCCCATAGGCTTGAAATATATGATAGAAACACGAACAGTCAACGTATTATTATGAAGCAGCATAGACACTGTCTTAACAAAGCTGAAGAACCCCTTTAAGGTAGCATCGCTGTTGGCTCATAATGAAAGGTTCTAAATGCTCAAAACTTGCACTTCCCCCACATAATTTGTCAAAAGTGATGCTGACATCATTCTAAATCATGTGTGCAGGAGCATTCAAAAGAACAATATGTTCTGCTTCATTTCTCAAAGCTATGTATATGCTGGAATCATTGCTATAATTTATGGCAGTGCTGTGTACACAATAAGCAGACTTCAGGCTACAGCAGACAGTGGTGTGTCATGAAGAATGCATTCATTCCTTTCAGAAATGGCATCTGCTTTATCTAATGCCTCACAGATTCTGTTTGAAAGAAGAATGCGGCATTTCAGTACCATGGATGCAATGTGTGGAGATGTGGTAAAAGGAGGCGAAAGGTAAATAACATTTAGGCAGAGCATAACTTTGAAAGGAAGTTAGACGGAAGGATTTGCCAAATTTATCTGCCACTGGGATCTGGCCAGATTTTGGGAGATTTGCTCAGGATAAATTATTTCTAGACTGGAAGAGGGACTGTTGGACTCCATGGCAAAGCACACATACTTTGCAAGCAAAGGTCTCAGATTCAGTCATTAGCATCTTCTGGTAGGGCTGCAAAAGACTCCTGTTTGAAACTCTGGAGAGTTGCTTCTAGACAATACTGAGCAAGATAGAGCAAAGGCCTGACTCTGTACAAGGCAGCTTCCTATGTTCCTATGATGGGATTTGGTGCCAACCTGAAACTTTCAGGCCATATTAGGTCCCATGCACTTCTTCTCACAAAAGCTTCTGTGCTAATGTAGTGAAACAACATCATTACAACAAAGAGCCAGAGTAGAAAAAAAATTGCTGCCTGAATATAACAGACAAAATGGTATCTCCCTCCTATTCCATGTACAAATGATGACCAGACTGGCAGTTGAACCTTACCTCAACACTGGTGGTGGGACAGTGTCCTCCGCCACAACTGAGGGCAGCAGCAGGGTGGGCGCAAGACCTCCCACTGCTGCCACTGGGAGTGGGAGGAGAGGAGTGTGGCTAGCTGTTGTGCAGGAGAGGGTGGGAAGGAGCACAGGCCACTGCCATTGCTGCATGAGGAAGGGAGGAGTATGAGCTGTTGCTGCCACACTCCTGCTCTTCCCTCTTCCCATTCCCCTTCCTACCTGCCAGCCACCTCCACCCAGCTTCCCCTCACTACATCACTCTCACTCTTGTGAGAGCGAGGCATTGGCAAGATAGCCTGTGGTGCAGCCACACAGGTGATCTCCAGGACCATCTCCCCACCAATGCCTCGCTCTGACAAAGGACCCCTCACAGTGAGGGGCAGGGTGGCTGCTGCCACTCGCCCCATGCCTCACTCTGAGCAAGGCATTGGGCAGCCAGTGGTCTGGGAGCTGCTGGGCTCTCCCTTGCTGCAGCAGGGGAGCAGCTGGTGTGGCTCTCCAGAGTGGCTGCCCACCTGTGCCTTACTCAGTGAGGCAGAAGGCAGGCAGCAGCCGCCACATCTGCCTTCCTGCGGCAGCATTTTCCACAGCAGGAGAGTAGCCAGTGGGGCTATCCCAAGCAGCCATCCACCCTATGCCTCATTTGGGGAGGCATAGGCCAGCAATGGTGGTGGGATCCATGCCGCTCCTGGTGGCAGGGTGCACAGGATCCACCACCCTTCCATATCTGCCACCTGAGGAGGGGGATTCACTCTGCTTTATGGGAGGGCCAGCCCTTGCTTAGAGGGTGCGAACAGGTCACCTGGCACTCACAGTTTTGTCTTCTAATACCTCACTGCAGCTCTCAGCCTCCCAGCATCTGCTGCCTGAGGCAGCCACCTCATTCTACCTGATGGTAGGACTGACCCTGTTAACTACACAGTGTAAGAGATTAGAAGATGGCAGGGGGTGGCACTTCCAACAGCATCAGCAGATGAGAGGATGCGCTTATACTGGAGTGTAAACAAAGCCAAAGAGAGAGACCAACCATTGCTGAGAGCAATCCTTCCTTGAACACATTGCAAGGGAAACATGGGGTTCCCAAATATATTCCATTCATTACATGAATGTGGGGTGGGAAGAATTTGCAGGGACAAATCTGCAGGTGGGAGTGAATATGTTGCCCATCATCTTCTCCAGAAGCACCTGCTATTGCATCATTTTTGTCCCTATCTTGTTAAAACACCTCCCATTTTTCCACCAGTGAATAGGCCTTCTCCCGAGTTCCCACCAAACATGCCAGTAACAGTGGTGGGACTGAGAGAAGGGCCTCTCCAGAAGATGTCAGGACGCAGGCAGGTTCATGACGGAGGATACAGTCATTCCGATAACCTGGACTGGAGCCGTATAGGCTGTGGAACACCCTTCCCAGGGAGGCTAGGATGGCTCCCTCCTTGATGTGTTTCTGGAGGCAGGCTAAAACATCCTTATTCCAGCAGGCCTTTGGGGCATAGTTGGAACCTGGGGGTAAGCTGCTAAAATGCTGTTTTAATATAATTTTAATTGTATTGTTGCTTAATTTATATTTTAACTTTTGTATATTTTCATATGTTTTAATTGTACATGTTTTAATGTTTGTAAGCCGCCTTGTATCCCAGTACTGGGAAAAGGTGAGGTATAAATAATAATAATGATAATAATAATAATAATAATAGCAACAACAACAACAACAACAATAACCAAGTTCACTCCAATCCTAAAACCCACCAGGCTGTCAGAGCCAGCATCAAGGGTAGGCATAGTTGGGCGCATTCCAAGGGCCCTCAACCCAGCAGGGGCCCACTGACCAAGGGCCCCCTGGAGTTGCTCCTCCTCACCTGCCTCTCACTCTGACCCAGTCAATGGTGGTGATAAGGAGGAGCAGTACATGCCACAGATGCTCACTGGCTCTATGCCTGTCTAGCAAGCACGTAGTAGCAATTATGGCAAAGAGGATGAGGAGCAATAGCAGGTGGTGTCAATGGTGGTGAGAAGGTAGACTCACTGAGGGCAGGGGCCCATTGAGGATGTTTTTCCCATGGACACTCAAACCTTGCAGCCAACACTGCTGGCTGATGTGTCGCTCTGCCATGCTGCTTTCTGGAGACAGCATGCCTCCATTGCTATTATTGCACTCCATACAATGTGCTGCAAATGGAATTTTCCTGTTTCCCTACCTTCCTCTTGCTTCTTGGTTTTGAAGGACATTGATAATCTTTCTCTTTTCTAGGTGTATCCACTGGCAAACCACACAGAATCTGGACATCTAGAATATTGCAGTTTCACTTTTGAACACTGATGACAACATGTGCTGGAGGTTTTAATTTGCTATTTGAAATCTGGCTGACTTCGTTTTCTCAGCTAGTATCACCAAAGATAGTGCAACCCCCCAGATAAGGTCAAGATTATGTTATGTATGAGTTTAGGAAGTGTTCAATATGATTTAACAGTTGTAGCACAGTAGATAAGATTGCAATCAGCTACCTGGGACATTGAAATCTTAACAGGATAATTAAATAACAAGCAGCCACCCTCCATATCCAGCAAAGTTTTAAAAATCTAATACTTTATACTTTAAACACATTAACCTAACAATGTTCCCCTTTTCCTGATCATTTCATCTAAATTATTTCCTCTTTATGATCATCAAGCTGTGCTTTCAGACAGTGACGGTGCTCCTTTGCTCAGTCAGCCACTCATGTGAAGTGGAATCCATATGGATTAGGCAACGTTTAACCTTGCAAGAATCTAGTTAATAATTGTGGGGGGTATATGTTTGCTTAAATCAGGACTCAAATTATGGGGGAAAGTAGTGGATCCTTTAATGATATGCACAAGCCCCACCTCCTGACTCCCCTCAATTTTAACCAAATCATGACTCACCCTAATAGCCTTCTAAAAATAATTGCTAAAGGGGACAATACAAAAGGAAAGGAAGGAAGGAAGGAAGGAAGGAAGGAAGGAAGGAAGGGAGGGAGGGAGGGGGGAGGGAGGGAGGGAGGGAGGAAGGAAGGAAGGAAGGAAGGAAGGAAGGAAGGAAGGAAGGAAGGAGGGAGGGAGGGAGGGAAGGAAGGAAGGAAGGAAGGAAGGAAGGAAGGAAGGAAGGAAGGAAGGAAGGCCCACCTGCCTCCACCTGACCACTGACTAGGGATGGCAGAGAATTCCGCCACATAGGGATGTCAGAGAATTTCTCCACGAATCTCGGGGAGGCCGAATGCCAGTGCATTCGGCCCCCCGAAATTGGTGGAGAAACGGTCTGCCACACACACCCCGCCACCCCCGGGACGCGACTTACCTTGTGCGAATGTCCCTGGCAGCGGCGGCTCCGGTGGCGGTTTGGTGGCGGTTCGGCGGCAGCGGCAGCTGCGGCGGCCGGTCTTCCGACCGGCGGCCACCACCGCCATTCCAAGTTAAAAAACAAACAAACAACAAATGTGATAGGCTACGTAAAGATTTATGTAGCCTATCACGGCTAGATTTTTAAAAAACACCATGATAGGTTATGTAAACGTTTATGTAGCCTATCACGGCTGAGTGGAAAAAAAAAATCTGCGTGTACGCAAATGGCGGCGCCCATGGGCGCCGCCATTTGCATTCCTTATTTTGGCACGTATAGTCTACGTAAACATTTACGTAGATTATGGCAAAAATAAGGGGAACACAAATAGCGTTCCCCTTATTTTCGCCGTAGTCTGTGTAAATGTTTACATAGACTACACTTGCCAAAATAAGGAACACAAATGGTGGTGCCCATGGGCACCGCCATTTGTGTACACGCGGGGTTTTTTTTTTTTCACTCAGCCGTGATAGGCTATGTAAACATTTACATAGCCTATCACGGCTGACTGCAGGGACGCAAATGGCGGCTATGGCCGCCGCCATTTGCGTCCCGGCAGGACAGGAGGATTCGTGGCCGGAGGGACAGGGCGCCTCCCCCCAGCCAGAATTTCAGTGGGGAGGGATGGGGCGCCTCCCCCCCGGCCAGAATTTCAGGGGGGAGGGACGGGGCGCCTCCCCCCCACTGCGAATCAATCTTCGGGATCAGGTAAGGGACTTTTGTACATCCCTAGATTTCAGTGAGGCCGAATGCACTTGCATTCGGCCCCTGAAACCGATGGCGGAATGGCCTCCCACCCCCTGCCACCCCGCAGAATCCCCCCAGGATGAAGCTTACCTGGGGTGGCGGCGGCGGCAGTGGCGGCAGCAGCTGGTCTCTCAGCCGGCTGCTGCGGCTGCAAATAGCGGCTGTCGTAGCGGCTGCCATTTGCATCCTTCCAGGCTTCGTGATAGGCTACGTAAGTATTTATGTAGCCTATCACAGCACAGACCAGGGGCACAAATGGCGTAGTGGAGCAGGGGTGCAAACCGTGCAAATGGTGTAGTAACAGTGCAAACGGTGTAGGGGTAACCACTACGCCATTTGCGCCCCTGCTCTTTGCCATGATAGGCTACATAAATACTTACGTAGCGTATCATGGCAGCCTGGAAGGACGCAAATGGCAGCCGCTACGACGGCCGCCATTTGAGGACGCAGCAGCCCAGCCGCAGCCAGACCTTCGGCTGCGGCTGGCCCCGGCTGGCAGCTCCGCAGACCTGCCGGGTTCCTGCCGGATTCCGGGGGGAGGAACGGAGTGCCTCCCCCCCACCGTGGATGCCCCAGCGCGGAACCAGGTAGGTGTTTTGTACATCCCTACCACTGACACAGACTTCTCCAACATGGTGTCCTCTAGAAAGTTTGGACTACACCTCTCAGTATTTCTGATCATTGGCTATTTTGGCTGGGGCTGATGGGAGTTGAAGCACAAAACATCTGCAGGTAGGGTGGCCACTTGTGGATTGTCAAAAAAGAGGACATGCATCACCCAAAAAGCGGACCCAAAAAGCTTTATTATAATTTAAATGTAAACAGAGTACATCTCACCATTGTGTGCCTTGCTCAGTCTGTGATGTAGGTGCTGATGATGAGCAACTTCAAGGCCCAGCCCTTCCTTCTGATGGTTCTTTATACTGGAGTTGGACTGAACAGGCCTTCAGAAAGAGGGCACCTTCAAAATAGAGGGCAGTCCTCTGGCAGCCCTTAAAATAGAGGACTGACCCCCTGTAAAATGTTGGGCAAGAGGTTGGGGCCTCTCAAAATTCTCCACCATATTTGTGGGTAGAGAAATTGAGGGGACAGGGACAATTTCACTGAATTTCTAGAGGAGGAAGAGAAATTATCCATGAGTTTCTCAAAGGTAAGATCAGTATTGATACGGGCTCTATCACAGCTTCTTTCTTTTTTTCCTAAGGAGTTTTGGTTTCTTGTGCTGCCACAGCAAGTGGCAACAGCAGCAACTGTGTGGGCAGCCTGGCTCCCACTTCACATTCTCCATAATACAGATGTAAGGGCAGGCCCATAGATGTGGGGGGGGAGGCTGGGGGCTGCCCCCCTAAATTTTCTATGCCCCCCTAATTTATTTTACAAACAAATAATTAAATGACAGTATACAATCTTGTCTTTAAAAGGCCTGCAAATCACATGAACTGCCCCCTACATTTTTGGCACCCTAACATTGAAGCTGGCTATGAGCCCAAATGTTGAAGCTGTCTGTGAAGGGGGCAGTGTTGTGTCTAACTCCAGGGGTGGAGCTAGTGTTGTGCCAAAAGTTACCATCCAATTTCTTGAAGGTTTTCTTCCCCCATGAAAGAGGGTTCCATTTTTCTCCTTCACTCTCAGGGCACTTTCTAATGTGTTTTGAATTTCTTTTGGTGGCTTTTTGAGCTTACAGTGAAGTGGCCAAGACTGTATGTGTGCTTTTTCTTTCTATTACACATCTCTCCATTGCTCTGCAGCCTCCCAGGCTGCCTGCACTTCCTGATCTGAAAAAGCCCTGTCGGGAGAATTACTTCATGATGTCTTCTTTCACCGGGATTTAATTTAAGTGTAGGAAGCTCAGGAGGCTACAGGTTGTCAGAGAGATGATTGTACAATGAAAGACAGGACACTTGTGCTCACTCCTTGGCTACCTCATAAGTAAGGCAAGCATGAGGAACCCAACCCCAACCCTAGGAGAATTTATGCAGTTGACTTTCTTTTTGAAAACAATTTCTTTTTTATCAAACTGAATGAAAGAATTGTTCAATACAGCACTAGCTGTACCACATAAGCGCCTCCCGCTCTGCATTTTCGCTAGACAGGCGATTTTGCCCATATAGCAGAAGCTTTGGGGAAGGTGAGGGAAGGAGGCTGAGGACAGCTGGGGATACCTCATAGCCCCCCCGTCTCCTCCCCTTCCAACCTCCGGGAACACCCCCTGTCACCCCCTATGAGCTCATGCTTGCGAGCTCATAGCAGCAGCTGGCACAGTTCTTCCCATGGTTGTGAGGGGGTGAGGGAGGGGGAGGGGAGCATGGTTTCTTGGATCCAAGCTTGGAGCTCTGTCTCCAAGCTCGGAGCCAGGAAACCAAAATATCCTATGTCCCCAGACACTGTCTAGGGGGCATAGGATTGCTCTCTAACTATACTGAGCAGCAATCTTTGTATAATTTTTTTTTTTTTAAGAAAAACAAAACACAATGACAACATAAACACAGAATACACATACACTAAAATATCTCTTAAGATTGTAAGGTATCTACCTTTGGCTCGCCTTACACAACAAATGCTTATTATTATTCTCTAGTTCTTATCTTAGTTGTATATCATACATTGAGTTCACAGACATTATCTCATTTCTCTCCTAATTTTAACAACATCAACAAAAAAGAGAACCATCTCAAAGTTCAAAATCCACATACATAGATATCATTTTTCTCTATTTCTTGTACAAATTTTATAAAAGGTTTCCAATCTAATATAAATTTAGTTGTTGATCCTTCTTTAATTATAATAGTAAGTTTTTCCATCTCTGCCAGCTCCATCATTTTCATGATCCACTCGCTCACAGTTGGTATTATTTCATTCTTCCACTTTTGTGCATACAATAACCTTGCAGCCATTGTCATGTAGAGAAAGAGGGTTCCCCCCTTCTCTTTTACGTATTTATCTGTTAGTCCCAGTAAAAAAGTTTCTGGCTTTAATTCTATAGTAGTCTTTAATATTCTTTGAGCTAAAGACTGTATTCATTTCCAAAATGTTTTAGCTTTTTTACAAGTCCACCATAAATGATAAAACATTCCCTCTTGATCTTCACATTTCCAACATTTTCCAGAAACACCTTTATACATTTTAGACAATTTAATAGTGACATATACCATCGATACATCATCTTATAAAATTTTTCTTTAAGACCTGTACATAAAGTAACTTCTAAATCTTTTCCCCATATACTTTCCCACTCTTCCATTGATATATTATGACCAACATTTTGTGCCCATTTTATCATACAGTCTTTTACTTGTTCATCCTCTCTCTCTTACCTTATCAGTAATTTATACAGTTTAGCAATAACATGTTCATCATTTGTACACAGTGCTGTTTCAAACTCAGATTCTGTTTGTTCAAATCCACCATTTTTCTCATCTATTTTAAACCTTTCTTTAATTTGCAACCACTGACATACATGACCTTCTTCCAATAAGCTTTCCCTTGATTTTAACTTATATTCCCCCTGTGACAGTTCCAGTAAATCATTATATCTTATCCATTTATGTGTGCTATCAAATTCACTTCTTTGCATTGCTTCTTGTGAAGATATCCAACATGGTATTTTTTTTATAGAACCTTAATTTATATTTATTCCAAATTCTTAATACAGCCCTTCTTATGTAGTGATTATTAAAATCTACATTCACTTTTGTTTTATCAGACCACAAATAACCATGCCACGTATCTCAATTCATGTCCTTCTAGTTCTAAAAGTCTTCTATTTTTCAACATCACCCATTCCTTCATCCACATCAAGAAGCAGGCAGAAAAATAGGTTTTAAAATCTGGTAATCCCAAGCCACCTCTTTCTTTTGCATCTTGTAAAATTTTTATTTTAACTCTTGGTTTTTTGCTTACCATATAAACTTTGTTATTCTCTCTGCCACTGCTTGAAAGGTAAATCCGATGTAATAATGGGTATCATTTGAAACAAAAATAACATTCATTTTGGTCATTGCAATTCTTCTCAAAAGTGATAGTTGTAATTTTTCCCATTTTAATAGGTCTTGTTTAATTTCATTCCACACTTTAACATAGTTATTTTGAAAAAGCATACAATTCATATTTGTCAAAAGGACTCCCAAATATTTTACTTTCTTTTCAATTTGGAAGCCAGTCTTATCCATCAACTTTTTTTTCTTGAACATTCATATTCTTTGTTAAAAGTTTTGTTTTCTATTTATTAACTTTGAACCCTGCCACTGCTCCAAATTCTTTTAATTTTTTCATTAAAATTTCAATTCCCTTTAAAGGTTCTTCCAACATAAATGCCAAGTCATCTGCAAAAGCCCTCAGCTTATATTTCTCCTCTTTAATCTTTATTCCTGTAATTCGATCATCTTGTCTTATATCCCTGTTCAATAATTCTAAAACCAATATAAACAGTAGTGGTGTCACTAGTAATGGGCAACCTTGTCTTGTTCCTCTTTATATCTCACAAGGTTTAGTCAAATCCCCATTTATAATTATTTGAGCCTTTTTATCGGTATATACCGATTTCACCCATTTTATAAAGTTTTCTCCAAAGTCCAGTTCTTCTAAAGTCTTAATTAAAAATTTCCAGTTGAGATTATCAAATGCTTTCTCTGCATCTAAAAAGATCAGAGCTGCTTGTTTTTCTGAGTGTTTGTCCAAATATTCAACCACATTCAAGACCGTTCTTACATTATGTCTCATCTGTCTCCTTGGTAAGAAACCACTTTGGTCCCTATACTGAGCAGCAATCATGAGTTTTTGATCCCCAGTGCCAACCACATTGCCAGGATAATACATATATTAGGTATGATATTAGTTTAAATCTATGCAAATTCTCATGGGTTCTCAGTAATTACTCCGAATGAGCACTGAGGTAATTATACATGAGCCCTGGATTATATCTAAATGTGTTTACTATTTGTGTTTCATTTTGTGCTGAAGAGAGATTTGTGAATTACTTGTTGGGAGAAACATTTTTACTGTTCAATCAAATAAATAACAAAATGTAAAGGTAAAATAAGGTAAAGGTAAAAAGGTAAAGGTAAAAAAGTTAAAGCAAAAAAACCCTAATAAGAATGCATAAAAGAGAGAAATAAAAATGTTCTGTAAATCTGTTCAACATCATGAATGCATAAAATGTGGATCTAAACCCATTCTTATAATTTTTGGAAAGGTTTCATCTGCCAATATAAGGATATATGGGATTAAAAATACTTTTGTACAGTGTCTGTCTGTCTGTCTATCTATCCATCTTCCACATTGTTTGTGTGTTAAAACAGCAAAACACTATCATTTCTAGATTTGATATAAAAGAAACTCCACTAAACATTGTGCCAGGATATCTCTGTTACATTTGAAAGGTTAATATTTTGAAATACACACTGAGAATTTATTAATTTTAAAGATGTTCATTATTGTACAAAGCCACATCAACATTTAAATTAAAATCTTTGAGCCCCAAGAAAAGTACGAAATGTTATCTTGTACAGCTCACTCCCCACAGTTGTTTGTTGTAAGTAATGAGTTTGCATTTAGATGCAGAACATTCACACTGAAAAAGAACCAAGATCCTGTACCTGTATATCCCACAAAACCATCTTTTGATTGGTCTATCATGAAGATTCCAAGGCTGGCTTGAAGATCCTCTAATTAACTATTAATACGATGGCTGAATTTCATCTGTAAATAAAATATTGCCCAACATTTACCATGGGTTGGATCTAGACTTAGTCGTACTTAGAGTAGACCAATTGAAATCAATGGGATTTAAGTTAGCCATAGCTGACATCTCATTGATTTCAACGGATTGACAATACAGAAATTGAATGGGAGACACCTGCTCATTTCTACATGACACTTACTGGATGTCTCTCACTTTCTCTTTTAATCCAGCCTCCTTCACAAATGTATTGCTTTGGTTCTGGTTCAGACAATGGTTTATGAAGCCAGGAATGAGTGTTGGGGTTGAGCACTTCTCCCTCCTCCTGACTAATTTTCCTGGTTTTTTAACTGACATTAAGCCAGAGTTCCCTGGTTCTGATGTAACAGGGAACTCTGACCAGCATTTTTGTGCCAAAATCAGCATGTGATGAGAGGAAGAAGAAGAGGGGAGACTGGAGGAGTGCTCACTCATTCATGGCTTCATAAACCAGAGTATATGAAGCCTCGAACAATAAACTGAATCAGATCTTACTGAAGACAAAATGAAAGTATTATTGTAACCTGCCTTCATCCCTTTGCATAGGCTAGACCAGGGGTCCCCAGCACAGTACTCGTGGGTCCCATAGCACCCATTGGCACCTCCAATGGCACATGTGAAGGGGTCCCCAATGTGACACCTGTGGGCACCCACAAAATTTTAAAAACATTTTTTTAAAAAATCAGGTTCTTTATATACATACATCAGATTGAATATCTCCATAGCAATAAATGCATATGTAATGCATACAACATTCTAGCAATTATACATAGGCTTCAAGAAAAGCAGACCAAATATCCAAATAAGCATCCATTTGAAGGTGGTGTCTATATGCCACCTGTTCAAACATTGAAGGTGTTGTAAGGTCCTCAAATCCATTGTATTATAGGATGTGAGTATTTATCCTTCCAATGTTGTAATATCAGTCTTTTAGCTGTCAAAAGGGCACAGAGAATCCATTTACACTGACCATTTTTAAAATTTCCATGAAGCAGGTAAATAATTTAAAAGAGCATGTAGATCAGTGAATATTCAAGACTATTCCAGTACAAAATTTATCTGTATAATAACCTACTCCCCCAAAGAAGCAACTGCTGGACATTGCTAAAACGTATGTTTAAAATTTATTTATTACACTTATATTCTGCCTTTTTTCCAATGGCAAGGAACTCAATGCAGTGTACATAGTTCTTGTCCTCTCCATTTTATCCTCACAAAAACAACCCTGTGAGGTAGGTTGGGCTGAGAGTCTGTGACTGGCCCAAAGTCACCCAGTGAGCTTCCATGGCCGAGTGGGGACTAGAACCCGGATCTCCTGGCTCCCAGTCCAACACTCTCGCCACTACACCACAGCAATTAGCTGAATGAGACAATTCCTTATTAAAGAGACACTGCTAGGTCCAATAGACATGACAGGTAGATGCAGTGACCCTCTGATGAGGCTTTTTGTGGTGGTGCCCACAGCAGTTTCTCAAATTCCCAAATGTGCCCTTGGGTCCAAAAAGGTTGGGGACCCCTGGACAAGAAGTTACTCTTAAAACAAAACGCTGCTTTAGAGATGGCATCTGCATCTAGGGATGTATGAAAGTCACTTACCTTTTCGAAGGGTGACATTCGTGGTGGGGGGGAGGTGCTCCAACCCTCCCCCCCGAATCCTGGCCGGCCGGCTCCACTCCGCAGGGATTCTACGGAGCTGCCGGCCGGCTCTGCCAGCAGCTGGACATCTGGCCGCTGGCTAGCAGGGACACAAATGGTGGCAGCCGTAGCCACCGCCGTTTGCATCCCTGCAGTAGGGGTGCACGAAACCCACTTACCTGGTCTCGCAGCTTTTCGCAGTGGGGGGGAGGCATTTCGCTGCTCTCCCCCCGAAGTTCAGTCCGGGGGGGGAGGCTTCCCGCCTTGCCCGGCCGAAATTCAGGCCGGGGAGGTGGCACCTCGCCTCGCCCGGCCACGAAATTAAAAGTTAAAAAAAAAAAGCCCCCGTGATAGGCTATGTGACGATTAACGTAGCCTATCACGGCTAGATCTGCAAAGTCAGCCATGATAGGCTACGTAAATCATCATGTAGCCTATCACGGGTGACTTAAAAAAAAAAAGCGCGTACGCAAATGGCGGCCCCCATAGGGAGCCGCCATTTGCGTTCCTTATTTGGTCGCTGTAGTCTACGTAAATCTTTACATAGACTACGGCGAAAATAAGGGCAACGCAAATAGCGTTGCCCTTATTTTCGCCGTAGTCTACATAATCTTTACGTAGACTACAGCGACCAAATAAGGAATGGGAATAGCGGCTCCCTATGGGGGCCGCCATTATCCGTATGCACTTTTTTTTTTTTTTAAGTCACCCGTGATAGGCTACGTGACGATTTATGTAGCCTATCACGGCTGACTTTGCAAATCTAGCCGTGATAGGCTACGTTAATCGTCATGTAGCCTATCACGGGGGTGTTGTTTTTTTTTTAGTTTTATTGGAATGGCGGCGGCGGCAGCCGGTCGAAAGTTCGGCTGCCACCCCCGCCCCTGACGAAGACCCGACGAACCGCCGCCGGGACCCTCCGCCGGGAGGGACATTCAGCAAAGGTAAGTCCCGTCCTGGGGGGGGGTGCGGGGTGCGGGGGGGGAGAATTTCTCCCCGAAACTTGTTTGGGGGGCCGAACATGTTGGCGCTCGGCCCTCCGAAGTTTTGGGGAGAAATTCTCCGCCAACCCTACCCTGCAGTCAGCCATGTTAGGCTACATAAATGTTTACGTAGCCTATCATGGCTGATGTAAAAGAAAAAAAAACACGTATGGAAATGGCAGATCCCATGGGCGCCGCCATTTGCGTTCCTTATTTTGGCACATCTTAGTCTACGTAAACATTTACGTAGACTAAGACGGCGAAAATAAGGGGAACACAAATAGCGTAGCGTCTACACTATTTGTGTTCCCCTTATTTTTGCCATCTTAGTCTACGTAAATGTTTACGTAGACTAAGACCTGCCAAAATAAGGAATGCAAATGGCGGCGCCCATGAGTGCCGCCATTTGCGTTCACGCGTTGTTGTTTTTCTTTTAAATCAGCCGTGATAGGCTACGTAAACATTTACGTAGCCTATCATGGTTTTTTTAAAAAATCTAGCTGTGATAGGCTATGTAAATCTTTACATAGCCTATCACTATTTTTGTTTTTTGTTTTTTTAACTGGAAATGGTGGCGGTTGCAGCCTGTTGGAAGAGCGGCCGCCACAGCCGCCGCTGCCGAACCGCCGCCGAAGCCACTGCCAGAGCTGCCGCCACCAGGAAGATTCGTCCAAGGTAAGTCCCATCCCGGGGGGGTGGCAGACCATTCCACCACCGATTTCGGGGGGCTGAATGAGCTGGCATTCGGCCTCCCCGAGATCCGTGGCGGAATTCTCTGACATCCCTATCTGCATCTCTCATCCAGTGGTTTGACCTTCAGATGAGTTGCTCCAGAATGCTTCCATAGAAATGTATAAGTTTAGTCTGTAATAATTTTGGGGGTCACAGTCAATGTGTCTAGGTGCAAATAAACGACTACAAGACTGGAGGCAAATCAGGGTACAACTACTGTGTAACTGTGGTGGTGCAGTCTCCAGGACCTGATGATTTGTTCAGCATGTCACATTACATCCACAACTGGCAGTGGAATTCTATACATGTCTACTCAGAAGTAAGCCCGTCTGAGGTCAATGGGACTCACTCCCAGGTAAATGCATTTAGGATTGCAGCCTGACTTGGGAAGATCATATCAACTCTCGTAAGAAAGTAATGGATGACAGAAAAGTTTATTGGTTTATTGAGGTGAATAATTATTAATTCTTCTAAAGGAAGAAGCAACAAGGCTGCATGTGCCGGCAAACAGCTTGTTCATATCTTGATTTAATAAGCTGAGATAGGATCATAGACTGATGGTCATGATAGTGATCCAAAAGTTTGGAACTGCCATGTTTTTTACTCACACTAAAGGCTGGCAAATTTACTAGGAGGGAGTGGTTTCTGAAGCTATATATTCTATCAATGAGGCCCACAGAGCATGCTTGCGAGAATTCAGCACCTTTGGTTCTTGCCTTTTAGAAACTAATTGAGCACATGCTATCAATAACAAAGCCATCACCACTTGGGTAATATTGCTTTCTTGCTAGGGCATTCTATTCTCCTACCTTTAATTAAATACAATGCTAGTTTTCATTTAGGAGAATTTAGTGTACATAATCTCTTCCTTTCCCTTAATTCATGGAATACCCCACCCACATGGATAAAATGGTATAATTCATATGATAAGTTATACTTCAGTAAGAGAAACGATAACAACAGCAAAGCAAGAAGAGGAGGAGGAGGAGGAGGAGGAGGAGGAAGAGGAGGAGGAAGAAGAAAAGGAGGATGAGGAGGAAGAATTTGCCTCCTCAGTTCCTTCATTTGTACAGGCATCAAGTGAGGTAATGCCCACCGTTTTTCCCCACTCACTTGCTCTAGACAAGGCCAAAATATTTTCTCCACCGGCTGAGATCTGGACAGCCTTCCCTTATGAACTCCACAGGAGAGTGGGATGCCGCTGCCAAGCTCACAGCTGGATTCTGTTCTTCTCCCACGGATGCACCATTTGTGTGAACCTGAGCATTCATTCTTAGCCCTATGTGGCCACTGCAATTTGTGAAATCACTGAAGCCAGAAAAAATGCTGGTTGAATAATTTGCCCGATGGAGGAATTTCTTTGGAAGGTGGAGGACAGGTTTGCATGCCCAACTGCACTACACCCCTATAGTAGAACACTGTGGGAGCAATCCATGCATTGGGTTATACACTTGTGAATTCCATCCCCTTCTCCCAGAGGCTTCCTAGAGCTGACATTACAGCTTTTCCAGAAGCAGTGTAAGCATTCTACTTTCCCCTGAATTTTGTGACCTGAGGATAGTTAAGTAAAGGGTAATTAATTTTAAAATCAGTAGTCTATTTTCCTACCTTAAATTCTCAAAGTGTCATTTCATTTAGAAGTTTCCTTGGATTTTCTGTGTAGCCCCAAGCTTACTGGATGGGCTGGACTGTGAAGTGAAATGCACAAATAACAACAATCCAATATCAGATGGTTACTGATATCCAATCCAACACCAAGGTATTTGTGCTTGAATCCATTAATATCATTGGGCTTAAAAACATCGAATTCTGGGCTGGTTTGTAGGTAAATCAAGCTAAAACAAGGTAGTGGTGTGTGTGCTGACCAAACTAGCTTCTAATATTAGCCGTTAAGAGCTAGTGTATTCCCCTGAAAGGAATGGAAGCAGCAAATAAATAGCAGACCTCTCTTGTACAGGAACTTTTCTAGAGCCTTTGCCTTCATTAATATTCAAAATATTGTTCTTGGGTGATCTAATTGCATTAGGAATGAAGTCACCCCATTCTACGTTGTCAGATTTCAAGATGACATGTCTGTAAGTTCTTTGGGAAGCTCTCTAATTTTCTATAGTAGTCTTCTGTAAATGTTACATTGTGTGCTGAAGAGTGAGTGACCACTAAATACTATAGGATATTTGTTGTTGTTGTTGTTATTATAAAGCTAAATTTTATTTGACAGCAATAATTACCATCATTAAATGCTGCTCTCCTCTTGTTTTTAAGGTTATTTGCCACCCATGTTTAGAAGTTAATTTTCTGCCATTACTTCTGAGCTTATTCTTTAATTAAAGTTATGCATCATTGCATTAAGTGAATTCAGACAATTTTAAAAATAGAACAGAGTTGTTAACCTCTAACATGAATATGTAGAATCAAATAGAAGTTGAATGACTTAGGGGGACTAGATTCATATTTCAATGACCTATTCCTTGTTTAGCCAGGCATATGAAATAAATGGACTTTAGAGTTTGATATCACAAGAAAATATATATTGCAGCAAAATAAAATGGTTTTTGTTTAAAGGAAAAGTAAAGTTAAAATGCAGCATATGGATTCCTTTTCTTTCTCTGCTAGGCAAAACTAAATAGTGTGTTCTTCCTCATGGATAGATTGTGACGTAATCTGCTTCAGGTCTTCTCCATACATACATTAAACACATGGAGAAGGGGGTGATGGGACTGTAGGGCTCAGCCCACTCTGACATTGCTAGTGGTGTGGTAGTAAATTTTGAAATGCAGGCAGCCATCACAACAGTCCCTATAGCCATGCTCCCAAGGACAGTCCAAAACTTCAGGTAGCTGTGTTGACCAATATCAGCAAACAGCAAATTCAACAAATTCTAGCAGTTTTCATCTCCACCAGGAGCAGGTCTTTTGAAAAACTAATGAGCCTTAGTTGCCCATTCAAGGCCAAGCCACCCCAAAATACTTTGCATCACTTCAGGGAACAATATATTGTTTGCTGGAAAAATTCATTTGCCCCCAGCTATTCTGAGGATTGCAGCTAAACTCAGAGTAACAGGGAATCCAGGGTGGTGGTGGCAGATAGAGTTGGTGTCCCTGCTACTAAAAAAGTGCAAGTGCTATATCCCTGTGAGCCCTGGCCCCGCTACACCACTGGACATGGCAGACAGCCATCTGTACACTAAGTACAACATCTGTACATTAAGTAAAACATCTGCAAAGGGCTTTTTTTACATACATACAGCTGTATGTAGGTGTACCACAAGTTTAGGACCCCGATTGCACAGAATTCGTCTGCATGTGGAACACCTATACACATACACCATCAGCAGGAGAGAGCCAGGATGGGTAATTCATGAAATTTCAGGCACTAGGCCAGCAATGCAGACCTGTCCCTCCCTTCTCCATGTGTTACACTAATCGTGTAAAGTGTAGCTAAGAGTTGTCTCTTTTTTACTCTAGTGTAAGCATGTGTAGCAACAATTTGAACTGGTACCACCATGCTCCAGGAGGGGAAGATCACACCTCTACTTCTACCATTTGCTTTCTATAATCCTAGGAATACTCATACTGGAGAAATTCACAATGGATTCAAATGAGTTCAGATTTCTATGAATCCTACACAGATTCCACAGTGGACGGGCTTTTTCTGAGTCACACAGACTTGCAGACTGTTTTAAAAAAAAACTTTCTGGGAACTGTATGCAAATTTAGTCATACAAAAATATGAAAGAAAAAAAAAAAACAGCAACCAAAACTGCATATTTTCCTCCAAAGGCTAACATGTGTAAATGTGCATTGGGGGGGGGGGGGGATTTGCAGATTTTTCATTTTTTCCCCACTTTCGGGAAGCTTTATGTAAATCCACATTAACCCATTTTCCTTAGTGTTAATGCGGATTGGCACATTAGTGCACATATGAATAAGTGCAAGTAGAATGAAATTTTCCTACCAAAAAAAGCAATTATGTCAGTGAGCAGATGATGGAATGAAAGACACCTACGGTCAGGGCCAGAAATATTGGAACAAGGATAACTGTTTTGGTAGTTGGCCTCTGTACACCACCACATTGAAGTTGAAAGAACACACCCAGATGGGAGCGAAGTCAGGACTTCCAGCTGTAATTCAAGGGGTTTGACAAAAGTTGGTGGCTCATAAGTAATGGAACAAACCAACATCATTTCAAACTTAAGGATCGCCTTTAATACCTGGATGAAAATCCTTTGCAGTCAATGACTGCCTGAAGTCTGGAACCAATGGACATGACCAAATGCTGAGTTTCCTCCCTCAAGATGCTTTGCCAGGCCTTTACTGCAGCTGCCTTCAGCTGCTGCTTGTTTGTGGGTCTTTCTGTCTTCAGTCTTGTCTTCAGTAAGTGAAAAGCATGCTCTATGGGGTGAGATCAGGTGACTGACTTGGCCATTGAAGAACATCCCACTTCTTTGCCTTCAGAAACTCTTGGGTAGCTTTTGCTGTATGTTTTGGGTCATTCTCCATCTGCAGTATGAAGCGGCGTCCTATCAGTTTGGCAGCATTCGGCTGAATCTGAGCAGAAAGTATAGCCCCATACACTTCAGAATTCATCCTGCTGCTTTGATCAGCAGTCAGGTCATCAATAAAGACCAGTGACCTGGTTCCATTGGCAGCCATACATTCCCATGCCATAACACTGCCTGCACCATGTTTGACAGATGATGTGGTATGCTTTGGATCATGAGCTGTTCCTTTCCTTCTCCATACTTTTCTCTTCCCATCGGGCAGGCTTTTTTAGGTGTTTGCTGGCAAAGGGTAATCTGTCCTGTCTGTTCTTGAGCGTTACCAGTGATTTGCACCTTGTTGTGAAGCCTCTGTATTTACATTCATAAAGCCGTCTCTTGACTGTAGATGTTGACAATGACATGCCTACCTCCGCAAGAGCGTTCTTGATAGGGATGGCAGAGAATTCCACCACGGATTTCAGTGAGGCTGAATGCACTGGCATTCGGACCCCCAAAATCCATGGCAGAATGGCCTGCCACCCCCCCACCCCCCCCCCGTGGATCCCCCCTGGGACGAGACTTACCTGGGGCGGAAGTTCCGGACAGTGGCAGCTCCAGCGGCGGCTGCGGTGGCAGCGGTGGCTGGTCTTCCGATCGGCTGCCGCAGCCGCCATTTTCAGTCTGGTCTTCTTTTTTTTTACCCAGACGTGATAGGCTATGTAAAGACTTACATAGCCTATCACATCTGGGTAAAAAAAAAAAGTGTACGCAAATGGCGGCGGCAGCGGCAGCCGCCATTTGCATTCCTTGTTTTTCGCCATTTTAGTCTATGTAAATATTTACGTAGACTATTACGGCAAAAAAAAAGGGGAACGCAAATAGCATAGTGGGTGCTATTTGTGTTCCTTTTTTATTCACCATTTTAACCTACGTAAATATTTACGTAAATAAAAAAGCAACGCAAATAGTGCCCACTACACTATTTGCGTTCCCCTTTATTTTCACCGGAATAGTCTAAGTAAATATTTACATAGACTAAAACAGCGAAAAATAAGGGATGCAAATGGCAGCCACCATAGCCGCTGCCATTTGCGTATGCTTTTTTTTTCTTTTTTACTTTGCCGTGATACGCTACGTAAATATTTACGTAGCCTATCACGGTTAAATACAGGGACACAAATGGCGGCAGCTACGGCAGCCACCATTTGCATCCCTGCTGCCCAGTGGCCGGATGTCCAGCTGTGGGTGGAGCCAGCAAGTGGCTCCAGGGAAACCCCGTGGAGCAGAGCCGGCTGGGCAGGACTCTGGGGGGAGGGACGGAGCGCCTCCCCCCCACCATGAAGCAGATCTGTGAAACAGTAAGTGACTTTCATACATCCCTAGTTCTTGACCTGGCTAGATGTTGTGAAAGGGTTCCTCTTCACCATAAGCAGAATTCTGCAGTCATCCACTTTAGTTGTCTTCTGTGGTCTTCCAGGCCTTTTGCTGTTGCTGAGGTTGCCAGTTAATTCCTTCTTTTTCAGGATGTTCCAAACTGTTGTATTGGCCACTCCCGCTGTTTTTGCTATCACTCTGATGGGTTTATTTTGTTTCCTCAGCCTAATGATGGCCTCCTTCACTCTCATGGACACCTCTTTGGACCTCATGTTGGGAGTAGGGTTGGCGGAGAATTTCTCCTCGAAACTTGGGGGGGCCAAGCGACAACGTGTTCAGCCCCCCGAACAAGTTTCGGGGAGAAATTCTCCGCACCCCCCCACACCCCCTCCCCGGGACGGGACTTACCTTTCCCGAATGTCCCTCCCAGCGGCGGGTCTGGCCAGCGGTTCGGCGGGTGTTCGCCCGGGGCGGGAGCAGCAGCCGGTCTTTCGACCGGCTGCCGCCGCCGCCATTCCAATCAAAGAAAAAAAAATGCCCCTGTGATAGGCTACGTGACGATTAACGTAGCCTATCACGGCTAGATTTGCAAAGTCAGCCGTGATAGGCTATGTAAATCGTCACGTAGCCTATCACGGGTGACTTAAAAAAAAAAAATTGCGTTGCCCTTATTTTCGCCGTAGTCTACGTAAATCTTTACGTAGACTACAGTGACCAAATAAGAAACGGGAATTGCGGCTCCCTATGGGGGCCGCCATTAGCGTACGCGCTTTTTTTTTTTTTTAAGTCACCCGTGATAGGCTACGTGACGATTTACGTAGCCTATCACGGCTGACTTTGCAAATCTAGCCATGATAGGCTACGTTAATCATCACGTAGCCTATAACGGGGGCGTTGTTTTTTTTTTTAAAAAAAACTTTTTAGTTCGCGGCCGGGCGAGGCGAGGCGCCTCCTCCCCGGCCTGAATTTTGGCCAGGCGAGGCGGGAAGCCTCCCCCCCAGCCTGAATTTCAGCTGGGCGAGGCGGGAAGCCTCCCCCCCCAGCCTGAACTTCGCGGGGGGAGCAGCGAAGCGCCTCCCCCCCACCGCGAACAAGCTTCGAGGACAGGTAAGTGACTTTCGTCCATCCCTAGTTGGGAGTTCCAGTGAACAGCTTGATGTTGTTTATTCGTTCAGTTGCTTCCAACTCTTTGTGACTTCATGGACCAGCCCATGCCAGAGCTTCCTGTTGGCCATTGCCACTCCCAGCTCCCACAAGGTCGAGTCCATCACCTCCAGAATATCATCCTTAATAGGGATGTATGAAACTCACCTTTTCGCGGAATCCTTCACAGTGGGGGGGGAGGCGATCCGGTCCTCCCACCTGGAATTCTCAACAGACGGCTCCGCTCCGCAGCTAGGCCTCAGAGCAGCCGGCCAGGGCCGTCCACAGCCAGATTTCCGGCTGCGGATGGGCTGCTGAGGACACAAATAGCCAGCATTCAGCCAGGCAGCCGTGACAGGCTACATAAGAATTTATGTAGCCTATCACAGCTACCCCGGAAAAAAAAAACACCAGCTACGGCGGCCGCCATTTGCGTTCCCTATTTTTTGCCAATTTATCTTACGTAAATATTTACGTAAGATAAAACAGCGAAAAAAAGGGAAACGCAAATAGCGTAGTGGACGCTATTTGCATTCCTTTATTTTTCGCCGTTCTAGCCTAAGTAAATATTTACATAGGCTAGAACGGCAAAAAATAAAGGAACGCAAATAGCGCCCACAATGCTATTTCGTTCCCCTTTTTTTCGCCGTTCTATCTTACGTAAATATTTACGTAAGATAAAACGGTGAAAAATAGGGAACACAAATGGCGGCCGCTGTAGCCTCCGCCATTTGCGTACGTTGTGTTTTTTTTGGGGGGGGTTAGCCGTGATAGGCTACATAAATTCTTACGTAGCCTATCACGGCTGCAAGGACAGCACTGGTGGCGGCAACAGGCCGGCTGCGGCCGGCCAGGAGAACAGCCATCGGAGCCGCCGCCGCCGAAACTGCCGCATCCGCCCCAGGTAAGTGCCATTCCGGCGGGATTCTGCGGGGGGGCGGGGGGCAGGAGGCCATTCCGCCACAGATTCCGGAGGGCTGGATTCTAAAGAATCCGGCCTCACTGGAATCCATGGCGGAATTCTCTGTCATCCCTAATCATCCATCCGTCTTGCTCTTGGTCAGCCCCTTTTCCTTTTGCCTTCCACTTTCCCTATCATCAGCATCTTCTCCAGGGTATCCTGTCTTCTCATGATGTGGCCAAAGTACTTCAGTTTTGCCTTTAATATCCTTCCGTCAAGTGAGTAGTGTGGCTTTATTTCCTGGAGTATGGACTGATTTGATCTTCTTGCAGTCCTAGGCACTCTCAGAATTTTCCTCCAGCACCACAGTTCAAAAGCATCTATCTTCTTTCGCTCAGCCTTCCTTATGGTCTAGCTCTTGCATCCATAGGTTTCTATGGGGAATACCATTGCTTTAACTATTCGGACCTTTGTTGTCGGTGTGATGTCTCTGCTCTTAACTATTTTATCAAGATTTGTCATTGCTCTCCTCCTAAGAAGTAAACGTCTTCTGATTTCCTGGCTGCAGTCAGCATCTGCAGTAATCTTTGTGCCTAGAAATACAAAGTCTGTCACTGCCTCCACGTTTTCTCCCTCTATTTGCCAGTTCTCAATCAAGCTGTTTGCCATAATCTTGTTTTTTTTTTTGAGGTTTAACTGCAAGCCAGCTTTTGCACTTTCTTCTTTCACCTTTGTCATAAGGTTCCTCAGCTCCTCCTTGCTTTCAGCCATCAAAGTGGTATCATCTGCATATCGGAGATTGTTAATATTTCTTCCAGCGATTTTAACTCCAGCCTTGGATTTATCAAGCCCAGAACGTCGCATGATGCGTTCTGCATACAGATTGAATAGGTAGGGTGAGAGTATACAACCCTGCCATACTCCTTTCCCAATCTTAAACCAGTCCGTTGTTCCATGGTCTGTTCTTACCGTTGCTACTTGGTCGTTATACAGATTCCTCAGGAGACAGACAAGATGACTTGGTATCCCCATACCACCAAGAACTTGCCACAATTTGTGATGATCCACACAGTCAAAGGCTTTAGAATAGTCAATAAAACAGAAATAGATGTTTTTCTGAAACTCCCTGGCTTTCTCCATTATCCAGCAGATATTGGCAATTTGGTCTCTAATTCCTCTGCCTTTTCGAAACCCAGCTTGTACATCTGGCAATTCTCGTTCCATGAATTGCTGGAGTCTACCTTGCAAGATCTTGAGCATTACCTTACTGGCATGTGAAATAAGTGCCACTGTGATGTCAAGATTAAATATAGACATTTTGTGTGTCAGTGAACTGAAATGGACTGGAATGGGCCACTTCACATCAGATGACCACCAGATCTACTCCTGTGGACAAGAGGACCACAGAAGAAATGGAGTAGCCTTCATAATTAATAATCAAGTGGCTAAAGCAGTGCTTGGATACAATCCAAAAAATGACAGAATGATCTCAATTCGAATTCAGGGTAAGCCATTTAACATCACAGTGATCCAAATATACGCCCCAACCACAGATGCTGAAGAAGCAGAAGTAGATCAGTTCTATGAGGATCTGCAGCACCTACTCGATAATACGCCAAAAAAAGATGTTATTTTCATTACAGGAGACTGGAATGCTAAGGTGGGTAGTCAAACGACACCTGGAATTGCAGCAAGCATGGTCTGGGAGAACAAAATGAAGAGGGACATAGGCTGATAGAATTTTGCCAAGACAACTCACTGTGCATAACAAACACTCTCTTCCAACAATCTAAAAGATGACTTTATACATGGACTTCACCAGGCGGTCGACACCGAAATCAGATTGACTACATCCTTTCTAGCCAAAGGTGGCGGACATCTATACGGTCAGTAAAAACAAGACCTGAAGCTGATTGTAGTTCAGATCATGAACGTCTTATTGCACAATTTAGAATCAGACTGAAGAGAATAGGGAAGACTCACAGATCAGTTAGATATGAGCTCACTAATATTCCTAATGAATATGCAGTGGAGGTGAAGAACAGATTTAAGGGACTAGATTTAGTAGATAGGGTCCCAGAAAAACTATGAACAGAAGTTTGCAACATTGTTCAGGAGGTGGCAACAAAAAACATCCCAGAGAAAAAGAAAACCAAGAAGGCAAGATGGCTGTCTGCTGAGACCCTGGAAGTAGCCCAAGAAAGAAGGAAAGCAAAAGGCAACAGTGATAGGGGGAGATATGCCCAATTAAATGCAAAATTCCTGAGGTTAGCCAGAAGAGATAAGGAATTATTTTTAAACAAACATTGTGCAGAAGTGGAAGAAGATAATAGAATAGGAAGGATAAGAGACCTCCTTCAGAAAATTAGAAACATCGGAGGTAAATTCCAGTAGGGGTGCACGAAACCCACTTACCTGGTCTCGCAGCTTTTCGCGGTGGGGGGGAGGCGCTTCGCTGCTCTCCCCCTGAAGTTCAGTCCGGGGGGGGAGGCTTCCCGCCTCGCCCGGCTGAAATTCAGGCCGGGGGGGAGGCTTCCCGCCTCGCCCGGCTGAAATTCAGGCCGGGGAGGAGGCGCCTCGCCTCGCCCGGCCGCGAAATAAAAAGTAAAAAAAAAAACGCCCCCGTGATATACTACGTGACGATTAACGTAACCTATCACGGCTAGATCTGCAAAGTCAGCCGTGATAGGCTACGTAAATCATCACGTAGCCTATCACGGGTGACTTTTTTTAAAAAAAGCGCGTACGCAAATGGTGGCCCCCATAGGGAGCTGCCATTCGCGTTCCTTATTTGGTCGCTGTAGTCTACGTAAATCTTTACATAGACTACAGCGACCAAATAAGGAACGGGAATGGCGGCTCCCTATGGGGGCCACCATTATCCATATGCGCTTTTTTTTTTTTTTTTTTAAGTCACCCGTGATAGGCTACGTGACGATTTACATAGCCTATCACGGCTGACTTTGCAAATCTAGCCGTGATAGGCTACATTAATCGTCACGTAGCCTATCACGGGGGCATTTTTTTTTTAAGTTTTATTGGAATGGCGGCGGCAGCAGCCGGTCGAAAGATCGGCTGCCACCCCCACCCCTGACGAAGACCCGACGAACCGCTGCCAGGACCCCCGGGAGGGACATTTGGGAAAGGTAAGTCCCGTCCCGGGGGGGGTGCGGGGGGTGCAGGTGTGCGGAGAATTTCTCCCCGAAACTTGTTTGGGGGGCCGAACACATTGGCGCTCGGCCCCCCGAAGTTTCGGGGAGAAATTCTCCGCCAACCCTAAATTCCAGGCAAAAATGGGCATGATCAAAAACAAAGATGGCAAGGACCTAACAGAAGCAGAAGAGATCAAGAATAGGTAGCAAGAATATACAGAAGATCTGTATAGGAATTATAATAATATCGGGGATAGATTTGACGGTGTGGTCAGTGAGTTACAGCCAGTCATCCTGAAGAGTGAGGTTGCATGGGCCTTAAGAAGCATTGCTAATAACAAGGCAGCAGGAGACGACGGTATCCCAGCTGAACTGTTTAAAATATTGCAAGATGATGCTGTCAAGGTGATGCATGCCATATGCCAGCAAAGTTGGAAAACACAAGAATGGCCACCAGATTGGAAAAAATCAACTTATATCCCCATACCAAAAAGGGGAAACACTAAAGAATGTTCAAACTATTGAACAGTGGCACTTATTTCACGTGCCAGTGAGGCAGTGAACAGCTACCAAATGCAAATGTAACATTCAGAACCACCCCCAGGCCTTTTATCTGCTTGATTGGTCATGGGGTACCTAGGAAACAGGCCACACCTGGCCATGCAGCTGCTTGTCAGCCATTCATTCCATTACTTATGAGCCACCAACGATGGGTGTGTGTGTATGCCACTGGCTGTCCTTCCTGAATGGTTAATGACCCACTTTTGTCAAACCCCTTGAATTACAGCTGAAAGTCCTGACTTCGCTCCCATCTGGGTGTGTTTCCTTTCAACTTCAGTGTGGTGGTGTACAGAAGCCAACTGCCAAAATAGTTACCCTTGTTCCAATATTTCTGGCCCTGACTGTAACAATCCATGAAACACAGATGGAACAGATTTATCAAAATCTGCACATTGCTACATAATCTCTCTCTCTCTCTCTCACAGACACACACACACACACACGGGTTAATGAACAGAGTGAAAAAATACCCAATGGCATCACAGGCAGCATTTATGTTTGTTTCTTTGTAGGTAGGATTTGGGGAAGGAAATGGTTGGGGAAAAGGCCTAATTCTCCCCTCCTGGTGTATGGTGGTCCGAATTGGTGCCATTCACACACACTATTATTTATGATTGTTTAAACTACTTATATACTGCTTGAAATCATAAGATCTTTATATACCAATGTCAAAACAGTACAAAAAGATAAATACGTTAAAATGTTACAAGAGCAGTAGAACTAAGCAGTGCAATTACAAGTCAGGGAAAGCCTGTTCTCTGTTCTTGTACAAACAAAAAAGGGAAGCCTCAGGCACACGCGGCACAATTACAATTAGTGGAACATATAGTTTGGCTCTAAGTGTACATGCAGAGAAGGGCTGAAGAGGATATACTGGTGTCCTATTAGCCCTCTTCAGGCATTCTACGAGTGTGTAGTCCCTACACGTGAGAAGGGAAAGCAGAGACAAACATGCTAGTTCTGCCCCATCTCCATTGTCATTCCCGTGGCCCTCCACATGTACAGGGCGACTGCCTCCAGAGGGGAGCCTCATCTCCCTGTGAAGCCCCTTGATTTGGAACTCAGAGAATATCTGCAAGCCCCTGATTTGAAATGTGAACTCACGTAGGTGGCCTTAGGCGAGCCGCTATCTCTCAGCCTCAGTCTCCCATCTGCATTATGGGGATAACAATACTGAAATGTCAGAGGTTGTTATAAGGGTTACAACAGCAAGATATTTGCTTGGATCCCAAGATTAGCGAACAACAGTAGGTTATTGACCCCTCCTCCCCTGTATCTACTTGCACCCCTGAGAAGCCTCTCCCGAAGGTCAGGAGGGAATTTGGCTCATGAATAATATGAGATGTAGCATGAGGAGCCACTAAGGGGAGGAAGGAATCACCCTAAATTGGAGGAGGGCTCATTCCATATTTTTCAGGCAGGTCCCCCAATGCTCTGGGTAGACTTTTCAGGGAGAACAAGGCAGCTGTAGGGAGGAGGAGGAGGGGAGGGGAAACGTTCCTTCCATGTCCTTCCTTCTGTTCCCATATTGCAGGAACCAAGCGGATATATGTGTCTGGATTACTCTGAAGCAGAGGTGGGCAACACACAGGCCCCACCTGCTGTTCCCCACAGCCCAGCTGATCAGCTTTAGCCACCCTCACCCGCCCCCCAGAGATCTCGATGCAGCCGCAGCCAGGATCGCCATTTCTCTGCTGCGAATGGCATTGAGGATACAACCAACCCAGTCAGGGTAACTGCTGTGTGAGTGTGCACGTGCGTGTGTAAGAGGTTGCAACCTCTTCGACCACCTCAGTGACCCCAAACAGGATTATTCTCCTGGCTCTGCTACTACTCTGTCTTTGTGCATATGTCTGTGCATGCATGTGTGTGCATGTGTATGGTATGGATTTGTATGCGATGTGTGTGCATGTGTGATTTACCCACAACCCAGCACCACATGCAGCCCTCAGGGCCAAAAGGTTGCCCACCCCTGCTCTAAAGTGCTATATAAATCCTGAATGTTACTATTATGCAGATTTCAAAATGCCTGCATTATGTTTTCTCTATGCACGCACGCACACACGCACACACACCAACCCTTCTGTTTTAATTGTGACTTTTGGGTGTTAATTAAGATAAATTAGCACAAGAATAGAGTAACTGAAGCTGAGTCACACATATTAATGTCTAGACATCCCTGAAACTCATGGAACAATATATCAATGATCTGTTTAATAAAAATTGACTTATCTCTGGAAGAATATAAATGTGGTAGAAAATGCAAGCTTTCTGACATTGAATTTTATAGACTGGGTTTAATTGCAGAAGTACAGTGACTTGCAGCTAAATCCAGATCCACATCTCTAGAAAACAAGCACAGCTGGCTGGTGCTGAAGCAGAGGTTAACAGTTTTGGGCCGTCATTATAATTTCTCAGGCTCATTGGCTAAAATTTGCAATTGTCAAAGAGATTGATGATAAAATGATGGAATAATGGAGCAAACTTGTAAGAACACATTTATTATATTATTTGGATATGGTTCCCATGCAGAATCACAACAATCAAGGTGCTTAATGAACAGAATGGATGAGTGATCCTTTTAGTACTTGATGCATTTTTAAAATTATTGTATTTAAGCTAAGGCAGTGCTCCAAGTGGGGTCACATGGGGTGAGATGCTATTCCACTTCTTTTTAGGCATACCTAAAACCATCCCATTTCTTTTCAGTAGATGCAATTGAATCTGGTCTAATTTGAAATGGACCGTCTCACATCCCATTCTTTCCCAAATAAATTAGGAATGCATGAGCATCCTGCTGCTTACTCTAAAAGGAGTATTCAAATGAAACACTCACAGAGACTCACGTTTTTCATTCTGATTCTCTTTTACAGTGTAGGTTAATGCAGAAATGGGATGGAATGGATGCATGAATGAAAAAACACATGTGAAAGTGACTAACTGTGGAAATAGACTGATCTGTGCATCCCTAGGTCTACTCCACAGAGTTATTTCTAGTAGGCAAAAGATACTACATGCTTAAGTATTCTCAACTTTTTTGTCATAGTGAAGTGCCTTCAAGGGGTGCATTGAAAAAATCACTTCACCCTGTGAAATCTTCAGGAAAAAGCCAACCTGTGACAACCTTTCAAGAGCGCTATCCTATCTCCCCTCAATCTTCTCTTCTCAAGGCTAAACATGCCCAGTTCCTTCAGTCTCTCCACATAGGGCTTTGTTTCCAGTCCCCTGACCATCTTTGCTGCCTTCCTCTGAACTCTTTCCAGTTTAGGGGTGGGCGGAACACTTATAGGGATGGCGGAGAATTCCGCCACAGGCACCAATGAGGCCGGATTCTTAGAATCCCCCCCGCAGAATCTGTGGCAGAACAGACCACCCCACCCTGCCACCCCGCAAAGTCCGACGTAGGGATGTCAGAGAATGCCGCCACGGATCTCAGTGAGGCCAAATGCCAGTGCATTCGGCCCCCCAAACTCCCTGGCGGAATGGCCTGCCACCCCCCGGCACCCCCCACGGATCCCCCCCGGGACGAGACTTACCTGGGGCGGATGTTCCGGACGGCGGCGGCTCCAGTGGCAGTTTCAGCGGTGGCTGGTCTATTGACCGGCTGCCGCCGCCACCGCCATTTGCAGTCTGTTTTTTTTTTTCTTTTCCCCATTCGTGATAGGCTACGTAAAGACTTACGTAGCCTATCACGTCTGGGATTTAAAAAAAAAAACGTGTACACAAATGGCGGTGGCTACGGCCGCCACCATCTGCGTTCCTTATTTTTGGCCGTCTTAGTCTACGTAAATATTTATGTAGAATAAGAAGGCGAAAATAAGGGGGAGCGCAAATAGCATAGCGAACGCTATTTGCGTTCCCCCTTATTTTCACCATCTTAGTCTACGTAAATATTTACATAGAGTAAGATGGCCAAAAATAAGGAACGCAAATGGTGGCGGCTGTAGCCGCCACCATTTGTGTACGCTTTTTGGTTTTTTTAACCCAGACGTGATAGGCTACGTAAGTCTTTACGTAGCCTATCATGGCTGAACTCAGGGACGCAAACGGCGGCGGCTACAGCCACCGCCATTTGTGTCCCTTCTAGCCAGCGGCCGGATGTCTGGCTGCTTGCAGAGCCGGCCGGCGGCTCAGCGGAATCCCCGCGGAGCAGAGCCAGCCGGCCAGGATTCCAGGGAGAGGCACAGAGCGCCTCCCCCCCAGCAAGGATTCCAGGGGAAGGGACGGAGCACCTACCCCCCCCAGTGGAACCCGGCAGAGCCAGGTAAGCGGGGTTTCGTACACCCCTAGTCCAACCCAGCCAGACCCTACCTGGCACCGCCAGGGCCGGCCGGGTCGGTCCGCTGCCCCTGTGCAAATGCAAACTGGTGTACGCCATAGCAGATGCCATTTGCACCCTTCCCTTTTGCCGTGATAGGCTACGTAAATCTTTACGTAGCCTATCATGGCAAAAGGGATGCACGCAAATGGCGTCCACTATGCCGGACACCATTTGCGTCCGTAAACCAGCCATGCCCAGAAGTCTTGCCGTGGAGCAGAGCCAGCTGGGGAGGATTCCGGGGGGAGGACCGGATCGCCTCCCCCCCCCGCGGACCTCCCAGCAGATGAAGGTGAGTGGGGTTTGTACACCCCTAATCACTTATCTGGTTCCGTTCCGGGGCATCCGCTGGGTGGGGGAGGCAATCCGTCCCTCCCCCCGGAATCCTCCCTGGCCGGCTCCACTTTGTGGCAGGCCACAGAGCCGCTGGCCAGGCCTGTCCACAGCCGGACTTCCATCCGCTGCTGGGCTGCAGGCGTAAATGGCGTCCAGCATAGCGGAGGCCATTTGTGTCCCTACGTTAGCTGTGATAGGCTACATAAATACTTACATAGCCTATCACAGCTAAAGCAGGGATGCTCCTGCTTTTGCCGCACTGCCATGTTCTAGGGATGGTGGAGAATTTCTCCCCAAATCTTCAGGGGGCCGAGCGCCAACGCATTCGGCCCCCCGAAATCGGTGGTGAAATTCGCCACCCCCCCGCCACCCCCCCCCCGGGATGGGACTTACCTTTGGCGAATGTCCCTCCCGGCGGCGGATCCCAGCAGCGGTTCGTCGGCCTTTCGTTGGGGGCAGGGACGGCAGCCGGTCTTCTGACCGGCTGCCGCCGCCGCCATTACAAAGTGTAAAAAAAAAAAAAAAGTGATAGGCTACGTAACGATTAACGTAGCCTATCACGGCTAGATTTCCAAAGTCAGCTGTGATAGGCTACGTAAATTGTTACGTAGCCTATCATGGGTGACTTTGAAAAAAAAAAGCGCGTATGCAAATGGCGGCGCTCTATGGGCGCCACCATTTGCGTTCCTTATTTGGTCCCGGTAGTCTACATAAATCTAGCGGTAGTTTAGGTAGACTACCGGGACCAAATAAGGAACGCAAATGGCGGCACCCATAGAGCGCCGCCATTTGTGTACGCGCTTTTTTTTTTTCAAAGTCACCCGTGATAGGCTACGTAACGATTTACGTAGCCTATCATGGCTGACTTTGGAAATCTAGCCATGATAGGCTACGTTAATCGTTACGTAGCCTATCACAGGGTTTTGTTTTGTTTTTTGGTTTATTTACACTTTGTTTCATGGCCGGGGAGACGGGGCGCTTCTCCCAGGCCTGAATTTCGGCCGGGCAAGGCGGGACGGCTCCCCCCCCCTCGCCTGAACTTCAGGGGGAGAAGCGAAGCACCTCCCCCCCACCGCGAAATACCCCTGCGAAAAGGTAAGTGACTTTCGTACATCCCTACCACGTTCTCCATTGCACTGTCCTCAGGAGACAGCAGCCATTTGCGTCCGCAGACAGAGCAGTGAATGGCTGCAGATGGACCAGACCGGCCGACAACCAGGTAGGGTCAGTCCCGGGGGGGATTCCGTGGGGTGGTGGTGGGGGTAGTCTGTTCCACCACGGACTCCGCGGGACCGGATTCTTTAGAATCTGGCCTCATTGGAGTCCGTGGCAGATTTCTCCACCATCCCTACTCCAGTTTGTCTGCATCCTTCTTAAAGTGTGGTGCCCAGAACTGGACACAGTACTCCAGATGAGGCCTAACTAGTGCTGAGTAGAGGGGGACTAGTACTTCAAATGATTTTGAAGCTATACTTCTATTAATACAACCCCAAATAGAATTTGCCTTTTTTCAGCTTGTGATGGACAACAATTCCAAGATCCTTCTCGCTTGTAGTAACATTGAACCAAGTATCGCCCATCTTGTAACTGTGCATTTAGTTTCTTTTTCCTAGGTACAGAGCTTGGCATTTATCCCTATTAAATTCCATTCTGTTGTTTTCTGCCCAGTGCTTCAGCCTATCAAGATCACTTTGAATTCTGTTTCTGTCTTCCAAAGTATTAGCTATCCTGTCCAATTTTGTGTCATCTGCAAATTTGATCAGCATTACCTGCACCTCCTCCTCCAAATAATTAATAAAAATGATGAAGAGTACTGGGCCCAGGACTGAGCCGTGCAGTACCCCACTCGTTACCTCTCCCCAGTTTGAGAAGAACCCATTGATAAGCACTCCTTGAGTCTAATTCTGTAGCCAACTGTGGATCCACCTGATTGTGGTTGCATCGTGCCCACTTTGAGCTAGTTTGCTCATCAGGATATCATGGGGCTTTGTCGAAAGCTTTGCTGAAGTCGGGATGTATTATGTAGAGCTGTACGAAACACTTATCTGGTTCCGCTGGGGCCATCCGCAGGGGGGGAGGCACTCCTTCCCCCCACCCTGGAATCCTCCCTGGCCAGCTCCGCTCCACGGCGACTCCATGGAGCTGCTGGCTAAGGCAGCCAGACCTCCGTCCGCTGCTGGGCTGAGGCCGCCATTTGCATTCCTTATTTTTGCCCTCTTAATCTACGTAAATATTTACGTAGACTATGACGATGAAAATCTACGTAAATGTTTACGTAGACTAAGACGTGCCAAAATAAGGAACGCAAATCAAGGGGAACGCAAATAGCGTAATGGGCGCTATTTGCATCCCTTTTTGATTCCCCGTTTTAGCCTACATAAATATTTACATAGGCTAAAATGGGGAATCAAAAAGGGATGCAAATAGCGCCCGCTATGCTATATGCGTTCCCCTTGATTTTCGCCATCATAGTCTTAGGGTTGCACAAAAGTCACTTACCTTTTCGACGGGTGACATTCGTGGGGGGGGGAGGTGCTCCGTCCCTCCCCCCGAAATTCTGGCTGGGGGAGAGGTGCTCCGTCCCTCCCCCCTGAAATTCTGGCCGGCCGGCTCCACGCCGCAGGGATTCTGCGGAGCCGCCAGCTGGCTCCGCCAGCGGCCGGACATCCGGCCGCTGGCTAGCAGGGACGCAAATGGTGGCAGCCGTAGCCACCACCATTTGCATCCCTGCAGTCAGCCATGATAGGCTACATAAATCTTTACGTAGCCTATCATGGCTGATTTTAAAAAAAAAAACGCACGTACACAAATGGCGGCGCCCATGGGTGCCACCATTTGCGTTCCTTATTTTAGCACATCTTAGTCTACGTAAACATTTACGTAGACTAAGACGGGAAAAATAAGGGGAACGCAAATAGTGTCACTTGCCATGGGACCTTACTTATCATTGTTCTGAGTTTATTAAAATTGGCTTTCCTATAATCCAGGGTACGTGTTTGGCTATACTCGGCTTTGGCTTCCTTTAGAACCAAGAACTCAAGTACAGCATGGTCACTTTCCCCCAGAGTTCCCGTAACTGCTACATTATCCACTAAGTCATCTTTGTTGGTTAGGATCAAGTCAAGGATAGCTGATCCTCTAGTTCCTTCCTCTACTTTCTGTAGGAGGAAGTTATCAGCAACACAAGTCAGGAATTTCTTTGCAGAATTTGTCTTTCAACAAATATTGGGGAAACTGAAGTCACCCATTACTACTACATCATGCTTCCTTGAAACATTGGCTATTTGCTTTTCAAAAGTTTCATCCTCATCTTCTCCTTGATTGGGTGGCCAGTAGTAGACTCTGACCATCATGTTCCTTTTATTCTTTGCTCCATTTATTTTAACGCAGGTGCTCTTGATGGGACTACCAAGCTCATCCTCCAAGTTATATCCTTCAATTGCTGTATTCCGGTCATGGGAGTCATCCCACCAAGTTTCAGTTACACCTCTCAAGTCATAATTTCCCTCCTGCGGTAAGAGTTCAAGTTCGTTCTGTTTGTTTCCCATACTCTGGGCATTAGTACATAGACATTGAAGATACTGTGCTTTATAGTCTGGCTTTCTTCCTATATGTTTCTGAAGACTATTATTGGGCACTATTAGAGCTGTTCTCTCTGTTGTGGTGCATGAGCCTTCATCCACTGTTACCCCCAACTTTACATCACCCTCCCCTGTAGGATTCAGTTTAAAGCCCTCCTGATGAAGTTCTTCATGCTGTGGCCAAACTAGGGATGTACCAATCCCTTACCTTGTTCCGTTGTGGGGCTTCAACAGTGGGGGGGAGGTGCTCCATCCCTCCACCCGGAATCCTCCCTGGCCAGTTCCGCAGAGCCGCCAACCAGGGCTGTCTGCAGCCGGAGTTCCGGCCGCGGCCAGGCTGCTGCGGACGCAAATCACGGCTGTCGTAGCGGCTGCCATTTGCGTCCAGCCAGGCTGCCGTGATAGGCTATGTAAGTATTTACATAGCCTATCATGGCAAAGAGCAGGGTCGCAAACAGTGGCCACTATGCCATTTGTGTGGCTGCCTTTACCGTGAGAGGGTACATAAATACTTATGTAGCCTATCACGGAAAGAGCAGCGGCGCAAATGGCGTAGTGGCTGCCGTTTGCGTCCCTGCTTTTTGCCGTGATAGGCTACGTAAATACTTATGTAGCCTATCACAGCAGCTTGGCAGGACACAAATGGCGGCCGCAGCAGCCAGCCAAAAGACCAGCTGCTGCTGCCAGAGCTGCCGCCGCCGCCACCACCAGAGCCCCAGGTAAGTTTCGTTCCGGGGAGATTCTGGGGTGGCGGATAGGAGAACCAACTCTGTGCATGTCTGCTCAGAAGTAAGTCATACTGAGTTCAATGTGACTTACTCCTACACATGTCAGCACCCCACTTGCCCCCAGCTCAGCTTTGTATTTCCACATCCAGCTCATGATCAACCCTCCTGTTAGTTATCTCAGAAGACCCTTGGGTGAATGGGGGAGGGGTTTTCCAGGGAACAGCTGGATTGGGGGAGATTCCACACACACACACACACACACACACACATAATGGAAGAATATAGTTCTTCATATTCCCTGGTATGTTTATTCCTCATTTTGTCCATTCCCTGAGCATGTGCAGAGTGTGCTTTTTATTCAAACAAAGATAAGGTTGCTGATCTTTCCCTTCATGCTGCATTTGTACAAGTGTGACTGCTTCAGAAAGAACTTTCCATTATACTGTCTCTTTTTCTTCATGAGTTTCATAACAGAAGTATGGTGTAGTGGTTAGAGTCCAGCCCAAAGTCACCCAGTGAGATAACTAACAGGAGGTTTGATAATGAGCTGGATGTGGAAATACAAAGCTGAGCTGGGGGCAAATGGGGTGCTGACATGTGAAGGAGTAAGTCACATTGAAGACTTACTTCTGAGTAGATATGCACAGAGTTGGTTCTCCTCTCCATTTTAGCCTCATAACATCAACAACAATGCTAGATGTGGAAATATAAAGCCCAGCAGGGGGAATACCTCGTGCAAGGTTCCAGGCCGGCATGGTCATATTAAAAGGTTTTTTCTTTCTTTAAAACAGCGTTGCTTTAAACAAAGAGTGCATCGCTCAGGCACACCTAGGACAGCCTTGTTTTGGGAAGCCCCAAGGAGGAGGAAGTGTTTTGGCTGAAAGTAATTACTGCATGTCTGAGGGCAGGGGAAAAAATACGTAAATATCTATGAAAAAAAGCCTTTACCGGAATTATGGCTGTCGGTACAGATTTATCTTCGTAATTTTCGGAGCAGAAAAAAAAGAGGAGAATTCCGGGGGCTTGTGATGTGAACGACAGTACAGAGCACTGGCCGCAAACTGCGGAAGTCAAGGGGCACAGAAGGTACACAATTCTTACATCCCTAATTTTTCCCAGCCTTTGTGGGGTGCAACCCATCCCTTGCCAACAGTCCATCTTCCAGGAAGTATAGCCCATGGTCCCAGAATCCTAATCTCTCGCACTGGCACCACGTTCATAGCCAGTCATTCACCCGGAGTATTTTTCTTTCCCTTTCTATCCCTCTTCTAACTACTGGAAGGATGGATGAGAAAAATATCTGGGCCCCAAAGTTCTTGAGTTTCCTTCCCAAAGCTTCAAAGTCTGATGTGATTTCTTTGTAGCTCTGCTTGGTGGTATCATTTGTGCCCACATGGATGACAAGAAAGGGATACCTGTCATTGGGCTTTATGAGTGCAGGCAGCCCTTCAGTCACATCTCCAATCCATCCTCCTGGGAGAAAGCATACCTGGTGAGTCCATGGGTTTTCACGACATGCTTGGGTTTCGAACCCATGCAGCAAGGTGTCTCCCACTACTACTACTCTGCTCTTCTTGTTGTAGGCCTTGGTTTCATTGTCTCTGCTTGACTTACCTTCAGCCCCTTGCTCCTTTCTGTTCTTCACTTTGCTGCTGCTGTTCCACCGTTCTGTCCAATAACTCTTCATGTTCTCTTATTCCCTGGAGGGTCGACACTTGCTGCTCCAATCCTTTTACTTTTTCTTCCATCAGCGTGATCAACTTGCACTTGTTGCACATGTAGGCCATGTTGTTCTCAGGCAAGAAAACAGACATTTCACAGACCTTGCAGGTCACCACCACTGGAGAGTCTTTTCCTTCCATAGTCTCTATTCCCTTTATGTTTCTAGCTTTCTGATTGTACTGGAATAGCCTGTCCTTTGTCCTCTATTCACTGGAGGTTAACAACAGAGTCCCACTGGTATGGAAGTGTGTGTTACCAGAAAAAGAATTTTTAAAAAATGTTAGGGGCCTCCCCCTGACCTCCCCTTCCAAACTCCTGTTTGCTCCCCCCGTTTGCTCGCTCTGATTGCTCACTCTTTGGGAGCTTGTTTGCTTGTATAAGTCCTAGACCAGCTGGAGCAGCTTCCTCTGCTCTGCTCAGCTAGGAGGCAGGAAACATGTCTTAAATAAGAAATAAGTTATTTCCTCCAGAAGTTAACTTTCTATTGACCACTGTAAAACTGTCCCATATCAAGACTGAAGGGAATTTGCAGCAGAAGATAATACCAATCGATGTCACCCACCCATTCTGGATGGGTGAAAAGCTTTAATCTATCCTGCGATTCCTGCTTAAAAGTAAAAAAAGACAACATTTCTTCAACTGGAAAAAGAGTGGGGAGAAACCAATCAGGAGGATGGACCAATATGTGCTCTCATGTTGTTTTTCCCAGCCCCAGTTAGGGATGTATGAGAATTTCATTTCAGTTTGTTTAATATCAGAACATTCCCAGTCCACGATCCTAAATGCGAGCAAATGCAAGTGTGAGTGAATTTGGGGGACAAAGCTTGCATATTTCTGAGCTTGTTGTAATCACGTTTGCAAAATGTATTTGACAGAAAAATATACACTTCAAAAATGTGCAAAAAATATGTATTTTTATGGTTTAGTCAATGGAGGGAAAGTATAGACTTTTCCTTTCTGAACATCAACAAATATGCTCACATGAAAACATGTCAGACTAAGCTTTGAGGTGGAACTTGATGAGCTCAGGCCTTGATGACTCTCCCATCCAACCCAGGATCACCCTATTGATTCATATGATAGTAAGAAATCAAAAATCAGCATTGACATTATATAGAAACAGTAGTGAAAAAAGTACTTCCTCTTCCCTTTTTCTATTTCACATGCAACACACAAAAATAAACTTGTGTGATGGAATATGCAACCTTGTTCTTGGTTCATCTGGACTTTGCATATGACCCTCTTTGGAAGTTTTTATGGATGATACATGCTACATCAGAAGTGCAACTGCTTCTTTTGAATATCCAGACTCACCTTGACAACTGCTTCAATACCTGCCCATCATCATGGTGGGGAGAACTTGCCCCACCAATCACAAACCCACCATTGCTGTACTGTTCCCAATGTGCCTTCCCTCAACATCTTCAAGTTCAGTAGGATGGCTGACAGGAGTACATATGTAAATGCAGTTTTACACGCTGAGAACTCTATGGTGCAGGGGTCCAGACTGTGTGGTGCAACTATGCGTGTACATGTGGAGGCACTCCTTTTCACACATCCTGCTCAACATAGCAGCATTGGGATGGGGCTAGCAAATAGCAATGCAGCATTGGAAGCAGGGCCATGGAGCAGTCCCTCCACATTATTATTTTATGCAGGATGCACATGTGAAATTTGGAGAAATCCACAACGGAACCAAATGAGTTTGGATTTTTATGAATCTGACTGACTCACAGATTCCGCAGCAGACCAGCTTTTCCCGTCAGGTGGATTCTGTGGACTTGGGGACCAGTTTTCTAACTTCCCCAAATGTTATGCAGATTTCATAATTGAAAACACACAAAAAAATTAAAAAATGGCCAAAAATGCACATTTCTCAAACAGTCTAAAGCATGAAAATGAGCATTTGGGGGGGCATTTGCATATTTGGGGGGCATTTGCACATTTTTGCACATGCAAATTTGTGCAAATTCGGAAGCAAAAAAAAAATGATTCTGATGATGGGCAGATAATGGAACAAAAGGTTTATGGAAATCCACAAAGCACAGACAGAATAGATTTTACACAATCCATACATCCCTAGCCTCTACTTCAGTCATTAAATCCAGCCCAAAAGAAAATCAGTATAGATGGAATAGAAACCCAGACATAGTCCTGTCTACCCTCTGTTGATTAATAGAAACCCAAGGGCAATAGCTATCTGCAGTCTAAATCAGGGTTACAGAACATGTGGTATGTGGGCCCTGCTATGCTTCCCCATGGCCTCCACACAAATTCATTTTTAAAAAAAAATGGGGAAAAGTGCCCCAAGGCATCCATAGTGTCTATGGAAGGCCAAAAGGGTCAAAATTACCTTGTTTCCAAGCTACGTTTGTTTATTTATTTATTTATTCATTCATTTCTATACCGCCCAATAGCCGAAGCTCTCTGGGCGGTTCACAAACCGTTTGACCCTCTCAGCACCCTGGTGCCACTATGGATGCCATTTTGTAATTTTTGACACCCACAGTGGGGTTCAGCCCAGCAGGAGAAGGCTGGGGAACCCTTGGACCTCCCAAAATTACCCACCACTACTCTAAACTATCCTTAGCCCTATTCTGGCATTCATTCTGCCAACCATCATTCAAGGGGGAGAGTAGGGATGCACCCATTTTCCCTGTCCCCTTCCACACATCCCTGGCACTGTTTCTGCAACTGTGCCTATGTTGGGGGATGGCATTCTGCAGTGAGGTGCTTTTTTCTGCCTAAGTAGGCTCCCTGCATGGTTTAGAGCCCTGGAAGATCAGGATTCTACATTGTGTGGGGAGCCTACACAGATAGAGAAGGCTCCACATTGCAAACATGGAAGGCTGCAGAAATAGTGATGGGGACATGCAGGAAATGGCAGGGCCAATGGGCTCATCCCAATTCTCCCCCTTGCAAGACAATAACTGCAGGGCAGGGTGGGGAGATCAACTGAACAGAGCTATTATTGTATCATACTTGCGGCACTGAAACCTCTAGGGATGGGGGAGAATTCCGCAACGGACTCCAATGAGGCTGGATTCTAAAGAATCTGGCCCCACAGAGTCCGTGGCAGAATGGAAGACTTACCCCCACCTCCAGGAGGAATCCTCTTTGGCCGGATCCTCCAGCTCCGGATTGCCAGCAATACGGCCGCCATGCCTTATCACTGGTTGAAGGGAAGTGACTGTGGACACAAATGGTGCCCAGGACACAATTTGTGGCTGTAAAAGCCTTAGTTTAAGGTAAATGCAGCCATATCGGTTTATGTACCATTTACAGCTGCATTTACCTTAAACTAAGGCCTTTACGGACACAAATGGCATCCTGGATGCCATTTGCGTCCACAGTCAGTTCCCTCCCTTCAACCAGCGATACGGCATGGCGGCCATATTGCTGGCACTTCGGAGCTGGCCGGTGGCTCCACGGAATTGCTGCGGAGCGGAGCCAGCCGAAGAGGATTCTGGGGGGGAGAAATGGATTGCCTCCCCCCCTGCAGATCACCCCACCCCCCGGAATGGCAGGTAAGCATTCCGCCCATCCCTAGAAACCTCTGGCTCTAATTGACTAAGCAGGTGTGATGGCTCAGAATGTTGCTCAGGGAACGAAGTTATCAGTCCAGCTTTAGTGCACCTCTGTACCAGTTGCTAGAGGATAAACAGGGAGGGAGGTCTGCTCCCTTCCTGCCCTGCTTGTTGACTCCCCAAAAGCATCCAGCTCCTGAAAAATTCTGTGCTTATAATCCTCTTTTCATGCCTTTTCTCCAAGCATCCTCCTTACCCTCATTATAGTCTAACTTCTACCTTTCTCTTTTCATTTGTGTGTCACTACAGACATACACACACACTTCTTTCTCCTTCCTTCCTCCTCCCATGCAAAGAAAGTTACAGAGCTCCTGTATCTTTAAAAGTTGTGTGGGAGAAGGAATTCTAGAACATGCAGCTTTTCTTGCTGCCCTCCATGTTGAGCAGCATCTGCAACAATCCCCTTTTCTACACTGCTCCTAAAAGTATAGTACATCTCTATTCCATACCCCTTGATTATCCTTCCCGATTGCTGCCCCTTTCTTTGGTACCTTTCTCCTGGCATGCATGGCCTTTTAGCCTCTTCTTATTCCATGTGCATCTCCTTGAAGTCTTGACTTGAAAGAAAGAAAGAAAGAAAGAAAGAAAGAAAGAAAGAAAGAAAGAAAGAAAGAAAGAAAGGCAGATTGTGGGGTGGGGGCTGAGATTTTTGAGCCCTAGGTTGGTGGATAATTATTTTCTGCTAGGTGATATTAGAAAGTCATGTTAAAAACTGGCACATTTCAGGCTGAAAGCATCCATACATGTGAATAATAAGCCTACAAGAGTGGCAACCTCATCTGAAAAAAATGTTTATATCACAGGTGCAAAAAAAATCCAGATTCTTTGTAACCACCGGTGCTAAACAATTTGCTACCTCCAGTATCAGAAGCAATATCCCTATCTGGGGAACACTGACTGAGAGGGTGCTATTGCACTAATGTCCTACTACTTGTGGGTTTCCCACAGGCAGCTGGTTTGTCAGTGTGTGAATAGAATGCTGGACTAGATGGACCGTTGGTCTGATCCAGCAGGGATGTTCTTAATTTGGCCTAATGAGTGGCATCTAGGCTGTTGGTGAGGTCAGGGAAGCACATTTGACCTCTTACCTGCTTTTAGACTATGTCATTGAAATCTATGTTTTGTTCCCCTGGCGTATGTTTGTGTGTGAGAGAGAAGGGGGTGGGGGGTAGACAAGCTATTGAATATCCCACCCAACTATCCACCCACCACAAAGTAGATATTTCTCTCTCCTTCTCTCTCTCTCTCTCTCTCTCTCACACACACACACACACCTTTCTAAAAAGTTGGAAGTGTATTTAATTTATCTGACTGCCACCCAAAGTAGGTCATACTTTCTCCAGCTTAAACTTGGAGATGATTTGGGTGTTTATGATGTATTCGGTTAATTAACTGAAAGGGAATTTATCTGGAGCAGGATCTGTGTGGGAAATTAATAGGGAATAAATTAATGGAAGAGGAACTACTGATCTGAGGTGGAGTGCAAATTAACTGAAGAATTTTGGGTATTTGTTTGGGATATTAACTGGCTCACCTTCTGTAATATTTAAATAAATTCTAGTAATCATGTCTAAGTTTGCATCTCTACATATAAACAAGCATATCAGCATTGCTCTGCTTCTGCAAAATGTTGGCATCCTAGTTATTCTCAGGACACTTCTACAGGCCCATGCCCCAGCTCTTTTAAGAACCTAGCAATGTGTCTGCTGACAGAGGAATTTTGCCAATGGTTGCTTCAGCAGCAGCTGTGACCTGGCAACCTTAAAGGAAGCAACAAAGACCAAGGAGTGAAAGGAGGGCTGAATTTCATATATTGATTTGAGGTAACCAGCCAATTCTTTAGTCAACACTTCTAGGCCAGATTTTATCTTCTGAATTTGCTTTTCTTATTACCCTAATCATTGACTAAAGATTCAGATGAAAGCTATAGACCATTACAAACTTCTTTGTCTGAAATGTTTTTTTAAAAAATGAAGCAATTCAGTGTAGCCATGTGAATAGTGTATTGAAATGTCCACAGAATTTTATTTCTAGAAATTCCACAGACATCTCCTTTCCCAATGTTAGCTCCAATGCTTCGCTATCGGGCACAAGCTGTGGGTTGAGAACTATTACCGCAGAACTCAATTACCATAATTTTGCTAAATGCTGGGAGTATTGATTGGTGGAAATAGCAATATGGCAGATCTCCATCTCCTCTGTCCCCCATGGAGATGTTATTGTAGTAGCCCCATTGATTAAAGCTGCCACAGTAATAAGTTGAATTTAATTATGGCTTCAAAATCACTTTCATTTATTAACACACTAAGTACTCATAGATCAAAGGAAATTTCATCTAATTGGGAAGAGCGCACTATCATTTGTAAAGCAGCACTCCCCACTGAGCCCAACAGGAAGTTCTGCTTAAAAAGTGATGGCATGAAACAGTGACATATTGATGCTAGATAATGTTTTCATTAAGCAAATGAACCTCTCCCGTTTGCACAACTTACTTCACAAGTAATTCCCCTGTACTGAACAACGCTTCTCTCTTGTATGAAAGACGCTTGACACGTGCAGGTAGTCCAGGCTTTAAAAACCTGTATTATTGCTAACTACCCTGTGCTGGGCCATAGGCAATTTCTGCTAGACTATTCTCCTACTATTCCACATACAGAAATGTAATGAAGCCACATGCTGGGTAAGTGAGGGAGAGAGAAGAGATGGAAATGTAAAGTTTTAATGAGAAGAGCCTTTTGGTGTTTTACACAGAATGCTGAAAGCATCGTTTTGAGCCTTCATTTTGTGTGTGAATATTCTTTATAAAGAACAGATATCAGAAGAGGTTTGCTTTCAAAACAACTGTAGAGTCTAGACAATGTGGAGTTTACGTTTGAATTACAAATGCAGGGAGGAGAGAAGGTGCTTTAGGGCTTTTCTACACGAGACATTTATCTTGCACTCATCATTCCCTACTCAGAGTTGTTTATGGGTTCTTTAGATGATGCTGTGACCCTCCAGTTTCGCTTCTAATTAGCACTTTCAATGAGGTTTTTTTAGAGCAGGGAAAATGCCGCATTTAATTGTGAAAGTGAAAGAAAGCATGATTTCTGCTTGTGTATTTGTACCATTCTGCTATACCACAGTACCACCTAGAGGTTACATAGCAGAAAAGCAGGAAAGGAAACACACAGATCTCAATTCTGCAATGAAACCAAAAGTAGATACAGCTGATTAACAGCCTCATGCAGAAAAGCTCTTAGTGCTTGCATGAGTCACCCTTCTGTAGGCAAGCTTGTCCTTCCCATGTACTAGCTCAGCTAGAAGAGGAAGTGGAAGAGGAGGAAGAATAAGAGGAACAGGAGGAAAAGGAGAAAGAATTAGTATTAATTTTCAAGTTATATATGACTTGCTAAAAAACCCAAAAAGCCTCTAAGGGTGGCTTTTTGTTCTTTATATGGAGGGGTCTGATATCAGATGCACATAGGTTCCTCTGCCTGGCATAACTAACTCCCTCCCCATTTATTTTAATGGGAGATTTATTAGCTGTTGTTGTTTTTAAGTATCAACCTGGGAGAAAGATGAGGAAATCCCACCTTACCTCCTGCCTTGGCCTGCATGAGCAGGCAGGGCTTTGGAAATGGAAGATGATCTACCACTTAATTCCTCTGCACCACCACTTAGAATCACTCTTTTACTTATTCTCTTTGTATCCTAACTTTTAGTACACCAGGGGAGAACACACATGAAGAACCCTTTCCTTGAGTGCCACGTTTCTGAGGCAAGTTAGGTGCTGAGCAGACTAGAAATCCAAATACCAATCCATCTTTCTGTTCACATCATCATCATCAGTCATCAGTGCCCATCTCACATGCTGTATCTTATTTTCCTGCCTTCGTTATGTCAGCAGCAGAAAATTGATCATGGGCCTGCAGGAGACCATAGGCTGCTGAGTAAAATAATCACACCGCAAGTACAGATTCATTCCAAGGCATTTCATACGAGGTGGATGGATAATAGAGATTTTAAAGCTTTTTTGTTTTTGGTACCTGTTTCTTGCAAATTTACTCTGAAGAGTACGCTGGTGCAGAATGCTCTGCACAAACTGAACCAAAGGCTGGTCTCACAGAGCAAAATTTCATTCTAAAAATAGCCACTGTAGAAAACATGAAAGGACAGGAGGGAAAATCCGTTTGTGCTGGTGTGCACTAGCATGCTATGAATATGTGAACACTGACAGATCAAACATATACTCATTCACCTCATATATCAATAGCTGGGATTCCTTACTTATATGTACAGGATGAGGTTATACCCACATTTCCAGATAAGCTAGGAAGATGTATTAATAATAATAATAATAAATTTATTAGATACCTTTCTCTAAAAAAAGGCTCAAGGTGTCTTACAGCAAGGGTTAAAAACAATCAAAATTTAAAACATTTTAAAGCAGCTAAAACAATTTAAAAATGGTAAAGCAACTAAATGAAGAAGCTCCATATGCCATCAAATGCCTCGGAGTACAGGAAAGTCTTGATCTGGTGCCAAAAACATGACAATGGACTCTTCCTAGAGCCCTTCTACAGCTATTTAAGGGCTGGGGAACATCCCCCTTAAACTTATTTATTTATTTATTTATTTATTTATTTATTTATTTATTTATTGCTTCCCCGCCTTTTGAATCATGGTTATTCATCCGTGATTTGCCACCAAACTTCATATCAGTGAATATGAATAGGGGAGAAGGCTTTGGAATGGGAAAAGACTTTGGATTCCACACGCTGAAGGTACAACCCCCAAATTTGGGTGGGAAAGGGTTGTAGCACAGAACTGTACAGCAAAATTGATACTAGGATTGTTCAGGTGCACTGAACACAGGTCAGGAAAATCTTTCAGTGCTACAACTGGAAATCTTCACTCTCTCCCCCCCATCCTCCCCACAAAATCCCAAATAGTTTACAATAGTGTGTGTGTGGGGGGGGGGGGTTGCAGCAGAGTTCAGTGGCTACATTCTGTAATAAACGCACACACAACAACTCTGTCCAATAAGGAATCAACTTTCTCACAGTAAACTTTTAATTATCCAGTCCCTTTAGGGTCATTTCAAGCTCCCCTCAATGAAATGGTCCACATTGGCTTAGATGCTAAGTTCCAAAGAGCAAAATTTCATGGACAGGATGCTTCTGCTGGCAAATGGTGATTTTTACCGCCTTCCTCTTTCCCTGCAAGCAAGCCCCTGTGCCACCTCCGAAAATCTGTTCTGAAGTGTTGGGTAAAACAGCATGCAAGGTGGTGCTGGGGGCTGTAGGGGAAGGGGGAATCAGTGAAAATCCCCTCTCCCCTCCACTAGTGGGAGTCTATGCTGTGTGACAGTCCTTTCTATGAATGGAAGGAGCCCTTCCATTCAGCCAAAGGCAAATCAGGATCCAAGCCATTATCTCATGCTTAGCTAGGGATCAGTATGTTGGCTCCAAACCAACACAGTGATAAAGGTTCTGTATCTCAAGTAGGACATTCCCAGAGCTCTCTCCTCTCTCCCCTTTCTCTCTTTCCAGCCTTTCTCTGTGACAGTAGTATTGTTACTTGCATCACACAGCCAATCCTGCCAAGTTTGGTAGGCGAGTCATTTTAGCTGTAGATCAGTAGTAGAGCATGTGTCTTGGTTGCATAGGCTTCAGTTTCAACCTCTGGCATCTCCAGAAAGTGCTGGGAACAAATCTATCTGAACCCCTGGAGAGACACTGCCACTCAGCACAGAACAGGGGTGCAGAACCTCTTTCAGCCTGAGGGTCGAAATCCATTTTGGAGACGCTCTCGCCGGTTGCATCCCAGTGGTGGGTGGTGCCAAAAGCAAAGGGGGCGGGGCCAAAATAGAAAAATGCCTTCAGATTTTAGCTTCAAGCTCTTACTGCCAGTAACGAAGCCTTAGGAGAGGCATGTCAGCCTTTAGAATGAGGAGAAAACTGCACAAAACCCAGGTAACCACCAATCAGTAGTTGAGGGGAAAGGGGCGTCACCAGGGAAAGGGGGCATGGCCTTCTGGGGAACCCAAGAGGGCTAGATTTGGCCCCCAGACCTGAGTTTCTTCACCCCTGGCATAGACAATACTGAGCTAGATAGACCATTGGTCTGACGTGCTATAAGGCACCATCCTATGTAGCTCTCGGTGTAGTTATTTTTTGACATCAAGCCAAATAGTGGATATGTTGTTGTCGTCGTCATTGTTTAATCACAAAAAGGGGAAAGAAAGATGATGTTGCAAAAGACAGGCTGGAAAGCAATAACAGAAAGACCAAATACGCAGCTAGAATGTTGGATGACGTTCTTTGTTGAAGATACTATTATGATATTAAAAATGTGACCAGATTTCTCGTGAACTGTCAAGTAGCTGTACTGTAAAATTAAAAACAATTTTTGATTTAAATATATATGACGGCATATTTAACTGCAGGTCACATTGTGGTGGTAATATGAATTGATACATGTTTACATAGACCAAACAAACACAAATCCCAAAGCTTTGCTGTGCCAACCTACATTCAAATGCATTTGAAAGAAAATGCAGTGTCTTTCATTGTTCTTTCTTTCTTCAGCCTTTACCCTTATTGTAACAAGCTAGCAATATTTCTTCAGTATATCCTGCCTTCTTAATTAGCAGTGTTAAAAAAAAAATCCTACTGTTAACATATTAAGTGTGTTGTTCTGAATAATTGAGCCATGTGGTTCATTTCTTCAGTCCTATACAATGGAGAGGGAGTGGCCCACTACACCGAAAGATTACAGGTTGTATACTAAAAGGCACTCAGGTAGGAAATTCACCATTTGGGCTTGAATCAAAATGACATATATACTAAGTCCTTATGGATGCCAAGAAAGGTTTTAAGCTCTAGGTGGACAGCTAGGTTTCTGGCTATGAGAGCCTTGGAGGGACATTCTCTTCCCTTCCTCCTTTTCAACCTGAATACATGTCCTCAATCTTTTTTCTTGCTCCTGGTGCCTTTGTTTGGAAAACAAAATGCAGTCAAAATTTTCCTTCAGTTTAATAATCTACATTTTCTTAATGTCAGTGAAAAGCTCATATTTTGTACTAGGTGATTATATGTATGGGATGGAACAAACAGCGGCGCTGACATAAAACATTTTGCTGCCTGAAGCAAAGGACAAGATGGCACTAGGGATGTACGAAAGTCACTTACTGTTTCGCGGATCTGCTTCACGGTGGGGGGGAGGCGCTCCGTCCCTCCCCCTGGAATCCTTGACGGGGGGAGAGGCACTCCATCCCTCCCCCCGGAGTCTTGCCCGGCCGGCTCCGCTCCGCGGGGATTCCGCAGAGCCACCGGCCAGCTCCGCCCACACCTAGACATCCGGCCGCTGGGCAGCAGGGACGCAAATGGCGGCTGCCATAGCCGCTGACGTTTGCGTCCCTGTATTTAACTGTGATAGGCTATGTAAATATTTACGTAGCCTATCACAGCAAAGTAAAAAAAAAAAAAAAAGACCAGACTGCAAATGGTGGCTATGGCAGAAGACCATACGGTCAGAAGACCAGCCACCGCCGCCACCGAAGCCGCCGCTGGAGCCACTGCCATCTGGAACATCCACCTCAGGTAAGTCTCATCCCGGGGGGGGGACACAGGGGGGTGGGGGGCAGGCCATTCCACCATGGATTTCGGGGGGCCGAATGCCAGTGCATTCAGCCTCACTGAAATCCGTGGCAGAATTCTCCGCCATCCCTAGATGGCACCCTCCCTCAGATTCCATATACAGGAGCTGATTGGACTGGCAGTAGAATCGTTTTTCAGTACTGGTGACTGGACAGCACCATTCACGCCTAAAGGCACGGGCAGGGCAGGCTGCAAGACACACACAGCTGAGCTCTGTCTGCCTCCAACACACCTTGTCACCAGCGGCTCACCACTCTGCCTGGTGCCTGCCCTTTGACCATTAAACAAAGGATGCAATGTGAGTAGTGGCACCAGCATTCATCATGTGAGCAGAGTTACACATACTCACATGAGATGGCCGCAGCTGGCTGCCTCTCTGCCCTGATCACTCAGCCACAAGGCCTTTCCCAGGGTTGCTGTCTGCAGGTGTCTTTCCAGTCTTCTATTATCCTATACATATTAGGATAACACAATGGAAATGCTTCTGGGCAATGATTTGTCCTTGTCATTTCCATATCAAGTAGCATGGCTAAATATGGCCTGCTTCTTCATCTGGAGGAAATATGGGGTGCTGGCATGGAGATGCCCCACATGATGACAAAGTCGGGCATACTAATGCTACGTCCTATAGTGGTGATGGCAACACATCAACACACATACAACCCTAAGACATCTGATGAAGTGGACAGTATCCAAGAAAGCTTACCCCAGAATAAATGTGGAGTGGACCTAGTATTTAAGGTGCCTAAAAGACCTAGCCTTTAAGGTGACACAAGATACTTTGTTGTTTTTGCTGCAACAGACTAACATGGAAACCCTAAGACAGTTGCATTTTGTTCTAGCCATTTGGGTGCTAGGTACAACTAGGCAAATCCTGCCATACTGAAAAGCCTAATTTCTTTCCACTTTACATCAGTGGATACCAGGTCTATTATCAATGCTAGCCACAAGAGCAAGAGTGATGCACAGGGAAAGTAAACAACCCACAAGGGGGTAAACTACACACATGTATTGGAGTACTAAGAGGCTACAATCCTAGGTAGGTGGATTAAAATCATGTAAAATGTGTTGTTTTTTAAGCTACAGCCCTCATCAACTTCCCTTCTTTTCTCACTGTTTATATACCTCACTGTTTCCTATTTATGGTTTTCCCCTTTAGATATGTATTCTATGGCCCTGGATGCAAAGAACTGCTTGACATGCCCAAAGGAAATCTGGAGTTGTGTCTCTTGAACATGTCCCCAAGCCACATGATCAACCACACTTGAAAAAGAGATCCATGCAGAAAGTGCTGACTCCAGGTTCTTGAGAACCCTGGGGCAAGGTGCCCTCAATGGGCCCCTTCCCTAATGAGTCTACCTTCTCACCATAATGGTCACCAGCTTCTATTGCTCATTCCTCTTTCTCATCATTGCTACCACTTGCTAACTTGACAGTCAGACAGCAAGTGAACAAGTGGGGTGTGGCATTTACTGCTCCTCCTTCTCATCACCACTGTTGTCTGGGCCAGAGCAAGAGTTAGGTGAACAAGCAGGTTGCAAAGGTTCAGGAGGCAGCAACGAAATCCATCCCAAAGAAAAAGAAATGCAAGAAAGCAAAGTGGCTGTCTGATGAGGCTTTACAAGTAGCTGAGGAAAGAAGGGAAGCGAAAAGCAAGGGAGAAAGGGGAAGATATATCCAACTGAATGCAGAGTTCCAAAGAATAGCACGGAGAGACAAGAAGGCCTTCTTAAATAAACAATGCAAAGAAATTGACGGAAACAATAGAATGGGAAAGACTTCAAGAAAATCGGAGATCCCAAGGGAATGTTTTGTGCAAAGACGGGCATGATAAAGGACAAAGAAGGCAGGGACCTAACAGAAGCAGAGGAGATTAAGAAGAGGTGGAAAGAATACACAGAAGAACTATACAGGAAAGATCTGAATGTCCCTGATAGCCATGATAGTGCGGTCACTGAACTTGAGCCAGACATCCTAGACAGTGAAGTCAAGTGGGCCTTAGGAAGCATTAGTAACAACAAAGCTAGCAGAGATGACAGTATTCCAGCTGAGCTATTTAAAATCCTAAAAGATGATGCTGTTGAAGTGCTGCACTCAATATGCCAACAAATTTGGAACACTCAGCAGTGGCCACAAGACTGGAAAAGGTCAGTTTACATTCCAATTCCAAAGAAGGGCAACGCCAAAGAGTGTTCAAACTACCGCACAATTGCACTCATTTCACATGCCAGCAAGGTGATGCTCAAAATCCTACAAGCTAGGCTTTGGCAGTATGCGAACCGAGAACTACCAGAAGTACAAGCTGGGTTTCGAAGAGGCAGAGGAACTGGAGATTAAATCGCCAACATTCGCTGCATCATGGAGAAAGCAAGAGAATTCCAGAAAAACGTCTATTTCTGCTTCACTGACTATGCTAAAGCCTTTGATTGTGTGGATCACAACAAACTGTGGCAAATTCTGAAAGTGATGGGAATACCAGACCACCTTACCTGTCTCCTGAGAAACCTGTACAAGGGTCAGCAACAGTAAGAACCAGACATGGAACAACCGAGTGGTTCAAAATTGGGAAAGGAGTACGACAAGGCTGTATATTGTCACCCTGCTTATTTAACTTATATGCAGAGTACATTATGAGAAACGCCGGGTTGGATGAATCACAGGTCGGCATTAAGATTGCCGGGAGAATTATCAACAACCTCTGATATGCAGACGATACCACCCTAATGGCAGAAAGCGAAGAGGATCTAAAGAGCCTCTTGTTGAGGGTGAAAGAGGAGAGTGCAAAAGCTGGTTTGAAACTCAACATTAAAAAAACTAAGATCATCATGGCATCTGGCCCCATCACTTCCTGGCATATAGAAGGGGAAGAAATGGAAGCTGTAACAGATTTTATTTACTTGGGCTCCAAGATCACCGCAGACGGTGACTGTAGCCATGAAATTAAAAGACGCTTGCTCCTTGGGAGGAAAGCTATGGCAAACGTAGACAGCATAGTAAGAAGCAGAGACATCACCTTGCCGACAAAGGTCCATCTAATCAAAGCTATGGTTTTCCCAGTAGTAATGTATGGCTGTGAGAGCTGGACTATAAGGAAGGCTGAGCGCCGAAGAATTGATGCTTTCGAACTGTGGTTCTGGAGAAGACTCTTACGAGTCCCCTGGACTGCAAGGAGGTCAAATCAGTCCATCCTAAAGGAAATCAACCCTGAGTGCTCATTGGAAGGACAGATACTGAAGCTGAAGCTCAAATATTTTGGCCACCTAATGCAAAGAGAAAACTCTCTGGAAAAGACCCTGATGCTGGGAAAGACTGAAGGCAAAAGGAGAAGGGGACAGCAGAGGATGAGATGGCTAGATAGCATCACCGATGCAATGAATATGAACTTGAGCGCGCTCCGGGAGAGAGCACAGGACAGGAAGGCCTGGCATGCTATGTTCCATGGGGTCATGAAGAATCATAGAATCATAGAATAGTAGGGTTGGAAGGGGCCTACAAGGCCATCGAGTCCAACCCCCTGCGCAATGCAGGAATCCAAGTCAGAGCATCCCTGACAAATGGCTGTCCAGCCTCGTCTTGAAGGCCTCCAGTGTGGGAGAGCCCACCACCTCCCCAGGTAATTGGTTCCATTGCCGTATTGCTCTGACACTCAGGAAGTTTTTCCTGATGTTCAGCCGGAATCTGGCTTCCTGTAACTTGAGCCCATTATTCCGTGTCCTGCACTCTGGGATGATCAAGAAGAGATCCTGGCCTTCTTCTCTGTGACAACCTTTCAAGTACTTGAAGAGTGCTATCATATCTCCCCTCAGTCTTCTCTTCTCAAGGCTAAACATGCCCAGTTCTTTCAGTCTCTCTTCATAGGGCTTTGTTTCCAGTCCCCTGATCATCTTTGTTGCCCTCCTTTGAACCCTCTCCAGCTTGTCTGCATCCTTCTTAAAGTGTGGTGCCCAGAACTGGACACAGTACTCCAGATGAGGCCTAACCAGTGCTGAGTAGAGGGGAACTACTACTTCCCGGGATTTGGAAGCGATGCTTCTATGAATGCAGCCCAAAATAGCATTTGCCTTTTTTGCAGCCACATCACATTGTTGGCTCATATTCAGCTTGTGATCGACGACAATTCCAAGATCCTTCTCGCTCGTAGTGTGGTTGAGCCACGTATCCCCCATCTTGTAACTGTGCATTTGGTTTCTTTTTCCTAGGTGCAGAACTTGGCATTTGTCCCTATTAAATGCCATTCTGTTGTTTTCTGCCCAGCACTCCAGTCTATCCAGATCACTTTGAATTTTGTTTCTGTCTTCCAAAGTATTAGCTATCCCTCCCAATTTTGTGTCATCTGCAAATTTGATCAGCATTCCCTGCACCTCCTCCTCCAAGTCATTAATAAAAATATTGAAGAGCACTGGGCCCAGGACTGAGCCCTGCGGTACCCCACTCGTTACCTCTCCCCAGCTTGAGAAGGTCCCATTGATAAGCACTCTTTGAGTCCGATTCTGTAGCCAACTGTGGATCCACATGATCGTTGTTTCATCTAGCCCACTTCGAGCTAGTTTGCTCATCAGGATATCATGGGGCACTTTGTCGAAAGCTTTGCTGAAGTCGAGGTATATGATGTCTACAGCATTCCCCCGGTCTACAAGGGAGGTGACTTGATCAAAAAATGAGATCAGATTTGTCTGGCAGGACTTGTTTTTGACAAATCCATGTTGGCTTCGAGTAATCACGGCATTGTTGTCAAGGTGCTTCCAGATGGATTGCTTTATGATCTGCTCCAGAATTTTCCCAGGGATTGATGTCAGACTGACTGGTCTGTAGTTCCCAGGTTCCTCCTTTTTACCCTTTTTGAAGATAGGGACAACGTTAGCCCTCCTCCAGTCATCTGGCACTTCCCCGGTCCTCCATGATTTCTCAAAGAGAATAGACAGCGGTTCTGAGAGTTCTTCTGCCAGTTCCTTTATTACTCTAGGATGCAGTTCATCTGGCCCTGGAGATTTGAACTCATTCAAAGTAATTCGGTGTTCCTTGACCATATGCCTGTCGATCTCAAGCTGCAATCCTGCCCCTTCAGCCTGTACTTCGCCTTTGCCAGGGGGGTCATAGACCCTCTTTTGGGAGAAGACTGAGCCAAAGTAGGAATTGAGCACCTCTGCCTTTTCTTTGTCCTCTGTTATCATTTTGCCATCCTTATTTAATAGCTGAACAACCATTTCTTTCCTCTGCCTTTTACTATGCACGTAGCTGAAGAAAGCCTTTTTGTTGTTTTTAGCATCCCTCGCTAACCTCACCTCGTTCTCCGCTTTAGCCTTCCTGACGCCATCCCTGCAATTCTGTGCTACCTGCCTGTACTCTTCCTTTGTTACTTGGCCTTCTTTCCACTTCCTATATGTGTCCTTTTTTGTTTTCAGGTCATCCCTAAGCTTTTTGTGAAGCCACATTGGCTTCTTCTGTTGTCTTCCACCTTTTCTTCTTGTTGGAATTGTTTGTGATTGTGCCTTGAGAATTTCCTTTTTTAAAAGTTCCCACCCATCTTGGACTCCTTTTCTCGCTAGCATTGCTTGCCATGGGACCTTACTGATCATTGTTCTGAGTTTATTAAAATCAGCTTTCCTAAAATCCAGGGTACGCGTTTGAGTACACTCGGCTTTTGCTTCCCTTAGAACCAAGAACTCAAGTACAACATGGTCGCTTTCCCCCAGAGTTCCTGTAACTGCTACTTTATCCACTAAGTCATCTCTGTTGGTTAGGATCAAGTCAAGGATAGCCGATCCTCTAGTTCCTTCCTCTACTTTCTGTAGGAGGAAGTTATCCGCCACACAAGTCAGGAATTTCCTGGAGGGGCCATGTTTTGCAGAATTTGTCTCCCAACAAATATCGGGGAAATTGAAGTCCCACATTACTACTACATCATGCTTCCTTAAAACATTGGCTATTTGCTTTTCAAAAGTTTCATCCTTGTCTTCTCCTTGATTGGGTGGCCGGTAGTAGACTCCGACCACCAGGTTCCTTTTATTCTTTGCTCCATTTATTTCAACCCAGATGCTCTCGATGGGGCTACCAAGCTCCTCCTCCTGTATTTCTGTGCAGAGATATGTATTTTTCACATACAGTGCAACCCCGCCTCCCTTTCTGTTCCTCCTGTTCTTTTTGAACAAGTTATATCCTTCAACTGCTGTATTCCAGTCATGAGAGTCATCCCACCAAGTCTCAGTTATACCTATCAAGTCATAATTTCCCTCCTGTATTAAGAGTTCAAGTTCGTTCTGTTTGTTTCCCATACTCTGGGCATTAGTATATAGACATCGAAGACCAGGTGCTTCATAGTCTGGCTTTCTTCCTACATGTGTCTGAAGACTATTATTGGGCGCTATCAGAGCTGTTCTCTCCATTGCAGTGCATGCGCCTATGTCCATTGTTACCCCCAACATTACATCTCCCTTCCCCGTAGGATTCAGTTTAAAGCCCTCCTGATGAAGTTCTTCATGCTGTGGCCAAACACATTCTTCCCAGCCTTTGTGAGGTGCAACCCATCCCTAGCCAACAGCCCATCTTCCAGGAAGTATAGCCCGTGGTCCCAGAATCCAAATCTCTCTCGTCGGCACCACCTTCGTAGCCAGTCATTCACCCGGAGTATTTTTCGTTCCCTTTCTATCCCTCTTCTAACTACTGGAAGGATGGATGAGAAAACTATCTGGGCCCCAAAGTTCTTGAGTTTCCTTCCCAAAGCTTCAAAGTCTGACGTGATCTCTTCGTAGCTCCGCTTGGCAGTATCATTTGTTCCCACATGGATGAGAAGAAAGGGATACCTGTCAGTGGGCTTTATGAGTGCAGGCAACCTTTCAGTCACGTCTCTAATCTGTCCTCCCGGGAGACAACATACCTGGCGAGTCCACGGGTCTTCGCGACATACTTGGGTCTCGATCCCACGCAGCAAGGAGTCTCCCACTACTACCACTCTTCTCTTCTTCTTCTTGTAGGCCTGGGTTTCATCGCCTCTGTTTGACTGACCTTCAGCCTCTTGCTCACTCTCATGCAGGTTCCCCTGTGATTCTTCCTCTGCAGGCTGTCCTCCAGTCTCATCTGCAAGTACCTGGAATCGGTTCCACAGCTCCACCGCTTCCACTGGTGCAGAGTGGCGTCTAGTTCTTCTTCTCCTAACTGTCACCGTTTTCCAAGGAGTATCCTCTACTCCATTTTTCTTCACCTCAGCATTTCCCACTCCCTCATCTTGCTGTTGCTCTTCAAGCTTGTGGTCTGCCCTTTGCTGCTGTAGTTCCCCCATTCTGTCCAAGAACTCTTCGTGTTCTCTTATTCCCCGGAGGGTCGACAGTCGCCGCTCCAGTCCACTTACTTTTTCCTCCAGCAGCGTGATCAACTTGCACTTGTTGCAGGTGTAGGCCATGTTGTTCTCAGGCAAGAAAACAAACATGGCACACACCTTGCAGGTCACCACCACTGGAGAGTCTTGTCCTTCCATAGCCCCGTTTCCCTTTTTGTGTCTAGCTTTGTGATTGTTCGAGACTAGCCTGTGCCTGCTCCTCTACTCAGTAGAGGTTAAAAGCAGAGTCCCACTGGTGTGGAAGTGTGTGTTACAAGACAAATAAATGGGAAAAAGTTAGTTAAAAAAAAAATGTTAGGGGCCTCCCCCTTGACCTCCCCTGCCGAACTCCCCTGGCCAACTCCTGTTTGCTCCCCCTGTTCGCTCGCTCTCTGGGAGCTTGCCTGCTTCTGTAGTCCCTGGACCAGCTGGAGCAGCTTGCTCTGCTCTGCTCTGCTCAGCTGGGAGGCGGGAAACAGACTGAAGCTTCCCGCCCAGTCAGCTGCTGGGAGTACTCAGGCCACACCCCTCCAATTCAGTTGGAGCTCTCAGAAGCTCCTGGTGAGCTCACAGCCAGTCAGAAGGATAAAGGGCAGCGCCCTGGGCTTCCTGCAACCCACTTACCTCTTAGCCTCTGTCTCCTTTGTCTCCTTTGTCTCTTCAACCACTGCAACTCCCCTGGCCAACTCCTGTTTGCTCCCCCTGTTCGCTCGCTCTGTTCACTCGCTCTCTGGGAGCTTGCCTGCTTCTGTAGTCCCTGGACCAGCTGGAGCAGCTTGCTCTGCTCTGCTCTGCTCAGCTGGGAGGCGGGAAACAGACTGAAGCTTCCCGCCCAGTCAGCTGCTGGGAGTACTCAGGCCACACCCCTCCAATTCAGTTGGAGCTCTCAGAAGCTCCTGGTGAGCTCACAGCCAGTCAGAAGGATAAAGGGCAGCGCCCTGGGCTTCCTGCAACCCACTTACCTCTTAGCCTCTGTCTCCTTTGTCTCTTCAACCACTGCAACTCCCCTGGCCAACTCCTGTTTGCTCCCCCTGTTCGCTCGCTCTGTTCGCTCGCTCTCTGGGAGCTTGCCTGCTTCTGTAGTCCCTGGACCAGCTGGAGCAGCTTGCTCTGCTCTGAGTCGGACACGACTGAACGACTGAACAACAAAAGGTGAAGAGGAGGAGCAAGTTCAGGGATCAGTTATCAGTGGGCCCCTGCTGGGGACTGGGCCCTTGGCAGGTGCCCAACCATGCCTATCCTTGTCCCCAGCCCTGCATGCAGAACTGTTTCTGTGGTTCTTTGGATCTTGGTCAGTATCTTATAAAAGACATGGTCCCATTTCAAATGTTCAGTGAATGCACATAAAGGTGCTGTCCCAGCACTCATCAACATGCATTTATTTGAAGGTCTATACAGGGCCTACCCTTGTACAACTGTACAATCATAGTGCTCCCTCCATACAGTTGGGAACCTTCCTTATCAAGATTTCTGATCATGTGGATACGGTCTTAAATAAATGCACATAACTTGGGAGCAGGACTTGCTACCATGATCCCACTTCCCTCAAACATAGTATACACAGGTTGAAAGTCTCAAATGGGCTGAAGAGTAGGCCTAAAGTAGAACCTCACAAGGGCTTAAAACCTTTCAAACAATGGCTTGACCCAGTAAAAGATAAAATTTTAAAACATGTTTTGCCCCAGAAGGCAAGACTAAATCTAATGGGGTTAAGTTATAGGTGGGCAGATTTCATTGAACATTAGGAACCTTTTTTTAATGGTAAGAGAAGTACAGTTTCCTGGGAGTGGGTGGGTTCTCCCTAGCTGGAGGTCTTCTAGCGCATGCCAGATAGCCACCTGTTGGGGATTCTCAAGTTCTGGATTTCCTGCACTGAGCAAGAGTTTGGATGGCCCCTTGCAACTCTGATTCTGTGTAATGATGGGAGCCATTTTCCTGAGACTCTACAATACCTGGAAAAGACACCAAATGCATCAAGCAATCACCTACCATTTTTAAACTCTTTTTCTTAGAAGTGTTTACTCATAACCTGAGTTCATGCTTTCCTTAAGTAATACGGGACGCTTGCAGTTTTGTGAAAAATGAGGTCAATGACCAAATGTAAGGAGGGCAGCCAAGAGCTCTCTGGTGCTTACACATTTGCTTCTGTGGAATTTTCCCCATGAACAAAGTTTCTGAAGCAGAGCATGAATGAGGTTGCTTGGAGACTGACGAAAGGCAACCATTAAATTCTGCAGTAGTCTTTATGAGACCTTTTGAAACCCAGGAAATAATAACTTCATCAACAACAAAAAGCCTTTCCCAGAAGCTAATCCTCTTTTGGTCATATTATAATATATGTGACTACAGTGAGTTCTGTTTTGCCTGTTGTTTACCGGGATAAACCTATCTATCTCAGTGGATAACACTGAGATCTTGTATAGGATTTCTTGGGATAATCTGCCAGCTCATTAACTAAGGGGGATTCAAAGGAAAAATGATCACCAGTAGCCCTTCAGTAAGTACTGGGCTAGATACCTCAATGTTTACAATTACTGGGCATATGTTCAATAGGTTTTTAAGCTGATACCTTTGCTTACTGGTATCAAGAAAGAATTCTTATCTCCCCTCTTTGGATTTATCTTCATCCTTCTGCTGAGACGCCACTAAAAACAAGTTGCTATCAGTATAATCCAGCTAAAATTAAGCATTTGCAATACCATTCAATGTTCCCATAGCCATCAGTATGCGTCATTCATGCTTAAATTTAGTTGGATCATGCTCAGTCTTTCACCATTAATTCTCAATCTAAATTAAATATGAATAAAAAGTTTTTGAAAATTCTGAATATTAACTGTGAGTGTGACTACCTCACAGGTGAACCCATTGCAGACTGTTAACCACTTTATAAATTAATAGTGTTATATACAGTGTATTGCTGAGGATTAACAAATACCCATGACACATTGCTGGGGAGAATTCCTTCAGAATTAGATCTAATGATTAAACCACTAGTCTTGCTTTAAACTATAAGGATAAGAAAATTATCAAAAATACTGTAGTTAAAAATATTATGCACAAAAGGATATTAGTTAGTTGTCAGAGGAAATATGCTATGAAATAATATGGGTATTCTTTCTTTCTCTTTTTCCCCATACTCTTTTAAAACATAAACCCAGTAATGACCCTCTGAAGTCTAGCCTATGTGTAAGTTAATAAAGGCTACATGTTGGGTGCTAAAAGGTAGGATATACATATCTAATTAATTAAATAAATACCACCGAAACTGTTTCCAAATGGTTGAGGAAAAGTGAAGAATGGTATCTTCTGATGGTATCTCTAAGGGTAAGAGTTTACTTCCAAATGCATTCATCCTTTGACCTGTCTACTGCAACCACCTGTAAGGATTTCAATTAGTGTCAACTGTCATGGGGATTTTTTTTTCTGTTATGTGAACCAATAGAAACTGTACTAATTCTATAAGTCCATTCACTGGAGTTCACTTAAAAGCTATCAAGTGGTGACAATTTTCATTTACTGCTTGTTTGCACTAGATTCAGACCATTGCCCGGTAGATGAAATGGCCTAGAGCTAATTAGCAGGCCCAATAGCTGTATAGTTCTTAGACCAACCTATATTACATTTGGATTAAATGGGTTGCCAAATGTATGTCACTTAACATTTCGTTATTATAAACCTGCAGGAGCAGCTCTTTAGTTAAGGCCTGTAACTTTTCAATTTGGCTTTCCTCAGTTGACTCTTTCCCTTTTTGTACCCTTTCTTTTCCCTGTATTGTGCTATGTCTTCCTTTAGACCAGTCTTTTGCAAACTGGAGCTGACCTGGCTCTACCACAGGAGAGAGGGTGCTTAGGAGCTATAGTGTCAACTGCCTGGCCCATTTCCATATTCCATAGATCAGCCAGAGCTTCGACAGTACCGCCAACTAACAAGGCAGGAAACTCTCCAAGCATATTCAGGAAACCATTCAGATCCATTGGGTACCTGGGGCGGGCCTTAATCAGTCCACCATGCTACAGAGATCCATACTGGCAGCCAGACCAAAACTAATCAGAAAGTCATCTGACCTTGATTACGGAGTCCCATGTAATTCCTCCACATTCAGATTGCCTAATCAACCAAAAGAGAATCTGAGTCTGAGTATGCCCTGCTGCACGCACAGGGCCGCCAGATACTACTTGGGACAGGTTTGTGGTTGCCATGGTGGAAATGAAATCCTGATCCACACCACCCAACTGGGCAACCTCAACATGAACACTGAAATCCCCCAGAACAAGAAGCCTAGGATGATCCAATGCCAGCCCTGAGAGTGTTCCAGCTAGTTCAGGAAGGAAATCTTTTGGAAGTGGGATGGAAGGTATGCCAACAGAATCCCAACGTGTCCTGGCTACCCAACCACAGTAGCATGTATTCAAAATTAGCAGACTGCTGGGTGGAGCATCTGGTTAGTGAGAATCCCTATAGACTGTTGCCACTCCACCTCTCTGTGCCCATAGCCCTAGCCTACTGTACTATGGAGAACCCTGGAGGACAGAGCAGGATGAGACACAGTCCCCCATCTTCCCTCAGTCAGGTTTCAGTGATACATACCAGGTAAACATCCATATCCAGAGTTAAATCCTAGATGAGTAATGTTTTCCTGACAACTGACCTGATGTTAAAAGCAGGGCCTTTAGGCTTGAGGGACCCCCGTCATCATGGATTCATTGGATAGATAACAACCTGAAAGAAAGGAAGGACAACCAGTGGCCTACCCTACTTTCTCTGCAATGGTTGGAATCTTCCATCATATTTCCCCCTGCCAGTAACTGCTTGAATAGTAACTCCCAACTGCCGTCCATTTCCCCACCCTACAAGACACATCTCAAAAAGCCCACCAGAGCAGTGTCAAAACCACTTCCTAAAAATACAGACTCTAAAAGATTCAAGCAGTGCTAAAATTGAAATCCCCCCTCCTGCCCTCCTCTCTCTCTCTCTCTCTCTCTCTCTCTCTCACACACACACACACACACAACCCCCAATGTGTGGGGTTCCCACAGCCTCCAAGCTGAGTCTGAGCATTTCCCAGAAGTATTGCTAAATCTTATTTCATTACCTAAGATTATGCCACAGTGGGGTAGTTTTATGTTATTGCATTTTATATTTCAGCAAGCACTTTATTTTCTTTCTTAGTTCCTTTAAAAAAAAACACCCACTCTTATCTGCCCCAATTCCTTGGGAAGAGTCAAAAAAATGTTAAAGAGTAAAGTAGACAATTAACAGTGGAATGTCAGTATACATGCCTACTCAGAAGTAAGTTCCACTGAACAACCATCACTGGGAAGACAATTCAGATAGAGACATCAAAGGGTTCTGTAGAGCATGGTGTTGAGAGAGAGAGAGACAGAGAGAGAGAGAGAGAGAGAGAGAGAGAATAGGCTATGAGAAGGAAGTGCATGGAGGTTAGTGAGGATAAAAAATGAACTGTACAATAAGCTTACAATTCTCAATTAAATCTAGATTATTCTCCAAATCAAAGTGACTCTCTTGCTCACATAAATTGAAGCTGAGAAAAGGGAATTCAAGAGATGCACTACTACGGCCTACAGCTAATCAATCACCCTGATTGTGCAGCCTCTCTTGACAGCTACACTAGCACAGGTAAAACTGCTTATCTTAAAAAAGAAAAGAAAGTTATTAACTACTCTATCAATTCCACATTCACCTGTTGAATTTGCTCTTAGAAAACAAACCATGGCTGGATTTTTTTTTTAAAGTGATTGTCAATATGCATGCTTATTGACATTTTAAAAAAGTGGCTCTATAAAGTTTATCCTACATCTTATTGGTATGTTCACCTGCTTGTAAGTAAAGCTGTTAATAGTGCAGCAACTCTGAATTTGGTCTAATGTTGTTAGCGAGACACTCTGTCTCAGACAGCCTCATTGCCAATAACAGAATTTCTTCTTGGCAAAAGGCTGAAGGATTACGTTCAGTATTAGACATCTGGCAGCCCTTGTGGAGGCTTATTGCTTTACAATACACAAACTCTTATTCCTACTAGATTTGGCAGTGCAACATTTGGGATATAAAATATTCTATCCCAGAAAACAACTAAATACCCACTTAACTGGGAATAAGCCCCATTCAACTCAGTAGGACTTTACTTAAAAGTAGACATGCATAGGCTTGTACTGTATGTCCCAGTGCTTGTTCTGCAACAACATCTGCCTAGAATTTTTTTGTTTTAAATCTTGTCCTGAATAGAGTAGAAGAGAGACTGGGTTTACCCATGCAGCAAAAGGAGGTAGGAATGAGATGGTAGCATTGTCTGTAACACTTGAGGGGGGGGGCATTGTTTTAATGCTGTGTCACGTGAAGGAAGGAAGGAAGGAGTTCTGGGTCCCTCTTTGTGGCTATCACATCAGGGGGCACGGGTAAGGTCCACCTGCTTGGCATGTCACCAGTGGCTTCCTGGCCAATTTGCCACCTAGTTGTGCTAGAGCTAGGGCCCTGCCTTGGAAGTCAACTGGCCGTGCCAGCTGGCTCCTGGTGGTGGCGTTTTCGAGTAGACTTGAGGTATTACCCCCTTCCATCCACTCTTAGGCCATAAATAAGAAGCCTATCCCACCACTTCCTGACCCTCCTTACCTAAGGGCGCAATCCTAAGCATGTTTTGATAGAAAAATGTCCACTACCAGCATTCCTGGGCCAGCATTCTCAAGCATGGCTGGGCTGGCTTGGGAATGCTGGAGGTTGTAGGACAGCCTTTTTTCCCATCTAGACATTTTCATTTCATTTCATTTATTACATTTCTATACCGCCAAATAGCAAAGCTGTCTGGGCAGTTTACAAAGATTAAAAACCTTTTAAAAAATAATATTGTGCATAATATAAAAGCAGTTTAGTTACAAACATATAAACAGACAGCAGACACACATACATACACATATCCAAAGAATATCCCATGACCTGATTAAGAACCTATCATATATTGCCAAATGCCTGAGAGTAGAGGAAAATCTTAGCCTGGCACCATAAAGATAACACTGTTGGGGCCAGGCAGGCCTCACTGGGGAATTCCTTCCATAATTGTGGGGGGGCTACCACCAAGATAGGATTGCAGCCTAAGTTAGCACTCATTAGCTCGTGACAGAGGTTAATTGCCACTTAACAGGGCAAGGAAGACATTTTACCCGTATGTGCAATTGGTCTAAACAATGTATGTGTCAGGCATCGGGGGGGGGGGGTACCTTCCTCATAGCAATGCTATGAATTTGCATTAATTGCATGTTCATATATTTGTCACTTCTCCCCATTTATCATTGTTTGCCTGCTTCTATATTTTTGTCACAATTTTGCATGGCGAGCACTGGAGGCATTGGATTAGATACATTAGTAGGGGTACATGAGGGTTGGGCTCCCTGCTAGGGATGGACAAAAGGGACTTACCTCGTCCCGCAGCTTGCTTCGTGGTGGGGAGGAGGCGCTTCGGTTCTCCCCCCGAAGTTCAGGCGAGGGGGGGGAGGCACCCCGCCTCGCCCGGCCAAAATTCAGGCCAGGAGGGAGGCGCCCCATCCCTCGCCAGCGAAATTCAGGCCGGGTAGGAGCACCCCATCTTCCCGGCCACGGAAAAAAAAGTAAACACACACACACACACACGTGATAGGCTACGTAACGATTCACGTAGCCTATCATGGCTAGATTTCCAAAGTCAGCCGTGAGAGGCTATGTAAATCGTCACGTAGCCTATCACGGGTGACTTTGAAAAAAAAAAAGCGCGTACGCAAATGGCAGCTCCCATGGGGACTGCCATTTGCGTTCCTTATTTTGGCACGTCTAGTCTACGTAAAGATTTACATACACTACGGCGAAAATAAGGGCAACGCAAATAGCATTCCCCTATTTTCACCGTAGTCTACGTAAATGTTTACATAGACTAGACGTGCCAAAATAAGGAACGCAAATGGCGGTCCCCATGGGAGCCGCCATTTGCGTACGTGCTTTCTTTTTTCAAAGTCACCCGTGTTATACTACGTGACGATTTACGTAGCCTATCATGGCTGACTTTGGAAATCTAGCCGTGATAGGCTACGTAAATCGTTACGCAGCCTATCACGGGTGTGTTTGGGGTTTTTTTTACTTTACTTTTTTTTTTTTGCAATGGCGGCGGCGGCAGCCGGTTGGGAGACCGGCCGCCGCCCCTGCCCCCAACGAAACGCCGCTGAACCGCCGCCGGGACCCGCTGCCGAGAGGGACATTCGCCGAAGGTAAGTCCCATCCCGGGGGGTGGCGGGGGGCCGGCGGAGAATTTCCCCAACACTTTCAGGGGGCCGAATGCGTCGGCACTCAGCCTCCTGAAGATTCGTGGAGAAATTCTCCGCCAACCCTACTCCCTGCTCCTCTCTGGAGGATCCCCATCAAGGATCGTAGGTGCAGCTTCAAGACCACAGCTCAGCTCACGGACTAGCATGCCTGCTACAAACCCAGGTTGCCGGATGGGCCTCACATTATCAGTTTATGCTATGGTGGGTCCAAGATTCTTGCCCCTCCCCCATCAAGTTATTCCAGCATGCAGGCTAGAATTGTGATATCAGCCAGTAGTCAGGCTGCCTGTTGACTTGATCCTTGCCCTATGCCATGCTAAACTCTGTGAGCTGAAACCAGTAAAAGTTGTGGCCATTTGTAAACCGACCCAGTCTGTGGGCATTTATTGCTCCCACCTCCAACTCCATGCTGCTGACACAAAACTCCCTACAAATAGAAAGTTAGCATATCGAGAAAAACAGTTCTTCTCAGATTTCCTAAGTGCATGTGTGTGCACCCTAACATAACTTTTAAAAGCTATTCCTCAAATCTCCCCCAAAGACAAAAAACAATGCAATCCTATACAAACTTACTTGGGGGTAAGTCCAATTGAATTTTGTTTGTTTGTTAGCTGGCCTGTCAATGTAGTCTTTTAGATGATATATAAAATAGTGCAGAAAGAAACACATACTAAAGTCATAATGCAAAAAATATTTTTAAAAATACCCTAAGACAATACAACAACAGCACAAAGAATTAAAACACATATGGAATGCTTCAACAGTCCCACAAGGCTAAATTTAAAACAACAAACTTTAAAATAATAAATTTGAACTTTTACAAAGTATTACAGATATTTAAAATATTGAGAAAATGTTTAGAAGCTTGGCCAAACAAGAAAGTCTTTGCCTGGCAGAAAAAGATGCTATAATAGGTGCTAGGGAGGCCTCTTTCAGGAGGAGAGCATTCCACAACTAAGAGGTCACCACTGAAAAGGTAGGGATGTACGAATCCCTTACCTTGTTCCATTGTGGGGGTTCCACAGTGGGGGGGAGGTGCTCCGTCCCTCCCCCCCAGAATACTCCCAGGCCGGCTCCGCTCCACGGAGGCTCCGCGGAGCTGCCGACCAGGGCCATCCGCAGCCGGACATCCGGCCGCTGGGCAGCCTTCCGGGAAAAAAAAAAACCCCGCATACACAAATGGCGGCTATGGCATCCGCCATTTGCATTCCCTTTTTTTCACTGTTTTAGCCTACGTAAATATTTATGTAAGCTATTACGGTGAAAAAAGGGGAACACAAATAGCATAGTGGGCACTATTTGCGTTCCTTTTTTTTTTCTCGCCATAATAGCTTACGTAAATATTTACGTAGGCTAAAATGGCGGGGGGAAAGGAACACAAATGGCGGCCTTCGTAGCCATCGCCATTTGCGTACGCGGGGGGGGGTTGCTTGCCGTGATAGGCTACGTAAGTATTTACATAGCCTTAGGGATGTACGAAAGGCACTTACCTGGTCCCACAACTTGCTTCGCGGTGGGGGGGAGGCGCTTTGGTTCTCCCCCCAAAGTTCAGGCCGGGGGGAGGCACCCCACCTCGCCCGGCCGAAATTCAGGCTGGGGGGAAGGTGCCCCGCCTCGCCCGGCTGAAATTCAGGCCGGGGAGAAGCACCCCATCTCCCGGCCGCGAAATAAAAAAGGGGGGGAAACACCCGTGATAGGCTACGTAATGATTTATGTAGCCTATCACGGCTAGATTTCCAAAGTCAGCCGTGATAGGCTACGTAAATCATTACGTAGCCTATCACGGGTGACTTTGAAAAAAAAAAGCGCATACGCAAATGGCGGCTCCCATGGGGACCGCCATTTGCGTTCCTTATTTGGTCCCGGTAGTCTACGTAAAGATTTACGTAGACTACGGCGAAAATAAGGGCACGCTATTTACTATTTGCGTTGCCCTTATTTTCGCCGTAGTCTATGTAAATCTTTACGTAGACTAGACATGCCAAAATAAGGAACGCAAATGGCGGCTGCCTATGGGGGCCGCCATTTGCGTACGCACTATTTTTTTTTTCAAAGTCACCCGTGATAGGCTACGTGATGATTAACGTAGCCTATCACGGCTGACTTTGCAGATCTAGCCATGATAGGCTACATTAATCGTTACATAGCCTATCACAGGGGCGTTTTTTTTTTCTTTTGAAGTTCGCGGCCAGGGAGATGGGGCGCTTCTTTCCGGCCTGAATTTCGGCCGGGCGAGGCGGGAAGCCTCCCCCACAGCCTGAATTTCAGCCGGGCGAGGAGGGAAGCCTCCCCCCCCGGCCTGAACTTCGGGGGGAGCAGCGAAGCGCCTCCCCCCCACCGTGAAGCAAGCTGCGAGACCAGGTAAGTGACTTTCGTGCACCCCTAGGTACCAGACTCTCCATGATAAACAGGGACAATTGGAATATATGCTGCTATTTGTTTCGTTTGATAAAAGTTCACATTCATTCTGTGTTTCTGTGAAGTATTTGAAATAAAGACTGAATATCCACTTTGACTTTATTATCAGTTCATCATGTTCAGCCATTCGACAAAAGCTAAGATTGGATTGTCCCTTCCAGCATGCTGCTTCTCGAGTGTTTTGCCCATGTACAATGCATTTGGGATTGTTGCTGTTGTTCAGTCGTTCAGTCGTGTCCGACTGTTCGTGACCCCATGGAACATAGCACGCCAGGCCTTCCTGTCCTCCGCTCTCTCCCAGAGTGTGCTCAACCTCATATTCATTGCATCGGTGATGCTATCTAACCATCTCATCCTCTGCCGTCCCCTTCTCCTTTTGCCGTCAATCTTTCCCCATACCAGGGTCTTTTCCAGGGAGTTTTCTCTTCGCATTAGGTGGCCAAAATATTTGAGCTTCAGCTTCAGTATCTGTCCTTCCAATGAACAGTCAAGGTTGATTTCCTTTAGGATTGACTGATTTGACCTCCTTGCAGTCCAGGGGACTCGTAAGAGTCTTCTCCAGCACCACAGTTCAAAAGCATCAATTCTTCGGCACTCAGCCTTCCTTATAGTCCAGCTCTCACAGCCATACATTACTACTGGGAAAACCATAGCTTTGATTATGCAGACTTTGTCAGAAAGGTGATGTCTGTGCTTGTTACTATGCTGTCTAGGTTTCCCATGACTTTCCTCCCAAGGAGCAAGCGTTTTTTAATTTCATGGCTACAGTCACCGTCTGCGGTGATCTTGAAGCCCAAGAAAATAAAATCTGTCACAGCTTCCATTTCTTCCCCATCTATATGCCAGGAAGTGATGGGGCCAGATGCCATGATCTTTGTTTTTTTAATGGTGAGTTTCAAACCACCTTTTGCACTCCCCACTTTCACCCTCAACAAGAGGCTCTTTAGATCCTCTTCGCTTTCTGCCATTAAGGTGGTATCGACATTGTCTGCATATCTGAGGTTGTTGATAATTCTCCCGGCAATCTTAATTCCGACCTGTGATTCATTCAACCCGGCATTTCTCATGATGTACTCTGCATATAAGTTAAATAAGCAGGGCGACAAAATGCAGCCTTGTCATACTCCTTTCCCAATTTTGAACCAATCGGTTGTTCCATGTCTGGTTCTTACTGTTGCCTCTTAACCCTTGTACAGGTTTCTCAGGAGACAGGTAAGGTGATCTGTTACTCCCATCACTTTCAGAATTTGCCACAGTTTGTTGTGATCCACACAATCAAAGGCTTTAGCGTAGTCAATGAAGCAGAAATAGACGTTTTTCTAGAATTCTCTTGCTTTCTCCATGATCCAGCAAATGTTGGCGATTTGACCTCTAGTTCCTCTGCCTCTTCGAAACCCAGTTTGTACTTCTGGTAGTTTTTGGTTCACAAACTGCTGAAGCCTAGCTTGTAGGATTTTGAGCATAACCTTGCTGGCATGTGAAATGAGTGCAATTGTACGGTAGTTGAACACTCTTTGGCATTGCCCTTCTTTGGAATTGGAATGTAAACTGACCTTTTCCAGTCTTGTGGCCACTGTTGAGTGTTCCAAGTGTGTTGGCATATTGAGTGCAGCACTTTAACAGCATCATCTTTTAGGATTTTAAATAGCTCAGCTGGAATACTGTCATCTCTGCTAGCTTTGCTGTTAGTAATGCTTCCTAAGGCCCACTTGACTTCACTGTCTAGGATGTCTGGCTCAAGTTCAGTGACCGCACTATCATGGCTATCAGGGACATTAAGACCTTTCCTGTATAGTTCCTCTGTGTATTCTTGCCACCTCTTCTTAATCTCCTCTGCTTCTGTTAGGTCCTTGCCTTCTTGTCCTTTATCATGCCTGTCTTTGCACAAAACGTTCCCTTGAGATCTCCGATTTTCTTGAAAAGATCTCTAGTCTTTCCCATTCTGTTGTTTTCCTCAATTTCTTTGCATTGTTCATTTAAGAAGGCCTTCTTGTCTCTCCTTGCTATTCTCTGGAACTCTGCATTCAGTTGGATATATCTTCCCCTTTCTCCCTTGCTTTTCGCTTCCCTTCTTTCCTCAGCTACTTTTAGAGCCTCATCAGACAGCCACTTGGCTTTCTTGCATTTCTTTTTCTTTGGGATGGATTTAGTTGCTGCCTCCTGAACAATGTTATGGACCTCCACCCATAGTTCCTCAGGCACTCTGTCTATCAGGTCTAATCCCTTAAATCGATTCCTCACCTCCATTGTATATTCATAAGGGATATGATTTAGGTCATACCTGAATGGTTTAGTGGTTTTCCCTACGTTCTTCAATTTCAGCCAGAATTTTGCAACAAGAAGCTCATGACCTGAGCCACAGTCAGCTCCAGGTCTTGTTTGTACTGACTGTATAGAGCTTCTCCATCTTTGGCTGCAAAGGACATAATCAATCTGATTTCGATATTGACCATCTGGTGATGTCCATGTGTAGAGTCGCCTCTTGTGCTGTTGGAAAAGAGTGTTTGCTATGAACAGCGTGTTCTCTTGGCAAAACTCTATTAGCCTTTGTCCTGCTTCATTTTGTACACCAAGGCCATGCTTGCCTGTTATCCTGGTGATTTTTTGACTTCCTACTTTAGCATTCCAATCCCCTATGATGAAAAGGACATCTTTTTTGGTGCTAGTTCTAGAAGGTGTTGTAGGTCTTCATAGAACCAATCAACCTCAGCTTCTTCGGCCTCAGTGGTTGGGGCATAGACTTGAATTACTGTGATGTGGAATGGTTTGCCTTGGATTTGTACTCAGATCATTCTATTGTTTTTGAGATTGTACCCCAGTACTGCTTTTCCCACCCTTTTGTTGACTATGAGTGCTACTCCATTTCTTCTAAGGGATTCTTGCCCACAGTGGTAGATATGATGGTCACCTGAATTAAATTCGCCCATGCTTGTCCATTTTAGTTCGCTGATTCCCAAGATGTTGATGTTCAATCTTGCCATCTCACGTTTGACCACCTCCAGCTTACCTTGATTCATTGATCTTACATTCCAGGTTCCTAAGCAATATTGTTCTTTACAGCATCGGATTTTCTTTTCACCACCAGACACATCCACAGCTGAGTGTCCTTTAGGCTTTGGCCCAGCCACCGCTTCATTCTTTCTGGCACTACTTGGAAATACCCTCTGCTCTTCCCCAGTAGCATATTGGACACCTTCCGACCTGAGGGGCTCATCTTCCGGCGTCATATCTTTTAGCCTTGTGATACGTTCCATGGTGTTTTCTTGGCAAGAATACTGGAGTGGGTTGCCATTTCCTTCTCCAGTGGACCACACTTTGTCAGAACTCTCCGCCATGACCTGTCCGTCTTGGGTGGCCCTGTACGGCATAGCTTATGGCTTCACTGAGTTACGCAAGCCCCTCCGCCACAACAAGGCAGTGATCCATGAAGGCGCATGTGGAATGTTGGCATCTAACTATAATTCAGAACACTCATGCTTGACTATCAGGCCCCCAAACAGTGGTTAGGTCTGGAACAAGATCAATAAATATAAAGCACGCAAGGCCATGCAAAGAAAATTATGAAGAAAAACTGCTCTAACACTTTAAACTAATCCCTGACATAAATATTTCAGCATCACAAAACACCAAACCTTTCCCATCACTTCAGAGGTTTAAAGATTGTCACTGTGGGAGAGACAAACTCAGTGTTTATTTAACTCATGAGACATCGTGAACTAAACTGACTTTAAACAAAACCAATGGTTTGAAGAGGGGAGGGGCTACTCTACACCAATAGGGGGAAACAAAAACATGTTTTCTTGCTTTTTAGATTTCTGTTTCCTTTTGTTTGATAAGAATGGGAGCTAAAAGAAATGAACAACAGGAAATCTCAAGGGCTTAGTGGTTCTCAGCACAGAAATCATTCTTAAACTAATTAAACCTAATCATCATTGTGAACTGTGTGTTCACCGGATAAGGTTCTGGAAAATGAAATATTTGTTTAATTAAAGCTACATGCATTTCTCAGAAAAGCAGTAACAAGTTAATGGATTTTCTGAGGTTATTAAACCACAGAAGTATACTACAGTGTAACAATTAAGGCAACAATTTAATACCAAATACTGAGTGATTGATCAGGGCATTAAAAGTGTGTGTGGAAAGGAGAGTGGAGAAGTGTTTAGTTTCTTGCAGCACCCCATCTTTTCTATATCATTATTTAACAAGGTTTCAATTACATCTGTAAATTTACTTTTAATTAGACTCTAATGCCCTTATCATTTGCAGAGGGTGGGGGGAAGTATTCCAAATCATTGCCTAGCCAGAAACTAAACACAATTCCGTTAATACATATATGACAAATTCTTTAAAGAGTTTTGAATGTGGCTTTATCAGATGAAGAAGCTGGATACTTAGGGCTGTATCCAGCTCTGTCATTCTGCTAGTGCAAATGATGTTACGCTAGTCAAAACTAGGTTCTGAAGTATGCATAAGGGGAGAATACAACTAAAGTTCCACTTGCACAACCAGTTTCAGGAGTGGACTATATGCTCCGCTAACACACATCCACTAGCGCAAAGCGCAAGGGCAACAAACATTCGGCAGAGCTCCACTAGCGCTATTTGAGTTTTTGAGTTACGCCATAGGATACTGCCCTTACCAAAGCAGTTACTAATTTCTGCCAACAGATTTTTTTAATCTCTATGAAGCATTTTCTTACAGTTTGACAGGAAGATGAAGCGGACACGTAATTTGAGGGCTCTTCTTACATATGAAGCCAAGTGATATCAATGGTCCATCTAATCCATTATTTTTACCCAGATTGGCAGCAGGTTTTCAGGGCCTCCTCCAGCAAAGGGCTTTTCCAGCTCTACCACCTGAGGTCCTTTTGTTTGGAGATGCATGTGTCCACAACTGATTTCAGTCTCCCTGGTGCAGTTTGCACTTAATAGCTGTCCCACGTGCCTTGGGTTGACCACAACTATTAGCAACCTTGTGGTGAAAGTCACTCCATGCTCATCTTGAATATGTTCATGAATACATTAATTCTTGTATTTCCTCAGCTTTCTTCCAAAACAGCAAGAATGGCACCTACTCAAAGAGATATGTTCTGAGGTAGGCTTTTGCTCATTTGTTGATTTTTGTTTCTTTCCATTCTATTAAAGACCGATGAAACGTTCCCCCAGAAAAATAAAGACTCTTTTATCCACAGCACTTTTAAAATGAGCAGTTTTCACTTTCACGGCAGTAATGACACTGCAGTTCTTTCAGTCACAGAAGCCAAGGTCAAATCTGTTTTTAACAACTGTAACCCCCTGCCCCATGCTAAGCTTACATATCTGTTGATTGCTCCTGCACCCAAGAACAATGGGAGGTTTATATGGGGGTAAACAAATCCCATATAAAAGGCCACAAATCTATTATTTTTAAATCTGTAACTCAGGTCCTTATCTAAATGCCCTACCTTCTTCCAAATTCCCAATGATTTTGAGAAAGCATTGCTACCTACTGTTTCGAGGATTAGAATGGGTGTGGATTTTCATTTCATTTGCATGTTTATTAGAAATATTTTCAACCCACCCTTCATCCTAAGATATTGGGTGGTATACACGAAACATAAAACCAAAATATGCCACAATATAATACAATAAAACCACAAAACAACGTCACAATAAAAATGAATCACAAAGCAGAAAAACAGAGCAAACTAAACAATCCAGCATAATATTTTAAAACGCCTGGGCAAATAAGTAAGTTTTAACCTGGTGCCAAAATGATAGCAAGAGCAGTGCCAGTCATGCTTCAGTGGGGAGGGTATTCCAGAGATGAGGGGACACCACAGAGAAGGCCCTCTGCCTAGTTCCTACCCAACAAGCTTCTCCTGGCAAAGGAACCCAGAGAAGGGCATCTTCCTATGACCATAAGTCACAGGCGCATTGGAAGAGGGAGAGACACTCCTTCAGGTACTGGGTCCAAGCAGTTTTGGACATTAAAGGTAAGCACCAGCCTGAAAGTGAATAGGTAGCCAATGTAGCTCTTTAAGAATCAGAGTAATATGATCTGATCTGGCTGTGCCAGTTAAAATTCTGGCAGCCACATTCTGCAATATTTGACACTTCTGTTTCATCTTCAAGGGCAGTCCCATGTACAACACATAGCAGTAATTCAATCAGGGGTTATCAGAGCATGGATCACCCCACCTATCCCTGCCCAGGGGCAGTCATAGTTGGCAAATCAGCCAAAGCTGGTTAAAGGCTGTCTATGTCACCAGCGCCACCTGAGCTTCAAGTGATAGGGCTAGTTCCAGGGCTACACCCCCCCCCAAAAAAAGCTACATATCTGCTCTTTCAGGAGTAGTGCAACCCCATGTGGAAGAGGATATACATCTAATTTCCAAACAAGGGAACCACCTACCCACAGGGCCTCCATCTTGTCAGGATTCAGGTTACTTTTATTAGCTCTTATCCAGCTCATTACTGATGTTAGGCACTGGTCCCACACCTGCACAGCCTCACTTGAGTTAGATGACATAGAGAAATAGAGCTGAATCATGTCATCAGCATATTGATGGCACTTCACACACACACACTCTCCATGACCTCACCCAGAGGCATCATATAGATCAGGAGTGGGGACCCAAATTGGCCCCAGGCCAGGATGCTGGGGGCTGCATGCCAGCAGTGGGCAGGTCCACCACTGAAGTCAGAGCAGGCACCTGTGGCATGAGCCCCTCAAATTTTAACACACAGGTACATACACCATTCACTCACATATACACCTTATTGGCATTCTCACACACACAGACACACCCCATCTGCTCTCATACACACACAAATAAGAATGTACAAAAATTTGCAAAGTTCTTCATAAACAATATTGAAAAAATGCAAATATAAGAGTTAGTGAACATAACATTCAGTTTCAGTTCCATATCTCCCGGAGTCTGTTCAAGTTCATATTCATTGCATCTGTGATACTATCTAGCCATCTCATCCTCTGTCGTCCCCTTCTCCTTTTGCCTTCAGTCTTTCCCAGCATCAGGGTCTTTTCCAGAGAGTTTTCTCTTCGCATTAGGTGGCCAAAATATTTGAGCTTCAGCTTCAGTATCTGTCCTTCCAATGAGCACTCAGGGTTGATTTCCTTTAGGATGGACTGATTTGACCTCCTTGCAGTCCAGGGGACTCGTAAGAGTCTTCTCCAGCACCACAGTTCGAAAGCATCAATTCTTCGGCGCTCAGCCTTCCTTATAGTCCAGCTCTCACAGCCATACATTACTACTGGGAAAACCATAGCTTTGATTAGATGGACCTTTGTCGGCAAGGTGATGTCTCTGCTTCTTACTATGCTGTCTAGGTTTGCCATAGCTTTCCTCCCAAGGAGCAAGCGTCTTTTAATTTCATGGCTACAGTCACCATCTGCGGTGATCTTGGAGCCCAAGAAAATAAAATCTGTCACTGCTTCCATTTCTTCCCCTTCTATATGCCAGGAAGTGATGGGGCCAGATGCCATGATCTTTGTTTTTTTAATGTTGAGTTTCAAACCAGCTTTTGCACTCTCCTCTTTCACCCTCAACAAGAGGCTCTTTAGATCCTCTTCGCTTTCTGCCATTAGGGTGGTATCGTCTGCATATCGGAGGTTGTTGATAATCCTCCCAGCAATCTTAATTCTGACCTGTGATTCATCCAACCCGGCATTTCTCATGATGTACTCTGCATATAAGTTAAATAAGCAGGGTGACAATATGCAGCCTTGGCGTGCTCCTTTCCCAATTTTAAACCACTCGGTTGTTCCATGTCTGGTTCTTACTGTTGCTTCTTAACCCTCATACAGGTTTCTCAGGAGACAGGTAAGGTGGTCTGGTATTCCCATCACTTTAAGAATTTGCCACAGATTGTTGTGATCCACACAATCAAAGGCTTTAGCATAGTCAATGAAGCAGAAATAGACGTTTTTCTGGAATTCTCTTGCTTTCTCCATGATCCAGCGAATGTTGGCGATTTGATCTCTAGTTCCTCTGCATCTTTGAAACCCCGCTGGTACTTCTGGTAGTTCTCGGTTCGCATACTGCTGAAGCCTAGCTTGTAGGATTTTGAGCATCACCTTACTGGCATGTGAAATGAGCGCAATTGTGTGGTAGTTTGAACCCTCTTTGGCGTTGCCCTTCTTTGGAATTGGAATGTAAACTGACCTTTTCCAGTCTTGCGGCCATTGTTGAGTGTTCCAAATTTGTTGGCATATTCAATGCAGCACTTTAACAGCATCATCTTTTAGGACTTTAAATAGCACAGCTGGAATACTGTCATCTCCACTAGCTTTGTTGTTACTAACGCTTCCTAAGGCCCACTTGACTTCACTATCGAGGATGTCCGGCTCAAGTTCAGTGACCGCACTCTCATGGCTATCAGGGACATTAAGACCTTTCCTGTATAGTTCTTCTGTGTATTCTTTCCACCTCTTCTTAATCTCATCTGCTTCTGTTAGGTCCCTGCCTTCTTTGTCCTTTATCATGCCTGTCTTTGCACAAAACGTTCCCTTGAGATCTCCAATTTTCTTGAAGAGATCTCTAGTCTTTCCCATTCTGTTGTTTTCCTCGATTTCTTTGCTTTGTTCATTTAAGAAGGACTTCTTGTCTCTCCTTGCTATTCTCTGGAACTCTGCATTCAGTTGGATATATCTTTCCGTTTCTCCCTTGCTTTTCACTTCCCTTCTTTCCTCAGCTATTTGTAAAGCCTCATCAGACAGCCACTTCGCTTTCTTGCACTTCTTTTTCTTTGGGATGGATTGAGTTGCTGCCTCCTGAACAATGTTACGGACCTCCGTCCATAGTTCCTCAGGCACTCTGTCTATCAGGTCTAATCCCTGAAATCTATTCCTCACCTCCACTGTATATTCATAAGGGATATGATTTAGGTCATACCTGAATGGTTTAGTGGTTTTCCCTACGTTCTTCAATTTAAGCCGAAAGTTTGCAACGAGAAGCTCATGATTAGGGGTGGACGAAAGTCACTTACCTGTCCTCGAAGTTTTCCCACGGTGGGGGGGAGGCGCTTCGTTGTTCCCCCTGTGAAGTTCAGGCCAGGGGGGAGGCTTCCCGCCTCGCCCGGCCGAAATTCAGGCTGGGGAGGAGGCGCCTCGCCTCACCCGGCCGCGAACTAAACAGTTAAAAAAAATGCCCCCGTGATAGGCTACGTGACGATTCACGTAGCCTATCACAGCTAGATCTGCAAAGTCAGCCATGATAGGCTGACTTTACGTAAATCGCCACGTAGCCTATCACGGGTGACTTTAAAAAAAAAAAACGCACGTACGCAAATGGCGGCCCCCATAGGGAGCCGCCATTCGCGTTCCTTATTTGGTCGCTGTAGTCTACATAAATCTTTACGTAGACTACGGCGACCAAATAAGGAACGGGAATGGCGGCTCCCTATATGGGCCGCCATTATCTGTACGTGCTTTTTTTTTTTTTAAGTCACCTGTGATAGGCTAAGTGACGATTTACGTAGCCTATGATGGCTGACTTTGCAAATCTAGCCGTGATAGGCTACGTTAATCATCACGTAGCCTATCACGGGGGCATTTTTTTTTCTTTTATTGCAATGGCGGCGGCGGCAGCCAGTCGAAAGATCGGCTGCCGCCCCCACCCCTGACGAAGACCCGACGAACCGCCGGCCGGACCCGCCGCCAGGAGGGACATTCGCCAAAGGTAAGTCCCGTCCCGGGGGTGAGTGGGGGCGGGGGGGCGGAGAATTTCTCCCCGAAACTTGTTCGGGGGGCCGAAAACGTGGGCGCTCGGCCCCCCGAAGTTTCGGGGAGAAATTCTCCGCCATCCCTACTCATGATCTGAGCCACAGTCAGCTCCAGGTCTTGTTTTTACTGACTGTATAGAGCTTCTCCATCTTTGGCTGCAAAGGACATAATCAATCTGATTTCGATATTGACCATCTGATGATGTCCATGTGTAGAGTCGCCTCTTGTGTTGTTGGAAAAGAGTGTTTGCTATGGACAGCGTGTTCTCTTGGCAAAACTCTATTAGCTTTTGTCCTGCTTCATTTTGTACACCAAGGCCATGCTTGCCTGTTATCCCGGTGATTTCATGACTTCCTACTTTAGCATTCCAATCCCCTATGATGAATAGGACATCTTTTTTTGGTGTTAGTTCTAGAAGGTGTTGTACGTCTTCATAGAACCAATCAACCTCAGCTTCTTCGGCCTCAGTGGTTGGGGCATAGACTTGAATTACTGTGATGTGGATTGGTTTCCCTTGGATTCGTACTGAGATCATTCTATCGTTTTTGAGATTGTACCCCAGTACTGCTTTTCCCACCCTTTTGTTGACTATGAGCGCTACTCCATTTCTTCTAAGGGATTCTTGCCCACAGTAGTAGATATGATGGTCACCTGAATTAAATTTGCCCATGCCTGTCCATTTTGGTTCGCTGATTCCCAAGATGTCCATGTTCAATCTTGCCATCTCATGTTTGACCACCTCCAGCTTACCTTGATTCATTGATCTGACATTCCAGGTTCCTAAACAATATTGTTCTTTACAGCATCAGATTTTCTTTTCACCACCAGACACATCCACAGCTGAGTGTCCTTTCAGCTTTGGCCCAGCCGCTTCACTCTTTCTGGCGCTACTTGGAATACCCTCTGCTCTTCCCCAGTAGTATATTGGACACCTTCCGACCTGAGGGGCTCATCTTCCGGCATCATCTCTTTTAGCCTTGTGATACGTTCCATGGGGTTTTCTTGGCAAGAATACTGGAGTGGGTTGCCATTTCCTTCTCCAGTGGACCACATTTTGTCAGAACTCTCTGCCATGACCTGTCCGGCTTGGGTAGGAGTGCACGAAAGCCACTTACCTGGTCTCGCAGCTTTTCGCGGTGGGGGGGAGGTGCTTCGCTGCTCTCCCCCCGAAGTTCAGGCTGGGGGGGGAGGCTTCCCGCCTCGCCCGGACGAAATTCAGGCCGGGGAGGAGGCGCCTCGCCTCGCCCGGCCGCGAAATAAAAAGTAAAAAAAAAAAAACACACACCCGTGATAGGCTATGTGACGATTAACGTAGCCTATCATGGCTAGATCTGCAAAGTCAGCCGTGATAGGCTACGTAAATCGTCATGTAGCCTATCACGGGTGACTTAAAAAAAAAAAAAAAGCACGTACGCAAATGGCGCCCCCCATAGGGAGCCGCCATTCACGTTCCTTATTTGGTCGCTGTAGTCTACGTAAATCTTTACGTAGACTACGGCGAAAATAAGGGCAACGCAAATAGTGTTGCCCTTATTTTCGCCGTAGTCTACGTAATCTTTACATAGACTACAGCGACCAAATAAGGAACGTGAATGGCGGCTCCCTATGGGGGCCACCATTAGCCGTACGCACCTTTTTTTTTTTTTTAAGTCACCCGTGATAGGCTACGTGACGATTAACGTCGCCTATCATGGCTGACTTTGCAGATCTAGCCATGATAGGCTATGTTAATCGTCACATAGCCTATCACGGGGGCGTTTTTGGTTTTTTTTTACTTTTATTGGAATGGCGGCGGCGGCAGCCGGTCGAAAGATCGGCTGCCGCCCCCGCCCCTGACGAAGACCCAACGAACCGCCGCCAGGACCCGCCGCCCGGAGGGACATTCAGGAAAGGTAATTCCAATCCCGGGGGGGGTGCGGGGGTGGGGGGGACAGAGAATTTCTTCCCGAAACTTCTTCGGGGGGCCGAACACATTGGCGCTCGGTCCCCTGAAGTTTCGGGGAGAAATTCTCCGCCAACCCTAGTCTTGGGTGGCCCTGCACGGCATAGTTTATGGCTTCACTGAGTTATGCAAGCTCCTTCGCCACAACAAGGCAGTGATCCATGAAGGGATCACTGCTAGCTCATTGTACTGCAGAGCAAGATCAAATTGATATTTCATGTACCTTTTTTGTCTAATAAGATTGTTTGGTGAAGCTGGAACTTTAAGGAGATTTAAGCTTGACAAATCATAGATTGATGTAAAAAATGCAAATGAGCTTTCTTCTGTGGCATTACCATACTGTAAGCAAAAATTGTTCTTGAATGGAACTCTCATCAACATTTTCCTCCTTTTATTACAGGGGTGGGCACCTTGTGGCCCTCCAGATGTTTTGGACTACAACTCCCATCAGCCCTATCCAGCATCCCTGTTTTACAGCACAATCCTAAGCTTGTTTACTCAGAAGTAAGTCCCTCTAAGTTCAATAAGACTTACTCTTTAGTAAGTGTGTTGAGTATTGCATTCTAAGTATTCTAGAAGCAGGCAAAATGACAAGCAGTAAATGATAGTGATGTTTTTCTAAGGCAATGTTTAATTCTGTCCGAAGACATGACACAAAAGCTGCACCAGGATTTCAGAAGGGTTATGTTTTTCCTTTATTTTTATGATATAAAGAAAATATCAATATCACTACTTCTATATCATTGTGAGATTTACATCAGAATTTTTTCAGACCATTTCATTTTGTGTGTTTTTTAACTCACCAATTCGCCTTTACCCACTTTTGAAGCTTGTTTATTCTTTAAAAAAAAAAACATATTTCAAAAGGTTAGACAACAGTTATCTCTTGGGTGACAGCTGACAAATCGTCTCCTTTCTGACTGACATCTGCCCTTTCCAAATCTAGACTAGTGGGATTTGTCAACAATATGAAATACGCCTCTTCATATATGTCCTCTGCTCATGATCAGGAGACAACAATTTTCACTAAACAAAGTGGGGGAAGGCAGTGTAATGGGTTTGAAACTAGATTGAAACTAGAGTTAAAATTCTGATTTTTGCAATGGCTACCTTAATGGTAGAAGCTAATAAATGATGAAAATAAATAATTTGTTTATTTAATTCAATATATCAATGTTGTCTTTGCAGAACATTCAACTGAGATTGCAATACAGCTGATATTGATGGCCACTGACAAATACTAGGAAAGTTTTTCATATAAGTGAGATCTACTTTTGCAAAGGATTCTAGAGAAACACAGTATTTGCATATATGATGATTTCTGACAGCAGTTAGACTCACAGTATATGGCCAGGGTTGTTAATACCTGAAAGTAAATGTAAGGTGTGTGTATATACGTCATTGTTATAGCAGATCTGCACTCACAGAAGTACTCACATTCCACACCCCATATAGTGATATTCCTTTAAGGATGGTAAGGACAGCCCAAATACATAATCAATCACCCCTGGGCCCTAGCATTATCTCACTGCTGGAATTAACTCCTGCAAGGAAGCATATTCCTAATCCTTGCCTCTGATTATCCCTGCTGTGTTTTCAGGGAAGGGGGGAACATTGATGTTCTTCTAATTTAATTTACTCAGCTGAAAATGTAAATATGAATAATGAAAAATAGCATCGATCCTGTTGCCTTACTGCTGGCCATATATGTGGTGCAATAGTTTGTGGGAACGGAGAGATAGCTGTCTGCTAGAAGGGTAGTTTTTGCCTCTATTCTCATCATTGTAAGAGATTATTTAAAAGCAAGCTGATGCTGTAGTACAGTGGTTTAGAATCCTTTGTGCTGAATTTTGAGTGGCAAGTTGTAATCTGACCTTAGGTAAACTTTTGTCATTTCCTCTTTTCTTGCTTCAAATCTAATTAATGTATTTTTTCAATTAAATTTAATACATACCTTCAGAGCAATTTTCGGTTTTGCATTTCAAAGAGGTTCTCAGTGAGAGTCAATTCAAGTCTCTCTTCATGTGAAGTCTGGAAGAAATCTTACTGGGTCCTCACTTGATGCAAATCAAATGTTTCTTGGCAATCCAAAATCCACTTTTTCAACAAGGTGTTCTTGTGATGCTGTTTGCACTCAGCCCTGATGGTGTAGTACCATGCATAGTTACAAGAATGTTTTGTGAACCGCCCAGAGAGCTTCAACTCTTGGGCGGTATAGAAATAAATAAATAAATAAATACGTATGTACGTAAGTATATGCAGTCACCCAGTGGCAGTAGACAGAGTCAAGTTTAAATCTTTTTTTCCTTAAGGAGGAAAAAGGTGGGATATAAATGTAATAAATAAATAAATAATAAAAATAAATCTCCATTTTTCACAACAGGAAGGGTAAGCCCAATCTGTTCCTGAACATTATTTCTAAGGGGGAAAAGTGATTCAAATGTGCATCCGCTACTCGTAACTGCCATGAGCATGTATTTTGTATATGGTTACCATTACCGATGGATGGAGGAAAAATTGGTTCAGGTTGCATTTTTATGTAACCTTATCAAAATTGCACTACCTGTACACAACCTGGAACACAGTTAAATGTCGACATCTGTGATCTTTACTTTTCCAAAATTTGTGACCAAAGTTCACATGTCAAAACAAAATACACTCCAAAATTCATTCAGTACAGAAATGTGTACAAAAATGCATACATTACAGAAAAGTGCATGTAGGAACATTTTATTTTAGGGGAAATAGTGTACAAAAATGTATATAATTTGAGAAGTGTGTACATTTTGAAAAATGGAAAATATGTATCACTTTTGTCTAGCCTTTTAAAAAAGAAAATCACATACTGATGTGGAAATGGGATGGAACAAACTTAACTTTGGAAAAATGAGGAAATGCCCCAAATGGAACTTGACAGATTGTCCATCCCCACCTGTAACTAGGGATGTTAGAGAAATCTGCAACAGAACTAAATAAGTTTGGATTTTCATGAATCCGGACCTCAGGTTCTGCAGCGGACCAGCTTTTCCCCTGTTGGCAGATTCCACAGATTTGTGGACCAATTTTCTAACTTTCCTGAATTTTGCACAAATTTTGTCATAGAAAAATATGCATTAAAAAAAAAAAACAGCCAAAAATGTGCATTTCCCCCATAGGCTAAAGCATGAAAATGTGCATTTTGGCAAATTTGCACATTGTCACACATGTGAAATTGCGCATTTTTACTCATCCGCATTTGTGCACATTCAGAAACAAAAAAAAATCTGATTCTACAATGGGTGGATGACAGAGTGAAAGGTGCCTGACAATCTGCCAAACACAGACGGAACAGATTTAGCACAGTACATACTTCCCTACCTGTAATCCAAGTGCAAAAAGCATGTAGAAAGTGGTACTTGCTATCACATTTGCAAAAAGAACCTGGGGTAGATGGAAGTCCCTCTGTGCGTCCTAGTATTAAGGCCAAGTTTAAAATACCATGGGGATGCAGCCCCTTGTTTAAATCTGGGGAGATCTCCAATTAGACTTTATCCAGTTTAAGATAAAGTTGGACACATGTGTTTTTCTGAACTTGACTTTGTTCACATAGATCACTCTCAGATTCTGCTTTGGTGGGTGCGGTGGGGTTTTTGAACATCCTGCTGTTTGATCTAAGGCCTGATCTGAAGAAAAAATCACCACTAACCTCAATGAGTCTCACCTAGACAAAGCTCTAAGGATTTAAAACTTTTCTGCCCTGAATTATTTGATTATGATGTCTTTACACCTAAAGCAAGTACAAACAGTTTAAAAAAAAAAAGATGAGTGAAAGAAGGAGATAAGAAGATAAAAATCCTTTAACTCATTTTGAAGCCAATTTACCAGTACACAGTTGTATTCTTGCAGGGTGTTCCACAATGTCACCCTTTGTCAGCAGGCGCTGTTGGCTGGGGAGCATATACTATGAGTGTGAAACTGTAAAATCAATTGCTTTTCACAGAATTCATGTAGTTAGCACCATAATACCCAAAATGTCATATGCTGCTTGTGGGTATGTGGAAGGATTTAAAAAGAAATAAAGCTGTGAGCTAAGAATTTAATTGAATTGGCCTATGCCAAAGCCTTTCCTCTTTCTCTTTTTCTCCACAATCCCTTGTGCAATAGAAATACAGCAGTTGCTATTATCTACTTAGCCATATCTGTCTGTAGGCAGAACACAGATTTGTATTTGTTGCATTTAATATGGTATTTAATATGGTCTGCTCAGAGAACCCCATAGATCTTCAACCAGTTCCGAGAGCCTTGCTCTTTGTTGTCCTACACAGTGACAGCAGGATATACGATTAGCTGCTGATCTCTACACTCCCAGATGCACTGGGAGAAAAACAGCCATTGGCATTGCTGACCTTGCCTTCCCCGAGAGATGTATGACAATGTTGTTTTTGTTTGCAAAACATGTGAGCAGACCCTGCTCAAAGCCCTGGACGCAATTGTGTGAGCACATGTCTGCCAAAAATATTCATAATTGCCAAACATGTACTCATGTTCAATTTGCACAACTTTACCTGTTTGATTTGCACAGCTTTCCTACTTTGTGCAAATTTCCCCTGTAGACTGAATCAGCTCCACTTTAGTCTATAGAGGAAACTTGCACAAATTAGCAAATTTGGTCAACTTTGCACAAATTTGTGCAACTTCATATTCGATCGCAACTTGTGCAATTTTCCCATTTACACAGAGCAATCAGTGAACAGGAATTGGGCATGAAACAAGCTGCAAGATGATGTTCAGAGAATCCTGGCAACATCACTTATCTCGCCCCCTTCTTGGCTTGCTTCTCTCTTCAAGGCAGTGAAAAAATAACTTCACCCAGTGGTGACCCAAGCACACAGGTGGAACAAGAAGCTCCATGAGGTCTGAAGAAAGAGTGGGGACTTAAATACTGGAGGTCCCTGAATCCAGCAGTTGCAGCTGGGTCTTGTCCCTCATGAGTAGATCTCTGCTCCCAAGTAGACCATTCCACCTGAATTACCCCTGGGCATAAGGGTCTTCTGGCAGCCAGGTGGGTACTCCAACAATGACTCTGAGCATCTCACCTGGTCCATTGCCACCAGTGCTGTGGTGAGCCATGGGATGAGGGAGGGAAGTCAGGAAGCAGCATGGCAGGGACTGGCAAAGGGTTGAAGGAGTTCTTTGAGACCTCAGAGAGACATGCCTGCAATGGGGCTGCTCAAGTTGCTCTGTATCTTCTGTGGAAGTGGAGTTTGCTGAGGACTCCAAACCATCCCCTGAAGAGGTCTCCTCTGGGCTTGGGTCAGCCAGGAGCCTGACTGGTAGCTGTGCCTTTTTTTGAAAGCCCCCCAAGGCCCATCCTGTCCAGTATCCTGGTTCCAAGAATGGCCAAACCGATGCCTCCAGGAAGCAGAAAATGAAGGAGTGGTGTTCTAGCCACCTGTTCATTTTGGTTGCCCACTGTGGGGTAGGAAGACCAGAACTAGCAGCCAGAAAACCTGGGAGGTTGGAGAAGAGGAATTACTACCTTCATTACCACCCCTCATGGTCTTCTCTTTACCACTTCCAATGCCTTCTTGGAGGGGAGATGAGGAAGCCAGCTGTAAACACTGTAGTCTGATGAGAAAACTCTGCCCCCCCCCCCAGATGCCAAACTCTTACTTTAACTGGAATGCTTTGGTCCCTTAGAGTACAGCAAGAACATCAGTGGGGTTAACTATTTCATGTTTTCTGTTTTTAAGCACTCTGTTAACACTTTTGTATTTTATTGCATTGTGTTATAATCATCTCACCATCGTTACCCTACTTGTCCATGTTGTTCTATTTGAAATGTATTTATTCATTAAATTTATTAGTCACCACTAGCTATGATTATTGAGATCTTATTGTTCCAATGGTGTTTTTTCAAGGAGTGGTCACACTACTGCCTCCTTTAAGGAGACTGGGACCACTCCTTCTCTTAAGTGACATTCTGAACCCAGCCAATCATCCCCTCTCCACTTGATGTAATAAAGCAAGCAAGGGTCAGGCCACACATGTTGGTCAAACTTGACCATGCACCTTGTCCACATTTTAAGGCCTTAAGAATGGTCATATTCTGGTCTGAAGCAGTACCTAGAACAACTCTGAGAGAGCAACTTGCTATGGCAAAGTCTGAACCAGACTTTTATGGTTCAGCCCAGAAGCCCTTCCTCATCATCTGTGGAATCTAAGGGCAGAATCCAACAGGGCACCTATGCCCTTGCCAGTTTCTTGCACCCTGCCAATTCCCATCCACAAGTGGTGCCCACCACTTGCAAAACAAAGATTTAGCACTTCCAGGGCAACTGGAAATTAGTCAAAATTTTGTTTCTGGAACAGGGCAGGTTGGCAGAGCTCGCATAAGGGAGTTCTGCCGACCTATCCCAACCAAGAAATGAACATTTCCAGTCATTTCCGTACTTCCTTTGGAAAGTGCTAAATCTCTGTTGTTCAAGAGTTGGGCCCTGTTTACACAATGGAATTGTCAGGACCCACCACTTGCACAACAGAATCGGCAGGTCACAAGAGAATCAACAGGGGTGTAAGCGCCCCGTTGGATTCTGCCATAAGTCATGGAAAATGCAAGTGATTTTGTTCTCAAAATATCCAGCAAATATGTTACAGCATGCTACCAAGGGTTCTATCAGATCTTCCACCAGGCCAGAACCTGAACCACTCAGAAGAGCTGCACTGGATGACACTGACAGAACACAGCAGTGGAGGAAAAAATAGCTTCTTTGCCTCCATCACTGCCATGGTATAGATTCATTTATGAACATTTATGAATGCCTACTTCTGTTTGATTGAATTTGAGATGAGTTTCCCTGCACCTGCATCCCAGTCTTCTCTCAAATTGCTTCATTACTCTCTGCTCAGATGTGTATATGAAGGAGCTGATTGGGCTGTGCAAAGTGGGAGAGGACACTCGTGAGCAGTCATGGCAACTCCATATTCCACAGAACAACCAGGGCTTTCACAAGAGTGCTGACCATACTAGATGGAAAATCCTCCAGAACCCTGTGGAATCTATTAGCTTCTGAGGGCGGATCATCCTGTTAGGTCCCCCCGCCCCCGGCAAAAGGGAACAGTCTAAATCTCAACAGGAAATTATTTTATTCTCCATGCTGTTCAACATCTACATGAAACTGCTGGGGGAGGTTATCCGGAGGTGTGGGCTGAGATGCCATCAATATGCAGATGACACCAAGCTCTACCTCTCTTTCTCATCAAACCCAGGTGAGGCAGCAGCTGTTCTGAATCAGTGCCTGGGCATGGTAATGGACTGGATGAGGGCCAATAAACTGAAACTCAATCCAGACAAGAAGACGGACGTACTGTTAGTGGGTGGTTCATCTGCCCAGCTAGGTGATATTCAACCTGTTCTGGAAGGGGTTGTATTCCACCTAAAGGATCAGGTGCTCTTGGACCCAGAACTGTCCAAGAGCACCTGATCAGGTGAAAAGGATCAGGTGCTCTTGGACCCAGAACTGTCACTTGAGGCACAGGTGGCACATCAGCTTTGGCTGGTATACCAACTACGCCCTTATCTGGACAGACATCACCTAGCTACAGTTATCTATGCTCTGATAACTTCTCGTCTGGATTACTGCAATGCATTATACATGGGGCTTCCTTTGAAAATGGTCCAGAAACTTCAGCTAGTCCAAAACAGGGCAGCAAGATTGTTAACAGGGACTGGCCAATGAGATCACATTACGCCAGTACTTTCCCAGGTGCACTGGCTGCCAGTACATTTTCAGGCCTCATTCAAATTGCTGGTATTAACATTCAAAGCCCTTAACAGCTTGTGGCCAGGTTACCTGAAGGATCGCCTCCTCCCATATGTGCCTGCCCAGACCCTAAGAACATCTTCAGTGGTCCTTCTCCATAAGCCCCTGCCAAAGGAAGTGAGGCAGGTGGCTATCAGGAAGAGGGCCTTTTCTGCTATGGCACCCTGGCTGTAGAATGAGCTCCCTAGAGAGGTTCGCCTGGCATCTATGTTGTATTTCTTCCGGCGCCAGGTGAAGACCTTTTTATTCTCCCAGACATTTTAGGATTTTAGCTTCCTAGTATTTTAGCTTTGGTGTTTTAAATCTGTATTTTAAATCTCTGCATCGCTGGTCGGCTTTATTCTGGTTGTATTGTTATATTGTGGTTTTAATGTTTTTATATTTTATATTGTTTTATCCTGTGCTTTTTGGATTTAATTTTTGTGAACCACCCAGAAAGCTTCGGTTTTTGGGTAGTATAGAAATAAATAAATAAATAAATAAATAATCTGATGGTGTTAACGAAATAGATGTAAAAATTCCACACCTTTGGGCCACCATACTCCTGTGCAGTAGAGAAAACCAAATCTAAAGTGCTGATGACATTTGGGGACAGCCCCATGTTTGTCATGACAGCCATTAAGTCTGAGGTGCTCCAGGCATGGATATTGAGATCCCTCACTGTCACTATTCTGGGAGTCCTTGCATCAAATCTTGGGATCGAGATGGAATTCATTTAGTTTGCATTTTAATATGAACCAAACTTACCAAACTTACTACAAGAACTGGAAGGCAATTATCCTTCAGTTTTCACACTTCTGCAGATTTTGTGATGCAGATCTTCGGTTTAAAAATGTGTAAAGAAAGCGCCCTGCTGAATGACACAAACATTTAATCTTGTCAAGTATCTTGTTTCATTCAGGGGCCAACTGGATGCATCCAGGAAATCCACAAGCAATTGCCCTTTTGTGTCTCTCCAGCCACTGGAATTCAGTGCCACACTCCCTCTAAACCCGGATGCCCCATTTAAACATAATGACATGTCCAATCAACTTTTAAAGCCATTGTGACAACTTGCAGTGGCAATAGAGATTTTTGCTGTGGCACCTGGCAGGCAGATGCCATTTCCCCTTCTCCTCGTTTTCCTACTCCTCCTTCTCCTTCCAGAATGCCCTAGATGTCACATCATTTGAGGGCATTCTGGGGAAAATGGTGTGCACCATTTAAAAAACCCAGCAGCCTCCAATAAGACCATAAGATTTCCCCAGATGCCCTGGGATTATATGATGCCCTGGGCATTCAATTCCAACAAGAAAAAAAGGTGCAAGACAACAGAAGAAGCCAATGTGGCTTCACAGAAAGGTTAGAGATGATGACCTGAAAACAAAAAAGGACACATATAGGAAGTGGAAGGAAGGTCAAGCAACAAAGGAAGAGTACAGGCAGGTAGCACAGAATTGCAGGGATGGTGTCAGGAAGGCTAAAGCTGAGAATGAGCTGAGGTGAGTGAGGGATGCTAAAAGCAACAAAAAAGCTTTCTTCAGCTACGTGCATAGTAAAAGGAAGAGTAAAGAAATGGTGGTTCAGCTATTAAATAAGGATGGCAAAATGATAACAGATGACAAAGAAAAGGAAGAAGTCCTCTATTCCTACACTGGCTCAGACTGGCAAAGGCAAAGTACAGGCTGAAGGGGCAGGATTGCAGCTTGAGATCGATAGGCATATGGTCAAGGAACACCTAATTATTTTGAATGAGTTCAAATCTCCAGGGCCAGATGAACTGCACCCTAAAAAGGAACTGGCAGAAGAACTCTAGGAACCATTGACTATTCTCTTTGAGAAATCATGGAGGACAGGTGAAGTGCCAGATGATTGGAGGAGGGCTAATGTTGTCCCTATCTTCAAAAAGGATAAAAAGGAGGAAGCTGGGAACTACAGACCAGTCAGGCTGATATCAATCCCTGGGAAAATTCTGGAGCAGATGATAAAGCAATCCATCTGGAAGCACCTTGAAAACAATGCAGTGATTACTCAAGGCCAACATGGATTTGTCAAGATCCTGCCAGATGAATCTGATCTCATTTTTTGATCAAGTAACCTCCCTTGTGGACTGTGGGAATGCTTTGGACGTAATACACCTTGACTTCAGCAAAGCTTTCGACAAAGTGCCCCATGATATCCTGATGAGCAAACTAGCTCAAAGTGAAACAACGATCCGGTGGATCCACAGTTGGCTACAGAATCAGACTCAAAGAGTGCTTATCAATGGGACCTTCTCAAACTGGGAAGAGGTAATGAGTGGGGTACCGCAGGGCTCAGTCCTGGGCCCAGTGCTCTTCAACATTTTTATTAATGACTTGGAGGAGGAGGTACAGGGAATGCTGATCAGATTTGCAGATGACACAAAATTGGGCGGGATATCTAATACCTTGGAAGACAGAAACAAAATTCAAAGTGGTCTTGATTGACTGGAGCACTGGGCAGAAAATAACAGAATGAAATTTAATAGGGATAATAAATGCCAAGTTCTGCACCTAGGAAAAAGAAACCAAATGCACAGTTACAAGATGGGGGATACATGGCTCAACAACACTACAAGCGAGAGGTATCTTGGAATTGTAGATCACAAGCTGAATACAAACCAACAATGTGATGTGGCTGCAAAAAAGGCAAATGCTATTTTGGGCTGCATTAATAGAAGTATAGCTTCCAAATCCTGGGAAGTACTAGTTCCCCTCTACTCAGCACTGGTTAGGCCTCATCTGGAGTACTGTGCCCAGTTCTGGGCACCACACTTTAAGAATGATGCAGACAAGCTGGAGAGGGTTCAGAGGAGGGCAACAAAGATGATCAGAGGACTGGAAACAAAGCCCTATGAAGAGAGACTGAAAGAACTGGGCATGTTTAGCCTTGAGAAGAGAAGACTGAGGGGAGATATGATAGCGCTCTTCAAGTACTTGAAAGGTTGTCACAGAGAGGAAGGCCAGGATCTTTTCTTGATCATCCCAGAGTTCAGGACACGGAATCATGGGCTCAAGTTACAGAAAGCCAGATTCTGGCTGAACATCAGGAAAAACTTCCTGACTGTTAGAGCAATACGACAATGGAACCAATTACCTAGGGAGGTAGTGGGCTCTCCCACACTGGAGGCATTCAAGATGAGGCTGGACAGCCATCTGTCAGGGATGCTGTGACTTGGATTCCTGCATTGAGCAGGGGGTTGGACTCGGTGGTCTTGTAGGCCCCTTCCAACCCTACTGTTCTAGGATTCTGTGATTCTATACCCCCACCCCAGTTCAACAACTGCAAATGGCATGGTGAAATGTGGAGCCATTTTGGCTCAGCCTTACACCAGTTACCAATCCAAACAAGGGCCTGCCCTCATATCCGATGACTGCTAACTTTCCCCAGTACAAGGTGTCATCAGGAAATGCAGATTTTTACTGACGTCTGATATTAGACATACAGAGTTTTAGTTCAATAACAACTCTCAGAGACCATTTCTGTCTTTTACTTATTTCAAGTAGATCCCTGGTACAGAATAAATACCAAGCACACAATGGTGATTAGGGATGTACGAAAATCACTTACCTGTTCGTGGATTATGTTGATGGAGGGGGGGGGAGGCGTTCCGTCCCTCCCCCCGGAATCCTGGACAGGGGGGGAGGCGCTCCGTTCCTCCCCCCCGGAATCCTCCACGGCCGGCTGTGCTCCGCGGCAGCTCCGCGGAGCAGCCGGCCAGACCCAGCCAGGCCAGAGCCGTCCACAGCCGGATTTCCGGCCGTGGAGGGCTCTGGGGAAAAAAAAAACACATACGCAAATGTGGTTTTTTTTTGCGTTCCTTATTTTTGACGTCTTAATCTGCGTAAATATTTATGTAGAATAAGACGGCCCAAAATAATGAACGCAAATGGCGGCGGCCGTAGCCGCCGCCATTTGCATACGCCTTTTTTTTTTTTTTTTACCCAGACGTTTTAGGCTATGTAAAAACTTACGTAGCCTATCACGAGTGTGTAAAAAAAAAAAAAAAAACTGCAAATGGCAGTGGCGGCAGCCGGTCGGAAGACCAGCTGCCGCCGCCACCAAAACCGTCACCGGAGCCGCCACCTCCCGGAAGATCTGCCCCAGGTAAGTGTCACCCCAGGGGGATCCACGGGGGGGGGCGGGAGGGTGGCAGGCCGTTCTGCCACAGATTTCGGGGGGCCGAATGCACTGGCATTTGGCCTCCCCGAGATCCGTGGTGGAATTCTCTGCCATCCCTAATGGTGATACAAGCAAAAATAAAAACAACAACATATATTTCTAGAAACAAAGCTTTTGAAGAACAAAACATCATAGTAAATAAGGCATCTTTACCAGGCTTCCCAAATCAAGCAAAGAAAGTGAGTTCTCCCATGGAGAACTGAAATCTATTAACTCTGGACTGCTTTTTTTTACATGTTAAGCATTTTTACACATGTTCATCTGCTTATGTACATTTAGATTACATATAGGAGAGAAGAGAGGAACAGAATGTATGTTTTCGACTGATACATCTCATTGAACCGTATGTCTGAAAGGGATATGACTTAGAATGGTTGATTATCTGGAAGTCTTCAGAAGAATACTTGAAAATATCCTCCAGATAACTGGGTGTCACAAACAGAAACACATAATTTGCAACATTTTAGAGGTGCTTTTAACACCAGGAATAGAGTTAACAAAGCATGTGTAATGTCTTAGGCAAGTGTTCTGTTCTTTTTTAAATGAAGGAACACATACACCAAAAAGCAAAAACAGGTTCACCTTCCAGTTTGACTGAGGGAAATTTCTACTACACCAGCCCATACAAGAATTAACATGAAACCTCTGTATTATCATGTAGGGCAATTGTACATGCATTGAAAAAACCACAGTCCTCAACATCTCAAATTTTGTTCCAACATCTATCTACGTGCCTGTAGAGCTGTTGCTTGTGGTTATCTGGATGTAAGAGCTTCATGTTCATTCCAACATTAAAGTCCCATCACTCCCACATGATCTCTTCTAAATCATGCAAATAGTGATAAAATAGATCCTTGTGATGCCCTGCAGGATCATTCCCATGAAGAGAAACCACCATCTCTTTGCAACACCTTCTGGAATCTCCTGGACAGGTATGAGTGGAATCACTGTAGTGCAGTACCATCTGTTCCTATCGCATGTAGGTGATGGATATCACACCTGATTGTATGAAACGCCCCTGAGAAGTCCAAGAGAGAGGAGTGGGGAGGTTCACATAACTCCTGTTACTATTTTTTGTGAATTTCATCATCAAAGTCCATCATAATCCAGACCCAATACAGAAACTCAATGAAATAGATCTATATAATCTAGATGATCTGGAACTGCTCAGCCACAGACCATTCTACTACTTTGGCTAGGAAGGGAATGTTAGATTCTTTTCCAAATAATGAGGGGGTGGGGCATTCTTTAACAATGGTTTCACTATGGATCTTTCAGACATGATGGGAAGATCCTCCCCTACATAAGCACTAATTCTATACAATAAACAGACCTTCAATCGTATTCTAGTCTTTAGCACTATAATGAGCATGGGTAAGCTATAAAAAGTCAAATGAACATGTTCTGTTCACAGAACCATGATTCCTGTCTGTATTTTCAAGAGTCAATAACTGAAACATCCAACAAAATTGGACAAGAGGAGGTCATGGATGCCTCAATCATTGGTCTTGTAGCAATTATGGTATCAAGGTCAGAGCAATTTTATCCACAAAGTCCACAGCAAAACTGTCACAAGGGAACACAAATGGTTCACAATAGTGCTATGCTGAAAATTTCTCCCACATTTTTTTTCAACCATTCTCATTCCATTTGATAGATAAGAAATTGCTTTTGAAAAGAAATTCAAAGGAGGAGAAATTTCGGTGAAATTCTCATGGGTTGAGTTTGGGGTTCTTGTACTTACCTTACTTATGAGGCGGCTGAGGCATGTACATGACTGTCCTGCCTGTCATTGTACAATAATCTCTGTGGCAGCCTGTAGCCTCCTTGGCTTCCCACACTCCAGTTAAAGCCATCATGAGGAAGATACCATGAGGCAATTCCTCCCATGGGGCTTTTTCAATTCAGAAAGCACAGGTGGCCTGGGAAGCTGCAGAGCGATGGGAAGATGTGTAACAGAGAGATAACACACACACAGCACCCTCGGTCACCTCAGTTATTAGGAAAGCTCAAAAATACCACCAAAAGAAATTCAAAATTCTACCTCAAAAAAGTTGAAGAACCACTGCAATAAACCAAAAACCCTTACAAAAAAAGAAAAAAAACTGTGCCACAACCCCTGCCAATAGTGAGCCCTATCTGTGACAAACTGTTGGAGAATTTCTCCTCCCCTAGGAGAAATTCAGTGAAATTTTTACCCCAATTTCTCTGTCCACAAATAGGCTAGAGAATTTTGAGAGGCCATTTGTGCACAGCTCTAGTTCACAACCTTCCAGTGACAAAGAGTTAGGTTGTAACAGCCCTTTAACCAGTAGGAAAACTCCACTGGATGAGATTGTGCACACACAGTAGTGGCAGAGACAACCTTCACTGCTGTCACCACTATGGAATAGGTATTCAAATGAGAGGCAGTCAGATTCATCAACAGTTTTCCTCCACCTGTATTCATGCCATTTTCCCAGTTACCTTAGCTCCTGCAACTCTCATGGATAAGTGTTGGCTCTGGCAACTGGAAGAGGATGCCTAGGAGTCATTATGTCAACCATCCAAGTCAGCGTCTCGGTCCAGAGTTAACTAGTGTTTCAACAGATCAGTTGGCCAGATCAGCTAAATAATACCTCAAGCCACTCTGGAAACCATTTGGAGCCATAAGTCCCTGCAGTTGGACCAACTTATTAAGTCCACCATTCCTGTGGAGACAGGTAGATGCCATCAGTCCAGGCTGAACAGAAAACTATCCATTTATCAAGCAAAAATACCTGTGTGATAGACAATTCACAAACTAAATAAGTCATATAAACAGTGGGAACTGAACACTCTGACACATTTTGAAGCAGGTATGTGAACTTTGCTCCATTTTCACAGATCTACAAAGCTATGGGTAAAGTAGCAGCATAGAAAATGTGGCCTGAGCTGCAACCAGCATGTGACTGCTTTTCTCATCATGTACTAAACTTGACATTCACTTGACCTAAATTTGTTTGGGTTACATGAGCTTGTCCTGAATTTGTCCTTCAGGTACATCTCCATAGAATGATATTTCTCTGGGGAAAGTTTGAAATATAGTATATCAATTATGTCCTATGAAGATATGAGGTAAAGGGAGGTCTGGCATGAAAGTCCTGTCCTTAAAATAAGGGGTATCTGACTCCATTACTTCTTAGCAGAGCTGAAGCTCATATCAGCCACAGGGATGGGTGAACCCCACCCCCCAACATCTGGTCTGGGGTGGGAGTCCACTACGGGGAAATCCAGGCCACTTGGGGCCCCGCAGATTTCCCTGGAGCCCTGGTGTGTCTGCCCATGTTCATGGGGCAGCTCTGCATCTTTCTGAAAAGTGTGATAAGATAATGGTGGTGGCCAATTGCCTTTCATGGAAAGATTACAACCATAATTGGCATATTTTATGCCATGAGCAGCTGTAAAGCACTTAATTGGACTTAAATTGTGGCCATAATTTAAGGCTACAAATGGCATAAAATATACCAAATACAGCTGTAATTTCCCCACGCTAGGCTAATGGGAGGCACCATTAGCCTATTGTGCCTTTTAGAAAGATGGAGAGTCAGCTGCGCAAAATCCAAGGATGCGCAGGTAACAGGCGGGCAGTCCATTGCGGACTCATGGGGGTCTACAGCAGATTTCTCCAGCATCCCTAATCAGCCATAACTCAGGGGTGGGGGAAGTACTACATTGCTTGTTTAAAATATGACAGAGAATATACTTCTTTTCTTTACTTCTGCAAGCCAATTGTTCTCTGATACAATTCAGCAATTTTAAATGTTCCATTAAGTTTATTAGCTGCTTCTAACCAGAACTGCTGATCTATACAGTGAGAATATTCAATTTGTTCAACTATTGCTTCACCTGCTTTTCATCAAGGCAGTGCTGACAAGGTTTTTGTTGCTCGCTAATTGTCCCAATATCTTCTCTTTATTCTCCATATGAAAACATGCTTTAAATACAAGTTAGCTTAGCCATTGCTGGTTGCAGTTGTCCAATCCACAACAGATCAGGATTCTTGGGCAAACCCAAAGAGGTGGTGGCCACAAAACAGCACAGAAAAGGGAAACTTTCTTCGTTGGGTTGGCAGAACTTTAACCAAATAAATAGTTGGCACATCAGCAGCATTTTTCTTTCATGCTGTAGATGTAGAACTTCCTGTCAGTGAAACTATGTTTCAGAACCCATCCCCAATCTGTGGGCATTTTGGTGTGCAGGATCATAGGGGTGTGCAAGCAATTTTTTTTTGTTCAAGGAAACCTTTTGTTTGCATCACCAAAACTCTAGTTTGGTTTATGTTTTGTGTGCGTACTTGTTTCAGCGCTCGCTGCTTAGCACTCAGTACTCACAGTCATCTCTTCTTTTCCCAATTTTTCCTGCTATGTTTTCCTGCCTCCTGTGGCCACACAGGAGGGAAGCTATTTTCTGGGGCTGCTTTTGGCAGCCACCATTTTGTTTTCCCCCAGATACCCCAGATATTGCTTGCTCCTGGGGCATTTGTGGGGGGGGATGGTGGCTACCACACAGAATTGCAAGCCCACTGGTGGCTATCATTTCCTCTCCAGAATGCCGTGGAATGATGCAACATCTAGGGTTTTCTTGGGAAAAAAAGTGACCACCACCAGGAGCAGGCACAGAAGCCAGCTGCTCACACTAATATTTATTTTGTGGCCACAAAAGTTTGAGGTACATTGCCTTGTTGTGGCGAAGGGGCTTGCGTAACTCAGTGAAGCCATAAGCTATGCCGTGCAGGGCCACCCAAGATGGACAGGTCATGGCAGAGAGTTCTGACAAAATGTGGTCCACTGGAGAAGGAAATGGCAACCCACTCCAGTATTCTTGCCAAGAAAACCCCATGGAACTTATCACAAGGCTAAAAGAGATGACGCCGGAAGATGAGCCCCTCAGGTCGGAAGGTGTCCAATATGCTACTGGGGAAGAGCAGAGGGTATTTCCAAGTAGCACCAGAAAAAGTGAAGCGGCTGGGCCAAACCCGAAAGGACACTCAGCTGTGGATGTGTCTGGTGGTGAAAAGAAAATCCGATGCTGTAAAGAACAATATTGTTTAGGAACCTGGAATGTCAGATCAATGAATCAAGGTAAGCTGGAGGTGGTCAAACATGAGATGGCAAGATTGAACATGGACATCTTGGGAATCAGCGAACTAAAATGGACAAGCATAGGCGAATTTAATTCAGGCGACCATCATATCTACTATTGTGGGCAAGAATCCCTTAGAAGAAATGGAGTAGCAGTCATAGTCAACAAAAGGGTGGGAAAAGCAGTACTGGGGTACAATCTTAAAAATGATAGAATGATCTCAGTACAAATCCAAGGCAAACCATTCAACATCACAGTAATTCAAGTCTATGCCCCAACCACTGAGGCTGAAGAAGCTGAGGTTGATGGGTTCTATGAAGACCTACAACACCTTCTAGAACTAACACCAAAAAAAGATGTCCTCTTCATCATAGGGGATTGGAATGCTAAAGTAGGAAGTCAAGAAATCACCGGGATAACAGGCAGGCATGGCCTTGGTGTACAAAATGAAGCAGGACAAAAGCTAATAGAGTTTTGCCAAGAGAACATGCTGATCATAGCAAACACTCTTTTCCAACAGCACAAGAGGCGACTCTACACATGGATGTCACCAGATGGTCAATATCGAAATCAGATTGATTATGTCCTTTGCAGCCAAAGATGGAGAAGCTCCATACAGTCAGTAAAAACAAGACCTGGAGCTGACTGTGGCTCAGATCATGAGCTGCTTCTTGCAAAATTTCGGCTGAAATTGAAGAATGTGAGGAAAACCACTAAACCGTTCAGGTATGACCTAAATCATATCCCTGATGAATATACAGTGGAGGTGGAGGAATAGATTTCAGGGATTAGACCTGATAGACAGAGTGCCTGAGAAATTATGGACAGAGGTCCGTAACATTGTTCAGGAGGCAGCAACGAAATCCATCCCAAAGAAAAAGAAATGCAAGAAAGCAAAGTGGCTGTCTGATGAGGCTTTACAAGTAGCTCACGAAAGAAGGGAAGCGAAAAGCAAGGGAAAAAGGGGAAGATATACCCAACTGAATGCAGAGTTCCAGAGAATAGTAAGGAGAGACAAGAAGGCCTTCTTAAATGAACAATGCAAAGAAATTGAGGAAAACTACAGAATGGGAAAGACTAGAGATCTCTTCAAGAAAATTGGAGATCTCAAGGGAACGTTTTGTGCAAAGACGGGCATGATAAAGCACAAAGAAGGCAGGGACCTAACAGAAGCAGATGAGATTAAGAAGAGGTGGAAAGAATACACAGAAGAACTATACAGGAAAGATCTGAATATCCCTGATAGCCATGAGAGTGCGGTCACTGAACTTGAGCCGGACATCCTCGAGAGTGAAGTCAAGTGGGCCTTAGGAAGCATTAGTAACAACAAAGCTAGCGGAGATGACAGTATTCCAGCCGAGCTATTTAAAATCCTAAAAGATGATGCTGTTAAAGTGCTGCATTCAATATGCCAACAAATCTGGAACACTCAACAGTGGCCACAAGACTGGAAAAGGTCAGTTTACATTCCAATTCCAAAGAAGGGCAACGCCAAAGAGTGTTCAAACTACCGCACCATTGCGCTCATTTCACATGCCAGCAAGGAGATGCTCAAAATCCTACAAGCTAGGCTTCAGCAGTATGCGAACCGAGAACTACCGGAAGTACAAGCTGGGTTTTGAAGAGGCAGAGGAACTAGAGATCAAATCGCCAACATTCGCTGCATCATGGAGAAAGCAAGAGAATTCCAGAAAAACGTCTATTTCTGCTTCATTGACTATGCTAAAGCCTTTGATTGTGTGGATCACAACAAACTGTGGCAAATTCTTAAAGTGATGGGAGTACCAGACCACCTTACCTGTCTCCTGAGAAACCTGTACGAGGGTCAAGAAGCAACAGTAAGAACCAGACATGGAACAACCGATTGGTTCAAAATTGGGAAAGGAGTACAACAAGGCTGCATATTGTCACCCTGCTTATTTAACTTATATGCAGAGTACATCATGAGAAATGCCAGGTTGGATGAATCAGAGGTCAGAATTAAGATTTCTGGGAGAATTATCAACAACCTCTGATATGCAGACGATACCACCCAAATGGCAGAAAGCGAAGAGGATCTAAAGAGCCTCTTGTTGAGGGTGAAAGAGGAGAGTGCAAAAGCTGGTTTGAAACTCAACATTAAAAAAACTAAGATCATGGCATCTGGCCCCATCACTTCCTGGCATATAGAAGGGGAAGAAATGGAAGCAGTGACAGATTTTACTTTCTTGGGCTCCAAGATAACCGCAGACGGTGACTGTAGCCATGAAATTAAAAGACGCTTGCTCCTTGGGAGGAAAGCTATGGCAAACCTAGACAGCATAGTAAGAAGCAGAGACATCACCTTGCCGACAAAGGTCCATCTAATCAAAGCTATGGTTTTCCCAGTAGTAATGTATGGCTGTGAGAGCTGGACTATAAGGAAGGCTGAGCGCCGAAGAATTGATGCTTTCGAACTGTGGTGCTGGAGAAGACTCTACGAGTCCCCTGGACTGCAAGGAGGTCAAATCAGTCCATCCTAGAGGAAATCAACCCTGAGTGCTCATTGGAAGGACAGATAATGAAGCTGAAGCTCCAATATTTTGGCCACCTAATGCAAAGAAAAAACTCCCTGGAAAAGACCCTGATGCTGGGAAAGACTGAAGGCAAAAGGAGAAGGGGACGGCAGAGGATGAGATGGCTAGATAGCATCATGGATGCAATGAATATGAACTTGAGCACGCTCCGGGAGAGAGCAGAGGACAGGAAGGCCTGGCGTGCTATGGTCCATGGGGTCACGAAGAGTCGGACACGACTGAACGACTGAACAACAACAACAACAAACCGGAGTGAAGATCCCCAGAGCTTTGCATGATGTGTATCATGATCTCATGCTCATGTTTGACCCCCTAAATTTTACAGAGATAATCCTCTGTATTGATGACTTTTCCATATGCATGCTTGCACAGTGTGATTGGTGAAACGTAATAGTAAAGACAGAAATGAGAGGTCTGCAGTTTTCTTCAGTATAGATTTACTGGCCTTTTACCTTCCATTTTTTATGTCCACCTCCCCTCACCTGGAGGTTCAAGCACCCCACATAAGGAAAATCTCAGACCATTGACCATGTCCTCTTGCTTGTGTTTTTTTAATTTCTATTTCATTTTTAGGAATAGATCCTCAGCTACTGTGCATGTTATGTGTGAATTGGGTGGCAGGGGAGAGAAATAGTACCATTTGCTTTCTCACTGAACAATTTTATGCATATACATTATTCATATAAATGTTATAATATTAAATAAGAATATATGCATGATACAGCCCCTTTATTTATTGTTTTTATTTTATATGTAACTATTGTTTGTATTGTATTGAAAAATAAAACCTAATAAACTGTTAATAACCAATATGTGTATATGCCTAAATCTTGAATCAAGGTGTAGGCAACCTTGCAAGTTTCAATGTGTTACTAGGGATGTCCGTCTCTGGGAAATCCCATTCTTTTCTGACTCGATGGAGTGTTGAGGCAACTGGATTTCCATTTGCAAGCTGAGCTGCGGTCTTTTCCCCAAACTCCTGGAAATTTTGGGGGACATTTTTTTGCAGGTTCCACAATCTGCACAAATGTCTGAGCAACATTCTGAGCAATTTCGATAAATGTCTGAGAAGTTTGCACAAATCTGGCTCTAATTTGCACAAATTGCTCAGAAATTAGTGAAAGCTGTGGAACCTGCAGGGAACAATGTGCAAAATGCCCAGAAAACCCATGAACTGGCTGCAGATTGAGTCAAGCACTGCAGCGAGAGAACTGCAACAAAGTCTGAGGGAGTGAACGTAGGAAAACTCGTTGAACTCCACCCCCACCCCCAAATGGATTTCTCTAACATCCCAACTTCTACTATTAATAGTGCAGTCCTAATCCCCAGATCCATGGGCTGGAGGGTATTAGGATGTAGTGGAGGCTGCTGTTCCACCAGTGGAGAGGAGCTCTGCTGAGAGGGGGTACGGCTGCCCTGGCAGCCCTGGTTATAACTGTGGAAAGCTCTGCAGGCAGAGATCTACTGCCAGTGGTGTTTCCTCCAATAGCAGACCCCAAACTGTGGTGTTTCAGCTGTGGGTGGCTTTGGATTTGCTGGCTCCAAAGTGGCTCTGTCACCTTGAGATGCCCCTGGAGCTGGCATAGCTAATCCCACCATTGGTTTCAATGGGGGGGGGAGGAATTCCAAAAAATAAAGAACTGCCATGCTAAAAAGCCCAGAAAAGCTCCCACCCTAACCAGTGTGACCTCACACACTTAGAATTGCTCTGTAAGCCTGCAACCCTATGGTCCCTGGGAGGGTGTCCCAGGGGACATAGGAGAGTTTGGATCTCCTCTTCTGAGGGCAAAGAAAGAGATCCATCCTCAGGTGCCCCTTTCCACTTGCCATGGACACTTCTGTGGCCCTTGTAGAGGCAAAGAAGGTGTTCTGGGCATGTCTTTGATGGATTAGGGAAGCTTTGGATTCTGGTCCCTAGGCATGCCCCAGACACAGGGGGAAATGTACATCAGCCCTGGAGCTGGCCTACATAATTTTATTTGAATCGAGGGAGGGTAACACCATTCTTCCCTCCCTTCTGCCTTACTGGCATCAACTCAGCAGGGCTTTGGATATGGTGGTTCTTCCCACCATATTGGACAAATATTGGACAAATATTGGACAAATGCCAAGTTCTGCACCTAGGAAAAAGAAACCAAATGCACAGTTACAAGATGGGGGATACGTGGCTCAACCACACTACGAGCGAGAAGGATCTTGGAATTGTCGTCGATCACAAGCTGAATATGAGCCAACAATGTGATGTGGCTGCAAAAAAGGCAAATGCTATTTTGGGCTGCATTCATAGAAGCATCGCTTCCAAATCCCGGGAAGTACTAGTTCCCCTCTACTCAGCACTGGTTAGGCCTCATCTGGAGTACTGTGTCCAGTTCTGGGCACCACACTTGAAGAAGGATGCAGACAAACTGGAGAGGGTTCAAAGGAGGGCAACAAAGATGATCAGGGGACTGGAAACAAAGCCCTATGAAGAGAGACTGAAAGAACTGGGCATGTTTAGCCTTGAGAAGAGAAGACTGAGGGGAGATATGATAGCACTCTTCAAGTACTTGAAAGGTTGTCACAGAGAAGAAGGCCAGGATCTCTTCTCGATCATCCCAGAGTGCAGGACACGGAATAATGGGCTCAAGTTACAGGAAGCCAGATTCCGACTGAACATCAGGAAAAACTTCCTGAGTGTCAGAGCAATACGGCAATGGAACCAATTACCTGGGGAGGTGGTGGGCTCTCCCACACTGGAGGCCTTCAAGACGAGGCTGGACAGCCATTTGTCAGGGATGCTCTGACTTGGGTTCCTGCATTGAGCGGGGGGTTGGACTCGATGGCCTTGTAGGCCCCTTCCAACCCTACTATTCTATGATTCTATGATTCTATGATTCCACTTTCATATCCCCTAGAAGGAGGATTATTCTGCCTGTCCTTTAAGTAGCAGCTGATTTTGAGGGTCTAGACAGTAAAGTGAGGTATAAAAATTTAGCAGTTTAAGGGGAGGAAAAATGTTTTAAGTTAGTGCAAACTTTTCCATAATTCCTCCTCGAGCCGTGCAATGTTGCTTCTACTTCTTTTATAGTGGGAAGTACTATATATTTTACAATGAAGATAACAGCTCATATAAGAAATGAATTCAGGCAGCATTACAAAAAAATACCTTTACAAAGCTATTGTCCATGCTCAGAGGGGAAGAGAGTGGATTGCATATTCATACTCTGGCTAAAGCAGATGTGATTGAGAAAGTGAGCTATTGAAAAAGCAAAATATAGAAGGCAGTATGTTTCATTGACTGTCACATTTTTACCTTGGGCTGTAGAAGGTTTGCATCATAAATCCCAAATCCATTAAGTATTTCTCACATGCTGCATAGGATACCTACTTTTATGCAGGCTTTCTAATTCCACCCACTGAAAACACTAAATTGAAATCTGTCATCTAAAGTATGAAGTTATATTAAGTTTTTGTTTAAGATTATCCAAAGTAAATATAGTGCTTATGGAAGTTACTCAAATGAGTGCTTTGAATGCTAATGCTTCTTTTCACTGTATCAACAAGGATTTTTTATTATTATTATTTTTGGTTAAGGAAACTTGGCCATCGGGAGAGCTAGCGTGGTATAGTGGCTAGAGTGTTGGACTGGGAGCTGGGAGATCTGGGTTCTAGTCCCCACTCAGCCATGGAAGCTCACTGGGTGACTTTGGGCCAGTCACAGACTCTCACCCAACCTACTTCCCAGGGTTGTTGTTGTGAGGATAAAATGGAGAGGAGGAGGAGGAGAATGTAAGCTGCCTTGGGTTCCTTGCAAGAGGAAAAAAGGCAGGATATAAATGCAAGCAAGCAAGCAATAAATAAATAAATAAAGTGCAGAAATTGCTGATACTACTGAAACCTGTGCAATGTTTATGCATTATATCTTAGTGAGGGTTTTGTGAGAACATTGATTCACCTAGAACTGTGTGCAAATGGCCTCTTGGAATTCTCCACCTTACTTGTGGGCAGAGAAATTTGGGAGACAATTTCACCAAATTTCTCCATGGGGAAGATAAATTCTCAACACTTTCTCCCAGGTTGGGCTCCCCATTGGCAGGACTTGTAGCACAGTTTCTTTCTTTTTTCATAAGGGGTTTGGGAGGGGTTGTGCTCAACAGCATCAATTCAATTGTCTTCGCAGGCTGGCCCCTAGTTTGCATCCACTGCAATTCAGGCGGGGGCAGTATTGTGTCCAGCACCAGGGATGAGGTGGAGTTAGTGCTCTGCCAGAATCTGTCCTCCAATTTCCTGAAAGTTTTCTCCCCCCATGAAAGAGGCTTCTATTGTTCTGCCTCATTCAGGATGTTGTATAATGTATTTTTGTGGTGTTTTTGAGCTTACCTAATCACAGCTAGCCTCCCAGGCTGCCTGCACATCCTGATCTGAAAAAGCCCCATGGGAGGAATTACATCACAGTGCCTTAAACTGGGCTTAATGGAAGTGTAGGAAGCTGAGGAGGCTACAGGCAGCCAGAGAGATGATTGTACAATGAAAGATAGGATACTTGTGCCTCATGCCTCAGCCACCTCCTAAGTAAGGTAAGCCCAAGAAACCCAACCCCAACCCATGAGAATTTCTCTGAAATTTTTTCACAATTGAATTTCTTTTTGAAAGCAATTTCTCAAACTGAATAAGAATGGTCGAAAACAACATGTGGGAGAAATTTCTGGCACAGCACTAGATTCACCACTCTGAGTAGAGGGAGATGGTGGAAATGGTGACAACTAGGGATGCTAATTTAAGTATCACCATCTTCTCTCTCTTTTAAGAATACATACATTGCAGATGAAGGGAGTAATCCTATGCTCCCTGGGAGGGCGGCAAAGGGGTTATAGGATGCTTCAGACCTCCCTCTCCACAGTCAGAAAGAAAGGCGTATGAGCAGGAACTGCAGGAGGATTTGAACTTGGGTCTTCTTGGCTTAAGCTGGACACATTAGCCATGAAGCCTTGATAGAGTATACAGCCCTGAGGACCATAACTACCATCTAGTTATGTTGAGTACTTCACAGAACCAGTTCAATGCATGCACGTCACTCAAGGCAAGCTGATTTTCAGCATGTTAAAATGGGCATGTGCTAAGGCCTCCCCAGTGTGGTGTTGGAAACTCCCACTGTTGTTGCTGAGCCACCCACCTGCAGTGTTCTGGGGGCAGTGGGGGCCAGAACAGGGCATTCTGGGGGAATGTTGTGGTAGGCCATCTATCCATAGAATCCTAAGCACCTTTGTTCCTCTGACACATCCTCAAACAGGCCCCGAAACTACACCACCCCTGGAGTTGACGATTCCTTCCCATTGGTTTCAATGGAAGGGGAAAGGCTTTTTTAAAAGGCCAGCAAGGAAACCATTGAATATCCACCCCAACCTCCCACCCCAGCTGCTGTGTTGCAGGGCTCTGGATGAGTCCAGGCACACCCAGGGCTCAAATTATATGAACAATTTTCAGGCTGAAGTCAGTTTGACATTTATATTTTCAGTGGATTTACATTCAAATAATTGTTGTTGACCAATTGAGGCTGCTTCAGCCATTGTCTATTATTCATTTCTTTAATGTTAAAAATAAAAGTAGGCCTTTCCTGCATACTTGGTTTTCCTTTTATTCTTACAACAATCCTCTGAGGAAAGATAGGCTGAGAGGGAGTGACTGGCCCAAGCTCACCCAGGAAACCTTGAGTTGCAGGAGAATTTGAGCAGAAAGGGTTCCAGCTCAGAAAGTTGACTTGGGAATATAAACAAACAAATGAATAAATGTGGGTCCTCTTGACCTAAGTGGAAGTGGAACACACTAGCCATGAAGCCTTGGAAGCATATGCAGCCATGATGAGCCTGACTACCATCTAGTTATTTTGAACCCTTCACAGAACCAGTTCAATGTACGTCACTAAAAAATCAAGCTGCTCTCAGCATGTTAAAATGAGCATGGGACTGGTGCCTAATTCTACTTCTGGTCTTTTCTTACGTATTTTTTTTCCTTTTCAAATGTCATTATGCAGATGAAAGCAAAAGCATACCACAGTGAATTTCAGAGTCTTTGTTCAAGTATACATAACAAGTATACATACGGTACATCAAGTATACATACATTGGGGCTGTGCAGGGACCCCCCGATCCAACTTGGAAGCAGTTTCGTGGCTTTGGAGGCTGGCCCAATTTGGCTCGGACTGATTCAGGGCCCCCCGACCTGACTCACCCCCAAACCCGAAGTGGGATTTGGCCCTCCGAATCTCACTCCCCCCCCCGGCGCCCTCGTATAAACTCCTAGCTCCTTACCTGGGCCGCTGTCTCCACCACCGCTGCCGCCGCTGTTGCTGCCACCATCGTCATCACTGCCCACTGCTGCCAGCTCCTGAGCCCTGGAAACATGCCAGCTCTTGTTGCATTTTTAGAATGGCAACTCTGGCCAAAAAGAGCCGATGTGCGTCCAGGGCTGAGGAGCTTGTGGCGGCGGCAGGTGGTGATGACGGCGGCAGCGGAGCAGATGGCAGTGATGGCAGTGGCAATTATGGTGATGGTGGAGGCAGCAACTCCTGTGAGTCAGCTCAGGTAAGAAGCTGGAGGCACTGGCACAGCTGGGCCGGGGTGGTGAAGCTCCGAAGCGCACCAAGCGCTATGGAGGGCCCCTGACCCTCTTCGGGTCACTTTGTGCCCCCTCCGCTTTGCCTCAGAAGGGGCCCCAAATGACCCAAAGCAGTTCTCTTTGACTCAGGGTTCAGGCCTCAGGCCGAAGCAGTGCACAGCCCTAATAACAAATACCCACGTGTTGTCTGGTTCAGGTCCCCACTTGGCCATGAAGCTCACCGGGTGACTTTGGGACAGTCACTGACTCTCAGCCCGACCTACTTCACAGGGTTGTTGTGAGGATAAAATGGAAGAGGAGGAGGATCATGTATGCCACTTTGGGCTTTTGGAGGAAAAGGTGGGATATAAATGTAACAAATTGATAATTAAGCAATTATAGATATAGGGATGATTTCAAGGGGTAGCATTCACTCTTCCAACTTTCAGTCACAGTATATTACGATCCCATTCATTTATTAATAATACGTATATAATGCTTGGTGAGTGAGTGCCATTTTTTGGTAGAAAGGCAAGGTACAAATAAATAAATAAATAAATAAAATACTGCTTAATATAATAAACTATAGGAGGTTTACATATAAATATTAGAAATCACTATTTAAAATACGCTATTTAGACAATTTCAACTATAACAACAATAAAAAGCAGTATAAAGAACACTAAGATGGAATAGCATGTGATTATATGCAATTAATTACAAGCCACAGAAAGCCTGACTGAACAAGTAGGTCTTCAAGAGGGTTGAAAACGTACCACATTTTCTGCCTCCTGAACTGCACGGGGGACAGTGTTCCAGAGGGTGGGTGCCACTATCGAGAAGGACCCCCTTTGAGATATTACATGGCGACATTTTGTTGGTTGCAGAATGACCAGAGAGGATTAGCATGGATTAAATCCTTGCTCCTCTAACAATGGTCTTTGCCCCCATTTGCTCCCCTAAACTACTTTTTCTAGATTCACTCCCATATGTATGTGCAAGGCATAGATTGCATATACAGATAAAAGGAGCGCTATATAAAAATAAGAATATGGAAGAGTTATTATAATGAAAAGCTAGCCTTTGTATTAAACTTGCAGGCACAGAAATCACATGCCAATGTATGCAATTGGCAGCCTGGAGAGTCAATTAATCATTTCCTTCCAAACCGGCTGCTCTGTGGACAAATGTTTTCACACACACATGATGTATTCGCATAAACATAGTACCTGGCACTTTTTGGACCCGGGCCATTCAACAGAACAGGTATTCCAACTCATTTTCGAAGAAGTGATAAGGTCATTAATTGTATTAAGTATTAAGCATATTGGTTTGTTCAGCCCAGTGCTACTCCACACACAGTATATTAAGCTTCTGTTGTGAGATTGTTTCTGAAGGAATCTGGGAGCTTAATCAAGTGTATAGCAAAATGTTCATTTTGGAGCCAAGCACAAGAGTCATCCTAGATTGTATTATCCACCTGCATACCCCAAAAAATAAAATAAAAGCCCATGTTTGCCTAAAGAAGTAATCTCAGCTGAGAGAGTTCATAAGAAAATGCTGGGAAGCCTAGAGTGGGAAGTGGTGCCATTTTTTAAACCTTTCTCTGCGACATATTTACAATTAAGAACACAGCCTGTTAAAAACAGAAAGAGAACCTTTGCACAACTGAATTAGTTCAAGCAAGGAAGCTAGGAGCAGAACTAGATGATAGAGGGAATGGATGACTGTCACTGAAAGCAGCAGCTCTGCCTCTCCTCACACCTCTCTCCTCAGTAATATCTAGAAAATTACAATGCATACCATAAGCATTGTTCACAATGGCCCCACTAGATAATTTTAGACCCCAGACTTAACTACATTCCTGGTATGTTAGAGCAGTGATGGGCAGCACACAGCCAATGGGCCTACGCACACACACACACACACACACAGCCTTTTCTGGGGCCTTCACTGCCCCACTACCACCAAAATACTGCAGTGGCAGGAAAAAAGGGGGGCGCTATTTAGTTAGTTAGTTAGTTATATACCACACTGTGGTACAAGGAGGTAAAATCGCAAGGTGCAGCATAAAACAATATCAAATATGTAAGCTTGAAACCACAATATAACAGTACGACCAAAATAAAAACCTAGCAGCAATGCAGAGATTTAAAATACAGATTTAAAACAACAGAGCGAAAAGACCAGGAAGCTAAAATTAGGGATGTACGAAAATCACTTACCTTTCGCGGATTATGCTGATGGTGGGAGGGGAGGTGCTCCGTCCTTCCCCCTGGAATCCTGGACGGGGGTGGGAGGCGCTTCGTTCCTCCCCCCAAGAATCCTGGCCGGCCGGCTGTGCTCTGCAGCGATTCTGTGGAGCCGCCAGCCGGCTCCCCCAGCAGCCGGACATCCGGCCGCTGGCTAGCAGTTTGCGTCCCTGCAGTCAGGCTACATAAATGTTTACGTAGCCTATCACGGCTGACTTATTTAAAAAAAACAACACGCGTATGCAAATGGCGGCGGCCATGGCCGCCACCATTTGCGTTCCTTATTTTGACACATCTTAGTCTACATAAACATTTACATAGACTAAGACGGCGAAAATAAGAGAAACGCAAATAGCGTAGCTTTTTAAAAAAAGTTTTTTTTTACTTTTAAAAGTTTTTTAAAACCTAGCCACGATAGGCTACATAAATCTTTACGTAGCCTATCACTTTTTTTGTTTTGGGGGGTTTTTTAACCTGGAAATGGTGGCGGCGGCAGCCGGTCAGAAGACCGGCCGCCGCAGCCACTGCTGCCGCCGCCGCCGCCAGGAAGATCCACCCAAGGTTAGGGATGTACGAAAGGGACTTACCTTGTCCTGCAGCTTTTTTCGCGGTGGGAGGGAGGCGCTTCGCTTCTCCCCCCGAAGTTCAGGCGAGGGGGGAGAGGCGTCCCGCCTCGCCTGGCCGAAATTCAGACCGGGGAGAAGCGCCCCGTCTCCCCGGCTGTGAAAGAAAAAGTAAAAAAAAAAAAAGCCCGTGATAGGCTACGTAACGATTAACGTAGCCTATCACGGCTAGATTTCCAAAGTCAGCCATGATAGGCTACGTTAATCATCACGTAGCCTATCACGGGTGACTTGGGGGGGGGAAGCGCGTACGCAAATGGTGGCGGCCCATGGGCGCCGCCATTTGCGTTCCTTATTTTGGCACGTCTAGTCTACGTAAAGATTTACGTAGACTACGGCGAAAATAAGGGAACGCTATTTGCGTTGCCCTTATTTTCACCGTAGTCTATGTAAATCTTTACGTAGACTAGACGTGCCAAACTAAGGAACGCAAATGGCGGCGCCCATGGGCCGCCGCCATTTGCGTACGCGCTTTTCTTTTTTTCCAAAGTCACCCGTGACAGGCTACGTGACAATTTATGTAGCCTATCACGGCTGACTTTGGGAATCTAGCCATGATAGGCTACGTAAATCGTCACGTAGCCTATCATGGGTGTGTTGTTTTGTTTTGTTTTTACTTTTTTATTTTGTAATGGCAGCGGCGGCAGCCAGTCAGGAGACCGGCCGCCGCCCCCGCCCCCGACGAACCACCGCCAAACCGCCGCCGGGACCCGCCGCTGAGAGGGACATTCGCTGAAGGTAAGTCCCATCCCGGGGGGGCGGGGGGCCGGTGGAGAATTTCCCCAACACTTTCGGGGGGCCGAATGCCTTGGCGCTCGGCCTCCCAAAGATTCGTGGAGAAATTCTCCGCCATCCCTACCCAAGGTAAGTCCCGTCCCGGGGGGGGCGGGCCGTTCTGCCACCGATTTCGGGGGGCCGAATGCACTGGCATTCGGCCTCCCCGAGATCCATGGCGGAACTTTCGTACATCCCTAGCTAAAATGCTAAAATGCCTGGGAAAATAAAAAGGTCGTGCTGCATTTGTACAATGCTAAATTTGTACAAGTGTTACTGCTTCAGAAAGAATTTTCCATTATACTGTCTCTTTTTCATGAGTTTCATAACAAAAGTGTGGTGTAGTGGTGAGAGGCCAGCCCAAAGTCACTCAGTGAGATATTTATTTATTCATTCATTCATTCATTCATTCATTTCTATACCGCCCAATAGCCGAAGCTCTCTGGGCAGTTCACAAAAATTAAAACCAAACAACACACAATAAAACAATTTAAAATATATAGAACATCATAGAGATAACTAACAGGAGGTTTGGTAATGAGCTGGATATGGAAATACAAAGCTGAGCTGGGGGCAAGTGGGGTGCTGACATGCGTAGGAGTAAGCCGCATTGAACTCAATAAGAGTTACTCCTGAGTAGACATGCACAGAGTTGGTTCTCCTCTCCATTTTAGCTAGGGATGTCAGAGAATTTCTCCACGAATCTCCGGGAGGCCGAATGCCAACGCATTCGGCCCAAATTCTCCGACACCCCCTGCCCCCCCCCGGGATGGGACTTACCTCATGCGAATGTCCCTCGTGGTGGCGGGTCCCGGCAGTGGTGCGGCGGCAGCGGCCGGTCTTCCGACCGGCTGCCGCTACTGCCATTTCCAAATTAAAACAAAAATGTGATAGGCTACGTAAAGATTTAAAGATTTACGTAGCCTATCACGGCTGACTTTGAAAAAAAAAAAGTGCGTACGCAAATGGCGGCGTGCCCATTTGGCATGCCCAAATAGCAAATAGCGTTGCCCTTATTTTCGCTGTAGTCTATGTAAATCTTTATGTAGACTACCCGTGCCAAAATAAGGAATGCAAATGGCGGCGCCCATGGGCGCCACCATTTGCGTACGCGCTTTTTTTTTTTCAAAGTCAGCCTTGATAGGCTACATAAAGATTTACATAGCCTATCACTGTGTTTTTTGAAAATCTAGCCGTGATAGGCTACGTAAATCTTTACGTAGCCTATCATGGTTTTGGGGGGGGGGTTACCTTCCCAGCAGAAGAACTTTTGCGGCCGGAGAGGCGGGGCGCTCCCCCCCCCGGCCAGAATTTTGGCGGGGAGGGATGGGGTGCCTCCCCACCCACCAAGAATTTTGGGGGGAGAAACGGAGCGCCTCTTCCCCACCACGAAGCAAGCTGCAGGACCAGGTAAGGAACTTTCGTCCATCCCTAATTTTAGCCTCACAATGTCAACAACAACACTGGATATGGAAATATAAAGCGTAGCAGGGAGAATAATACCTCGTGCAGGGCTCCAGACTGGCACGGTCATTTTAAAAGGTTTTTTCTTTCTTTCAAACAGCGTTGCTTTAAACAAAGAGTGCATCGCTCAGGCACACCTAGGACAGCCTTGTTTTGGGAAGCCCCAAGGAGGAGGAAATGTTTTCGCTGAAAGTAATTACTGCACTCTCAGGGCAGGGGAAAAAATACGTAAATATCTACGAAAAATAGCCTTTCTTATGGAAGTTATGCAGACTCACAAAGATGGCTGGGAACCAGAATTACGACTGTCAGTACGGATTTATCTTTGTAATTTTCAGAGTGGAAAAAAAAGAGGAGAATTCTGGGGGCTTGTGAATGACGGTACAGAGCACTGGCCGCAAACTGCGGAAGTCAAGCGGCATGGAATGTACACAATTCGTACATCCCTATCCCTATCTTTTGCCGTGCTAGGCTACATAAATATATACGTAGACTATCATGGCCTCCGTAGGGACAGAAATGGGGGCTGCTACAGCGGCTGCCATTTGCAGCTGGCGCAGCCCAGCAGTGGACGGAAGTCCAGCTGCTGGTGGCCCTGGCCCACAGCTCCACAGAGTCACCGCAGAACAGAGCCGGCAAGGGAGGATTCCGGGGGGAGTGATGGAGCACCTCCCCACCACCATGGATGCCTCAGATCGGAAAGGTAAGTACATTTTGTACATCCCTAGTCATAGAACTTCAATATGCTGATGATAACGTAATCTGCGCACATTCAGAGGAAGATCTCCAAACTATCCTAGACATCTTCGCAGAAGCATATGAAAAGCTTGGCCTCTTGCTTAACATAAAAAAGACCAAAGTGCTTTACCAGCAAGCACAAACCAACCCTTCTGTAGCACCATCAATCCACCTTAACAGTGTGATGCTGGAATATGTCAATCACTTTTCTTATCTTGGCAGCAATCTCTCCACAAAAGCCGACATAGATGCTGAACTTCAGCATTGCCTGAGCTCTACGAGTGTAGCATTCTCCCGAATGAAGTGTAGAGTGTTTGAGGATTGGGACATTCGCAGGGAGACCAAAATACTTGTTTACAAAGCCATTGTACTACCAACCTTACTGTATGCCTGTGAAACATGGACCATCTATAAACGCCACCTCCAACTTCTCAAAAGATTTCATCAACGTTGCCTCTGAAAAATTCTGCAAATTACTTGGGAAGACAGACAGACTAATGTGAGCATACTGGAAGAAGCAAAGACCACCAGCGTTGAAACAATGATTCTCCAACATCAATTTCGCTGGACCGGCCATGTTGTTCGAATGCCTGATCATCGTCTTCCAAAGCAGCTACTTTATTCCCAACTTATTAATGGAAAACGGAATATTGGTGGACAGCAAAAGAGATTTAAAGAGGTTCTCAAAGCTAATCTAAAAACATGTAACATAAACATTGAGAACTGGGAAGCTCTAACCCATGAGCATTCCAACTGGAGGTAGGGATGTACGAAAGTCACTTACCTTTCCATGGATTCTGTTCATGGTGGGGGGGAGCGTTCCATCCCTCCCCCCAGAATCCTCAACGGGGGGGAGGCAATCCGGTCCTCCCCCCTGGAATCCTCGACGGCCGGCTGTGCTCCGCGGCGGCTCCACAGAGCAGCCGGCCAGGCCCAGGCCAGGGCCGTCCACAGCCGGATTTCCAGCCGCGGAGGGCTCTGGGTAAAAAAAAAAAAATGTGTACACAAATGGCGGCGGCTACAGTCGGAAGACCATAGCTATTTTTCGCCGTCTTAGGCTACGTAAATATTTACGTAGCCTAAAACGGTGAATCAAAAAGGGACGCAAATAGCGCCCACTACGCTATTTGCGTTCCCCTTTATTTTCACTGTAATAGTCTACATAAATATTTACGTAGACTAAGACGGTGAAAAATAAGGAACGCAAATGGCTGTAGCTGCCGCCATTTGTGTACGCTTTTTTTTTAACCGGGATGTTATAGGCTACGTAAGTCTTTACGTAGGCTATCACGTCTCTGTTAAAAAAAAAAAAAGACAAGACAAGACTGCAAATGGCAGCGGCGGCAGCTGGTCAGAAGACCAGCCACCGCTGCCGCCACCGAAGCCGCCGCCGGAGCCACCACCGCCCGGAACATCCGCCCCAGGTAAGTCTCGTCCCGGGGTGGATCCGTGGGGGGTGGGCGGGTGGCAGGCTGTTCCGCCACAGATTTGGGGAGGCCGAATGCACTGGCATTTGGCCTCACAGAGATCCATGGTGGAATTCTCTGACATCCCTAACTGGAGGTCAGCCTATATTAAAGGCGCTATGGACTTTGAAGAAGCACAAGTACAGGGCAAAAGGGAGAAGTGAGCTCAGCGGAAGGACATCAAGCAAATCCTCATCGTGACCACCTTCCACCTGGAAACCTATGTCCTCACTGTGGGAGGCTGTGTGGATCCAGAATTGGCCTTCACAGCCACCTGCAGACCCACTGCTAAGACTTTACCCCTGGAAGACAATCTTACTCGGTTATGAGTGATCACCATAATGATGATGATATCGGTGACTTCTGAACTGATCAGACAGAGGGCCTCTCCAGAGAGGCACTTCAGCCATGGCTCTCCAGAGAGGCCGCTGTCAGGATTCCCTTTTGCTCCTGCTGTAAACTTCAGAACCCAAATCAAAACACAGACAAGAGGCTTCCATTCTCGGCTTTTACTCCACTACTTCAATGGGTAGGGATGGACGAAAGCCCCTTACCTGGTCCCGCAGCTTGCTTCGCGGTGGGGGGGGAGGCACTCCGTCCCTCCCCCCGAATTTCTGGGCATGGGGTGAGGCGCCCCATCCCTCCCTGCCGAAATTCTGGCCGGGGGGAGGCGGCCCATTGTCAAGGGCTCCTTGGAGGCCTCTCTCAGTCTAATCCAGTAGCCAAGTCCAGACACAGACAAAGGGATTCCTTTCAAAGCTTTATTCTTCTTTTACAACTTAACAACTATACCGTTTGCAACTAGATCTGAGCAGCACAGTACCTATGCCCTAAGTTGGAACAGTTGGTCCCCATTTGAAAGGGAATTACTGGCAGACCCCTGAACCTAAGGACTAGGGAGAGTCCCTCCCCTTTTTCCTTGGATCCTCTGGGCGCAGCCGTTGTTTGCGTGCCAAGCGGGCACTACGCCTCCATTCCGTGCCCTCCATCTGGCGCCGCTCTCTGCGTTGGCGTCGCGCATCCACCAAGTCTGCTATCTGTGCTCAGTCACTCCCCGGACTGCTTTCTAAGCTAGGAATGCTGGTGGGAGGAATCTCCGTCAGCTGTTCGCCCTGGGAAAGAGGAGCGCGCTCCTCTCCCAGGAGCTACTGCTCTTCCTCAGAATCAGAACTACTCTGGGACTCTATGGGCTCAGTGTCCACCCTGACACCTGTCCCTCCGGCCGAAATTCTGGCCGGGGGGGAGGCGCCCATCCCTCCGGCCGCGAATCCTCCTGGCCGGCCAGGACGCAAATGGCAGCGGCCATAGCCACCGCCATTTGCGTCCCTGCAGTCAGCCGTGATAGGCTATGTAAATGTTTACGTAGCCTATCACGGCTGACTTGGGGGGGGGGAAAGCGCGTACGCAAATGGCGGCGCCCATGGGCGCCGCTATTTGCATTCCTTATTTGGGCACATGTAGTCTCCGTAAATGTTTATGTAGACTACACGTGCCCAAATAAAGAACGCAAATGGCGGTGCCCATGGGCGCCGCCATTTGCGTACGCGCTTTTTTTCTTTTTTCCAAAGTCAGCCGTGATAGGCTACGTAAACATTTATGTAACCTGTCACAGTGTTTTTTGAAAATCTAGCTGTGATAGGCTATGTAAATCTTTACGTAGCCTATCACGTTTGTTGTTGTTGTTGTTTTTTACTTGGAAATGGTGGCAGCCGGTCAGAAGACCGGGCGCCACCACCGCCACCAAACCACCGCCAGGAGCCGCTGCCGCCAGGGACATTCGCGCAAGGTAAGTCCCATCCCGGGGGGGGCGGGGGGGCGGACCATTTCTCCACCAATTTCAGGGGGCCGAATGCATTGGCATTCGGCGTCCCAGAGATTCGTGGAGAAATTCTCCGACATCCCTATCAATGGGTCATACAGATGCAAATGGTCAGTGACTCACAGTCTACAAAAGGAACGCCTTCAGGGAGTTCAAAGGAAAGCTACAAAAGTTGCCCACCATTTTTTTCTAATACTTTTTATTCTACTTTTATCTCTATAAATGAACCAAAGAACACCAACAACATAATAATCTTCTATAGTTTCAAACATTACAGTATTCTTAAGAGGACCCCTCAATAATGAAATAAGGAGGGAAAAAAAGAGGAAGAAAGGAGATAATATCAAAAGTAGAGAGAAGAGCAAAGGGAAAGGAAACAAAAGAAGAAGAAACGCAAAAAGAGAGGAAAACAAAGCAAAATATAAATAGAAGTTTACATAACAAACTTAAATTTAAACTACATTACACATAAATTTCAAACATCACTCTACTAAAAGATTATATACCA